>NC_090377.1:18016381-19486381 GCF_036365525.1 Heterodontus francisci | reverse complement strand
AGCAGTGGAAGGGTGCTTTTCTGAATGGAGGGATGTGACTGGTGGTGTTCCGCAGGGATCAGTGTTGGGACTTTTGCTGTTTGTAGTATATATAAATGATTTGGAGGAAAATGTAGCTGGTCTGATTAGTACGTTTGCGGACGACACAAAGGTTGGTGGAGTTGCAGACAGTGATGAGGATTGTCAGAGGATACAGCAGGATATAGATCAGTTGGAGACTTGGGTGGAGAAATGGCAGATGGAGTTTAATCTGGACAAATGTGAGGTAATGCATTTTGGAAGATCTAATGCAGGTGGGAAGTATACAGTAAATGGCAGAACCCTTAGGAGTATTGACAGGCAGAGAGATCTGGGCGTACAGGTCCACAGGTCACTGAAAGTGGCAATGCAGGTGGATAACATAGTCAAGAAGGCATACGGCATGCTTGCCTTCATCGGTCGGGGCATAGAGTATAAAAATTGGCAAGTCATGCTGCAGCTGTACAGAACTTTAGTTAGGCCACACTTAGAATATTGCGTGCAATTCTGGTCGCCACACTACCAGAAGGACGTGGAGGCTTTGGAGAGGGTACAGAAGAGGTTTACCAGGATGTTGCTTGGTCTGGAGGGCATTAGCTATGAGGAGAGGTTGGATAAACTTGGATTGTTTTCACTGAAACGACGGAGGTGGAGGGGCGACATGATAGAGGTTTACAAAGTTATGAGCGGCATGGACAGAGTGGATACTCGGAAGCTTTTTCCCAGGGTGGAAGAGTCAGTTACTAGGGGACATAGGTTTAAGGTGAGAGGGGCAAAGTTTAGAGGGGATGTGCGAGGCAAGTTCTTTACACAGAGGGTGGTGAGTGCCTGGAACTTGTTGACGGGGGAGGTGCTGGAAGCAGGTACCATAGAGACGTTTAAGAGACATCTTGACAAATACATGAATAGGAAGGGAATAGAGGGATACGGACCCCGGAAGTGCAGAAGGTTTTAGTTTAGGCAGGCATCAAGATCGGCGCAGGCTTGGGGGGCCGAATGGCCTTTTCCTGTGCTGTACTATTCTTTGTTCTTTGAGTTGGTGTCTATATGCTGTTGAGCTTGGAGGTTAGCAAGGAGAGTATTGGAGAAAACCAGTCTGTACGTCACATAGTTTCAGGTTAGGTTTTCAGTGACAATGGCGTGGGTAAAGGGTTGATCATGTGGAAGTGAAAATAGGAGATCACATTGGTGAATATATAGATATTGGTTTGATGCTCAGATCAGTGTCAATAGGATATTAAAACTGAGTACTGTCTAATCTAATCTTAGCAGGAAGCTAGAAGGGGGATGGTGTCCAGATCAAAGGTATCGAGATCTTGGAAAGATTTAATTAGGATGCTTCACATTTGCCAATTTTAAAGATAATTGTGTCTTATCCACTGGAGAAATGAGAAAAGGAATGTTCATCCATCCACCTCAACTTCTTAAATTAGCTTCCCTTTCAGGATCCACACTGACCAATGGTCTTAGATTCCAAGCCCACATCTTTCTTTCAAACCTGTGAGATTCTTTTTGCCCCCTTGTGTGAACACTGGAAATGCGTAAGGGGTTTCTGAGATTGCCTGAGCCATAGATACTGATTGAAAGAAAGAACATTTATACAGCACCTTTGACGACGTCAGGAAGTCCCAAAGTACTTTATCGCTAAGTTTTTTGTTGAAGTGTAGTCATACTTGTAATGTAGGAAATAACCATGGAAACTGAAAAAATGAGCTTTGAAAAACTATTTTTGCCATTTTGTTGCACAGGTGTATGTCTAATTGATTGTGTTTTGATTTATGACTAGCTATACAATAAAAAAAGTAGCAAGTGTTTTCAGATACAAATTGAAATCGAGACAACAGTGCCATCCCAAAGCTCAGAGTTATCTCTCTGAAACATACAAATCAGGACAGTCCGAGGTTGGATCTGTGCTGAGTTAGATGACCATAACTGAGGCAGAAGTAGGGGCTCTAGGATTGGTATTGGTGCATGGGCATTAAGGAAGGGAAACCGGCAAGGGTTCCTACATCCACTTGTCACATACCCACCCCTACTGGCATTGTGTTTGGGTAAGATGTCCTCCACAGTCGGAGAGACTGGCCGGCACTCACTATGGCTCACACATGAATGATGGCCATTGTTTATCGAACTGCACCCTAATGAAGGTGTCATCATCCTCACTAGAAAAGAGAGTGGGAGAGAAACATTTGAAAAGATTGAAGACAAAGATGTCAGTGGACATTTTTATATCAGTTACAGTCTGCTGAATCTCAGATGAAGTATTGTCCGAGTTACATTGTAAATGAGAGTTGTGGCAGGGAACATGATGAGCTTACAGTGGTGATGGGTTAGAATGTACTTTTACTCATCTCGGTGATCAGTCAAGTGACAAGTACTTTTGTCAATTAGTACATATTACAAACAGGTTTACATAATTCTACATAAAAGGAAAGCTGTGCCATGGGATGAACAAAGGGAAATAGAGTCAGAGGAAGGGCAAGTGAAACAAAAGAACAAGAGAAATGGAACAGAAAGAAAATAAACCAAAACCACAGGCAAAATAGATTTAGAAAGAAAAATAGCAAGGATAAGGAAACAAGTTATGTAAAGGTCCATACTATAGTTTTATTTTTGAAAAAGTCTGCAGACTGGTTAAAATACCTAGGAAAATAAGGAAACTTAAATTTTCCCTACATTTTTGTTGGTGAGTTCACTTTTGAGCATATTCAGTAAAAATGCAAAGGACATAGAGAGGGGAAAATGCCAGCATGATCTGGGGACATTGTTCTGCTGCCTTTTAAATCACAGCCAGGTCTAAATACTTTTCTGACTGTTTTAACTCAGTCACTGTTAGAATTTGAAGAATTAGACTAACAAGGATGTATGTTGGTTGTTCTGCCTCCCAGATATTGGCCTGGATTTAATGGGACCCCAGAGATGGCTGGAAGCTGGGGGGGGGGGGTTTGTGGGGGGCCCATAGAATTGTGACAGGAGGTGGGGTGCGGTAGGCCCGTCGCCTTGAGCCTATCTTTACTCAGTTTCACATTTATTGTATCGAGTAAATGGATTGCAGACATGTAACTCCTTATGCAAAACTCTCCACCAGTCTTAGTAACTGTCTCCTTATAAGTGCTCAAGTAAGACCCCAGTTAACACCCTCCACCTGCATATGATTAAACAATTGATACACAATTAACAGGGAAATGAGACAACCTCCCTGCAGGCTTTGCAGGGGGGTGGACCTCCTCCGTGGGCAATCCACCCTCTTGTCCTGGTCACCAGTGATGGGACTGATCCAGGCCTTCTGTACTACTGGCAGTAGCCAGTCTTTATAGGGATGGGAATCTTGGCATCGGACACTTAAGCACCTGAGTGGTTGAATCGCGCGGAGGGCTCCAAAAGGCTGAGGTGGGGTTCCCCTCACCTTTGCAGCTCAGCATCGGGCGCGACTAAATCCACCCCATTATGTGCATACTTTGCCTTGTGGGATGTATGGGCTCAGTTTCTGAACTGGCTTTTGATATAGAGTTTAGAAAAATATCTGTTGAAGTTGTACAAATGTAATTCCCTCCTATTTTGCTTTCTGATTTGGGCAGTTGCAAGAATTTACCCAAGCTGTTCGACTTCTCAGCATATATCTACGTTTTTGCAGTCCAACAATTCCATGTATATTATTTTTGAAGTATATAATTCCAGGCTTCAGTATTGGACCTTGTCAACCATGGAGTCACCTATTCCATTAATCTGTACAACACAAAATTCTATTTCACATAACCAATGGAATGAAAAATGAGGGATTGCAATTTGATATTATCAATTGTTACGTAATCTCAATCTCTCAGTTTGTATCCGATCTGTCACATCATTTAATGTTGCATGTCATATGTTTTTTTATAACTGATCATTAAGATGGCATATTCTTTCATCATTTGAATCATTGTATGGGTCCTGTCATCTGATTCGGAAATTACATGCTTCAATCGTCTTAAGGTCGTTATTAATATTATCAGCGCAGCTCATCCATGGTTTTCTGATTCACCTGAATCATTCTTTCATAACAAACCAAGCAATGAATTACTTTTCCATTGGTTCTCTCCATCCTTCTCTCCAAAATTGTATCTAACTCTGAGAAGGGGAGAGGAGAGGCAGAAAACTGGCACTGGAAGATTATTAAAGTCATAACAAAAAGTGGACATAAACTCCATTTTTAACTACAGCCAGGTTTTGGGTGGATAAAAAGTTCACCTACTGCAACAGAAAATAGGGCAGGGCTATTTTAACTCTGGGACCTCACTAACTTGTAACTGATCCACTTCCCACACTGAGTTAAAATTGTGGATGTCTTCTTTCCAGCAGCTGGAGAATAGCTAGTATTTTTTCAGCCAGGATGGTAGGGTTAAAATTGTCACTGGAGTGCCTTAATATTCCTAATATAACAGGACTAGTATAATGCATCCAAGTGAGAGTCGTGATTGTCGCTGTAGTAGGAAATTTTCCCAGTTCATTAAGTCAATAAATTAAATAGTGCTTGATTGTCAAACAAGTAGTGTTTCTTCCAATTTTAGAAAACAAATTAGAATCAAAGTTTGACCCTGGAATTACTGATTGGTTAGGCTTATATTTACAGTGGGAAGAACCTTGGGGTCTATCTGAATGGAGGCAAGATATTCCATTCAGTGGGAATAAAGAGTTGCAGGCTATTATAGGTTTAAGACCTGCCTAACATACTTACTGACATCCTTTCAAGGTCTAACAATATTAGTGGATATGGTTATGTGGTGGGCTTTACACAATAACAGGAACTTACATTTATATAGCGCCTTTGATATAGTACAACATCTCAAGGTGCTTCACAGGATCGTAATCAGACAAAGAAACATAGGAACAGGAGTAGGCTGTTCAGCCAATCGAGCATGTTCTGCCATTTAATTAGATCATGGCTGATCATCTACCTCAATGCCATTTTCCCAAGCTATTTCCATATCCCTTGATGTCATTAGTCTCCAGAAATCTATCAATTTCTGTCTTGAACATGATCAATGATTGAGCCTCCACAGCCCTCTGGGGTAGAAAATTCCAAAGACTCATTACCCTCTGAGTGAAGAAATTCCTCCTCGTCTTGGTTTTAAATGGCCTACCCCTTATTCTGAGATTATGTCTGCTGGTTCTAGACTCACCAGCCAGGGGAAGCATCCTATCTACATCTACCATCTACCATGTCACATCCTGTAAGAATTTTGTAAGTTTCATTGAGATCATCTCTCATTCTTTGAAACTAGAGAATACAGACCCAGTTTCCTCAATCTCTCCTCATAAGACAATCCCACCATCCCAGGGATTAATCTGGTGAACCTCCGTTGCACTCCTTCTATGGCAAGTATATCTTTCTTTAGATAAGGAGACTAAAACTGTAGACAATACTCCAGATGCAGTCTCACCAAGGCTCTATACAAAAGAAGGAGATCTTAGGATAGGTGACTTAAACCTTGGCGAAAGAGGTAGATTTTAAGGAGTGTCTTAAAGATAGACAGAGAAGTGGCGAGGCTGAGAGGTTTAGGGAGAAAATTTCAGTGCTTAGGGCCTAAATGGCTGAAGTCATGTTCAACAACAGTGAGCCTTGAAACTGATAGACTGTCAGGTTTGGAGTGTCACTCAGTGGGAGTGCAGATCAGAGAATCAAACATGGGGGTTAACATACTCAATATTTTCTAGCCATTCATGTATATAGAAAGAATTGAGCATCAGCCTCTGTTAATAATTCTTCAACTTGTGCTCTCAAATGAGATACTTTGACAGAGTTGAGCAACTCTTCAGCTAATGCATTTTTAAGTTCAGATAAATTGACCCACAAAAGGCATGCGTTAAGTGTTTAGGAACAAAGGAGGTCATAACAAATTGGAAATAAATTGGATAATTGGTAGCGATTGAGGAGAAATGATCTCTGGCAATGGCTTTAACTGGACAGCCTGGCTGACACAGAATCAAAAAGACCTTTGATATTCACCAACTTTATAGAGGCATATTGAATGGATAAGGGAATGTGAAAGGTAAATCTAGAATACTACTGCAAATCGATCTGCAAAAGGAGACACAGGTTCAAACTGGTAAATGGTAAATTTACAATGATATTCAGAAGTTGTTCTTCACACAAAGGGTAATTGACATTTGCAATGGACTTCCAGAAAAAGACTTGTGGAGGCAACAGCTCTGGAATCATTTAAGAAACAATTAAATGCTGCAATGGGAGATCTACAGGGTTGTTTCTGGACAATTGAACAAAGACAGCCCACGTGTCTTTCATTATCCATTATTATCTTGTGATATAGCAGCAAAGAGAATCTAGATACAGAGATCCAGGTGGTAAGTAATGGAAACTAATTAGATGTATTCCTGACAACTTCATTTTTCAGGAATATAATGTCCCTGAGTGATTATAGGCATTCCTGACAGTAAACGACTGTGTAGAAGTATATACTTACTCAAACCCTGCTGAGAGATTCTTATCATATCTGAATCTCATTTGTCTTGTGTTCATGCAGAGAATGAGACTGTAGATTTTAACTTCCAACTTTGCAAAAATGGGCTTAGTCCCTCCTAAGGGACCATCAAAACGGTAAGTATAAATGTTCCAAATGTGCAAGTAGGGCGACCGTAAATGTTAGATAATAACTCAATTTCCAGTTATCCTAATTTGATTCAGTATCCAAGATTTCTTTGCGTGCACATTCATATTTGTGTTCTGTAGGAGTATTGTGTGGTGTCTTATTGGCTGAGCGACCTCTTCCTTTAAAGAAAATAGCATGACATTTTGAATATTCCTGCTGGAATCAGCATGTTGCAAAGAAATGCCAGTAAGTCATTCAAAAGAAGAATTATAGGTATTTAGCTTCTTATCACACTTCTCAGAAGTACCTCAAATGCTTTCTATACAATGAATTATTTTGAGGGGCAGTGCCATTGCTACAAATGTAGCAACTATTTTGCACGCTGGAAGTCTCAACAGACAGCAATGAGATGAATTACCATTTAATTGGGTTTCAATGGTTTCTATTGAGGGAAGAATGCTGGTCCTACTCTTCCATGAATTGTGCTATGGCATATCTAACCCCCTTCCACCTCCCCCCACCCCCGTCCCCTTCCCTGCTCCACCCTCTCAGCTCACCCCCTCACAACCCCGTCCCAGCCCGCCCCCCCCTCGCACCATCTTCACCCCGCACCCCCTTCCCCTGCACCCCCCCCCCCACCCCCTCCCTCTACCCCTCCCCCTTGCATCCCCTCCTCCCACCGGCACCATCCTACACCTGTGTAGGGGCCCCAACAACCCCACTGCCTTGTGGGCGTCTCGGGAGAGACCAAGGCTAAGGGAGTAAACCCTAACAGAAAATCCGGAGCGGAACCCCGTAGGCGGTCATGTGTCACCTTTGGCATGTTTCCGGCAGTTCCTGCAGCCATACTGGTGCCAAACGTCGTGTCCTGCACTCCTTTGGACCCCACCAGAAATGCCGAGAGGGGGGTTTTGACGACTGGGCAACTCTCAACCTCCATAAATTTGCCCAGGCATGCGCCATGGAGAGGTCACTCCATAGTTGCCTCACAGCGACTGAAACAACACGGAAGGCAGCAGTTACGGGTTATAAGTCCAGATAAATTGGCGTAGAAACTGGGCGCCACGGGTTGCCTTTGTCGGTGGGAGAGGTCATTGCACCTTACTGGACAGCTACCGCCCGCCTCAAACCGGGCAGCCCCCGGTCAATAAGGTTCTGTCCCGCCACAGTCTGCCTGCTTCAATGGGTGCTTGGAGCTCAGGGTCATTGCCCGAAAGGTGGACTGATACACCGCACCAAACAACATGAAAAAAGGAAAGAAGGTACCAGCCCTTCGCTTTGCAAGCTGGAACGTCAGAACTATGTGTCCTGGCCTGTCGGAAGACCTTACACAAATCAACGATTCTCGGAAGACCGCCATCATTAACAACGAGCTCAGTAGACTCAATGTGGACATTGCAGCACTTCAGGAGACTCGCCTCCCCGCGAGTGGCTCTCTAGCAGAGCAAGACTACACCTTCTTCTGGCAGGGCAGGGATCCTGAAGAACCAAGACAGCATGGAGTGGGCTTCGCCATCAGAAACTCCTTGCTCAGCATGATAGAGCCTCCCTCAAATGGCTCGGAACGCATACTGTCCATCCGACTGCTCACCACCTCTGGTCCAGTACACCTACTCAGCATCTATGCTCCAACACTCTGTTCCGCACCTGAAGCTAAAGACCAGTTCTATGAACAACTCCATAACATCATTAGCAGCATCCCCAACACCGAACACCTATTCCTGCTGGGGGACTTTAATGCCAGGGTTGGGGCCGACCATGACTCATGGCCCTCCTGCCTTGGGCGCTATGGCGTTGGAAGGATGAATGAGAACGGGCAGAGACTGCTTGAGTTGTGTACCTATCATAACCTCTGCATCACCAACTCGTTCTTTCACACTAAACCCTGTCACCAGGTTTCATGGAGGCACCCAAGATCACGTCGTTGGCACCAGCTAGACCTCATTGTCACAAGGCGAGCCGCCTTAAACAGTGTTCAAATCACACGCAGCTTCCACAGTGCGGACTGCGACACCGACCACTCCCTGGTGTGCAGCAAGGTTAGACTCAGACCAAAGAAGTTGCATCATTCCAAGCAGAAGGGCCACCCGCGCATCAACACGAGCAGAATTTCTCACCCACAGCTGTTACAAAAATTTCTAAATTCACTTGTAACAGCCCTTCAAAACACTCCCACAGGGGATGCTGAGACCAAGTGGGCCCACATCAGAGACGCCATCTATGAGTCAGCTTTGACCACCTACGGCAAAAGTGCGAAGAGAAATGCAGACTGGTTTCAATCTCATAATGAAGAGCTGGAACCTGTCATAGCCGCTAAGCGCATTGCACTTTTGAACTACAAGAAAGCCCCCAGCGATTTAACATCCGCAGCACTTAAAGCAGCCAGAAGTACTGCACAAAGAACAGCTAGGCGTTGCGCAAACGACTACTGGCAACACCTATGCAGTCATATTCAGCTGGCCTCAGACACCGGAAACATCAGAGGAATGTATGATGGCATGAAGAGAGCTCTTGGGCCAACCATCAAGAAGATCACCCCCCTCAAATCTAAATCGGGGGACATAATCACTGACCAACGCAAACAGATGGACCGCTGGGTTGAGCACTACCTAGAACTGTACTCCAGGGAGAATGCTGTCACTGAGACTGCCCTCAATGCAGCCCAGCCTCTACCAGTCATGGATGAGCTGGACATACAGCCAACCAAATCGGAACTCAGTGTTGCCATTGATTCCCTAGCCAGCGGAAAAGCCCCTGGGAAGGACAGCATTACCCCTGAAATAATCAAGAGTGCCAAGCCTGCTATACTCTCAGCACTACATGAACTGCTATGCCTGTGCTGGGACGAGGGAGCAGTACCCCAGGACATGCGCGATGCCAACATCATCACCCTCTATAAAAACAAAGGTGACCGCGGTGACTGCAACAACTACCGTGGAATCTCCCTGCTCAGCATAGTGGGGAAAGTCTTTGCTCGAGTCGCTCTGAACAGGCTCCAGAAGCTGGCCGAGCGCGTCTACCCTGAGGCACAGTGTGGCTTTCGTGCAGAGAGATCGACTATTGACATGCTGTTCTCCCTTCGTCAGATACAGGAGAAATGCCGTGAAAAACAGATGCCCCTCTACATTGCTTTCATTGATCTCACCAAAGCCTTTGACCTCGTCAGCAGACGTGGTCTCTTCAGACTACTAGAAAAGATCGGATGTCCACCAAAGCTACTAAGTATCATCACCTCATTCCATGACAATATGAAAGGCACAATTCAACATGGTGGCTCCTCATCAGAGCCCTTTCCTATCCTGAGTGGTGTGAAACAGGGCTGTGTTCTCGCACCCACACTTTTTGGGATTTTCTTCTCCCTGCTGCTTTCACATGCGTTCAAATCCTCTGAAGAAGGAATTTTCCTCCACACAAGATCAGGGGGCAGGTTGTTCAACCTTGCCCGTCTAAGAGCGAAGTCCAAAGTACGGAAAGTCCTCATCAGAGAACTCCTCTTTGCTGACGATGCTGCTTTAACATCTCACACTGAAGAATGCCTGCAGAGTCTCATCGACAGGTTTGCGTCTGCCTGCAATGAATTTGGCCTAACCATCAGCCTCAAGAAAACGAACATCATGGGGCAGGATGTCAGAAATGCTCCATCCATCAATATTGGCGACCACGCTCTGGAAGTGGTTCAAGAGTTCACCTACCTAGGCTCAACTATCACCAGTAACCTGTCTCTAGATGCAGAAATCAACAAGCGCATGGGTAAGGCTTCCACTGCTATGTTCAGACTGGCCAAGAGAGTGTGGGAAAATGGCGCACTGACACGGAACACAAAAGTCCGAGTGTATCAGGCCTGTGTCCTCAGTACCTTGCTCTACGGCAGCGAGGCCTGGACAACGTATGCCAGCCAGGAGCGACGTCTCAATTCATTCCATCTTCGCTGCCTTCGGAGAATACTTGGCATCAGGTGGCAGGACTATATCTCCAACACAGAAGTCCTTGAAGCGGCCAACATCCCCAGCTTATACACACGGCGCTTGAGATGGCTTGGCCATGTGAGCCGCATGGAAGATGGCAGGATCCCCAAAGACACATTGTACAGCGAGCTCGCCACTGGTATCAGACCCACCGGCCGTCCATGTCTCCGTTATAAAGACGTCTGCAAACGCGACATGAAATCGTGTGACATTGATCACAAGTCGTGGGAGTCAGTTGCCAGCATTCGCCAGAGCTGGCGGGCAGCCATAAAGACAGGGCTAAATTGTGGCGAGTCGAAGAGACTTAGTAGTTGGCAGGAAAAAAGACAGAGGCGCAAGGGGAGAGCCAACTGTGCAACAGCCCCAACAAACAAATTTCTCTGCAGCACCTGTGGAAGAGCCTGTCACTCCAGAATTGGCCTTTATAGCCACTCCAGGCGCTGCTTCACAAACCACTGACCACCTCCAGGCGCGTATCCATTGTCTCTCGAGATAAGGAGGCCCAAAAGAAAAGAATATCTAACATTTAACTTAGCTACCACAACATGTAAAATGAGGGATTATTTTAATGTTTTATTCAAACAGTAACATGTCAGATAATGCAGCACTCAGTACTTCACTGCCGTCAAGCTAGCTTAAGGGGTTAAGTCTTAGACCAGGGCTTAAAATAACTGAGAGGAAAAAGTGCTACTAACTGAGGCAAGTCAGGGTTGTTATTGTGCTGAAGAAGTAGCTGCCAAAATTCCTTGGCCATTCCAGCAAAATCCCATAAGGTTTTGTTTGGAGACCGCCTCAACAGATATGCCTGGTTGTAGACGTATGCTGGGGTTTTTCATGGAGCTTAGTAAGGGGATTAATCTCCATCTGCCACTTAAAAGAGCTCTGTGTCAGAGGAAATGAGGCTGGATGTGGGAACTCCTACCCTAAAAGTTCCCTAGTCCTCAGTCTCACAGAGATATCGCGCAGGTTGGAGACTGGTAGATCCAGGAAGAGACCAATGTGAAGGGTGGATACCCAATGCAGGAGTGGAGGATTCAGATTATGGGCTGGATCCCAAAAGAGTGAAGGGGTAATATATCAATGGTTTGGTTGAGTGGGCAGAAAAGTATCAGATGGAATTCAATCCGGAGAAGTGTGAGGTAATGCACTTGGGGAGGGCAAATAAAGCGAGGGAATACACAATAAACAGGAGGACATTGAGAGGGGTAGAAAAAGTGAGAGACCTTGGAGTGCATTTCCACAGATCCCTAAAGGTGGCAGAACAGGTAGGGAAAGTGGTGAAGAAGGCATTCCTTTATTGGCCGAGGTGTAGAATACAAAAACAGGGATGTAATGCTGGAACTGTATAAAACACTGGAGTATTGCATACAGTTCAGGTCACCACATTACAGGAAGGACATAGTTGCTCTGGAGAGAGTGCAGAGGAGATTTACAAGAATGTAGCCAGAGCTTGAAAGTTGCAGCTATGAGGAAAGATTGGATAGGCTAGGGTTGTTTTCCTTAGAACAGAGGAGGCTGGGGGGGGCCTTAATTGAGGTGTACATAATTATGAGGGGCCTAGATAGAGAAGACAGGAAGGACCTGTTTCCCCTAGCGGAGAGGTCAATTACCAGGAGGCACAGATTTAAGATGATTGGTAGAAGGATTAGAGGGGACATGAGGAAAAACTTTTTCACCCAGAAGGTGGTGGGTGTCTGGAATTCACTGCCAGGAATGGTGGTGGAGGCAGGAACCCTCAATTCTTTTAAAATGTACCTGGACATGCACCTGAAGTGCTGTAACCTGAAAGGCTATGGACCACGTGCTGGAACTTGGAATTAAATTGGGCGGCTAGTTTTTCAGCCAGCACGGACATGACGGGCTGAATGGCGTCCTTCTGTGCTGTAATTTTTCTTTGGTTCTATGCTTCTGTGAAACTGCGGTCCACTGCCCCCATTTAGGTGCTGTCTCCCCATTGCACTTAGTGCGGCAGAGTCAGTGACATGGAGCATCAGCAGGTATGATCCCAGGAATAGTGCCAGCATATTTTCCTGTGGAAATTTGGGATTCTGTGGAAATAGTGTGTAGCAAACACAAATTGTGTCAGCCAATCAACAGGAAATTCAGGAGAAATTTCTTTACCCAGAGAATGGTTAGAATGTGACCTCGCTACCACAAGGAATGGTTGAGGCGAATAGCATAGATACATTTAAAGGGAAGCTAGATAAGTACATGAGCGAGAAAGAAATTAAAGGATATGCTAATAGAGTGAGATAAAGTAAAGTGGGAGGAGGTACCTGTGGAGCATGAACACTGGCACAAACCAGTTGGATGAAATGTCCTATTACTGTGCTGTAAATTCTGTATAATTCTTCCACTCTAAAGAGGAGTGTTTATCACTTCTTTTGTGATGTTAGTGTCCCTTTAAAAGATATGCATTTTATGTAAAGTAAATAATTATCTTACCTTACCTGTCCATTAAAACAAGTCTGAATTTAATCAAGTCCTAACAACTATAAAAATGTATATTTGACCAAACCGTATCCCCTAATTTTCTTAAACCTCTTTCTACACCACTGGCTATGAACGATGACATCCCAATTGAACCAATGTCTTCCCTTTGGGATTATGCATATTCCAGATTGCCTTCAATGTTTATAATTACCTGGGGAGTCATTAAATGACCCACCTGCTCAACAGAACTATACTGTATTAAATTGCATCTAAAAGAATTGTCCAAACCTAACTTCAGAATCCAAATCTGCACCAAGGAGCCTTCACTTTGATATGGAATCAAACATAAAATCTATGCATACCAAAATGACAGCTATGGTATATGCAAGGATTTAGTCCCACTTACAAATAATTCTCCATGCAAGAGCGGTGAGGTGGTAGCAGACTAATTATACAGATCAGCTGAGCAAGAAATAAACCAGCAATGTGTATTGGCTTGAAGAGTAACACCAAAATATTAACTGTAAATGAACTGAAAAGATACCTACAATGAATGACTTTTGCTAATGCCAAGGGTCGTACTGGCTCCAAAAACAACAAGCCGTCAACTCTGTTTATTAAATCCTTTCCTCTCCCTGTTGCCCGCATCTTGTGGGTTGATGGTAAGTCTTGTCCAGGCTGCGATGTATGTTTCTGCAACAGGGCTTTATCGCTTACTGTCAATGTTTTTGTTTTGGGAGGCAGTTTCCACAAATGGTTACCTTTGCATCTGTTCATCGAGGTGATTTATGTGACAGAGACAATCAGGCCTACCTCTCCCTTTTAATTTAAATTGCAACCAGAACCCATTGTTGAAGCAGAATCCATAAATTCTTTTAAAAGGCAATTACATGGTTGACCGTAAAGAGGAATATGAAAAGTTACAGTGGGTGAGCAGTAGAATGGGCATTTGGGGCATTTAAATTCAGTTAATTAAATAAACCTAGAATAAAAAACTAGCACTAGTAATGGTGTCAATGAAACCAATGGATTACTGTAAAAAGCCATGTGGTTCACTCATGACCTTTAGGACCTTCCTGGTCTGGGCCTGTATATGACTCCAAACCCACAAGCAATGTGATTGTCTCTTAACTGCCTTCTGAAATGGCCCAGCAAGCCACACAATTGCATTCAGGAAAGCAGCTCACCACCACCCACCTTGTCATGGGAAATTAGGGATGAGCAAGAAATGCTGGCCTTGTCAGAGCTGTGAATGAATAAAATAAGACCTGTGGATCACAAGCTGTCTAGGACACCATGAAAGTTTATGTCGGGCAGCCT
Source organism: Heterodontus francisci (assembly GCF_036365525.1). Taxonomy (NCBI): domain Eukaryota; kingdom Metazoa; phylum Chordata; class Chondrichthyes; order Heterodontiformes; family Heterodontidae; genus Heterodontus; species Heterodontus francisci. The sequence continues at coordinate 19,472,058 of NC_090377.1, read as the reverse complement.
CAAAAAGTAGCATTCATGCACAGAGAGAAAGAAGAAACAAATCAGAATGGAGGTCCTGCTCCTCCTGGCACACAAGTAAAAATATATTTTTTAAATTTACCTTAAAAAGACTCTTCTGGCCCTGGCTGCTGTCCCTGGCAGGTTTTGCCTGGGCGGGTGGTGGAATCCAGCACTGCTACCTCCACTCAGGCTTTATGTTAAAATAGCAGATGGATGGATATTTTTTTTTTGATCAATCTAATTTCATATTTAGCATACAGAAGCCTAATAATCTTGGTGTTGAGTATCTTTTCACTGTGATTATGGCCACTTACACAAGCGCATGGGAAAGCCTTCCACTGCTATGTCCAGACTGGCCAAGAGAGTGTGGAAAATGGCGCACTGACACGGAACACAAAAGTCCGAGTGTATCAAGCCTGTGTCCTCAGTACCTTGCTCTACTGCAGCGAGGCCTGGACAACGTATGTCAGCCAAGAGCGACGTCTCAATTCATTCCATCTTCGCTGCCTGCGCAGAATCCTTGGCATCAGGTGGCAGGACCGCATCTCAAACACAGAAGTCCTCAAGGCGGCCAACATCCCCAGCTTATACACACTACTGAGTCAGCGGCGCTTCAGATGGCTTGGCCGTGTGAACCGCATGGAAGATGGCAGGATCCCCAAGGACGCATTGTACAGCGAGCTCGCCACTGGTATCAGACCTAACGGCCGTCCATGTCTCCGCTTTAAAGACGTCTGCAAACGCGACATGAAGTCCTGTGACATTGATCACAAGTCGTGGGAGCCAGTTGCCAGCGATTGTCAGAGCTGGCGGGCAACCATAAAGGCGGGGCTAAAGTGTGGCGAGTCGAAGAGACTTCGCAGTTGGCAGGAAAAAAGACAGAAGCGCCAGGGGAGAGCCAGCTGTGTAACAGCCCCGACAACCAATATTTTCTGCAGCACCTGTGGAAGAGTCTGTCACTCTAGTATTGGCCTTTATAGCCACTCCAGGCGCCGCTCCACAAACCACTGACTACCTCCAGGCACTTACCCATTGTCTCCCGAGACGAGGAGGCCAAAGACGAAGAACCCCAATTATTACCCTAATCTGTTTTCCTGGAAATTGCCCAGCATATTTATGACAAACTGCTTTTGAATGGACGGTGTGATATGTGCTGCGACCAATCTAAAGTAGAGTGGGTCGAATGTTCTTGTATTGAAAGCTACAGTAACAGTGGAGCAGGAATCAGGAAACCTGCCTGTAACTCAAGAAGCAATTGTCAGATTTTCCAGTAATTTGTCGTGACTTCCATATTGCTGATAGACGGAAGATCAAAGCTGTACCCTGATATCCTGTATGCTTGTTGCCAGTTGATAACCGAGCGAGGAAAGTAAAGAGAGATAGATCAGTTAACGGACTCTGATTTAAGGAGCCCAAGGGATGTTTAAAGTGCACTTTAAGCATGTCAAGCAGTCTGTCAGTGCACTACGATGTAGTTATCAGAAGGTCTGCCTCTATTCTGTTAGCCTGCGTGTCCTCCTACTTGCTGTGGGATCAAAGCTTATAGACAAGCAGTTAAATCTACTTTCAAAATATAAACCTTAGTGTTTCATCGGGAACATTTCCAGTGAGGGATTTACGCTTACTACAGCAACTGCTAAAACAGTATGCATCTGGGTCTTTTGAGAACTTGATCATTTCAAGTCTGGATGAGACATCACAAATTAGGAAAGAATTACAATGCTTTTGTGCCAGGACCAGCTAATCTTCATCAGTTCCCCAAGCCCATCTCTCCACCGAGTTAATTATTAAGTGAAAAACATCTGTGAGCTGATTACTAAGCAATGTGTGAATGAGTAAGATCTGGTCAACTACTGCTCCAATTCACCCCCTATCAAACCATCAGATGTGTTTCTTTGAACTATTGAAGGAATGAGCAGGAAATAGGGAGCTGCCTGCAACTCGAGAACCAATTGTTTTTCCACGATTGTATCATGACTTCCATAAATCTTCAGATTAATTTAATTAACTGAATTTAAGTTCCCCAGCTGCCATGGTGGGATTTGAATGTATGACTCTATTATTAGTCTGGGCCTCTGGATTACCAGTCCCATACCATAACCACTATGCTGCCATTCCTAATAACTAGCAAGGCAGATGCTTGAAAATGGAGGTTCTGGTAATTCCAAATAGTATGAATCAGTTGGCCACTCTGTTAAGGGAATTGTGTCCTTCCTATCCACTGTATCTAGGCACCTTATAAAATCACAGAATTGTTACAGTGCAGAAGGAGGCTATCTGGCCCATCATGTCTGCACCGGCTCTCCTAATCAGCATTTCACCTAGTGCCACTCTCCCGCCCTTCCCCATAACTCTGCACATTCTTCCTTTTCATATAACTGTCTAATTCCCTTTTGAATGCTTCAATTGAACCTGCCTTCACCACACTCTCAGGCAGCGCATTCCAGACCTTAACCACTCGCTGCATGAAAATGTTTTTCCTCATGTCGCATTTGTTTCTTCTGCCAATTGCTTTCACGGGTGGGAACAGTTTTTCTCTATCTACTCCGTCCAGACCCATCAGTTTGAATACCTCTATCAAATCACCTCTCAGCCTTCTCTTCTCTAAGGAAAACAGTCCCAACTTCTTCAATCTATCTTCATAACTGAAGTTCCACATCCCTCGAACCAGTCTCGTGAATCTTTTCTGCACTCTCTCAAATGCCCTCACGTCTGTCTTAAATTGTGGCGCCTGGAATTGGATGCAATACTCCAGCAGAGGCCAAATTAGTGTCTTATGCAAGTTCAACATCACCTCCTTGCTCTTGTACTCTGTTTCCCTATTAATAAAGCCCAGGATACTGCATGCTTTATTAACCACTCTCTCAACCTGTTGTGCCACCTTCAATGACTTATGCACATAAACACCCAGAGCCCTCTGCTCCTGCACCCTCTTTAGAATTGTACCCTTTATTTTATATTGTCGTTCCATGTTCCTCTTACCAAAATGAATCACCTCATATTTCTCTGCATTGAACTTCATCTGCCACCTGTCCACCCATTCCACCAACTTGTCTATGTCCTTTTGGAGTTCAACACTATCCTCCTCACAGTTTATAATGATTCCAAGTTTCATATCATCTGCAAACTTTGAAAGTGTGCCCTGTATACCAAGTTCTATGTCATTAATATATATCAGGAAAAGGGTCCCAACACTGACCCCTGGAGAACTTCACTACAAACCTTCCCCCAGCCCGAAAAACATCTATTAACCACTACTCTTTGTTTCCTGTCACTCAGCCAATTCCATATCCATCTTGCTACTGTCCCTTTTATTCCATGAGCTATAACTTTTCTCACAAGTCTGTTGTGTGGCACTGTATCAAACGCTTTTGAAAGTCCATGTGCATCAACGGCATTGCTCTCATCAACCCTCTCTGGTACTTCTTCAAAAAAAATTCCAGCAAGTTAGTTAAACATGATTTTCCCTTAAGAAATCCATGCTGGCTTCCTTTAATTCCTGCATCTGTCCGTGTGACTATTAATTTTGTCACAAATTATTCTTTCTAGAATTTTCCCTACCGCTGAAGTTACACTGATTGGCCTGTAGTTGCTGGGCTTATCTTTACACACTTTTTTGAACAAGGGTGTCATGTTTGCAATTCTTCAGCACTCTGGCAGCACCCCCGAGTCTAAGGAAGACAGTAAAATTATGGCCAGTGCCTCCGCGATTTCCACTCTCACATCCCTCAGTATCCTTGGATGCATTTCATCTGGTCCTGGAATTTTATCCACTTTAAGTGCAGACAGCCTATTACCTCCTCACCATTGCCTGGGTTGCATCTTCTTCCTTCGTAAAGACAGATGTGAAGTATTAATCTAATACCTCAGCTATGTCCGCTGCCTCCATGTGCAAATCCCCTTTTTGGTCCCTAATCAGTCCCACTCTTCCTTTTACCGCCCTTTCACTATTTATATGTCTATCAAAAACTTTGGGATTCCCTTTTATGTTAACTGCCAGTCTCTTTTCATACTCTCTCTATGCTTCTCTTATTTACTTTTTCGCTTCCGCTCTGAACCTTTTGCATTCCAAAGTGACTCCTGACAGTGCAGCCCAGCACCAACATCATCAGAGCAATCCCAGCTTCGCACATGCATGGAATGGAGTCTTGCTGTCAGTATGGTGCTGTGCATGCACAGCCTATATCAGCACCCGACTTGCCCGGATTAATTTGTGCATGGGCGCAAAAACCTCTTTCGCGTACTGTAACGTCAGCTCGCCGCTCGCTCCTTGCCTAGCCACTTTGCCCACTCGCTCTCCGCTTCACCACCCGACCTGTTGGCCGCTCGCTCCCCGCCTTGCCACTTCTCCCCCTTCGGCCACTTGCTCTCTGCTTCACCACACCCCCCCCCAACCTTTAAGCAAATCGCTCCCCGCCTTGCCACTTTTCCCCCTTCGGCCACTCGCTCTCTACTTCAACACACACCCCAACCTTTAAGCAAATCGTTCCCCAACTCGCCACTTCTCCCCCCTTGGCAACTCGCACCCCACCTCACCCTCCCTCTACCCCCACCCCACCTCGGCCACTTACTCTCCGCTTTACCCCGCAACCCCCCAACTGTCAGCCGCTCACTGTCCGCCTTGGCCACTCGCTCCTTATTTGGCACCACCCCCACCCACCTGTCGGCCACTCGCTCTCCCCCCTCAACCCTTCATCCCCCCCTGACTTGTTGGCCACTTGCTCCCGGCCTCGCTACTTCTCCCCCCTTGGCTGCTCACTCCCCACTTCACCCCCCTCCTGTTGGCCATTCTCTCCCTACCTCGCCACCTCCCCCCTCAGCCAATCACTGCCCACTTCAACACCCCCCCCCCCCACACCTATGTTTGGACCACTCACTCGCATCCTCGCCAGTTCTTCCCCACTGCACTGCCTCCGCTCCCTCCCGCTTCTGCTCCATGCTCCCTCCCGCTTCTGCTCCCCGCTCCCTCCCGCAATCACTGCCTTTCTTCCCCGCACAGGGGAAGCAGGGGAGAGAGAGAGTGACGAGATAGGCAGGGGAAGGAGGGAGACTGCGAGCGGGGAGCAGAGGGGTGAACAGGCAAGGTCGTGAGCGAGAGGCCCACAGGTTGGGGGGGCGGTTGGTGAAGTGGGGAGTGAGTGGCTGAGCAGGGAGAAGCAGCGAGGCATGGGAGCAAGCAGCGAGCAGATAGGTGCGGGAGGCAGCGGTGAAGAGAAGTGCGATGACAGGAGTGAGTGGGGTACTGTTGGGGATGGACAGAGGTGGCAATCGCAGCCAATGTGGCCATTTGGGTTTCATTTAATTTTGTTTTTGTGATAAATGGAGCAGCGCCATCTTTACTACTAGCAGCTGCCAAAAACGTCACAGACAGTGATGTTTCAGTGCATGAGGCTGCATTTGCGCATGTGCAAGTACTGCACCACTTAGTGGTTGCATTGTCAGCAAATGCAGCCTTTATATTCAGTCTGGTTCTCAATAGAATTTTCTACTTGGCATCTGTTGTAAGCACACCTTTTCTTCTTTATCTTAATCTCTACCTCTGTTGTCATCCAGGGAGCTCTGGATTTGTTTACCCTACCTTTCCCCTTCGTGGGAACATACCTTGACTGTGCCTGAACTATCTCTTCTTTGAAGGTTGCCCATTGTTCATCTATCATTTTTCCTGCCAACCTTTGACACCAATTTATTTGTCCCAAATCTGTTCTTGCCCCATTGAAATTGGCTTTCCCCCAGTTAATTATTCTTACTCTGTATTGTTCTCTGTCTTTTTCCACAGTCAGACGAAGCCTTATGATACAATGATCACTGTACCCTAAATATTCTCCTACTGATACTTGATCCACTTGACCCACCTCATTCCCAAGAACCAGGTCTAGCAGTGCCTCTTTTCTTGTTGGACTAGAAACATACTGTTGTAGAAAATGTTCCTGAATGCATTCTCGGAACATTTGTCCCTTACTGCTCTTTGCACTACTGCTATCCCAGTCTATATTTGGATAGTTAAAGTCCCCCATTATCATTACCCTATAATCTTTGCACCTGTTTGTAATTTCCTTGCAGCTTTGTTCCTCTACATCTTTACCACTAGTTGGTGGCCCTCAGACAACACCGAACAATGTAACTGCACCTTTTTTGTTCCTTAGCTCTAGCCAAATAGATTCTGTCCTCAACCTCTCTGGGATATCCTTTTTCTCCAGCACTGCAATACCCTCCTTAATCAATACTGCACCCCTCCCCCTTGCTTCCCTTTCCTAACTTTCCTGAACATCTTGAATCCAGGAATATTTAACACCCAGTCCTGCCCTTCCTTTCATTGCAGCAGCTTATTCGGAAGCAGAGAGTACGAGCGAGTGATCAGCTGGGAAGGTCAGTTTCAACTTAAACTTAATTTCCTATTGTTTTCGGCGGACCAGGGGGCTTCTGGGTAAGTAAAAGGCCTATATATTAGGGCCGTTTCTGAACCCGCCCTCCTCCTCTAACCAAAAAAAAAGGACTCGGTGGTGTGTAGATAAGGTAAGGCTTTTTCTATTTCTCTTTTTTTTTACCGTGTGATTGGTAAAAACTTTTCGTTCCTTTTTCATTTATCTAAGTTAAGACTAAGTTAAGCTTAAGATTAAAAATGGCAGGAGATCTCAGAACCGTGTTATGCTCCTCTTGCTCAATGTGGGAGCTCAGGGACACGGCTGATGTCCTTGACTCCTTCACGTGCAGGAAGTGTGTCCAGCTGCAGCTCTTGTTAGACCTCATGACGGCTCTGGAGCTGCGGGTGGACTCACTTTGGAGCATCCGCGATGCTGAGGAGGTCGTGGATAGCACGTTTAGCGAATTGGTCACACCGCAGATTAGGATTGCTGAGGGAGAAAGGGAATGGGTGACCAAAAGGCAAAGAAAGAGCAGGAAGGCAGCGCAGGTGTCCCCTGCGGTCATCTCCCTCCCAAACAGGTATACCGTTTTGGATACTGTTGAGGGAGATGGCTCACCAGGGGAAGGCAGCAGTAGCCAGGTTCATGGCACCGTGGCTGGCTCTGCTGTTCGGAAGGGCGGGAAAAAGAGTGGAAGGGCTATAGTCATAGAGGATTCGATTGTAAGGGGAGTAGATAGGCGGTTCTGTGGTCGAAAACGAGACTCCCGAATGGTATGTTGCCTCCCAGGTGCATGGGTCAGGGATGTCTCAGATCGGCGGCAGAACATTCTGAAGGGGGAGGGTGAACAGCCAGTTGTCGTTGTGCACATAGGCACCAATGATATAGGTAAAAAACAGGATGAGGTCCTCCAAGCAGAATTGAGGTAGTTAGGAGCCAAGTTAAAAAGTAGGACCTCAGAGGTAGTAATCTCAGGATTGTTACCAGTGCCACGTGATAGTCAGAGTAGAAATGAAAGAATAGTCAGGATGAATGCGTGGACTGAGAGATGGTGCAGGAGGGAGGGGTTCAGATTTTTGGGACATTGGGACCGGTTCTGGGGGAGGTGGGACTATTACAAATTGGACGGTCTACACCTGGGCCGGACTGGAACCAATGTCCTTGGGGGTGCTTTTGCTAACGCTGTTGGGGAGGGTTTAAACTAATGTGGCAGGGGGATGGGAACCAAATGAGGAGGTCAGTGGACAGTAAGGAGGTAGTAACTAAAGCCTGTAAGGAACTAGATAATGAAGTCAGCGTGACTAAGGGAAAGAGTAGGCAGGGAGCAGATGATGAACGCAAAGGGACTGGTGGGCTGAGGTGCATTTGTTTTAGTGCAAGAAGTGTAGTAGGTAAGGCAGATGAACTTAGGGCTTGGATTAGTACCTGGGAGTATGATGTTATTGCTAATACTGAGACTTGGTTGAGGGGAGGGCATGATTGGCAACTAAATATCCCAAGATATCAATGCTTCAGGCGGGATAGAGAGGGAGGTAGAAGGGGTGGAGGAGTTGCATTACTGCTCAAAGAGGATATCACAGCTGTGCTGAAGGAGGGCACTATGGAGGACTCGAGCAGTGAGGCAATATGGGCAGAACTCAGAAATAGGAAGGGTGTGGTAACAATGTTGGGGCTGTACTACAGGCCTCCCAACAGCGAGCGTGAGATAGAGGTACAAATATGTAAACAGATTATGGAAAGATGTAGGAGCAACAGGGTGGTGGTGATAGGAGATTTTAGTTTTCCCAACATTGACTGGGATTCACTTAGTGTTAGAGGTCTAGATGGAGCAGAATTTGTAAGGAGCATCCAGGAGGGTTTTCTAGAGCAGTATGTAAATAGTCCAACTCGGGAAGGGGCCATACTGGACCTGGTGTTGGGGAATGAGCCCGGCCAGGTGGTTGAAGTTTCAGTAAGGGACTACTTTGGGAAGAGTGATCACAATTCCGTAAGTTTTAGAATACTCATGGACAAAGACGAGAGTGGTCCTAAAGGGAGAGTGCTAAATTGGGGGAAAGCTAACTATACCAAAATTTGGCAGGAGCTGAGGAATGTAGATTGGGAGCAGCTGTTTGAAGGTAAATCCACATTTGATATGTGGGAGGCTTTTAAAGAGAGGTTGACTAGCGTGCAGGAGAGACATGTTCCTGTGAAAATGAGGGATAGAAATGGCAGGATTAGGGAACCATGGATGACAGGTGAAATTGTGAGACGAGCTAAGAGGAAAAAGGAAGCATACATAAGGTCTAGGAGGCTGAAGAAAGACGAAGCTTTGAAAGAATATCGGGAATGTAGGACCAATCTAAAACGAGGAATCAAGAGGGCTAAAAGGGGTCATGAAATATCTTTAGCAAACAGGGTTAAGGAAAATCCCAAAGCCTTTTATTCATATATAAGGAGCAAGAGGGTAACTAGAGAAAGGATTGGCCCACTCAAGGACAAAGGAGGAAAGTTATGCGTGGAGTCAGAGAAAATGGGTGAGATTCTAAACGAGTACTTTGCATTGGTATTCACCGAGGAGAGGGACATGACGGATGTTGAGGTTAAGGACTTGTGCAGGGAAGGTCATGTCTTACCAACTTAATAGAATTCTTTGAGGAAGTGACAAAGTTGATTGATGAGGGAAGGGCTGTAGATGTCATATACATGGACTTCAGTAAGGCGTTTGATAAGGTTCCCCATGGTAGGCTGATGGAGAAAGTGAAGTCGCATGGGGTCCAGGGTGTACTAGCTAGATGGATAAAGAACTGGCTGGGCAACAGGAGACAGAGAGTAGTAGTGGAAGGGAGTTTCTCAAAATGGAGACGTGTGACCAGTGGTGTTCCACAGGGATCCGTGCTGGGACCACTGTTGTTTGTGATATACATAAATGATTTGGAGGAAAGTATAGGTGGTCTGATTAGCAAGTTTGCAGGCGACACTAAGATTGGTGGAGTAGCAGATAGTGAAGGGGATTGTCAGAGAATACAGCAGAATATAGATAGATTGGAGAGTTGGGCAGAGAAATGGCAGATGGAGTTCAATCAGGGCAAATGCGAGGTGATGCATTTTGGAAAATTCCTGAGGAAAATTGATGTACAGAGATTTGGGTGTTCAGGTCCATTGTTCCCTGAAGGTGGCAACGCAGGTCAATAGAGTGGTCAAGAAGGCATACGACATGCTTTCCTTCATCGGACGGGGTATTGAGTACAAGGGTTGGCAGGTCATGTTACAATTGTATAAGACTTTGGTTCGGCCACATTTGGAATACTGCGTGCAGTTCTGGTTGCCACATTACCAAAAGGATGTAGATACTTTGGAGAGGGTGCAGAGGAGGTTCACCAGGATGTTGCCTGGTATGGAGGGCGCTAGCTATGAAGAGAGGTTGAGTAGATTAGGATTATTTTCATTAGAAAGACGGAGGTTGAGGGGGGACCTGATTGAGGTGTACAAAATCATGAGAGGTATAGACAGGGTGGATAGCAAGAAGCTTTTTCCCAGAGTGGGGGTTTCAATTACTAGGGGTCACGAGTTCAAAGTGAGAGGGGAAAAGTTTAGGGGGGATATGCGTGGAAAGTTCTTTACGCAGAGGGTGGTGGGTGCCTGGAACGCGTTGCCAGCGGAGGTGGTAGAAGCAGGCACGATAGCGTCTTTTAAGATGTATCTAGACAGATACATGAATGGGCAGGAAGCAAAGAGATACAGACCCTTAGAAAATAGGCGACATGTTTAGATAGAGGATCTGGATCGGCGCAGGCTTGGAGGGCCGAAGGGCCTGTTCCTGTGCTGTAATTTTCTTTGTTCTTTGTTCTTTGAGCTTGGTCTCTGTTATAGCCACATCATTTTTCTACATGTCAATCTGTACTCATAATTCACCAATCCTATGAGCAACACTCAATAAATTCGCATTAACCCTGATTTGGACTTTATTATTTTCTCCCTTAATCTGACCCCACCTAATAATTTACTATTCCCTACTCTAGTGCTATCTATCTCTCTCAGTATTCTGTGCACCTTGGTGTTCCTCTCTGTTCTTCTCTGCAGGTTCCCACACCCCTGCCAAGTTAGTTTAAACCCTCCTCAAAAGCACTCGCAAATTGTCCCATAAGGAAATTTGTCCCAGCTCTGTTCAGGTGCAACACGTTTGGCCTGTACAGGTCCCACCTTCTACAGAACTGGTCCCAATACCCCAGGAATCTAAAGCCCTCCCTTCTGCACCATCTTTCCAGCCGTTCATTCATCTGCACTATCCTTCTATTTCTATACTCACTTGTGCGTGGTAGTGGGAGTAATCTGGAGATTGCTACTTTTGAGGTCTTGCTTGCTAATTTCTTATCTAGCTCACTGAACTCTTTCTGCAGGACCATATCCCTCCTCCTACCTATGTCATTGGCTGTTCACCCTTCTCCCCTGAGGGTGCTTTGCAGCTGTTCACTGACATCCTTGACCCTGGCACCAAGGAGGCAACACACCATCCTGGATTCATGTCTGCGACCACAGAAATACCTGTTTGTTCCCCTGACTATCGAATCTCCTATAACTATCACTCTTCCAATATTCTTTGTGCCCTCTTCCCCCCCCGCCCCCCCCCACCACCCCCACATGCAGTTGAGCCAGCCATGGTGCCATGGCTTTGGCTGTGGCTCTGGCTGCACTCCCAGAATGAGCCATCGCTTTCCTCAATATTTAGTTCTGAATACCAGTTAGAGAGTGAGATGCATTCAGGGGTCTCCTGCACTATCTGCCTGTTTCTTCTTGACTGTCTGGTGCTCACACATTCCCTCTCTTCCTGCATACTCTTGAGTTGTGGGGTGACCACATCTATAAATGTGTGGAGTTTGCAAGTTCTCCCTTGCCTGCGTGGGTTTCCTCAATCTCACGATGCACCGCAGTAATGCCAGCTGCTGCTCAGTTTCTAAAGCCCGGAGCTTGAGCTGCTGAAACTGATGACACTTTCTGCACATAGATTATCCAGGAAACAAGAAGCATCCTGGAGTTCTCACATAGCACAGAATGTGCACTCTAGAGATTGGATCAGCCCTGCCATTCCTTTTCCTTTTTTTGACCTCCTTGTCTCGAGAGACAATGGGTAAGTGCCGAGAGGTAGTCAGTGGTTTGTGGAGTAACATCATTCCTTTATCTTAGGTAATAACCTTGCTATTGCTAATAAACTTTTACTAATGCTAATAAACCTTCTTAGTACTGATAAACACTACTAATACTTAATACACTTTACTACATCTCAATTAAATCTCTGCTCTGCCTCCTCTGTTCCAAAGAAAACAACCCCAGCCTATCCAATCTTGCCTCATAGCTAAGACTTTCCAGTTCTGGTAATATTCTTCTAAATCTTCTCTGTATCCTCTCTCGTTTGATTACATCCTTCCTGTAAGCAGTTGACCAGAATTGTAGGCAGTTCTCTAACTGCAAACTAACTCGTGTTTTATACAGTTTCAGCATAACCACTCTGCTCTTATATTCTATGTCTCAGCTCTGTCCTGTCCTCAGGGATCCGTGGACATATACTCCAAGGTCCCACTGTTCCTCTACACTTTTTTTTAGAGATACAGCACTGAAACAGGCCCTTCGGCCCCACCGAGTCTGTGCCGACCAACAACCACCCATTTATACTAACCCTGCAGTAATCCCATATCACCTACCTACACTAGGGGCAATTTACAATGGCCAATTTACCTATCAGCCTGCAAGTCTTTGGCTGTGGGAGGAAACCGGAGCACCCGGCGAAAACCCACGCGGTCACAGGAAGAACTTGCAAACTCCGCACAGGCAGTACCCAGAATCGAACCTGGGTTCCTGGAGCTGTGAGGCTGTGGTGCTAACCACTGCGCCACTGTGCCGCCCCATGGTATCCTACATTTATTGTGTATTCCCTTGCCGCCTTTGCCTCCACAATTGCATGACCTCACACTTCTCTGGATTGAATTCCTTTTGCCACTTTTCTGCCCACCTGACCAGTCTATTGATATCTTTCTGCAGTCTACAGCTTTCTTCCACATTATCAACCACATGGCCAATTTTTGTGTTATCTTAAACACCATTAAGTCTAAATTGTCAATATAAACCGCAAGAAGCAAGGGATCTAGTAATGTCACAATTGTGTTTGGAAAACATCTGTAGTTGGGCTATCTGTAAAGCTGCGCATTGGAAAAATCAGACTGAGGTGGAAACGGGGGAGATTCTTCAGAAAAAAGATGGTTAAGCATCTGAGAATATGGCTACACTGGGCAACATTACTTGGGCTATCTATCCCCGTTGGAGATAAAAATTAAAGTATGTTAACTGATATGGGAAAAGTGCAAGATTTTTGCAGAGTGCTTCAGAGGGTTGCACAGTCTAAAGGTTAACATGAGTCGGGGGAATTTTATGCTAGCGACGGGTGTCTCGACATTGGGGGAAACCGACGCCGAGATCCCCGTGTCACCTCTTTTCGGAAGGCTCGCCAAATTTAGTATCAATCAGACACTTAAGTGGACAGCGGCAGGCCTTCCATCAGACTTCGGAACCTGCCGCTGGAAGTCCCGCCCTTGGAGAGCTGCTGGCTAATCAGAGGTGGTGGCTGCTGCTGGAGGTGACCATCCTGGAGGCCAAGGATCGTCACTGGAGCCAGGCCTCAGGTCGGTCAGGGCAGGAGGGGTCTTATGGGGTGGGGGTTGCAAGGTGGGAGGGGGGTCAGGAACAAGGGCTGTGTCGTGGCCATCAGCTAAATTTTGGCAAAGCCTCCAAACCCATCACAGGGAGAGCATAAAATTCCACCCTCCGTGTTTGGTGCACTGAGTTGTACAATGCCTAAGGTCGAGTTGAATTCAGTCTTTTTTTTTAGAGATACAGCACTGAAACAGGCCCTTTGGCCCACCGAGTCTGTGCCGACCATCAACCACCCATTTATACTAATCCTACACTAATTCCATATTCCTACCACATCCCCACCTATCCCTATATTTCTCTGCCACCTACCTATACTAGAGGCAATTGCTAATGGCCAATTTACCTATCAACCTGCAAGTCTTTGGCATGTGGGAGGAAACCGGAGCACCCGGAGGAAACCCACGCAGGCAAGGGAGAACTTGCAAACTTCACACAGGCAGTACCCAGAATTGAACCCGGGTCGCTGGAGCTGTGAGGCTGCGGTGCTAACCACTGCGCCACTGTGCCAACAAAAGCGACAAAGCAATATGAAGCTAGTGACTGTCAGTAATGGTTTGGTTCATACATTCACCATGCTGCCAAGTTGAAGTTAGATTGGCTTTGCATCTACAATTATCTACAATCAATTTTAGCTTCACCTGCAAAAAGAGAAGGAAGGTTCTGCGTAAGTCAATGCAGATGACTCTTGCCTACTGCTAAGCACTTAATTCCAGGTGGCCATTGGAAGAAGTTGCCTATCCACCCTCATCGACATGAGGTTCAATGCTCCATTTCAAAAGGAGAAGGAAAAATGCTGATGCAAAATTATGTTTAGAAAGCAAGGTCAGTAATGCACTAAAAGGGACTAAAAGCTCACTTGTATTACAGTAATTGGAATTTGCTACAGAATCAGGCATCGCCCAGTGGGACTAATTAGGTCTACAGCCCAGAATAAGGCTAGTGGTGTGCTTTGCACATGCACCCAAGGTGATCTCCACTGAACTCAACTAATTTACAAAAGCGAAGCACTGGGGGAAGGGAGGAGGAAACTCTTGTCTCAGATTTTTCACCACATTTTAGGAAGGAGGTGAGGGTCCTTGAGAGGGTGCAGAGGAGATTTACCAGGATGGTTCCAGGGATGAGGGATTTTAGTTACAAGGTTATGTTGGAGAAGCTAAGGTTGTTCTCCTTGGAGCAAAGGAGATTGAGGTGTACAAGATTATGATAGGCTTAGAAAAGGTAGAAGAAAAGCTGTTCCCATTAACTGGTGGTACAAGGACTAAGGGAATGTGAAGAAAAACTTTTTTTACACAGCGAATGGTAATGACCTGGAAAACTCTGCCTACAAGGGTGGTGGAAGCAGAGACATTAATGACCTAAAAAGGAAATAAACTTGTTGAGCTATAACGATAGAGCCTGGGAATGAGATAGATAGGACTGTTGTACAGAGACCTGGCATGGACTGGATGGACAGAATGGCCTCCTTCTGTGCCACTATGATTCTTTGACTTGCATTTATAAAGCGCTTTTAACATTGTTAAGACTGAGGTGGGAGCAATGCACTGTCAATTCAGTCCCACCACTCCACAGATCGCAGCATATTATTAACGCTTTCCTACCTAACCGAAAAACAGCCAAGTTAAAAACTCTAGTAAATGCCAGAATAAAATAGACCAAACCAGGTATCTTCATACAACAAATTAACTCTTTATGAAAAACGAAATCCTAAAAACTATTGAGATTAACCTATGTCTAAAGACCTTATAACTTCTTATTTTAACCTAACTCACCCATTCACACAACATAAAATGTCCAAGGTGCTTCACAGAAACATTATAAAACAAAATAACACATCGAGCCAAAAAAGGAGATATTAGGGCTGATGACCAATTGCTTGCTTAAAGAGGTAGGGTTTAAGGAGTGTTTTGAAACAGGAACGGGCGGTAGAGAGGCGGAGATGTTTAGGGCAGGAATTCCAGAACTTGGTGTCTTGGCAGCTGAAGGCATGACCATCAATGATGGAGCAATTAAAATCAGGGATGCTCAAGAGGCCAGCCATCTCAGAGGGGTGTTACGCTGGAAGAGCATATAGAGATAGGGAGAGGCCAAACCATGGAAGGATTTGAAAACACTGATCAGAATTTTAAAATCAAGGCTTTGGTTAACCAGAAGCCAGTGTAGGTCAGCGAGCGCAGGAGTAATGGGTAAATGGCATTTGATGCAAGTTCGAACACAGGCAGCAGAGTTTTGGATGTCCTCAAGTTTACGAAAGGTAGAATGTGGGAGGCCAGCCATGTGTGTGTTCAAGTCTGGAGGTGACAAAGGCATGGATGAGCGTATCAGCAGCAGCAGATTTGAGGCAGGGGCGAAGACGGATGATGTCAAGAAGGTGGACATAGGCTGTCTTGGTGACGTGTGGATATGTGGTTGAAAGCTCACCTTGGTCAAATATAACACCAAGGTTGCACACAGCCTGGTTCAGCATCAGACAGTTGCCAGACACAGGGACGCAGTTGATGTGAGGGGACGGAATTAGTGGCAAGACCCAAAGACAATGGTTTCAGTCTTCCCAATATTTAATTGGATATTTAATGTATATAGCACCTTTCACAACAACAGGACATTCCAAAGCACTTTACAGCCAACTAAGTACTTTTCAAGTGTAGTCCCTGTAGCAATGTCGGAAACGCTGGTTCCAAAATTGTGCACAGAAAGATCCCACAAACAACACTAACAAGATAATCTGTTTTAGTGTTGTTTGGCTGACAGAGGTTGACCTTGTTGTACAGGGCACAATTTCAAGTTTGCGGATGTTACAAAACTTGGAAGCATTGCAAACTGTGAGGAGGATTTTATAGAACTGCAAAAGGACATAGACAAGTTGGTGGAATGGGCAGACAGGTGGCAGATGAAGTTCAGTGAGAGAAATATGAAGTGATATATTTTGGTAGGAAGAACATAGAGAGACAATGTAAAATAAAGGGTACAATTCTAAAGGGGGTGCAGGAGCAGAGGGAGATGGGTGTATATGTCAATAAGTCATTGAAGGTGGAAGGACAGAAGGGTTGAGAGAGCGGTTAATAAAGCATACAGTATCCTGGGCTTTATAAATAGGGGCCTAGAGTACAAAAGCAAGGAAGTTTTGGTGAACTTATATAAGACATTAGTTCGGACTCAGCTGGAGGATTGTGTCCAGTTTTGAATGCCACACTTTAGGAAAGATTTGAGGGCATTGGAGAGAGTGCAGCAAAGATTCACGAGAATAGTTCCAAGGATGAAGAACTTCAGTTATGAAGATAGATTGAAGAAGTTGAGACTGTTTTCCTTCGAGAAGGCTGAGAGGTGATTTGACAGAGATATTCAAAATCATGAGGGGTCTGGAAAGAGTAGATAGGGTGAAACTGTTCCCACTTGTGAAAAGATTGAGGAAGCAAGGACATAGATTTAAAGTAATAGGTAAGAGAAGCAAAAGCGACATGAGGAAAACTTTTTCAAGCAATGAGTGCTTAAGGTCTGAAATGCACTGCCTGAGAGTGCAGTGAAGGCAGGTTCAATTGAAGCATTCAAAAGGGAATTAGACTGTCATCTGAAAAAGAAGAATGTGCAGGGCTACGGGGAGAAGGCGGGGATTGGCAGTAAGTGAATTGCTCTTTTGAAAAGCCTGTACAGACACGATGAGCTGAATGGCTTCCTTCTGCACAGTAACAATTCTGTGATTCTGTGATTCAGATATCTGGCCAGGAGACTGTGGCAACATCCCCAGACTACTCTTCAAACTAGTGCCATGGGACCTTTTACACCTGCTTGAGGGAGGCAGATCATAGAGTCATGGAATTAACAGCACAGAAATAGGCCCTTCAGCCCACCGTGTCCGTGCCGGCCATCAAGCACCTAACCATTCTAATCCCATTTCCAGCACTTGGCCCATAGCCTTGTATGCTATGGCATTTCAAGTGCTCATCTAAATACTTCTTAAGTGTTGTGAGGGTTCCTGCCTCAACCACCTCTTCAGGCAGTGTGTTTCAGATTCCAACCACCCTCCGGGTGAAAAAATATTTCCTCAAATCCCCTCTAAACATCCTTCCCCTTACCTTAAATCTATGCCCCCTAGTTATTGTTCCCTCCACGAAGGGAAAAAGTTTCTTCCTATCTAACCTATCAATGCCCCTCATTATTTCCCTGGTTATCTTCTTGCCCTTAATATACTTATAAAATGCCTTGGGATTTTCCTATATCTTGCTCGCCAATGTTTCTTCATGTCCCCACTTCGCTCTCCTAATTAACTTTTTTAGTACCCCCCCTACACTTTCTGTACTCCTCTAGTGCCTCCACTGTTTTCAGCACTCCGAATCTCCCATAAGCCTCCTTTTTTTTCTGATCCAATCCTCTATATCCCTTGGCATCCAGGGTTCCCTAGGTCAAGCCTCAGTTTCACGTTGCATCCAAAAGATAGCACCTCCAACAGTTCAGTGCCCCCTCAGTACTTCACTGAAGTGTCAACCTATATTTTGTATTGCTGAAAATAGAGACATGTTGTCGAAGCTTTTAATCTTGCACTCACAGGACAATCTGCAGAAATAACCAATGTAAGGGAAAACAACAACTTATACTGCACGAGAAGAGAGTGCTAATTGGTAGGTAAGTGAACTCTGATTGATGGAGGCGTTGCCATGGAGAATGCACCAGTTTACGGTGACTGACAGTTAACTGCCAAGCATTGTTTGAAATTTAAACCAGGCAGCTTGACTCTGGTCAAGGCATTGTCCTGAGGAATGAACCAGTGAATGGCTGTCAATTATTTTGTTCAGCTGAAACAGGCACAATGTTTGTACATGTTCTTTCTGTCTGCAAAGAACAGGGCCCTGTGTACTAATATATGTAGCTTCCAGTACGCACAAATGCACCACACTGTGAGCCCTACTGACAATCTTAAATTGGTTGTCAGCGTAATTCTTAGCACACTGTGGATTATTTGGCAAATGTTGTCCAATAGCGGAATCACATCTAATATTCGACACTGTGTTTTGAGTTTTGCAAGCATGGGCTGGTTGGGTACAGCCCGTACCTTACCAGTTGTGAACAGCAGAAGGAACATTTATTTGATACGATCAGCCAGTCTTTGGGACATACGGCCTATACACCTAGCATCATACTGGCATTGAAATTCATATATCAGATTACTCGTTTGTGGTGCTTGTGGTGATTCCTCACCCTCCATTGTTTGGCTGGACTCGGCTATGTTGGTATTTTTCCAAATGAGTATGTGACTTATCTGAAGTCTGCTAACACATTTCAAAAACAGATCTTTCATCTCTGAACACTGACTCTGGAAAAACACATTACTACAAAACAGCATTGTTCAGCAAGTTTTGACTTTAAAAAGCTGTAAATAGGATGTTCTCAGCACTGTCCATAGTGTGCCATAGGACATGATGATGATTTGGTCAACCTTTAGCATAAAGTTAATTTTTAGTAAAGCAATTACTGTCTTACACATCTACCACCAATCTGGCTGTGCATATTATCATGGAATTGAAGATAGTCTTGCTAAATAAAATATGGGAACATATCCAACCTCATTTCCATTTTCTGTCTATACACTCACACACACACACACACATCTATTACTGCTTAATTAGAGCAAAACTCGAACATTTTATCGATCATTATTTGTCTGAGACCAAGCTAACTTTTGATTAAGCAGAGGTACAGTTCAACAGATCTTTGAACTGAGGCAACCAGCTGATTGTGGTCTTCAAAGACAATGTCAGGATGTGATCACCATCTTTGCTGATCACTGATGAGGATTTGACTGGGTTTGTGAGTAAGCCTACTTGCAGTTTGAGATTACAGAATTTCACCTAAACTTTATGAATTTGATTACCGACTTCTGCAAGACAGCAGAGGTTGTGGCTCAAATTAGGGACCAAAATAAATGATGGGACTAATTGTACGATTGATGTCAATGGGCTTACTTTCTAATGTCAGACATATTTAAACTTCTCCTTAGAACCCCTCCAGAAGCATAAAGGTTTGAAGCATCCTCGACCTGTCATTTCCCGATGACCCTGTTTTGTTACTGAAAACATGGCTCAGCTGCTACATCATAAATTACATAAAAATTGAAGATATTGGACAGAATCCAATTAAGGCAAAAAATAGAGTCATGGAGATTCTCAGTAAAATATGGTGAACAACATATTATTAAGGGAAAATGTGGGTAATGTTCCTGTACCTATTCTCGGTAGGCACTGACAAAACAAATTTCCTTCTGGATACAAATCATTGGATACAATTTGTGACTCTTTTTGAAGTATATGGAATAGGAGAGCATTATAAACAGCAATGAAAATCAAGCTGCCTTATCGACCATGGAGTCCCAACATGAATAAATCAAAGGGACGGGGAAAAAATGCCCACAAGTTGCTAAAAGCTTATAAAATGAAATGTTAGACGTGAGACTGGTAAGCAATAGATGACAGGATATGCTTAGACATAAGGACATGAGGGAAAATTTACTGTGGAATGGATTCAGCAATGACAGCTGAAACGCTTTGGAAAAGCAATGGTAATGGAGTGGCATTGTATTCCCAATTGGCAAGACAGGAAATGGAGGAAGAAACCCAAGCAGAAGGCTGAGGAAATTCTGGCCTGAGACTATTCTTGGATATGGAAGTGTGCCATGGAAGAGAGCGATAAGCGATAGTAAGTGTAGATTGAACATGTTACAGACAGCAACACATAAAACATGACATAGTATCATCCTGATGTACATTCAGTCATAGTTTTTCAGACTTATGTTCAAAAGCACTTCACAATCAATTAATTACTTTGGAAGTGCTATTATTATGTAGGCAAATTCAGCAGCTAATTTATGCACAGAAAGGTCTCTCAAACATCAGAAGACACAAAAGACCAATTCACCTGTTTTGGTGGTGTTGGTTAAGGAATGAATATTGGCCGAGATGCTAGGAGAATGCTTACATTCACCTGAACAGCCAAAAGGAAATTGGGTCTAAAGTGTCATCCTAACAATGCAGCAAGGCATCACTGAAGCAGCAATCCAGGAGATGTGGTTAACTTCTGGATTGTGGCCTTAATGCACTTCTGACTCAGAGAATGTTATCAACTGAGCCAAGTTAGCTCTTAGTTTGTGAATTTTGCTGAGCGGTAACGTGTGCTGTTTCTTTAAGTTTTCAGAGAATAATAGGGACTCTCCTCAGGAGGTATAACTCTGTCGTTGATTAGAACATACAATATGATTGCAGGTTCAGTTGCATAATCCATCAAGATTCATAGGGTCATAGAATCATTACGACACAGAAGAAGGACATTTGGCCCATTGAGTCTATGCCAGCTCTCTGTAGAGCAGTCAATCAGTCCCATTATCCCAGTCTATCCCATAGCTCGGAAAGATTATTTTCCTCAAGTTCCCATCCAATTTCCTTTTGAAATTGTTCATCGACTCTACTTCCACCACCCACGTATGCAGCGAGTTCTAGGTTATTATCACTCACTGTGTAAAATAAAGCTCTTCCTCACATCCCCCCTGCATCTCTTACCCAAATCCTTAAATCCGTATCCCCTGATATTTGCACCAGCTTTTCTTTGTCTATCTTACCTGAGTCTGTCATAATCCTGTACACCTCTATCCCTCAATCTGCCTTTGCTCCAAGGAGAAGTGCTCAGTTGAAGAAAATCCTTCGCAGAGTTACCAGTCCTGTATTTAGACAACATACTCCACAAGATGTTCATGTTTAGAAAGTTAATTTACGATAATTAGGCTTCCTAATTTCCAGATTTTATGTTTTCCTGAATTTGGGTAAAAAATAAAATGATCTTCATTATCACATAACTTTAGGTGAATCAGCAAAATAATTTTGAAAGGAACATGCAATATATTTTAAATAATACAGGCCATTATTTCAAGTAATAACTGGGCATGACTTCAAGGTAGCCCATGACTGTAGGACAAGGTGGCACAGTTCAACATGATATCTGGAAGAACATCTTCATGTAGCGTCAATGATATGTGGAATAGACATCCGGAAAAATAAATTCAGTAATTCTTCTGTTGCATGGACTGTTGGGGACATCTATCCTCTGGGTGGATGGGCTGAATGGCCTCTCTGAAATTGTGATTAGTTGTGTTCTCAGTGTATCGCTGGATTACTGGAGCTTTGCTCAGCTGGCTGTACCTGATAAAGTCTGCTGAATGTGTACACTGCATTGATTCCACAGAAGGGGCAATGTGCTTTCTAGACTAAACTGGGAATGTACCTGTGTGTATTTCACACCTGAGCTACAGTGTAGCATGTTGATAATGGCCATGATTTCACTGGAGTGGGGCATCTCATGGCATGACTCTTAGTTAGACTTGATCATGCACATTAAGTTTTGAAATGTTTAGCTCACCATCTTGCTGGAAGTGCAAGCTGATAATGAAGAGCCGAGAGAATCTGGGGCCTTGGTGAAGAATAGGGCTGACAATCTCCTCAACCAATGAGATTTAAGGATTAAGAAATGAACAGATGAAGGACTAAGAAGGAGGGTAAAATAGAGTGAGTAAATTCAATATCAAGTCAGGTACAGAAAGAGAAATAAGGAGAGCGAAAGAAAGATTGGATTGAGAGAAAGAAAAAAAAGACAGAGGAAAAGTAAGAATGTTTTTTTTTAAAATTCACAAATCACAAAAGGAATGAAACACCATATTTTCAGTTAAAATAAAAACAAAGTGCTGGAAATACTCAACAGGTCTAGCAGCATCTGTGGAGAGAGAAACAGAGGTAATGTTTCAGATCTGTGATCTTTCATCAGAACTCACACACTTTTAGTTCTTCAATTTCTGGGCAAGAGATGTTGAAAGTTATCAATAATCATGATATTAAAAGGGTACTTTATGCTGTTAATTACTAGATTAACTTTCTGTGGCATGTTTGATGGCCAATTATTGTGCAAATCCAGCAATTTTATGAAGCTTACAGGCAGGTTAAGCTTGAGATGCCATTTTCGTGAAGCTAACAACAGAAAGGCGCAAATAGTCCAGAAACTTGTGGTGATTTGAAATTCACAGGATACCTCTTCCTCATCACAAACTTCTGACTGATTTGTGCATTAGTAATAGAAACATAGAAACATAGAAAATAGGAGCAGGAGTAGGCCATTTGGACCTTCGAGCCTGCTCTGCCATTCATTATGATCATGGCTGATCATCCAACTCAGTAATCTGTTCCCGCTTTTCCCCCATATCCTTTGATCCCTTTCGCCCCAAGAGCTATATCTAACTCCTTCTTGAAAACATACAATGTTTTGGCCTCAATAGCTTTCTGTGGTGCGAATTCCACAGGCTCACCACTCTCTGGGTGAAGTAATTTCTCCTCATCTCAGTCCTGAAAGGTTTACCCCATACCCTTAGACTATGACCCCTGGTTCTGAACTCCCCCACCTTCCTGCATCTACCCTGTCAAGTCCTGTTAGAATTTTATAGGTTTCGATGAGATTCCCCCCTCACTCTTCTGAACTCCAGTGAATATAATCCTAACCGACTGAATCTCTCCTCATACGTCAGTCCTGCCATCCCAGGAATCAGTCTGGTAAGCCTTCGCTGCACTCCCTCTATAGCAAGAACATCCTTCCTCAGATAAGGAGAACAAAACTGCACACACTATTGCAGGTGTGGCCTCAACAAGGCCCTGTATAATTGCAGCAAGACATCCCTGCTTCTGTACTCGAATCCTCTCGCTATGAAGGCCAACATACCATTTGCCTTTTTTACTGCCTGTTGCACCTGCATGTTTACCTTCAGTGACTGGTGTACAAGACCATCCAGGTCTCGCTGCATATTCCCCTCTCTCAGTTTATAGCCGTTCAGATAATAATTTGCCTTCCTGTCTTTGCTACCAAAGTGGATAACCTTACATTTATCCACATTATACTGCATCTGCCATGCATTTGCCCACTCACTCAACTTGTCCAAATCACCCTGAAACCTCTCTGCATCCTCCTCACAACTCACCCTCCCACCCAATTTTGTGTCTTCTTCAAATTTGGAGATATTACAGTTAGTTCTCTCATCTAAATCATTAATATATTGTGAATAGCTGGGGTCCTAGCGCCGATCCCTGCGGTACCCCACTAGTCACTGCCTGCCGTTCGGAAAAGACCCGTTTATTCCGACTCTTTGTTTCCTGTCTGCCAACCAATTTTCTATCTATCGCAATACACTACCCCCAATCCCATGCGCTTTAATTTTACACGTTAATCTCTTATGTGGGACTTTGTCAAAAGCCCTCTGAAAGTCTAAGTAAACCACATCCACTGGCTCTCCCTCATCAATTCTACTAGTTACATCCTCGAAGAATTCTAGTAGATTTGTCAAGCATGATTTCCCTTTTGTAAATCCATGCTGACTCTATCCCATTCTACCACTGTTCTCCAAGTTTTGTGCCATAAAATTTTGAGAATGGACTCTAGAATTTTCCCCACTTCTGACGTCAGGCTGACTGGTCTATAATTCCCTGTTTTCTCTTACCTCCCTTTTTAAATAGTGGGGTTACATTAGCTATCCTCCAATCTGTAGGAACTGTTCCAGAGTCTATAGAATCTTGGAAGATGACCACTAATGCATCCACTATTTCTGGGACCACTTCCTTAAGTACTCTGGGATGCATACCATCAGGCCCTGGGGATTTATCGGTCATCAATCCCATCAATTTCCCCAACACCATTTCTCTACTAATACTGATTTCCTTCAGTTCCTGTCTCTCACAAAGCCCTGTGTTCCCCAATATTTCTGGTATGATATTTGTGTCCTCCTTTGTGAAGACAGAACCAAAGTATGCATTTAGTTGGTCAGCCATTTCTTTATTCCCCATAATAAATTCCCCTGTTTCTGACGATAACGGACCTACATTTGTCTTCACTAATCTTTTTCTCTTCACATACCTATAGAAACTTTTACAGTCGGTGTTTATGTTCCCAGCAAGCTTACTCTCGTAATCTATTTTCCTCTTCTTAATCAATCACTTGGTCCTCCTTTGTTGAATTCTAAACTGCTCCCAATCCTCAGGTCTGCTGTTTTTTCTAGCAAATTTATATGCCCCTTTCTTGAATCTAATGCTATCTCTAATTTCCCTTATAAGCCATGCTTTGACTACCTTTCCCGTTTTACTTTTGCGCCAGACTGGAATAAACAATTGTTGCAGTTCATCCATGTGCTCTTTGAATGTTTGCCATTGCCTATCCACCATCATCCCTTTAAGTAACGTTTCCCAATCCATCATAGCCAACTCATGCCTCATACCTTAGTAGTTTCCTTTATTAAGATTCAGGACTCTAGTCTCAGAATCAACTACGTCACTCTCCATCTTGATGAAGAATTCTATCATATTATGGGCACTCATCCCCAAGGGGTCTCACACAACTAGATTGTCAATTATTCCTCTCTCATTACACAATACTCAGTCTCGCATGGCCTGTTCTCTAGTTGGTTCCTCAACGTATTGGTCCAGAAAACTATCCCGTATGCACTCCATGAATTCCTCCTCTACGGTATTGCAACTAATTTGATTTGGCCTATCTATATGCAGATTAAAGTCACCCATAATTATAGATGTTCCTTTATCACATGCGTCTCTAATTTCCTGTTTAATGCCATTCCTAACATCACCACTACAGTCTGTGGGTCTATATACAAACCCCTTTAACGTTTTTTGCCACTTAGTGTCTCTCAGCTCGACCCATACAGACCTCCCCAACCACTCTAGTAAATACTCCCCCTAGGACATCATTCCCGTCCTGCCCAGGTGTAACCCATCCAGTTTGTCCTGGTTCCACCTCCCCCAGAACTGGTCCCGATGTTCCAGGAATCTAAAACCTTCCCCCTCACACCATCTCTTCAGCCACGTATTCATCCGACATATTTCTACTCTTACTAGCACATGGCACTGGTAGTAATCCTGAGATCATTACCTTTGAGGTCCTACTTTTCAACTTACTTCCTAGCTCCCTATATTCTGCTTTTAGGACCTCATCCTTTTTTTTTTTTACCTATGTTGTTTGTAATACCTGCCCATTTATCTCTTCTCTCCTCACTATCCCAGGCCCCAAACACTCCTTTCAGGTGAAGTAGCGATTTACTTGTACTTCTTTCAATTTAGTATACTGTATTTGCTGCTCACAATGTGGTCTCCTCTACAATGGAGAGACCAAACGCAGACTGGGTGACCGCTTTGCAGAACACCTACATTCAGTCCGAAAGCATGACCCCGAGCTTCCGGTTGCTTGCCATTTCAACACTCCCCCCTGCTCTCATGCTTACATCTCTGTCCTGGGATTGCTGCAGCGTTCCAGTGAACATAAATGCAAGCTCGAGGAACAGCAACTCATTTACCGATTAGGCACACTACAGCCCACCGGACTGAACATTGAGTTCAATAACTTCAGAGCATGACAGGTCCCCCCATTTTATTTTTATTTTTAGTTATTTTTTCTTTTTTTATATTTTGTGTTTATTTTATTATTTCTTAGTTTGTTCAGTTTTCCTACCCACTTTTTTTTCATGTTTGTGCTTGTGGCTGTTCAGTTTTCAGTCCATTAACACCCTACCTGTACTAATGCTTTGACTTTTGACACACCATTAACATATTGTTTGCTTTTGCTCCATGACCTTCTGGTCGGTTACTCTCTGTGACCTTGTCCTATCTACATCTCCTTTGTTATCTCTTGCCCCATCCCTGCTTAAAACCTTTCACATTTCTAATATCTGCTCGTTCTGAAGAAGGGTCACTGACTTGAAACGTTAACTCTGCTTCTCTCCACAGATGCTGCCAGACCTGCTGAGTATTTACAGCATTTCTTGTTTTTAGACCATCCTGGAGTCTTGTTTGCAGCCACAGAAACACCTATCTATTCCCCTTTCAGTTGATTCCCCTATAACCATAATGTGTGTTCATTCAGATGCTGTTATTCTATCAGCAGATGCTGGGCCATTGGGTTCAATCTTAAATTTGGAATTCATTCTTTGGGAGCAGTCATGATACAATTGATCCCTATAATGAGATGCTTTAATTATATAATGTAGAAAACAGAACTGTTGGAAGCTGAGGGAGTCTTCACTTCTGGACAAAGTGAGATGCTTCACGATTAAAGTTGTTTAAACCATCCTTAACAGCGTAATTTATATTTAATGAAGAATGGATAGCCTGTAGAAATAGTTATCAGGTGTTCAAAGTTTTATAACAGTGATAACGTCAGTTGTGTGAAATTGGTTTTCTGACAAAGCCTTCCTTCACAGAAACATCTTGGCTTGAGCTCTGTGACGGGAGGGGGACATCATCAGATATATATATATATATGGAGAAGTAAAGCACTGCTATCATGACCATGATTTTGCTGCAGTGGGGAATCTTTTGGCATGACTTATTAGTTAGACTTCTTCATGCACGTTTAGGTTTTGAAATTTTTAGCTCACAACTTTGCTGGAAGTGCAAGCTGATAAGGGTGCAGCGAGGGCATCTGGGACCTGGTGAAGAATGGGGCAGATGGAGTATCTCCTTAACCAGTAAGATTTAAGGATTGTGTCTTTTGTTTGTATTGATCGTTTGCCTCTACACAGAAGTACCACATCAGGACTTTTTTCTGTTTACTGATAAAATTTAGTATCAGGCTCATGCTGGAGTGTCTTCCGTGGTCTCGTTGACTAGGGTCACATGTGAATACTTGGGCAAAGTATTTAGATTGTGGACCTGTAAGTAAGGTAGAAACAACTTAAATTGCAACTTTCACAAGCTCAGGACATTCCAAAGCGAAGTATTTTTTAAGAGTCATTGTTTTAATGTAGGAAAACACAGCAATCAATTTGTGCACAGCAAGGTTCCACAAACAGCAATAAAGTAAATGATCAATTAATCTGATTTCTTCTTAGTGATGTTGGTCAGGACACCAGGGAGAATTTCCATGCTCTTCTACAGATAGTGCCACAGGATATTTTGTTCCCACCTGAGAGAGCAGATGGTACCTCAGTTTAACATCTCATCTGAAAAACAGCACCTATGACATTGGAGGACCCCTCTCAGTAGTGCACAGAAACAACATAACACTAATTAGGATTATACGCTCAAGTCTCTGGAGTGGGACTTGAACTTGCAACTTCAGACCCAGAGGCGAGAGACCTAATAACTGAGCCAACCACTCACCCAACAGCATTTGGGATGGAAACTGTGACTGGCTTCCATCCACCGCTTCTCCAGTCTTGAGTTTATAGGCCAATTTAGCACCTTTATTGCCATTCTTATTGAGATCAGTTAACTCAACATTAATCAAGGTTCACACTTTGCTGGAATATGTGGTTTAGTTCCATACTTCATAGAAGAATTAACTAACTGAGCTATTCACTATTTTTCTTGTGTAGAAGGCTGGATGGGATCGAGGGGAGAAAAGTTTACATAAATTCAGGCATGTTATATTTAAATCACAGACATATTAATATGAAATCAGCATATCATATCCAGAACCCAACCCTTCCACATAAAAAAGATCAAAAACATATGTTCATACATAAAGCTTTTTTGCATTTGTCTCCCATTGAGTGTGACATAGATATGTTCGTAATAACTATGCAGCGTAGTTTCTCTCATCTATAGCTTCAGTCCTGATTTGACACAGACAATTAGTGTAGCCTTGTAAGCACTTAAATGCATTTTCCCATAATTAATATGACTACAATTACCTGATTTCCTGCCTGAACAATCTCTCTGTCATCTTTCTTTTCTGTTTGTGACTTTTGTGCCCATCAAGGGGAGAATTGTTAATACTGGGGGAATGGAGCACTTTCCATTTTGAGCACTGTGCAGGCCAACAACAGCACAGTTGGGTGCAGAATATACATCCCTCAACTCTCATCCTATAATGTGCTGTAATGCGCTTTGAGACGACTGTGGTCGTGAAAAGCGCTATATAAATGCAAGTCTTTTCTTTTACATAATTCATTTTGTATTCTAGTTCACTTATTCCATTTAGTCAGCTGTTTCCCCATAAGATCGATCCAGCAGAAAAAGATGCAAAAGTCTGTTGTACTAAGGGAGATGTGTTAACAATCTGTCCACACAGCAGCAGACCTGTCTATCTGTCCCGTTACAGAGCAGTGGAAGCTAAGCAGATTTCAAATCAAATTTAGGCTTCAATAAATTATTTACAATGAGTGCAACACAGCAATCCAGAGATCTCAATATAAATTCAGCGCACTGTACAAAATAAGTGTTTAAAATTGTTCCATTATTATCTCATTTATCTAATCCCGATCTATAGGAGCAATTTAACTTGTGCGTCAATGCATGGTTAACTTTGACCATATGGTTAATCTGATTACAGAATTCGAAGGATGAATTTATGGACAGTTAACATGACCTGAGATCACATTGATCTGCTCAGAAAGCATAATTGTATTTCTTTTTCTGTCAGTCCAAACCGAACAGCAAAGAGGTGCTAATGGTAATTGCACTGTTCAGTGTGATCCTAAACCTTGTAGGCAAGGAAGGTCCTAATTTTAAGCCCTGGCCTGTTCGCAGGAGGGCAGCTGTGGTGCTAAAATCGGTCTCAGTACCACTGGTTAATGGATTGGAAGAAAATTAGCCATAGTTTATTTTCACCAGTAATAAAAATTTGCACTTGTATTTGCATCTTTTAAGCCCCAAAGTGCTTCACAGGACCGTAAACAGACAAAAGTTGACACCAAACCAAAGATGGAGACTTCAGGACAGGTGAACAAAAGCTTGGTCAAAGAGATGATTTTAAGCCACATTTTCAAGGAGGAGAGTGAGGATTAAAGGAGAAGAAATTTGGGGAGGGAATTCCAGAGCTTAGGACCTGGATGGCCAAAGGCAGTTACCTACGGTGGGGATTTGCATCTTGTTACGACTGAAGTGGGAGGAGTGCACCTCTGGTTCCACTTCTCCACAGGTCACAACATATACTTAAATGTTTTCCCAGTTACCAATATGGTCAATCATATACTGTACTCATTATCCCAGAATAAAATACACCAACCAGGTTTCTTTGATAAACAACAAAATTATCAGTTTATTATCAAACAAGACTTATCCATTATGAAGCAAACTATTAACACACAGACTGAAATATGAAAGTTCCCTTTTTATAATCCCCCCCACACGTGCACACACACTCACAAATACTGGGGAAAAATACTGAAATTCTCTCTGCAGAGGTCTGTTACAAAAAAGACAAACAAAAAATACTTTGGCCAAATATCTGATAACTCCTGAAGAAAAAAGAGAAGATATGGAAGGAGGACTGTTGTCCCTTTTGGTCTAGCATCCAGGTATAAGGAGATGGTTCACTGGGATCTTTTCAGAGGCATTTTGTTCTGGAGGTGTCGAGAAAACATCTGGTAGGCTTTCCAGGAGACATGTGGCATCAGGAGATTCAGCCAACACACACTTGAATCGCAGGGTTTTTCCAAAGACAGGAGGAAAGAGGAGCTGATACACTGGCCTTCTCAGAGGTGCAGGCAAAATGAGCTGGGGTTTCTTTTTCCTTGGCAAGCAAAACACCCACTGTCTTCAATACAGTTCACACCCCAATTGAACTGAAAACAATATCCAAACCCCAAGCAGAAAGTCAACCTCCTGACCTCCATAAACCTTGACATGTGGTTTCTCTATAAACATCTTCCCCAGTCCATCAAGGCTTCTGTTGTTTATTGAGCTTAAGCACATGATTTCCAGCAAAGGTTGTTTTCAGACAACATCTGAAGTATCCTTTCAATGAACTTTGTAAAAAAAAAAAATCCATGGAATCTTTTCAGTTTTAAAACACAAGTCCTCAAAAAGGTTTAACAAAAAATGGAAGGACTTTCGTAACAATCTCCCATTGCTATCTTCTACCACCAACCCCAATCCTAAATCCATTGCAAAAGTATGTCAGTTTGTGGACATTGATGAGAAGTTAAACCAAGGCCTGGTCTGCGCTCTCAGGTGAATGCAAAAGATCCCATGGCATTATTTCAAAGAAGAGCAAGGGCATTATCCCCAGTGTCCAGACCAATATTTATCCCTCAAACAACATCACAAAAACAGATTATTTGGTATTTGTTACATTGCTGTCCGTGGGAGCTTGTGTGCAAATTTGTTGCTGTGTTTCCTACATTACAACAGTGACTGCACATCAAAATTATTTTGTAGGCTAAAAGCACTTTGCGATTTCTTGAGGTTGTGAAAGGCACTATATAAATGCAAGTTCTTTTTTATCTGGTGGTGGAGTGACACAAAAATCACATTTTGACATGGCTTAAATATGATTCCATATTGTATTTGTACTAATGAGCTAAATAAACCAGTGGTAACACAGCAGCAATCCATAATTCTAGAAACAGAAAAGCTAACAAGCTTTGAATCAAAGATCTGTTACTTAATGACACAATAATGAAGAGTGTTGTTATCTGTAAAGAGGACAGTTAGTGACTTAAGGGGGAGAGGGGGGTGCAGTTGATGGGGGGGACATAGGCAAGTTAAAAGATTGGGCAAATAGATGTCAGATGAAATATAATGCAGAGAAATGTGAGGTGATATGTTTTGGGAATAAAAATAAAAAGAGAATATATCTATTAAATGGATGTCCTTTTCTTATGAAACTCCATAGATATAGGGTCTGGTATCTGTAAATAGCTCAATTATTTATTGATGTGATCAAATCTATATCTGCCAAGCACTCAGCTAGATTAGATTTGTTGCTCATGCTGTCCCAAATACTTCAATTTTTTTAAAGTCTGTATTTCTACTGAGCCCTTATGTTTCTACAGAATTCTAATTGAAATATTCAAGGAATACGCGATAAATGAAAAAGACACAGTTCATTGCTGAATTGCTACATGACTTCAAGCACCCTTTCTCAGAGGATAGATCAATTGTTGTTCTGTTAATGGTTTCCAATGTTACAAAACATCCCTTAAATTAAATGATGATGTGTGATGCCATTATTATTGTGATGCTGCAGTAAAGATTGTGGGTCCAATTTTAACTCTCTGTAAAGAATGGGTTTTGAGTGATTTTTAAAATTTCACACTCTTACCCTCCTTTTTTTAATTCATTCTTGGGATGTAGGCATCACTGGCAAGGTCTGCATTGCGGTCTGTGAGTTGAAGGTGCCCAAGCAATGCTGCTAGGTAGGGATTTGCAGGACTTTGACCCAGTGATGATGACGGAATGGTGATAAATGTCCCAGTCATGATGATTTGTGACTTGGAGGGGAACTTGGAGGTAATGGTGTTCCCATTCACCAATCGCCTTTGTCCTTCCAGATACTGGAAATCACCTGGCCTGGGAAATGCTGCTGAAGAAACCTTGTCAAGTTGCTGCAGTGCATCCTGTAGATAGTACAAATTGCAGCCAGAGTATACCACTGGTGGAGTGAGCAGAAAGAACATGCCTTAGAGCCCTTGAAATAAAACAGAAACAACAGATGGTCTTCTTGACCTAGTCAATTCTGCAATTCGACCAGTGAAAACTGATTAGATGCCCTTTCTAAATGTTCACTGTGATTATAGCAGTGGATGGGAGCATTGTTACTGATGAACTAGTGGCACATAAGTAATGATTGGGCTTTGTGTTTTAGAGCTTTTGTCCAATAATACCATTTTTCTCTTCAGATGCCTTATTTGAATTGGTTGATGAATAGAAGTAATAATGCTTGTTCTGAAACCCCATTGTGAAATTTCTGTTTGAAAAATAAACCTTTTGAAGTATATTTTTTGTCCTGTCAATCTCAAATCCAAACAACCCCTACAAAAATAATCTTGTCAATGCTAAAGAGTCCTAGCTCATCAAGTCAATCTTCACAGCTCTCCCTTCTGACACCAATAATCCACTACCTTGTTCTGCTCTGCTCTGCATCATTTGAAAACTTAAATACAGTGCATTGAAATTCTGAACAGCAAAATGAGAAAGCTAGCACTCACTGGAGTTAATTTTCCTTGCCTAATTTGTCTATTTGTCTATTCTTGGACACTTCTATTAAATCTCCCCTCAATCTCCTTTGTTCTAAGGAGAACAAATGCAGCTTTTCCAACCTAATCTCCTAATCCTAGAACCATTCTGGTAAATCTCCTCTGCATGCTCGCAAGGACCCTCACATCCTTCCTAAAGTGTGGTGATTAGAACTGGATGCAATACTCCAGTTGGAGCCTAACCAGTGCTTTATAAAGGTTCAGCACAACTTGCCTGCTTTTGTACTCAATACCTCTATTTATGAAGCCCAAGATCTACCACTCTATCAGTATGTCCTGTCACCTTCAAAAATTGATGTACATGCACCCCCAGGTCCCTCTGTTCCTGCACACTGTTTAGAACTGTGCCATTAGGTATATTTTGCCTCACCTTATTCCTTCTGTCAAAATGCATCACCTCACACTTGTCAGTATGAAATTCCATCTGCAACCTCTCTGCCCATTCTGTTAACCTATCTATATCCTGTTGGAGGCCATTCATATCACCCTCACTGTTTGCTGCACCTCCAGGTTTGGTGGTGTCAGCAAATTTTGAGACTCTATTCTGTATTCCAAGATCCAACTCATTTATATATAGCAAAAAAAGCAGTGGTCGCAACACTGACCCTTGGGGAACACCACTGTCTACCATCCTCCAATCTGAAAAGCAGCCATTTACTATGACTCGCTGTTTTCTGTCCTTAAGCCAATTTTTTATCCAATTGGACACTGACCCTCCTACGCGATGAGACTCATTTTGTTAACCAGCCTTTTATGTAATACCTTATCAAATGCTTCTTCAAAATCCAAATAAACAATATCCACCACATTCTCTTCATCAACCTTCTCTGTAACTTCATCAAAAAATTCAATGAGATTAGTCAAGCATGATCTGTCCTTGACAAATATGTGCTGGCTATCCTTAATTAACTCGAATGATATTTTCCCTGATTATTGTTTCTGAAACCTTACCCACTAATGTTAAACTAACTGGCTTGTAGTTGCTCGAACTGTCCTTACACCCTTTCTTAAATAAGAGTGTCACATTTGCCACTCTCCAGTCCTCTGGCACCTCCCCGTATCCAGGGAAGATTATGGCAAGCCCTTCTGCTATCTCTATCCCCAATTCCTGGGATAACCATCTGGGATTCAAGCCATTCAGAACAGGTAACTTATCAACCCTAAGCATAGCCAAACCTTTTAGTACCTCCCCTCTCTCAATTTTTATCCTATCCATTGCCTCTACTCTTTCTGCTTCTACTGATATTTTGTCAGCCTCCATTTCCTTAGTGAACACTGATACAATATACTCAAACAGCATATTGGCCTTTCCCTCCACCTCTAAGCAAATATTACCCTCTCTGTTCCTAATAGGCCCCACTCCTCCTCTTACTACTCACTTCCTATTTACATGCCAGTAGAAAATCTTTGGTTTCTCTTTTATGTTGACTGCCATTCAATTTCTATATTCCCTCTTTGACAGTCTTATTGTCCTCTTCACCTCCTCTCTCAATTTATTTTATATGGCCTGGTTATCACTTGATGGGTTCACCTGACATGCATCATACACCCTCTTTTTTTTTGTTTCATCACCATCCCTATCTCCCTTATCAATCAAGGAATCCTGTTCTTGGTTCCCCTACCTTTCACCCTTGTTGGAATATTCCTACCGGTAACTGAAGCATCTCTTTCTTCAAGATAACCCGTTGTTCCGATACAGCTCTTCCTGCCAGTCTTTGGTTCCGTTCTACCCTGGCTCGATCCCTGCTCATTGCAATAAAATTAGCCCTCTTCCAATCTAGGCATTCTACCTTATTTTGTTCCTTGCTTTTCTGCATTACCAATGTAAATATTATGATACGCTGATCACTCTTACCCAAGTGCGCCCCCACAGACACTTGCTCCGCTTGACCCACCTCATTTCTCAGAATCAGATTCAGCAATGCCTCTTTTCTAGTTGGGCTGAGAACATAATGATCAAGGAAGTTCTCCTAAACACATTCGAGGAAATCCTCCCCTTCATTATCCGATACTCTAAAGTTATCCCAATTTATATTTGGGTAATTAAAGTCACCCAATAACACCACTGTATAGTCCTTGCACATCTCTGTGATTTCCCTGCAGATTTGCTCCTCTATCTCTCTCTCTCATATTTGGAGGCCTATAGAATACCCCCAGTAGCATGATCATACCCTTTATGCTCCTCAACTCTAACCAAATGGATTCTGTTCTTGCCCCTTCAAGGACATCCTTCCTTTTCAGCACTGCAATGACTTCCCTCACCAGGACTGCTACCTGCCTCCCTTTTCTCCTTCTCTATCTTTTCTGAACACTTCATATCCTTGTATATTAAGCACCCAGTCCTCTCCATTTTTAAGATAAAGGGATGCAGATCTTGAATTCACAAGCTTGATGCAAGTCATGCATTGTTTTGTCACCAAATCTCCCTGATATTCCAACACCATAGCCACCAGGTATTATTTTTCACTGCTCCCTAGAGCCTGTCTCCAACTGCACATTCTCTTGCACAACTTGTTAGAGATATGAACACAATTCATAATGACATGATAATGCATGATTTATTCATTATAACTGAGGGTTGAGCTGAGCTTTAAAATATTTTCATGCAACTGAAATAATACTTAACATCTGTAGCAATATGCAGTGATCAAAATTCACTTATGGGTTTATTTAAGCTTCTGTTGGTATGGGAAAATCCCAACAGTAGTAGCCTTTTCAGCCCCTCAAGCTTGTTCCATCATTCAATGAGATCATGGCTAAAGTGTATCTTGACTCTATTTGCCCACCTTGACTCCTTATACCTTAATACCCTTGGTTAGCAAATCTCTATCAATCACAGATTTAAAATTATGAATGGAGCTGATTTTTGTGGGAGAGACTTCCACACTTGTACCACTGTTTGCATGTAGAAGTGGTTCCTAACTTGAATGGCCTGGCTCTGATTTTAAGGATATGCCACTCTGTCTTAGACTCCCTGTTACGACCAGGCGAGAAAGGTGTCTGGGGGTCCTTCTCAGCCTTCACCTGGTCTTACCGTAACAGGGTTTAATTTTTAAAAGCACGTGTTTTTAGCTCCTCCTTGGTGGATCCATGTTCACCACTTTCCAATTGTAAGGCAAAGAAACCGGCACAAACAAGTTTTCTTAGGTTTTAAAGAAGAAAAGTTGAAATTTATGAAACTCTAATTCAGTTGAAGCCTACGGATACATGACACGCCCATGCTAGCATGCATATGCGAAACACACATGCAAATAGAAACAGAAACGAACAGGAGGAAAATAAAGTGGAAAAGTTTGAGACAATATCTGAAGAGTTTTTGTTACGGTTCTTCGAGCTCACTGTAGAGTCCTTGATTGTAGGTAGATCTTGCTTTTTGTTGGAGTCCAGTAATCTTCTTAAACCTTGTTCGATGTAGGAGACTTTTATCTCTTGAGGTTCATGTGTTTTCAGTGGATTCAGAGGCTTGTGAGAAAGAGATGAGAGCAGACAGGAGAGCTCTTCTCAGTCCAGGAGCAAACAGTCTTTTTTGAGTTCAAACTCTCTGTGGCTAGTTCAAAAACCCTAGAACAGCCAGTTAGTCATGTGACCATCTGGTCCAACCAGTCCAGGCCCCTGTGGATTGCATCACCCCAGCAGGCCCTGGAATGCACATCCCCACCCCCTGACTGTCTGTTGATGAACATGCATTCTGGTTTGAATGTGTCAGGGAATGGTCCCTTGTCGACACAAGTGCCGTCTGTTAGTATGCAAATGTTTTTTTTCAGCTATGGCTGATCTGTTCAACAAGTCATATCCTCGCTCCAGCAAGTTAAAAATCAATGTTCATATGACAAAGCCAATGTGCCTCATTCTTGGCAGATGAGGGCCTGCATGACACTCCCCCACCAGCAGAAAGATATTCACTGTCTCAATTAAATAACCCCTTAACAGGGAATACAAGCCTATTTTATAACTCTGCTGATAATCTAACATTTGAAAGCCTGGCAACATTCTGGTGCATCTGTTTCCCACTCCTTTCAAGGCCAGTCAGTATATCCTTTCTTAGGTGCAGTGCTCAGAACAGTAAACAGTACTCCAGCTGTGGTTTAATCAGGGCTTTGTATAGTTGTAGCAAAACCTCCTCCCTTTTATATTCTAGCCCTCTACTTATAACGACAAACCTTCCTTTAGCCTTTTTAATTAATTTTTGTACTTGCCCACTACTTTTTAGTGATCTGTGTACACGGGCCCCTAAATCACTTTGGACCTCCACTGTTTCCTGCTATTTAGCTTTTCACCATTTAGAAAATACTTGGATCTCTTCCTTTTTGGTCCAAAATGGATGACCTCACAATTATCTGAATTGAAATCCATCTGCCACTGTTTTGTTCACTCACTTAATCAACGTCAATTTAGAATTTTATGCTCCCGTTCTACACAATTTACTGTGCAAATTTCTTTACCATGAACAGAATATCCCATTAATTACATTGAGATCCAAGCAATCTTTTACTGTCATTGGATTAGAACCTAGATTTGAACTCTGGGTTTAGATCAACTAACTAGACTAATCAGTAGTAATCAGAGATACTACAACTTGCCTGTGCTATCATGGAACCAGCATTCCCACTCCTGTGATTGTTGCTGGGATGAGAAGACATATGGGTGTGAGGTGAGGGCAGACTTGGGTCAGCTATGACACTCATTATGGCAAATTAACCTGATGCCATTCACAATTCTAGACTCTCAGATGAAGAATGGTCATTGATTGAAGAACCAGCACCTTCAGAAGAGGGGGACAAAACAATTGCAAATGTATTGCTATTACGTTCACTCAAGACCTGTTTTGACCTTTATCCATCAGCCAAAAGTGTCAGGAACTTTTCTCATTTTCATGGAATTAAATCACTGATCTGTGCCTTTTAATAGAAAAGGGACAATTCCTTATCACTGCAGATGACAACTGTGGCTCAGTGGTAGCACTGAGTGACCTCTGAGTCAGAATCTTGTCCCACTCCAAAAACTTGAGCACAAAATCTAGGCTGACACTCTAGTGCGGTACTGAGGGAGTGCTACGCTGTTAGAAGTGCCATCTTTTGGAAGAGATGTTAAACTGAGGCCAACTCAGCCGCCAAAGATCCCATGGCATTATTTTGAAGATGAGTGGGGAGAATTTTCCCTGGTGTCCTGCCAAACGTTTGATCCCACAACCAACAGCACTAAAATAGATTTAGCTAGTCATTATTTCATGGCTGTTTGTGGGACCTTGATGCACATAAATTACAACAGTGATGCACTTCAAAAGTACTTCATCGGCCGTGTAGCACTTTGAGATGTACTGAGATCATGAAAGGTGCTTTATAAATGGAAGTCTTTCTTTCATTTAACCATTTTAAAGTTTTGCACACTATTTCTATCAAAGGAGCAAAGCACCATCTAGTGGGAATACTTTGTTTATTCATACTGCAGTATAATATACAAGGCACCAAGGAAAAGTTAGCCATTCACTCACGATTGCTGTTAGATAACCCACATACATCTTCATGTGTTTGTTAAGAATGTGCTCTGTAAAATGGGAGAGCAGAAAAGTTATTAAGCAGGATGGGCCAGATTTTCTGCCAAAATAATGATGAGTTTCATGGCGCTCACTGTTAATAATCCTGCAACGTGTGGCGACGAGGAGATACCCTGTGAATTGCGAATCGTCACAAGTTGCTTGATGATTTGTGCTGCTCCGCTGTTAGCCTTGCAAAAACAGCAGCTTGCCCTTGACCGTCCCACGAATTTCATGAAGTTGCTACACTTGCACATTAATTACCCATTAAATCCACCATAGAAAGTAGTTAACAGTGTAAGGAGCTTTTTAATGCTGAGATTTGTATTCCTGCAATGCCACTCAACCTCTCCAGCCCAGATAGGAAACCATTGAAGCTGTGGAGTCTCATTTGTACAGTTTAGAGATTTTGCAGTCTTGACTTTACATGTGTAAGTTCCCTTTTAACGATGTGATAAATGTTAATGACTGCTGATCAACCTCCCTGGCACCAAAAATTAACAATTACATGTGCAAAGTCTAATTACTTCAAGTATTTAATTTCTCTGGGAGATTTTAGAAATGTCAAATTGGAATAAAATGTTTTCCTTTTCTTTCCTTTATGTATCCTTTTTTTTTCTCTTTCGCTTTAATCCAATCTTTTTTCCCTCTCTTCATTTTTCTTTTAGTACTTGCCAGTCAGAATTAAAGACCCTGATATTTACGAGGAGGTGGGGAGGGTTTGGGGGCACGTGTCTGCAGCCAGGAAACCTGGAAATTCCAGGACTGTGGATGTCCTGCTGGATTTAACCCGGCATTCGGCCAAGATTGGGGCATAGTGGGGTGGCTAGGAACACAACAGTAAAGAGGAAAGGACTAATTGAGGCAAGCGAGACTAATCGCCGGCAGGATCTGGAGATCTCAGGTTGGGTCTGAAGATCGCGGAGGCTCTGAAGGTAGTGTGGTTGATCTGAACGTCACAAGAAAGGAGGTTGATTGCAAGGAGTTTGAAGATCGCGGTGGCGGGGGCATATTGCAAGTGGATCTGAAAATCATGGCAGAAGGGGACCAGAGTGGGGGAAGCACTCCTTCTCTTCCTGGCCCGCTAAGAAGCTGCTGGATCTGGCATCTCCTGTCTCCCTTTCCTAGCTGGGAATCCTGGCCGGCCTGCATTAAATTCAAATGGTGGCTGAAATCAGAGGAGCAGAAACTCATTTAAGCATTCGAATCTTGGACCCACCTTTCCAGAGCAGGTTATTCGGATGACCCTAAACCCATTATACAGGAAGCAGGCACAGGTTAGGTGTCAGGTTTTGCATATTTACAAATTTAACTGCCACCAACCGACCCTCTCCCACCCATCATGGCGAGGTTAAAGTTCCCCTCCTACAATGTTGGTCTCAAATCAATTGGCTCAACCCTTACTGCCAGTGGGAGCGCTGAGTGAAACTACCTCCCGGGGAGGGTATCCGTTCCCTTTGGTTATGTATCTCTTATGTCTGGTACCTGTGCTTCTGTATTGTCGATGACATGGAATTGTCCTCCAACTTGTACATTCCAGATGGACTGCAGCAATTCAAGTTAACAGCTCACTACCATCTTCTCAAGGGCAATTAGGGATAGGCACAAATGCTGGCCTTGCCAGTGACAGCCACATCCCATGAAACAAATTAAAAAGCAAGTAAATATTAGATGGGTGATACAAGATACAGCTGGAGACAACTGCAACCAGAATATTTGAGGCCCTTTTAATGCCTAGTTCTGTGATGTGGGGCTGCATTGAGGGATCACGTTGAGTTGCCTGCAAAGTATTTTATAAGGGACCTTTATAGTTAATAGTGACAAAACTAGATTCAAACCCATCTCAGAAGTGAAGAAATGGTGTTCTAGCCGTCCAGTTCATTGAGATGTGATTGTGAAGTCAGAAATGTGTTGGATCGAGTAATGTCAAAGCATTATTGCAGCTGATTAATTACTTTTTCGGTATAAATGAAAGCACTTCCATTTGAACAGCCCTTGTCACGTCTTCAGGATGTTCCCAAATGCTTCACATACAATGAACTACCATTGATATGTAGTCACTGGTGTTGTGCAGATA
Organism: Heterodontus francisci; assembly: GCF_036365525.1. NCBI lineage: Eukaryota > Metazoa > Chordata > Chondrichthyes > Heterodontiformes > Heterodontidae > Heterodontus > Heterodontus francisci. The sequence goes on along the minus strand of NC_090377.1, from coordinate 19,432,405 downwards.
AAAATGCCAGGTATTTTATGAATAGCCAGATCTCACAAACAGCAAATGAGGTGAATGACAAGTTAAATTTTGTTGCTTGAGGGATGAAAGTTGGCAGGAGAGTTCATTAATCTTCTTTGGGAAGAAGTGCCATTGGATTTTTCCTTTTTTACATACACCTGAATGGCCAGATGGGATGTAAATTTTGCCTCTTCTTCAGATGGCAGCACATCTGGCAATATCTACTCCCTTTGTACTGCACTTAAAGAATCAATCTGGATTATGCACTTGGAAACCAAGAGTGGGATTTGAACACACAACCTTCTGATTCAGAGGTCAGAATGAGTCAAGCTGAGACTTCTTTCATAATTATCTTTGAGATTATTAACATGTGTCCTTTCTGCAGAACTTGTGCAGCGTCAATCTTGTCTGCCATTGCAGTCTAGAGCATGCTATTATTATGGTGTTTTGCTCAGTTTCAAGTGACTCAGTTACACATGGGGCCATTTTCTGTTGTGGGATAACCTTAAGAGAGGACCACCTTAAATAGCTGTAATTGAATATCACTGGAGAAAGTGATGTTGCGTCACACGTGACCAGACAGTTTTGGGTATAACCCGACAGAGTGAGATGTGTTCAGACGTGGCTCGTGCAGTAACTGTTGGTGTGAGTGTATATCTTTGGATATTACTTGTCGTCCTGTGAATCGTAGAATAGTTCAGATATCAAAGGAACAAGTAATATTACATGGTGTGAATGTTCGGGATATATTTTTCTGAAGACCACCAAATGTTACATTGGAACAACTTTGGATTTTCTTTTTGAAGAACACACCAACAGAGAACAAAGAACCGCAGGCTGCTTACCTGGAGTGGCTGAAGATCCTGGAGAGCAGCTTGCAGGAGATCCCACAACAGTGCAGTGAGTTAGGATCAGAGACAGGACCCTGGGAGGTGTTGAAACTCTGAGTACAGTAGACAATTTTCTAGGGGATCGGAGCTTTCAACTATCCTGACTGTGGGTCGAAAATTTTAAAAGGAGTAGCTGAAGCCATTACTGTTTCAGTTTTCCCCTTTTTTTGCTTTTTGAGTGGGGCCTAAGCTGAAACAAAAGGGAAGAACTCAACAGCGCCACTGGAGGTCAACAACGAATGAGAAAAGCTGGTTGTGGTAGCTGCTGGTACTGCAAGCTGCAGCCCTCTTTGTTTTTTTTATATAATCAGTTTACATAAAAAGCTCAGTCAAAAAGAATGGACAAGTTGTGAACACAGAAAGCAGCTATGATGTCTCACTCTTAAAAAAACTAAACTGTCTAAACAAGAAAAAGAAAACCTGTTTAAAAAGTCCTATATTTGAAAGAAATAGCAGGATCGTTAACACAGTGGCTTTCAGAAATCCAGTTATAAATTGGAAGGCATCGGACATAGCATCTGAATTTAAACAGTTTCAACAGTGAATAGAACTGTGTTTCTGGAACTAGAAATGAGTGAACCAGAGAAACAGCTATCAAAATTAAGATCACAGTGGGCAATGAGGGCCTGCAACAGATCAACACACAAGGATTGTTAGCTGAGGATCCGAAGGACCCTAGCAAGCTATGAACATTCCTGGAGCAGCAATTCAAGGTGAAGGTAAATTTTAGAGTACATAGACTTGAGCTTATGATCCTCCAGCAAAGGCACAATGAGTCCATTGATCAGTTTCTGCAAAGTGCCGAGACAAAGTTCAATATTGTGACTCTGCAGATATTGAATTGTTGGAATGGGTTATAGAACTAGCAATCGTGTCTACCCCTCTAGAAACCTTTCAAAAAGACCTGCTATGAAAGAAGAAAGGGCACACCATAGATGCGCTACACAATGATGGAAGAAACTTTGAAGCCATTATGGATGGGTGCCAACAGTTAAAGTGTTGGGGACGGCTGCAACAATGCATATCGTAACCAAGGCTCAGAAGTCTGCTAAGGCTTGTGGCCTGACTCACCCAATTCGCAGTTGTCTGACATACCAGGACCAGTGCAAAGCTTGTGGCATGCGAGGACATTGGACAAGGCAGTGCAGAAGGCCGAGTTCAGACACTGCACACTGCAATGGTGGCAGATCACATGCAGAGGGAACGTCAGCAAGACAGGATGGCAAACGCAACAAAAGGCATGCCAACACACAACAACAGCCCAAGCAGGTGCATCAGGTCAATAGAGAGACAGATTGCCAGGAGCATATGGTTGAAGAATGCACTCATAGGAACAGCGAGCTAGAATTCCACATAATTAATTTGAATCAGCATGTCAATGCTATTATGGAATCTGAGGCATTTGCCATGACTGGGATTGCATTCCCATAGAAGAGTGGCAAGCATAAACTCAGAGTAAAAATCAACACCGGAGCAAGTGCAAATCATAGTCATAGAAAGTTTATGGCACAGAAAGAGGCCACTTGGCCCATCGTATCTGTTTCGGCCAAAAAACAAGCCACCCAGTCTAATACCACCTTCCAACATTTTGTCCATAACCCTGCAGGTTACAGCACTTGAGGTGCGTATCCAGGCACCTTTTAAATGAGTTGAGGGTATTTGCCTCTACTACTCTTTCAGGCAGTGAGTTCCAGACCCCCACTACCCTCTGGGTGAAAAAATATTCTGCCTGTCTGTATACTGTAGGACATATATTTAAAGAAATGGAAATCTATGGTGCAACCCACCATGGCTAGACTGACTGCCTACAATGGTTCTCCAATCAAGTACATTAGAACGATAACCTTACAGTGCAGCAATGGGAGCTCCGAATGGCTACTACAAATGTTTTATATTGTAGACACAATTTGACCAGCTGTTGCAGGACTCCCAGAAGGCCAGGATTTACAAATTGTCATGATACGTGAAGTCAGTAACACATCGAAGATGGTAGGAAATATTCTGGTTGAGTGTATTGTGTCAGTCCATGTAAAGGGTGACACAAAGGCTGGGAGTCTTGACAGGAATAGGTGATATGACTGGGTGCCTCTCCTCAGGCTTCAGCTCATTGCAGCAAATACCCGGAGGCCAGAGGGGTTGCTGATGATTAGTGATTTTTAAGCTTTCTAAACAAGGGAAGGTGAAGGCATCATATCACAGGCAAAAATGACCAGAATTAGCTTGATTTACAAGTAAAGCAGAAGGTCAGAGTCCTCAATCATGTGTTGGGATGTTGGTATCCTGCAAAGGTAGTGAGGATATGTGACCAGCCCGGATCATATGAAGACCAGACACCCAATGGTGCGATTCTCAGATGGAACAGAAGTCAACTCAGAGAGCTGTATGACAACACCACATGTGACAGCCCTATGGCATCACGGACACGTTCAAAGAGAAAGTCTGAAGATGAATGTATAGAGGCTACAAGCACAGAGGAAGAACATGCTGACCAGAGTCTCAGAGGAGTCGTCAAGACGAACTAGGCTCTGAAAAGCGGTTGAAAATAAGATCAGGATGAATAAGCGAACCTCCTCTATGTTTCAGAGTGTTAACCTCACTTACCTATAAATAATGTTTTGTTTTCATCGTGTACAGTTAGTCCGAACCGCAACATCATTATATGTTGTACATATGTTTTTATCTTTGGAAGAAAAAGGAGATGTTGTGGGACCACCTTAAAAGAAGACCACATTAAGAAGCTGTAAGTGAATTTCACCGCTGGAAGTAATGTTGTGTCACGCATGACCAGGGAGTTGTGGGTGTAACCCTACAGAGTGAGATGTGTTTAGATGTGGCTCAATTTATTTGGCTATAACTTGTAGTCCTGTAAGTCTTACAATCATTCACTTATCAAAGGAACAAGTAATATTACATTTTCATTGGTGTTTTCAGCTGCAGCATTACACTGTACAAATTGTCAATAATGCAGCTGTCTTTACAGCTAGAGAATTTAACACAACCTGCACCATAGATTGGTGAAAGAGTGGAGTGATGGATAATACGAATTTTATTGTGATGAATGGCGAAAGGCCATTTAGCCCAGTGAATCACTTTCATCCAACAAAACCTGCACCAAAAGTGCTTGAACTTCACTCAAAATTTCTCCTTCATCCCTGAGGTAATGATCGGAAGTTGTGCACCATCAATCCAACACAGTAGTTTCCAAACTTACAAATATTAACCCACTCTCAGGGACCCCCTATCTTAAACTACAATAGATCATTTCAGCTACACATAGGAAATTAGTGCTATCCTATCACTTTTTTCTAACTGTACAGAAAAATAAACAATACGCTTGTAATTCAACCAAAAATATCAAATATGGAATTCTCGAGTCACTCTGCTGGTCATGTCCAGTATCTCTGGCCCCGGATGGATGGAAATCTGATAAACTCACAGAGCGTGTGCAATTTGAAACTGTTCTAGCTGAAACTACTCAGCCCTGACCAATTGCATTTCCATCATACACTTCATTCCATGAAGTTTCTCATCATCTACTTCTAAATTTAACCTTCTGACTGCCAATTCCATTCCACTCCAAGTATTTAGCCAACTCTTCTTCAAAAGTGTGACTTGAACTAGCATCTGTTACTCTATGGTGGGGATGGGAAAGACTCATATAGTTTCTAATCTTGCTTCAAGCGTTTAATTTTGTATCCATGGATCTCCCGTTTCACAGCCTACAAAATGCGATTTCCACCAGCCATGAGGTCACTTGTATTGTTTTAAATGTTTTCCTTTGATTTTCAAAATGTGCCATTCTGAGCTAAAAGAAAATTAGGATTCTAATTTCCATTCATTTAATTCCAGGAGGGACGGCCTCGAGACAGAAAGGATTCCTTGGATGCATTCGGGCTTTACAATTGAACGGGGTGAACCATGACCTTGAAGAACGGGCCAAAATGACCCCTGGAGTGAATCCAGGATGTCCAGGTCACTGTACTAGTTATGGTAACCTGTGCCACAATGGAGGGCAATGTATGGAGAAATACAATGGCTATTCATGTAACTGCACTCCCTCTGCTTATGATGGACCATTCTGCAAGAAAGGTAATTATGGAAGCACTTGAATTGTAATGGGGTCTCTCCATCTTAGGTTTTTGTCTCAAATATTTATACTTAACACTATATAAAAAAAAATATTGTTACAAGAAATCATATCAGTAAGTCTTTGTCTTACAACCTTCTCCATATTTCTCCCAAGACATAGTCCTTTGAATTTTTCACTTCCCATTAACCATTTTTAATTAGAAGATTCAGGTGCATGGAGTAGATGGCAAAAAGTGCAAATGTGATAAGAATTAGTTTAGCAACATGAACTAAAGATGATAAACAGTATATGCTGCATCTGAGGTAAAGTTCTCTATAACTAGCATCTTTTGGGCTGTTTATATTTCTGAATGATGTGGAACAAAATAGAAAAATCACACATGGACTCTGGATGGAATGGGTTTGATTGGTTGCATATTTGTTGCTCACTCCAGACTTCCTTATCTCATCTGCTCTCCTGCTTCTCATCTCATTAACCATTGAAGTATCAACAGCAGGAGCTTTAGACAGACTAGACTAAATGCTAGACTTAACAGGTGGTGTTTTGTATGGACTGAATACCTACTGCTTTTCACTCGCAATATACATCATTAAATAGATAATATATTCTTACAGGCAAACACAACAACCAATTTGCACAGCAAGGCCCCAGAAACTGCAATGAGATAAATGACCAGATATTTTGTTTTATTGGTGTAGGTTGAGGGATAAATGCTGGCCAGCGCACCGGAGAACTCTTCTGCTCTTCCCTCAATTGTGTTTTGGGATATTTTACCTCCAATTAAGAGGGCACACAGGACCTCTGCTTAATATCTCACCAAAAGTTGACACCTTTAACAATGCAATACTCCTTGTATTGTTTGTCCAAGCTATCACCTTCTGATATTTCAGTCCCTTTTTGACAGCGTGCCAGAAGCAGTATTGTCTTTGACGTCCTGATTGCTCTACCCTGTCCAATCCATGCAAAACTAATGCCACAAGATTCTGCCACTTGTGAAGACAAGGGATCCCAACATCATGATCCATCCCCATCCCAATCCTAAGCACTGCAGTCCACCAACACCTCAATTTAAAAACCCTCATCCTCATGTACAAACCCCTCCATGGCCCTTCTCCGCCTTATTTCTGTATATCCACAGTCAAAGAAGTAAGACATGCCTTAACATAAGAGAAAGAGCTGCTTAGAGGAAGAGGTTGGAGAGGGAATTCCAGAGTTTATGACCTAGGCAGCTGAAGACACGGCCGGCAATGGTAGAGTGATAAAAATCAGGAATGTGCAAGAAGCCAGAACTGGAGAAATGCTAAGACTTCCCAGAGGGTTGAGTGCCTGGAGGAGGTTACAGAGATAGGGAGGGGTGAGGCCAAGCAAGAATTTGAAAACAAGGGTGAAAATGTTAAAATCAACATGTTGCTGGACTGGGAGCCTATGTAGGTCATCAAGCACAGGGATGATCGGCATCATAACATTTTGAACATACTCTATTTTGAATATGCTCCTTTTTAAAATGTGCTCCTTTAGAAGGCATTTCTTTTCAAAGAGGTTTCTTTTAAACTACATCTCTCGATAAACCTGTAATAATGATTTCACAAGCTTTAATGTGGTGTGATCAACACATTAAGGAAATAGAGTTAATGATAATTGTTGCTACAAAACATGACAAAATAATAACTTGCCTTTCCACACAAGATTGAAACAGAACAGAGTGTGGGAATGAATTCTTCCTGTGTTCACGCACATGGTGATCTTACTGCTGAAACATTCTTCTATTTGATATTTCTAGCAACAATTATCATTAACTCTATTTCCTTAATGTGTTGATCACACCACATTAAAGCTTGTGAAATCATTATTACAGGTTTATCGAGAGAAGCAATCTTCAAATAATTACTGGGAAATCATAAATCAAGCATCTAAAAATGAATTAAGTGTTGTGGTAACATCTTTCTGGCTCCAAGAAGCTTATTTTAAGAAAAGAATAGAATGAGTCTTGCTTTAAAGCTTTACTGGTTTAGATTATATATTTATTCTTTAGAAGGGTCTTAAATGCGCACAAGTTCTCGTTGGATGTAACAATTGCTCTGTAATTATTTGAAAACAGATGCTGAATAAAAAGTAATAAAGAGACCTTATGGTTATTGCAGATGCTGCAGGCATAGAAATACAGATTTGGGACTGGATTTTGAAAGGGCCGTGGGGCTGGGACCTCGTGCAGATGCAATTTAAAATTCACGGTCCTGGAGGTCGGCTCTGGAACCTGAAGCCTCCAGGACAGTCCACAATTTTATTGTGAGGGCAGGAGGGAGGGAATAGGAAAGCTGCTCACTCCAATTAAGGGGCCTTTAAGCTCCTTTAAGAGCTTGTTAAGGGGGTGGGGGTGACTGCACCGCGACTTTCAAAGAGCAATTCGGCGAGCCCGACCAGTCAGTTGCATGATAGTGAACAGCTATCGGGCTTGCAACGAACAGGGGAATAACTTTGTTGTATGAGGAAGAATTTCTTTTTGGACCATTGGGATCTTGTGCTGGGCCCAGTGCAGGGCATTTTTTTTTCATTATGGAACTGCTGCCTCACCTGTTCATTCTGCTGGCCCTCTGAGGAGCTGCCTGCTGTCCTTGACAAGGCCGTGACAGGCCACATTATGGCTTCTGCTTGCCTTTGCCTCTGGTGCCAAGCAGGCTGCTCCTGCAGAAGCTCAGTGACACTAATTGGGTGCTGATCTCACCCCTCTTGCCCAATTAGGGCATTACCATTTGAAGATCGCGTCGCAAGGGTGAGACAACTAAGGCATTGTGGCGGGACTCAGTAATAATCCAGGCGTCAGGTTCCCAACCCCGTTTTGAAAATCCAGCCGATGGTGTTTTGGAAAGCTTTTTATTCGATAGTACAATGTAGAAGAGTTGAACTTATGTTACATAGTAGGTGTCAATTTCTTTCAGAATGGGTACAAAATAGAAGCTGCAGATTTCTCTGTTTTTGAAAGGGTTCTTTTACGTCCGCCCCCAGTCCAGAGACTTGAGAACATAATCTAGGCTGGCACTCCAGTGCAGTATTGAGGGAGCACTGCGCTACATTGGAGGTTCCGTCTTTCAGATGAGAGGTTAGTCCAAGGTACTGTCTGTTCTCTCAGCTGTATGTAGAAGATCCCACATCACTATTTTAAGAAGTGCAGGAGCATTCTCTTGGTGTCCTAGCCAACATTTATCCCTCAACCTGTACTGTGTCTACAAGAGCAGGTCAGAGGCTGGGAAATCTGCGGCGAGTAACCCACTTCCTGACTCCTCAAAGCCCATCCACCAGCTACAAAGCACGTCAGGAGTGTGATGGAATACTCTCCACTTGCCTGGATGAGTGCGGCTCCAACAACACTCAACAGGCTCGACGCCATCCAGGAGTTCTGAAGAAGGGTCACTGATCTGAAACGTTAACTCTGCTTCTCTCTCCACAGATGCTGCCAGACCTGCTGAGTATTTCCAGCATTTCTTGTTTTTATACCATCCAGGACAATGCAGGCTACTGGATTGGCACCCCATCCAGTGCCTTCACATTCACTCCCACCACCATCGACGCACAGTGGCAGCAGTGTGTACCAAATACAAGATGCACTGCAGCAAAGCATCAAGGCTCCTTCGACAGCACCTTTCAAACTCACAACCTCTACCACTTAGAAGGACAAGGGCAGCAGATGCATGGGAGCACCACCACCTGCGAGTTCCCCTCCAAGCCACACACCATCCTGGCTTGGAAATATATCACTGTTCAAAGAACAAAGAACAAAGAAAATTACAGCACAGGAACAGGCCCTTCGGCCCTCCAAGCCTGCGCCGATCCAGATCCTCTATCTAAACCTATTTTAGGGTTTTTTCTAAGCCTATTTTCTAAGGGTCTGTATCTCTTTGCTTCCTGCCCATTCATGTATCTGTCTAGATACATCTTAAAAGACGCTATCATGCCCGCGTCTACCACCTCCGCTGGCAACGCGTTCCAGGCACTCAGCACCCTCTGCGTAAAGAACTTTCCACGCATATCCCCCCTAAACTTTTCCCCTCTCACTTTGAACTCGTGACCCCGAGTAATTGAATGCCCCACTCTGGGAAAAAGCTTCTTGCTATCCACCCTGTCTATACCTCTCATGATTTTGTACACCTCAATCAGGTCCCCACTCAACCTCCGTCTTTCTAATGAAAATAATCCTAATCTACTCAACCTCTCTTCATAGCTAGTGCCCTCCATACCAGGCAACATCCTGGTGAACCTCCTCTGCACCCTCTCCAAAGCATCCACATCCTTTTGGTAATGTGGCGACCAGAACTGCACGCAGTATTCCAAATGTGGCCGAACCAAAGTCTTATACAACTGTAACATAACCTGCCAACTCTTGTACTCAATACCCCATCCGATGAAGGAAAGCATGCAGTATGCCTTCTTGACCACTCTATTGACCTGCGTTGCCACCTTCAGGGAACAATGGACCTGAACACCCAAATCTCTCTGTACATCAATTTTCCCCAGGACTTTTCCACTTACTGTACAGTTCACTCTTGAATTGGATCTTCCAAAATGCATCACCTCGCATTTGCCCTGATTGAACTCCATCTGCCATTTCTCTGCCCAACTCTCCAATCTATCTATATTCTGCTGTATTCTCTGACAGTCCCCTTCACTATCTGCTACTCCACCAATCTTAGTGTTGTCTGCAAACTTGCTGATCAGACCACCTATATTTTCCTCCAAATCATTTATGTATATCACAAACAACAGTGGTCCCAGCACGGATCCCTGTGGAACACCACTGGTCACACATCTCCATTTTGAGAAACTCCCTTCCACTACTACTCTCTGTCTCCTGTTGCCCAGCCAGTTCTTTATCCATCTAGCTAGTACACCCTGGACCCCATGCGACTTCACTTTCTCCATCAGCCTACCATGGGGAACCTTATCAAACGCCTTACTGAAGTCCATGTATATGACATCTACAGCCCTTCCCTCATCAATCAACTTTGTCACTTCCTCAAAGAATTCTATTAAGTTGGTAAGACATGACCTTCCCTGCACAAAACCATGTTGTTTATCACTGATAAGCCCATTTTCTTCCAAATGGGAATAGATCCTATCCCTCAGTATCTTCTCCAGCAGCTTCCCTACCACTGACATCAGGCTCACCGGTCTATAATTACCTGGATTTTCCCTGCTACTCTTCTTAAACAAGGGGACAACATTAGCAATTCTCCAGTCCTCCGGGACCTCACCCGTGTTTAAGGATGCTGCAAAGATATCTGTTAAGGCCCCAGCTATTTCCTCTCTCGCTTCCCTCATTAACCTGGGATAGATCCCATCCGGACCTGGGGACTTGTCCACCTTAATGCCTTTTAGAATACCCAACACTTCCTCCCTCCTTATGCCGACTTGACCTAGAGTAATCAAACATCTGTCCCTAACCTCAACATCCGTCATGTCCCTCTCCTCGGTGAATACCGATGCAAAGTACTCGTTTAGAATCTCACCCATTTTCTCTGACTACACGCATAACTTTCCTCCTTTGTCCTTGAGTGGGCCAATCCTTTCTCTAGTTACCCTCTTGCTCCTTATATATGAATAAAAGGCTTTGGGATTTTCCTTAACCCTGTTTGCTAAAGATATTTCATGACCCCTTTTAGCCCTCTTGATTCCTCGTTTTAGATTGGTCCTACATTCCCTATATTCTTTCAAAGCTTCGTCTTTCTTCAGCCTCCTAGACCTTATGTATGCTTCCTTTTTCCTCTTAGCTAGTCTCACAATTTCACCTGTCATCCATGGTTCCCTAATCTTGCCATTTCTATCCCTCATTTTCACAGGAACATGTCTCTCCTGCACGCTAATCAACCTCTCTTTAAAAGCCTCCCACATATTAAATGTGGATTTATCTTCAAACAGCTGCTCCCAATCTACATTCCCCAGCTCCTGTCGAATTTTGGTATCGTTGGCCTTCCCCCAATTTAGCACTCTCCCTTTAGGACCATTCTCGTCTTTGTCCATGAGTATTCTAAAACTTCCGGAATTGTGATCACTCTTCCCAAAGTAGTCCCCTACTGAAACTTCAACCACCTGGCCGGGCTCATTCCCCAACACCAGGTCCAGTATGGCCCCTTCCCGAGTTGGACTATTTACATACTGCTCTAGAAAACCCTCCTGGTTGCTGGTTCTGGAACTCACTTCCTAACAGCATTGTGGGTGTACCCGCACCAGATGGACTGCAGCGCTTCAAGAAGGTAGGTCATCACCACCTTCTCAAGGGTAATTCGAGATGGGCAACAAATGCTGGCCAAGCCAGCAACGCTCACATCCCATGAAAGAATTTTTAAAAAAGCACTAAAAACAGATTGGTTATTTATCTCTTTGCAGTTTATGGCACCTCATTTAGTGCAAATTGGCTGCTCCATTTGCCTACATTACAATAGCTTCTGCACTTCAAGGGTACTACACTAACTGTAAAGAGTTTTGGAATGTCCTGAGAATGTGCAATGCACCATATATTTGCTGGTTCCTCTTCTGTTGTTGTCTTTGATATAACAAGTGCTCTCTCTGCTGAAGATTTAAGACCCTCTCTCAGCCCAATGCTGTTCTTGTTTCAAGACACCAGCAAGCTATGCAAGAGTGACCATAAACAGCTGTCTCTCCATTTTTCTTTGTACTCTTGTCTTTGCTTATTGCCTTCCAACGTGGCACTGGGGAGAATAGAACTCACTATGTGTGCATTGAATAGTCCATATGTGTACATAAACTGGTATCCTACAAGTACAGGACACAGCTCACCAGAGGATCAATGCAGTATTTCACCATTCAGACATACCTCTATTCCAAAGCCCATAACTTAAGATTTTAAAAAAGGTAAATGACAAATTTAATATTTTATGAATCACACGTGCCTGAGGGCATTACTATTGTTGACAATGCAGTATGCTGTCACTGGCCAAAATTCTTGTATCCGTTTAGTGCAGATATGAGCTTAATCCGGGCAGAATGAAATGAAATTGTGCAAAAAAACCACAGATCTTTAAGCGCGATTTGTGCCCTTTACCACTTGACGCTGGAGAATCTGCCATCTTTTATAATAGTCCCTTCACCCGAAGGAATCCCCATCCATGAATGTATCCACACCCCAAAGTCGGAATGGTCAGTTTCCATCGATTGCACCCCTTTGGGGGGGCCTTTGTCACATTGTGCCCAGGTGCTCGGGGGGAGATGGTGGCGTAGTGATAATGTATTGAATTGGCTTTCCAGAAGTCCAGGTTAATGCCCTGGAGACGCAGGTTCAAATCCCACCATGGTAGCTAGTGAAATTTTTGAAAAAATGAATTCATAAAATTTGGAATTGAAAGCGAGTCGCAGTAATGGTGCCATCAAACTATCACCGATTGTCGTAAAAACTCACCTGTTTCACTAATGTTCCTTAGGTAAGGTGGGTGAGCTTGCAGCATGGGTTGGTACCTGGGATCTCGATGTTGTGGCCATTTCGGAGACATGGGTAGAGCAGGGACAGGAATGGATGTTGCAGGTTCCGGCATTTAGATGTTTCAGTAAGAACAGAGAAGATGGTAAAAGAGGGGGGGGTGTGGCATTGTTAATCAAGGAGAGTAGTACGGCGGCAGAAAGGACGTTTGAGGACTCGTCTACTGAGGTAGTATGGGCCGAGGTTAGAAACAGGAGAGGAGAGGTCACCCTGTTGGGAGTTTTCTATAGACCTCCGAATAGTTCCAGAGATGTAGAGGAAAGGATAGCGAAGATGATTCTCGACAGGAGCGAGAGTAACAGGGTAGTTGTTATGGGGGACTTTAACTTTACAAATATTGACTGGAAATACTATAGTTCGAGTACGTTAGATAGGTCAGTTTTTGTCCAGTGTGTGCAGGAGGGTTTTCTGACACAGTATGTAGACAGGCCAACCAGGGGCGATGCCACATTGGATTTGGTACTGGGTAATGAACCTGGCCAGGTGTTAGATTTAGATGTAGGTGAGCACTTTGGTGATAGTGATCACAATTTGGTTAGGTTTACCTTAGCGATGGGCAGGGACAGGTATATACCGCAGGGCAAGAATTATAGCTGGGGGAAAGGAGATTATGATGCGATTAGGCAAGATTTAGGATGCGTAGGATGGGGAAGGAAACTGCAGGGGATGGGCACAATCGAAATGTGGAGCTTATTCAAGGAGCAGCTACTGCGTGTCCTTGATAAGTATGTACCTGTCAGGCAGGGAGGAAGTTGTCGAGCGAGGGAGCCGTGGTTTACAAAAGAAGTTGAAGCGCTTGTCAAGAGGAAGAAGAAGGCTTATGTTAGGATGAGACGTGAAGGCTCAGTTAGGGCGCTTGAGAGTTACAAGCTAGCCAGGAAGGATCTAAAGGGAGAGATAAGAAGAGCGAGGAGAGGACACGAGAAGTCATTGGCGGATAGGATCAAGGAAAACCCTAAGGCTTTCTATAGGTATATCAGGAATAAAAGAATGACTAGAGTTAGATTAGGGCCAATCAAGGATAGTAGTGGGAAGTTGTGTGTGGAATCAGAGGAGATAGGGGAAGCATTAAATGAATATTTTTTGTCATTATTTACAGTAGAGAAAGAAAATGTTGTCGAGGAGAATACTGAGATACAGACTACTAGGCTAGATGGGATTGAGGTTCACAAGGAGGAGGTGTTAGCAATTTTGGAAAGTGTGAAAATAGATAAGTCCCCTGGGCCAGATGGGATTTATCCTAGGATTCTCTGGGAAGCCAGGGAGGAGATTGCAGAGCCTTTGTCCTTGATCTTTATGTCGTCATTGTCGACAGGAATAGTGCCGGAAGACTGGAGGATAGCAAATGTTGTCCCCTTGTTCAAGAAGGGGAGTAGAGACAGCCCTGGTAATTATAGACCTGTGTGCCTTACTTCGGTTGTGGGTAAAATGTTGGAAAAGGTTATAAGAGATAGGATTTATAATCATCTTGAAAAGAATAAGTTCATTAGCGATAGTCAGCACGGTTTTGTGAAGGGTAGGTCGTGCCTCACAAACCTTATTGAGTTTTTTGGGAAGGTGACCAAACAGGTGGATGAGGGTAAAGCCGTGGATGTGGTGTATTTGGATTTCAGTAAGGCGTTTGATAAGGTTCCCCACGGTAGGCTATTGCAGAAAATACGGAAGTATGGGATTGAAGGTGATTTAGTGCCTTGGATCAGAAATTGGCTAGCTGAAAGAAGGCAGAGGGTGGTGGTTGATGGCAAATGTTCATCCTGGAGTTTAGTTACTAGTGGTGTACCGCAAGGATCTGTTTTGGGGCCACTGCTGTTTGTCATTTTTATAAATGACCTGGATGAGGGTGTAGAAGGGTGGGTTCGTAAATTTGCGGATGACACGAAGGTCGGTGGAGTTGTGGATAGTGCCGAAGGATGTTGTAGGTTGCAGAGGGACATAGATAGGCTGCAGAGCTGGGCTGAGAGATGGCAAATGGAGTTTAATGCGGAGAAGTCTGAGGTGATTCATTTTGGAAGGAGTAACAGGAATGCAGAGTACTGGGCTAATGTGAAGATTCTTGGTAGTGTAGATGAGCAGAGAGATCTTGGTGTCCAGGTACATAAATCCCTGAAAGTTGCCACCCAGGTTAATAGGGCTGTTAAGAAGGCATATGGTGTGTTAGCTCTTATTAGTAGGGGGATCGAGTTTCGGAGCCACGAGGTCATGCTGCAGCTGTACAAAACTCTGGTGCGGCCGCACCTGGAGTATTGCGTGCAGTTCTGGTCACCGCATTATAGGAAGGATGTGGAAACTTTGGAAAGGGTGCAGAGGAGATTTACTAGGATGTTGCCTGGTATGGAGGGAAGGTCTTACGAGGAAAGGCTGAGGGACTTGAGGTTGTTTTCGTTAGAGAGAAGGAGGAGGAGAGGTGACTTAATAGAGACATATAAGATAATCAGAGGGTTAGATAGGGTGGATAGTGAGAGTCTTTTTCCTCGGATGGTGATGGCAAACACGAGGGGACATAGCTTTAAGTTGAGGGGTGATAGATATAGGACAGATGGCAGAGGTAGTTTTTTTACTCAGAGAGTAGTAGGGGCATGGAACGCCCTGCCTGCAACAGTAGTAGACTCGCCAACTTTCAGGGCATTTAAGTGGTCATTGAATAGACATATGGATGAAAATGGAATAGTGTAGGTCAGATGATTTCACAGGTCGGCGCAACATCGAGGGCCGAAGGGCCTGTACTGCGCTGTAATGTTCTATGTTCTATGTTCAGAAATTTGCTGTCTTTACCTGATCTGGCCTACAAATTTGTTGGACAAATTGTTGGAGCTGCATGCTGACAAGTTCCCAGGTCCTGATGGACTTAATCCTAGGGTCTTAAAAGAAGTGGCTAGTGAGATGGTTGATGCATTGGTTTTGATTTTCCAAAATTCCCCAGATTCGGGGAAGGTTCCATTAGATTGGAAAATAGCAACTGTAACTCCTTTATTCAAAAAGGGAGGGAGATAGAAATCAGGAAACTACAGGCCAGTTAGCTTAATATCTGTCATAGGGAAAATGTTAGAAGCTATTCTGAGAGATATTATAGCAGGGCATTGAAAAAAAATCAAGGTAATCAGGCCAAGTCAGCATAGTTTTGTGAAAGGGAAATCATGTTTAACCAACTTATTGGAGTTGTTTGAAGAAGTAACATGTGCTGTGGATAAAGGGGAACAGGTGGATGTACTATACTTAGATTTCAGAAAGCACTTGATAAGGTGCCACATTATTGTGGTTATTGTGGAAAATAAAAGCTCATGGTGTAGGGCGTAACCTTTTGGCATGGATAGAAGATTGGCTAGCTAGCAGGAAACAGAGAGTAGGCATAAATGGGCTATTTTCTGGTTGGCAAGATGTAGCAAGTGGTGGGTCACAGGGATCAGTGGTGGGACCTCAACTTTTTACAATTCATATAAATGACTTAGATGAAAGGATCAAAGGTATAGTTGCTAGATTTGCTGATGACACATAGGTAGGAAAGTAAGTTGTAAAGAGGACATAAGGGGCTACAAAGGTATATAGATAGGTTAAGTGAGTGGGAAAAGATCTGGCAAATGAAGTATAATGTGGGAAAATGTGAAATTGTCCATTTTGGCAGGAAGAATAAAAAAGAAGCATATTATCTAAATGGTGAGAGTTTGCAGAGCTCTGAGACGCAGAGGGATCTGGGTGTTATAGTGCATGAATCTCAAAAGGTTCGTATGCAGGTACAACAATTAATTAGGAAAGTTAATAGAATGTTATCATTTATTATCAGGGGAATTGAATGTCAGGGGCAGCACAGTGGCGCAGTGGTTTGCACCGCAGCCTCACAGCTCCAGTGACCCGGGTTCGGTTCTGGGTACTGCCTGAGCGGAGTTTGTAAGTTCTCCCTGTGACTGCTTGGGTTTCCGCTGGGTGCTCCGGTTTCCTCCCACAGCCAAAGACTTGCAGGTTGATAGGTAAATTGGCCATTGTAAATTGCCCCTAATGTAGCTAAGTGGTAGGAGAATGGTGGGGATGTGGTCGGGAATATGGGATTAATGTAGGATTAGTATAAATGGGTGGTTGTTGGTTGGCACAGACTCGGTGGGCCAAGTGCTGTATGACTCTCTCTATGTCTATGAATACAAAAGTAGGGAAGTTATGCTTCAGCTATACAGGGGATTGGTGAGACCACATCTGGAGTACTGTGTACTTAAGGAAGGATGTCAATGGATTGGAAACAGTTCAGAGAAGGTTTACTAGACTAATACCTGGAATGGATGGGTTGGCTTATGAGGAAAGGTTGGACAGGCTAGGCTTTTATCAACTCAAGTTTAGAAGAGTAAGAGGTGACTTGATTGAAACATATAAGACTCTGAGGGATCTTGACAGGGTGGATGTGGAAAGGATGTTTCCTCTTGCAGGAGAATCTAGAACTAGGGGTCATTGTTTAAAAATAAGCGGTTGCCCATTTAAGACAGAGATGAGGAGAAATTTTTTTCTCAGAGGGCGGTGGAAGCAGAGTCTTTAAATATTTTTAAGGCAGAGATAGATAGATTCTTGATAAGAAAGGGGGTAAAAGGTTGTTGGGGGCAGGCGGGAATGTGGAGATGATGTTACAATCAGATCAGCCACGATCTTTATTGAATGGCAGACTAGGCTCGAAGGACCGAGTGTCCTACTCCTACTCCTAATTCGTATGTACATGTGACTACAGACCTACAGAAACGTGGTTGACTGTTAAATGCCCTCACAAGCCACACAGTTGTCAAGGGCAATTAGGGATGGCAACAAATGCTGGCCTTGCCAGTGATGCCCACATCCCATGAAATAATTTTTTTAAAAAGGCATCCACGGTCACCTGAATCCAGCATTAATAACCTGACCAACAAATAATTACAATAATTGAAAAGTAAAACCAAGAACATTATATCATCCAATTGATGTGCCATGCTCTTCTCTGCTGCAGATTAATGAATTTTTAAAAAGCTGTGGAATAACTAATTTCCTGGCAATCCCGCGGCTCTTTGTGCTGCTAGAGGTTTCCCTATTCCAGTCACAAATTGATTTACAATGGATCGTACCACTTGATGGCACTGGTTCATGGGAGATATTATGTTGGGCCATGTGCTAATGAGTTTGTGTGGAAGCTTCATTGGAACGTCACCTCTGCTAATAGTGCCTGGAGCAGAAAGAAGAGACCTTTAGAGCATGCTGTCCAAAATTGAGTCTTGGTATCAGTTTGGAATGATAAAACACTGAAGTAACATGAAGAAGCAACTAATGTTCAATAGTCATTTAGTAGTACAGAACTTGAGTATTGCTGAAAATAGAGTCATGTTGTTGAAGCTTTTTGTCTTGCACTCATCAGGAAAATTCACAAGAATAACCAATGTAAGGGAAAACAACAACTTATACTGCATGAGAAGAGTGTAATTATTAGCACAAATGAGTAATGTGATATATGAATTGTAATACCAGTGTGATGTTAGGTATATAGGCTGTACTTCCCAAAGACTGGAGGATCGTATTGAACAACATGTCCTTTCTGCTGTTCACAACAGGCAAGGCACGGGCTGTACCCAACCAGCCCATGCTTGCAAAACTCAAAACACAGTGTCCAACATTAGATGTGATTCCGCGATTGGACAACATTTGCCAAATAATCCACAGTGTGCTAAGAATTACGGTGACAACCAATTTAACATTGTCAGTAGGGCTCGCAGTGTGGCACATTTGCACATACTGGAAGCTACATATATTAATACACAAGGCCCTATTCTTTTCAGACAGAAAGAATATGTACAAACATTGCGCCCGTTTCAGCTGAACAAAATAAGTGACATCCATTCACTGGTTCATTCCTCAGGACAATGCCTTGACCAATCCGAGTCAAGCTGCCTGGTATAAATTTCAAACAAAGCTTGTCAGTTAACTGTCTGTCACCATAAACTGGTGCATTCTCCATGGTAACGCCTCTGCCAATCAGAGTTCACTTGCCAACCAATCAGCATTCTCTTCTCATGCAGTATAAGTTGTCGTTTTCCCTTACATTGGTTATTCTTGTGGATTGTCCTGATGAGTGCAAGACGAAAAGCTTCAACAACATGTCTCTATTTACAGCAATATCATTCAGTAATTGAGGACTGTGTGGTAAGAAGGTTCTGGATGAGCAGTACGTGTAGGGGTAAAGATCGATACCCTCCCAAGCTAATAAAGATATGTAATGAAGGAGGTTTCTTCCGACACGTACTGTGGCCTCCCTGGCCTCCCCCCTCACCCCTCCCTATCTCTGTACATGCTTCCAGCTCTATAAATCTCTGCGTTTCTCCAGTTCTGGCCTCCTGCTCTTCCCCTATTTTCATCACTCCACGATTGGCAGCTGTGCTTTCAGCTGCCTCAGCCCCAAGAACTGGAATTCCCTCACTAAATCTCTCCCCCTCTACCTCTCTCTCCTCCTTTAATACGCTGCTTAAACCTAACCTTTTAACCCAATTTTTAGGCTCCTGGCCTAATGTCTCATTATGTGTCTCGGTGTCAAATTTGCTTTGATAAGGCTCTTGTGAAGTGCCTTGGGATGTTTTCCTGCATTAAAGGAGCTATATAAAGTTGTTGTTGTATAGACTGTAAGTCAAAGTTGTAGACCTCCTCACTGCAGCCTCTTTATAACAAGAATATACAGCATTATACTTTTATATAGATTTAATAGGCAGTCGCACCTGTCGACCTGGGAAACTGCATAAGAGCAGTCAAAAACCTATCATTCAGCAAGACCATTATTTAAGAGCTTGCGCTGCTTCTCACTTATGTGTAGATTAAGTTCAAACATGTACAAGTAAAACCTTGGCTTGAAGGATGTTGACACAGCTGGCAGTGCTTTCTACTTCGACTCAAAAGACATTGTTCCGTGCTTATTCGTGGACAACATAATTAAAGCGAGCACACATTGCTGATTTAGCATTGAACAAATTATGCAGCAAATGCTATAATCTGAGAATGATGATTTTATTTTAATCAGTGCACCTTAAAGAGCACGTAAGCACAGCTGTTTCTGCCAAAATACATGGAGTACTTAAGGCTCTGTAACCAGCAACCTGAACTTTCTGCAAATAAAAAAGAAAGACTTGCATTTATATTATGCCAATCACAACCTCAGGGCACCCCAAAGCTCAGACAATGAAGTACAGTCACTGTTATAATGTAGGAAATGCAGCAGCCAATTTGTGCACAGCAAGCTCCCACAAACAACAATGTGAAAATGTCCAGAGAATCTGCTTTTGTGATGTTGATTGAGGGATAAATAACTCCCCTGTTCTTCTTCAAAATAGTGTCATGTTATCAATTACATCACCTAAGAGAACAGTCAGGGCCTCAGCTTAATGTTGCATCCGAAAGACAGCAGTGCCGACAGTGTAGCACTCCCTCAGTACTGAACGGACTCAATTTTGTGCTCAAGTCCTGGAGTGGAACATGAACCTTCTAACTTTGGAGGCAAGAGGGCTATCAACCAAGCCTCAGCTGATGGGCGTTTTAAGTGTTGGGAACTGCAGCAACATCTTATAGCAATGATCAAACAGTATCAGCAAAGAATTGTAATGGTTTACATTTTCCCTTTGAAGACGCAGCTTTTCCTAATATTTATCATCAAATATTGAGCTAATACATTAAAATATAGCAGATGAAAATCCTCAATTTTCATTTTCAATATAACCTATGGTTGTTCAAAATAGCAACTTGTGCTTTAAGGTAACTAATGGCATCATTCATCACAAACTCCCAGTGAAGCCTTGCAAGTCTCAGGGACTGAATCAGTACTGAGAAAGTTACTTAGGACTCTCTTATCTTCTAATTTTGGTGATGCTTCAAGTGATAAATGGATTTGATATTGTAGATACGGAGAAGCTATTTCCTCTGTTGGGGGAAATCAGTATCTAGGCAGCTCAATCTTACAATTGCAGCTATTCTGTAATGAAATCAGGAGGCACTTTTATACACAAAGGATGGTAGAAATCTGGAACTCTCTTCCCCCAAAATGCTGTGGATATTTGGTCAATTAAAACATACCAGACTGAAATTGAAAGATTTTTATTTGGTAAGGCTATCAAAGGGTCTGGATCAAAGATGGGCAAATGGAGTTGAGATGCCTCAGCCATGATCTAATTGAGTGGAAGGACAGGGTCGAGGGATTGAATGATCTGATATTCCTATATTCCTAAGATTGAACAAACAGCCTAATAGCTCATCTATAAATCACAGTAGTTACTTTCCATCGTGTTGTCCTTCTTTCAAAGTACTGTTTCATTTCAGTGTTCTAGTGAATGGGTCACTATGCATCTCGAATTGAATACAAACAAAATCCGAACAGCATGCAAACAATATGAACCTCCTTTCCCTCATTCATTAAAATGAACATTGGGAAATTTGTGTTTGGAGAATTTCACATCATTTTTTAATTCATTCGTGGGATGTAGGCGTCGCTGGCAAGACCACCATCTATTGCCCATCCCTATGTGCCCTTGTTGAAGAGGTGGTGGTCCACCTTCTTGAACCGCTGCAGTCTTGGAGACGGTGGTGTTCCCATATGTGTGCTACTCTTGTCCCTCTAGGTTGTACAGATTGTGGGTTTGCAAGGTGCTTTCAAAGGAGTCTTTGATCATGGGATGGGGATTTGGAGATGGTGGGAGGACAGAGAGAAGTGTTGGGGGCATTGGGGGAAGAGGAGTGGAGGGAAAGGTTCAAGACCATCAATAATAAGACGGATGCTTCTCACCAGGCATCCACATATGAAAGGGTTGGATTTTGCACTGGAGCTGGGCTCCTGACACCAGGCTGAAAAGGCTGGGGGGAGTTCCACCTCTGCATTTTCTCAGCTCCCTGGAGCGATCCTTCGGTCTTTTTGTGTCAAGGTTTTTAGGAGGCAGGACCCCCATCCTTTTAAAGACTTTGAAGGGACAGGGATCCTGCCTCCAAGATGTTCTGGCCAATCAGAGGGCTGACAGCTCAGCAGTATGAGTAGTGCCACCATCCAGGACAAAGCAGCTCGCTTGATTGGCACCCAATACACAAACATTCATTCCCTCCACCACCAACGCACAGTAGCAGCAGTGTGTACTATCTACAAGATGCACTGCAGCAATTCATCAAGACTCCTTAGACAGCACCTTCCAATCCCGCAACCTCTACCACCTAGAAGGACAAGGGCAGCAAATGCATGGGGACGCCACCACCTACAAGTTCCCCTCCAGGCCACACACCATCCTGTCTTGGAACTGTATCACTGTTCCTTCACTGTCACTGAGTCAGAATCCTGGAACTACCTTCCTAACAGCACTGTGGGTGTACCTACCCCACATGGTCTGCAGCGGTTCAAGAAGCCAGCTCAACACAATCTTCTCAAGGGCAATTAGGGATGAGCTATAAATGGGGTGCCGATCAAGTGGGCTTCTTTGTCCTGGATGGTGTCAAGCTTCCTGAGTGTTGTTGGAGCTGCACTTATCCAGGCAAGTATTTCATCACACTCCTGACTTGTGCCTTGGGGAGACAGGAGGTGGGTTACTTGCCACAGAATTCCCAGCCTCTGTCATGTTTTTGTAGCCACAATAATGGCTGGTCCAGTTCAGTTTCTGGTCAATGGTAATCCCCAGGCTACTAATGAATCAGTTGGATTTACAAACATACGAATTAGGAGCAGGAGTAGGCCACGCGACCCCTCGAGCCTGCTCCACCATTCGATAAGTTCATGGCTGAACTGATTACTCCACATTTCCACCTACCCCTGATAAACTTCCACCCCCTTGCTTATCAAGAATCTAACTACCTCTGCCTTAAAAATATTTTTACAACAATCTGACAGCTTCATGGTCACTTTTACTGATACCAGCTTTTAATTGCCAAATTTGTTTTTTAAATCGAATTCAAATTCTGAAACTTCCATGACGGAATTCAAATCACATTCTCTGGCTCTTTGGAGTACTAGTCTGGTAACATCACTACTGTACCATTAGTGATATAAAAAGGAAATTTCACTCACTGATATCAGTAATTATATTCTTTTCACACTTAAGAATCAAAATTAATGATAGGTTTTCAACAGGAATATTTGCCTCATTCAGACTAAAGGCACTGCATCGATTTTCTGAAGAGAGAGTATATAATTAAAGTGCTGTGCAGTCATATTTACACTACACAATCTCTTTCTTTACAGAAGTTTCTGCTTTCTTTGAGATTGGAACATCTTTGATATACAACTTCCAGGAGTTTTATGGGATTGCTAAGAATCTAAGTGCGCATTTATCTGCCATCTACATGGACAGGACAATTTCCACGGAGAACACTGCTTTCAGCTTCCGGACAAAACATGCCCCCAGCATCCTCCTGTATGTGGATAGCTACCATGAGGAGTACTTGGCCGTGATATTACTGCAAAATGGTAAGTTTAAACAAAACACTGCAGTTTCTTACAAACAAAATTCATTCCTGTTAAGCCTCAATCAGAATTGTACTATATAAAATATAGGATAACTAATGCCTGTGAGGTAGCATAGTGGTTATGTTACTGGATTAGCTAGGGGATGTAAGTTCAAATCCCACTATGATAGCTAGGGAATTTGCATTAAGTTAATTAAATCTGCAATTAAAATCTAAGATGAGTAAGAGTGATCATGAAACTAGTGGATTGTTGGTTCACGAATGTCCTTTAGGAAGGAAATCTGTCATCCTCTCCTGGTCTGGCCTACATGTAACTCCAGATCCACAGTAATGTGGTTGACTCTTAACTGCCCTCTGAAATGGCCTAGCAAGCCACTCGGTTGCAGTCAAGAAGGCAGTTCACTACCACCTTCTCAAGGACAGTAGGGGTGGGCAATGACACCCACATCCTGTGAAGGAATAAAAAAAATGGTCAATTCTGAAAGCTGCTGCCTCCAGACTTTGAGAAAATATTTTTGTTCTGCCTGAACCTTGTTGTCATTGAGAAGAACGGATTACAGTGACTATTTAACATTCTTGCAGAGCGGAATGCTAGGCTCTGTTGAATACAGAACCTGGAGTTGTTCAGATGGGCTTCTCTGGGGTTTAAAATATTATATGCCTGGGTTGATGGTTGGTAACTCATTAATGGCACTTGAGGAATAAAAACAAAAGGTGCTGGAAATGCTCAGCAGGTCTGCCAGCATCTGTGAAGAGAGAAGCAGAGTTAAGGTTTCAGAACTGACTGTTCTGATGAAAGCTCATTGACCTAAACATTAACTCTATTTCTCTCTCCAGAGATGCTGCCAGACCTGCTGAGTATTTCTAGCATTGTCCGTTTTTATTCCAAATTTCCAGCATCTGCAGTATCTTTCTTTTGTACTAATGATACTTAAGGGTGAGTTCTGATTTGAATGATTAGATTATGGACTGGATTTTTCAGACCTTTCGCGATCATTGGGCAGGAAAATATGGTGTACTGGTCTATGTGCAGTCAAATATATCTCAGCTCAGCTCGTCCTTCTTGAGTACACTTTTCTTCATGGAGCTCTTGGTGCAGATAGGTCACTAAATTTTGTTAATTTCTGAACCTTTGTGACGCTTTTTGTCCAATTACATATCTCTTATTGGTATTGGCCATTGTTGGATTGTTATAATCAAAACTCTTGCCAACTGTCTGGGCATGAGTGAGATGTATTTATTTCCTCTGTTACGACCGAGGCAGGAGGAGTGCACTGTCTTTTCTAGTTCCACTTCTCCACAGGTCACAACATATATTTAAATGTTTACCCAGTTACTGATATGGCCGATTATATACTCTATTTTTAATTTCAGAATAAAATCCGCCAACCAGGTTTCTTCAATAAACAACAAAATTATAAATTTATTATAAAACAAGACATATTCAGTGAAGATGCAAAGCATTAGCACACAGATTGAAATATAAAAGCTCCCTTCTAGCTTAGCCCAACATTCATGCATGCACACGCATGCACCAGTTAAAGAAAAACAAAGTAGAGGTTTTCTTTGCAATGATTTCTTTATGAAAGAAGACAAAAAAAACTTTGGCAAATACTTGTTAATTCTTGAAGGAAAAGGATAAGATATAGAATAATATCAGTTGTCCCTCTTCTGGCACCCCAAATACGTGTAGACGGCTGTCACTGGGATCATTTTTGGAGCAGTTCTCTTCAGGCGACATCAAGGATTAGTCTGGCAGGCTTTCCAGGAGAACTGTGGCATTAGGGGTTTCAGCTATCACACACTGAATTCTCAGGGTTTCACAGAGAGGTGGAGAATGGATGAGCTGGGTACTTCTCTCAGCAAGCTGAAAACCCAACTGACTCAAATAAATATTCAAAATGAAACCAACTTGACCACCATAAATCTTGACATGTCACTTCTCTGTAAACAATTCCCCTAGTCACCAAGGCTCGTGTTGTTTATTTAGCTTAAGGCATGTGACATCCAATAACAGTTTGTTTTTTTTTTAAACAAGGTTCCCCAAGATCTTCCAGTGACCTTTTTTAAAAAAATAAAACAAAGTCCAGCATCTATGGAATAATTTCAATCCTCCAAATGAATCAATTTCCATAATTCTAAAACATGAGTCCTCAAAAAATATTAAAAATTGGAAACCCTTTCATTACACCTTTGATTCTGTATTGTCTCCTCTAAATTTAAGTTTGATTGGTAAATCTTCAAATAAAAAAAAACACAAGTTTGCAGGAGAGGTCTGAAGGAAAGAAGCCTACAAACTTACTTCGAAGGCAATGCAGATAGGGTTAGATGAGGAAGAGTGGGGAGGAGGCTCGTGTGGAGGAGAAATAGATCAGTTGCGTTGAATAGCCTGTTTCTCCGTTGTGAACCCTATGAGGATTACTTTGGTGAAAGGGTGAAAATAAACGCTGAACAGGTGCTGTGTAAATATGACTTGACTGTTTGAAAGTCTGGTTTTAGCATGCAATTTTGATGCTAATTGCTGATTACCATCATTTGTACTTGCTTGGAGGTGCTAAAACAGACACTTGCATGTTTTGTACTCAAGCACTAATTAGCAGTTTTCATGGAGCAGTTATTGTGGGCTCCACCCACCTATTTCCACTGCAGGTGCAGAATTGGCAGTTTTCAGGATGGCTCAGGGACTGAGAGGGAGTGGGGGGGGCACTGGTTCCTGGATGTAGTGCTGGAGGTTGTCCAGAGAAGGGAAGGAGTCCACCTCTCCCTCCTGTCCCCCTCTCTCCACAGCAGCTGGTGCTGCCCGGCCAGGCCTCATGTCCTCCTTTCATTCATACTGCACGCCAAGGGGGGATCCTTAGCAAGATGCCAATGACTAAGCACTCCCTTTCTCCATGTGACCCCTATAAGGTGTCCAATAAGGGTAAGACTGGCACAACACTCATTTTTTTTCAGGTGAAATAAATCAATGCTGTTAGAGTTTTGGTGAAGTATTAACAAAGTGTTCCAGAAAGTCTCTCGATGTGTTCCACAAGTCCTCTTCAAACCACCAGCAACAAGTGAACAGTAAAAGGTGATATACCTTTCAGTAGTGCTTGTCTGACCAACTTGATCGAATTTTTTAAAGTAACAAGGAAGATAAATGAAGGCAGTGCAGTTGATGTCTTCTTTTGGGCCTCCTTATCTCGAGAGACAATGGATACGCGCCTGGAGGTGGTCAGTGGTTTGTGAAGCAGCGCCTGGAGTGGCTATAAAGGCCAATTCTGGAGTAACAGGCTCTTCCACAGGTGCTGCAGAGAAATTTGTTTGTTGGGGCTGTTGCACAGTTGGCTCTCCCCTTGCGCCTCTGTCTTTTTTCCTGCCAACTACTAAGTCTCTTCGACTCGCCACAATTTAGCCCTGTCTTTATGGCTGCCCGCTAGCTCTGGCGAATGCTGGCAACTGACTCCCACGACTTGTGATCAATGTCACACGATTTCATGTCGCGTTTGCAGACGTCTTTATAACGGAGACATGGACGGCCGGTGGGTCTGATACCAGTGGCGAGCTCGCTGTACAATGTGTCTTTGGGGATCCTGCCATCTTCCATGCGGCTCACATGGCCAAGCCATCTCAAGCGCCGCTGACTCAGTAGTGTGTATAAGCTGGGGATGTTGGCCGCTTCAAGGACTTCTGTGTTGGAGATATAGTCCTGCCACCTGATGCCAAGTATTCTCCGAAGGCAGCGAAGATGGAATGAATTGAGACGTCGCTCTTGGCTGGCATACGTTGTCCAGGCCTCGCTGCCGTAGAGCAAGGTACTGAGGACACAGGCCTGATACACTCGGACTTTTGTGTTCCGTGTCAGTGCGCCATTTTCCCACACTCTCTTGGCCAGTCTGAACATAGCAGTGGAAGCCTTACCCATGCGCTTGTTGATTTCTGCATCTAGAGACAGGTTACTGGTGATAGTTGAGCCTAGGTAGGTGAACTCTTGAACCACTTCCAGAGCGTGGTCGCCAATATTGATGGATGGAGCATTTCTGACATCCTGCCCCATGATGTTCGTTTTCTTGAGGCTGATGGTTAGGCCAAATTCATTGCAGGCAGACGCAAACCTGTCGATGAGACTCTGCAGGCATTCTTCAGTGTGAGATGTTAAAGCAGCATCGTCAGCAAAGAGGAGTTCTCTGATGAGGACTTTCCGTACTTTGGACTTCGCTCTTAGACGGGCAAGGTTGAACAACCTGCCCCCTGATCTTGTGTGGAGGAAAATTCCTTCTTCAGAGGATTTGAACGCATGTGAAAGCAGCAGGGAGAAGAAAATCCCAAAAAGTGTGGGTGCGAGAACACAGCCCTGTTTCACACCACTCAGGATAGGAAAGGGCTCTGATGAGGAGCCACCATGTTGAATTGTGCCTTTCATATTGTCATGGAATGAGGTGATGATACTTAGTAGCTTTGGTGGACATCCGATCTTTTCTAGTAGTCTGAAGAGACCACGTCAGAACTATGTGTCCTGGCCTGTCGGAAGACCTTACACAAATCAACGATTCTCGGAAGACCGCCATCATTAACAACGAGCTCAGTAGACTCAATGTGGACATTGCAGCACTTCAGGAGACTCGCCTCCCCGCGAGTGGCTCTCTAGCAGAGCAAGACTACACCTTCTTCTGGCAGGGCAGGGATCCTGAAGAACCAAGACAGCATGGAGTGGGCTTCGCCATCAGAAACTCCTTGCTCAGCATGATAGAGCCTCCCTCAAATGGCTCGGAATGCATACTGTCCATCCGACTGCTCACCACCTCTGGTCCAGTACACCTACTCAGCATCTATGCTCCAACACTCTGTTCCGCACCTGAAGCTAAAGACCAGTTCTATGAACAACTCCATAACATCATTAGCAGCATCCCCAACACCGAACACCTATTCCTGCTGGGGGACTTTAATGCCAGGGTTGGGGCCGACCATGACTCATGGCCCTCCTGCCTTGGGCGCTATGGCGTTGGAAGGATGAATGAGAACGGGCAGAGACTGCTTGAGTTGTGTACCTATCATAACCTCTGCATCACCAACTCGTTCTTTCACACTAAACCCTGTCACCAGGTTTCATGGAGGCACCCAAGATCACGTCGTTGGCACCAGCTAGACCTCATTGTCACAAGGCGAGCCGCCTTAAACAGTGTTCAAATCACACGCAGCTTCCACAGTGCGGACTGCGACACCGACCACTCCCTGGTGTGCAGCAAGGTTAGACTCAGACCAAAGAAGTTGCATCATTCCAAGCAGAAGGGCCACCCGCGCATCAACACGTGCAGAATTTCTCACCCACAGCTGTTACAAAAATTTCTAAATTCACTTGTAACAGCCCTTCAAAACACTCCCACAGGGGATGCTGAGACCAAGTGGGCCCACATCAGAGATGCCATCTATGAGTCAGCTTTGACCACCTACGGCAAAAGTGCGAAGAGAAATGCAGACTGGTTTCAATCTCATAATGAAGAGCTGGAACCTGTCATAGCCGCTAAGCGCATTGCACTTTTGAACTACAAGAAAGCCCCCAGCGATTTAACATCCGCAGCACTTAAAGCAGCCAGAAGTACTGCACAAAGAACAGCTAGGCGTTGCGCAAACGACTACTGGCAACACCTATGCAGTCATATTCAGCTGGCCTCAGACACCGGAAACATCAGAGGAATGTATGATGGCATGAAGAGAGCTCTTGGGCCAACCATCAAGAAGATCACCCCCCTCAAATCTAAATCGGGGGACATAATCACTGACCAACGCAAACAGATGGACCGCTGGGTTGAGCACTACCTAGAACTGTACTCCAGGGAGAATGCTGTCACTGAGACTGCCCTCAATGCAGCCCAGCCTCTACCAGTCATGGATGAGCTGGACATACAGCCAACCAAATCGGAACTCAGTGATGCCATTGATTCCCTAGCCAGCGGAAAAGCCCCTGGGAAGGACAGCATTACCCCTGAAATAATCAAGAGTGCCAAGCCTGCTATACTCTCAGCACTACATGAACTGCTATGCCTGTGCTGGGACGAGGGAGCAGTACCCCAGGACATGCGCGATGCCAACATCATCACCCTCTATAAAAACAAAGGTGACCGCGGTGACTGCAACAACTACCGTGGAATCTCCCTGCTCAGCATAGTGGGGAAAGTCTTTGCTCGAGTCGCTCTGAACAGGCTCCAGAAGCTGGCCGAGCGCGTCTACCCTGAGGCACAGTGTGGCTTTCGTGCAGAGAGATCGACTATTGACATGCTGTTCTCCCTTCGTCAGATACAGGAGAAATGCCGTGAACAGCAGATGCAGTTGATGTAGTCTACATGGATATTAGCAAGGCTTTTGATAAGGTCTCACATGGCAGACTGGTTAAAAAAATAAAATCCCATGGGATCCAGGGAAATGCAGTAAGGTGGATCCAAAATTGGCTCAGTGGCAGGGAACAAAGGGTAATTGTTGACGGGTGTTCTTGCAACTGGAGGGCTGTTTCCAGTGGCATTCTGCAAGGCTCAATACTGGGTCCCCTGCTTTTTGTGGTACATATTAACGATTTGGACACAAATGTAAGGGATACTATCAAGAAGTTTGCAGATGACAAAGATTGGCCATGTGGTAGATCGCGAGGAGGATAATGTAGACTGCAGAAAGATATTAATGATCTGGTCAGATGGGCAGAAAAGTGGCAAATGGAATTCAACTTGGAGAAGTGTGAGTTGATGCATTTGGGGAGGTCAAACAAGGCAAAGGAATACACGATTAATTAGAAAATACTGAGAAGTGTAGAGGAAGTGAGGGACCTTGGAGTGAATGTCCACAGATCCCTGAAGGTAGACTGACAGGCTGATAAGGTGGTTAAGAAGGCATATGGAATCCTTTCCTTTATTAGCCGAGGTATAGAATATAAAAGCAGGGAGGTTCTGCTAGAACTGTATAACTCATTGGTTAGGCCACAACTTGAGTACTGTGTGCAGTTCTGGTCACCTCATTACAGAAAGGATGTAATTGCATTAGAGAGGGTACAGAGGAGATTTACGAGGATGTTGCCAGGACTGGAAAAATGCAGCTATGAGGAAAGATCGGATAGGCTGGGGTTGTTCTCCTTGGAACAGAGAAGGCTGAGGGGAGATCTAATTGAAATGTACAAAATTTTAAGGGACCTGGATAGAGTGGAGATGAAGGCCCTATTTACCTTAGCAGAAAGGTCACTGACTAGGGGGCATGGATTTAAAGTGATTGGTAGAAAGATTAGCGGGGAGATGAAGAAAACATTTTTTCACCCAGAGGGTGGTGGGGGTCTGGAACTCACTGCTTGAAAGGGTAGTTGAGGCAGAAACCTTCAACTCATTCAAAAGGAGTCTGGATATGCAACTCAAGTGCCGTAATCCGCAGGGCTATGGACCAAATGCGGAAGGTGAGAATAGACTGGGTGTATCGTTTTTCGGCTGGCACAGACACGATGGACCACATGGCCTCTTTCTGTGCCATAAACTATCTATGATTCTATGAAACTTTCATTGATTCTCTGAAATCCTCTGAATGACTAGTTTAGTCCCAATCAGCCGGTTGCTGTTAGGAGAGGGCCTTAAGTCAACCGCTATCCACCAAAACGCTATGCAGCATCATTAATGAGCGCCCTTAGGCAATTTAAGTGGCAATCAGCCCCTTATTGATCCTCTGGGTGCTGGCTTCCAATTTCTTTACCCAGATGGTGTCTTGTGCTAAATGCAGGCTAAACTGACATTTCATCTTAAAACCCTGTCTTGGCCACCTTGGAGGCTCTTCAGCACCTAAATTTGTCAAAAGTCATGGCCTACGTAACTATACAAGCCTTGCAGCCTATTTAATTTTATTCATACTGAATACAACCCGACTAGCTAACCATCACAGCATTGAGATGTTTCTTAAATGTGATTCAGTCTCAAACAGACTTCCTGGCAAAAGTTTCCTTCTGTTGGATTAACGTCTTTGTAAAGAAATTATTCCTGGTGTTGAACTACGCTTGCTGTTTGCAACCCTGTGCCTGTGCCCTCTTGATCTGTTGCCCTGGTGTATCTCTCTTTTCATGTTTACTTTCTTCATCCCATTCAGTATCTTACGGATCTCTGTGAGATTCCCTCTGAGACACACAGTAAATTAATCACAGAGCTCAAGATAGTATTGTGGACCGTGTGAGAAATAGCATCCTAATGGCCTTATTAAATCTTTAGAAATTAATTACACACTATAGAAATAGCTCTCTCTTTCTCTCCTCTCTTCTCTCTTTCTCTCTCCCTTCTCTCTCTCTAATTAAGAAAGCTTTGGCAGCCTGCTAAAGAAACTAACACAAACACAGAATAGCGCAGTCAGGATATATTAGATTTTTCCACAAGAGCCTGTTATCTAGGACAGAAACAAGTCTTTGTGTGAGTTTAATACAAAGTTGGGAAAAGAAGTCATAACCTGCATATCTAATCAAGCTCTCTGGATGAAGGTGACAGGACGTCCTTACCAGAGATAAGCAAAGACAGTTTCATGGGACTAGAGCCAGGTTGGAAGGGGTCCACCTTGAGCATATATTCCCTGATAATTGAACAATTCAATGAGTAAAAGTAATAAAACAAGTGATTGACATGAGATGTCCACCATCTCCTAAGACTAGGTATAAAAATGGGCAGTCTAGAAGGGAGGACAGACTCCCTGTGGTGGATCCACATTAGTTTTGGCTTAACACCTCTGCCAGCTTGAGAGACGATAGAAGAAGAGATCATCACCACAAGCTACAAAGATCTGCCCCATCATCCAACCGTTCGATCCAGGAGCAGTAAACCATTGTCACCTGTTACAAGTCGTGTGTCTGCTATGTGCAATCTGATAATGTATTGTGTTTGACCTGTCGCTTCTCAGTAAATCATATTAAATGGTTTGTGACTCCTTGCCCCCTTTTGGATAATCTCTGACCCTTGATCAAATCTTAAAACCACAACCTAAAGCAAGAGTCATTGACAACTGTAATCTAAACATCTGGATCGGACTAGTGCCATGGAATCACTCCCATTATATTATATACAGTGGCATTGCTAATCAGGGATAGTATCACAGCTGCAGAAAGGGAGGTCGTCGAGGTGGGTTTGTCTACTGAGTCATTATGGGTGGAAGTCAGAAACACGAAAGGAGCAGTCACTTTGTTGGGAGTTTTCTATAGACCCCCCAATAGCAGCAGAGACATGGAGGAACAGATTGGGAGGCAAATTTTGGAAAGGTGCAGAAGTAACAGGGTTGTTGTCATGGGTGACTTCAACTTCCCTACTATTGATTGGACCCTCCTTAGTGCAAATAGTTTGGATGGAGCAGTTTTTGTCAGGTGTGTCCAGGAAGGTTTCCTGACTCAATATGTAGATAGGCCGACTAGAGGGGAGACTATGTTGGACTTGGTGCTTGGCAACGAACCAGGCCAGGTGGCAGATCTCTCAGTGGGAGAGCATTTCGGTGATAGTCACAACTCCCTGCCCTTTACTATAGTCATGGAGAGGGACAGGAGCAGACGGGATGGGAAAATATTTAATTGGGGGAGGGGGAATTACAATGCTATTAGGCAGGAACTGGGGAGCATAAATTGGGAACAGGTGTTCTCAGGGAAATGCACGACAGAAATGTGGAGGTTGTTTAGGGAGCACGCTGCGACTGCTGGATAGGTTTGTTCCGATGAGGCAGGGAAGGGATGGGAGGGTGAAGGAACCTTGGATGACAAGAGATGTGGAACAACTAGTCAAGAGGAAGAAGGAAGCTTACTTAAGGTTGAGGAAGCAAGGATCAGACAGGGCTCTAAAGGGTTACAAGGTAGCCAGGAAGGAACTGAAGAATGGACTTAAGAGAGCTAGAAGGGGACATGAAAAAGTCGGCGGGTAGGATTAAGGAAAATCCCAAGGCGTTCTACACTTATGTGAGGAACAAGAGGATGGCCAGAGTGAGGGTAGGGCTGATCAGGGATAGTGGAGGGAACTTGTGCCTGGAGTCGGAGGAGGTAGGGGAGGTCCTAAATGAATACTTTGCTTCAGTATTCACTAGTGAGAGGACCTGGTCATTTGTGAGGGCAGCGTGAAACAGGCTGATATGCTCGAACAGGTTGATGTTAAGAAGGAGGATGTGCTGGAAGTTTTGAAAGACATGAGGACAGATAAGTCCCCGGGGCCAGACGGGATATACCCAAGGATATTATGGGAAGCGAGGGAAGAGATTGCTGCGCCTTTGGCGATGATCTTTGCGTCCTCACTGTCCACTGGAGTAGTACCGGATGATTGGAGGGTGGCAAATGTGTTCCCTTGTTCAAGAAAGGGAATAGGGATAACCCTGGGAATTATAGACCAGTCAGTCTTACGGCAGTAGTGGGCAAATTATTGGAGAGGATTCTGAGAGACAGGATTTATGATTACTTGGAAAAGCATGGTTTGATTAGAGACAGTCAGCATGGCTTTGTGAGGGGCAGGTCATGCCTCACAAGCCTTATGCAATTCTTTGAAGATGTGACAAAACACATTGATGAAGGAAGAGCAGTGGATGTGGTGTATATGGATTTTAGCAAGGCGTTTGATAAGGTTCCCCATGGTAGGCTCATTCAGAAAGTAAGGAGGCATGGGATACAGGGAAAGTAGGCTGTCCGGATACAAAATTGGCTGGCCTATAGAAGTCAGAGGGTGGTAGTAGATGGAAAGTATTCAGCATGGAGCTCGGTGACCAGTGGTGTTCCACAAGGATCTGTTCTAGGACCTCTGCTCTTTGTGATTTTTATAAATGACTTGGATGAGGAAGTGGAAGGCTGGGTTAGCAAGTTTGCCGATGACACGAAGGTTGCTGGAGTTGTGGATAGTGTGGAAGGCTGTTGTAGGTTGCAATGGGACATTGACAGGATGCAGAGCTGGGCTGAGAAGTGGCAGATGGAGTTCAACCTGGAAAAGTGTGAAGTGATTCATTTTGGAAGGTCGAATTTGAATGCGGAATACAGGCTTAAAGACAGGATTCTTGGTAGTGTGGAGGAACAGAGAGATCTTGGGGTCCATGTCCATAGATCGCTCAAAGTTGCCACCCAAGTTGATAGGGTTGTTAAGAAGGCTTATGGTGTGTTGGCTTTCATTAACAGGGGAATTGGGTTTAAGAGCCGCGAGGTTATGTTGCAGCTCTATAAGGCCCTGGTTCGACCACACTTGAAATATTGTGTTCAGTTCTGATCGCCTCATTATAGGAAGGATGTGGAAGCTTTAGAGAGGGTGCAGAGGAGATTTACCAGGATGCTGCCTGGACTGGAGGGCATGTCCTACGAAGAAAGATTGAGGGAGCTAGGGCTTTTCTCATTGGAGCGAAGAAGGATGAGAGGTGACTTGATAGAGGGGTACAAGATGATGAGAGGCATAGATAGAGTGGATAGTCAGAGACTTTTTCCCAGGGTGGAAAGGGCTATCACCAGGGGGCATAATTTTTGGGTGATTGGAGGAAAGTTTCGGGGAGATGTCAGAGGTAGGTTCTTTACACAGAGAGTGGTGGGTGCGTGGAATGCACTGCCAGCGGTGGTAGTAGAAGCAGATACATTAGGGGCATTTAAGCGACTCTTGGATAGGTACATGGATGATAGTAGAATGAAGGGTAGGTAGTTAGTTTGATCTTAGAGTAGGTTAAAGGTTCGGCACAACATCGTGGGCCGAAGGGCCTGTACTGTGCTGTACTGTTCTATGTTCTATATATTATATATGGAACTACGAAGCTAATAGAAACAGTTCTATTGTATTTTCCATCCTGATCTTTTAGCCATTGCCCACACTGGAGGATTGACAAAGGTCATATCATCACTACAGAAAATCAACAGTTAGCAAACAGGATACAAGGCTATCACTATAAATGGTGCCAGTTTTTCTTATTATCAGCGTTTAAAATCCATTAAACATCTTTTTTTCTCTTACTTGCACTTTCTCTGCTCCATAACTAATAAAGCAATTAATGTTCTTCCACAGTGCCATAGCAATTTTACAATAAGCATTCAGCTCTCTGAAGTAGCATTGTTGGTGAAAATCATTTATTCTACCTTATCATGTTCCACCTACTAAGGATAAGGTAAGATAAACCAGCAGAAGAATCAGAGGCAGATCTATCCTTTTCAGTTTTCAGATAGAAATCTGATGATCTTTCCTTACTGTAAGACACCCCCAGCCCCCGCTGATTTATTAAATTATATTTCGCCCACCGTTACCAATCAAATTGAAAACGTTTTCTTTGCATGAAAGAAATAAAAAAGACTTTTTAAATAAATAATTTCTCAATAGTTTTCTTATTTCTTAGCTTCAATCCTCATCCCAACAGCACTATATTGCTCAGTCAGCCACTGCTGTGTTTGTTCATCTCTCAGTGATGGCTTCTTTGTGTTCTGATACTTAAACATGTTAAGGGTTAGTCTGGCCGCACCAAGGCTGCAACCATTCCAGTCATCAGTCTTCAACATACGACACTGCATACGCATGGAGTATCATCAACTTATTTCAAAGTGTTGCATGTAGTGAATTACTTATTGGAGCGTTGATATTTGGGCAGCACAGAATCACAGAACCACAGAATAATACAGTGCAGAAGAGGCCCTTCGGCCCTTCGAGTCTGCACCAATGCGTTAAAGACACCTGACCTGTCTACCTAATCCTATTTGCCAGCACTTGGCCCATAGCCTTGAATGTTATGACGTGCCAAGTGCTCATCCAGGTACTTTTTAAAGGATGTGAGGCAACCCGCCTCTACCACCCTCCCAGGCAGTGCATTCCAGACCATCACCACCCTCTGGGTAAAAAAGTTCTTCCTCAAGTCCCCCTTAAACCTCCTGCTCCTCACCTTAAACTTCTGTCCCCTCGTAACTGACCCTTCAACTAAGGGGAACAGCTGCTCCCTATCCACCCTGTCCATGCCTCTCATAATCTTGTACACC
The DNA here is from genome assembly GCF_036365525.1 of Heterodontus francisci. Classification (NCBI taxonomy): domain Eukaryota; kingdom Metazoa; phylum Chordata; class Chondrichthyes; order Heterodontiformes; family Heterodontidae; genus Heterodontus; species Heterodontus francisci. The sequence goes on along the minus strand of NC_090377.1, from coordinate 19,396,595 downwards.
TCGATCAGGTCACTCCTCAGTCTTCTCTGCTCCAGCGAAAACAACCCAAGCCTATCCAACCTCTCTTCATAGCTTAAATGTTCCATCCCAGGCACCATCCTTGCACCATGCCTTTGCATCCCCTCCAGTGCAATCACATCCTTCCTATAATGTGGCGACCAGAATTGCACACAGTACTCCAGCTGTGGCCTTACCAAAGTTCTACACAACTCCAACATGACCTCCCTGCTTTTGTAATCTATGCCTCGATTGATAAAGGCAAGTATCCCATATGCCTTTTTCACCACCCTATTAACCTGCCCTTCTGCCTTCAGGGATCTGTGGACAAACACGCCAAGGTCACTTTGTTCCTCGGAACTCCCCAGTGTCAGGCCATTCATTGAATACCTCCATGTCACATTACTCCTTCCAAAGTGTATCACCTCACACTTTTCAGGGTTAAATTCCATCTGCCACTTTTCTGCCCATTTGAATGAGCAGTTGGCTATTTAAAAAAAAAAAATGCCTTTGGAACTGAGCTTAGCCAATCACAATCTACGTTAAAGCAAGGAGGAAGAAAAGTTTATTTTAAAAGATGTAGGGCAAGATTTTCCCTCGGTGGGGTGAGGAAACAGAGCTCGGGACTGTTTCCGTGTGCTGAAGCCACCCCCGGAGAGAAACAATCATTCATTGTGATTTTCACGGAGGCGCCCTCTTAATTGGCCTGGAGATGGGCTTGCTATCCAATTAAGGAAAGGGAATGGATTCTTCAAACTGGAGGGACAATCAGAGGCCTTCCAGCTTAAAAGGAGCTGTGGGCTGTGATAGATGGTATCGAGAATACACTGCCTGAAAGGGTGATGGAAGTGGAGGCGCCCTCTCTCCAACTTCTTCAATTTGAGATTAAAAAATGGATCTTGCTGCCAGGCCATCACTGTGGGGGGGGGGACCGCGATGGAGGGGGGGGGGGGGGGGGGCAGCCTGTGGCTGCTCCTTCACCTAGGCAGGCAGGGAGGGCCTCTAGACCTGCCTGGAGTGCTGGCTGCACCAGCCTGCCAGCAGGAGGCCATCTCCAGGCAACTAAACCGGAGCCCCCTGCGTGAACCTGGAAGCCGACTGGAAAATCCCAGTTGACCTCTTTTGATTGGCCTCAATTGGCTCAAAATGAGCTGTGACCACTACCTGCTGTGTGCGGGCAGGTAGCCCTGCCACCCTCCGCCCACCGACCACCATCCTGCCTCTGCAAAGATGGCCGCGAGGCATGATGGAGCCAGGGAACTGGCACGCCGGCTGGTGGGGCTATTTTTAACTCTCGCCTATCTGTGTTCCTGGCCCCGGAGGGGGCTCAAATTTCAGCCCATATTTTTTTTAGAAATGATACATAGGTTTGGTGTGAATCGGGGATAAATGGCAAAATTAAAGTTTAAAAAAATGGTAGAGAAAATGGAGACAAGACGCAACAGAATGTTTTCAATTAATATTGCTTTGAAGTGTTTGTTTTGTAGTTTAGGGTTAATTACACAATAATAATGCTACTTCTGAAATTTTGCCAGCTTTAGTATTGGAGTATGTGTTCCTTTATCATTGTGTTGGATGAGCTGGAATTTTAAGAATCTGTCTGGCCCAGAGAGACCCTGGATTGTCCACCAGACTAAGATTTGATGTTTCAGTTTTCAGCAGTGCACAGGGCACAACTGGCCAACCCCAATACTGAATATCTTTTGTTTCTCTGAGAAATCACAAGCTCGAGAAATACTGCCTCTGGTAACAGGATATCAAGACAACAAAAAGCCACAATTTGTCGCTCAACACCAGTAAATAAGGCTTAAGAAAAAGCCTAGGAAGGTTGAAAAGCAGGTTCAAGTTATTATAGAATGATCCAGAACAGAAGGAGGCCATTCAGCCCATTGTGCTTTTGCTGGCTCCTTGGTAGAGCTATCCAGTTAGTCCCACTCCCCGGCACTTTATCCATAGTCCTGTAATTTTCTTTTTCCCTTCAAATGTTTATTCAGTTTCATTTTGAATGTTGTTATTGAACCCACTTCCATCACCCTTTCAGGCAGTGTATCCTCGATACAACAACTGGCTGCGTTAAACAAAAGTTTTGTCATGTTGCCTCTGGTTCTTTTGCCAACCCACGTCCTCCTGTTCTGATCCTTCTGCCATTGGATACAGTTTTTCCTCATTTATCTATCAAAAAAATTTTGAACACCTGCATTGGATTTCCTCTTCAACTTCTGCACTCGAAGGCGAACAAACCTGGCTTCTCCATTTTCTCCACATAATTAAAGCTCCTCCTCCCTGATATTATTCCATGCTGAATTCATAAAAAAGTCTACAGCTGAGCACCTTGAGGAACACATCACCTGACATAGCCTGTATCAAGGGACAAAAGAACATTACTCCAATGTAGCCTTGTGCTAGATCCTGATATAATAATGTTTTTCAAAGCAGCAATTACATCATTGCTTTGCTTCCAGCCTTGCTGAACAAAAAGGTTATGAATGACCTTGAGTTGGAGAGGTGTAAGTATAATCTGAACAAGGACAGCCCTTCAAGGTTAATGCAGCTTTCTTTCTTTCCCAGACAGCTATATTGTGACAGGGTCTCTTACAGCTCATCTTGCCCAATGCCAATAATAATACAGCAGCATCCAGGGAATTGATTCTCAGTGGGTTTTCAGCCACAACAACAGATATTAAAGGACTTTTGAATCATTAAGGATTCTCATCCCGTGTTTCTGAAGCATAGCAAATATTAGAAGCCTGTGGCCCTTTGGTCCCAATAGAGCAACACAGGGCTGGCCTAAATTAGGGGTGGACGAGAGGGGAGGAAAAAGCACAGACCAATAAAGCAAATTCATTGGATCTCGAAAGAGAAAGTAGAGAGGTCGCATAAAGAACTGACTGCTCCAAAGTATAGCTGTAGCAGCTTTCGGATCTCCTCAGAGACCTAGTGAATCTCCAGAGGATCAGATTGTAAAAATGTCAAGGTTACTCCACTAGTCCCACAAAACAGGGAAGCTCCCAGAGAAATCTTATACGCAAGATAAAAACAGAGGTACAAGTAATAAAGTAACCGTGGGTGACTTGATCACTCCAATATAAACTACGAATGCCCTAATAAAACTGCAGGCGGCAAAATCAAACCAGTAAAGGACTCCTTCTCAACACCAGAGGCTGGAAGTTATGGTTGGCGATATTAGTAGACAAATGCTCAACAAGTTCATTTGACATTCCTTTACCAAAGACATTAAGCCATTTGAATCAAACAGCTTAATGCCTAAACAATGGTCAGAAGAATGTCATACGAGCACCTTAAACAGCGACCCACTAAAATCAACAGCAGTAATTGCTAACCTCAACTCCACATTCTGGCCTACTCCCAATATCCTTTCACCCCCTTGCTTATCAAAAATCTATCTCTTCTTCTTTGGCCCCCTTGTCTCGAGAGACAATGGGTAAGCACCTAGAGGTGTTCAGTGGTTTGTGGAGCAGTGCCTGGAGTGGCTATAAAGGCCAATTCTCGAGTGACAGACTCTTCCACAGGCACTGCAGATAAAATTGATTGTCGGGGCTGTTACACAGTTGGCTCTCTCTTCTGTCTTTTTTTCTGCCAACTGCTAAGTCTCTTCGACTCGCCACTCTTTAGCCTTGCCTCTATGGCTGTCCGCCAGTTCTGGCGATCACTGGCATCTGACTCCTGCGACTTGTGGTCAATGTCACAGGACTTCATGTCATGTTTGCAGACGTCTTTAAAGTGGAGACATGGACGGCCGGTGGGTCTGATAGCAGTGACGAGCTCACAGTAAATTGCGTCCTTGGGGATCCTGCCATCTTCCATGCGGCTCACATGGCCAAGCCATCTCAAGCGCCGCTGGCTCAGTAGAGTGTATATAGCGGGGATGTTGGCCGTCTCGAGGACTTCTGTGTTGGAGATACGGTCCTGCCACCTGATGCCAAGGATTCCTCGGAAGCAGCAAAGATGGAATGAATTGAGAATTTGCTTTTGGCTGACATACGTTGTCCAGGCCTCGTTGCCATACAGCAAGGTACTGAGGACACAGGCTTGAAACGTGTCAGTGAACCATTTTCACACACCCTCTTGGCCAGTCTGGACATAGCAGTGGACACATTCCCCATGCGCTTGTTGATTTCTGCATTGAGAGACAGGTTACGAGTGATAGTTGAGCCTAGTTGGTGAACACTTGAACCACTTCCAGAGCGTGGTCGCCAATATTGATGGATGGAGCATTTCTGATGTCCTGTCCCGTGAGGCTGATAGTTAGGCCAAATTCGTTGCAGGCAGCCGCAATCCTGTCGATGAATCTCTGCAGACACTCTTCTGTGTGGGATGTTAATGCAGCATTGTCAGCAAAAAGGAGTTCCCTGATGAGGACTTTCCGTACTTTGGTCTTCGCTCTAAGATGGGCAAGGTTGAACAACCTGCCGTCTGATCTTGAGTGGAGGAAAATTCCTTCTTCTGAAGACTTGAACGCGTGTGAGAGCATCAGGGGGAAGAAGATCCCAAACAGTGTACGTGCGAGAACACAGCCCTGTTTCACGCTGCTCAGGCTAGGAAAGGGGTCTGATGAGGCACCGCTATGCTGAATTGTGCCTTTCATATACTCATGGAATGAGGTGATGATACTTAGTAGCTTTGGTGGACATCTGATCTTTGCTAGTAGTCTGAAGAGACCACGTCTGCTGACGAGGCCAAAGGCTTTGGTGAGATCTATGAAAGCAATGTAGAGGGGTATTTGCTGTTCGTGATATTTCTCCTGTAGCTGGCGAAGGGAGAACAGCATGTCAATGGTGGATCTCTCTGCTCGAAAGCCACACTGTGCCTCAGGGTAGACACGCTCAGCCAGCTTCTGGAGTCTGTTTAAAATGACTCGAGTGAAGATTTTCCCCACTATGCTGAGCAGGGAGATTCCACGGTCATTGTTGCAGTCACCGCGGTCACCCATGTTCTTGTAGAGGGTGATGATATTGACATCGCGCATGTCCTGTGGTACTGCTCCCTCGTCCCAGCACAGGCAAAGCAGTTCATGGAGTGCTGAGAATATAACAGGCTTAGCACTCTTGATTATTTCAGGGGTAATGCCGTCCTTTCCAGCGGCTTTTCCGCTGGCTAGAGAATCAATGGCATCACTGAGTTCCGATTTTGTTGGCTGTATGTCCAGCTCATCTATGACTGGCAGAGACAGGGCTGCATTGAGGCCAGTCTCAGTGACAAAATTTTCCCTGGAGTACAGTTCTAGGTAGTGCTCCACCCAGCGATCCATTTGCTTGCGTTGGTTAGTGATCATGTCCCCTGATTTAGACTTGGGGGGGGGGGGGCAATCTTTTTGATAGTTGGCCCAAAAACACTCTTAATGCCATCATACGTTCATCTGATGTTTCCGGTGTCGGAGGCCAGCTGAATACAACTGCATAGGTGTTGCCAGTAGTCATTTGCACAGTGCCTGGCTGTTCTTTGTGCAGCGCGTCTGGCTGTTTTAAGTGCTACGGATGTTAACTCGCTGGGGGCTTTCTTGTAGTTCAACAGTGCAGTGCGCTTAGCGGCTATGACAGTAGACAAATGCTCAACAAGTTCACTTGACATTCCTTTATCAAAGACATTAAGCCATTTGAATAAAACAACTTAATGCCTAAACAATGGTCAGAGGAATGTCATACGAGCACCTTAAACATCCACCCACTAAAATCAACAGCAATAATTGCTAACCTCAACTCCACCTTCCTGCCTACTCCCAATAACCTTTCACCCCCTTGCTTATCAAGAATCTATCTACCTCTGCCTTAAAAATATTCAAAGACTCTGCTTGCACCATCTTTTGAGGAAGAGGGTTCCAAAGACTCACGGCCCTCTGAGAGAAAAAAATTCTCCTCATCTCTGTCTTAAATGGGCGACTCCTTATTTTTGAACTGTGACCCCTTTCCAGATTTTCCCACAAGGGAAAACATCCTTTCCACCTCCACCCTGTCAAGACCCCTCAGGATCTTGTATGTTTCAATCAAGTAGCCTCTCACTCTTCTAAACTCCAGCAGATACAAGCCTAGCCAGTCCAACCTTTCTTCGTAAGACAACCCACCCATCCTAGGTTTTAGTCTAGTAAACCTTCTCTGAATTGCTTCCAACGCATTTACATTCTTCCTTAAGTAAGGAGATCAGTACTGTTCACAGTACTCCAAATATGGTCTCACCAATGCCAATGAGGGCCTATAACAGGCATTAGGACCCTGACTAACACATTCGGGCAGGTGTCCCGAGACACTTGGAAGTCGGCAGCTTCCAAATTGGCAGTTGCACACTTGGGAAAAATTGGTTCCCCCCAACACTAGTTTTGTCACCTAAAATAATGGGCCAAAGGGGACTAATTTCTCTCCCAGTCAGTCTGCCCTGACTCATATGCCTAAAAATGTTAGGAAGGCTCTCGAATATTCAGAATTTTGAGGCCAGTTTACCTTTTATTTTGGAGGGGATAGGAGTTAAAGAATACTTTATCAAAATGCCAATAAAACCAGAAGAATATGAAAGATTTTCTTGGTCTATTCCTCAAACAGATGCTGAGCTAAGATGACAGAGGTGAGAGAGTTGATCTATGAGGTAAGATTGAGTAGAATGCGAGGTGAACTGTATGAAAGTGTTGCAAGGCTTGACAGATTGAGACGTTGTATCCCCTGGCTGGAGAGTCTAGAACTGGTAGTTGGACTTTTAGGCCCCGGTAAAGGTGGGCAGGCACGAAATTTCACGGCACTAGCCGGCACCTTTTGCAGAGGTGGGATGAGGGGGTGGCAAGCAGCATGTAGCTAATTCACCTAGTTAATGGCCACTTAAGGCCAATTGTTGGAGACCGACTGGATTTTTCCAGTCGACCTTCAGGTTCCCACAGGCAGCGGGCAAAGGTTTAGCTGCCTGGAGGTGGCTGTCTGGTGGCAAACCAGGGTTCAGTGTTCCTGACAGGCTTAGAGGCCTTCCCTGCCTGCCTGCGTTCGTTTGCAATTGCAGGCCACCCTAAGGAGGGGTTCCTTTCCCACAATGGTGACCCAACTACTTGATCTAGTTTTTTACTTTACATTTGAAAAAGTGGGAGAGAGGGTGCCATCCCTCACGTACCTGCCATGGCATCCTGCTGTTTTCAAGCTGGATGGCCTCCTATTGGCCTTCCAGCTCCGAAAGCCCTCCCACAGTTCCTACTTGGATGGCGAGCCCACCCTCTATCCACTAATTGGTCAATTCGTGGAAAATCACAGGTGAGTGACTGTTTCCCACACAGTTCAGGCTTCTAACCTCCATTTGGTCCGGAACCCTGCAGGAAAATCCAGCACTCCAGGGATTTGAGCACATAATCAATAAGGAGAGGTGATGGCGTAGTGGAAATGTTACTAGACTAGTAATCCAGAGCCCCAGGTTCATGCTGTAAGAACATGGTTCGAATCCTACCCCGGCAGATGGTAAATTTGAATTCAAATAATAAAAATCTGGAATTAAAACCGAGTCTAGTGGTGAAAATGAAACCATTGTTGATTGTTATAAAAATCCATCTGGTTCACTAAAGTCCTTTAGGGAAGGAAATCTACTGTCCTTACCTGGTCTGGTCTACGTGTGAATCCAGACCCACAGCAATGTGGTTGACTCTAATTGCCCTCTAAAATGACCAAGCAAGCCACTCAGTTATATCACACTGCTACAAAGTGTAAAATGAGGAATGAAACTGGACAGACCACCCAGCATTGACCTAGGCACCAGAAAAGACAGTGGCAAACCCAGCCTGCAAAGTTCTCCTCACTAATAACGAGGGGCTTGTGCCAAAATTGGGAGAACTGCCTCAGACTCATCAATTAACAGCCTGACATTGTCTGCAAGATAGTACATGAGTATGACTATGTCCCAGACACCACCATCACCATCCCTCGGTTTGTCCAGTCCCATCAGCTGGACAGACCCACGAGAGTTGGCAGCACAGTGGTATACAGTTGGGAGGGAGTGCCCTGAGAATCCTCAACATTGACTCCCGATCTCATGACATCAGGTCAAACATAGGCAAGGAAACCTCCTGCTGATTACTACCTACTGCCTCCCCTCGGCTGATGAATCAGTGCTTCTTCCAAGTGGTGTTCAACATGGAAAAGCACTGAGTGTAGCAAGGGCACAAAATGTACTCTGGGTGGGGGGCTTCAATGTCCATCACCAAGAGTGGCTCGGTAGCACAACTACTGAGCGAGCTGACCGAGTCCTAAAGGACATAGCTATTGGACTGGGTCTGCGGCAGGTGGTGAGGGAACCAACAAGATGGCAAAACTTATTTGACCTCATCCTCACCAATCTACCTGTTGCAGATGCATCTGTCCATGACAGTATTGGTAGGAATGACAACCACACAGTCCTTGTGGAGATAAAGTTCCGTCTTCACATTGAGAGTACCCACCATCGTGTTGTGTGACACGACCACTGTGCTAAATGGGAGAGATTTTGAACCGATCTAGCAACTCAAAACTGGGCATCCATGAGATGCTGTGGGCCATGAGCAGCAGCAGAACTGTATTCAGCCACAATCTGTAACCTCACGGCCCAGCATATCCCCCACTCTACCTGTACCATCAAGCTGGGGAACCAGCCCTCAATGAAGAGTGCAGGAGGGCAAGCCAGGAGCAGCACCAAACATACCTAAAAGTTAGTTGTCAGCCTGGTGAAGTTACAACACAGGGCTACTTTAATGCCAGACAGTGTAAGCAGCATGCAATAGACAGGCCGAAGCAATCCCACAACCAACGGTTCTGCAGTTCTGCCATAGCCAGTTGTGAATGGTGGTGGACAATTAAACAACTAACTGGAGGAGGTAGCTTCACAAATATCCCCATCTTCAATGATAGGGGAGCCCAGCACATCAGTGCAAAAGACAAGGCTGAAGCATTTGCATCCATCTTCAGCCAGAAGTGCTAAGTGGATGATTCATCTTGGCCTCTTCCTCAGGTCCCCAGCATCACAGATGCCAGTCTTCAGCCAATCCAATTCACTCCATGTGATATCAAGAAACAGCTGAAGGCACTGGATACAGCAAAGGCTATGGGCCCTGACAACATTCCAGCAATAGTACTGAAAACCAGTGCTCCAGAACAAGCCTCTCAGCAATCACCTGTTCAGTGATGCTCATTTTGGGTTCCGCCAGGGCCACTCAGCTCCTGACCTCATTACAGCCTTGGTATAATCATGGACAAAAGAGCTGAACTCTAGAGGTGAGGAGAGAGTCTCGGAGCCCGAGCAAAGCTGGAGTCAATGGGAATCGGGGGGAAAACTCTCTGCTGGTTGGAGTCATACCTAGCACAAAGAAAGATGGTTGTGGTTGTTGGAGGTCAATCATCTCAGCTCCAGGACATCACTGCAGTGGTTCCTCAGGGTAGTGGCTTAGGTCCAACCATCTTCAGCTGCTTCATCAATTACCTTCCCTCCATCATAAAGTCAAAAGTAGGGATGTTTGCTGATGATTGCACAGTGTTCAGCACCATTCGCGACTCCTCAAATACTGAAGCAGCTTATGTCCATATGTAGCAAGGCCGAGACAACATCCAGGTTTTGGCTGATAAGTGGCAAGTAACATTAGCGCCACAAAAGTGCCAAAATATTACCATTGAGGAATGACAAGGGAGAATCTAACCATCTCCCCTTGACATTCAATGGCAATACCATCGCTTAATGCCCCACTATCAACATCCTGGGGCTCACCATTGATCAGAAGCTAAACTGGACCAGCCACATAAATGCTGTGGCTACAAGAGCAAGTGAGAGCCTGGGAATTCTGCGGTGAGTAACTCACTTACTGTCTCCCCAAAGCCTGTCCGCCATCTACAAGGCACAAGTCATGGGTGTGATGGAATACTGTCCACTTGCCTGGATTGGGTGCAACTCCAACAACACTCAAGAAGCTCAACACCATCCAGGACAAAGCAGCGCGCTTGATTGGCACCCCATCCACAAACATTCACTCCCTCCACCACCAACACACAGTGACAGCAGTGTGTACCATATACAAGATGCACTGCAGCAACTCACCAAGGCTCTTTCGACAACACATTCCAAACCCATGACCTCTACCACCTAGAAGGACAATGGCAGCAGATACATGGGAACACCACAACCTGCAAGTTCCCCTCCAAGCAACACACCATCCTGACTTGGAACTATATCGCCGTTCCTTCACTGTCACTGGGTCAAAATCCTGGAACTCCCTTTCTATCAGCACTGTGGGTGTACCTATACCCCAAAGACTGCGGCAGTTCAAGAGGGCAGCTCACCACCACCTTTTCGAGGGCAATTAGGGATGGGCAATAAATGCTGGCCTAGCCAGTGACGTCCACATTCCATGAACAAACAAAAAAAAAAATTCAGGCTAATACTTTAGTGCAGCACTGAGGGAGTGTTGCACTGTTAGAGGTGCTGTCTTTCGTGTGAGACATTAAACCAAGGCTCTGCTCGGTGGAACTAAAGGATCCCATGCACATTTTGAAGAAGAGCAAGACAGTTTCAGTGTCCCTATCTAACACTTATACCTCACAAAACATCATCACTTAGCTATTTTTGGGACCTGCCTGTGCGCCTTTTGGCTGCCACGTTTCTTGCATTACAGCAGTGGCTCTGCTCCAGAAGAAGAGCTGTAAAGTTATTTGGGTTCTCCTAAGATCATGAAAGGTACTATAGAAATGCAATTTTTATTTTACAGACTGTCACTGGTAAGGCAGCAGGATCACTGATTTCAAATAATACCAATCAAATCCAACAAAGCTTTAAATGATATACAAAGCAACAATCCACTTCATTTGCTGTTTTTGCATTAAGAAAACCAGTTCTTTAGTGTTAATTAAGAGGCAGTATGAAAACCCCTTTGAAGACATTGTGGGTTTTTTTTAGTTTTGAAGAGGATATACATAAATCTGAAGTAATTATGAGGAAAATATTTTGAATAACTGAATAATCAGTTAAGGGTTCGGGCTAGAGTACTGTAGCAATGATTTATTTCACCTGAGACCTATTCATAATGGGTTTGTGTTGTCGCATATTGCTGAACCATATCTAAAATTCACTATCTGTAAATAGAAGATTGCATTGCTATACTGTTAACCGCAGTTGAGAAGTTTTATTTATTATGGTCATTAAGATTGAAAACTGCATTTAGTTAATTGGAGATAAAATGCTAGCAATTCCCTCACTCCCCTCCATTATATCTCACATTCCTGCTCCATCTCACTCTCAGTTTTGCCTCTGTCTGTCTCTCTATCTCTCCACATCCCCCTCTCTTCCTTTATCTCTCCTTCTTTCCCTATGGCTCTTTATCTTCCCGTTTTCCCCTATCCTTCCCCCTTGGTCTCATTTTTGTTTCTCCCATCTTAGATATTTTTCTCTTTCACCCCCCTCTTCTCTTGTCACCTAATCTATTCAGCCTTACCCACTCCGATACATAACTTCAGTCTCCTCTATTCTATTGATCGCAGCTGTCCCTATAATTTTCAGTGTAGCCTCGAAATATTATTACCAAAAATGAGAGCAAGTGAGGCTTACGTGGCTGAAGGCTTGGCTGTCAGTGGTGGGGCAAAGGGAGGTAAAGATGCAAAGGAGGCCATAGTCAAAGAAACAGAGCATTTCCCCACAGAGAAATGGAAAGACATGGCCAGACTTAAACATAAAGATGACAATTTTAAATTTGAGGAGTTGGGAGATTGAAGGAAATATAGATCAGCCAGGATGGGGATGGTGGATGAGTGGGACTTGGTGAAGGATAGGAAAAGGGCAGAAGAGTTTTGGACAAGCTGAAATTTATGGAAGGTAGAGAAAAGGAGGTGAACCAGAAGGTCATTGGCAAAGCCAAATCCAGATTTACCAAAGGCATGTTTGGGAGTTTTAAGTAGCAGATGGGTTGAGGAAAGGTAGGGGATGTTACCAGGTGTAAATAAGCAATCTTTGTGATGAAGAGGAGCTGGGGTTGGAAACTCAGTTCAGGTATTAAATAGGACACCAAAGTTGTAAATGGTCCGATTCAGCCTGATGCAGTGGCTGGGAAGGGGCAGAGAATTGGTAACAAAGTTGCAGAGGGTGATAATGATGGATTTGGCTCTGCAATGTTTGACTTGAGGAAATTGTGGCTCATCCAAGACTAGATGTTGGACAAGCTCTCTGATAACAATGACTTAAATGTATATAGTGCAGTTAATGCAGTCCCAAGGCACTTGACAACACAAAGACAGAGGAGGTGTTAGGATTGGTGGTGGATAAGCAAAGCTGGGTGTCATCCACATTCATGTGGAAGGTGATCCAATACCCCCAATTTTAACTGCACCCCACCTGGTGGAAAATAAACCGAGTGTGGTTGGGAACATGCACTATCGAGTTCTTCTGCACCCTCCACCACCCTGCTAATATCGGAGCCAATGACAGTGGATAATATCACCAAGGAGCAGCACATGTACGAAAAAAATAGAGGAGGCCAGAGTTAAAGCTTTGGGGGGGAATCTGGAGCTAGCAGTAAAGAGCAGCCATTGCTGCAGATAATACCACTATGGTCGAATAGGGTAAGCATGGAACCAAGTGAGGGATAATCCAGCTATGCAGCACAGTGGAGAGGAGTCTTTGTACGACTGTGATGTGTTTGACTGCATCAAAGATTGTGGAGAGTCTGAGGAGAGAGAATACGCCATAACAGTTGCCAATTGTTTGTAATTTTTGTTAAATATTTTTAATAAACAGAATGTAAATGTATAAATTTATACATTTACATGCTGGCTATTGTAAATATTTATCGACGTTGCAGATGGGTATAAAATGTGCTTGTGACACCATTACTGAAAGTTTGCAGAAAAATAAGTTGATCAGTGGAAAATTACAGGCTAAATATTTAGTCGCCGATGGGGACAGGCACGGAGGCTGGACGACCGACATGCTAATTCCCCAGCTCCATCCCACCCCTGGAGCACAGAATAGGGTTGGGGGGGTGCTGCAGGACTACTTGTATACAAAATTATGAGGGGCATTGATAGGTTAGATAGGAAGAAACTTTTTCCCTTAGCAGAGGGGTCAATAACTAGGGGGCATTGATTTAAGGTAAGGTGCAGGAGGTTTAGAGGGAATTTGAGGGAACATTTTTTTCACCCAGAGGGTGGTTGGAATCTAGAACATACTGCCTGAAGAGGTGGTAGAGGCAGGAACTCTCACAACATTTAAGAAGTATTTAGATGAGCACTGAGATGCCATAGCATACAAGGCTACGGGCCAAGTGCAGGAAAATGGGATTAGAATAGACAGGTGCTTGATGGCCGGCACAGACACGATGGGTCGAAGGGCCTGTTTCTTTGCTGTATAACACTATGACTTGCCCACAAGTAGCAGGTAGCCAACTGAGGCAATTAAAGGCTTATTGAAGCTTATTGTCAGAGGCCAACTGAGATTTTCCAGTCAGCCTGCAGGTCGCCACAGGTGGCGAGGCACAGGGCAGCTGCCTTGGAGGCAGCCTCCGAGTGGCAGACCAGGGTGCCAGTGCTCCAAACAGGCTTAGTGGCTCTCCCTACCTGCCTGGGCTCAGCTGCAGCCACAGGCCACCCTGTGGAGGGGATTCCCCCTCCATGTGGTGGCTCAGTTGCAAAGACCTTTGTTTATTTTAGATTTCAAAAAGCTGGAGAGAAGCTGCCTCCATCTTAGGGCTCCCTCACCCTCACTTACCTGCCATTGCAGCTGACTGCTGCTTCCAAGCTGAAGGGCCTCCTGTTGACCCTCCAGCTTTGAGAGCTCACTTGCTGTCCTTAATTGGACAATGAGCTCACCCTGTGACTATTAATTGGCTAATTTAGGGAAAATCACAGGTGAGTGACTGTTCCACATACAGTGCGGGCTTCTGACAACAGGGTCCTGATGCTTGCAGGGAAAATTCTGCCCTGTATGTCCAGCAAATATAATGTAACTTTTTTTCATATTAAAGTTTAACTTTTATTATGCAGAGGATGAAGGATGTCTGGTCTCACTGGGAATCTGCCGAGGTATGTTCGAAGTATTTTAGAGTAACAATAAGTGGAAAAAATGGTTTGCATTTACCTCAAGATGTATCTTAAATAGCTTCTTTTTTCTCAAGTTTCCCTCAGCAATTCTATTCATTGACAAGTTTCTGTAAATACTTTAGAGCAGCAAATTCCTGGAGGTGACCAAGCAACAGAAAATAAAAATGAGCAAGTTTGTACCAAGAAGGGAGATCAAACAGAGGTCTTCACCTGAAGAGCAATAACAAAGTGGGATAAATCAGAGAAGACAATTGAAGCAGACAGTATAAATGAGTTCTAGAATGAATTAAAGAGAATGGATTGAGGTACATGGCGAAAAAGTAGGGAAGATATAGCTGGAATATAACAGAAAGGGATACCTTGTTGGATCTCAGGGTAGATGTTCATGAACTGAACATGAATTGGAGATGTTTTCATAGTTCTTTCATTAAAATAACAGAAACCAAAATTTGGACAACTGCATTATGCTTTTGTAAGAGAAAAGACTAATCATAATTTCAACCTTCTAATATGTTGCCTTTCAGTCAAATACTGTAAATGAAGACGTAATATTTTGCTTCTTTATTATAATAATGCTACTTTGATGATTAGTTATCTATACCTGCTCACTTCATTAAATGTCTGTCCAGAAGTTTGCTTTTTTAAAATTCATTCACAGGATGTAGGCGGTGCATGTAAAGCCACCATATATTACTTGTCCCCAATTGCCCTTGAGAAGGTGGCAGTGAGCTGCCTTCTGAATGGTTTGCCAGGCCATTTCAGAGGGCAGTTAAGTGTCAACCACATTGCTATGTGTCTGGAGTCACATGTAGGCCAGACCAGGTAAGGACAGCAGATTTCCTTTCCGAAAGGACATGAAAGAGCCAGATGGGTTTTTTACAACCATTCAGTAGTTACATTGTTGTCATTACTAATACTGCACTTTTTAATCCAGATTTATTTAATTAATTGAATTTAAATTCTGCAGATGTCGAGATGGGATTTGAACTCATGTCTCCAGATCTTTCACTGCATTGTTTGATGTGGCAAAAGAGGATTTTTTTCTAATCAGTGTGTTTCCAAAGAGTTCAGCGTATTGAATCCCATATACAAATTTTCACCCCATCATTAATGTGGTAGCTATCCATGCTTTTATCACCATCAGAATCGCATTCTCGAGCACCCTTCCTGCCATCCATGAACATCAACTTGTCAGGAATTCTGCTCTAAGCTGTCTTGCACTAAGTCCCGATTACCCATCTGGGTTTCCTGATCAACCTGTTGCCTGAGACATGAAACCGAATCCCATCTGTCCTCTTGGATGTAAAAGATCCCATGGCACTATTTTGAGGAAGAGCAGGGGAGTTCTTCCCCCATGTCCAGGCTAATATGTATCTCTCAACAAACATGACTGAGAGAGATTATCTGGCCATCATCACATTACTTTTGTTGGAGCTTGCTGTGTGCAAATTGATTGCCTTGTTTCCTACATTGCAAGAGTGACTACACTTCAAAACTGTTTCATTGGCTGTAAAGCACTTTGAGAAGTTCTGAAATAATGAAAGCTGTATGAAAATGCAAGTCTTGCCTTTCTTTGTTTGATATTAACTCCTTTTCACCCAAGAAATACAGATATAAATTCATCTTCGATGGTCATTCAAAAACGATGGATAGCGAATCGGCAGCCTGTTTTACACTTTGCCCAATTTTCTTTTCCATTGAAGTTGAATTTATACCCCAACATGCTCATCTACAAATCCCTTCATGAGCTCACCTCACCCTATCCCAATGACATTCTTCACCTTCATACTAACTCCTGACCCCTTAATTCATTTAACTCGAGTCTTTTGTGCATCTATGCCCCCTATTCCATTCCACCATCAGGGACAGAGCATTCAGCTATCTCAATCATTCTCTCTGGAGGTTGCTCCATACACATCTCTAAATCATTCACTCACTCTCCCATTTGTCTTCTTAAATCCTAGCTTAAATCCATGCCTTCAATAATCCCTTTTATCTTCCCTACTTAGGCTTGGTGTTCACTTTTTTCTCTCACAGAAACTCTTTAGCTGTGGTAAACTTATGGAACAGGTTCCTTAGAGAGATGGTGGGAAGCAGTCAGTATCGATTAATTCAAGTACAAATTGGATAGATTTCCTTCAGAAAATTGGATTTTGGGATGAGCAGTTTGAGGCATGACACATGGTAAGTGTAGCATGCTTAGGAACAGCAGATAAATTTGAACCCATGGTCCCCGAAGCTCTCCATCAATTGGGGTTTATTTCATGTCATTTCTGGGTCTGCTATAGACTAATCAGTGTGGGCAGGCAGTGGCTCAGTGCTATTGTCACTGGACTAATAACCTAGAGATGCGGAATATTGCTCTGGGGACTTGGGTTCGAATCCCACCACGGCGGATGCATCTGTCGATGACAGTATTGGTAGGAGTGACCACCGCACAATCCTTGTGGAGCTAAAGTCCTGTCTTCACATTGAGGATACACACCACTATGTTGTGTGGCACTACCACTGTGCTAAATGGGGATAGATGTCGAACAGATCTAACAATGCAAAACTGGGCATCCACGAGGCACTGTGGGCCATCAGCAGCAGCAGAATTGTACTCAATGACAATCTGTAACCTCATGGCCCAGCATATCCTCAGCTCTACCATTACCATCAACCCTGGTTCAATGAAGAGTACACAAGGGCATGCCAGGAGCAGCACCAGGCATACCTCAAAATGAGGTGTCAATCTGGTGAAGCTACAACCCAAACAGCGGAAGCAACATGCAATAGACAGAGCTAAGCGATCCCATAACCAATGGATCAAATCTAAGTTCTGCAGTCCTGTCACTCCAGTTGTGAATGGTGGTGGACAATTAAACAACTAACTGGAGAAGGTGGCTCCACAAATATCCCCATCCCCAATGATGGGGGAGCCCAGCACATCAATGCAAAAGATAAGGCTGAAGCATTTGCAATAATCTTTAGCCAGAAGTGCCAAGTTGATGATCCATCTCGGCCTCCTCCTGAAGTCCTCAGCTTCACAGATGCCAGTCTTCAGCCAATTCAGTTCACTCTGTGTGATATGAAGAAACAGCTGAAGGCATTGGATACTGCAAAGTCTATGGGCCCTGTCAACATTCTGGCAATAGATCTGAAAACCTGTGCTCCAGAACTTGTCGTGCCCCTAGACAAGCTGTTCCAATACTGCTACAAAACTGACATCGACCAGCCCTGTGGAAAATTTCCCAGATATGTCCTGTACACAAAAAGCAGGATAAGTCCAACACAGCCAATTACTGCCCCATCAGCCTACTCTCAATCACCAGTAAAGTGATGGAAGGTGTCGTCGACAACGCTATCGAGCGGCACTTGCATGGCAATAATCTCACTGACACTCAGTTTGGGTTCTGCCAGGGCCATTCGTCTCCTGACATTGCAACCTTGGTTCAAACATGGACAAAAGTGCTGAACTCCACAGGTGAGGTGAGAGTGACTGCCCTTGACATCAAGGCAGCATTTGACTGAGTATGGCACCAAGGAGCCCAAGCAAAACTGGAGTCAATGGGAATCAGGGGGAAAATTCTCCACTGGTTGAACTCGTACTTAGAGCAATGGAAGATGGTTGTGGTTGTTGGAGGTCAATCATCTCAGCTCCAGGACATCACTGCGGTAGTTCCTCAGGGTACTGTCCTAGGCCCAACCATCTTCAGCTGCTTCATCAATGACCTCCTTCAATCATAAGGTCAGAAGTGGGGATGTTTGCTGATGATTGCACAATATTCAGCACCATTCGCGACTCCTCAGATACTGAAGCAGTCTGTGTAGAAATGCAGCAAAACCTGGACAATATCCAGGCTTGTGCTGATAAGTGGCAAGTAACATTCGCGCCACATAAGTGCCAGGCGATGACCATCTCCAACAAGAGAGAATCTAGCCATCTCCCCTTGACATACAATGGCATTACAATCACTGAATGCCCCGCTGTCAATGTCCTGGGGGTTACCATTGACCAGAAACTGAAGTGGAGTAGCCATATAAATACTGTGGCTACAAGAGCAGGTCAGAGGCTAGGAATCCTGCAGCGAGTAACTCACCTCCTGACTCCCCAAAGCCTGTCCACCATCTACAAGGCACAAGTCAGGAGTGTGATGGAATACTCTCCACTTGCCTGGATGGGTGCAGCTCCAACAACACTCAAGAAGCTCGACACCATCAAGGACAAAGCAGCCCACTTGATTGGGACCCCATCCACAAACATTCACTCCCTCTACCACCGACGTGCAATGGCAGCAGTGTGTACCATCTACAAGATGCACTGCAACAACGCACCAAGGGTCCTTCGACAGCACCTGCCAAAACCCTGGTCTGTTCCACCAGAAGGACAAGGGCAGCAGATGCATGGGAACACCACCACCTGCAAGTTCCCCTCCAAGTCACACACCATCCTGAATTGGAACTATATTGCCGTTCCTTTACTGTTGCCGGGTCAAAATCCTGGAACTCCCTTCCTAACAGCACTTTAGGTGTATCTACCCCACATGGACTGCAGCAGTTCAAGAGGGCAGCTCATCACCACCTTCTCAAGGGCAATTAAGGATGGCATGGCCAACGACACCCACATGAATGAATAAAAAAGAATTGTGTAAGATTGATCGCTCTAACTGGGCAATAGGCCCATTATCACGTGACTACCAGGATGGTACACGGCAGATAAGTTGGTCTTTTTTTTAATAACTATTCTTATGTTCATAGTTGGGATAGAATTCTACATTAGAAATACATGTTGTTTCTGTGACTACTTATGATTGCTCAGAAGCTGAGTGGGATGATGAATATTCTGCCAATTGAGCCTTCTGTCCATTGTGACTGTAAATGATAGCTAACCCAAGGATAACCCATGCTGGGTTTTATATTTAGAGATGACTATTTATAATGGATGAGAAGCTCCCTAAAGACATTACATTTGATTTTAACCAAGAGGTCATGAAGCAAAAAACTTGTTGATACTGAGTAAATTAGTTCTTTCAAAAAGGAGCGAGATAAATATTTGATTAAGAACTGTCATATATCGACGCAGTCCATGTTTTATATATAATACTTGTTGGAATGCATTGATTCATTTCATTTTTGTTCCTGGCACTAGCCCAGGCTCAAGATGAACTTGCAACAATAAATTAGAGACAACAAGAAATGGAAGGACAGTCTAAGTGTAGCATAATTACAGGCACCAGTTGGTGAAGGCTGTTCTAGTCAAGGCAACATAGCAACTTAAGTCAATTTGCACTGCACTGCTGTGCACAATAGGTCACAGATATGCTCAACCAATTTATCCCTATGGAGACAGTTAAGCAAGGGGAAAAAGCTTTGGGCTTTGCCTAAATTTCCAGCTTCTCACTGGTCCAGAAAATCACCAACGTTGCCCTATATACTCCATGTGAAGACACTAGAATATTCATCCTTAGGAACAGTTCAACTCCGTCATTGTGATACTGGTTTGTGACCACAACCAGTGGATCATGCAGGTCTGTGCTTATCAGGGACAGAGCTTTAAGCTGTCTCAGCCCTGTCTGGAGGTTGCTCCCTACACCTCTCTAAATCATGCACTCTCTCTCTCTCTCTCTCTCTCTCTCTCATTTTCTACTTAAATACTAGCTATTAAACCATGCCTTCAATAATCCCTCTTATCTCCCTTACTTAGGTTTGTTATTCACTGTTTCTCCTTGCTGAAACTCTTTAGGAGCGGTAAACTTATGGAACAGCCTACCGAGGGAGATGGTGAAAGTGGTCAATATTGATCATTTCAAATACAAATTGGATAGATTTCCTTGCAGTAATCATGGTACCTTGGTCCTTAGTTTCCACTTTCTCCCACTCAGACCACTGCAGGTCAAGCTACATGCTTGGGAACTTTGGGTGTGTCCTGACAACCTAGATCATGATTCTGGAGTTGAAAGCACTGGCACTGAGGAGTGCTATATTCAACATGTATTATCAGGCCCTCTGATTTACAGAGCCTGAATAATTCAAAATTGTGCTTTTATCACATTATATTCTGAGATTTTCAGGTGATATGTTTGGGTTCCAATTCCACAATTCTACATTTTTCTATGGAACTTGAACCTGTTATGAAAAAAGCATAAAGAGGTAGTTTTCACCTTCCTTGCATGGTAAGGTGGCCAACTGATTCGCCTACCCATTATAGCATCTGCCTGATTACATTCATTGCAATGGGATGACAATGAAAACTCAGTGAGTTCTCCGATTGGTGGATAATCCACTCCAGCAGATTGTCACGCTTATGAGAAGAGTGACTATGAAAAATTACGGAATAAAACTGAAGAGTTATAAAAGTTGACTTAGCCTTTTTGTTTAAATGGACAATGTTGCAAAAGATGGCCGCATGGATATTCAAACTGGTATGAACTAAAGGATACCTTCAAAGCTAAGAGGTGTCAATTCCAGCCATCCTGAACCCAAGCTGAATTATTCCTGAATTGACTGGGCTCTACTGAAACAAAGAAGCTATGAAATCAAAACATCGTCACCGGATTATTCTCATCCTGGGCCATTGAGTGATTGCCATGGAGGAGAGACCAAACTGTCTCCTACCTGAAGATGATGTGACAAACATTTTACCTTAAAAAGGCATCCCTCAAAGAGAGAGAGAGAGAGACACCCAGAAAGAAGCATCACCAAACAGCTTGTGGGCTGGAAGAAAAATCCAGCAAGCTATTAGGGAGGCACCCTGCTGAAAATTCTCAATTTTCAACTTGTGCAGCAGTGAAATTGGAAGTGATCCTCTGTCTTCAAAAATAACTTTCAACCAAGAGAGAAATCTACAAACACCTCAAGCCTGCAACCAAAGAACTTGATTTCTGAGATAATTCAGCAGGTTTACCGTGAACCCAGAAACGATACCTCGCCTGAAAACCACTTACCCCTTTTCCTCTTTATCTGGTGTGTGTGTGTGTGTGTGTGTGTGTGTGTGTGTGTGTGTGTGTGTGTGTGTGTGTGTGTGTGTGTGTGTGTGTGTGTGTGTGTGTGTGTGTGAAACCTACAAGAAAACCTGTCACTGTCTGTTTATTTGAAAATTAAAATGCAAAGTGGTTAAACCCTAATAACAAATAACATTTACTCTGTCAGGTGGGAGGTGAAAAGTGGGTATCACCTACACCCTTCATCATGTGGCCATAACACGATGATCAGCCAGACTGTGAGGGTAAAAACTATCATTTCAAATACCATATCATATGCATTGTTTTAAAATGTACTTGACAAAGAGTTCAAAGACTCTCTTTTTACGCTGCTTGCATTTTTACAAAATGAAAACTCAAGGACAAAAATGCTCTGTTCTGTCAGTAACTGTTGCCTCACTTGGAAAATAGTACGACCCAGACTTTCAAACAGTTAATTCTCTGTGAGAAAGCACTTCTGTTGTTGGGCTTCAAAGATTTCTAACATTTTCCTTCGAAAATATTACCTCCGAGAACAGTTGCAAAATTCAAGGTTTACATTGTTTTCAGGCTTTAATCAATAAAAAGTTTAATTGCATGCATCCAGGTTTATCCACATGACTGGGCTTACAAACAACAAACATTCTGTAAATGGCAAGCTTTGTCAGTCATTAACTAAATAGTAAAATTCAGCTGAAATCAAATTATTTACCTCAGACAAAAATACCAAAGTTCCTGCTGCTTTCAGGTTTTTAGCCAAATAGAATCAATTAACTCACACACTGCTGGGCATTTTCCATTCAATGGCAATCTACAGCACTGTGAATATTAACTATATTAACTACATTGGAGCCAACCTGAAAATGGGAACAATAGCCTTGATTGACATTGACTACAACAAGAAAGAACATCAATCAGTCAAGCTGAATCCAATGCTTAGCATTCATCTTTTAGATAGATTCAAAATCATTTGAGGAAAAAATAAAATAAGGAACAAAGACACATTCAGTTTTTTCATTGGTAAATGGTAAATGCATTTTCTGCAAAGTGCACAAAAACAAAATACTGTTGATATTGGAAATCCAAAAAAAAAATAGAAAATGCTGGAAATACTCAGGTCTGGCAGCGTCTGTGGAGAGAGAAACTGAGTTTACATTTCCATTCTGATGAAAGATCCTTGACTTGAGATGTTAACTGTTTCTCTCTCCACAGATGCTGCCAGACCTGCTGGGTATTTACAGCATTTTGTGTTTTTACTTCTGCCAAATATAATTGTTTTGCATATCTACATTTAAGCAAAAGAAAGCAGGAGTACTCTTTATTTCCGTCTGTCTTTGGGTCAGGCTGTCTCTCTCAGGGAATATTAAGCAGTTCATAATAGATTAAGCAGTTGATAGTTTATTTAAGCACAGTCTTGTTTCAGAATCATTAGGGACACCAAGGAAACTCAGAAATTCTGTTGCAGGTTGAGGCACGGCCTTCCATTTGCACTGAGAGAATTCTATTAATGCGATTAATAAGTATTGGGAAATGTGTATGGTACATGTTCAGACTGTTATGGGTCCCTTCAACAAAGAAACACAACGTCAAGCATTGCCTTTGACAGAGGATGAGAATAAGAAAAACCCTGCACAAAATTATCCATTGGTAAATTTTATCATGTTATTGTGAAATGTGTATTTTTTAAAGTCATGCACAGCAGCTGAGGCAGGGGATGTGGCAGAGAAAAGATTCCTGCAATGTATTTTTAGCAACCGTATTGGTTCATCTGTCATTGGTGACAGGTCTCCCTAATTTGTCAATCAGGATAAGTTTTTTTTTTCATTAAGTTCTTAAGTGCTCAAACATATTTTGATGGCCACTTTTCTGTGTGTATTTTTTTTCATTGCTCAGCTCTTCAGATTCATCAGGTTTGACTTGCAGCTAATCAATATAATGTGATGTCGGACTTAACCCCCAAAGTGTGACAGACAGCAAGTGTGAAAGTTTTACAATATAAGTTGGCTATAAAAACTGCACACCATGGTCTACTGGTGCCAAGCAGTTTATAAGCCCATCAATTATCCTACTGCTCTCAGAGGGTGCGGGAGAGTGTGATCGTTAACAAGCAATTGATGGTGAATCGCATATAACACTGCATGAATATAACATGACAGTTCTATCTGTCAAGGTAGGAATTCCTGCAGTTTATCCTCTTGGCAGAGTCATGTGCTCCCTCCATCTTTACCTCAGTCATAAATGTTAACAAAGAGATATATTTTAGCCAAAAGGGCTGATAGGGTATCATTCAGGTAGTGGCTTTAGGTGGGATTCTAGAGTTGTGTATTCCTTCAAAATTAGCTGATTTTGTTGCCTTGGCAATCTTACCCCCTGCATCAGCTTTGTTCAGTGGCGTATCTCAATGCTGAGACAGCCTGATTAAAACAAAACAGTTGAGAAAATGCCATTTTTTTTCAACTGTTTCTCTTTACTTCGGTTCAGTCAGTTTTGCGTTGAAGACACTTGATCTTCAGGTACAATGATTGTGAGTCTGGGGATGAGTGATTCACTTACGTCTGTCTGTTGGCAGTGGGGGGGTCATGAGTGTGAACAAATAACAGTACAGCAGAGGAACAGGCCATTCAGCCCTCCAAGCCTGTGCCGATCTTGATGCCTGTCTAAACTAAAACCTTCTGCACTTCCGTGGTCCCTATCTCTCTATTCCCATCCTATTTATGTATTTGTCAAGATGCCTCTTAAACGTCGATATCGTACCTGCTTCCACCACCTCCCCCGGCAGCAAGTTCCAGGCACTCACCACCCTCTGTGTAAAGAACTTGCATCGTACATCCCCTCTAAACTTTGCCCCTTGCACCTTACAACTATGTCCCCCAGTAACTGACTCTTCCACTCTGGGGAAAAAGCTTCTGACGATCCACTCTGTCCATGCCACTCATAACTTTGTAAACCTCTATCAGGTCGGCCCTCCACCTCCCTCGTTCGAATGAAAACAATCCGAGTTTATCCAACCTCTCCTCATAGCTAATACCCTCCAGACCAGGCAACATCCTGGTGAACCTCTTCTGTACCCTCTCCAAAGCCTCCACGTCCTTCTGGCAGTGTGGCAACCAGAATTGCACACAATATTCTAAGTGTGGCCTAACTAAGGTTCTGTACAGCTGCAGCATGACTTGCCAATTTTTATACTCAAATGCCCCGACCGATGAAGGCAAGCATGCCGTCTGCCTTCTTGACTACCTTATCCACCTGCGTTGCCACTTTCAGTGATCTGTGGACCTGTACGCCCAGATCTCTCTGCCTGTCAATACTCCTCAGGGTTCTGCCATTTACTGTATATTTCCCACCTGTATTAGATCTTCCAAAATGCATTACCTCACATTTGTCCGGATTATACTCCATCTGCCATTTCTCCGCCCAAGTCTCCAACCGCTCTGTATCCTGCTGTATCATCTGACAATCCTCATCACGATCCACAATTCCACTAACCTTTGTGTCGTCCGCGAACTTACTAATCAGACCAGCTACATTTTCCTCCAAATCTTTATATATACTACAAACAGCAAAGGTCCCAGCACTGATCCCTGCGGAACATCACTAGTCACAGCCCTTTCACTGCTACCCTCTGTCTTCTATGACCGAGCCAGTTCTGTATCCATCTTGCCAGCTCACCTCTGATCCCGTGTGACTTCACCTTTTGTACCAGTCTGCCATGAATGACCATGTCAAAGGCTTTACTGAAGTCCATGTAGACAACATCCACTGCCACAAGGAACAACATTGGCTATTCTCCAGTCCTCTGGGACCTCACCTGTATCCAATGAGAATACAAATATTTCTGTCAAGGCCCCAGCAATTTCTTCCCTTGCCTCCCTCAGTATTCTGGGATAGATCCCATCAGGCCTTGGGGACTTATCTCCCTCAATGTTTTTCAAGACTCCCAACACCACCTCCTTTTTGATATCGACATGACCCAGACTATCTACACACCCTTCCTTAGACTCATCATCTGCCAAGTCCTTCTCTTTGGTGAATACTGATGCAAAGTACTCATTTCGTACCTCACCCATTTCCTCTGGCTCCACACATAGATTCCCTTCTCTGTCCTTGAGTGGGCTAACTCTTTCCCTGGTTACCCTCTTGCTCTTTATCTATGTATAAAAACGTTGGGATTCTCCTTAATCCTGTTTGCCAATGACTTTTCATGACCCCTTTTAGCACTCCTGACTCCTTGCTTAAGTTCCTTCCTACTTTCTTTATATTCCTCAAGGGCTTCGTCTGTTCCCAGCCTTCTAGCCCTTACGAATGCTTCCTTTTTCTTTTTGACTAGGCTCACAATATCCCTCATTATCCAAGGTTCCCGAAACTTGCCAAACTTAGCCTTCATCCTCACAGGAACATGCTGATCCTGGATTCTAATCAACTGACGTTTGAAAGACTCCCACATGTCAAATGTTGATTTCCCCTCAAACAGCTGCCCCCAATCTAAATTCTTCAGTTCCTGCCTAATATTGTTATAATTAGCCTTCCCTCAATTTAGCACCTTCACCCGAGGACTACTCTTATCCTTATCCTCAAGTACCTTAAAACATACGGAATTATGGTCACTGTTCCCGAAATGCTCCCCTACTGAAACTTCGACCACCTGGCCGGGCTCATTCCCCAATACCAGGTGCAGTACAGCCCCATCCCGAGTTGGACTATCTACATATTGTTTCAAGAAGCCCTGCCGGATGCTCCTCACAAATTCTGCCCCATCCAAGCCCCTAGCACTAAGTGAGTCCCTGTCAATATAGGGGAAGTTAAAATCACCCACCACAACAATCCTCTTGCTTTTACATCTTTCCAAAATCTGTCTACATATCTGCTCCTCTACCTCCCGCTGGCTGTTGGGAGGCCTGTAGTAAACCCCCAACATTGTGACTGCACCCTTCCTAATCCTGAGCTCCACCCATATTGCCTTGCTGCATGAGCCCTCTGAGGTGTCCTCCCTCAGTACAGCTGTGATATTCTCCTTAACCAGTAATGCAACTCCCCCACCCCTTTTACATCCCCCTCTATCCTGCCTGGAGCATCTGAATCCCGGAAGTTTAGCTGCCAATCCTGTTCTTCCCTCAACCAAGTCTCTGAAATAGCAACAAAATCATAGTTCCAAGTACTAATCCAAGCTCTAAGTTCATCTGCCTTACTTGTTATACTTCTCGCATTGAAACAAATGCACTTCAGACCAGCAGTCCCGCTGTGCTCAGCAATATCTCCCTGCCTGCTCTTCCTCTTAGTCTTACTGGCCTTATTCACTAGTTCCCCCTCAGTTATTTCACCTGCTGACCTATTGCTCTGGTACCCACCCCCCTGCCACACTAGTTTAAACCCTCCTGAGTGACGCTAGCAAACCTCGCAGCCAGGATATTTGTGCCCCTCCAGTTAGATGCAACCTGTCCTTCTTGTACAGGTCCCACCTGTGGAGTTGTATTAATGGAAGTGACTGTCACTAAAGCATTTTAGATGTTGCTCAGTTCTCTCAGTATCTGATTGCAACAGCTTAGTTCTTAAACATTGAAATACCACAGAGCTTTTTATAATATTTTTCTTTTTATTCGTTCATGGGATGTGGGCGTCGCTGGCTAGGCTAACATTTATTTCCCATCCCTAATTGCCCTTGAGAAGGTGGTGGTGGGCTGCCTTCTTGAATCACTGCAGTCCAAGTTGGGTAGGTGCGGTTAGGAACGAAGTTCCAGGGTTTTGGCCCAGTGACAGTGAAAGAACGGCGATAGAGTTTCAAGTCAGGATGGTGTGTGTATTAAAGTACATAATAGTCTTTTTATTGTAAAACCCCCAAAAACTTGGATTATCCAACTGAATTATCCAACTAATACTCGGAATCATTGTGTAATAAAAGCCCAAGTAGGATTTATACATATATCCATTGAATACAAATAAAGACTGGTATTTACAAGAGTGCCTTACACACCCTCAGAATGTCCCAAAGAGTTTCTCAGCTAATGAAGTGCCTTTGAAGTGCAGTCATAGTTGCAATGTAAGCACAGTTTGTGCACAGCAAGGTCCCACAAAAAGCAATGTAAAAATAACCAGATAATCCTTTTTTGTAATGCTGGTTGAGTGATAAATATTGACAAGGGCACCAAGGAGAACTCCACTCCTGTTGTTTGAATAGTGCCATGGTGTCTTTTATGTTCACCTGAGAAGGCAGGAGGAGCCTTGGTTTAACAGCACCTGATTCAGGTGCAAGATTCCCTCTGTACTGTACTGGGTGTATCAACTTAGATTTTGTGCTAAAGTCTCTGAAGTGGGGCTTGAAGTCACAATCTTCTGAATCAGAGGTGAGAGTGCTACCACCAGGCCCCTCATACAAAAGTTGATAATTTCGTCCAAGGTATTTGTTAGACACAAAAACAGCATCTTGGGCAATGCAACACTCTCTCAGTATTGCATTGAAGTATCAGCCTTGATTACTTGCATTCTAAAATAGGACAAATATTTATAACCTTCTGGACTCCAGAAGCGAGAGTTCTACCGTTGAGCCAAACTCGCAATTATATTATAGAAAAGATATTGAACCTATGGAAAAAAATGCATAAAAGCTGAAAAAAAAACAGCTGTAATGGTGGAGCACAAAGCATGGGAAACAAGAGCTCAGTGTCTGAGGGGTGAAGGGGCATAGGCTCGAAATATGTCACTGAGGTTAAATGGGATGAGGTCACAGAAGGGTCTGAGGTTTTGGCCAAATAATTTAGGTGTACTAAGATAAAATGTGGCGAGTCGAAGAGACTTAGTAGTTGGCAGGAAAAAAGACAGAGGCGCAAGGGGAGAGCCAACTGTGCAAAAGCCCCGACAAACAAATTTCTCTGCAGCACCTGTGGAAGAGCCTGTCACTCTGGAATTGGCCTTTATAGCCACTCCAGGCGCTGCTTCACAAACCACTGACCACCTCCAGGCGCGTATCCATTGTCTCTCGAGATAAGGAGGCCCAAAAGAAAAGAAAACTAAGATAACATCAGAAATTTGAGTTTATGATTATAATGAAAGACTTGAGGTGGCTGTATTCACCCCAGCGGAAAAAGTCAAGGAGGGATCTGATAGAAGTGTTTAAAATGTTGATGCAGTGAAAGATTATTGTTTTGTGAATTGATATTGAAGGACTTAAGCTTAAGAGCTTGCACTGGATGCAAAAGGGAGAGATTAGAACTTTTGCACACCAGGGTTTATTAAAATGCAAGATACATTACCGAACGAATTTGTTGAAGCTGAATCGATCACAGCATTTAAGAAAGAGTTAGATAAACACTCAAAGAAAAATATTGAAGGGTACATATAGGGTTAGGGTAGATAGCTTTGATGTGGGGTTAGTACCAGCACAGGCACAACAAACTCTTGTTTCTAGGATTCTATAATTGATCAAATTAAAAAGACAAGTTTTGTTTCCAGAGTAGAGATGGGTAGGTACAGTAAGACAGCTAAGTAGGATTGATATTAATAAATACCCTTTTTTTGTTGTTCCTAAAACTGTATGCGCTTAAACCTTATCAATTATACATGACCCTTAAGTGGTATCTCAACATAAACTAGAATTTTGAACTAATGCAAAGATGTTGTCCTTCATACATAATCCTAGCAGAAAATATAAAGCCACTTTCCCCATTTTATGGGAACACAGCAACAGGAGTAGGCCATTCAGCCCCTAGGGCCTGCTCCACCATTCCATTTGTTCATGGCTGTTCTGCATCAAAACTCCACTTACTCACCTTAGCTCCCTATCCCTTGACACCCTTATCTAACAAAAGACTATTCATCTCAGTCTTCAAAGCTCCAATTGTCTCAGCATCTGCAGCCTTTTGGGGAAAGGTATTCCAGATTTTCACTATTTTTTTGCGTGAAGAAGTGATTCTTGATTCCCTCCTATATAGCCAAACTCAAATTTTTGGATTATATTCTTTTATTCTAGCTACCCTCAACCCCCACCCCATTAAAAAAGAATAGTTTCTCAATACGTACTCTTTCAAATCCTTTTAACAAATTAAACAGCTCAATAATATCACCCATCAATCTTCTAAATGCAAGGGAATTCAAGTCAAGTTTATCCAACTTATCCTTATAATCTCACCTGCTAAGCCCCAGTGTCATTCATAAACTGAGTAAATCTTTTGTTACTATTAGGCAACAAAGCAAGATGTCGTTTAAAGCAACTGAGAATAGGAACAGACTATTTTACCATATAATCTGCACTAATGTTTTGCCCTTTCTGAACCAGCCAGCTGTCTGCTCTTACCTTTTGACCTGCATGAGAGAGAAGATTAATTAAAGGGTGATGCACATTCCATCACTCCTTTCAGACAACTCCAATTGTGGAGTTCCATGTGGCATGTGGTGGATACATGAGCAATATGCCTCGTGTTCGCCAGAGGCTCTTTTGTGCCCATCC
This sequence comes from Heterodontus francisci, assembly GCF_036365525.1. Taxonomy (NCBI): domain Eukaryota; kingdom Metazoa; phylum Chordata; class Chondrichthyes; order Heterodontiformes; family Heterodontidae; genus Heterodontus; species Heterodontus francisci. The sequence continues at coordinate 19,367,196 of NC_090377.1, read as the reverse complement.
ATGTGGCCACTCACGCTTGTGTCTCAATTCTTGTTTCACCATCAGTGATGGAACGGCCCCAATGCTGACCCACAAGTTCTGGTGCCTCCTCATCCATGGGGGTCAGGATTTTGAGGAACATGATGGCACCGCTGGACTCCACCCTTTCCTTGGCATTGTGGGCTGTCTTTTCCTGCAAGGACCTTGATGATCATTGTTAGTTGCCTGACAAAGAAACACACAGTGCCTATTCTGGTGGCCACCAGACTGTCCATTATGGTGCCACTGGAATGCATGTGGCCACTTTGAAGCGGCAGTACAGGAGTCAACTCTGACGGATGGGAGCCATTCACTGGGATGCTGCCATGCCTACAACAGACGATGCTGCTGCCTAGCCCTATTGCCAGTGACTGGGTTGGCATTCCTTTTCTAGCAAGCTCACCTCACTCATGCTGGCCTGAAGGAAAGCAATGTATGCTGCACCCACCTTGGCAGATCACATGAGGTAATTCACCTGCTTGTGCCACTGCAGCTAGGTTTTAGGGATGACCACCCATTTCCCCCACCCCACACCCCAACTGACTGCTGACCTCCTCTGCAATCTCCATCCAGGCTTGCTCGGTCTGGTGGCAGGTCTCCTCCACCCTTCCCAGGAGAAGAGGACCTCCCTCCTTGCCCAAGCAACCTGGAGGAGAACCTGCAGGAAGGCATTTCTAAACCTTGGGCCACCCAGGATCTTGCCTCTGTCATTCTTTGATAGGCCTTCTTTCACAGGCCTTCTACTCAGGCTTCTTTATGACAGGAACCATTTAAAAAGAGTTCTGGTAGCCCTTTAAATATGGTGCCAACACTTCCAGCGGCATGACATTATGCTTCCCCCAACGTCTTACTGGACATTTCCTCTGCCGGTCAGCAGTTAATTGGCCAGCCAGCACAGAATATCAGGCCACAGCCCGCTCCCCCACCCAAATGGATGCAGCTCCTACTTCCAGTCCCGGCGGTGGGAACTCGGACTCTGCCAAATTTTTTGGCAGTGTCTACCTCTAATGGTTGCAAAAAAAAATTTTTTATTTGTTTTCATGCAATGTGGGCATTTCTGGCAAGGACAGCATTTATTGCCCATCCCTAATTGCCTTTGAGAGGTTGGTGGTGAGCTGCCTTCTTGGACCGCTGCAGACCATTTGGGGTAGGTACACCCACAGTGCTGTTAGGAAGGGAGCTCCAGGATTTTGATCCAGTGACAGTGAAGGAACAGTGATATAGTTCCAAGTCAGGATGGTGTGTGACTTGGAGGGGAACTTGCAGGTAGGTGGTGGTGTTCCCATGTATTTGCTGCCCTTGTCCTTCTAGTTGGTAGAGGTCGCGGGTTTGGAAGGTGCTGTCTAAGGAGCCTTTGTGCGTTGCTGCAGTGCATCTTGTAGATGGTACACACTGCTGCCACTGTGCGTCGGTGGTGGAGGGAGTGCTTTGTCCTGGATGGTGTTGAGCTTCCTGAATGTTGTTGGAGCTGCACTCATCAAGGCAAGTGGACAGTATTCCATCACATTCCTGACTTGTACCTTGTAGATGGTGGACAGGCAATGGGGAGACAAGAGGGGAGGTACTCACCGCAGAATTCCCAGTCTCTGACCTGCTCTTGTAGCCACAGCATTTATATGGCTGCTCCAGTTCAGTTTCTGGTCAATGGTAACCCCCAAGATGTTGATAGTGGGGGATTCAGCGATGGTAATGTCATTGAATGTCGAGGGGAGATGGTTAGATTCACTCTTAATGGAGATGGTCATTGCCTGGCACTTCTGTCGTGCAAATATAGCTTGCCACTTATCAGCCCAAGCCTGAATGTTGACCATATCATGCTGCACATGGATGCGGACTGCTTCTGTATCTGAGGAGTCATGAATGGTACTGAACATTGTGCAATCATCAGCGAACTCCCCACTTCTGACTTTATGATGGAGAGAAGGTCATTGATGAAGCAGCTGAAGATAGTTGGGCCTAAGACAATACCCTGAGGAACTCCTGCAGCAAGTTCTGAGGCTGAGATGATTTGCCTCCAACAATCACAACCATCTTCCTGGTAGTAGATATGACTCAAACTAGTGGAGAGTTTTCCCCCGATTCAATTAGGCTAGGGCTCCTTGAAGCCACACTCATTCAAACATTGCCTTGATGTCAAAGGCAGTCACTCTCATCTCCCCTCACCTCCAACAATCACCTCCTCTTTAAAAATTGAGAGGAAGTACTTGTTTAGTATCTTGGACATCCTCTTGCTCTCCAAATGTTACCTTGTTTACTATTATGCTTTGAAATCTTTGTTCTGCTTCTTTATAATCCTTCTTTTATCTAAACACATGTTTCATATGGTGCATAAACACCAGTATGGATCTATGGGTTGAATAGCCTAGTTCTGTTTTGTAAATATTATGTAATGCTATAATACTTTGTAATACATACAGTTTGTTTCCCTTCACAGATCTCTCTTGTTCTTTCTCCCCCTTGCCATATTACTTTTTACCCTCCCTCACAGTGCTTGCTACCCAACCCACAAGGAAATCTGTCTTAGTTCTATTCACATTTAAGTTGCCCTCTCAATATTAGTTGATTCCTACTCCAGTCTTATTTATAGCAGGTATTTGCCATCTCATTTTTCACCCATTTTCTGCCTTTTCATCTCCCCAGGTCATGCACAATCTGCAGTTTATGGAGTTGCTAACCTGCTCCTAAAATCACCAGTCCATATCAGTTAGGGCACTGGGTGATCGGGCCTCTACCCATCATCCCCCCCCCCCCACCCAACTCGGTGACACTGCACGCTAATGCCAATCACAAGATCACAAAACAGGCTTGAATGATGAAAGTCCTTCAGCCAATTTAACCAGAATGCAAACCTCACAAGCTACCCATTGTAACAGCCGACTGTTCCTTATATAAGGTTGGGGTCCAGAATCTAAATCACCCTACCATGTCGACCCATTTGAACTGTTGAAGACTCATGGCACAAATAGACACTTCCTGCATTCATCCATAAAATGTCATAATTGCTACCCCCAATTATCAGAAATAGTAGTATGTTATTACCTGGGTGTGACTTCACATGTTATATCATGCAATGTGAAGGAACTGTCTTTTTCAAATATTACGCAAAAATTATGCAAGTATTCTGAATGTTGATTAATAATTCACTGCCAATGTAACACAGCAACCATGGCAAAGCCGAGAGAGCAGAATAAAAAATAATTCTGGAATAAAACAATGGGCTGTCAGGTCACATTATATGGTAGTTGGTTATTAGCTCATGATTCCTCTTCTAAATCAATCACAGATGCAATGATCAACACTTCATCGAGTCCTGTTCCTGAAGCCAGCCTCGTTCTCATGCTGAAAGTGGAAGTTGATGAAAAAATACATTTTGCTTTGAAGTGTCTCCACAATGATAGTTAATCATTGTGTTCCAAATGCAAGATGTGATGAATCGTGTCATACCTGCCTTCATAATGAGTAGAAACAAGTAATGTTAACAGCTGTGAGAGTTAAAAGGGGAAACAAAGGCTAGGGAGAACCTTATGTTCAACATAATCAGGTATTGCCTACTGAAGGAAAAGATCTCAGTTCACTTTTTTCAAAAAGAAACAACTAGCGTCTTTCATGAACACAGGACATCTCGAAGTGCTTTACAACCAATTAAGTACTTTTTAAAATTGTAGGCACTTCAATGTAGGAAACGTGGCAGACAAGATCCCATAACCAGCAGTGTGTTGATGACCTGATAATCTGCTTTTTTCTCATGTGGTGTTGTTTCAGGGATAAACATTGGCCAGGACACTTATGCAAATGGAGATGTGTAATGTTTGCCTCCTGGCCACTCTGTTGGACTCACTGATAGTGAGCTTCAAAATGTGTTCCAGAGGTAGTCCATTAATTGCCATAGTTTGGAAAGCACTGACTGATCTAGGAAAATGTGCTTGTAGAATCATAGAATGGTTACAGCACAGAAGGAGGCCATTTGGCCAGTCATGCTCGTGCCAACTCAACTAGTCCTACTCCCCCGCCCTTTCCCTATGGCCCTACAAATCTTTTCTCTTCAGGTGTTTATCCAATTCCCTTTTGAAAGCCATGATTGTGTCTGCCTCCACCACACTTTCAGGCAGTGCATTCCAGTTCCTAACTACTCGCTGTGTAAGAGTTTTGCATGTCGCCCTCAGCTCTTTTGCCAATCACCTTAAATCAGTGTCTTCTGGTTCTTGACCCATCCACCAATGGGAACAGTTTATCTCTATCCAGTCTGTTTAGACCACTCCTAATTTTGAACACCTATCAAATCGACTCTCAACCTTCTCTTCTCCAAGGAGAACTACCGCAGCTTCTCCAATCTATCCACATAACTGAAGCGCCTCACCCCAATTGTATTGTAACTGGGTTTAATATATATAAGGGCATTGGTAAGAACCTATTTGAAGTCTGTATACAATTCTACCCACCTATTTGTTTCACCCTACAGAGAATAAGAGCAACAATGATTCTAAGTATCAGGAATTTAAGTTGTCATGAAAGGTTAAGGAAATTGAGTTTGTTTTACTGAGAACAATGAGACCTTATACTGATCTAATTGCAGTCTTCAAAATGATAGTAAGGATAGACAAAGCTGATCCAAGCAAATTGTCCACAATGGTGAAGGGTTCGTATGCTGGAGATAGAAAATGAAAGCTTATGGAATGAGGTACGCAAAGGGTCATGACCTTCTGACATAAGTTGCGTGGAAAGGCCGTTGATGTGAACAGAATAAATGTGTTCAACAAATCAAATAAAGATCAGTTTGTTATTTATTGTTTTTTTCCTTTTGTAAAGTTGTTATATTTTAATTACAAGCTATACAATATTCACTGATTCTGAAGATAGCTTTTTTTTTATTTTTATGTAACATATAAATACATTTATGAGACTTAGACACCTCTGAATTTGGTCCATGAGGAGCGCACTTCCCTTCTGCAGTTCTTGCCCTTTACTCAATCCTCCTTTTGAACTGAAAATCAGTTCTAGTAAGGTGAACATGTAACAAAACAAGCCGAATATAAGTCTTAGCATTTGGTGGGGATTTGTTTCTCCGCTTGAAAAGGATTGTGCCTTCTCAGTAACAAAAATGCCACAGATCGAATCCAAAACATTTCTGTTTATTAAGAAAAGGCACGGGTCACTAGTTCTTGGGTGGAATCAGGCCCTGGTTCAAATAGGAATGTAGCAGCGAGGTGATTTAAAGTTCTATGATCTTTGATTCATTACGTACCACCAGCAATGTAAGTGCTGACGTGCATGACATTTTGAAGAAAAAAACCTGTGTACACACTGTTTCGTCTTCCCTAATGAGATTGACCTGCAGAATTTTCAATTCCCTCAGGTCTTTTGGATGATTCTAAAGAGCATAGGAATCCAAGCACTTCTGCGTCCTCAGCTACAGTTGTACACTTTATATAGATCTCAATCGAAAGAACAGTGTGTCCTGTTCATTTTCCTGGTTGTCACAGTTCTTTGAGATATATTGGCTGTGTATAAGAATTTTTTTAGTTGCCTTGCTGCTGAGAAACTGCAGATCCCGCAGTCTCTGTATTTAAAGCATTAGGTTTATTTTTAGTAACTGAAAGCTTTAGCAAGCAATCCTGAGAACAGATCAGTAATGTATCTATCTTTTTCAGTTTTTTTTTGTTTCAGTTATATTCTTTGTTTATTTTTCTATTTTGCATTTTGACGAATGATATGTTTTCCAATGAATATATTTATGCTTTTCCTCATTAATGCCTTGCAGCTTCCTTGGAGATAGGGATGGGCAACAAATGCTGGCCTTGCCAGCAACGCTCACATCCCATGAAAGAATTAAAAAAGGAGGCTCCATTAGGGAAAGGGTATTTCTTTTGATGCTGTTCTCTGTTTGTTTTCTTCAATTTTCTCCTTCCCTCTCTCGCCACCCTTCATGTGTGAGTCTAGATGGTGAATATCAGCAGACGAAGACCACAGAGAGCATTGGAACGGAGTCAAATGCAGTCCTCATCCGATATCCACATAGGTTCACTTTTAAGCAGGGATCATTGGATATCTCAGGAGTCTGAAGTAAATTGTAGCCTCTCTATCTACTGCCACAGATAAAAACAGCTAGCGCAGCACAGACTAGAGATCAAAGCTAAAATCTCCACAACCTTACCTGTCTCCCAGTGCACAGAAATTGAAATTTTCCATAAGCACATAATCTAGTGCAGTACCGAGGGAGTTCAGCACTGGTGAAGGTGCCGTCTTTTGGATGAGACGCCAAACTAAGGCCCTGTCTGTCCTCTCGGGTTGATCCCACTGCAGCTTTTGAACAGAGCAGGGCAGTTCTTCCAGCCATTCCTCAACCCGCTCATGAAACAGATCGTTGGGCAATTTATTGGTGAGAATAGCCTGCTCCTGCACTGTAAATTCTGTGTAGTTCTATTTTGTTGTTGTTTGTGGGAGCTTGTTATGCACACTACAAAAGGATGTCATTGGCTCTAAAGTGCTTTGAAATGTCTGGTGGTCTTGAAAAGCATTATGTAAATGTGAGTCAGTCTCTTTCTTTCCTTCTCTTTCTTTTTCTTTTTCTTTCTCTCTTTCTTTCTTCGCCTCTTTTTCTCCTTTCTCTCTTTTTCTTTCCTTTCCCTCCTTTTCTTTCTCCCTTTCTTCCTTCCTTTCTCTCTTTCTTGTTAAATAGATTCTTGATAGACAAGGGAGTCAAGGGTTATGGGCGCAGACGGGAAAGTGGCGTTGAGGTCACATTCAGATTAGCCATGATCTTATCAAATGGTTGAGCAAGCTCGAGGGACCTATGCCCATTCTTGATTTATATATTCATCTTTCTCGCTTTCTCTCTTCTCTTTCTCTCTCAATTTCTCTCTTTCTTTCTTTCCCTTTCTCTTTCTCTCTCTCTTTCTTTCCCTTTCTCTTTCTCTCTCTCATTTTTTGTTTATTTTTGTTATTCCTTCCTGTAAAGCACCTTGCAATGATATATAGATGCAAGTTATTGTAACGCCCAGTTCCTCAATGCATTTGTCTTCTGCCAACTGAACTATCAAAGCCCTTTGTCATTACTTTTCAGAAACAAATTCCTTCTTAATGTGGCTACTAACTTCATGATATCTCCTGATCTGCACAGAAATGTTCTGCATTTAACAATTCTAATACCACCATGGCCTTGTATTTTCTTATCTCTGCGACCTGCTCCAGTGCTACACCACCCTCAAACTCTCCATTCCTCTGAATTCAGCCTCTTGTGTATTCACCCATTTCATTCCATCATAGGTGGTCATGCCTTCAGCTCCCTACACCCCATGATTTAGAAATCCCCTCTCTAAACCCATCTGCCTCTCCACCATCTTCATCACCTTTCTTGCCAAGCTTCTTCTTCTTTGACTTGCCATCCACTTTTATCCTTGCACTTCTACGAAGTGCCTTGGAATGCTTTTCTACATTACAGGCATTATAGAAATGCAAGTTGTTGTTGTAAGTTAGCACTTTTCTCAAAATTGCCCAAGAAGTAAAATTACTCGTAATGGTAAATCCCATCAAGCTATAGAACAAACACATTAGTGCGCTGGCAGATGCCAAACCAGTTGAGCACATTCAACTGAAGAAAATATTCCAATATCTTCTTTAAACCTCTAACAGAATGTGATGAAAATCACATGTAGAATCTAAAACTTCCTCTTGATACAGTTGTCCCTTCCTCCACAATAGCTGTTGCTAGAGATTTTCCAGTTGAACTACTCTGCTCCCTTGATATTCCATTTCACAATTATCCTTTTCAATTTTTAATACTTCTTGCCTGGCAGAAGACATTGTTAGTTTATGATAAGTACTCTAGGGGGTTTCAACTGCTCTGATAGCTCGCTACCTAATGTGTTTGTGTAAAAGTCCAACACATGATGTTGCAATGCAGTCATCATTCCAATACACACAGAGGAATTTTACACAAAGGAGCAATGTACTACCAACTCAGATTAATTTCCCAAATTGAACATCATTATGTTCTTTGAGTTTACTCAACTATAACAAGTACTAAAATATATAAAATCTATGTGGCATGTGATTAAAATTTTCAGAAACATCTCAAAGCAGGTTACATACAACGGGTTAATTTGAGATGCAGTGATTATTGTTACGTAGGCAAATGAAGCAGCACATTACAAAACTGTACAAACACAGTGAGATGAATGCCAAGCCTAATCTGTTCTTCAGTGTTATGGGAGTAAAGTTGGCCAGGATACAAGTAGAATTCCATGCTTTTCTTTGGATCATGCATTGGTATATTTGGCAACCTAGCATTCGAGAATTAAATTGCAACATTCCTTTTCAAAATACTCTGGAAAATCCTTTGTCACCCAACTGTATGAGAAAATGCATTTTAAGTTTAGCTGTGAACATAAAGTAACTTTTCCAACTGCAGAGGTTTCACTGTGATGGGCTTGTTAACATTCAATATACCAAGGTCATGTGGGACACTTTTTTTTGTGGGCGGCAGTCAGGCTTTGGAATCATTGTTTCAGGAGTGCAATAGTCTGCGTAATGTAGTTGTGTTGAATTTGATTGTAACAGAGTTCCACTGCAGAGCATGGATTCCTATGAGATGTGATACGCCAAATGCGCATTGGAAAAGCCTTTGCCTGCAAGGAGCCAGTCATTAGCTTGCTGTTCTGGATGAAACAGCAAAGAAATGATTGACTGATGCAAGAAAGAGGCATCATGACAGCTGTCAGCAAAGTAGGCACAGACCCTTAATCTTTCTTCTCCTCTTTCTCCTCCTATCATGCTATAGTTCTATAAAGCTTTGGGTAGATTGCATCTGAAGCACTGCATTCACTTCTGACCACACTTTAGAAAAGATGTTTTGGCCTTAATATGGAGTCACCAGAATGGTTTTGAGGGGTAAATTATGAGGACGGTTTGTATAGAATAAGCTTGTATTCCCTTGAGCATTGAAGATCAAGGACTGATCAGATTGAGGTATTTAAGATGATTAAAGGATTTGATAGGTTAGCTAGACAAAAACTGTTTCCTCCAGTAGACGAGTCCAGAACATCTTAAAATTAAGCTGCTCAGGGGTGATGTCAGAAAGCACTTCTTCACACAAAGGATTAATGAAAATTACATTGAAGGTACAGCACAGATCTGGAGCTTTTCTTCCCCAAACATCTTTTCAGGCAAGGCTAATTGAAAATTTCAAAACCAAGATTGATAGATTTTTTTTTTCCAAGGGTATTAAGGCATATGCAACCTAGGCAGGTAACTGGAGGTAAAGTACAGATCAAGCATGATCTAATTGACTGGCAGAACAGGCTTGAGGGGCTGAATGATCTACTCTTGTTCCTATACTCATAAGCAGCGAGTAACTAATTGACAGCTGAATTTTACAGGGGACATTGAAGTCCTGACACTGGGGCCAAAAGCGGGCAGTGGGACGCTGGGGCCTTTGCCGGGGTCTCCATCCAGTCGAGGATAGTGGCCCACCCTCAAGACCTGTTGGCTCAATCATAGGGCCAGCAGTTTAGCAGTGCCACCACTAGCGGTGGCCACTGCTGAGGCTGCATCACCAAGCAGAAGGCACCCCAATGTCAGGGCTCCCTCAACGAGAAGGTTGGATTTCATGAGTAAGACAGGACCAGGCAGGCAGGCCCCAGCAATTGGGGCAGGGGAGGGGTGCAGTGCCATTGCTACCAGGGCGGTCACTGCCGCCATGGAATGCCCATAAGGAGGGCCCCAGCCCCCATGTGTTGGCGGGCCCTCTGGAGCCAGGCAAAATGCCTGTGACGGCAGGCAGTGGCCATTAATTGGCCACTTAAGTGACTCAAATTGCCACTCAGCTGACTGCCGAGCTGCTGAGCTCCCCGCCACTGGCAATATAATACGGCAGCTGGAAGACATTTGGCTCCCCTCCTAACACATTCCCCCAACACATTGCCTGCCTTCCAGTACAACCCCAATAGGTCAGGAAAATTCTGCCCTGAGTGAGAAGGATAAGTTAAAAGTTCAAGTGGGATCTTGCATTGGAACCGCATCTGAACTTTAACACCTGTCACTGGCCTTTCTTCTCTTGCCTCCCATGAGTGTCCTTCATTTATGAGGTATGAGTAGCATTTTTTTTAAAAAGAAAAGACTTTTTCTATCCAATATAAAGCTTAGATTGTGAAGATTATTGTAGATTTACAATAGATACAACCAGGCTAGTCTTTCATCAAAACCTCACAAAATAATCTCAGTTATCCATCACATATTGTCCGCACTCTCAATTGTCTTCAAGAATTTTCAGCTGAGCTGGGTTTAGCTTGACACAACAATTTTTAATTGATTTTTCAAAAGCCTTAGGCTCTTGATCCAACAGGGTTATCATGATTCCATGCATCCAGCTCTGATATTTAGCAGTAACTCAGAACGTAGGCAGGAGCAGGGACATGAACAACAGTCCTTAATGATTTAGACGTGAATATGGGAGGTATGATCAGTAAGTTTGCAGATGACACGAAAATTGGTGGTGTTGTAAATAGTGAGGAGGAAATCCTTAGATTACAGGGAGATATAGATGGACTGGTGAGATGGGCGGAGCAGTGGCAAATGGAATTTAATCCTAAAAAGTGTGAGGTAATGCATTTTGGGAGGACTAACAAGGCAAGGGAATATACAATGGATGGTAGGACTCTAGGAAGTACAGAAAGTCAGAAGGACCTTGGTTTACTTGTCCATAGATCACTGAAGGCAGCAGCACAGGTAGATAAGGTGGTTAGGAAGGCATATGGAAGGCCTTTATTAGCCGAGGCATTGAATATAGGAACAGGGACGTTATGCTTGAGATATATAAAATGCTAGTTAGGCCACAGCTGGAGTACTGTGTACAGTTCTGGTCACTACACTATAGGAACGTTGTGATTGCACTGGAGAGGGTGCAGAGGAGATTCACCAGGATGTTGCCTGGGCTGGAACATTTCAGCTATGAAGAGAGACTGAAATGGCTAGGGTTGTTTCCCTTGGAAAAAGCAGAGAAGGCTGATGGGGGACATAATTGAGGCGTACAAGATTATGAGGGGCATTGATAGGTTAGATAGGAGGAAACTTTTTCTCTTAGCGGAGGGGTCAAGAACCAGGGGGCATAGATTTAGGGTAAGGGGCAGGAGGTTTAGGGGAGTTTTGAGGAAACATTTTTTCACCCAGAGGGTGGTTGGAATCTGGAACGCACTGCCTGAAGAGGTGGTGGAGGCAGCAACCCTCACAACATTTAAGAAGTATATACGTGAGCACTTGAAATGCCTTGGCACATAGGGCTACGGGCCAAGTGCAGGAATATGGGATTAGAATAGTTGGGTGTTGTCTGGCTGGCACAGACATGATGGGCTGAAGGCTCTATTTCTGTGCTGTATAACTCTATGACTCTATAACAATCAATATTCTTGTCCTTTTTTTTCCAAGAATATCTCATTTTGAAAATGAGAAAAAAAAGGAGCTTATTTGCACATGTTGGGAGCTACATTGAGTAATCAGAATCGAGTGATAAGAAGTTTAAAACTCACTGGCCTGGAGTTTCCACTCGATTGGGCTTTTTAAAAAATTCATACATGGGATGTGGGCGTCACTGGCCAGGCCAGCATTTATTGCCCATCCCCAATTGCCCTTGAGAAGGGGGTGGTGAGCTGCCTTCTTGAACCGCTGCAGTCCATTTGGGGTAGGTATACCCACAGTGTTGTTAGGAAGTTGTTCCAGGAGTTTGACCCAGCGACAGTGAAGGAACAGTGATATAGTTCCAAGTCAGGATGATGTGTGACTTGGAGGGGAACTTGCAGGTAGTGGTGTTCCCATGCATTTGCTGCCCTTCTCCTTCTAGTTGGTAGAGGTTGCGGGTTTGGAAGGTGCTGTCTAAGGAGCCTTGGTGCATTGCAGCAGTGCATCTTCTAGATGGTACACACTGCTGCCGCTGTGCGTCGGTGGTGGAGGGAGTGAATGTTTGTAGATGGTGTGTCAATGAAGCGGGCTGCTTTGTCCTGGATGGTGTCCAGCTTCTTGAGTGTTGGTGGAGCTGCACCCATCCAGGCAAGTGGAGAGTATTCCATCACACTCCTGACTTGTACCTTGTAGATGGTGGACAGGCTTTGGGGAGTCAGGCGGTGAGTTACTCGCCTCAGGATTCCTAGCCTCTGACCTGCTCTTGTAGCCATGGTATTTATATGGCTACTTCAGTTCAGTTTCTGGTCAATGATAGCCCCTAGGATGTTGATAGTGGGGGATTCAGCGATGGTAGTGCCGTTGAATGTCAAGGGGAGATGGTTAGATTCTCTCTTGTTGGAGATGGTCATTGCCTGGCACTTGTGTGACGTGAATGTTACTTGTCACTTATCAGCACAAGCCTGGATATTGTCCAGATCTTGCTGCATTTCTACACGGACTGCTTCAGTATCTGAGGAGTCACGAATGGTGCTGAACATTGTGCAATTATCAGCGAACATCCCCATTTCTGACCTTATGATTGAAGGAAGATCATTGATGAAGCAGCTGAAGATGGTTGGGCCTAGGACACTACCCTGAGGAACACCTGCAGTGATGTCCTGGAGCTCAGATGATTGACCTCCAACAACCACAACCATCTTCCTTTGCGCTAGGTATGACTCCAGCCAGCGGAGGGTTTTCCCCCGATTCCCATTGACCTCAGTTTTACTAGGGCTCCTTGATGCCATACCCAGTCAAATGCTGCCTTGATGTCAAGGGCAGTCACTCTCACCTCACCTCTTGAGTTCAGCTCTTTTGTCCATGTTTGAACCAGGGCTGTAATGAGGTCAGCAGCTGAGTGGCCTTGGCGGAACCCAAACTGAGCATCACTGAGCAGGTTATTGAAAAGCAAGTGCTGCTTGATGGCACTGTTGATGACACCTTCCATCACTTTACTGATGATTGAAATTAGGCTGATGGGGTGGTAATTGGCCGGGTTGGACTTGTCCTGCCTTTTGTGTACAGGACATACCTGGGCAATTTTCCACATTGCAGGGTAGATGTCAGTGTTGTAGCTGTACTGGAACAGCTTGTCTAGGGGCGCGGCATGTTCTGCAGCACAGATCATCAGTACTATTGCCGGGATATTGTCAGGGCCAATAGCTTTTGCCGTATCCAGTGCCTTCAGTCATTTCTTGATATCACGCATAGATTTAAAGTGATTGGTAGAAAAATTAGAGGGGGTACGAAGAAAGACTTTTCACCCAGAGGGTGGAGGGGTTCTGGAACTCACTGCCTGAAAGGGTAGTTGAGGCAGAAACCATAAACTCATTCAGTCTGGATATGCACCTCACCTGTCGTAATCTGCAGGGCTATGGACCAAATGCTGGATTGAGTCTATTTGCTGTGGAAATTGGAAATGATTTTTATACACCCTTTATACAAGCTGCACTGTTTTATGATACCATTTAGAAGACTGCCTATAGAATGGGTGGATCGTTTTTCGGCCGGCACAGACACGATGGGCCAAGTGGCCTCTTTTTGTGCCTTAAACCTTCTATTCTATTCTATTATCAAATTTTAACATCAGGGTGCCCGTCAAGTATAAAGGAAAGCAGATCATTTTGACATACTACTTAACATTCAGATTGACATTGTGATTTAAAAAGCTTATTTTTTTCTTGTGAGAAATCATTTTTCAGCTATATTAATCAAACTTTATCAAGTTATCACTCTTAAATATGTTAAAGCATATCTTTTAGAGCAAAATTTTTATTTTTAAAAAGATGTTTTGAAATGCTGCCCACTTGCACTGGTTCATGGCAGATTTTGTGTTTGGTGATATGCAGATGAATTTGAGTGGGTGGAAATTTGGGCAGAACTTCAGCACATAATCTCTCTGACTCAGAGGCGAGAATACTATCCGATGGGCCGTGGCTGAAACCATACATTTATCAGGGAGTTTGCTTTCGATGCCCGAATTTAATTCAGGATGTCGTGGGTGCTGTTCCCAATAACGGTTCAGTTCCTGCCTCAAGTATATTTCTGGAGAAAGAACAATCCTACACAAAGCCCCAGGAGGATCACTTCTCATAAACTCTCTTAATGCTCTGAGCTACAGCAATAAAAGTGGGGGAGAGAAAAAAAATATTCGCTCAGCTGTGATTATTAAAAAACATTTTGCAGACTCCATGCGTAGCAAAATAAGACCTTAAGGCCATGGGGACGAATTGGCCTGTTACACTCTACACTCTAATCAATGATTATACACTACAGCATTCATTTATCTGATTGAGTCTATTTGCTGTGGAAATTGCAAATGATTTTTACGCACCCTTTATACAAGCTGCACAGTTTTATGACACAGTTTAGAAGGCTGCCGATAATTGAGTAAGTTCATACTTCAGGATCTACCCTGATAGCTAATGGATAAAGGCAGTGTTACCAACACCTACCTACTGGAAGAGCCCAAGTTCAATGCACAGTTCGCCCTGAGTTATCGGATTTCAATTGGTTTGCCAGTGTGGCTGCCAAATTAGCTTTAGTGCATCAGACTTAGGAAAAGGAGAAATCAACCAAGGTCCCTGCTCCTGATCAGGAACTACTGTTGGAAGGTGTTTGTGTGGGTAGACAAGGCCAGACTGGGCTCTAATGTGCCCCCCATAATAAAAGCTACGTAACACTCACTGTCAATGCTCGCACATGACAAAAGGCCAGTTGGACTAGATACCTATTTTGCAGCTTCCCCAACTCCAGACATGGTAATTCATGAGAAAACATGAATCATAGCCAAAATGTTCTCCTGCACTAATTTTGTTCGTCAAAGGGGGATGGGAGAAATTTTCTTGATATTTCCCCCCACTGCCCCTTATTTGCCTGGGTATTTTAAAATTGTTTTTTCACCTCACCCAGGAGATCACTTGGCTTTTTGGTTGGGTGGGGAATGTGTACATTGTGATGCATAAGGCAGTGCTGTTAAGTGGGACAGGCTGGATGGACCTTGCTCATAGGAGCTCCCTTTGATTCCCCCAAAATTGGCACCAGACGTGGAAAGGTAACTTCAGCTTGAGTCAACGTAAAGGAAGAAAGAGCTGTCAGTTCAGATTCACATTTTTTTTTTAAACCACAAATATAGGAAATAGGCAGTGAAAAGCAGAATGTGCTGCAAGTACACAGTAGATTCCTCAGCATTTGTTAAGAGGGAGGACAGATTAAACCTTCTGTTACACTTGCTCGTGAATGTTTGAAAGAGAGCCGCAAGCAATTGATGTTTCAATGTGTTGGGGGCACTCGATAACAAATGAACAAAAAGCAAAATACTGCCAAAGCTTAAAATCTGGAATGAAAATGGAAAACACTGGTGATTCTCAGCAGGGATACACTGTCTATCAAGAAAACACGTGTTGCTTGACATTTCACACTCTAAACCCTTCCTCAGAACTCCTGTAATGTCTGTTCAAAGTAGAACTTGTTTACTTATTTTTCGCCCTTTCACCTGCACAATGGAAAGATGTTTAAAATGGATGTTTTCCAATTGCTAAGTACACCTTCAGCTATCTTTAACATTCTCTTGTGACTAAATGATGATATCGGCTACTGGATGAAGTGTTTAGGGAACTCCAAATGACAGAATCTGAGATTTCATTAAAAGATTATATTTTAGTGAATGATTAAACAGAAAGGGAAGTTCGATGTCTAAATGTCCATCTTGAACTCTGGGGAACTGTGTAAAAAATCATGTCATGCAGCTTCCTATCATCAACAAAGGTGTGGTGTACAATCTCTTGGATGTCATTAATAGCTGCTATCACCATTCACTTTCAGACATGTCTTTACTTACAGCATGATTCATAAAAACGAATCAGTGCCAGGGACCCAGTGACTGCCACAATATCCTGTGGATTCAGGCTCAGTTTGTCTGAACCTTGGAGTTGTGCTTTAAATTCTCTTCTTTATGCTTCAGTGGATTGCCTGGCATAAAATTGATTGTGAAAGGTAGCAACTGCTTAAAGAAAGTCACAATCGGAATACATCCCAGATATGCATTTCTAACTAGCTAGGTATGTAGTTGTAAAAAGGATTGGAGCCATTTGATACAGACATTGTGATGGGGGTAACTGCAAAGTCGTTCTGGATGTAAGAGTTTGGACAAGCTGACTGATCTTTTGTCTGATCTTCTCCTTGAGAAACATGGCTGCTACTGTTGCATGCCCTGCTTTTTTAATGGCTCTGAATTTGCAGTCAGTGGTGACGGAATGATGTTCGGTACTGTTAGAGATGCCCACAGACTTTTGTGCAACAACTTACAATGCCTAGAAATCCTTTCCTGCGTGGCACCCTTTACAAATAAATGTGGCATTTGTAAACAGGGCATGCAATAATGTGTCTCTTCAGTTACTAAAACTGAAGATTCCTCATTGTGATGTGTCGATTCTAAACCAGAAAGTACAAGATAGAATATTTATTTCAATGTAAAATCATATGTAGAAAGTGAAATAAAGAGAGGGAAGGATGGATGGAATTAAGGGTGAGAGAACAAATAGACAGAAAGAAAAAGTTTTTTAAAATCTTTAAATCTCCAACGTTAATTATATTCTGAAGGAATGAGACTTCACATTTGTAAAATTTAGATTTCAGGGCCAGAAAGGTTGTTTGGCAACAATTAAAGACATCACATTGCTAAAAATTGACTTACATCTGAATGCACCAGCCCTAATTTTTTCTGGCCATGTTTCATGGGTAATTAGCAAAACTTCATGCCCTTCATGTGCTTTGATGCTGAATCTATTGCTGAGTTACCAGTATAGAGCAGCTTGTGGAAGAGCAGAGGAAATCATAGAGCAACTTTCATATTTACCTGTTTAGTTGTGAATGTACGGACTCTGAAAATTTATGTTTGATTTACTCCATTAAAATATTGAATGGTGATAGCCTCACCATATTTCTGATAGCAAAATTTGGCCAATATCTTTATTTTCTTCTAGTCTTGCTTTTTGAAGTGTGGCAGCTGTATGAATGCAATTTCTGTCTTTCCATACTTCACATGGATTACATAACATGCCCCTTGTTTACATATGTAAATCCTCTGAAAATCATCTGAGGCCAACATAAACAATGGGTGTATTTCAGGCACCCTCACTGTACAGTGCATATCCCTAATAAATAGGTCATTTTTTGCCGCATTTTTCCCCCTCTGGACAAATTTCTACCTTCAGACCTTTGTCCCTTTATGTTTCTGTACACCAGAATGACCAGGCATAATCATATCTATCATAAATACTGGAAATGCACAACAGCTCCATCAGTATTTTTAAAGAGCTAAGACAAGTTAGTCATTCAACTATCGCAATGCTTTTTTTGGTTGATGGCCCATCCTTCACCCTCCATCAACTTGAGTTTGTTCAAAATTCTGTTGCCCGTATCCTAACTTGCACCGAGTTCCATTTACCCATCAACTCCCTGCTGACTGACCTCCTCCCGTTTCCAGTTGACCAATGCTTCATAATTAAAATTATTATACTTTTTTTCAAACCTTTCCGTGGTCTCCTGCCTATCTCTGTCACCATCTACCGCCCTACAACCTCTGGGATATCTCTAATTCTGGCCTGTTATGCAACCTGACTTCCTTTGCCCGATCATGGGGGCTGCACCTTCAACTGTCTTAAGGCCTAAGTGTTGGAATTCCCTGTTTTCCTCCAAAAAGTCAGTTGGTGAAGGATAGAACTGCACACATTTATATTTATTCACAGAGTCGCACATTACAAGCATACACCTCCTAACCCAACAGCCACAGTTTCAGTCTGTGTCAATTCATCGGGATTCAAGTGAATCACAAATTAATGTTCACCACCTGCATACAATTAATATATATTAACATTTCCTGCCTCAATCTCTTCACCATTCTCTTGTTTTTAAGATATTATTTTAAACCTATCCCTTTGAACAAGCCTTTGGTCACCTGTCCTTCATATCTCCTTTGGTTTATTATCACTTTCTGTCTGCTTATGACCCTCTGAAACACCTTGGACATTTAATTTTGTTAAAGGTTCTATATAAATGCATGTTGTTGCTGTTGATAATATATTAATGTTGATAATATATTAATGAAGATCATACATCAAAATTGAAATTTATGCTTCAATGTAGTTGCTGCTTCAGGATCTGTAGTATGAGGCTCTGAAAGGGTCAAAGTACAGTGAGAGTAATCCCTCCAACTGTAGTGCTGACGTGGTAATAGTCACATGAGCAGTAAGCTTGGAAGGAGCAAGAAGCACCATGAGAAGTGCTAGCTAGAGATCTTAATGGAGAGTGTAAATAGAATGCAAATATAAATAAAGAGTTATGGGTTTGAAGATGGTACAAGTTGAATTCAATTAATAAATCTGGAATTAAAAGCTAGTCTAGTGGTGACTATGAAACCATATACGATTGTTGAAAAAACCCATCTGGTTCACTCATGTTCTTTAGACACGGAAATTTGCCATCCTTACCTGATCTGGCCCACATGTGACTCCAGACCCAAAGCAATGTGGTTGACTCTTACATGCCCTCTGAAATGGTCTAACAAGACACTCAGTCGTATCAAACTGCTGCAAAGTATAAGGAAATGAATGAGACCAGAGGGACCACCCAGCATCGAACTCGGCACCAGAAACGACAATGGCAAATCCAGCTCTGTCAATCTTGCGAAGTCCTCTTTACTAACATCTGGGGGCATGTACCAAAACTGGGAGAGCTGTCCCACAGACCAGCCAAGCTACAGCCCGACATGGTCATACTCATGAAATCATACCTGACAATGTCCCAGACAGCACCATCACCATCCCTGGGTATGTCCTGTCCCACTGGCAGGACAGGCCTACCAGAGATGGCAGCACACTGGTAGACAGTCAGGAGGGAGTTGCACTGGGAGTCCTCAACATTGACTCTGAACCCCATGAAGTCTCATGGCATCAGGTCAAACCTAGGCAAGGAAACCTCCAGCTGATTACCACCTACTGCCCCCACCTTGGCTGATGAATCAGTACTCCTCCATGTTGAACACCAGTTGGAAGAAGCACTGAGGGGAGCAAGGGCACAAAATGTACTTTGGATGGGGGACTTCAATGTCCATCGCCAAGAGTGGCTCGGTAGCACCACTACCAACCTAGCTGGACATAGCTGCTAGACTGGGTCTGCAGCAGGTGGTGAGGGAAGCAACAAGAGGGAAAAACATACTTGACCTCATCCTCACCAATCTACCTGTCGCCGATGTATCTGTCCAGTATTGGTAGGAGTGACCACCGCACAATCATTGTGGAGACAAAGTCCCATCTTCTCACTGAGGGTACCCACCATCATGCTGTGTGGTACTACCACCATGCTAAATGGGATAGATTTTGAACAGATCCAGCAACTCAAAACTAGGCATCCATGAGGCTTTGTGGGCCATCAGCAGCAGCAGAATTGTATTCAACCACAATCTGTAACCTCATGGCCCGGCAAATCCTCCACTCTACCAGTTCCATCAAGCCGGGGGGACCAACCCTAGTTCAATGAAGAGTGCAGAAGGGCATACCTAAAAATGAGGTGTTAGCCTGGTGAAGCTACAACACAGGACTACTAGCATGCCAAACAGCAGAAGCAGCATGCAATAGACAGGTTTAAGTGATCCCACAGCCAACGGATCAGATCTAAGTTCTAGAGTCCTGCCACATCCAGTCGTGAATGGTGGTGGACAATTAAACAACTGACAGAAGGAGGAGGCTCTACAAATATCTTCATCCTCAATGATGGGGGAGCCCAGCACATCAGCAAAGGACAAAGCTGAAGCATTTACATCCATCTTCAGCCAGAAGTGCCGAGTAGATGATCCATCTTGGCCCCCTGCTGAAGTCCCCAGCGTCACAGATGCCAGTCTTCAACCAATCCAATTTACTCAATGTGACATCAAGAAATGGCTGAAGGCCCTGGATACTGCAAAGGCTATGGGCTCTGGCAACATTTTGGCAATAGTACGGAAGACCTGTACTCCAGAACTAGTCACGCCCCGAGCCTAGCTATTCAAGTACAGCTACAACACTGGCAAATTACCTGGCAATGTAGAAAATTGCCCAGGTATTACCTGTACACAAAAAGCAGGACAAATCCAACCCAGTCAACTACCGCCCTATCAGTCTAATTTCGATCATCAGCAAAGTGATGGAAGGGGTCATCGACAGTGCTAACAAGCAGCACTTGCTCAGCTATAACCTGCTCAGTGACGCTCAGTTTGGGTTCTGCCAGGGCCACTCAGTTCCTGACCTCATGACAGCCTTGGTCCAAGCATGGACAAAAGAGCTGAACTCCAGAGCTGAGGTGAGAGTGACTGCCCTTGACATCAAGGCAGGATTTGACCAAGTGTGGCATCAAGGAGCCCTAGCAAAACTGGAGTCAATAGGAGTCGGGGGGGAAACTCTCCACAGCTTGGAGTCATACCTAGCATAAAGGAAGATGGTTGTGGTTGTTGAAGGTCAGTCACCTCAGTCCCAGGACATCACTGCAGGAGTTCTTCAGGGTAGTGTCAGAGGCACAACCATCTTGAGCTGCTTCACAATGACCTTCCCTCCATCATAAGGTTAGTAATGGGGATGTTCGCTGATGATTGCACAATGTTCAGCACCATTTGTGACTTCTCAGATACTGAAAGTAACCCATGTCCATATGCAACAAGACATGGACAACATCCAGGCTTGGGCTGATAAGTGGCAAGTATCATTCGTGCCACACAAGTGCCAGGCAATGACCATCTCAAACAAGAGATAACTTAACCATCTCCCCTTGATGTCAATGGCATTACCATCGCGGAATTCCCCACTATCAACATCCTGGGGGATACGATTGATCAAAAACTGAACAGGACCAGCCACATAACTGCTGTGGCTTCAAGAGCAGGTCAGCGGCTGGGAATTCTGTGGTGAGTAACTCATCTCCTAACTCCCCATTGCCTGTCCACCATCTGCAAGGCACAAGTTAGGAGTGTGATGTAATACTCTCCAATTGTCTGGATGAGTGCAGTTCCAACAACACTCAAGAAGCTCCGCACCATCCAGAACAAAGCAGCCCACTTAATTAGCACCCCATCCACCACCTTCAACATTCACTCCCTCCACCACCGATGCACAGTGGCAGCTGTGTGTACCATTTACAAGATGCACTGCAGCAAATCACCAAGGCTCCTTTGATAGCACGTTCTAAACCCACAACCTCTACTACCTCGAAGGACAATGGCAGCAGATGCATGGGAACACCACCACCTGCAAGTTCATTGCCGGAGACAGACATCCCGCCCCCTCCTCGTAACTGAGGGACGGTGGGGGGTGGCCTACCCCGGCTATTTAAATGAGCCGCTGCGTTTGGAATCCCGGCGGCTCTTTGGTGTTTGGTCCTTCGCCATGAACTTATCGAATCCAACCCAATGTTTCTGCTGTCTTATATTTTAAATTACATCGTGCATTTTGTTCCTTGATGCTATGTCATTTTTCATGCTGAATTTTTCATTGAGTTTATTTGTATTCTCTACACCACCCAAGATTATAGAATTATTCTTCCCAACAGGCTTCAGGCAGTTTTCGTTATTGCCCCAGACCAAAATGTTTTTTTGAGGGGCTGTGCCTCATAATCGTGCTTATCCTAAAGTACTGCAGCTCATTTCTGTTCCTCATAACCTCTTCAACTTCGTACATCGCTGTGCCGCTTTGTCCCAGAGGTTGTTCACACTTCTTTGTCTCACTCGTCTTCATTTTTGCCTGCATGTGTCTAAAAGGTATCTTTTGACATTCACCCATCTTGGTTCCTACTTTAATCTGTCCCATTTCTGAATACTGATTTTATATAACTTCGCTGTCCCATATTCTTTTGAATAGTTTCTCCCTCCAATTTTCTTCCCTTTTTTGCCTCCAGTTCCTTGGTCACAGTTGGCCTCTGGAAACTAATCCAAAGGGCACTTCTCATGCATGAAGGCCTTTCAGCCATGCAAAGGATCATAGCCAGATCCTGTCCTCATCTGATAACCACATGCACAAACACACGGGTTGTCCAAACACACAACACAACACTCCAATGTAATCAATACAATGCAACACAAATGCTGAATGTCCAAACACACAACTCAACACACCAATGTAATCAATGCAATGCAACACATATGCTGAATGTCCAAACAACACAACACACCAAAGCAATGCAATGCAACACACAAAATGCACAAACACACAACACGTATGTACAACACAACATACACAAACCAAAACAACACAACGTATCTGATGAAAGGTCACAGACCTGAAACATTAAGTTTGTTTCTCTCTCCACAGATGCTTCCAGACCTGCTGAGTATTTGCAGGGTTTTCTATTTTTACAGCACAACACACTCCCAACACACACAATACAACCCAACATAACAGCACTGCAGACACACAGAACATACACAAACACACAACAAATGTATGCAATACTCATGCAAAGCACATCCACACACACTCAGAGCATACAGAACGTGTGCAGACACGAACACACACGAGCACAGCAATCAGCAGCAGGCGCTGTGTTTGCTTTTCCTTCTCCTTAGCCCAGGTCGTCCCTACTGTAAGCCTGCCTGAGCATAGCTGACCTAGCTCATGCTGGGATCAGACTGGGAATCGTCTGGGCCTGTACAACTTAATTCCAAACCCAATGATTTATTTGTCAACTGAGGAATCAGGCAGCATAACGCGTAGTTGTAAATAAGTTGATACCTGTTAGATGACCGAGTGCCGTTAGACAGCATCTGATCCAAGCAACAAAAATGATTGAACTTTTGTTTATTTCAGGGAGCCTTCAGGTCAGATACAGACTTGACAATGATAAAGATCCTGATATCTTTAGTCTCAACAGTGGAAACTTAGCAGACGGACATCTCCACACTGTCAAAATCGACCGAGATGGGCCAAGGGTTCACATTGAGGTAAGAAGACATAAATAAAATCATCTATTTTGCCATGGGTGTATTCATTATTGGGAGCTATGGTTAGAAGCCTTTGGAAAATTTAATTTGTAGAAAGCTGAAGGATACTCATGTAAAGCATCTTGTTTTAATAATTATAAATCATTGCTGTTTTATTACTTATAATTTAGTTAAAGGTAATAAACTATGGATGATACATGTTTATTAATTTTGGTTATCAAGCAAATAACATCAACTAAAATTTGATCAGCGCTTTCTAATCAAGAAAAGTAATGATGAGGTCCTGCTAAGAAGAACATGTAGATTATTGTTTCTGCAATTGTGAAGCTATTTAAACCAATGCACCATGGCTAAACAAGACAACACTAACAGGGTGTGACATGGTGTCCATTTTTTAAAATATTATAGGCCCAGAAATTGCCAGGAAAATAATGGCAAGTTCACTGTGCTCGCCATTACTAGTGCATAATGAGACATAAGAACATAAGACATAGGAGGAACAGTAAGCATTTGGCCCCTCGAGCCTGCTCCACCATTCAATTACATCATGACTGATCTAATTGTGGCTTTAACTCCACTTTCCTGACTGCCTCCCATAATTCTTTACTCCCCTGTAGATCAAAAATCTGTCTCGCTCAGCCTTAAATATATTCAATGAGCCGGCCTCCACTGCTCTCCGAGGTGGAGAATTTCCAATGATTAATGACCCTCTATGAGAAGAAATTCCTCCTCATCTCTGTCTTAAATGGCCAACCTCTTATTTTGAAACTGTGTCCCCTAGTTCTAGATTGCCCCACAAGGGAAAACATCCTCTCAGCATCTTCCCTGTCATGCCTTCTCAGAATCTTATATGTTTCAATAAGATCACCTCTCATTCTTCTGAACTCCAATCAGCAAAGGCCCAAGCTGCTCAACCTTATCTCATAAGACAACCCGTTCATCCCAGGAATCAGCCTGATGAACCTTCTCTGAACTGCTTCAAATGCAAGTTTATCCCTCCTTAAGTAAGGAGACCAAAAGTGTATGCAGTACTCTCACCAACGCCCTGTACAATTGTAGCAAGACTTACCTTCTCCAACCCCCTTGCAATAAAGACCAACATTCTATTTGCCTTTTGAATTACTTGCTGTACCTGCATGCTAACTTTTTGTGGTTCATGTACAAGGACACTCTGATCCCTCTGCAGTCTCTCTCCATTTAAATGATATTCTACTTTTCTATTCGTCCCACCAAAGTGGACAACCTCACATTTTCCCACCTTATAGTCCATCTGCCAAATTTTTGCCCAGCAATTTGTGGTGAGGAAGAGATAGACCATGATGTGTGAATCACTACGAATTGCTGAACGATTTGTGCTGTTCCACCATTAGCCTTGTGATATAAGAACTTGGCATCAGCCTTCCCATGAGTCCAGAAATTGCTGGATTTATGCCATAGATACAAATGATACAACATAGATACAACACTGCAGACATTTAGGTCTGATATTTCATATTGGAATGGCTTTGTTCAGGATATGATTTATGGTCCTGACATGAAGCTCAGACTTGGAAGGGAACAATCGATAGTGTGGAGTCTCAATCCTGCAGGTAGTAAATTGTTCTTAAGAGGTTTTTTACATTTAAAATTTCATTCCTTTTTCCTTTCTTCCTTTTTTACCTCTCCCTTAATCTGATCTTTCTTTCCCTCTCTTTATTTCTCTTTCTAATTTGTCTCTAATTCACCCATAAGATCATAAGAAATAGGAACAGGAGTAGGCCATTCAGCCCCTCAAGCCTGCTCCACAATTCAATAATATCATAGCTGATATGATTTTGGCCTTAACTCTACTGCCTGCTCTCCATAACCCTTTACTCCCTTGTAGATCAAAAATCTGTCTAATTCAGCCTTGAATATGTTCAATGGGAGAAGAAATTCCTCCTCATCTGTGCCTGACAACATCTACCCTGTCAAATCCCCTCAGAATCTTTTATGTTTCAATAAGATCACATCTCATTCTTTTAAACTCCAATGATAATAGGCCCAACCTGCTCAACCTTTCCTTATAAGATAATCCCTTCATCCCAGGAATCAGCCGAGTGAACCTTCTCTGAACAGCTTCCAATGCAAGTATATCCCTCCTAAGTAAGGAGACCAAAACTGTATGCAGTACTCTAGGTGCCCTGTACAGTTGGAGCAAGACATCCCTACTTTTATACTCCAACCCCCTTGTAATAAAGGCCAACATTCCATTTGCCTTCCTGACTACTTGCTGTATCTGCATGTGCCCTGTTTGTGATTCAAGTACAAGGACACCCAGATCCCTCTGCACTGCAGCATTCTGCAGTCTCTCCATTTAAATAATATTTTGCTTTTCTATTCTTCCCACCAAAGTGGACAACCTCACATTTTCCCACATTATACTCAATCTGCCAAATTTTTGCCCACTTATTTAACTTAACTATATCCCTTTGCAGACACTTTGGGGGAATTTTATGCTGCCCCCCACATCGGGTTTGGAGGCAGAGACAGCATATAATTGCGTGGAATTGTGGCGGGGGAGGGAACCCGCCACGTTCCCGCCTCCTTCCCCCCTCCACACAAATTAAGTACAGGCCAGGAAAGCCTGTGAATGGCTGAACTGCCCTGCTGCCAATTGAGGCTCTTAAGTGGACAATTAATTAATAAAGGGCCTCATTCTGCCGTCGGCAGAACTAGTCCAGCGGCGGGTGGGCCTGTCGTTACACAGGGAGCATGCCAACCTGTGTGGGTAGTTTGCCGGCTCCAGAGGTTTGGAGCATTGCGGGGTGGTGTGATGTGGTCCCTTGTTAAAAGGCACTCAGTGGCTGGACAAGTGACCTGACCTTGGGAAGAGGGGCCCACTGAGAGCCACCCCCCTGGCCTTGCTGCCAACCCCCCCTACACCCACATCCCCCGTGACCTCCACCCAGTAAAACTCCTCCCACTGAGACTTATCTGTGGACTGGTTCCAAGGCCTCAGGTGAGTGCTCTACCAGAAAAAGCCACCGCCTCGGCAGTGCCGCTGCTCAGTTAAAGGTTAGCCGACAACTCTCAACAGACTGGACTTCCGTCGCTGGGGTCCTTGATCCCATGGAAAGCCTGCCGCTGTCCACTTGAGCACCTAATTGGCACTGGATTTGGCAGGTCATTCCCAGAGGAGACAATGTGGGGCTCTAGCTGGCACTTTGCCAGTGGACGAGACCCCCATTGCCAAGACAAAATCCCAGCCTTTGTGTCTTCCTCATAATTTGCTTTCCTACCTATCTTTGTATTATCTGCAAATTTGGCTACAATACACTCAGTCCCATCATCCAAGTCATTAATATAGATTGTAAATAGTTGAGGCCCCAGCAGTGATCCCTAGTTACAGTTTCCAACCTGAAAATGTCTCATTTATCTCGACTCTCCTGTTAGCCAATCCTCTATCCATGCTAATATATTGCCCCCAACACCATGAGCTTTTATTTTGTGTAGTAACCTTTTATGTGGCACCTTATCAAATGCCTTTTGGAAATCCAAATGCACTACATCTACTGGTTCCCCTTTATCCACCCTGCTCATTATATCCTCAAAGAACTAGAATAAATTTGTAAAATACTATTTTCCTTTTGTAAAACCATGTTGACTCTGCTTGATTGCATTATGATTGTCTAAATGTCCTGCAACTACTTCCTTAATAATGGATTCCAACATTTTCCCAATGACAGATGTTTGGCTAACTGGCCTATAGCTTCCTGCTTTCTGTCTTCCTCCTTTCTTGAATAGAGATGTTACATTTGTGGCTTTCCAATCCACGGGGACCTTTCCAGAATCTTGGGAATTTTGCAAGATTACAACAATGCAGTCACTATCTCTGAAGCAACTTCTTTTAAGACCTTGGGATGCAGGTCTAGAGGTCTAGGGGACTTGTCAGCCTTTAGTCCCTTTAGTTTTCTTCGTACATTTTCTCTAGTGATAGTGATTGTTTTCAGTTCCTCCCTCCCTTTTACCTCTCGATTTTCTACTATTCCCAGGATGCTTTTTGTGTCTTCTACTGTGAAGACAGATGCAAAATACTTGTTCAAATTCTCTGCCATTTCATTGTTTCCCATTATTAATTCCCCAGTCTCATCTTCTAAGGAACCAACGCTTACTTTAGCTACTCTCTTCCTTTTTATATCTTTGCTCTGTTTCTTCCTCTATTCTTAAATTTTGCTTCTTGAGGAGATATACCATTGGACCCAATGTTCATGAGGTCCCAGGCTCCCCGTCGACCTCACATTTCCAGAAATTTGCGGTGCAAAAATAACACGACCTGAGAGTGAGTGAAAACACCAAATTCACAGCAGTCACTATGAGGTGCCCTGCATCAGCAATTTCTAGCCCAGTATGAATTGGATCTAAATATATGAGTTAATTATTTCATAGAAGCATAGAATGATACAGCATAGAAGAAGGCCACTTGGTCTAGTGTGCCTCTGCTGGCTCTTTGTGGAGCTTGCCAATTAGGCCGACTCACCTCTTTCCCCATAGCCCTTTACTCCATCGAGATCCTTCATGATTTTGAGCACATCAATCAAATCCTGACAGTATACTTACAATAAATTTATTTGTTAGCAGTCTGGATAAATTTAAAGTTGTGTATCTCGGATAAATGATGAATATCTGTCTTTAGGATGAGACCCCCTCTGCCCTCTGAGGAGGATGTAAACATGCTACAGACTTTTATTGTTGCATTTGTTGTTTCTTTTTTGTATCAGCTTTCCAACATTCGCAGTTTCTTTTGCTTTCTTTCATTTTAAATCTAATCTGTTTTGGGGACCGAGTGATGCAATAGGATAGCTCCCTTACCTTTTATCTCTGTGAAATTATGTCAACTCCAGTCCAAACTGATGAAGTGAAAGAATCCTCTGCTGATTATACTCTCAAGAGGTCAGTCAGTGTCTGTGGAAGAAAAGAGAAACAGAGTCAACGTTTCATGTCGTTGGCATTTCAACAAAACTGGGAAAAGCTGGACATGTAACAGTTTTTAAACAAGTCCAGAGGCAGGGAAAGGGAAGCTCCTCTCTGCAAAGGGTTTAGGCAGCCTTGCTTCTACCTTTAAAGAAATATGCTGTGGATTCTGGAAATCTGAAGTAAATGTAGAAACCACTGGAAATACTCAACAGGTCAGGCAGCATCTGCAGACAGAGATGTTTCAGACTGATGACCTTTTGTAAAATGGTGCAAGAAACCATAGGGTGGAGTGCCCATCATCTTCCCGCTGCCATACCATCTTGCCAGCAGAAGGGAAGGTGGCGGGCAGAGGCCAATTGAGTCACTTAAGTGTCCAGTTAAGGTCTGCTTTCTTCCGCCACTGGCATTTTATCAATGGCGGGAGTAGCCCTCCACTCTGGTGGTAAACCCTGGCAATCCAATGGGCTGCGGGAAGGCCCTCCTAATTGGGCATTCTTTAGCCTACGGAGGGGCCCCCTGGCAGCAATGGCTGCTCCCACAGCAACAGTGCCTCCTGTCCTCACCAAATGTTTTCCCTCACTGGAGCCTGTCTGACTGGCCTCAGCACTCCCAGATCCCACTTACCCAGTTGTGAAGGCGCCGTCCATCCACTGCATCCTCTTCTTCCAGGTGCACTCCCAGCTCATGGGGGTGCATGGTCTTCCTTAATAGGAATGGCAGCCCCGGTGGCAGCTACTTAATTGGCCACTGCTGGCAAGATCTGGTCCTGCAGACCGTCAAAGCGGGGTCACAGAATCACGGAATTGTTACATTACAGAAGGAGGCCATTTTGCTCATTGTGTCAGCACCAGCTCTCTGAAAAACAATTTACCTCATACCATGCCCCTGCCTTCTCCCCATAGCCCTGCACATTCTTCCTTTTCAGATAACAATCCAATTCCCTCTTGAATGTCTCGATTGAACTTGCCTCCACCACACTGTCAGGCAGTGCATTCCAGATCCTAACCACTCGCTGCGTGAAAATGTTTTCCCTCATGTTGCCATTGCCAATTACCTTAAATCTGTGCCCTCTTGTTCTCAATACTTCCACCAATGGTAACAGTTTTGCGCGATCTACCTTGTCCAGACCCCTCGTGATTTTGAATACTTCTTTCAAATCTCCTCTCAACCTTTTCTTCAAGGAAACCAGTCCCAACTTTTCCAGTCTATCTACGTATCTGAAGATCCTCATCCCTGAAACCATTCTCATGAAACTTTTCTGCACTCTCTCAAATGCCTTCACATCTTTCCTAAAGTGTGGTGCCTAGAACTGGACACAATACTCCAGTTGAGGCCGAACCAGTCTTCTATCACATAAGTTGACATAACTTCCTTGCTTTTGTATTCTATGTCCCTATTAAATTAAGCCTAGGATGCATTTTATGCTCTATTAACCACTCTCTCAACCTGTCCTGCTACCTTCAATGATTTATGCACAAATACACCCAGGTCCCCCTGCTCCTGCACCCCCTTTAGAATTGCATCCTTTATTTTATATTGTCTCGCCACGTTCTTCCTATCAAAATGAATCACTTCACACTTCCCTGCATTAAATGTCATCCGTCACTTATCCTCCCATTCCACCAACCTGTCTATGTCCTTTTGAAGTTCTAAACTATTCTCCTTACAGTTCACAATGTTTCCAAGTTTCATATCATCAGCAAATTTTGAAATCGTGCCCTGCATACCAAGGTCTAATATATATCAGGAAAAGTAAGGGTCCTAACACCGACGCTGGGGAAGTCCACTACAAACCTTCCTCCAGTCCGAAAAACATACGTTAACCACTACTCTCTTGTTTCTTGTCACTCAGCCAATTTCGTATCCATGTTGTTACTGTCCCTCTTATTACATGAGCTAAAACTTTTCTCACAAGTTTGTTATGTGGCACTTTATCAAATTGTTTCTGGAAGTCCATAGACACCACATTACCAGCATTACCCTGATCAAATTTCTCTGTTACCTCGTTAAAAAGCTCCAGCAAGTTAGTTAAACATGATCTTCCCTCACATATCCATGCTGGCTTTCCCTAATTAACCTACATTTGCCCAAGTGACTAGTAATTTTGTCCCCATTTACACTTTCTAGAAGCTTCCCACCACCGAAGTTAAACTGACTGGTCTGTGGTTGCTGGACTTATATTTACACCCTTTTTTGAACAAGGGGTAATCATTTGCAATTCTCCAGTCCACTGACACCACCCCTGAATCTAAGGAAGATTGGAAAATTATGGCCAGTGCCTCCGCAATTTCCACTCACTTCCCTCAGTATCCTTGGATGCACCTTATCCGATCCTGGTGCCTTATCCACTTCAAGTACAGTTAGCCTATCCAATATCTCCTCCTTATCAATTTTAAACCCTTCAAGTGTCTGAATTACCTCTTCTTTCACGGTGACTTGCACAGCATTATCTTCCTTGGTAAAGACAGATGCAAAGTATTCATTTAATACACATGGCTGCCTCCATGTGTAAATCTCCTTTTTGGTCCCTAATCGGCCCCACTCCTCCTTTCATCACCCTTTTCCTATTAATATTCCCATAGAAGACTTTTGGATATCTTTTTATATTAGCTGCCAGTCTCTTTTCATACTCTCCCTTTGCTTCTCTTATTTGCTTTTTCACTTCCCCTCTAAACTTTTTATATTCCGCCTGGTTCTTGGTTGTATTTTCCACCTGACATCTGTTGTAAGCACACTTTTTCTTCTTCATCTTAATCTCTAGCTCTTTATCAACCAGGGAGCTGTGGATTTGTTTGCCCTACCTTTCCCCTTCATGGGAATATTCTTTGGCTGTGCCGAATTATCTCTTCTTTAAAGGCAGCCCATTGTTCAGTTACCGTTTTGCCTGCCAACCTTTGATTCCGATTTATCTGAGTCAGACCTGTTCCTACCCCACTGAAGTTGGCTTTCCCCCAGTTAATTATTCTTACTCTGGATTGTTCCTTGTCCTCCATAGCCAACCTAAACCTTATTGTACAATGATCACTGTCCCCTTATTGTTACCCTACTGACACTTGATCCATTTGGCGCAACTCTTTCCGAAGAACTAGATGTAGCAGTACTTCCTTTCTTGGACTGCTGTTGCAAATTCTGCTGAACATACTCTGCTCCTCTCTGCCCCTTAACTACTGCTATCCCAGTCTATATTTGGATAATTAAAGTCCCCCATTATAACCTCTCTATAATTCTTGCACCTCACACTTTTGGACTCATCAGTGGGATCGTGCCACAATGATTAAATCCAGCCCCAGATATCCAACCACTCATTTTTGATGTCCTAATCAGAAACGCAATGAGCCACATCTGGGTTCTCAATTAACTGTGTCTGGCTAGTAGCTGAACTTAAGAACATAAGAAATAGGAGCAGGAATAGGCCATTCAGCCCATCGAACCCACTCTGCAATTCAATGAGATCATGACTGATCTTCAACATCAAGACCATTTTCCTGCACTATCCCCATAACCCTTGATGTTTTTAATATGTAGAAATCCACCGATCTCAGTCTTGAACATATTCAAGAATTGAGCCTCCAAAGCCCTCTGGGGCAGAGAATTCCAAAGATTCACCACCCTCTGAGTGAAAAGATTCCTCCTCATCTCAGTCCTAAATGGCCTGCCCCTTATTCTGAGACTGTGCTCCCTGGTTGTGGACCCCCCCCCCCGCCCCAGCCAGGGGAAACATACTTCCTGTATCTACCCTGTCGAGCCCTGTAAGAATTTTGTATGTTTGAATGAGATCACCTCTCATTCTTCAAAACTCCAAAGAATAAAGGCCCAATCTGTTGAATCTTTTCCCATAGGACAATCCCTTCATCCCAGGAATTAGTTTGTTGAACCTTGGTTGCAGTCCCTCTATAGCAAGTATATCTTTCCTTAGGTAAGTAGACCAAAACTGCACTCAATACTCCAGGTGCAGTCTCACCAAGACTCTATATAATTGCAGTAAGACAACTTTACTGCTATACTCAAATCCTCTTTTAATGAAGGCCAACATATCATTTGATTTAGATTTAGATTTTGATTTAGATTTGATTTAGAGATACAGCACTGAAACAGGCCCTTCGGCCCACCGAGTCTGTGCCGACCATCAACCACCCATTTATACTAATCCTACACTAATCCCATATTCCGACCACATCCTCACCTGTCCCTATATTCCCCTACCACCTACCTGTACTAGGGGCAATTTATAATGGCCAATTTACCTATCAACCTGCAAGTCTTTTGGCTGTGGGAGGAAAGCGGAACACCCGGAGGAAACCCACGCTCCTTAATTTTTTGCTGTACCTGCATGTTAGCTTTCAGTGACTCATGAACAAGGACACCCAAGTCCTTTTGAAGTTCAACGCTTACCAGCCTCTCATCATTTAAGAAATACTCTGTATTTCTGTTTTTCTTACCAAAGTAGATAACCTCACATTTCTTACATTGTATTCCATCTGCCAAATTTTTGCCCACTTGCTTAACCTCTCCAAATCCCCTTGAAGCGTCTTTGCATCCTCCTCACAGCACACAGTTCCACCTAGTTTTGTGTCATCTGCAAACTTGGAAATATTGCATTTAATCCCCACATCCAAATCTTGATATAGATTGTGAATAGCTGGGGCTCAAGCACTGATCCTGTGGTACCCCATTAGTCACAGGTCTGAAATCAAGCGGGCCGCATGCCAAAGAGCCGCCGCGATTCCAAGCACAGCGGCTGATTTAAATATCCGGGGTGGCCCATCCCCACTGATCACGTGGGGGAGTTGGGATGTCCATCCCAGGCATTGGGATTTTTAAAGGGCTGTGAGCCCGACCAGCAAATTTAAATATTTCACGTTAAATGGCATTTTAAAAAAAAACTCTCTTTTGCCCCTCTCCCACCCTAACAATTAATTAAATTATTTGCCCTTTCACCCAAAACACTTAGCTTTACCATCTGAGCTTCCCCCCCCCCCCACCCCAAACTGCATAAACTTTAAACTATAACTTTTCCCTGTCCTGTACACCCATGACATTATTTTGACCCTGTTCTCCCCCCTCCCTGACTGATAAACTTACTTCCTCCCCACGTGTTGCACCTAGTTTCCCCGGACGGGGATCCGAAGGTGCAGCAATACTGGCTGCTGGGCTGAAGATCGCAGCGGGATTTCAGGAGATGACGGAAGAGTAACTAATATAGGCATTTTAATTTATTTAAATATTATATTGCGCTCCCGTCGCCGAGCGGCAGGGGGGCTGCCACGAGGCGACGCCGCCACCGGCAATGCCGGGTCGTGCCCTGCCGGTGTCGAGGTCCGAGGCTGGCCTCCTCCGGGGCCATCTTCAGGCCCCCCCTGACCACAGATCCTGACATCGAGGGCTCTATAGAATCTAGCCTACAGTCTGAAAATGACCTGTTTATTCCTACTTTCTGTCCATTAACCAGTTCTCAATCCATGCCAGTATATTCCCCCAATCCCATGTGCTCTAATTTTATTTACCAACCTCTTGTGTGGGACCTTATCAAAAGCTTTCTGAAAATCTAAATATACCACATTCACCAGTTTCCCCTTATCTATTCTGCTAGTAACATTCTCATTAAACGCTACCAGGTTTGTTAAACATGATTTCCCTTTCATAAATCCATATTGACGCTGCCCAATTCTACCATTATTTTTTAAGTGTCCAGTTATCACATCCTTTATTATAGATTCAAGCATTTGCCCTCTGACTGATGTTAGGCTATCAGGTCTCTAGTTCCCTGTTTTCTCTCTCCCTCCTTTCTTAAGTAATGGGGTGACATTTGCCACTTTGCACTCTGCAGGAACCATTCCAGAGTCTACAGAATTTTGAATGATGTCCATCAATGTAACTACTATCTCTAAAGCCACCTCTTTCAGCAGCCTGGGATGTAGATCATCAAGTTCCGGGGATTTATCTACTTTAAGTTCCATTAATTTCTAAAGTACTGTTTTTTACTAATAATATCTTGCAGTTCCTTGTTTACACTAGTCCCTTGATTCTCCATTATTTCTGGGAGGTTTTTAGTATTTTCCTCCATGAAGACAGACATAAAGTATTTGTTTAGTTTCCATGCCATTTCCTTATTCCCCACTATAAATTCTTGAAACTCTGCTTGTAATGGACCCAGATTTGTCTTTGTTAATCTTTTCCTTTTTACATACCTATAGAAGCTTTTACAGTCTGTTTTTATGTTTCTCGCTAGTTTACTCTCAAATTCTAGTTTCCCTTTCTTAATCTTTTTCTTGGTCCTCCTTTGCAGAATTCTGAAATGTTCCCAATCCTCAGGCTTACCGTTTTTTTGGCAACTTTAAACACCTCTTCCTTTGCTCTCATACAATCCTTGATTTCTTTCATTAGCCACAGTTGGAACACTTTCCTTGCTGGATTTTTGTGCATTAG
Organism: Heterodontus francisci; assembly: GCF_036365525.1. NCBI lineage: Eukaryota > Metazoa > Chordata > Chondrichthyes > Heterodontiformes > Heterodontidae > Heterodontus > Heterodontus francisci. The sequence goes on along the minus strand of NC_090377.1, from coordinate 19,332,926 downwards.
AGGAATGTATGACAGCCCTGATGTAGTTGAGGAAGTGGGTTGGGGGGGAGGTTGGTGTCAAAGATGGATCCTTGGGGGACTTGCAAGATCAAGGAAGAGAAGCCATTGCTAGATGGCTATGATAAGATAGATAAGAGTGGAACAAAGTGAGGGCTGTCCCACTGAAGATGGAGGGCAGAAGTGTCATATCAGTATGGTGCAATTAACCATGTAAAATCTGCAATGAAGATAAGGACTATGCCCCATGGTCACATAGAATACTTTAGCAGAATACTAGTAGCTTTACTCATTTGTGTGATAGACAGGACGTTTTTTTGACTTGATGGCAGCATCCTGTTAGTGGCCAACACCAGACGTGTTGCTACTGCATAGTAGCAGCGTGAAACAGCTAGCTTTACCTGTTGCCCAAATTTTTGGGATACATTACTCTTCCAGGGTAATTTGAGGTAGACTGGGCACTTTTCAGGACTGAAAAAGATGACCGTAGGCCATTTGCGCATACTAGAAGCTACATATATTAATACACAGTGCCCTGTTCTTTGCAGACAGAAAGAATATGTACAAACATTGCGCCTGTTTCAACTGAACAAAATAAGTGACAGCCATTCGATGGTTTATTGCTCAGGGCAATGCCTTGACCAATCAGAGTCAAGCTACCTGATGTTACGTTCAAACAAAGCTTGCAAACTGTCAGTCACCATAAATTGGTACATTCTCCATGGCAACGCTTCTTCCAATCAGAGTTCACTTGCCAACCAAGCAGCACTCCCTTCATACGCAGCATAAATTGTTATTTTCCCTTACATTGATTGTTCTTGCGTATTGTCCTGATGTTTACAAGAGGAAAAGCTTCAACAAGATGTCTCTATTTTCAGCAATACTCAAGTTCTGTACTATGAAACCACGACAAGTAGCTTTATGAGTAAGTGCCATTAATACAAGCATGATGAAATGATGCTATTGTGTTAGCATCAATTACTAAATGTCTTGGTACGTGCTAAAATTAAAGCAAAATTCTGCAGATGCTGGAATTACTCAGCAGATGTGGCAGCATCTGTGGAGAGAGAAACAGAGTTGACGTTTTGAGTCAGATAGAATTCTTCTTCAGAATATGCCCCTCCCACCTTTTCACATTAGAAAAGTCCCCATTTTGGAGCAGCATTGACTGTTTTATTATTTGTTTTCATCTCTGCTTGCTTTGCAACATGAATGTGTGGTGCTACCAGGAGCATGTATGGAGTGTATTCCATTGTCCGATAATCACCTGCATTGTTCCATCTGGAACCCAATGTGTTCTGAGCCTTTTGGCAGTTTCAAGATTAATTGCACAGTGTTTTGTATAATATTACAATGTGTGCAATTCGCACCTGCACCATCATTATATATTGGCACTCATTATGGAGGCACTTTGTTTTCTCCACATGCTCCGGGTTGTTTAACTGTTGCTGTTTTCTCCTGGCACAAGTGGGTAGTTCTGCCTGCAACAGAAACAATCTCACTGTAATTGGGAAGCCATGTCAGTGCAAACCTACCCAGAAGCCATTAAATAGCTGTTTATTTCTGTAGCCTGGAGAGATCACTGCCAGTTAGACAAGTTAGAGAAGCATGTTCGTTTGTCTAATGCCTGAGCAAACCAGATGAAGAGCAGGTCTCAGCGCCTACGTGACACCCCGAGCGTATTGAAATATTCACCAGAGGAATTGTTTTGAGAGCAAGTTGTGCATAATTACAGCATCACACCATTGATTCACTAAAATGAGTTTGCACTACTTAACTACACTGTACCTTTTGGTGTGTCGAGCAGCTGCAGGTGCTTAACATTAGCATAACAGAGGAAGGACTTCATTACTGCAGCTGGATCATTAAGTTATCTGGAGTACAAGTACACCGCTGCAAAGCCAAGTCCCCATATAGCTTTTGAGATGGGTAGGTGACAGAAGTTTATGACCAAGAAAAAGAAAGAACTTGCATTTATATAGAGCCTTTCACAACCTCAGGATGTCCTAAAGTACTTTACAGCAATGAAGTACTTTTGGAAGTGTCGTCACTGATGTAATATGTACACAGCAAGCTCCCACAGACGGCAACATGATAATCACCAGATAATCTGTTTTAGTGTTGTTGATTGAGGGATAAATATTGACTAGAACACCAGTGGCAAAAAATCCAACAGATCCTGGTGATCTTCTTTGCTAAGGATTGTGACATAGTAGCCATCACGGAGACATGGTTGAGGGAGGGGCAGGATTGGCAGCTCAATATCCCGGGATATAGAATCTTCAGGTGAGACAGAGGAGAGGGTAAAATGGAGGGGGCATTGCAATATTAGTTAAGGAGTCAGTTACTGCAGTAAGAAGAGATGATTTCTTGGAGGGGGCTTCAAATGAAGCTTTATGGGTAGAGTTTAGGAATAAAAAAGGGACAGCCACATTGCTAGGTGTTTATTATAGACCCCCAGATAGTCAGCGGGAAATTGAGCAGCAAATATGTGCGTAATTTGCAGAGGTGTGTAAAAATAATAGGGTAATTATATTAGGTGATTTCAACTTACCCAGCATTAATTGGGATAGTCATCGTGTTAAGGACTTAGATGGAGTGGAGTTCTTAAAATGTATACAGGAGAACTTTTTAGCTCAAAATGTAGAGAATCCAACAAGGGAGGGTGCAATGCTGGACCTAATTCTGGGGAATGAAGCCGGACAGGTGATTAATGTGTTGGTGGGGGAGCATTTTGGTGATAGTGACCACAACATGGTACAATTTAAGCTTGTTATGGAGAAAGAAATAGACAAGTTGCAAAAAAAGGTTTTGGATTGTGGGAGAGCGAATTTTAGTAAAATAAGGTAGGATCTGGCCAAGGTAGACTGGAAAGAGTTATTTGTCGGGAAAGAAACAGAAGTGCAGTGGGGGGCATTCAAAAAGGAAATGGGAGGCTACAGGCCCAACATGTTCCCTCTAGGGTAATAGGTAGGAGCAACAAGCCCAGAGAACCATGGATAACCAGAAACATTCAGGGTATGATGAGAAGGAAAAGAGAGGCTTTTAGCAAATACAAGGAGAGCAAATCAATGGAAGCATTAGTAGAGTACAGAAAGTGTAGGATGGAGCTTAAGAAAGCAATTAGGAGATCAATGAGGGGATATGAGAAAGCTCTGGCTAGTAAAAGTAGGGAAAATCCCAAGATATTCTATAAGTATATCAATGGGAAGAGGATAACCAGGGAAAGAGTAGGACCCATTAGGGACCAAGGGGCAAATTTGTGGGTGGAGCCAGAGGATATTGGTCGGGTGTTGAACGAATACGTCACCTGTCTTCACCCAAGAGAAAGAGGACATAGATATGGAACTCAGAGAGAGAGAAGGTGAGGTTCATGAGCAAATTGTCATAGGGAGTGACGGTATTGGAGGTTTTGGAAGGCTTAAAAGTGGACAAATCTCCAGGTTCAGACGATTTGTGTCCCAGAATGCTGTGGGAGGCGAGGGTGGAGATTGCAGGGGCTCTGACCCTAATTTTTAATTCCTCTCGGGCCATGGGGGAGGTACCAGAGGACTGGAGAACAGCTAATGTGGTCCCACTATTTAAGAAAGGTTGCAGAGATAAGCCAGGGAACTACAAACCAGTGAGTCTCACGTCAGTGGTAGGGAAACTATTGGAGAAAATTCTGAAGGAGAGAATCTGTCACACTTGGAGAGGCAAAATTTGATTAGGAATAGTCAGCATGGCTTTGTCAGAGGGAGGTCATGCCTAACAAATTTGATTGAATTTTTTGAGCATGTGACCAGGTGTGTAGATGAGGGTAGTGCAGTTGATGTAGTTTACATGGATTTCAGCAAAGCCTTTGACAAGGTCCCACACGGGAGACTTATCAAGAAAGCAAATGCAGATGGGATACAAGGTAACTGGATAAGGTGGATTCAAAATTAGCTTATCTGTAGGAGACAGAGAGTGATGACAGACGGCTGTTTTAGTGACTGGAAGCCAGTGTCCAGTGGCGTACCACAGGGATCTGTGCTGGGTCCCCTATTGTTTGTCATTTATATAAACGACATAGATGACTATGTGGGGGATAGGATCAGTAAGTTCGCGGATGACACAAAGATTGGCCAAGTGGTTAACGGTGAGGTGGAGTGTCTTGGGTTACAGGAAGATATAGGTGGGATGGTCAAATGGGCAGAAAAGTGGCAGATGGAATTTAATGCTGAAAAGTGTGAGGTGATACACTTTGGAAGGCGTAATGTGACACAGAAGTATTCAATGAATGGCCTGACACTGGGAAGTTCCGAGGAACAAAGGGACCTTGGCGTGTTTGTCCATAGATCTCTGAAGGCAGAAGGGCAGGTTAATAGGGTGGTGAAAAAGGCATATGGACACTTGCCTTTATCAATTGAGGCATAGATTACAAAAGCAGGGTGGTCATGTTGGAGTTGTACAGAACTTTGATAAGGCCACAGCTGGAGTACTGTGTCGCCACATTATAGGAAGGATATGATTGCATTGGAGGGGATGCAGAGGCGATTCACCAGGATGGTGCCTGGGATGGAACATTTAAGCTATGAAGAGAGGTTGTATAGGCTTGGGTTGTTTTCACTGGAGGAGAGAAGACTGAGGGGTGACCTGATCAAGGTGTACAAGATTATGAGGGGCATGGACAGGGTGGATAGGGAGCAGCTGTTTCCCTTAGTTGAAGGGTCAGTTACGAGGGGTCACAAGTTTAAGGTGAGGGGCGGGAGGTTTAACGGGGATTTGAGAAAGAACTTTTTTACCCAGAGGGTGGTGATGGTCTGGAATGCCCTGCCTGGGAGGGTGGTAGAGGCGGGTTGTCTCACATCCTTTAAAAAGTACCTGGATGAGCACTTGGCACGTCATAACATTCAAGGCTGTGGGCCACGTGCTAGCAAATGGGATTAGGTAGACAGGTCAGGTGTTTTAATGCATTGGTGCAGACTCGATGGGCCGAAGGGCCTCTTCTACACTGTATTATTCTGTGATTCTGTGAAGGATGAAAGTTAGTTGAAAACCTCAATACATTCAGTAGTTAAGGGACCTATATGGGAAAACCTTAAAGAAAATGGAAGCAATGGACTTGGGCTTGTAGGTTGAAAATCAAGCTTTTGTTTTACATTTTATAGATATCCAGATACCTCGCTTGAAAGCAGAGCATAAATAAGATGCAATCAGAGGCGGTAAAAATAAAATGATGACGGAAGTGAGCCGGAAATTCTCTAAATATTGAACAAATTCTAAATCGAACTATTATTGCACAGCTATAAAGAAATCACTTCCAAAATTGAGCCCAGCCTTCAGAATTGAAAGGGATGATGAATTCGATCAGGTCCTGCATTAATTCGGTGTAGTTATACTGGTTCAGTGTGTCCGACTGTTGAAAGCAGTCCTCCAGGATATGGAACGCAATGTTCTGATTGCAAACTGGCCTGGTACCCGCTGTTGGGCAGGAAGGTTGGCATTCACTGGGGATAAAGATCACTCAATAATTCATCAAACCCTGGTCCTGTCTTGTCTGTCATCCTTTGCTGGGGAAGGAAAAAAATAGTTTACTTGCTCAGACACTGGAATCACTTTTACAGTTAAGTATTCTGAGATTCTAAGTATTTTGTATTCTACACAGTCCAAGCTGTCATCAATTGCATTGATGATGGAAAACAGCTGAATATCCATTATGAATTATTAATAGAAAATACCCCAACTTGTCTCTGATACAAGAAAATCAATTACTACTGATTATGAATTAATCTAAACAGTTCTCTGAATGTTAACTTAAATGGGGGAAGTGATAAAAAAGGATGAGTAATTAGCTGCAAATTAATGTACTAGCTGTGTTCAATTAATTCCTAAAGCAATTTTTGGTGCACATTTTTACTTTGGTCATTTGCCAGTGTGAATATTATCAAATGCAGCAAAGAAAATGAGCATTTATCATTTTCTTAAAAAAAAGACTCCTTCATCAATTTGTTAATGAATACTGTATCAAACTTTAACAGTGCATCAGTAGATCATTGAATGCAATGAGTTCTGGCTTTATACAGCCTGTATTTACAGTCACAAGGTCACAAAATAGATCTGGATGAGGTAGGCCAATTGGTCCACATTCATCCACAAAGATCCGACAGTTCCTCCATCACTATATCCTGTCGGGGAGTCGAGAACAAGGGGCGTAGCCATTCAGGGGTGATGTCAGGAAGCACGGCTTCACATAAAGGACAGTGGAATTCTGGAACTCACTCCCCCAGAAAGCTGTTGAGGCTGGGGCTCAATTGAAAATTTCAAAACTGATTTTGATAGAATGTTGATGAGCAAGGATATTAAGAATTTTGGAACCAAGGCAGGAAGATGGAGTTAAGTTGCTGATCAGCCATAATCTAATTCACTGGCTGAACAGCTTCAAGAGCCTTAAAGTCCTACTCCTGTTCCCAAACATGCCTAAATGTTTTTAAATGACTCTAGGGATTTTGTTTTCACTATCCTACCACAAGTCCATTATTGCGCATGAAGACCTTCTTGACATTAATCTTTAATAATTTGACTCTGCACATCCTTGTCCTGCTGTCACAGTTTAGTTTGAAGTAATGATGCAGATTTACCTTTGATCTACCTGTACTAAGGTGTAGGCAATACAACTGTGCATCTCTCTATTTGGTCCTTAAGATTGCAAAAGAAAAGAAAAAAAAATGTGCAGGTGCTTTAGCAATTTATTAGTATAATTTGTGGTGTTTCTCATGGGCTGTTTATTCCAGGCAAGCCTCTGACTGTTCTGCTTTGATAGTCCAGTTATCCTGTATGCTTTGTGTTGGAGTGTAGTAGCTTGAATTTTACATCCAAGCTAGATCGTGAAGTTGCCCAAGTTGTTTTTAGGCAGGCGGCATGAGTCCCAGCCCCAGCAGGGGATAGTCTCAAATCATGTTGATTGTGCACCAGCTACAATGTGACTGCAACCATTGTAAATCTAACTTTATAAAATCTCCATGTGGTCCATTGGACAATTCAACTTTACCTAACCAGGCAATGATGTGGAGCAGGCAGTGTAACTGCAGTCTACTAATTTAACAATGCTCCAACAAGGTGCCAGTATCAAGCCAATATCTGCCATACCGTAGTGCACTTAATCCAACAACAAAAAACACAAAGCTTCTAAATATATCAAAAACTTCTTATAAACTAAAGGCAGTTATTTCAGAATCTTTGACAAGCATTCTCACATAAAAGAAACCATTCAACTGTTAGGTGTCTTTGTTTATGTCCCTAATAAAGAACAACAGTATAGTGTAGTAATTAATGTTTTCTACTTAATGTTTTACAGGTTGACCATTTCCATACCATGAACTACAAACTGTCATCTGTTTCAGATACAGCATTTAATGGCCTCAAATCTCTTGTCCTGGGCAAGATAGTAGGTAAGCACCATTACAATGGTTCCTACAATGTGACAAACAAAATATATGTGCTGGGGTGAGTTTTTAATATTTGCCTTTCTGAACATTCACAATTAATTCTGTTCTTGAAATGAGGAGTTGAGGAGGACATGACAAAGATAACAGGCTCAATAATTGCACTTTGCCTTCAGCCTTATGTGAAGATACTGCCATGAAAAGGGAGATAGCTGCTTTCTGCAGGGTTCAGGGGTCAGAGCGAAGTAAGTTATAGCCAGCTCCATCTATTCCCCAGTGATTCTATTTCATTAAGAGCTCCAAGTTACTTCATTTTGTTGGGTTTATCTTCAGCAATGTGGAACATGGGATTATAAGTTAGTACAGAGAGCAGGTGGTCAGCTAAAATTGGATTGGAATGAACTTGTTCAGGACATATATAAGAAATCCAGCTCTATGGCTGACTTCCACCTTAGCTTAGCTCAGAAGAGTAGGATAAGCAAAATGAAAGCAACTCAGTTATGCCTTAGTTTGATAAGAATCTAAAAATATATTTGCAGTTTTTTTTCAGGTCCGCATTATCTTTTTTAAAACAACTAAGCTGCACTTTTTTTTTTACTTTGCATCATTAAAAATGGTCAGTTTCTATCCACTGTGTCCCATCCCATCACAATTTCAAACACCTCTATCAAATCATCCCTCAATTTGCTCTGAGCTTTCAGAGCAAAGCAGCCCTGAGTTTTCAAGTCTTAAATGTTGAATGAAGTCAAGTATTTCTTTTTTAAAAGAAAAACTTGCATTTCCATGGCAACTTATCATCTTTCAGCAACTTCTCAAGACGGTTCACAGACAAAGAGTTACTTTTAAGTGCAACCGTTGTTGTACAACTGCTTTCTGTGATTGAGTGAAAATGTTGGCCACAACACCGGAGAACTCCCTGCTCATCCAAATATTGCCATGGGTTCTTTAACATCCATCAGAAGAGTCAGAGAGGACACAATGAATTGTCAACCTAGTTTGTGCGCTCAAGGCTTGGAGTGTGGGCCAAACCCACCATATTCTTCGTCAACAGAATCAGACTGATATTGGGGGGATGTTATAGCCTAGAATCACTGTTTGCAATATTAATTAAAAACCTGTAATACATTTGTAACACATTCATCTATTTTTTTATATCTTAAACGATTAACACCTCCATTAAAGTACTGGGCACAGAAATGTGTTAAATGGTCCTCCACTAATATTTTAGAATAATGTTTCAGGCTTAAATGAAGTAACAATGGCAATGTAACTGGCATCAAACGTTCCAAGAAGCGATGCTTCATTATATTAAGGCATGGGCAATGAATACTGGCTTTGCTAGGGATGCTCATAACCCAAGTATGAATAAATAAATAAAATCAATAGCTCTAGTAGAAACACAAAATGGCTTGGGAGAATTTTTTCTTAAGTGTGCCAATTGAAAATGGATTTCCTATAGCCTTGTGCCTGGGACAAAGGGATATTGCAATTCAGATTCGTCATACACTGTGTCCTGGATTTTATAATCTTGCTGCCGATCTCCACAGCAAGATGAGAAAACGGCGGCCCGCCCGGGCGAGCCGCACGCCATTAGAGCCACTGCAATCTTCCGTGCGGCAGCTCATTTAAATAACCGGAGCAGGCCGCGCCCCTATCACGTGGAGGGGGCGGGATGTCCATCCCCGGCAATGGCGTCAGCTACTTGTGCGCAGGCGCTGATGCCATTTTTAAAGGGCTGACAGCCCTACCGGCTAATTTAAATATTTAAAAGTAAGTTGAATTAAAATAAATAAATACATCTCTTTTTCCCCTTCCCACCCCTCAATAGCAATTAACTGAATTATTTGCCCTTCCCCCCCCCCCCAAAAAAACACACCTTTACCATCTAACCTTTCCCCACCCCCCACCCTGCAAACTGCACAAACTTTCAACTACAACCCTTCCCACCGTCCCCTATACCCATGTTGCTAATTTGACCCCTTCCCCACCACCTGTCCCCCTCACTCCCCACCAGTGTTGCACCTCGTTTCCCCTGACAGAGATCTGAAGGTGCGGCCACTCAAGACAAAGCCCCCCAATCAAAATGTATGTTTCTGATTGCAGTGGGATAAATGCACTGTCAATTCAGTCCCAACCCTCCACAGATCACCTAACATATCACTTTAAACGTTCCAAATTAAAGAAAACCACAGTCAAATTGACCATCTATTAACCCCCAAATGAGGCTAACTGAACCAGGTGTCTTTAGATCAACACATTAACAGTTTAACTAGAAAAAATAAAATCTTAAACACTACTAAGATATAAACAACATTTAAAATAGAAATAATTAGCGTCCTTGCAGATTTACGCTCCTGCCGAAGTGGAATCTTCCAATGTGGAACTGTCCAAGGTTGCTTGACGTTCTCTCAGCTGTCCAAAGGGGAAAAAAGGGTTCTTCAACAGTAGGACAGTCAGTTTTCTAGTTCCAGTTGAAGTGATGCTCTTCTTTTTCAGCAATGAATTCAGCAATTACAGTTCAGTAAAGTAATTGGTTATTTTCTTTTAAGAAATTAATCTTGCTTGACTTGTCAGAATTCTGACAGTATAATAAATAGGGTTTAAATAGACTGAGGGAGAGCTCTATTTCCTTCAGTACATGCTGGCCCAGCTGTCTGTCTTAGAACAGTCTGTCTCAACCAAAAAGCCAGTTCAAAAGATAATTGCAACATTGCATATCTCATTCCTCAGTCTCTGAATGACTGTTGCTGGGTGACCAGGATGCATTCTTTGAAGCTGGTTGATTCCCTCTCCATATGGTGGTATTCTACAGCAACCAAAATGCATCTTAGTAATTCCTGAGCCTTGCTTGTTCTTAAAGCAGTACTGATCCTTTTCTGGCTTAAAGACACACCTCATATTTCCAAGAAAAGAAACAAAAATCTACAGGATCATAACAGCAGTTGGTCTTTAAATTAAGGATGGACAGTCATTCTGACCCAGTCCTTGTCATGGCTTTTTCACTGGGTTACATCAGTTCAATATTGCTTGCGTTCTCATTATACGGAGCTGAAACCAAGTAGGTGAACAGGGCAGCATAGTGACTGATCTGAAACATTTAGTAGGCACAGCATGATTGCTCATCTTATGCTTTCCCATCTATCACTTCAGTCGGTTCTTTTTGTTGTTGAAATTGCAGATTGCCATGTCACTCAGAAGTAGAATAATGGAAACAAAATCAAATATTCTGTACGGGTACATGATAAAAATACCAAAGTGTTTTGTCAGGTTAATGTTTTCTCAAAGTAACCTACAAACTCTTAGTTACATGGTAACAAGTCTTCATACATTTCTACCAGAATTAAATCACTCTTGGCATAATTTGTTAACGTGATTTGTCATCAGGTATACCTCTGGAAGAACAAAGATTCATTTTTGATCTTATCCTGAATAATACAGTGTACTGTATTGTTCAGAGTGATGATGATTTTAATTGTTTCACAGATCTGGACAGATACAGCAACAACAACAACTTACATTTATAAGAACATAACAACTAGGAGCAGGAGTAGGCAATTCAGTCCCTCGAGCCTGCTCCGCCATTCAATACGATCATGGCTGATCTGATCTCGGCCTCAACTCCACTTTCCATACCACTTCAACCCATTACTAATTAAAAATCTGTCTATCTCCTCAAGTTTACTCAATGTCCCGGCATCCACCGCACTCTGGGGTAGTGAATTCCACAGACTCACAACCCTTTGAGAGAAGTAATTTCTCCTCATCTCTGTTTGAAATCTGCTACCCCTTATCCTAAAACTATGACCTCTCATTCTAGATTGCCCCACAAGAGGAAACATCCTCTCTACGTCTACTTAGTCAATCCCCTTAATCATCTTATATACCTCAATTAGATCTCCTCTCATTCTTCTAAACTCCAGATAGTAAAGGCCTAAAGTGCTCAATCTCTCCTCATAAGACAAGCCCCTCATCTCTGGGATCAATCTAGTGAACCTCCTCTGAACTGCCTCCAATGCAACTACATCCTTTCTCAAGTAAGGGGACCTAAACTGTACACAACACTCCAGGTGCGGGCTCACTAATACCTTGTACAGTTGCAGCAACATTTCTCTACTTTTATACTCTATTCCTTTAGCAATAAATGCCAAAATTCCATTTGCCTTCCTTATTACCTGCTGCACCTGCATACTAGATTTCTGCGATTCATGCTCGAGGCCATCCAGATCCCTCTGCGCCGAAACACTCTGAAGTTTCTCTCCATTTAGATAATAATTTGCCTTTCTATTCTCCCGACCAAAGTGGATAACCTTACACTTATCCACGTTAAACTCCATCTGCCAAATTTTGGCCCATTCACCTAACTTATCCATATCCATTTGTAAATTTCTTATTTCTTTATTGCAACTTACTATCCCACCTATTTTAGTGTCATCTGCAAATTTGGCTATAGTACCTTCTATCCCTGCATCCAAATCATTAATATAGATTGTAAATAGTTGAGGCCTGAGGACCGAACCCTGTGGCACCCCATTAGTTGCATCCTGCCAGCCAGAAAAAGACCCATTTATCCCGACTCTGTTTTCTGTTGGTTAGCCAATCCTCTATCCAAGCTAATAAATTGCCCCTAACCCCATGTGATCTTACCTTGTGTATTAACCTCTTGTGCGGTACCTTATCAAATACCTTCTGGAAGTCCAGATATACTACATCTACAGGATCCCCATTATCCACTTTGCTTGTTACAGCTTCGAAAAACTCTAGCAAATTAGTCAAACATGATTTACCCTTCATAAAACCATGCTGACTCTGATGCATTGTGTTTTGACTTTCTAAATGTCCTGTTATTACTTCCTTAATAAAGGATTCGAACAATATTGAAAAATAGAACAACAACTTGTATTTCTATAGCACCTTTAACATTATAAATTTCTGAAGACACTTCGCAGGAGTGTTATCAAACATAATTTGACACTGAGCCACCAAAGGATATATTAGGGAAAATGACCAAAAGCTTGGTCAAAGAGCTTTTAAGGAGCATCTTATAGGAGGAAAGAGAGATGGAGAGGCAGAGAGGTTTAGGGAGGGAATTCGAACTTAGGACCAAGGCAGCTGAAGGCTTGGCTACCAAGGTGGAGCGATTAAAAGCGGGGATGCTCAAGAGGTCAGAATTAGACAAGTGCAGAGATCTCAGTGGGGTTTTAGGACTGGATGCGATTAAAGAGATAGGGAGGGGTGAGGCCATGGTGGGATTTAAAAACAAGGATAAGAATTTTAAAATCAAGCTGTTGCTTAACCAGGAGCCAGAAGAGGTCAGCGAACACAGGGGTGATGAATAATCGGGATTTGGTGCAAGTTAGGACATGGGCAGCAAAGTTTTGGATGATCTCAAGGTTACAGAGGGTAGAACATGGAGGCCAACTATGAGTGTGTTGGAATCGTCAAGTCTAGAGGTAATGAAGACAGTAATGAGGTTTTCAGTAGCTGGTGAGCTGAGGCAGTTTTGGAGTTGGGCACTGTTATGGAGGTGGAATTAGACAGTCTTAGTGATGGCACTTATATGTGATTTGAACGTCATCTGAAGTCAAATATGACACCAAGGGTGCAAATAGTCTGGTTCAGCTTCAGACAGTTGGCAGGGAGAGGGATGGAGTCTATGCTAGGTAACAAAATTTGTAATATGGACCAAAGACACTGGCTTCAGTCTTCCTAATATTTAATTGAAGTAAATTTCTGCTCATCCGGTATTGGATGTCGGACAAGCAGTCTGACACTTTTAGAGACAGTGGAGGGGTCAAGAGAGGTGATGGTAAAGTAAAGCTGTGTGTTATCAGCGTACATGTGGAAACTGACGTATTCTCGGATGATGTTGCTGAGGGGCAGCATGCAGTTGAGAAATAGGAAGGGTCAAGATCCTTGGGGGACACGGGAGTTAATGGTGCAGGAGCAGAAAGGGAAGCCATTGCAGGTGATTCTTTGACCACGATTAGATAAATAAAAATGGAAACAAGTGAGTGCAGTCCCATCCAGCTGGATGACGTAAAAAGTAATTTATATGAAAAGGAATTGAGCCCATGTAACACAATGTAATTAAACAAAGTGGAGAGACAGAAACATTTGGGCAAACGATTTGACGATGTTGATGGTCTTGTCACACTGTAAGGCAATGTAAATGGTAGATTTGAAAGGTATAGCCATAGGAACTAAAGTATCTAAACTATTAAATTGGGTGAAACCACCTTTCTGCTACTGCTTGCTGTCTGGCATCCAGGTTTGGTCACCATAGTTGCAGGAAGGCATCGTCAGAGCTCTAAAGGAAGGCAACAAGGCTAGTCTTGGGATTCGGGCAAAGAGGAGAGAAAACTGGAGTTCGACCTGTCCTTTAAGGGGAAGCAAGATAAGTAAGAAAGAAAGACTTAAATTTATATCTGCCTTTACCAACCTCAGAACATCCCAAAGCGCTTTCCAGCCAATGAAGTACTTTTGAAGCATAGTCACCGTTGTAATGTAGGAAATGCTGCAGCCATTTTGCACGCAGCAAGCTCCCACAGATGGCAATGTGATAATGACCAAATTATCTGTTCCAGTGACGTTGCTTGAGAGATAAATAGTGGTCAGTACACGCAGGAGATTTCCTCTAATCTTCTATGAAATAGTGCCATGGCACATTTTATGCCCACCTCAGAGGGCAGACAAGGCCTCAGTTGGTTGTTACATCCAAAGGATGGCTCCTCCAACAGTGCAATACTCCCTCAGTATTGCACTGGATAGAGTGTGTCAGCATAAATTTTCTACTCAAATCTCTGAAGACCCAGAACCCTCTGACTCAAAAGTGAGAGTGTTACCCACTGAGTCATGGCTGACACTTAGTACAGGAGGGAGAAAGGAATAGATATTGTTATTTAGATAATGTTTATAAGGTGAGTTGAAGCAAGGTTGAAGGAGGCTTGTGTAGAGTATAAACACCGGCATAAAATTCTGTGCAATTTTGGAGAAAGGATGATGGGACCATGGGCTATATTGTGTTATATTGTTCTGGCCAGGTGGTGAGGGAGCAAGTGTTTTTGTGTTAGGATTTTATTTGTCAAATAAACAGACAGTGACAGGTTTTCTTGTAGGTTTTTAGCAGAAGATTAATTATTTGTTGAGAAATATGCCTTATTCCGAAATTGTTACAACCGCATCCACTCACACATTCACTCACACACATAGACACAAGAAGCGATAAATAGAGAAGAAAAGTGGTAAATGGTTTTCAGTGAGGTAGTGTTCAGGGTTCACGGTAAACCTGTTGAATTCTCTCAGAAGTCAAGCTCTCATTGGTTTCAGGTCTGAGATGTTTGCAGATTTCTTTCTTGGTTGAAAGTTCAGTTTGAAGATAGACGATCACTTCCGATTCACTGCTGCATAAGTCGATAATGTAGAATTTACAGCAGGGCGCCCTCCCTTCTGACTTGCTGGATTTTCTCCCAGCTCTTAGTTGGACAAGCTTTTTGGTGGATGCTTCTTTCTGGGTCTCTCTCTCTCTTTCTACCTCAAGGGCTGCCTTTTTAAGGTAAACAGATTATCACATAAAATTCTGGTAGGAGACGCTTTGGTCTCTTCCCCATGGGATCACACAATGGTCTAGGATGAGAATAATCCAGTTATGATATTTCCACTTCATACCTTCTTTGTTTCAGTAGAACCCATTAAGTTCAGGAATGTTTCAGGATGGGATTAATTGACACCTTTCAACCTGGTTAGTTGTCCTTTGTTCTAAACAGACAGTGCAACAATGTTCGAATGCATATGTGGCTATCTTTTGCAGCATTGTCCATTTAAAAAAAAAGTCAGCTCTTCAGTTTGAGTCTGTTTTTTTTATCATTGCACTTCTTGTAAGCGTGACAGCATAATCAAGGGAGTTAATGGGTAGATGAAACAAGTTAATTGGGCTGAATGGAGTAAAGAGAAGTAGAAGGTGTTATTTAAAGTAATTTGAATTTCAGTGTTGGCAAATGTAAAGTCATCCACTTTGGACCTAAAAAAGATAAAACAGGGTACTTTCTAAGTGGTAAAAAGCTAGAAATAGTGGAGGTCCAAAGAGACTTGAGGGTCCAGGTACAAAGATCATTAAAATATCATGAACAGGCACAGAAAATAGTCAAAAAGGCAAATGGAATGCTGACCTTTATATCTGGAGGACTGGAATACAAGCAGGCTGAAGTCATGCTTCAGCTGTACAAAGCTCTGGTTAGACCACACCTGGAGTACTGAGAGCAGTTCTGGTCACCACACCTCTGGAAGGATATATTGGAGGGAGTACAACATAAATTTACCAGAATGATGCCCAGATTGAAAGAGTTAAATTACAAGGAGAGATTACATAAACTAGGGTGTATTCCCTGGAATTTAGAAGGTAATGGGATGGTTTGATTGAAGTGTTCAAGATATTAAGGGGAACAGATAGGGTAGATAGACAGCAACTATTTCTGCTAGTTGAGGAGTCTGGGACTAGGGAGCATAGTCTAAAAACTAGAGCCATGCCTTTCAAGAGTGAAGTTAGGAAATACTTCCACACACAAAGGGTGGTAGAAGTTTGGAACCCTCTTTTGCAAGTGGCAAATGATGCTAGATTAATTGTTAAATTTAAAACTGAGCTGATAGATTTTGTTAACCAAAGGTATTAAGGGATACAGGGCAAAGGTGGGTGTACGGAGTAAGGTAACAGATCAGCCATGGTGTCATTGAATGGTGGAACAAGCTCGAGGGGCTAAATGGCCTCTTCCTGTCCTTATAATCCTATGATGTTAATTGCACTGACTGAGGTAAACAGAAGTAAAGGACATGATTAAAAGTGACGGGAGCTTGAGCAAAACATAAATTAAGAGGTAACAGCTTCACATTTAAGAGCTGTTACCTTATTAAATAGACTGGTGCCATTGCACATAGACTTCAATATATATATCCATTTTAAAAAGGACAGGCGTCTGATTCGGTAGGGCAGCGGAACATGAGTTGGCACTACCATTGGAATTAGGTGAAGATTTGAGCAAGGAAACCATACCTGACCCTGGCAGGTCTCTCAGGGCCTGTAGCAGTGGGTCATGGCAAACCTCAATGAAGGGGTATGCGAAAAAGCAGCGAAGTGGATTCCATGTAGAAGTTCAACCATGATCTTATTGAATGACAAAGTGTGCTCGAGGGACCATATTCCTGTTCCTATTCCTTATGCCCTTATGAAGCAAAATAGATATTATTGAGCTGAAGTATGAGCTGCTGAGATGAGAGACTGAAGGTAACAAACATACTGACAGCAGAGCTTATTTTTTTTATTTGGGGATATTGGGGAAATAACCAAGTTAGAATCAACAGGTGGTGCTGGAGTGAGTCAGTGATCATGGATGGAGCAGACTTGATAGGACAAATGGCTTTCAGGTCTCAAACCGTTGTGTTCTTTGCTGACTTTCTGCTTCAAGGTTTATCAAGATTCAGCAGCACGGCCCGGGGGATCCGTGCCCTCTGTCTGGAAGATCCATGGTCCCTATCCAGGAGATCCAGCCCCAATCTCCATTCCGGGAGCTCTGCCCCCTTTCCCCCTATTTTGGGAGCTCTGTTCCCCATTCCAGGAGATCCGCGCTTCAGTCTGAAGGACCTATGCCTCAGTTTGGGAGATCATGTTTCATTCCAGGAGACTCCCGGGCAATCCGAGTGGAGGGCTGCCAACCCTACCCACACTGTCTCAAGGCAAATTCTCAAACACTGCTGCCAAGTGCAACCTGGCAAACCCTGCTCCCTTTGGTGCTCAATTCGATGCATCAAAATTGCTGCAATACCAACATGCAGTTTCTGTGTTGCACACACTGAACTCCAAAAATCAGAGTCAAAACAGAAAGTGGAATGCATGTGTCCTGACCAACATAAACTCACCCTGACTCCATCACTAATCTGTGCTGAACATGTGCTTTTAGTCAAGATTGCCACCTTTAATCTCATTGACCCTTGTATGACATTTTGCAGTGTGCGATAGATTAAATTCAATGAAGTTTAATTTTAAAAAGGTGACATTTTTCATAATAACAGTGATTATTTTACCAGCAGCAGCTCCAGAGGTATAGAAATTGTCCATACGTCCTTTCAACGACAGAATGATTCATAGTCCAAGGACAATTCTTTTTTTTCGGCTCAAGCCGAACGTTTAACTGATCTAGTTCCTGTTGACAGTAGCAGGGAAGACTAAGCATCCAGTGGCAGTTTTCGATAATGGAGTGTGAGCAGGGCATATGGAAATTCACTGTTAGTTCAGTTTTGCTACTATCGGTGTGTGGATAATGAGATCTAATCTGATCCTTTGTTTTGGGATCATTCCATTCGTATTAAGATATTTTACCTAAGCGCAAAGGCTAGCTCGTTCTTTGGTTTGGGTTTAAAGATAAAGGTGAAAGCCAAATCGTTGGTTCAGCCAAACACTGTTTCATTGACTCCTGATTGTGCGACTTCTGCCGAATATACTCAATGAACATTTCTTGTGCTGTTTCTCATTTGCAGACACTGGCAATCTCGACCAGGAGATTGTGAACGCTAATGTACAGGGTTTCGTTGGCTGCCTCTCTTCAGTTCAGTTTAATTGGATTGCTCCATTAAAGGAGGGACTACGTCATTTTAGCTCTGCCCCAGTGACTGTGAAAGGAGACTTGGTTGAATCTGACTGTCGTTCTTCAATGATGACTGAACCAGTAGCCATGACTACAACACTTTCATTCACAGGTACTTCAGTTTTAATATATTAAGGGGAAGCTAGATAAGCATGTGAGGGACAAAGGAGTAAAATACTATGCTGATGGGGTATGAAGAAGTAGGGTTGGAGGAGGCTCACATGGAGCATAAACACCAGCATCGACAGTTGGACCCGTTTCAGTGCTGTATATTCTATAGAATATTCCACTATGTGTCTAATTTTCCAGATATTCCCTGGTTTGCTTTATTTTGTTCTGTCATACACACTTGGAGACCTTCAGGGAGTGGACAGGAACTGAACCTGCATGAAAGTACCTAACAGCGGGAGGGGATAAATACAGAGTGAGGCTCGGGGCCTGCGCCTACTTTGGGTGTGGGGAGGAACCAGACATGCGTGGGAGCATCTAACAGCAGGAGCGGAGAAATACAGTATGTGGTTTGGGGTCTGCATCTACCTTCAGGGACCGGGGAGAAACTGGACCGCATGGGAGCATCTAATAGCGGGAGGGGATAAATACAGAGTGAGGCTCGGGGCCTGCGTCTACCTTCAGGGAGCAGAGAGGAGCCGAACCTGCGAGGAAGCACCTAACAGCTTCAGGAGTCGGCGCATGCAGACTGAGTTTGAAAAAAATCAGTGACGTTACAGGAAAGCTGTAAGGTGATTAGTTGGTGACTAACTGCTGTTAGGGAGTGTCTGTAAATAACTAGGTTAGCACACTGCTGTTAGGGTGCGTGTGCTAATAGGTGGAAATTCGAAAAATTTAAAATTAAAATTGAAATTTAAGTAGCTACCTTATACTTAATTAAGGCACGCAAACAGAAAGGAAGTAAGAAGTTGGGGAGACTACTGTTTTGTTTTTGTTTTTAAGCAGTAAGTTTTATTGCATCACCAAGGTTTAAATTATTACAGTAAGTGCTGGTGAGGAGAGGCTTTAATTAAAAAACTAATCAAGAAAATAATTAATTAGTGAATTAAAACACAGTAAGGATGGCAGGGCAGGTGATGTGTTGCAGCTGCAGTGTGTGGGAGCTGGGGGACATAAATGTAATCCACAGCAAGCACATCTGCAGTAAGTGTCTATAGCTTGAGGAGCTTCGGCTCAGAGGGGATGAGCTGGAAGCCAAACTACGGACACTGTGATGCATCAGGGATGGGCAAAGTTACCTTGTTTCACAAGACAGTTCACACCCAATAGGATAGGGTCTTCTGATTTGGTCAGTGGTCAGGGCAGGAGGATGTGACTGCGAGCATGGTAGGTAAGGGAATCAAGAAGACAAAAGTGGAGGAGTCTCAGCCCTTGCAATTGTCCAACAGGTTAGAGGTTCTTTCAGCTTGTATGGATGAGAATGAGGGCTGCAGGGTAGATGACCAAACTGACCATGGCATTGTGGTACAGGAAGCTATTCAAGCGGGAGGAGTAGATAGGAATGTAGTGGTAGTAGAAGATAGTATAGTCAGGGGGATAGATAAAGTTCTCTGCAGCCAAGAGTGAGAGTCCAGAAGGCTGTGTTGCCTGCCTGGTGTCAGGGTTTGGGACATCTGTTCAGGGCTGGAAAGGAACTTACAGTGGGAAGGGGGAGGATCCAGTGGTCATGGTCCACATGGGTACCAACGACATAGATAGGATTAGGAAATAGGTTCTGCATAGGGAGTATAAACAGGTAGGAGCTAAATTAAAAAGCAGAACCTCAAAGGTAGTAATCCAGAGATTATTACCTGAGCCACAAGCAAATTGGCATAGAGGAAATAAGATTAGAGAGGAAATAAGATTAGAGAGTTAACTGCGTGGCTCAAAGATTGGTGCAGGAGAAATGGGTTTCGATTCATGGGACACTGATACCAGTAGGGGAAAGTGGGAGCTGTACCGTTGGGACCAGCATTCTGGCAAGTCGTTTAACTAAGGTGGGAGAGAGGGCTTTAAATTAAATAGTGGGGGCAAGGGATCAAGTGAGAGATATGTGAGAATTTAAAAAGAGAGGAGAAGGCAAGAGAGCAAGGTCGCAATAAGGGTAGTGGTAATCAAGGGTGGCAGGAAGGGACAGAGCGTACAAACTTAAGATTTAACCAGCAGATAAGGCTAGAGGTCATGAACTAACAGAGTGGGGGAGGGTAAAGGGAGATTTAAAAATCCAAAGAGAAAGCTCGAGTCATTGGAACAATATAATCTTGTGGGTAAAGACAAGCAGAATTGGGCAGGAAGGGACAGAGAGTTTAACAAAAATTGTACATCAGCAAATAAGGTTATTGCAGGGAATAGAAATTTTTTAAAAATGAAATTAAAAGTTCTTTATCTGAATGTGCGAAACATCTGCAATAAGATAGATGAACAAGTGGCACAAATAGAGGTATATGGTTTAGATCTGATCACCATTACAGAGACATGGTTACAAGATGATCAAGGTTGGGAAATAAATATATCAGGATACACAATATTTTGGAAAGACAGACAGAATGGCAAAGGTGGAGGGGCAGCCTTGATAATAAAGGATGACGTAAGGACTTTAGGAAGAAAGGATCTGGCCTCAGAAGATCTGAACTAGAATCAGTATGGGTGGAAATGAGGAATAGCAAGAATCAGAAAACACTGGTGGGGAATAGTTCATAGGCAGTCTAACAGTAGCTGTACTGTTGAACAGAGCATTAAACAAGAAATTATTGGAGCTTCTAACAAAGGCAATGTAATAATTGTGGAGGACTTTAATCTTCATATAGACTGGGACAATGCAATTGAATAGAGTGGTCTAGAAGATGAGTTCGTAAAATGTTTTCGGGATAGTTTCTTGGAGCAATACATTGTGAAACCGACTAAGGATAAAGCTATCTTAAATCTAGTATTGTGTAATGAAGCAGGGTTAATTATTAATGTCATAGTAAAAGTTCCACTGGGAAAGAGTGATCATAATACCACTGAATTCCATGCTAAGTTTGAAAGTGGCATACTCCAATCGCAATCTTAAACTTAAACAAAGCCGATTATGTCAGCATGAGGGGAGAGCTAGCTAAGGTAAATTGAGTAAATAGACTAAAAGGTATGACAGTAAATGAACAGTGGGAAACCTTTAAAGAAACAATTCAAAATGTTCAACAAAAATACATTCCATTGAAAAACAAAACTCAGCCAGAAAGACCCATCCATAGATCACTCAGGAAGTTAAGGATGGTATTAGATTAAAAGAAGAGACTTACATTGTTGCAAAAAAGAGAAGCAAGTTTGGGGATTGGGAGTGTTTTAGAAACCAGCAAAGGGCCACCAAAAAAGGAAACAATAAAATGAGAGTAAACTAGCCAGTAATATAAAAATAGATTATAAGAGCTGTTATAGATATATTAAAAGAAAGAGTAGCTAAAGTAAACATTGGTCCCTTAGACCCAGAGACAGGACCAATTATCATGGGGAATGAAGAAATGGCAGAGGCATTGAACAAATATTTTGTGTCTGTTTGATACAAGTTTCATACCAGAAATAACCAGTAACCTTGAGGCTAAAATGAATGAGGAAATTAAGGAAATTCATATCAGCAGAGAAAAAGTATTGGAGAAACTTGAAGGACTAAAGTCCAACAAATCTCCAGGACCTGATGACCTATACCCGAGAGTTCTAAAAGAGACAGCTGCAGAGATAGTGGATGCGCTAGCTTTGATTTTCCAAAATTCCTCTGATTTGGGAACGGTCCCATCTGATTGGAATTTGTCAAATGTTACACCGCTTTTCAAGAAAGGAGGGAGTGAGAAAACCTTGAACTACAAGCCAATTAGCCTAACATCAGTCATTGGGAAAATGCTGGAATCTATTATTAAGGGAGTCTTCACAATACACTTAGAAAAGCACAGTATGATTAGAACAAGTCAACAAGGGAAATCCTGTTTGACAAATTTATTAGAGCTTTTTGAGGATGTAACTAATAGCGTAGATAAAGGGGAGCTAGTAGATGTAATATACCTGGATTTCTAAAAGGTATTTGATAAGATGCCACACAAAAGGTTAATAGGCAAGATAAGGGCTCATGGTGTTGGGGGTAATATATTAGCAAGGATAGAGGATTGGTTAATGGACAGGAAGCAAAGAGTGGGCATAAATGGGGTATTTTTAAGTTGGCAGGCAGTGAATAGTGGAGTGCTGCAAGGATCAGTGCTGTGGCCTCAGTTATTTGCATATATGAATATACATATGAATGATTTAGATGAAGAGACAGATAATAATGTATCTAAGTTTGCTGATGATACAAAGGTAGTTAGAAAGGTAAGCTGTGGAGAGGACACAGAGAGGCTGCAAAGAGATATAGACAGGTTAAGTGAGTGGGCAACAAGATGGCAGATGGAGTACAATGGAGGGAAGTGTGAAGTTATTCACTTTGGCCATAAGAACAGAAAGCAGAATGCTTTTTAAAAGGTGTGCAACTTGTAAGTGTTGATGTTCAAAGGGTCTTGGGTGTGTTTGTACAAGGAACACAGAAAGTTAGCATGCAGGTACAGCAAGCAAGTAGGAAGGCAAATGGCATGTTGGCCTTTATTGCAAGGGGATTGAAGTAAAGGAATAAAGACTTGCTACAGTTGTACAGGGTTTTGGTGAGACCACATCTGGAGTACTGTGTGAAGGTTTGGTCTCCACAATATAAGAAAAAATATACTTGCATTGGAGGCAGTAGAGCGAAAGTTCACTAAATTAGTCCCTGGGATGAGGGGGTTGTCCTATGATGAGAGGCTAGGTAAATTGGGCCTATATTCTCTAGGGGTTAGAAGAATGCGAGGCGATTTCATTGAAACATACAAAATTCTGAAGGGGCTGGATAGGGTAGACACTGAGAGATTGTTCCCACTTGTCGGGAATTTAAAACATAGGGACATAGTCTCAGGATAAGGGGCCGATCATTTAGAACTGAGATGAGGAGAAATGACTTCACTCAAAGGGTTGTGAATCTTTGGAATTCTCTACCCCAGAGGGTTGTGGGTGTTCCATCATTGAATATTGTTATGACCAGGTGCGAAAAAGGTCGAGGGTTCCTTTTCACCCTTCACCTGGTCTTACTGTAACAGGGTTTAATTTTAAACACACTGTGTTTTTAGCTTCCCCTTGGTGAATCCTTGTTCACCACTTTCCAATTATAAGACAAAGAAACCAGCACAACAGGTTTACTCAGGTTTAAAGAAGAAAAGTGAAATTTTATTAAACTTAATCTCTAATTTGGTTAATGCCTATGGATGCACAACACACCCACACTAGCATGCATATGTGATACACACATGCAGATAGGGACAGAAAGAGTAGAAGAAAAATAAAAGTGGAAAGATTTGAGGCAATATCGGAAGAGTTGTTGTTACGGTTCTTCGAGCTCATTGTCGAATCCTTTTGTAGGTAGATCTTGCTTTTCGTTGGGGCCCAGTATTCTTCTTAAACCTTGTTCACTGGGGAGACTTTTCTCTCTTGGGGTTCATGTGTATTCAATTGGTTTTGGCGTTTTGTGAGAAATCGATGGGAGCAGGCAGGAGAGGCTGTGGCGAGCCAGCTAGGAGAGGTCTTTTCAATCCAGGAGCAAACAGCTTTCTCGAGGCTTTCAGTTCAAACTGTACAATTCAGAAATAAAACCCAGACTGCGAAGCAGGTTAGTCATGTGGCTAACTGGTTTGACCATGTCTGTTCTCTGTGTATTGTGTGTGTCAGGGAATGGTCCTTTGTCCATAAACACTGTCTGATAATATGCAAAAATGTCTTTCTAGTCAGGGGCCTGGCAATCCCTTGGAACAGGCCTTCTCTTCTTCCGAGCAACAATTTGAAATTTAATGTACATATGACAAAATTAATATGCCTCGTTCTTGGTAGGTGGGGGCCTGCATGACAATATATTTAAAGTATAGGGAGATTTTTGGTCTCTCAGAATCAAGGGATATTGCGAGCGGGCAGGAAAGTGGATTTGACGCCTAATATCAGCCATGATCGTGCTTAATAGTGGATCAGGCTTGTTGGGCCAAATGGTTTACTCCTGCTCCTATTTCTTTCATCCCTGTGTCTGCGTGGGTTTCCTCCGGGTGCTCCAGTTTCCTCCCACATGCCAAAGACTTGCAGGTTGATAGGTAAATTGGCCATTATAAATTGCCCCTAGTATAGGTAGGTGGTAGGGAAATATAGGGACAGGTGGGGATGTGGTCGGAATATGGAATTAGTGTAGGATTAGTATAAATGGGTGGTTGATGGTCGGCACAGACTTGGTGGGCCGAAGGGCCTGTTTCAGTGTTGTATCTCTAAACTAAACTAAACCTCACCTATGTCCTCCAGCTCCACACAAAGATTGCCACGTTGGTCCCTAATGGGCTCTACTCTTTCCCTGGTTATCCTTTACCCTTAATATACATATAAAACGCCTTACGATTTTCCTTTATCTTGCCCGCCAATGTTTTTTCATGTCCCCTCTTTGGTCTCCTAATTACTTTTTTAAGTGCTCCCCTACACTTTCTATACTCCTCTAGTGCCTCCGCTGTTTTCAGCGCTTGGGATCTGCCATGAGTCTCTTTTTTTTCCTGATCCAATCCTCTATATCTCTTGACATCCAGGGTTCCCTGGACCTGTTGGTCCGACCCTTCACCTTAACGGGTACATGTTGGCTCTGAACTGTCACTGTTTCCTCTTTGAATGACTCCCACTGATGTGATGTAGACTTTCCTACAAGTAGCTGCTCCCAGTCCACTTTGGCCAGATCCTGTTTTATCATATTGAAATCGGCCTTACCCCAATTCAGTACCTTTATTTCTGGTCCATCTTTGTCCTTTTCCATAACTACCTTAAATATTACAGAGGTATGGTCACTATCCCCAAAATGCTCCCCCACTGACACTTGTCCGGCTTCATTCCCTAGGATTAGGTCCAATACTGCCCCTTCTCTTGTAGGACTTTCTACGTACTGGCTCAAAAAGCTCTCCTGTATGCATTTTAAGAATTCCACCCCCTTTAAGCCTTTTGCACTAAGACTATCCCAGTTAATATTGGGGAAGTTGAAATCTCCTACTATTATTAGTCATAGAGAGATACAGCGAGTCTGTGCCGACCATCAACCACCCATTTATACTAATCCTATATTAGTCCCATATTCCCTTACACTCTCCTACCACCTACCTACACTAGGGGCAATTTACAATAGCCAATTTACCTATCAACCTACAAGTCTTTGGCGGTGGGAGGAAACCGGAGCACCCAGCGGGAACCCACGCGATCACAGGGAGAACTTGCAAACTCCACACAGGCAGTACCCAGAACTGAACCCGGGTCACTAGAGCTGTGAGGCTGCGGTGCTAACCATTGTGCCACTGTACCGCCCATATTACCCTATTATTTTTACACCTGAGATTTGCCTACATATCTGCTCCTCTATCTCTTCCTGACTGTTTGGGGGCCTATAGTACACACCCAGCCAAGTGATTGCCCCCTTTTTGTTTTTAAGTTCTACCCAAATGACCTCATTTGAGGAACCTTCTAAGATATCATCCCTCCTTACTGCAGTAATTGACTCCTTGATCAACAGTGCAATGCCACCTCCTCTTTTATCCCCTCCACTGTCACACCTGAAGATTCTATACCCTGGAATATTGAGCTGCCAGTCCTGTCCCTCCCTCAACCATGTCTCTGTGACAGCAATGATATCATAATCCCATGTGCTAATCAACACCCTCAATTCATCTGCCTTACTAGTAAGACTCCTTGCACTGAAATAGATGCAATCCAGCCTTGCATTTTTCACTTGAGCCTTACCAGGTCTATATTTGCTCTGCCTTCCAGACAGACGCAGTTTCTGTTCTATATCACCCCATACTGTACCTCCACTCTGTATCCCATCCCCCTGCCAAATTAGTTTAAACCCCCTCCCCCCCCCCCCCCCACAGCACTAGCAAACCTCCCAACAAGGATGTTTGTCCCATTCCGGTTCAGGTGCAATCCATCCAGCTTGTACAGGTCCCACCTTTGCCAGAAACAGACCCAGTGATCCAGGAAACTAAAGCCCTCCCCCCTGCACCATCTTCTCAGCCACGCATTCATCTGCTCTATCCTCCTATTTCTAAACTCAGTAGCAGGTGGCACCGGGGGTAATCCAGAGATTACAACCTTAGAGGTCCTGCTTTTTAATCTGTTACCTAGCTCCCTAAATTCTTGTTGTAGGACCTCATCCCTTTTTCTACCTATGTCGTTGGTACTAATGTATACCACAACCTCTGGCTGCTCACCCTCCCCCTTCAGAATGTCCTGCAGCCGCTCTGTGACATCCTTTACCCTAGCACCAGGGAGGCAACATACCATCCTAGAGTCACAGTGGTTTGCAGCCACAGAAACACCTATCTGTATCCCTTATGATAGAATCCCCTATCACTACAGCCCTTCCACTCATTTTTCTCCCCTGCTGTGCAGCAGAGCCATCCTTGGTGCCACGGACCTGGCTGTTGCTGCGTTTCCCTGGGAGGCCATCTCCCCCCCACCTCCCCCCCAAAAGCGGTATATCTGTTTGAGAGGGGGATGGCCACAAGGGACTCCTGTACTGCCTGCCTGCAGCTACTACTCCGCCTGGTGGTCACCCATCCCTTTTCTGCCTGTGCTGCCATTACCTGTGGTGTGACCACCTCTCTAAATGTGTTATCCACGAAAGTTCTGCCATTGAGGACACATAAGCCAGTTTTCACAATATAAATGTGGGCATAGAGTGTCTAGAAGTCATTCTCCCATAGCCTGAGCTAGAGAGGCACACCTGAGACAGCACTTATTCTATACTCAAGGGAATTGGCCAGAATTAATACCTGGTTTTGGATGGACAAGGAAAGGCAGTGGAATGCAGAGATCAGCCAGAGGATGGCCAGAAGGAGTATGTTACTCGAGAAAGGCCACAATGTTGCAAATTTTTCAATCTCATGATCCCATGAAGAGGGCCATTCAGCCAACAAGAAGGAGAAATTGAGCAAAGCTCAGAGAAATTTATTGAAAAAAGGGATAATGGTATGAGGAGGAAAAGGCAAAATGGAGCAGAGATGATTCAGTGGTGTGTATTCTAGACAGTCACTTTTGTGGCTGGAATTTGTCCAGTGGTGAGTTTTTGCTACCAAGGCGAAGGTGGATGGGCTGATGCCGAGAATGGGAGTGGAGTTGATGGTGGTCATCTACCTAAGAATAAATGGGCCACCTGGATTTAAGCATATTACCATGAAACCAGGGGCTTAGAACCAATTGAGGTCAGTTGACAGTAAGGAGGTAGTAACAAAAGCCTGTAAGGAACTAGATAATGAAGTCAGTGTGACTAAGGGGAAGAGCAGGCAGGGAGCAGATGATGAATATAAAGGGACTGGTGGTCTGAGGTGCATTTGTTTTAATGCAAGAAGTGTAGTAGGTAAGGCAGATGAACTTAGGGCTTGGATTAGTACCTGGGAGTATGATGTTATTGCTATTACTGAGACTTGGTTGAGGGAAGGGCATGATTGGCAACTAAATATCCCAGGATATCGATGCTTCAGGCGGGATAGAGAGGGAGGTAAAAGGGGTGGAGGAGTTGCATTACTGGTCAAAGAGGATATCACAGCTGTGCTGAAGGAGGGCACTATGGAGGACTCGAGCAGTGAGGCAATATGGACAGAACTCAGAAATAGGAAGGGTGCGGTAACAATGTTGGGGCTGTACTACAGGCCTCCCAACAGCGAGCGTGAGATAGAGGTACAAATATGTAAACAGATTATGGAAAGATGTAGGAGCAACAGGGTGGTGGTGATAGGAGATTTTAATTTTCCCAACATTGACTGGGATTCGCTTAGTGTTAGAGGTCCAGATGGAGCAGAATTTGTAAGGAGCATCCAGGAGGGTTTTCTAGAGCAGTATGTAAATAGTCCAACTCGGGAAGGGGCCATACTGGACCTGGTGTTGGGGAATGAGCCCGGCCAGGTTGTTGAAGTTTCAGTAGGGGACTACTTTGGGAATAGTGATCACAATTCCGTAAGCTTTAAAATACTCATGGACAAAGACGAGAGTGGTCCAAAAGGGAGAGTGCTAAATTGGGGGAAGGCCAACTACACCAAAATTCGGCAGGAGCTGGGAAATGTAGATTGGGAGCAGCTGTTTGAAGGTAAATCCACATGTGATATGTGGGAGGCTTTTAAAGAGAGGTTGATTAGCGTGCAGGAGAGACATGTTCCTGTGAAAATGAGGGATAGAAATGGCAAGATTAGGGAACCATGGATGACAGGTGAAATTGTGAGACTAGCTAAGAGGAAAAAGGAAGCATACATAAGGTCTAGGCGGCTGATGAAAGACGAAGCTTTGAAAGAATATCGGGAATGTAGGACCAATCTGAAACGAGGAATTAAGAGGGCTAAAAGGGGTCATGAAATATCTTTAGCAAACAGGGTTAAGGAAAATCCCAAAGCCTTTTATTCATATATAAGGAGAAAGAGGGTAACTAGAGAAAGGATTGGCCCACTAAAGGACAAAGGAGGAATGTTATGCTTGGACTCAGAGAAAATGGGTGAGATTCTAAACGAGTACTTTGCATCGGTATTCACCGAGGAGAGGGACATGACGGATGTTGAGGTTAGGAACAGATGTTTGATTACTCTAGGTCAAGTCGGCATAAGGAGGGAGGAAGTGTTGGGTATTCTAAAGGGCATTAAGGTGGACAAGTCCCCAGGTCCGGATGGGATCTATCCCAGGTTACTGAGGGAAGCGAGAGAGGAAATAGCTGGGGCCTTAACAGATATCTTTGCAGCATCCTTAAACACGGGTGAGGTCCCGGAGGACTGGAGAATTGCTAATGTTGTCCCCTTGTTTAAGAAGGGTAGCAGGGATAATCCAGGTAATTATAGACCGGTGAGCCTGACGTCAGTGGTAGGGAAGCTGCTGGAGAAGATACTGAGGGATAGGATCTATTCCCATTTGGAAGAAAATGGGCTCATCAGTGATAGGCAACATGGTTTTGTGCAGGGAAGGTCATGTCTTACCAACTTAATAGAATTCTTTGAGGAAGTGACAAAGTTGATTGATGAGGGAAGGGCTGTCGATGTCATATACATGGACTTCAGTAAGGCGTTTGATAAGGTTCCCCATGGTAGGCTGATGGAGAAAGTGAAGGCGCTTGGGGTCCAAGGTGTACTAGCTAGATGGATAAAGAACTGGCTGGGCAACAGGAGACAGAGAGTAGCAGTAGAAGGGAGTTTCTCAAAATGGAGACGTGTGACCAGTGGTGTTCCACAGGGATCCGTGCTGGGACCACTGTTGTTTGTGATATACATTAATGATTTGGAGAAAAGTATAGGTGGACTGATTAGCAAATTTGCAGACGACACTAAGATTGGTGGAGTAGAAGATAGTGAAGGGGACTGTCAGAGAATACAGCAGAATATAGATAGATTGGAGAGTTGGGCAGAGAAATGGCAGATGGAGTTCAATCAGGGCAAATGCGAGGTGATGCATTTTGGAAGATCCAATTCAAGAGTAAACTATACAGTAAATGGAAAAGTCCTGGGGAAAATTGATGTCCAGAGAGATTTGGGTGTTCAGGTCCACTGTTCCCTGAAGGTGGCAACGCAGGTAAATAGAGTGGTCAAGAAGGCATACGGCATGCTTTCCTTCATCGGACGGGGCATTGAGTACAAGAGTTGGCAGGTCATGTTACAGTTGTATAGGACTTTGGTTCGGCCACATTTGGAATACTGCGTACAGTTCTGGTCGCCACATTATCAAAAGGATGTGGATGCTTTGGAGAGGGTGCAGAGGAGGTTCACCAGGATGTTGCCTGGTATGGAGGGCGCTAGCTATGAAGAGAGGTTGAGCAGATTAGGATTATTTTCATTAGAAAGACGGAGGTTGAGGGGGGACCTGATTGAGGTGTACAAAATCATGAGAGGTATAGACAGGGTGGATAGCAAGAGGCTTTTTCCCAGAGTGGGGGTTTCAATTACTAGAGGACACGAGTTCAAAGTGAAAGGGGAAAAGTTTAGGGGGGATATGCGTGGAAAGTTCTTTACGCAGAGGGTGGTGGGCACCTGGAACGCATTGCCAGCGGAGGTGGTAGATGCGGGCACGATGGAGTCTTTTAAGACGTATCTAGACAGATACATGAATGGGCAGGAAGAAAAGAGATACAGAACCTTAGAAAATAGGCGACATGTTTAGAGAGAGGATCTGGATCGGCGCAGGCTTGGAGGGCCGAAGGGCCTGTTCCTGTGCTGTAATTATCTTTGTTCTTTGTTCTTTGTAATTGATAGAAGTATTAGTGGGGAGTTGAGGATTAATTTTTTTCACACAGAAGGTTATGTGTATCTGGAATTCACTGCCTGAAAGGATGGTAGAGGCAGCAACCCTCATAGCATTTGAAAACACTTAGATATGCACTTGAAGTGCCGTAAACTACAGAGCTTTGGACCAAGAGCTGTAAGTTGGGGTTAGGCTAGATCATTCTTTTTCAGCCAGCATGGACAGGGTGAGCTGAATGGCCTCCTTCTGACCATAAATTTTTCTATTTTTCAATGTGCAATCTTGGCTTCAGCACCCACATGGTGATGGGAGTCCATAAGTGGATGGCTCATTGCTATCAGTCTAAGAATATTAGCTTTCGAAATATTATGGAGAAAACAGAAGAGATGAGCTACATCTGAACAGGACAAGATCAGACAGATGAAATGTTTACACAGAGGAAGGAACTGCGATTAATTAAAACTGGATTTGGTGGAGTCCTCATTATTGATCAGTAAAGTTTGGAGGGTGGTCAAGAAAGGGAGAGAACCAAAAAGAAGGGGAACACAAGCAAATGCAAAGAGACCTACAAAAACCTTAAGAATAAATGATGTGCAGAAGGGTTTTGTTGTATTTCCCTGCTGGGTTTCTGTTATATCACCAATGGTAAGCTGTTCCATCCATCCCAGAGCAAACAATGCAGACAGTGACTTTGGGTCAGTGTAAGAACTGGTCCACAGCCATTCAATCCCTTGGAATCACTCCAGTGGCTGGCCACTTAACGTCTCCCGTATTACCATGGTTTCCAAGGGCCTTTGTTTTCAGTGCAGTGCAAATCCCCAACCTGCCCGAAGCTTGAACTACATTGTTTGAAATTGACTATCAATGGGATTACAGAGAGGCCTAGCAGAAAGCAAATTCTGACCTCAGCTGGGCCCAAGCAGGTAAGAAAACAGATTTTGTTTTTCCAAGTCAAACAAAATCTTTTGGTGTTTTCCTTCAATACTTTGAATAAAAGTGCTCCCTTTCACCTTACCTTCCCCTTGAAACCTTTTGCTGACTTTCTTACCGGAAATGACACTAGGAAATTGGAAGGATAAGAATTAGCTTTGGGTGCAAATTCTTTTTTGCAACATTCTCTCACGTCTCTCAATTATAGTAACCAGATAAGCGAAAAAGAAAGCATGAAGAATTCAGGAGATTTCAATTTCAAGGGTATGTGATCATTTTAAAGGAAACGATACTTATGCCATATTAAAGGTGCCATTTCAAGATAGAATAGGTTTTAGTAGCACTCGAATCATACTAACAAAAATATCATGAATGTATTGTGGTTATTTAAAACTGACATTAAAAAAACTGCATTGTTCTATTTAAGGAATTTAATTTTTTTTGTGTTTTCCACCTATAAGAATGTTCTTTATTTTGTTATTGTTAACCTATAAATAAAATATCACATTCTGTTTGGGCCAAGTCTGTACTTTTCTTTGTTTCTTTTTCATCAGATTATAGGCCTGAGACCCCCATTCAGGAACTCCTGAACAATAGCAGCAATTGCAAGGCAACACTGTGAAGAAATTGCAAGTCTGCAGCACCTTATTTTTCCTTTCAGTCTCTTAAATGGATTGAAACTCGTGGTCTGCAGGCTTCAGATTTTTCAATCAGCTCTCCCTGCATTTCACAGCCATACTTTAATATATTCATAACTAATATTACTTCAACCCTTATCTTAAATATGTACATTTTGAGAACCAAAACTGGGATCTTTTCCTTCAGTAACTCTGAATTTTAATTTATGATTAATTTTTAATCTCTTGCCTTTTCTACAATCATCTTTAGCTTTCAGACTATTTTTTTCGGCAGGCTTGCTTTCATTTCTTCATCTGTGTTCAATCATGTCTATCTTCCTGCCTCTGTGTAGACTTGATAGTGGCTGGTGATGTGAAACCTAGATTTATCTTATTTGGTCTGTTCAATTCAGAATACTCTCAGGCTCAAACTGCATGCTCTGTGTGTACTTACGCAATCCTTCAGTGAATTGTTTGTCTGATGTTACATAATGAGCCAAGGCATTCTGGAAGGCAGCACAGTGTGATTGGATTTCCACCCATCAGGCTTCCTTGGGAGTGACACAAGCTAAGCCCTGGGGATAGGGGCAGAAAAGGGGCAATTTTCCACATTGTTTACAGCATCTTCCTGGGCATCTATTCCCTAGGGGTAAGTGGAATTTGAGAGCAGCACCATGCTGTGATATCTTAGGGAAGAGGGGCAAGCCAGTCTGGCCAAAGTGATTACAGTTTAAAATAAACTTTTACTTGAGGTGCACCATTGTTGATTGTAATACTTTCTTAATTGATAATGAGAATGATTACTGCTAGGAAATGGCATTGTGGGCCCAACTTAATTGCTATCGCATTGTGATGATTGTCTCATACAGGCATACCTTTTGTGTACCTCATGTTGGTGGTGTGCAGATAGATGTCCAGCAGAGATATCTGGCCCCCAACTTTGACGTTATCAGTATCAGATGTAGCTCAGTGGTAGCACTCTTGCCTTGTTGATTCAAAAGGTCATGGGTTCAAGTCCTAAACCAGGAACTTGAACATAAAATCTAAGTTCGAGTGCAGTACTGAGGGAGTGCTGCACCATCGGTGTTGGCATCTTTTGGATGAGATTTTAAATCAGGGTCTTGTCTGCCATCTCGGGGAATTATTTGATAAGAGCAAGGGAGTTTTTATTGGTGTCCTGGCCTACATTTATCGGAACATGACGAGAAAAGTTGCATACCCAGCAGAAATATGTTTCAGCCCAATTCCTTTTTGCAGACTGCACTATTTCTGTATCTTATACACGTTGGAATTTCTAAGTTACGACCCTATGTCAGAACCTAAAGTGACTTTAAAATGAAGGCAAGAAAGTCTTCCAATCTATTGAAGCTCCAGTTGAGTGGGTACAGTTGCTACACACTTGCAGGCTGCATTTTTCCTTTGGCAAGTTCTTGTTCACACATCATGACATGACTATATGAAATGAGGGAGGCCTTTCAGCCCATTCTAAGCTCAAACATTTAAAAGACATGCAGTTCATCTAACATGAAATTCAATAGAATGATGAATGAACCCAAGATTTTCACCTCTATTACACTATTCAAAAGAACACTATACGATTCAGAAACTATTCCAAATGTTGATCAATATTTGAGTGAGAAAGATCTTCCTGAAATCAGTTCTGAGTTGACCCTTCATGAATTGCAATCTGGGCTCCATTATTCCACTCCTATCCTTGGCTGCAAAATACAAGAAACTTTAGCTCATTCATGTACCATTTAATAATTTACATACTTCTATTAGGTTCCCTCTCTCCTTCACCATGTCACCACAGGAAGCTTTCAACACTGTCTGAGGTGCTTCCCAGAGAGAGTGAAGAGTCATTATTAACAACAGCAGCAATGCTTCTATTTATATAGCACCTTTAATGTAGTAAAATGTCCCAATGTGCTTCGCAGGTACATTATCAAACACAACTTGACATCAAGTCATGTGAGGAGATAGGGCAGAGCATCAAAAGCTTGATCAAAGAATTTGGTTGTAATGAGCTTCTTAAAGGAGAAAAGAGAGACAAAGAGGAGAAAAGGTTTAGGGAGGGAATTTCAGAGCTTAGGGTCTTGGCAGCTGAAGGTACTGCTGCCAATGGTAGAGTGATGAAAATTGGAGATGCTAAGGAGGCCAGAACTGGAGGAGTGCTGCCATCTCGGAGGGTTGTAGGGCTGGAGGAGATTACAGAGAAAAGGAAGGCATTGCTTAACTGGGAGCCAGTGTCAGTCAGTGGCCTCAGTGGGTGTCATGAGGTATTCACCCTGTGCTTTTTTTTATTTGGCCAAGTTAGCATCGCTCGCAAGGTCAGCATTTATTACCCAACCGTAAGAGCCCTTGAGAAGGTGGTGGTGAGCCACCTTCTTGAACTGCTGCAGTACATATTGTGGTGATACACCCACAGTGCCCGGAGTTCCAGGCACTGGAAGTGGCAGTGGAAGAATGCCAATTATAGTTACAAGTCAGGATGGTGTGTGACTTGGAGGGGAACTTGCAGTTGGTGGTGTTTCCATGCATCTGTTGCCCATTGTTGCAACCAGGTGAGAAAGAGGTCGAGGGTTCCCTTTCAGCCTCCACCTGGTCTTACTGTAACAGGGTTTTATTTTTAAACTCCCATGCTAGCATGCATAAGTGATACACACATGCAAATAGAGACAGAAAAGAGCAGAAGAAAAATTAAATGCATGGATTGAGGCAATATCTGAAGAGTTGTTGTTACGGCTCTTCAAGCTCACTGTAGAGTCCTTTTGTAAGTAGATCTTGCTTTTCGTTGGGCCCCAGTATTATTCTTAAACCTTGTTCACTGTAGGAGGCTTTTCTCTCTTGGGGTTCATGTGTCTTCAGTCATTTTTTAGAGTTCTGTGAGAAAGAAATAGGAGCAGACAGGAGAGGCTGTGGTGAGCCAGCTAGGAGAGGTCCTTTCAATACAGGAGCAAACAGCTTTCTACAGGCTCTCAGCTTAAAACTGTACAATTCAGAAAAAAACCCATACTGCCAAGCAGGTCACTAGCTGGTTTGACCACATCTGTTCTCTGTGTATTGTGTGTGTCAGGGAATGGTCCTTTGTCTACAAACACTGTCTGTTAATAAGCAAAAATGTCTTTCCAGCCAGGGGCCTGGCAGCCCCTTGTAACAGGCCTTCTCTTCTTCCCAGCAACAATTTGAAATTTAATGTCCATGTGGAAAAATTAATGTGCCTAATTTTTGGCTGATGGGGGCCTGCATGACACCTTCACACCCAGGGGAATGAAATGTGATTTGAAAAAGAGGCGCATTTCATTAAAAGGGTTGAGAAAAAATATAAGATACAGAAAACCATGCATTTCTCTCATTCATTCCCATTCATTTGTGAATCCTAACACTTACTAAAATTGTCTTTTCTTGGTGCCAGTGCTGCTTTAAATTCCCCTTTTTTGCATCCCAGTAACCATATAGTTTCTTTGGGGAAGTTTTTCTTCAGTTTGCCCATTGCCATGACTGCCTAGGGCCTTTGTTCCTGTTGAGGTGTGCCAAGGGGGAAGGGGGGGGGGGGGGGGGGTTAGATTTAATTAGCCCTAAGATGGAATTTTTTCCAGGAGAGTCAGTAGTGGGTGGGTCTATCCTGAACTCTCTTTGGCACTTTGACTAGGTGAGGCATCACCCTCACGGTTTCTCTGCCCCCTACAGGTCTTTGTCTCTGCTGGTTCCTGTAAATGCTGTTAGCAACTCTGGTGGGGTGCTTCTAGGGTCTGCATTTACGTAGGAGGATGTGGGGTCTAACTTTTCAAATTTTTTGGGGTTGACTGACTGGACAGTAGGGGTTTTCATCCGGGATTCCTCCCAGACTTCCTTTAACCAGCCCTCTTAGTCACTTTTTCCCCTTCCCTGTCTAACCTTTTGCTAGCCATGTGCCTGCCTGTCCCTTTTTCTTCTAGGCAGGGGTCCCTTACAGTTCACCAGCCCTCTGCTGGAGGGTCCGCCTAACACTGGTACAGGACTTAGGGGTGCAGGTTTTACAGTAGGTTGGTTTTTCCCCTCAACCTGGCATATGTGGCAACACCTGCAGTACTCCACCACATCTTTGTGGAGTTTTCGCCAGTCAAACTGCTGTTTTATGCAGGCTTTGGTCTTTCGTATACCGGCATGTACAGCTACTATAGTCTCGTGGACCCTCCTTAATATTTCTCTCCGGTACCTCTGCACCACCACTAACTGGTGAACTACTGGCCACTCCTTGCTCTCAGGTCTGCGAGGAGAACTCCATTTCCTCATCACTACCTCATTCTTTAAATACTAGCAATCAGGGACTCCCTCTGCTTCACTTTCAGACTGGGCAGCCAGTGCTAACTCTTGCAATACTGGTTTGGCTCGCTGAGCCTCAGTGAGGGAAAATCCATTTAATTCATTCCCTGGGTTTCCTAACTTTGCAAAGAAAGTCTCGGACAGGCAGACCTCATGGTCATCTGCCTGCAGTGCCAATGCAATCTGCTCTGGGGGAGCTGTTTTGATCATGGCCTGATCCACTGCACATTCAGGGAAACTGCAGGGATCCGTCTCCTGCCACGGCCCTGTCTCTCTGACCTCCTGCGGTCTTCCTTTCACTACCAGGGGGGCTACCACCTTCACCCATGCCAGATCATTACCTAGGAGCAGGTCAAACCCGTCCACAGGCAAACTAGGGACAATCCCTACGGCCATCAGTCCTGAAACTAGGTCGCACTCCAGGTGCACCTGGTCTACAGGTACAGGCATACACTGCCCTCCAATACCATTTACCACCATTCTGATGTTCACTGCACTCTCTAGGGGAAAGGTCAGGCATTTTCCCAGTAAAAGGGATCTAGTGGCTCCTGTGTCCCTGAAAATTACTATGAGCTTGCTGGCCCCACTCGAGGGATATGTGGTTACTTTTCCTTCGAACACAAAGCCCTGATAACCTTCAGGAATCCTATTAAATTTTCCTGCACTTGCAGCCATAAGCTTCCAGGGTCTCACTCTGACTGCAGTTGAGGCCACAGCTTGTTCTGCTGTGCTTTACATCAGGTTCACTTCTTCAGTGAGTGGGTGTACCCTGATTAACCCTACAGGTTTTCCCTTTAGTTGCCAGCAGTTGGCTTTTAAATGCCCTGCTTTATTACAATGGAAGCGCACAGGTTTCCAGGTCTCACTGTTCCTCACAGCACCTTCCTTGTTGGCTAGAGGATGGCCCCCTGTGTCTCCTGCTTTCCTTTCTCTCTCAGGACTGCTTGGGCGGATATCACCTTCCCACCCTTTGTCCTTTTCGGATTTGTGGGGGTGATTAAGAAAGTTTCTCCCCTGGAAAACCAACTTATAAATTAAAGCAAACTCATCAGCCAAAATGGCCGCTTGCCAGGCTCTCTGGACCAGCTGTTCTTCGAACATGGTTCTTTATGGAGAGTAGGGGCGAGTTTTTAAATTCCTCTAACAGAATTACTTCTCTGAGATTCTTACAGCTGAGCTGTACTTTAAGAGCCCTCAGCCACTGATCAAAAGCCAGCTGCTTAATTCTTTCAAACTCCAGAGAAGTTTGATTAGCTTGCTTCTTAAGGGTTCTAAACTTTTGGCGATAGGCTTCGGGTACTAATTCATATGCCCCGAGGATAGCATTTTTGGTCAGTTCATAATTTGATGAACTCTCATCTGGCAACAGGGAATAAACCTCATGGGCTTCTCCAGTTAGGTTGCTTTGTAGTAAAAGAGGCCAGGTCCCAGCTGGTCATTTTAGCTGCCTTGCCAGTTTCTCAAAGGACACAAGACATACCTCTGCATCTTCCTCATTGAATTTTGGGATTAGATGAGCTAGTTTTAACAATTCTATACCCAGCCCTGAATTACGTTCCTCCATATTGGCCATGCTTTCACTGGGGTTACTATGTCGCCCCCAGTTAACTCAAGCCACTTCAGTTCTCTTCGCATTCCTTCTGGAATATTCTCTCTCTCTCTCTCTCCTTCCTTCTGCTGTCTTTCTTTCTGTCTCTACTTTCTCTCTTTTTCTTCACCATCCTTCTGGAAGGCTTTCTCTTTCTCAAATTCAAGTTTCGTCTATTTCAATTGTATCTTTGCTAGCAATACCGTGTTTGGGTCTTCTTCTAACCCTGTTTCTGCTTCTTCAGATTCAAGGGAAAAATGGTTGGCCACTAGCCTTTGGAGTTCAGACTTCCTAGCCTTGCCACGTACAGTGATCCCATACAGCTCAGCCATTTTCCTCAACTCCTCCATAGATAATGCTTTTAACTTATCCCAAGTTACTTCACTCTGGCTTGGAGAGCTACTAGCTTCAGTTGCAGACATGTTAGTGTTCAAGCACACACAACCACAAGAAAACCTATATTAATCTTGCTCTTTTTTTTGCTTGGGAACAATTTGGCTTCCCACTTCCAATTTCTCTCATTTGTTTGTGGGTCCATTCTGGACGCGAGCACCCAGATTTCTGTTACGACCAGGTGAGAAAGAGGTCTCGGGTTCCCTTTCAGCCTTCACCTGGTCTTACTGTAACAGGGTATTATTTTTAAACACACTGTGTTTTTAGCTCCCCCTTGGTGAATCCTTGTTCACCGCTTTCCAATTATAAGGCAAAGAAACCAGCACAAACAGGCTTTCTTAGGTTTAAAGAAGAAATGTTGAAATTTATTAAACTTAAACTCTAATTCAGTCAACGCCTACGGATACATGATGTGCCCATGCTAGTATGCATACGCGATACACTCATGCAAATCAAGACAGAAAAGAGCAGAAGAAAAATTAAAGTGGAAATGTTTGAGGCAATATCTCAAGAGATGTTGTTACGGTTCTTCTACTCACTGTAGAGTCCTTTTGTAGGTAGATCTCAGCTTAAAACTGTACAATTCAGAAAAAAAATCCAGACTGCCAAGCAAGTTAGTCATGTGACTAACTGGTTTGACCACGTCTGTTCTCTATGTATTGTGTGTGTCAGGGAATGGTCCTTTGTCTACAAACACTGTCTGTTAATATGCAAAAATGTCTTTCCAGCCAGGGGCCTGGCAACCCCTTGTAACAGGCCTTCTCATCTTCCCATCAAAAATTTGAAATTTAATGTCCATGTGGCAAAATTAATGTGCCTCATTCTTGGCAGGTGGAGGCCTGCATGACACCGGTGTTCTTCGAGATGGTAGAGGTCACGGGTTTGGAAGGTGCTATCAAAGGAGCCTTGGTGAGTGGCTGCAGTGCATCTTGTAGATGGTACACACTGCTGCCACTGTGTGCCAGTGGTGGAGGGAGTGAATGTTTAAGGTGGTGGATGGGGTACCAATCAAGTGGGCTGCTTTATCCTGAATGGTGTCAAGCTTCT
Source organism: Heterodontus francisci (assembly GCF_036365525.1). Lineage (NCBI taxonomy): Eukaryota > Metazoa > Chordata > Chondrichthyes > Heterodontiformes > Heterodontidae > Heterodontus > Heterodontus francisci. The sequence continues at coordinate 19,293,721 of NC_090377.1, read as the reverse complement.
TGAATGTTGTCGGAATTGCATTCGGCCAGGGAAGAGGGGGGAATTCCGTCACACTCCTGACTTGTGCCTTGGAGATGGTGGACAGGCTTTGGGGACTCAGGAGGTGAGTTACTCACTGCAGCATTTAGAGCCCCTGATCTGGTGTTGTAACCACAGTATTTACATGGCTGGTTCAGTTAACTTTCTGGTCAATGGTAACCCCCAAACGTTGATAGTGGGGGATTCAGTGATAGTAATGCCATTGAATGTCAAGGGGAGATGGTTAGATTCTCTCTTATCGGAAATGATCATTGCCTGGCACTTGTGTGGCGCAAATGTCACTTGCCACTTATCAGCCTAAGCCTGAATGTTATCCAAGACTTGCTACATACAGGCACGGACTGCTTCAGTATCTGAGGAGTCATGAATGGTGCTGAAAGTTGTGTAAACATCACCGAACATCTCTACTTCTAACCTTATGATGAGAGCAGGTCATTGAATGAGCAGCTGCAGATGGTTGGTCTAGAGCACAACCCCGAGGAACTCTTGCAGCGGTTCTGGAGCTGAGAAGATTGGCCTCTCACAAACACAATCGTCTGCCTTTGTGCGAAGTCTGACTCCAATCAGCGAAAAGCTTTCCCCTTGATTCCTTGCTGCTGTGCTCTCAAAGTTGTTTACAAAATGGTATGATGGATCAGGTCTCTGGTCTGTATTACTGACAGAGAGGAAGGTTATAGCCACAGTGTAAAAGGGAAGAACAAATTGGCAGCCCATTTTACATTTCTGCTTATTGATATTTTCATTGAGTTAATTAACTGTCGGAGGAGTGCACTGTTTATTCTAGTTCCACTTCTCCATTGATCATAACATATATTAAAATTTTCCCACTTACTGATATGGTCAATCATAGACTCTATTTTTCCCAGAATAAAACACACCAACCTGGTTTCTTTCATAAACAACAACATTATCAGTTTATTATAAAAACAAGTCTTAACCAGTAATGAAGCAAATCATAAACACCCAGATCGAAATATTAAAGTTCCCTTTTTACCTTCACACACACACACACACACACACACACACACACACACACACACACACACACACACACACACACACACACCAGTGAACTGAAAAAAATAAGGAGATTTGCTTTTTATAGCTGTAGTACAAAAAAATCTAAAAAAAACACTTGGCTTAAATATTTGCTAATTCTTGAAGAAAAAAAAGATATGGAAAGATGTCCTTTGTTTTCGTTTGGCATCTCAAATGCATTTAGATGGCTGTCACTGGGATCTCCCTGGAACAGTTCTTTTCAGGCGACGTTGAAGATCGGTTTGCGTAGACTTTCCGGAAAATGTGGCAACAGAAGTTTCAGACAGGCCTTACAGCAGAAATGTAGCAACTGTTTCAGTTTGCTTCTTACACTTGCTTCTCAGCTTCTTGAGAGATGGAAAACTAGCAGGCTTTTTCAAACTGCTGGAGCAGACTGAGTTGGGCAAGTTTTCTCCGACTGTCCTTTCAAACCATTGTACACATCCTAACTCACTGTCCAAAGTGAAACCATAAACTATGTCACAAGAGACAAGCCTCCTGACCTCTATACATCTTGACATATCACTTCTCTATAAACATCTTTCCCAAGTCAAAAATAAACCCTGCTGGATAATTATTTGAAAACAGGTGCCTTCCAGGAGTGGTTTGTTTTCAAAGCCAGACCTCTCCTTGAGCCTGTTAAAAACCCATCCATGAAGTCTGTTCAGTTTTCCCAACATAAACCAATGCCCAGCTCTAAAATTCATGAGTCCTCAAAAAAAAAACATAAAAATATAGAAGCACTTGTAACAACTAACATAAAACAGGTTGCTGGTTCGTTATCACCCATTTTACTCTATCGGTCAAAGTCAAAATGACTGCCAATGGGTTTCCACTCTGCAACCACGTGACTTAAGATAAATCACAAAAAATTAAGATATTCTTAAAAAATAAGCTTCACACTGTAGTTTGGCATTTCTGAGTCACCTTAAAATTTTATGAAAGCAACAAATTAGGATGAAAATGAACTGGGTTCTCAGGTAGAGTTAATTGTGTTCAAATGTTTTATCATTATTTTTCCCACCCTCTCAGCTCTATTATCTTTATCTATTATTAGATTACTTTTTTTCAATTTCCTTTTCTAATTAAGTGTCCATAAAAGATAAGAAAATGTGAAAGTGATTCCAACAATAATGAGGCTTTAAAGATTGATTTAGTGCATTTCACATTTTCCATTTTAAATGTCAAGCTTACATTTATAATAAATGTCATATTGCTACTGAAAATTATGCCCCAGTGATGGACATTAGCTGGCCCACCATATCTTTGTGCATTACTTGCATAATTATATCTGCTAGAATGGGTTCACCCATAACCTTTTGCTATTATACTACTTAAGTTGAAATCTCAGTCATGCCAGATCTGTAGATAACACAGATGCAGCATAATTCCATTTGTTCAGCTGCATATTGAAGTGTGTTTAGCTGAACTGTTACATAACCCTAAATATCACTGAGCCATATCTCTGTACGTGACCCAGCATCTGTTTCCCATCCCTTGTTCACATGCCTTATGCTTTAAAACCACTAGAGATGTGCTGGGACTGTTTCCTGCTTTAACTGTTCCTCTATAAGAAGTCACTAAAGTTTAGATTATATTCAGAATGCCTGCTTGATCTTTCTTCCTCCCTTTTACTAAAGAATGGAATCATGAAGAGGACATTGTATGTATTTTGTGCTGGCATGGAATCTTTAATTTGTAATTGGGTAAGAACAAAACTGGTATGATGGCAAAACAGATTGGAACAGAAATTTGCTGTTTTAGAACCGTGAGACAGGAATTTACAATCACAATCTTCATGCCCCAACCCATCACTAAACTGAATTCCTTAACTCAACTATGGGAAAGAGCTAAACACCAATCAGGTCCTTACCTTCAGCAAGGAGAATCATTATTGCACACCCTCATACACCTCTCAGCTGGTTTCAAGCCACCACTTACAGATACAGCAAGATGATTATAACCCTATCTCTGTAACTCCCTCCAGCCTACAACCATCCAAGATCTCTGCATTCCTCCAATTCTGGCCTCTTGCATGTCTCCAATTTTCTTTGCTCCATCATTGGCGGCCATGCCTTCAGCTGCCTTGGCCCTAAGCTCTGGAATTCCCTCCCTAAGCCTCTCAATCTCTCTCTCCTCCTTTAAGATGCTCCTTATTGTATTTTATAGACATATGGGAGTACTTTGAGCAAAACATGCCCCCTCAAAAATCTACTTCCCCATTAAATATCCATTTAGAACTGTATGCTGAGAGTATATTTCTTGTTGCTCTGATGGTTGTTCAGCTCATTATCAGCACTCTTAACATCAGAGTAAGTGATTTGCCCAGCAGGTGAAATAGAATACAATGCTGTTCTAGTTCGCTTGAGACAATATTCAATTGATATCTTACAGCTTTTCTATATTTAGAGGTTAGTGAGAAATGTTCAGAGATGTTCTTTTTGGAGTATGCACTTCAACACACTCTCTTTTATCTAACTTGGGATGCACACATTTCACACTTTGAAAGGTCAGTGGAGTGCAAAAGGCCAAGAGATTGTGGGTTTAGCCTCAGTCAGATTGTGTGGGACTTAAGTACTGCATTTTAATTGTATTTTTGTTGCTGCATTTTGTGTTTAATTTACTTCATTTTAGCCACTCAATATCAATAACAGTTTACACATAGTTCTTTATAAGTCAGGTTATTTTTTTAGCTACCTAATTTCTTTGGTGCCTTAACTGTGGCTGCTTTGAGTCTGCAATAGGTTAATAAAGAAAAATATTTGTATTTATATAGCCACTTTTGTGAGCGAATGAACAACTTGCATTTCTATAGCATCTTTAACATACTAAAACTTCCCAACTTCAAAGGAGCATTATCGGACTAAATTTGACAACTGTGCCTCAAAAAGTGATGTTAGGGCAAACGACCAAAAGCTTGATCAAAGAGCTAGGTTTTAAGGATTAGTTTAAGAGAGAGGTAGAGAGGTTTAGGGAATTCCAGAGCTTATGGCCAAAGCAACTGAAGGCATGGCTGCCAATGGTGGACTGATGAAAATCCAGGATATGCAAAAGGCCAGAATTGAAGAAGTGCAGAGATCTGAGAGGGTAGGGCTGGACAGGTTTACAGAGATAGGGAGGGAAGAGGCCATGGAGGCATTTGAACACAGGCATTAGAATTTTAAAATTGAGCCATTGCTGGAAGGTAAAATGTACATCAGTTAGCATGAGGGTGATGGGTGAATAGAACTTGGTGTGAATTAAAACACAGGCAGCAGTTACCAGTGAGCTCAGGTTTACAGAATAATAGGAGTTCAGGAGGGAGAGAGTAGTTTAGTTTACTCAAGGGAGTTGAGGAGGGGAAGCTGCAAGTTTCTGGGTGATGGTGAAGGCCGGAAATTAAAAACGTACAGATATATAAAGAACCAAAGTTCACAGTAAAAAGCACCCAGGAGCAATCCACAGGGCATCAAAGGCCAAGAACAGGCCTCAAAAATCAATTAAGTTAGGGACTCGAATGGTCTGGCAACTGAATGTACTAATTATGTTCATTACAGAGAGTGGGGATGACCAGAAGACCTATGGGAATGACAACTGCAAATTCAACAGTCAGATTAGGGCATCAGTTGGCAGTGCAAACCTTACAACTACAGGCAGGCTGAAAGTGCTTGTGTTGACTGGATATACTCTCACATTAAATGTTGAGTGTTAACCTGTTCGATAACATTAGCTCACATAACTCAGCATTAGAAATACTTAGCAAAAAGCCAGCTGCAGATGTAACAAGAAATGCAAGTAAATGTATTTTACCAAAGATAGTGCCTGACATACATTATAACAGTAACTACACTTCAGAAGTGCTTCATTGGCTGTAACGCGCTTTGAGATGTCCTGAGGTCATAAAAGATGCTATAGAAATGCAAGTTCTTGCTTTATAGGAGTTTTCAATGCATGTTGAAATGAAATGCTGTGGCCCACTGATCTATTTTTATATGTATTAGGTAAACATTTCCGTAATATTTCATGCCAAGGTGAGGAGATCACTCCTTGCAATACCTAATGGTCCAAGATGTTGGTGCATTCCATTCACATAGCAGGGGGCATGGCTAAGCCAGTCACTGGGGAGCCCTCTGCTTTGTTAAAAGGTCAGCTGTCACCCCAGGGTGGTAATTTTGATTGACTGCTTAATTGGCTAGGTCTGTATTTCATCAAGGGATTCCACAGACATCTCTCTCTCTCTGTCTCGCTGTGAGAAGGAGCGATCTGCATTTAGCAGCAGAAGCTGTCTCAGCTGTAAAGGTCTGAAACAATGTAGCTGGAGATTGTGAGCTCATACTTACGAGGGTTAATAAGTTGAGCCTTTGCTGTTTTCTATAAGCGATGAGGGAAATTGATCGTTTTTACTGAGTGATCATGTTCAGGAATTGTGATAAAAAAAGAAAGTGCTGGAAAGACTCAGCAGGCCAAGCAGCTTCTGTGGAGAGAGAAGCAGAGTTAACATTTCAGGTCTGTGATCTTTCACGCAGGGGTTGTGACAGCTCATAAAGCATCCTTGCTTTTGAGGTGAAGGTTGTGGGTTCAAGTCCCACTCCATTTACATGAGCACAAAATCTAAACTGACACACCTATTGCAGTACTGAGGGGGTGCTGCACTATCCCAGGTCCCATCTGTTGGATGAGATGTTGAATCGAAGTTGCATCTGTCCTCTCAGTTGGTTGTAAAACATCCCAAGGTGGTATTTCAAAGAACAGCAGGCGAGTTATCCCTGATGTCTTGGCCAATATTTATCCCTCATCCAACATCTAAAAACAGTTTACCTGCTCATTACCACATTACTGTGGGACCTTGCTGTGCATAAATTGGCTGCTGCATTTCCTAAATTACAACAATGACCTCACTTCACAAGGACATCTGTAAAAGTACTATAAAAATGCAAGTATTTTGTTTACTGTGGAAGCTGTTTACTGTACTTGCATGTATTTTATGTAAATAAACCATTTGCTGGCCAAAGCCTATGCCTTGCCTCAGTAAAGTATTATGTGAGCCCACCTTCTATAAGGAGAAGAGGATTCATGTGGCAGCACATGAAGTATTTCAGCAGCTGATATATGGAGCAAACAATTCTCTCCCACAATATCTGGGCCTGGCTATTGTGGAACTAAATATTGGGCACTAAAAGGCCCATTTCACACTGAACCTGAGCAAATATCTAAGCCTGAAATCCAGAACATTACAACAGTAAGGCTGGAATTTTCTGTTGGGCAGGAAGTCCTGCCCACCGACCAAAAAGTCGGGCGAGCCCGCCTCCAATGGGCCTGGGGAGCCACGCCAGCATTTTACGCTCTGCAGGCTCTTAATTGGACTTGGGCGGGACTTCCACCTCTCTGATGCAGTAAGTCCTGCCTTCAAGAGCTGCCAACAATCTGCCAGGAGCGGTGACCACTGCTGGGACTGCATCCAACCAACAACAGGATCGTGGACATCGGCCCCGGAAGAGAGGCAAGTTTTGGGGCCTCGCTGGGGACAATCGACTGGGCCCCACTGAGGCAAGGGGGGCAGTTGGGGCTTCGGGTAGGGCCCTCCTTGGGGCACAGGGTACCTGATCAGGAGGGCCCCTCCACATCCTGCGAAGACTTGGCGGCCTTCTGTGAGGCCTAAGGAACTCGCTGGCTGCTGGTAAAATACCAACAGTGGCGGGGAGGAGGCCCTTAAGTGGCAGTTAATTGGCCACTTAAAGGCCTTGCTTGGCCTCGGGCGAGCAGGCCATTTCTCGCCACCGCTGCTCCTCGTAAATTTGCAGCGGGGGTGAAAAGGCATCAGGTACAGCACCCCCCCGCCTCCCACTCAATTTTACAACACCCCCGCCACAAGCCTGCCCCTTGGGGGTGGGGGGTGGGGGTGGTGTAAAATTTTGGCCTAAGCCTTTTTTTAAGCTGAGTTAAATCATACATTCCCATTCGATTAGGGGAAATCCTGTGACCGTCCATCATTTCATTTTCCCGAGGTGTGGCCCCAAAACTTCCCATCAAATGCTTGTTCTCCCTTATATCACTTAACATGGCCATTTGCTTCCCCCCACCCTCCAACCATGAGTTGTGACTTATATCAGGACAGTTGTGAGGGCCGTGCATAGGATTCCTGCAGCGTGGAGCTGGATGTCATGGAAATGTCTCAGATTCTGTTCCCCAAATTAGTCTGGGTTTTTAATCTGGTTTTTCACCTCTCCAAGAGATTATATGGTTGCAGGTGGGGTGGAGGGTGTAAATATTGTGATATACAAGGTAACACAATTGTATGGGATAGGCTGGATGGACAAAAGGGTCTTTATCTGCTCGCCATTGTTCAAATGTTCATATAGTTGATAGTGGACACATCTAGGGACGATGAGGAGTAATTTTATGCAGCACATAGTTACGATATGGAATGATTTAAAAGGGTGTTGGGAAGAGATTCAATAGTAACTTTAAAAAGGTAATTTGATATATACTTGAAAAGGAACAAAATTACAGGGTGTTGGGGAAAGGGGAGGGATGTGGGACTAATTGGATTGCTTTGTCAAAGAGTCAGCACAAGCATAATGAGTCGAATGGCCTCCTTCTGTACTGTACAGTTCTGTGATTTTAACACAGCAGCTGCTCTGCTATTCTTTAGCTATCATCTCTTTTACTAGCAAAAAATAAAGTGAACTGCACTCAGTGGCGCTCCACACAACCTAAATCCCTCATTGAAATATATCATGCTGTCTCACTGTTGAACCGACCGAAACAAGTTAAAAAATATTTAACACAACTGACTGCTATAAAGTGCTCTAATCTGTCTCAGTATCAGCTCCCACAGCTGTTCTGGGACAGAAATAGGGGATAGTCCTCCTCTGATTTTACATAGAGTTACATTGTATCGAAACATGCAATTTGGCACAACTGGTCTATGCAGGTGTTAATGCTCCACACGAGTGAAAGTGCAGCACTCCCTCGGTACTGCACTAAAGTGTCAGCCTCAATTTTGTGCTCAAGTCTCAAGAAATAATGACCATGTCATCTGTTTTCAGTTGTTAATGAGAGATAAATATTGGCCAGGGCACCAGAGAGAGTTCCCCTGCCGTTCTTCAAAATAGTAGCATGGGATCTTTTCAGTCTACCAGAGAAATCAGATGGGGCCTCAGGTTACAGAATGACGGAATGATTACAGCACAGAAGCAGACCGTTCAGCCCGTCATGTCTGCGGCAGCTCTCCGAAAGAGCAATTTACCTTTTTTTTTTCTATCCTGGGAGCTGGGTGTCGCTGGCTAGGCCAGCATTTATTGCCCATCCCTAATTGCCTTTGAGAAGGTGGTGGTGAGCTGCCTTCTTGAACCATTGCAGTCCATGTGGGGTAGGTACACCCACAGTGCTGTTAGGCAGTTCCAGGATTTTGACCCAGCGCCAGTGAAGGAACGGCGATATAGTTCCAAGTCAGGATGGTGTGTGGCTTGGAGGGGAACTTGCAGGTGGTGGTGTTCCCATGCATCTGCTGCCCTTGTCCTTCTAGGTGGTAGAGGTCGTGGGTTTGGAAGGTGCAGTCTAAGGAGCCTTGGTGCGTTGCTGCAGTACATCTTGTAGATGATACACACTGCTTCCACTGTGCGTTGGTGGTGGAGGGAGTGAATGTTTGTGGATGGGATGCCAGTCAAGCGGGCTGCTTTGTTCTGGATGGTGTCAAGCTTCTTGAGTGTTGTTGGAGCTGCGCCCTTCCAGGCAAATGGAGAGTATGCCATCACACTCCTGACTTGTGCCTTGTTGATGGTGGACAGGCTTTGGGGAGTCAGGAGGTGAGTTACTCGCTGCAGGATTCCTAGCCTCTGACCTGCTCTTGTAGCCACAATATGTATATGGCTGATCCAGTTCAGTTTCTGTTCAATGGTAACCACCAGGATGTTGATAGTGGGGGAAGTCAATGATCGTAATGCCATTGAATGTCAAGGGGAGATGGTTAGATTCTCTCTTGTTGGAGATGGTCATTTCCTGGCACTTGTGTGGCATGAATGTTAATTGTCACTTATCAGCCCAAGCCTGGATATTGTCCAGGTCTGGATGCATTTCTACACAGACTGCTTCAGTATCTAATGAGTCGCGAGTGATACTGAACATTTTGTAATCATCAGCGAACATCCCCACTTCTGACCTTATGATTGAAGGAAGGCCATTGATGAAGCAGTTGAAGATGGTTGGGCCTAGTGCCACTCCCCAGCCTTCTCCCCATAGCCCTGCATATTCTTCCTTTACAGATAACAATCCAATTCCCTTTTGAATGCCATGATTGAACCTGCCTCCACCACACTCTTTGGCAGTGCATTCCAGATCCTAACCACTCGCTGTGTGAAAAAGCTTTTCTTCATGTCACCATTGCTTCTTTGACCAATCACTTTAAATCTGTACCCTCTTGTTCTTGATCCTTCCACCAATAGGAACAGTTTTTCCCTATCTATCCTGTCCAGACCCCTCATGATTTTGAATACCTCTATCAAATCTACTCTCAACCTTTTCTTCTCCAAAGAAAACAATCCCAACTCTACCCACTCTATCCACAAAACTGAAGTTCCTCAAATCTGGAACCATTCTCATGAATCTTTTCTGCATGCTCTCTAATGCCTTCACATCTTTCCTAAAGTGTGGTACCCAGAACTGGATACAATACTCCAGTTGAGGCTGAACCAGTGTTCTATAGAAGTTTAACATAACTTCCTTGCTTTTGTACTCTATGCCTTTATTAATGAAGTCTAGGATATAGTATGCTCTATTAACTGCGCTCTCAACTTGTCCTGCCACCTTTAATGATTTATGCACGTATATACCCAGGTCCATCTGCTCCTGCACCCCCTTTAGAATTGCACCCTTTATTTTATATTTTCTTTTTGTGTTCTTCCTACTAAAATGAATCACTTCACACATCTCTGCAGTAAAATTTCATCTGCCCCTTGTCTACCCATTCCTCCTTTTGAAGTTCTACGCTATCCTTCTCACGGTTCACAATGTTTCCAAGTTTTGTATCATCCGCAATCGTACCTCCGGCAGTGCAGCAATGTAGTGGAATATTGGGCAGACCTCAACAGAGGAAACATTTGTCTAAATACCACATGAACCTTTCCTATTTCCAATCGTCACACACTCCTCCCACCATCTTATCCATTTCTTGCAGAAAACCAACATCCCCATGGCAACAACAACAGCCTGGGCTGGAGCATTTCAGCTATGAGGAGAGACTGGATAGGCTAGGGATGTTTTCCTTAGAGCAGAGAAGGCTGAGGGGAGACCTGATAGAGGTTTACAAAATTATGAGGGGCATAGACAGGATATATAGGAAGAAAACTTTTTTGCTTCCTTTCAGGTGGTAAGGAATGCAAGATCCAGCAGCTGATGGGGACTAATGCCCCTCCAGATCCTCCTTCTCCTTCACTTCCCTCTGACCCCACCCCTTCTGATCTGACCAATTGCCGTGTATTCACTATACACTCTGACCTTCCCCTCTCTGACGCTGAACATTCTGTACTCAGCAAAGGACTCAGTTTTATCCCCTTATGCCCCCACCTCAATGAACTTCGCGCTCGGCATGACGTTGAGCTCTTCTTCCATCGTCTCCACCTCCGGGCTCACTTCTTTGACCAGGAGTCCTCCCCCTGACTAGCAGACCCATTCACCCACCTCCAGTATCCTCCCTCTACCTGGACCCCCCCCCCTCTAGCCTTTTACCCGCTCTTGATCTTTTCATTGAAAACTGTCAGCAAGACATTAGCTATCTCAATTTCTCTGCCCCCCTCACACATGCTATCCTGCCCCCCTCTGAACTTGCCACACTCTGGTCTCTCAGGTCTAACCCCGACATTGTCATCAAACCTGCAGACAAGGGTGGCGCTGTTGTTTTCTGGTGTACCGACCTCTACCTTGCAGAGGCTGAGCACCAACTCTCAGACACTTCTTCCTACTTCCCCCTGGACCATGACCCCACCACCGAACATCCTCTGGAGATCTTCCCTCTACAGCTTCCAACCTCACAATCCCGCAACCCCGGACAGCCCGCTTCTACCTCCTTCCCAAAATCCACAAACAGGACTGTCCCGGCCGACCCATTGTTTCAGCCTGTTCCTGCCCCACTGAACTTATTTCTTCCTATCTTGACTCTATCTTTTCTCCCACCTACATCTGTGACTCTTCTGACACCCGACGTCATTTTGACAATTTCCAGTTTCTTGGCCCCAACCGCCACCTCTTCACTATGGATGGCCAATCTCCCGATACCTCCATCCCCCACCAGGACGGTTTGAGGGCTCTCTGCTTCTTTCTTGAACAGAGGGCCAACCAGTCCCCATCCACTGCCACCCTCCTCCGCCTGGCTGAACTTGTTCTCACATTAAACAACTTCTCCTGCAACTCCACTCACTTCCTTCAAGTAAAAGGTGTTGCTATGGGTACCCGCATGGGTCCTAGTTATGCCTGTCTTTTTGTGGGATATGTCGAACATTCCTTGTTCCAGTCCTACTCAGGCCCCCTCCCCCAACTCTTTTTCCAGTATATTGATGACTGTATTGGTGCCTTTTCCTGCTCCCACCCGGAACTAGAAAACGTTATCAAATTTGCTTCTAAATTCCACCCTTCTCTCACCTTTACATGGTCCATCTTCCATACTTCCCTTCCCTTCCTCGACTTCTCTATCTCCATCTCTGGGGATAGGCTGTACACTAATATTCATTATAAGCCCACCGACTCCCACAGCTCCCTCGACTACACTTCTTCACACCCTGCCTCCTGTAAGGACTCCATTCCATTCTCCCAGTTTCTCCGTCTCCGACGCATCTGCTCTGATGATGCTACCTTCCAAGACAACGCTTCTGATATGTCTTCCTTTTTCCTCAATCGAGGATTTCCCCCCACTGTGGTTGACAGGCCCCTCAACCGTGTCAGGCCTATTTCCCGCACCTATACCCTCACCCCTCCCCCTCCCTCCCAAAACCGCGACAGGGTTCCCCTTGTCCTGACATTCCACCCACCAGCCTCCATATCCAAAGGATCATTATCCACTATTTCCGCCACCTACAGCGTGATGCCACTGCCAAACGCATCTTCCCCTCCCTTACCCTGTTAGCATTCCGAAGGGATCATTCCCTCCGTTACACCCTGATCCACTCCTCCATTAACCCCACCACCTCATCCCCTTTCCAAGGCACCTTCCCCTGCAATCGCAGGAAGTGTAAAACCTGCCCATTTACCTCCTCTCTCCTCACTATCAAAGGCCCCAAGCACTCCTTTCAGGTGAAGCAGCGATTTACTTGTACTTCTTTCAATTTAGTATACTGTATTCGCTGCTCACAATGTGGTCTCCTCTACATTGGGGAGACCAAACACAGACTGGGTGACTGCTTTGCAGAACTCCTCCGCTCAGTCTGAAAGCATGACCCCGAGCTTCCGGTTGCTGGCCATTTCAACAGTCCGCCTTGCTCTCATGCTCACATCTCTGTCCTGAGATTGCTGCAGTGTTCCAGTGAACATCAACGCAAGCTCGAGGAACAGCACCTCATTTACCGATTAGGCACACTACAGCCTGCCGGACTGAACATTGAGTTCAATAATTTCAGAGCATGGAGGGCCCCCCCCCCCACTCACTTTCTATTTTTTAAAGTTATTTTTTCTTTTTTTCTTTTTTACGTGTTCATTTTATTTTAGTTTGTTTCAACTGTGCCGACCCACTGTTTTTTTTGTGTTTGTGCTTGGGGCTAGGCTGCTCAGTTTTCTGTCCATTAACACCCTCTCTCTACTAATGCTTTGTCTTTCAGCACACCATTAACATACTGTTTGTCTTTTCTCCCTGACCTTCTGGTCAGTTATTCTCTGTGACCTTGTCCTATCAACACCTCTTTTGTTATCTCTTGCCCCATTCCTGCTTTACTTGCTTAAAACCTTTTACATTTCTAATATCTGCCAGTTCTGAAGGGCATTAACTCTGCTTCTCTCTCCACAGATGCTGCCAGACCTGCTGAGTATTTCCAGCATTTCTTGTTTATGTTTCAGATTTCCAGCATCCGCAGTATTTTGCTTTTATAGTTAGGAAGAAACTTTTTCCCTTAGCAGAGGTGTCAATAACCAGGGGGCATAGATTTAAGGTAAGGGGCAGGAGGTTTAGAGGGAATTTGAGGAAAAAATTTTTCACACAGACAGTGGTTGGAATCTGGTAGAGGCAGGAACCCTCATAACATTTAAGAAGTATTTAGAATGAACACTTGAAATGCCATAGCATACAAGGCTACGGACAAAGTGCTGGAAAATGGGATTACAATAGATAGGTGCTTGATGGCTGGCACGGACATGATGGGCTGAAGGGCCTGTTTCTGTGCTGTATAACTCTCATCTCATCATCTTGGGCCTACTTATCTCGAGAGACAATGGATACGCGCCTGGAGGTGGTCAGTGGTTTGTGAAGCAGCGCCTGGAGTGGCTATAAAGGCCAATTCTGGAGTGACAGGCTCTTCCACAGGTGCTGCAGAGAAATTTGTTTGTTGGGGCTGTTGCACAGTTGGCTCTCCCCTTGCGCCTCTGTCTTTTTTCCTGCCAACTACTAAGTCTCTTCGACTCGCCACAATTTAGCCCTGTCTTTATGGCTGCCCGCCAGCTCTGGCGAATGCTGGCAACTGACTCCCACGACTTGTGATCAATGTCACACGATTTCATGTCGCGTTTGCAGACGTCTTTATAACGGAGACATGGACGGCCGGTGGGTCTGATACCAGTGGCGAGCTCGCTGTACAATGTGTCTTTGGGGATCCTGCCATCTTCCATGCGGCTCACATGGCCAAGCCATCTCAAGCGCCGCTGACTCAGTAGTGTGTATAAGCTGGGGATGTTGGCCGCTTCAAGGACTTCTGTGTTGGAGATATAGTCCTGCCACCTGATGCCAAGTATTCTCCGAAGGCAGCGAAGATGGAATGAATTGAGACGTCGCTCTTGGCTGGCATACGTTGTCCAGGCCTCGCTGCCGTAGAGCAAGGTACTGAGGACACAGGCCTGATACACTCGGACTTTTGTGTTCCGTGTCAGTGCGCCATTTTCCCACACTCTCTTGGCCAGTCTGAACATAGCAGTGGAAGCCTTACCCATGCGCTTGTTGATTTCTGCATCTAGAGACAGGTTACTGGTGATAGTTGAGCCTAGGTAGGTGAACTCTTGAACCACTTCCAGAGCGTGGTCGCCAATATTGATGGATGGAGCATTTCTGACATCCTGCCCCATGATGTTCGTTTTCTTGAGGCTGATGGTTAGGCCAAATTCATTGCAGGCAGACGCAAACCTGTCGATGAGACTCTGCAGGCATTCTTCAGTGTGAGATGTTAAAGCAGCATCGTCAGCAAAGAGGAGTTCTCTGATGAGGACTTTCCGTACTTTGGACTTCGCTCTTAGACGGGCAAGGTTGAACAACCTGCCCCCTGATCTTGTGTGGAGGAAAATTCCTTCTTCAGAGGATTTGAACGCATGTGAAAGCAGCAGGGAGAAGAAAATCCCAAAAAGTGTGGGTGCGAGAACACAGCCCTGTTTCACACCACTCAGGATAGGAAAGGGCTCTGATGAGGAGCCACCATGTTGAATTGTGCCTTTCATATTGTCATGGAATGAGGTGATGATACTTAGTAGCTTTGGTGGACATCCGATCTTTTCTAGTAGTCTGAAGAGACCACGTCTGCTGACGAGGTCAAAGGCTTTGGTGAGATCAATGAAAGCAATGTAGAGGGGCATCTGTTGTTCACGGCATTTCTCCTGTATCTGACGAAGGGAGAACAGCATGTCAATAGTCGATCTCTCTGCACGAAAGCCACACTGTTCCTCATAACTCTAAGACTCTATAACAACTTGTATTTGCAAGTGACACAGTGGCGCAATGGTTAGCACCGCAGCCTCACAGCTCCAGCGACCCGGGTTCAATTCTGGGTACTGCCTGTGTGGAGTTTGCAAGTTCTCCCTGTGACCGTGGGTTTCCTCCGGGTGCTCTGGTTTCCTCCCACATGCCAAAGACTTGCAGGTTGATAAGTAAATTGGCCATTATAAATTGCCCCTAGTATAGGTAGGTGGTAGGGAAATATAGGGACAGGTGGGGATGTGGTAGGAATATGGAATTAGTGTAGGATTAGTATAAATGAGTGGTTGATGGTCGGCACAGACTCGGTGGGCCGAAGGGCCTGTTTCAGTGCTGTATCTCTAAAAAAATAAAAAATAAATAAACACCAACCAGAATGCCAGAGTGCTGAGAATTCTACAGTGCCTTTAAGCTGGTGTTTAATGCAGAGCTTATTGTTCCTCCCTTTTATGGATTTGCAACCAACTAAGACACCCGGGCTGACATTCACGAAGCAACTGAACCTGGAAATAAAAGTGGTGCTCACTTCTCAACATCAATGGTCACTTGAGCAGAGAGGATAGAGGAAAACTGGGCCCATAGACCCCCTTTTACTGTGAAAGTCCACTGTCTGAAGCCTTTATCTGCTTCACAATGAAACTTTCTTTAAGACGGCGCTGATATCACAGACATGGACACAATGCAGAAATATCAAACAGACATTTCCACAGGATGCCAATGAGAAATTAATGAATGTATGCTTCTCATTCTTCCTCCTGAAAACAGCAATAATCCCTCTCATTCAAAATACTTTTCCATTACCCAGAGTGTGGTTAGAATGTAGAACTCATGGGAGTAGTTGAGGCAAATAGCTTAGATGCATTTAAGAGGAAGCTAGATAAGCACATGAGGGAGAAAGGAATAGAAGGATATGCTAATAAGAGTAGCTGAAGAAGATTATGAAGAGGCTTACTTAGAGTATAAATACCAGCATAGACTAGTTGGGCCAATTGACCTGCTTCTGTGCTGTAAAATCTATATTGGCAAACAGACTGCTAGACATCAGGCAGGCAATGTCTATTAACAGTCCATGGAGGTCATTCCCAGGTTCTCTACTTCTGCATTTTCTATTGCAAAGGGAAATAAACATGACAAGATAGATAAATAATCATATTGGCTGTCAATCTGGAATGTTTCTTGTGTTGTCATTGGCTCATTGTTTACTGCAGCTGTCTCATGGTTTGCAAGTTGTAGACGATTTTAGTTTATTGAAGGAGTAGCTCATTCACCTGTGGATGAGGGCATATCCTCCATCAAAGGTCCCACTACCCTTCCTCCACCCAAAGACATTGACTGTTTCTGGAGGTCACAAATTTACTTAACCCCCCACCTGGTACTCAGTGATGGAGGTTGAGAGTAGGCCATTCAGCCCCTCGAACTTGTTCCACCATTCAATTAGATCATGACAGATCTGCACCTTGACTCCATTTACCTGCCTTTGCTCCATATCTGTTGATATCCTTACCGAGCACGAATGTACCGATCCCCCCAGTATTGAAGATTTTAATTGATCCTTCGTGTACACAGGATCCCAGGGCAGGTATTGACCAGAACACTTTGTATATGTCATTCTGGTGACAAGTTTACAACAGCTGATCTGTTCTACCTGATAAATAAAGGCAAAGATTAATTGAAGCTTTTGCTGCTGGAAAGTCTACCTCTTGCTGAACGTGAATCTTTACAGTTTTCAAACTGACATTAAGATAATGGAGTTGACAGGGAGGAAAAAAGTGATTAAATTTGTTAAGGTGGCGTGGGAATTTTGCAGAATTTTGTGCCAAAGCAGTTTATGCCACATGCTTTACTGTTTTAAAGCCCAGATTCCCTCAGTGAAATATACACGCCTTTAAGCACTATGCAGACAAGAGAGACTTTCTTTCTACAAATAAAGTCATAATCTTGGCCATAAATACCTCACATGGATTTGCAATCTTTTACTGGGTTATAGATCACAGGCACAGGCATAACAAATTGAATGGCCTCCTTCTGTGCTGTAAGATTCTATCATCAATCAGTTCAAATCTATTGAATGATGTTTTGAACAAGCAGAAAATATTTTGGGCAGATTGAGGGGGAGGCACTGGTCTGTACAGCTCTGATAGGGTATCCAAGATCCTCTTTGTCTGCTATAGGCTGCACATCTTTGCCAGCTAAAGAGCCCTGACAATGGAGGAGGTGTGGGTGGAGGCTTATCCATATGTCGAGCAAGATGAGCACACTGACAGCATGTCACTGCAGAACAAACAAACTTATATTTGTAAAGCACCTTTCACAACTTCAGAATATCCCATTTGCAGCAAATTAAGTACTTACAAAGTGTGATCACTATTGTAATGTAGGAAATGCAGCAGCCAATTTGTGGACAGCAAGGTCCCACAAACCGTACTGTGATAATGACCAGAAAATCTGGTTGATATTGGTTGAGAGATAAATATTGTCCAATGGAAAGCACTCCCCTGCTCTTATTCAGAATATTGCCATGGGATTCGTTAGACCTCAGTTTCATGTGTCATCTGAGAGACAGCACCTCCGACAGAGCAGCACTCCCTCAGCACTGTGATGAAATCTTTGGAGTGGGCCTTGAACCCACAATGGGACTTGGAGGCGAGTCTGCTTTCCACATGGCTGATAGTGAAGCACATCTGTAATATACTCGTGTCCTAGACAACACATTCATCTAATTATCAGAGCGGAGAATGGCACTACCTGAATGTACATCTTCACCAAGAGTGTCACTTGAACCCTCAGATATCATGGATGGTCATTGCTTGATCTGATACCATAGTCTTGGCCATCATAAATAAATTGGACCAGGTGGTAATAAAATGAAGCCAGTTAATTTGTCTGGATGTGTGAAGTGCCCATGCCTGATGTCTTTTATCCTGATGCATCCCCTTTGTGACAATAATTGATGTGCACTTTCTCCCTCAAGGCCTCAATTTTAAAATTCTCATCTTTGTCTACAAATGTTGAGCACTCCTTGTGCAGAACATAAAGAACATAACAATATAATAAATAGGAGCAGGAGTCGGCCATTTGTCCCCTCAAGCCTGCTCCACCTTTCAATAAGATCATGGTTAATTTGGATTGTGGCCTTAACTGAGAGAAGAAATTCCTCATCTCCATCTTAAATTGTAGACCCCTTATTGGGAAACTGTGTCCCTTAGTTCTAGATTTTTCAACCAGGGAAAACATCCTCTCAGCATTTACTCTGTCAAGCTCCTTCAGAATCTTGTATGTTTCAATCAGATCACCTCTCATTCTTCTGAACTCCAAAGAATATAGGACCAACCTGCTCAAACTTTCCTCACAAGGCAACCCCTTCATCCCAGCAATCAACCTAGTGAACCTTCTCTGAACTGCCTTCAATGCAAGAATATCCCTCCTTAAATAAGGAGACCAAAATTGTGCACAGTACTCTAGGTGTGGTCTCACCAACACCCTGTACAGTTGTAGCAAGACTTCCTTACTTTTATGCTCCATCTCCCTTGCAATAAAGGCCAACATTCCATTTGTCTTCCTAATTACTTGCTGTACCTGCATGCTAACATTTTGTGATTCATGCACCAGGGCACCCAGATCCCCCTGTACCACAGAATTCTGCAGTCTCTCAAGAACACAAGAACTAGGAGCAGGAGTAGATTATATCACCTATCAAGCTTGCTCCACCATTCAAAAGGATCATAGCTGATCTTTGGATTCAACTCCACTTTCTCGCCCGCTCGCCATATTCCTTGATTCCCTGAGAGACCAAAAATCTGTCTATCCCAGCCTTGAATGTATTCAACGAAGGAGCATCCACCATCCTCTGTGGTAGAGAATTCCAAGGATTCACAATCCTTTGAGTGAAGTAATTTCTCCTCATCTCAGTTCTAAATGATCATCCCCTTATCCTAAGACTGTTCCCCCATGTTTTACATTCCCCGACCAGCAGAAACAATCGACCCTATCCAGCCCCTTCAGAATCTTGTATATTTCAATGAGATCGCCTCTCATTCTTCTAAACTCCAGAGAGTATCGGCCCAATTTACTCAGCCTCTCATCATAGGACAACCCCCTCATCCCAGGGACTAATTTAGTGAACTTTCGCTGTATCACTGCCAATGCAAGTATATCCTTTCTTAAATGTGGAAACCAAAACTTCATACAGTGCTCCAGATGTGGTCTCACCAAAACCCTGTACAATTGCAGCAAGACTTCCTTATTCCTGTACTCCAATCCCCTTGCAATAAAGGCCAATATGCCATTTGCCTTCCTAATTGCTTGCTACACCTGCACACTAACTTTCTTTGTTCCTTTTACAACCACCCCCAAGTCTGTTTGAACATCAACACTTACAAGTTTCACACCTTTTATAAAATATTCTGTTTTTCACACTTCTCTACATTATACTCCATTTGCCATCTTGTTGCCCACTCACTTAACTTATCTATATCTCTTTGAAGCCTCTCTACATCCTCCCTGCAGCTTACCTTTCCACCTATCTTTGTATCATCAGCAAACTTAGATCATTACTCTCTGACTCTTCATCCAAGTCATTAATATAAATTGTAAATAGCTGAGGCCCTAGCACTGATTCTTGGGGCATCCCACTATTCACTGCCTGCCAACTTGAAAATGCCCCATTTATGCCCATTCTCTGCTTCCTGTCTGTTAACCAATCCTCTATCCATGCGAATATATTACCATGAGTCCTTATCTTGCCTGTTAATCTTTTATGTGACACCTTATCGAATGCCTTTTGGAAATGCAGGTATACTACATCTACTGGTTCCCCTTTATCTAACCTACTAGTTATATCATCAAACAATTCTAATAAATTTGTCAAACAGGCTTTCCTTTTCGTAAAACCATGCTGACTTGTTCTAATCATACTATGCTTTTCCAAGTGCAATGTTAAGACTTCTTTAATAATAGTTTCCAGCATCTTCCCAATGACCAATGTTAGGCTAACTGGCCTGTAGTTCCCTGTTTTCTCTCTATCTCCGTTCTTGGAAAGTGGTGTAACATTTGCCAACTTCCAATTTGTCAGGACCATTCCTGAATATAAAGAATTCTGGAAAATCATAGCTAGCACATCCACTATCTCTGCCGCTATCTGTTTTAGAATTCTAGGATATAGGCCATCAGGTCCTAGAGATTTGTCAAATTTTAGTCCCTTAGGTTGCCACAATATTTTTTCTCTGCTGATATGAATTTCCTTAATTTCTTCACTCATTTTAGCCACCAGTTTCTGGTATGGAACTTGTGTCTTCTACGACAAAATGTTTGTTTAATGCCTCTGCCATTTCCTCATTCCCCATGATACGTTCCCCTGTCTCTGCTTCCAAGGGACCAATGTTTACTTTAGCTACTCTCTTCCTTTTGATATACCTATAAAAGTTCTTAGAATCTGTTTTTATGTTACTGGCTAGTTTAATCTCATATTCTACTTTTTCTTTTTTTTATCAACTTTTTGGTAGCCCTTTGCTGGATTCGAAAGCATTCTTAATCCTCAGACTTGCTACCCTTTTTTTGGCAACATTTTAAGCCCTTTCTTTGAATCTAATAATATCCTTAACTTCCTGAGTGAGCCACAGATGGGTCATTCTGGCTGAGTTTTTGTTTTTCAATGGAATGTATTTTTGTTGAACATTGTGAACTGTTTCTTTAAAGGTTTCCCACTGTTCATTTACTGCCATACCTTTTAGTCTAGGTCCTCTAGAGAGTGAGAATGGGAGTTAATAGCAGATAATAAGGAAAAGGTGGATCGAATGAACAAATATTTTGCTTCTGTCTTTACTATAGAGGATACAAAAAACATTCCAGTAATAGCAGTAAATCAGGAGGTGGAAGGAAGAGAGGAACTTGGTGAAATTACAATCACAAGGGAAGCGGTACTGAGCAAACTGATGGAGCTGCGGGCTGACAAGCCCCCGGGTCCTGATGGGTTTCATCCTAGGTCTTAAAAGAGGTGGCTAATGAGATATTAGATGCATTGGTGTTAATATTTCAAAATTTGTTAGATTCTGGAAAGGTTCCATCAGACTGGAAAGTAGCAAATATAATCCCTCTATTCAAGAAGGGGTGGGAGGCAGAAGATAGGTAACAATAAGTCAGTTAGCTTGATGTCTGTCGTGGGAAGGTGTTAGAATCAATCATTAAGGAGGCTATAGCTGGGCACTTAGAAAAATTCAAGGTAATCAGGAATAGTCAACATCGTTTTGTGAAAGGGAAATCATATGTAACCAATTTATTGGAGTTCTTTGAAGGAGTAACATGTGCTGTGGATTTCCGGAAGGCATTTGACAAGGTGCCACATAAAAGGTTATTGTGCAAAGGAGGAGCTCATGATGTAGAGGGTAACATATTAGCATGAATAAAAGATTGGCTGGCTGGTAGAAAACAGAGAGTGTGCATTAAATGGGTCCTTTTCTAATAGGCAGGATGTATCGAATGGAGTCCCGTAGGGGGTCTGTGCTGGGGCCTCAACATTTTACAATTTATATCAATGACCTAAATGAGGGGAGCAATGGCATGGTGGTTAATTTGCAGATGACACAAAGATAGGTGGGAAAGTATGTTGAGAAGAGGACAGAAGGAGGTTGCAGACATCCTAGATAGGTTGAGTGCATGGGCAAAAATCTGGCAGATAGAGAAAAATGTGGGAAAATGTGAAGTTGTTCACTTTGGCAGGAATAATGAAAAAAACAGAGTATTACTTAAATGGAGAATGACTGCAGAATTCCGAGGTGCAGAAGGATCTAGGTGTGCTAGTGCAGGAGTCACAAGAGTTAGTATGCAGGTACAGCAAGTTATAAAGAAGGCTAATGGAATGCTATCCTTTATTACGAGAGGAATTGAAAATAAAAGGATGTTATGCTTCAGTTAGACCCGGCATTGGTGAGACCACATCTCGAATACTGTGTTCAGTTTTAGTTTCCTTATTTAAGGAAGGATGTGGATGCGTTGGAGGCAGTTCAGAGGAGATTTACTAGATTGATGAAAGGTCACAGACCTGAAATGTTAACTCTGCTTCTTTCTCCACAGATGCTGCCTGACCTGCTGAGTATTTCCAGCACTTTCTGTTTTTATTTCAGATTTACAACATCTGCAGTATTTTGCTTTTACTAGATTGATACCTGGAATGAGCGAGTTGTCTTATGAGGAAAGGTTGGACAGACTGGGCTGGTTTTCACTGGAGTTTAGAAGAGTGAGGGGAGACTTGATTGAAGTTTATAAGATCCTGAAAGGTCTTGACAGGATCAATGTGGAAAGGATGTTTCCTCTTGTGGGTGAGTCCAGAGCTAGGGGACACTGTTTTAAAATTAGAGGTCGCCGTTTTAGGACAGAGATGAGAACTTTTTTCTGTAAGAACATTGTGCGACTTTGGAACTCCCTGCCTCACTCAACCTATCTATATCGGTCTGCAATCTCCTTATGTCCTCTTCACAACATACTTTCCTACTATCTTTGTTTGCTCAGTACCGCTTCCCTGGTGATTGTAATTTCACCAAGTTCCTCTCTCTCTTCCACCTCCTGATTTACAGCTATTACTGGAATGTTTTTTGTATCCTCTATAGTGAAGACAGAAGCAAAATATTTGTTCATTTCATCCGGTGGGAGTAGTTTATAAGCCCCCTAACAGTAGTAATATCGTTGGACAGAGCATTAAACAAGAAATTATTGGAGCTTGTAACACAGGCAATGTAATAATTATGGGGGAAGTTAATCTTCATATAGACTGGGGCAATGATATTGGCAGGAGTGGTCTAGAAGATGAGTTTGTAGAATGTTTTCAGAACAAAGCCAATTATGTAGGCATGAGTGAATAACTGGCTAAGGAACATGCAAACATATGAATTAGGAGCAGAATTAGGCCATTCGGCCCCTCTACCCTGCTCTGCCATTCAATAAGATTATGGCTGATCTGTTTCTGTCTTGAATTCCACACTCCCATCCACCCCCGATAACCTTTGATTCCCTTTCCTAACAAGAATCTATCTACCTCCTTCAAATTATTCAATGACCCTGCCTTCACAAACGTATCTACTACCTCATTCACCACGTCTTTTAAGGCCCTAGGATGAAGCATGGTTTTGTGAAAAGAAATCACGTAACCAATTTATTGGAGTTCTTTGAAGGAATAACATGCGCTGTGGATAAAGGGGAGTCCATTGACGTACTGTACTCCCACCAGTGTTTTTTGATTCTTGCTGTTGCTTATTTCCACCAATACTGATTCTACTTCATGAACTTCTGAGACCAGATCCTTTCTCACTAATGCCCTTACGTCATCCTTTACCATCAGTGCTACACTTCCTCCTTTGCTATTCTGTATGTCTTTCCGAAATGTTGTGAATCCTGAAATATTTATTTCCCAACCTGTGATGGATATTAGATCTAAATCATGAACCTCTATTTGTGCCAGTAGTTCATCTATCTTATTGCAGATGCTTCATGCGTTCAGATATAAAAAAATTAATTTCATTGTTTTGCATCTGTTCCCTTCAATGACCAATTTCTGTTAAACTCTCTGTCCCTTCCATTCCCATTCAGCATTGTCTTTACCCACAATGCTAACACTGTTCCGATGCCTTGGCCTTTCTCTTCGAATTTCTAAATCTCACCTCTCCGGAACCTTCCCACCACTCTGTTAATTTACAACCTCTAGTCTTACCTGCTGGCTCACTCTTAAGTTTATACCCACTGTGCCTTCTTGTCACACCCTGATTATTATTATCCTTATTGCTATCTTGCTCTCTTGCCTTCTCCTCTCACTTTAAACTATCACATCTTCCCTCACTTGATCCCTTGCCCCCACTATTTAGTTTAACGCCCTCTCCACTGCCCGAGTTATATGACTCCCCATGAACACTGGTTCCAGCATGGTTCAGGTGTAGACCGTCCCAACGGTATAGCTCCCAATTTCCCCAGTACTGGTGCCAATGCCCCATGAATCGAAACCCATTTCTCAAACACCAAACTTTCAGCCACCTATTTAACTGTCTAATTTCATTTACTCTATGTCAATTTGGCTCAGGTAATAACCCAGACATTGTAACCTTTGAGATTCTGTTTTTTTAATTTAGCCCCAAGCTGCTCATTCTCCCTATGCAGAACCTCTTTCCTAGTCCTGTCTATGTCATTGATACCCACGTGGATCATGACAACTGGATCCTCCTCGCCCCAGTGCAAGTTCCTCTCCAGCCCTGAACAGATGTCCCAACCCCTGGCACCAGGCAGGCAACACAGCCTTCTGGACTCTCGCTCTTGGCTGCAGAGAATGGTGTCTATCGCCCTAACTATACTGTCCCCTACTACTACTACATTCCTATTTACTCCCCGGCTTGAATGGGTTCCTGTAACTGGGTGCCATGGTCAGTGTGCTCATCCACCCTGCAGCCCTCGCTCTCATCCATACAAGCTGAAAGAGCCTTAAACAAAGAACAAAGAACAGTACAGCACAGGAACAGGCCATTCGGCCCTCCAAGCCTGCGCCAATCTTGATGCCTGCCTAAACTAAAACGTTCTGCACTTCCGGAGACCGTATCCCTCTATTCCCATCCTATTCATGTGTTTGTCAAGATGCCTCTTAAACGTCGCTATCGTACCTGCTTCCACCACCTCCCCCAACAGCAAGTTCCAGGCACTCACCACCCTCTGTGTAAAGAACTTGCCTCGCACATCCCCTCTAAACTTTGCCCCTCTCACCTTAAACCTATGTCCCCTAGGAACTGACCTGTTGGACAATTGCAAGTGCTGAGGCTCCTCCATTTCTGCCTCCTCGATCCTCTTACCTGCCCTACACGCAGTCACATCCTCCTGTCCCTGACCACTAATCAAATCAGAAAACCCTATCCGATGAAGGGTCACTGACCCGAAACGTTAACTCTGCTTCTCTTTCCACAGATGCTGCCAGACCTGCTGAGTGGTTCCAGCATTTCTTGTTTTTATTTCAGTAAACCCTATCCTATGGGGTGTGACAGCCTCCTGGAACAAAGTGTCCAGGTAACTTTTCCTCCCACTGATGCATCGCAGTGTCTGTAGCTTGGCCTCTAACTCATCTAATCTGAGCTGAACCTCCTCAAGCCACAGATACTTACTGCAGACGTGTTTGCCATGGATCATACTGGTGTCCACCAGCTCCCACATGCTGCAGCTGCAACACATCACCTGCCCTGCCATCGTTATTGTGTTTTAAATAACTTATTATTTACTTAATTAATTAATAGGAAATATTCATTAGCTAATCTAATAAACTTAACTAGTATTAGTAAATAAAACCTTATGATTCGTAAAATTACCCAAGTTTTGAAATATAAATGATAAAAACTATTTAAATATTCTGCTTTTCTATTTGACCCACCAAAGTGGACATCCTCAATTTTCCCATACTGTACTCCATCTGCCAATTTTTTTCCAACTCACTTAACATATCTATATCCCTTTGCAGACTCTTTGGGTTGAATTTTTTTCTGAAGACCGGGGTCCTGGCGGCGGGCCAGAAGTGTGAGGGGAGAGACCTTGCCTAAGCCCTCTGTCAGACCCTCATTGCAATGCCATGGTGGGCAATTAACTGCCTTTAAGGGATAAGTTTCTGCCTCCAACAACTACTGGCCAATTGGAAGGCTGGCAGTACCAGCAGAGCGACTGGGAGCAGAGTCTAGACAACCTGGGAGAGGCAAGTGCGATAGAGGTTTCTGGGGCCATTCGGGCAGGCCCTAGCAACGAGGTGTGGGGGGGTCTTCCCAGTGGGGGTGGGGGGGGCGGCGATCGCTACTGGGGTGGCCCTTCAAGGGCCCTGGACCCCACTAGAAGGCCTGGCGGTGACTCCCCATGGCAGCAGCACTCTCCGTCTTCTAATAAATTGAAGTGGAGGTGGGAATTGGCCACTTAAGGGCCGCAATTGGCCAGGGGAAGGATGGCCATTCTTGACCTTCCGTCCCCCAGACTAAATTGGAAGACTTCGGGCATTCCACCCCCGCCTTCCAACGCAATTTTATGGGCCCCGCCTCCATTCTCGTCTTGGGGGGGGTGGTCCCATACAATTTAGCCCTTTATAGCCTCCTCACAACTTGCTTTCCTACCTATCTTTGTATCATCAGCAAGTTTGGCTGCAATGCACTTGATCCCTTCATCCAAGTCATTAGTATAGGTTGTAAATATTTGAGGCCCCAGCACTGATCCCTACGGCACCACTAGTTAGAGTTTGCCAGCCTGAAAATGACCCATTTATCTTAAATCTGTGTTTCCTGGTAGTTTGCTAATCCTCTATCCATGCTAATATATTACCCCCAACACCATGAGTTCTTGTGCAGTAACCTTTTATAGGGTACCTTCTGGAAATCCAAATACACTACATCTACTGGTTCTCCTTTATCCTCCCTGCTCATTACATCCTCAAGGAACTCTAATAAATTTGTCAAACGCAATTTTCCTTTTGCAAATGTCTTGCTACTAATTCCTTAATAATGGATTCTAGCATTTTCCCAATGACAGATGTTAGGCTAATTGGCCCTGCTTTCTGTCTCCCTCCTTTCTTGAATAGAGGTGTTACATTTGTGGTTTTCCAATCTGCTGGGTCCTTTCCAGAATCTGGGGAATTTTGGAAGATTATAACCAATGCAGCCACTTCCTTGAAGACCTTCGGATGCAGGCCATCTGGTCCAGGGGACTTGTCAGCCTTTAATACCATTAAGTTTTCCTAGTACTTTTTTCTCAAGTGATAGTGATTGTTTTAAGTTCCTCCCTTCCTTTTTCCTCTTGAATTTCTACTGTTCTTGGGATTTGTTTGTGTTTTCTTCCGCCATTTCCTTGTTTCCCATTAATTTCCCCATCTCATTCTCTAAGGAACCAATGCTTACTTTAGCTACTTTCTTCCTTTTTGTATACTTATAGTAGCTCCTACTGTCTATTTTTATATTTCTTGCTAGTTTACTCTCATATTCTAATTTCTCCCTTTTTTTTAGTTATCCTTTGCTGGTTTCTGGAATTTTCCCAGTTTTCTGCCCGACCAATGATCTTCACAGCAATGGACCCCTTTTCTTTCAATCTGATCCCATCCTTAACTTCCTTAGTTAGCCACAGATGGTGCATCCTTCTCATAGAGTCTTTCTTTCTCAATGGTATACATTATTGTTGAAAGCTCTGAAATATTTCCTTAAATGTTTACCTACCGTGCTAACTTTTAACCTACTTTCCCATCCACTGTAACCAACTTTGTCTTCATACCTTTGTAATTGCCTTTATTTAAGCTCAAGACACTAGTTTAGACACTCGGCTAAATTTTATGAAGGGAGTCCGGACCCCGATATCAGGGTGAAAAGCAGCAAGATTTGCTCGGCAATTTCACCACAGACGATCTCCTAATTGGTGGGCAGGCTCTTCATGTTCCAGCCCAATCACAGGTCCAGCAGCTCTGAAGCCTCAGCAGCGTCACTGGGAGAGGTGGTCACTGCTGAGGAATGCAGGAGACCTCGGGCTGACAGCAGGTAAGTTAAAAAATAATTAATGGGGCCGAGTGTTGGAGAGGAAACCTCTCCAGGGAAATGTTCGGGCTGCGGGGGCTGCTTTCCCTGCCCGCGACCTCCGCTTTGTTCCAGAGACCCTGCCCCCCTACCACAAGGAAGCAGCCTCCATTTAGCTGGCAGCCTCACCTTGTGGTAGGGGTTTGCTTCATCGTTGGCAAAATGGCCCCATAAAATTGCCGCTAATTGGGCCGTAAATTATGGAAATTGGCTGCCTGCCTCCTTGAAGCAGGCAGCATCTCTGCATTCGGTCCCAGCATCGGTAAAATACCCCAACAGCAAGGCCGCATCGAGGAGCTGAGCTGAGGCGGCTCTCCATGATCTTACGAGCAGCAACCACCCCGCCTCCACCCAGTCTCCCGGCCCAACTCCTAGGGCCAGTAAAATGTCCGTACACTCCTTCAGTCCTTCAGCCTTCTGAGATCTCTGAGCTCCTCCAATTCTGGCCTCTTGTGCATCCTATTTTAATCCTTCCATCCTTGGCAGCCCTGCCTTTGACTGTCTCAGCCCAAAGTTCTGGAATTCCCTCGTTAAGCCTCTCTGCCTCTCTACCAATCTCTCTCTTCCTTTAAGTTGCTCCTTGAAACCTAGCTTTTGGTCACCTGTCCTAATATCTCCTTATGTAGCTTGGCTTCAGTATAGGAGTAAAGATGTTTTCCTGCAAGATGATTTCAGTACAGGTATAAAGATGCCTTGCTCCAATTGTGTACAGCCTTGTGAGACCACACCTGGAATATTGTATGGAGTTCTGGTCCCTTTGCCTGAGGAAGGATATACTCGCCATAGAGGGAGTGCAACGAAGGTTCACCAGACTAATTCCTGGGATGGTGGGATTATCCTATGAGGGGAGAGTGAGGCCCTGTATTCCCTGGAGTTTAGAGGAATGAGAGGTGATCTCATTGAAACATACAAAATTCTTACAGGGCTTGACAGGGTAGATGCAGGAAGGATATTTCCCCGGGCTTGGGTGGGGGGGTGCGTGGGGTCTAGATCCAGGGGACACAGTCTCAGAATGAGGACTGAGATGAGGAGGAATTTCTCTTCTCGGAGGGTGGTGAATCTTTGGAATTCTCTGCCCCAGAAGGCTGTGGAGGCTCAGTCATTGAGTATGTTCAAGACAGAAATTGATAGATTTCTAGATATTAAAGTCATCAAGGGATATGGAGATAGTGCAGGAAAATGGCGTTGAGGTAGATCAGCCATGATCTCATTGAATAGCGGAGCAGGCCCAAGGGGCCAAATGGCCTACTCCTGCTCCTATTTCCTATGCTCCTGTGTTTCAGGTCTTGTTTGATATCACTCCTGTGAAGCACCTTGGGACATTTTACTGTGTTAAGGGAGATATATAAATGCAACTTGTTGTTTTTGTTCTCAAATCTATTCTGGTGCTCTTTACAAGCACTTGCCCCATCGCAGGTGAGGAGACTGACTGCTTTTCTTTATCTATGGGAGGCTTTGACACCAGGGGGACCCCAGAACAACTTGTGCTGCATCCAGTGAAAGACCTGCAACCATTGCCACCATATTGGGTGCTGCAGTGGCTGCCACATCCTGTATGCTGAATGCCACATTATTGAGGGCATTAGCATGTGCAGTGAGTGTGCAGAGTAGGCAGATTGTGATGTCAATCTGTGTGGAGTGCCAATTTGATGCCAGTGGTGCCATTTTGGGTCTCAGCACTCCAGCTAATACCTTCTCTTAAACTCAAACAGCTGATTCCCCCGGCAGTGCTGTTTCAAGTGTTCATCAAATACTACAGGAGAGTTGCTGATTGATTTCTACTGTCTGTTGTTGCAATTGTACAAGTTTTTGGTTCTTTCTACAAGGGGTGCAGTAATAGGCATCCTCCTCGCAATACAGCCTGACTAGGAGAATGAACAGAGTTGACAGAGAGCAGGGCAAGCTGATAGAAGTGGGAGGAAGAGGTGGTAGGGAGAAGAGATCTCAGCAAGAGGTCATATCCACCCAGGGTGTTCAGGAAGAAGTTCTCCTACCTGAACCACAGTGAAGAACTGTGTGTGAAAAGTCTCCGCTTCGGTAAGGATGTCCTCACTGAAATGTGCCACCTGCTGCAGCCACAACTGTGACCTTGAAGCAGAGGGAGCAGGGCGTTGCCAATGGCTGTGAAATGAACATGTCTATGAACCATTCTACGTCGGCCTCCTTCCAGGCTGGAGTAGGAGGTATTTTCAGCATCTTGCAACTTGACGTCCACTGTTTCACAAAGGAGGTCATTAAGGCTTTCTACTCAGAGAACAGCAGGCAGAGCGAGCATGTGCCTTTGCGAAGGTTGCACGCTTCACCACGGTGCATGGTGATATTGATTGCATGCACGTCAACTTTGGGAGCACCATAGATCAACTCTGAGATGTGCCACAACCAAAAGGAATTCCGTTCTCTCTCGTTCAAGCTGGTGTGTGACCATACGCAGAGAATCATGCAGGTCAGTGCCCGTTATCCTGGGAGCAGTCATGATGCCTTCATTCTATCGTAGTCCGCTGTGCCATCTGCATTTGAGTCACCACGCCAAATCACGAGATGCCTGCTGGGCGACAAGGGTTATCCACTGACAACATCGCTTGTGACTCCAGTACGCAACCCACGCACACATAGGCAGCATGTATACAATGGAAGCCATGCTGCCACATGAAATGTGTTTGAGCAGACCATCAGAATGTTGAAACAGCACTTCTGCTGCCTGGACTGCTCTGGAAGTGCCCTGCAGTTATCTTCTAAATTTCACCCAGTGTCCATATCTGAGCTGATGGCTACGAGTGTGAAATTGAGTGATTTTTTTTTATCATCAGTGTCTTCTTCCACTTCCACCTGTTGCTGTTCTAGCACTGCCTGGTTAGGTGGCAGTTCTTGGGTATCTGAAAGGAGAAAGGCACGAGGGTAAGTTGGTGTTAAGCGATGGGTGTTCCAATGAAGCACTGTCTCCTCCAGGGACCCCTGCAATTAACTACTGCTGCCTCTAATTTTTGCCACTTTATATGTGATATGCAATATGTTTGGGTCTTGTCATGGTTGAATAGCTGGCAGAGTGTGCAAGCTGTGAGATGTGAGTATGAGGCTTGCAGCAATGCTAAGTGCGTGAGGGTGAAGTGCAGCTATGAATGTTAGGTAAGAGTCCTGATAAAGATTTTTGATCGATGTGTGATGCGAGTATGATGCATTGAGTGGTGTCCAAGTCTAATGGTGCAGTTAGTGGGATATGGGATTTGAAAATGAATTCACTGACCTTGACCTCTCGAGTGAGGTCATTGAACCTCTTGCAGTGCTACGTCCAGGTCCTCAGCGCTTGATTCCTGGCATTGATCACCACAGTTATGTGTTTCCACTGCCTTCTGAACATTTGTCTGGAAGGCCTCCTGGCCCCCTATGAACACGGCATTTCTCTCGACCTTTGCACCTCCTCCACCAATGCAGTGTCCGAGAATATTGGAGCACGTTCTCGTCCCATATTGTGCATTATTCAGTCCTTTTCCATGTCAGAGTGACTAGCATAAGGACTTCCACCTCCTGCTCCAGCCACGA
The DNA here is from genome assembly GCF_036365525.1 of Heterodontus francisci. NCBI lineage: Eukaryota > Metazoa > Chordata > Chondrichthyes > Heterodontiformes > Heterodontidae > Heterodontus > Heterodontus francisci. Next base: position 19,262,707 of record NC_090377.1, on the reverse strand, counting down.
TGCACTTTCCCTTTAATTAGTGCAGTCGACCTTCAACTCCAACTAACATCTCATAATTTTGGGCTCCCTATTGAGGCATGCAGGGGGAATGGTAGCATAGTGGTAATGTTACTGGACTAGTAATCCAGCAGCCTGGACTAATGCCCTGAAAGCTTGAGTTCAAATCCCACGATGGCTACTGGCGGAATTTAAATTCAATTAATTAATAAATCTGGAATTGAACAGCTAGTCTCAGTAATGATGATCATGAAACTACCAGATTGTCGTAAAAACCCATCTGGTTCACTACTGGCCTTTAGGGAAGGAAATCTGCTGTCCTTGCCCAGTCTAGCCTACATTTAACTCCAGACTGCCAGCAGTGTGATCAACTCTTAACAGCTCTCTGAAATGGCCTAGCAAGTCACTGAATTGTATCAAAACCACGACAGAAACTTTGACTGTAGTGTTTCAAGAAGGCAGCTCACCATCACCTTCTCAAGGGCTTGCCTCCAATTAATGGCCCATTAATCTCCTTTAGGAGATTATTAAGGGGCCAGGGCATTAGGGAAGGCAATTTTCAATTCAGATTTCAGCAATCCTGTCCAGTCTGGTACATATCCGTGTACAGTTGTGGGGGTCGCTCTGTGAACGTGTGCTGGAAATCAATTTGAGGGGCCAACAAGCGCTGGGTTGAGGGCTGTATCTTCACTCAGCCTCCACGGCCACTTTCCCTCCTTTTCATGGACCTGTCCCTTTCATGAGCTGCCTATGCTTCACGGCAAGGCATCGGCAGCCCCCAGCATGGCTTTTGCCGCTGGCCCCAGGCAGGCAGCTCCCTCCTCTTGTAGGCGCTCGCCGCCTCTAATTGGGCACTGAACTCACCTCCTACCCAATTAGGGTATTTGCATTCCAAGATCACCTCGCTGCTGAAGCACAGGGTTGGGACCTTGAAATGCTCCGGGGTGGCGGGTTCCTGACCCCGGAACAAAAATCCAGCTCGAGGTGTCCCTTTCCAATCGGCATTGGTGGATCCCTGAGGATAAGTCTCCAAACGGCCCATTCAGCCACAGGCATTGTAGGGGCAAGAGAGGGCAGAGGGGGCGTAATGTAAGGTACACACCCTCTCTTCCTCTCACAACATCAGGATCCACTTAGTGAGGGCGGCACAGTGGCGCAGTGGTTAGCACTGCAGCCTCACAGCTCCAGGGACCCGGGTTCGATTCTGGGTACTGCCTGTGTGGAGTTTGCAAGTTCTCCCTGTGTCTGCATGGGTTTTCTCCGGGTGCTCCGGTTTCCTCCCACAAGCCAAAAAGACTTGCAGGTTGGTAGGTAAATTGGCCATTATCAAAAAAAAATTGTCACTCGTATAGGTAGGTGGTAGGGAAATATAGGGACAGATGGGGATGTTTGGTAGGAATATGGGATTAGTGTAGGATTAGTATAAATGGGTGGTTGATGGTCGGCACAGACTCGGTGGGCTGAAGGGCCTGTTTCAGTGCTGTATCTCTAATCTAAAACTCTCAGTAAGGGCTACACTACAGGCAAAGTTGTTCTAAAGCAAAATTTTTAATTCAATTGAACAAAAAGGTTTGCCTTATTTCTGCAGTAAATACTCCAAGTCTTAGTTAATTCATGATTCAGTAGTGTGGTAAGAATTGATTTCAAATTTTCCTATTTAATTTAGATTTGGTGTTTTGAAAACAAATACTTCAGAATATTTTTGCATCTGTTTCTCATGCACTACGTGTGTTCGTTGATCATCCACCAACGTGATAAGCCCACAGCAGATCTGTTTTATTTTGTTCTTTAAAGAAGTTAAAAAAAATCTATTATCTGTATACACACACACACACACACAGAAATATGTATCATTTAAATGAAAATTCAATGAATATTGAACCTAGGGTTAACTTACAATGAAATCCAGAACATAATTGGGTAATGCTGAAAATTCCCTGATGCTGTTAGGTGCTTTATTATAACAATTACTTTATGATTACTGTCAATTTTTTTCCCAAAGTAATTAAGGGAAAAATGATTTTACCTTCACAATTGTAAATCAAGACTTTATTGTGCCGTGGGCATTTTTTACACTGAGGGCTGAAAAAAGACTGGAATGGATAACAAAGTGAGTAAGCTATTTTCCTGCTATTGTATGTCACTTCTATCATTAAGGAGGTTCTCAGTTCTGGAGGGCAGCGAGCCGAGTTAAATGTGATGGAAAGCAGTGCCGGAGTGGCTTTAGTGAAAAGTAGGCCAAACTAATGCTGAACTTGGAGGATAGTAGTCCATGCTTGTAGGGCTGTAGAGTAGGATTGAAGGCTAAAAGTTGCAGCAGGGCATTGAACACGAAAAGCAGTAAGCCAGTGTCGTATCATAGGTGACTGAATTTCTGGAGTTTTATTTGAATACTTTTCGTATTTGTAACATTTTCACCTGCATGGCATCACCTTTAATTAGTAATGGACTCGACAGGCTTTTCCGTATACTAGGCCCTCTTTAACGAAGCAACACGTGATCCTTACATCAAGTCTACAGAACAGAAACAAGCCATTCCTCCCAACTCGTCTATGTTCCACATGAGCCTCCTCCCACTCCTCTTCATCTAACACTATCAGTATATCCTTCAATTCCTTTCACCCTCATATACTTATCAGCTTCCCTTTAAATGCTTGTATTGGGACAAAGAATTGACTCCACAAATATCCCCATCTTCAATGATGGGGGAGCCCAGCACATCAATGTGAAAGATAAGGCTGAAGCATTTGCAACAATCTTCAGCCAGATGTGTCGAGTTGATGATCCATCTCGGCCTCCTCCTGAAGTCCCCAGCATCACAGATGCCAGACTTCAGCCAATTCGATTCACTCCGCGTGATATCAAGAAATGACAGAAGGCATTGGATACTGCAAAGGCTATGGACCCTGACAACATTCTGGCAATAGTACTGAAGACCTGTGCTCCAGAACTTGCCGCGCCCCTAGCCAAGCTGTTCCAGTACAGCTACAACACTGGCATCTACCCTGCAATGTGGAAAATTGCCCAGGTTATGTCCTGTACACAAAAATCAGGACCAGTCCAACCCGGCCAATTACCACCCTATCAACCTACTCTCAATCATCAGTAAAGTGATGGAAGGTGTCATCAACTGTGACATCAAGTGGCACTTGCTTAGCATTAACTTGCTCAGTGATGCTCAGTTTGGGTTCTGCCAGGGCCACTCAGCTCCTGACCTCATTACAACCTTGGTTCAAACATGGACAAAAGAGCTGAACTCAAGAGGTGAGGTGAGAGTGACTGCCCTTGACATCAAGGCAGCATTTGACCGAGTATGGCATTAAGGAGCCCTAGCAAAACTGAGGTCAATGGGCATCAGGGGGAAAACCCTCCGCTGGCTGGAGTCATACCTAGCGCAAAGGCAGATGGTTGTGGTTGTTGGAAGTCAATCATCTGAGCTCCAGGACATCACTGCAGGAGTTCCTCAGGGTAGTGTCCTGGGTCCAACCATCTTCAGCTGCTTCATCAATGACCTTCCTTCAAACATAAGGTCAGAAGTGGGGATGTTCACTGATGATTGCACAATGTTCAGCACCATTCGTGACTCCTCAGATACTGAAGCAGACAGACCGTGTAGAAATGCAGCAAGACCTGGACAATATCCAGGCTTGGGCTGATAAGTGGCAAGTAACATTCACGCCACACAAGTGCCAGGCAATGACCATCTCCAACAAGAGAGAATCTAACCATCTCCCCTTGACATTCAATGGCATTACCATTGCTGAATCCCCCACTATCAACATCCTAGGGGCTACCATTGACCAGAAACTGAACTGGAGCAGCCATATAAATACCGTGGCTACGAGCAGGTCAGAGGCTAGGATTCCTGAGGCAAGTAACTCACCTTCTGACACCCCAAAGCCTGTCCACCATCTACAAGGCACAAGACAGGAGTGTGATGGAATACTCTCCACTTGCCTGAATGGGTGCAGCTCCAACAACACTCAAGAAGCTCGACACCATCCAGGACAAAGCAGCCCGCTTGATTGGCACCCCATCTACAAACATTCACTCCCTCCACCACCGACGCACAGTGGCAGCAGTGTGTACCATCTACAAGATGCACTGCAGCAATGCACCAAGGCTCCTTAGACAGCACCTTCCAAACCCACGACCTCTACCAACTAGAAGGACAAGGGCAGCAAATACATGGGAACACCACCACATGCAAGTTCCCCTCCAAGTCACACACCATCCTGACTTGGAACTATATCGCCGTTCCTTCACTGTCGCTGGGTCAAAATCCTGGAACTCCCTTCCTAACAGCACTGTGGGTGTACCTACCCCAAATGGACTGCAGTGGTTCAAGAAGGCAGCTCACCACCACCTTCTCAAGGGCAATTAGGGATGGGTAATAAATGCTGGCCTGGCCAGCAACGCCCACGTCCCATGAATGAATAAAAAAAAATTTACCCCCCATAACAATCTAAATTGTGATTAAGTGGACTTGTGCCAATAATGACTGGTAGTGATTAAATTTTTGGCATCTCAGGCCGAGAGTATTGTGACTTTCTCACTGTGCCAACATTGTACTTTATAAAATTATAGAATGGTTACAGCACAGAAGGAGGCTATTTGGCCAGTTTTGTCCATGGTGGCACTCTGCAAATGCAACTTGCCTTGTCCCATTCCCCCACCTTTTCCTCATAGCCCTGCAAGTTTTTTCTCTTCGGATAATTATCCAGTTCTCTTTTGAAAGCTTCGATTGAATATGCCTCCATCACACTCTCAGGCAGTGCATTCCAGATTCTATTCACCCGCTGCATGAAAAGGTTTTTCCTCCTGTCGCTGTAGCCCATGTCTTCAGCCCTTGCCCAGTCCATGGCAAATGTGTAATTTTTGTTTCAATTTCTATCACTCGCCATCCTATCATAGTGAGCTTGCCTGTTCATTGCCAAGTCCTTTACTTTATCAACCCCTGCATGCGAAGAGCTGGCAAAGGCTACCAATCTCTTTTCACAGTCTGTGGAGCAAGAAAATGGCGGCACAGTGGCGCAGTGGTTAGCACCGCAGCCTCACAGCTCCAGCGACCCGGGTTCAATTCTGGGTACTGCCTGTGTGGAGTTTGCAAGTTCTCCCTGTGTCTGCGTGGGTTTTCTCCGGGTGCTCCGGTTTCCTCCCACAAGCCAAAAGACTTGCAGGTTGGTAGGTAAATTGGCCGTTATAAATTGCCCCTAGTATAGGTAGGTGGTAGGGAAATATAGGGACAGGTGGGGATGTGGTAGGAATGTGGGATTAGTGTAGGATTAGTATACATGGGTGGTTGATGGTCGGCACAGACTTGGTGGGCCGAAGGGCCTGTTTCAGTGCTGTATCTCTAAACTAAACTAAACTAAACTAAAATGCTGGAAACATTCAGCGGGTCAGGCAGCATCTGTGGAGAGCACTGCCAAGTTGACTTTTGGATTCAAAGAACAGCGGATTTGGGATTAGTTGAGTAGCTCTTTCAAAGTGCCAGAACTGGCATGATGGGCAGATTGGTCTCCTTCTGCACTGATTGATTCTATCTTTTAATTTACAGGCAAACTAGATCTGCATTGAGTAGTTTGGCTTACTATCATCCCACTCAGGTTACAGTGTGTCAATTTTCCAAACAATATTTATAGATCTATATTACTCTACCTGCCATCATTGATATATAATTTCAACAATTGAAGAATCATCTGCTCTCATTTCCAGTTTAATAATTTTCCCACCACCCAGCCCTCCCATGAGCATCAGTACATTAATTTTTGATTATAAAATATCATGGCATGCCATTAAATGCTGATTAATTTTCATCTTCTGCTGGCAGCCTGTATTATCTGTGAGCTTGTGTGTGTGAATTCTCACAGTAACATCTTTATTGATTCAGGCAGGAGTGACACCGGCACTATATTTTTGTTGGCCACAGTTTTCTATCGCGTTCTATGTGCCGCATTATAGAAATAACTCTGTTCAGTTGTGATAGGTGAGCATTGCATTCTTTTTTCAAACCAGCAACAAAGTTTTGTGGGATCGTTAGCTGAAGTCCTGAGCTGAAAGTTCCCAATCCTGATTTCTGCATCAATAATAGCTTTTTAATATCTTTTAGCCCAGTGAATCTAATTATCTTTTTAATTCTTTCTCTTCACTGTCTTGGAAGAGTATTTGCTCAAGCATCATCTAATTGAAAGAGTGGATATTTACAAACGTAAACTATTTGCACTTTCTCCCGAAGCAATAGCCTAAAGTTGATGCTATGTCATATTATCGTAGAAGCAGTTAACACGTGTTTCAAATTACTTTGCCTTTACTTTTTGTAAAGAGGCGAGGTTAGCACCTCCATTAAAGAACGACTTGCATTTAAAAATGGTCTTGCATGACCTCGTGACATCCCAAAGCACTTTACAGCTAATGAAGTACTGTTCTAATGTAAGACACCAGGCAGCCAATTCACACACAACAAGCTCCCACTAACAGCAATGTGGAAGTGAACAGGTGATCTGCTTTAATGATGTTGGTTGAGGGATAAATATTGGCCGGGGCACTAGGGTGAACAATTCTATTTTTTGCAATAGTGCCTTTTATGTCCACCTGAGAGAGCAGACCAGGCCTTGGTTTAACGTCTCATCCAAAGGACACTGACAATACAGCACTCCATCAGTACTGCTCTCAAGTGTCTGCCTAGATCTTGTGCTCAAGTTTCTGGAATGGAACTTGAACTTAAAACTTTGTAAATCAGAGGTGAGAGTGCTACCACTGAGCCACAGCTGGCATGCTTATTAAAATTGCAAACAAAGCAATTTAATGAGAATTGGTCATTGAACAATAATATCACACAGCACAACTTCTAGGTTTATGCCCTTCTAAAATCTTAGCCTGTCAGCATATTCAAGGAAATAACTCAAGCACTGCCTCATTGCTATAAACAGTAATGTTACTCAAATGTTAACAGAACGACAGAGGGAACTTCCAATTATATACCACATCCTCAGATCTCACAGAGCCTTCACAAACTATGAATAACCTCTTTTAAAATTCAGTTATATAGGCACTTGGAAAGGTAGACAAGATCTTGGTTTTACACCTCATCCAGAAGGACAGTGGGGTAGAAACTGGTATTTATTGTGCCCAGAAAACAGGTGGCAACCAGGCAATTTCACCAGGGCACCACATGCGCCCAGTCTAAATAGGTATTGATCCAATGGTCTAATTCATTGGGCCTACCTTTGTGGCGCCCCGGATGAATGCCTAGAACAGGTTTAAGTTTGATGAATATGCAAATTAGGGGGCCTAATGCTTGTTGATGGACCCCTTTATCGAATTGGTCATCTCACGAGCAGAGAGACCCGCTAAAGAAACTTCAACGGCTGGCCCCTGCCCTCTGCACCCTGCTGTCAACAATCAAAGATAACGTTTTGAAATTTTGCAATGGTACATCATAAATTAGCAGCCAGTGACAACTATGTGTGCGCCTGAAATAGGCTGTATATGCACATTGCGGTCCTAACCCTAATCACACTGTTGACCCTCCTTTCAGTGGCAGTGCTGCAGTTAATCGACTGGAGGGAAAGTGTAATGAATTTACAGTCTGTTATATATACACACACAGAATTTACAGCACAGAAATGGGCTGTTTGGTCCAGCTGGTTTATGCTGGTGTTATGCTTCACACAAGCCTCTTCCCACACTACTACTAACACCGGAGGATACTTTTTATTCTTTTCTTATGGTTGCTAGTTCCACATTCTAACCACTCTTTGGGTGAAGAAATTTTTCCTGGATTCCTTATTGGATTCCTTGTCTTATATTTATAGTCCCTAGTTTTGGATTCCAACAATTACCATATCAAAATTATATGGGCTCCTATTGTCGAAATGCTTGGCGCACGTTTGACTCCCGAAAAATGGGTGCAATGAAACACAATTTCTACCCTCCTTCCTTTTGGATGAGGTATTAAACCGAGACCTTGCCTACATACGAACATATGAATTAGGAGCAGGAGTGGGCCACTCAGCCCCTCGAGCCTGCTCCACCATTCAATAAGTTCATAGGTGAACTGAACTCCCCATTTCCATCTACCCCCGATAACCTTTCACTCCCTTGCTTATCAAGAATCTATCTACCTCTGTCTTAAAAATATTCAAAGACTCTGCTTCCACTGCTTTTTGAGGAAGAGAATTCCAAAGACTCTCAACCCTCTGAGAGAAAATGTTTTTCTTCATTTCTGTCTTAAATGGGTGCCCCCTTATTTTTAAACAGTGACCCCTAGTTCTAGATTCTCCCATAAGAGGAAACATCCTTTCCACATCCACCCTGTCAAGACCCCTCAGGATTTTATATGCTTCAATCAAGTCGCCTCTCACTCTTCTAAATTTCAGCGGATAGAAACCTTAGCCTGTCCAATCTTTCCTCATAAGAAAACCCGCCCATTCCAGGTATTAATCTAGTAAACCTTCTCTGAACTGCTTCCAATGCATTTACATGTCCAAGTGAGGATAAATGGTCATATTGCTGTATTATGTCACCTCTCAGCCTTCTGTTTTCTGGAGAAAAGTGCCCCAGACTCTTCAGTCTTTCCTGATAGTTATAACCTCTCAGTTTTGCTACCGTACTTGTGAATGTTTTGTATATAAATGTATATAGATAAATAAATAATTATAATTTACCCTCTGAAAATGTTCTGTGTATCATATTATTAATGATCTTTATTGCCACAAAGGGGCAACATAAAATATTAATCCATTACTTTTGATTTGGTCTTGCTCATTCTCAGAATATCTGAGTGAAGAGTCTGATATCTAAAGGAGAGGAATCATGGAACATTATCCCTTTTCACAGTAGTCACATGGCAGCCATGCAGCTCTAGGCTACTTCTCAACAACAACAACCTGTATTTCTATAACACCATTCATGTAGAACATCTCAGAGCTCTTCACAGGAGATGAAGAGGATCCAAGTAAGAGACTGAGAGGGAATTGGGAGGGGGGAAGAGTTCGAAAAGGATTGTTTCAGGAGCTTGATAGATGGGCAAATAGTGGCAAAGTAGTTTCAAGGACTCCCTGAAGAAGTCCCTCTCTGTGTGCCATATCGACCATCGCCAGTGGGAAGCGCAGGCCATAATTGTGATGCCTGGAAATGCTACATCAGGAGGGCTACAGACACCTTTGAGACTGAGCGAAGAACCAGCATGAAAGAGAAAAGGAGGAGAAGGATAGATCCAATATCCCCCAGCAGCGACTACACCTTCACTTGTACCCACCGTGGGAGAATCTGCTGTTCACGGATAGGCCTGACTAGCCACCAGCGGGCCTGCAACCAATGAGTACAACCTTCCCAAAATCTTTGTCTGTGAAGAAATGCCAAGAGTAGCAAAGCAGAGTAGTTTGGGAGGGAGTTGTAAAGAGCAGGGGTTGCATGGCAGAAAGATCAGCCACTCCTGATTATAATGTCCAGTTCTGGATTTGGAACTGCATTAAACATTGAATAAACTTTAATTTTCAATTATGAGAAGGGAGATGGACATAAGCACTTTGAACAAGACATCTCAAGAGAGTATGATTAAAAATTGGAAATAGATAATTAGTAAAGTCACTTTTGGAATATTTTGTGCAGCTGTAGGCACCGTCTGTCAAAATATTGACATATTGGATATGGTTAAGCTAAGAAAAGATACTGAACGAGTTGAGCTGTCTTCTATCATCATATGATGGACAATGGTTAAGTGCTTAAGGGGTAAGAGTTTTTCATTGTTATTACAGGTTAAAAGTGAATCCAAAAACTCCTGGGTGTTGTGCACTAAACCTGCCTGAGGAGATTTGAATATCTCCAGTGTTACTAAAACATACCTTTTAATTTTCAAATTCTATTGCCAGTTATTGAGAATTACAAAACTGTCTGTGCGTCTTTCCTAATATGATGATTCCGTTACTTGCTGATATTGTGAGTTCCCTTTCTACTGTAGATTATTTCAAGCCCACTGAGGAGGAGGAGCCATTACAAAATGCAGTCAAAAGTGATTCTGCAGTCATTGGAGGTATGAAATAAAGGCGTATTATCCTTAAAGTCTTCTAAATGGCTAAGTTGAAGGAGGGATGATTTGTTGCGCTTTGAGGGGCTGAATGGCCAACTCTTGTTACTATGTAAATGATGCAGAGACGGGCCAAAAGCTGCTCTGTAGAATCAGAGGACTGATGATGCAATGAAAATACCTAGATTATTCCACCTCAAGGTAATAATGCAAGGTAATGGGGAGACAGCAAGAGAAGAAAATGACACAGGGATAAAAAGCTAATAAATATATCATGGCCTAAGGCTATCTATTCTTCCACTTCAGTGGGCCAGAACCCTAGCAGGGCAGTGCAGGATGGGTTAGTCCACCTTCACCTGTACTTCATCAACGTTTACATAAGGACAATGGGCTTCTTGACATTTGTCATGGAGTCCTGCCAGTTGGGGTCATAGACTTGCTGTGCCAGGTCCCAGGGTCCTGCTGCAATAGGACAAAAGAGGTTGCCAATTTTATTTTTGTTTCAGTTTTTTAAAAAAAATCACTGGTAAAGCCTGAGTAAGGCCACATCCTGAAAGCACGTGCAGCCGCCCCTCTTCGCTTTCTCTCCATTCTCCCCCATGGTCCCTTTTCCAGATTTCTAAATGTGGTATACTGGGTTCTCACACATCTAACATTCCACTAGTGAGAATTGTAGGAAACATTTTGAATGTTACCCTCAGTTGCAAGTATTCATCATACACCGACCCACATCTGGGCAGGCTCAGTCTTCTTGCTGGACCAGCCAGTGGAAAATGGGAGGTGCCAAGTAGAGTACATCATTATGTTGCTTCCTGCTCCACTTACCCAGATAAACCAAGAAAAGGCCCATGTTCTTTAAATTCATTCTGCATAGGTTAAAAACATACACAAAATGGAAGTCGATAGATAATCTTAAAATCTAGACCTAATTGATTACCCATGGAGGTAAGAGAATGCATGCTGAGAAATTAAAATATGTGACATGATTTAAGGATACTAGTAAGGAAAATGTTTACAAAAATAATGCTAACACAATAATTAGGGTATGAAGAGAAAGTTTGAAAAGAAAACTACATCGGTCATTCGGGATAATTAAGGGACATTCTTGGGATGTGAGCATCATTGGAAAGGCCAGCATTTATTGCCCTTAAAAAGGTGATGCTGAGCCACCTTCTTGAACCGCTGATGTTGGAACAACAACAGTGCTTTTATCTGGAGCAGTTTGATATGACTGAGTGGCTTGCAAGGCTATTTCAGAGGACAGTTAAGAGTCAAACACATTGCTGTGGATCTGGGGCCATATGTCAATCAGACCAGGTTGAGTCATAGAGTCATAACAGCACAGAAGGAGGCCATTCAAACTATCGAGTCCATGCCGGCTCTCCGCAGAGTAATCCAATCAGTCCCACTTTCCGGCTTTATCCCCGTAGCCCTGAAAGTTTATTTCCCCCAAGTTCCCATCCAATTTTCTTTTGAAATTATTCTTCATCTCAGCTTCCACGACCCTCATAGTTGACCAGTTCCAGGTCATTGCCACTCACTTGGTAAAAGGGTAAGGATGGCAGAGCTCCTCAGCTGAAGGGCATTAATGAACCAGATGGGCTTTTATGGAGAGACAGTGACATAATGGTAATGTCAGTGGGCTAGTAATCAAGAGGCCCTGAATAATGCCCTGGGGGGGCATGGCTCAAATCCCACTAAGGCAGCTGATGGAATTTAAATTCAATTAATTAATAAAAATCTGGAATTGAAATCTAGTCTTAGTGATGGTGCCACAAAACTATCATTGATAGTTACAAAAGCTCATCTCATTCACTAATGTCCTTTAAGGCAGGAAATCTGCCATGCTTACCTGGTGTGGCCTGCATGTGACTCCAGACCCACAGAAATGTGGTTGACTCTTAACTGCCTCTGGCCTAGCATGCAACTCAGTTGTCAAGGGCAGCAAAGGCTGGCCTTGCCAGTGATGCCTACATTCCATAAAAAAAGCAACCCAGTAGTTTTATAATCCTTATTGATGATACTAGTATGTTATTCCAGATGTATTAATTAATTGAATTTAAATTCCCCCAACAGCCACACTGGGATTTGAATTCATATCTCAAGAGCATTAGTACAGGCACCTAGATTATTAGCCCTGTAACATTACCATTATGCTACTGACCCCCAAGGGCAATGTTAATGAACAAACAACACACTTAGGTGGCAATATTCATAAGTAGACAAGTGGAAAGGGAGGCATCCGAGTGTATGGAGAAAATAACAAAGAGTGCAGAGGTCACTAAGCAATTAAGCACATGAATTGCCTTAACCTGGTGGAAGACAACTAAGGGTAGTGAAGGAAATGAGAGTAGATGTTTTATAGTGACACTCTATAGTAAAGGGTGATCCAAGTCAAATGATTTTAAAACAGCCTATTATCTTACAATCTGATGGTGTGGGGAAATAGTGGAAGGACTGGACAATCTGATGGGGAGGGGTAATATTGAAGTCTACTCTTCAAGAAACAGTTTGAGAGTATTTGGGTAAAAGGAATAGATTCAGAAATACAAGCTTTTAAAGGCAAATCTTGCCTTACAAATGTATTGAAATCTTCGAGGACGCAACTGAGTTGGATGCTTACATACCTTGGTCTTCAGAAAGTAGAACATGCCTTACAAAAGAGATTAGTCATTTAGTAGTACAGAACTTGAGTATTGCTGAAAATAGAGTCACATTGTCGAAGCTTTTCGTCCTGACTCATCAGGACATCACAAGAATACCAATGTAAGGGAAAGCAACCACTTTGTACTGCATGAGAAGAGAGTGCTGATTGGTTGGCAAGTGAACTCTGATTGGTAGAGATGTTGCCACGGCGAATGCTTCAGTTTAAAGTGACTGACAGTTAACTGCCAAGTTTTGTTTGAAATTTAAACCAGGCAGCTTGACTCTGATTGGTCAAGGCATTGCCCTGAGGAATGAACCAGCGAATGGCTGTCACTTATTTTGTTTAGCTGAAACAGGTGCAATGTGTATACATATTCTTTCTGTCTGCAAAGAACAGGGCCCTGTATTAATATATGCAGCTTCCAGTATGTGCAAATGCACCATACTGCAAGTCCTATTGACATCTTAAATTGGTTGTCAGCATAATTCTTAGCACACTGTGGATTATTTAGCAAATATTGTTCAATCACAGAATCACATCTAATCTTGGACACTGTGTTTTGAGCTTTGCAAGCACGAGTTGGTTGGGTAACAGGTAAAGCTAGTTTCACGCTGCTACTATGCAGTAGCAACACATGTGGTGTTCACCACTGACAGGATGCTGCTTTCAAGGCAAAAAGATGTCCTGCCTATCACACAAATGAGTAATGTGATATATGAATTTCAATGCCAGTGTGATGCTAGGTATATAGGCTGTACATCCCAAAGACTGGCGAACCTTATCAGACAAGTCCCTTCTGCTGTTTGCAACGGGCAAGGTACAGGCCATACCCAACCAGCCCATGCTTACAAAAGTCAAAACACAGTGTCCAACATTAGTTGTGACCCTGCAGTTGAACAACATTTGTTAAATTATCCTCAGTGTGCTAAGGATTACGCTAACAACCAATTTAAGATTGTCAGTGGGGCTAGCAGTGTGGCCATTCGCACGTATTGGAAGCTACATATATTAATACACGGGGCCCTGTTCTTTGCAGACAGAAAGAACATGTACGCACATTGTACCTGTTTCAGCTAAACAAAATAAATGACAGCCGTTCGCTGGTTCATTCCTCAGGGCAATGCCTTGACCAATCAGAGTCTTCCTGGTTTAAATTTCAAACAAAGCTTGGCAGTTAACTGTCAGTCACTTTAAACTGGTGCATTCTCCATGGCAATGCCTCGACCAATCAGTGCTCACTTGCCAACCAATCAGCACTCTCTTCACATACAGTATATAGTGGTTGCTTTCCCTTACATTGGTAATCTTGCGGATTGTCCTGATGAGTGCAAGATGAAAAGCTTCGACAACATGTCTCTATTTTCAGCAATACACAAAAGAGATTCATGGCTAAAGTATGCACTCTTGGGCACAAAAATAAATTGGTGAACTGGATTATTAATTGGCCAAATAAGAAGAGCAGAGGATAGATATCAATAATAGTCTTAATTAGGTAGTAGAATTTGCGCTGGATTGTTTCCATGACTCCAACGACTTCATAATGTTTTATAGTGGCCTCAACAAAGGTGGCATAATTTAGAATGCCTATGTTTTTTAATTGAGCTGAAGTTGTAGAGAAACCAATATTTTACAGGGAGGTATATTATTCAGAAATCGGGCTTTTGAAGGACAGGGAAAAGCTCAGAAGTTGCTACACTGATATCCTATGTGATATAATGGCATTTTTGGTACTTGATTTGTTGTTTCCAATGCAACCAGTATAATCACACTACAGATGGCATCTGATGCCCATAAACACAAGTCAATGAAAATTTTCCAATTGTAGGGAAGTCTTTCAACACTGCAAATTGTAATTAATTCATAGTGCAAAAGTTGCAAAAATGCCTTCATACTGTGTACATTAAGGAGTGTACAGAGTTGTGTGGACTAGTTGATAAAACCTTGGAAGTGTCTTTCCATTGTATGCAACAAAGAAAGTACCAGAGTGGATATATAGATCCAGAAAATGTAGGCCTGAGGAGATTGTACTGATAATCTATAAAATAAAGTTGTGACATGCAGATAGAGTTGAAGAAAATTTCACTTAGCACTTCCTAGCAGAGCTTTGTGGAATGGGAAGGACTAGGAAAATCACAGAATAAAACCACCTGCAATCTACCCTAATGCTAACTGTACACCTAGCTGTGCAACCCCAAAAGTTCAAAATTTGGTCCCCAGCCAATTTAGTTGTTCTGGACTAGAATGGCGATAAAGGTGGTTACGTTAGCCACTGAGTCCAAATAGGGAAAAGTCAGCCAAGGATGTATGGGGAATCTGAGTATTTGGTTTATCTATTTCCTGCTTTACAACATGCCATTATCACACTACCCACTTCTGAGAGAGAAATTTCTAGTAGGTGCACATTTAGTGTACTGGTAAGGGAAGCAAAAGCAACAACTTTCATTTATATATCACCTTTAACATTGTAAATTTTCCCAAGGCACTTCAAAGGAATGCTATCAAACAAAGTTCAACTCCAAGCCACATAGAGATATTAGGACGGATGACCAATATCTTGGTCAAAGACATATGCTTTAAGGAGCATCTTAAAAAGAAGAGAGCTAGAAAGGCAGGGAGATTTAGGCAGAGAATCCAGAAATTAGGGCCTAGGCAGCTGAAGGCACAGCCATTAATGGTAGAGCGATTAAAATTGGGTATTCACAAGATGCACAAGAGCCTTTTTGAAGCAATTGCTAAGGACTAATTTCACCCCCTAAGTGAGAACAGGCAAGGCCTGAAAGTGATGTCTCCACCATTGAGTGGCCTGTCAACACTCACTGGCTAAATTCACACATGGCCAAGATGGCAGCTTGGGTAATGTACAAGAGGATTGTTGGCGTATCCACGGCACTGTATCCCAGCAGGAGTCAGAGGAGGCAAAGAGAAGACAAACAAAATTGTTCTACAGCAAGCATAGCTGCATCAAAATAACAATGATTCTGGTTTACAAAAGGGAAAAACTAAAAGTGCATTTCTTTTCTACTGACAGGTGTTATAGCGATTGTGATTTTTGTCATCCTCTGCATCTTTGCTATAACGGGACACTTGTTATACCGGAACAAAGGCATTTATCAAAATAACGAGCCAAAAAGAACGGAATATGCTGAGAATGCAGACGCCGCACTGAAGAACCATGCCAATTACCAGGATTCTGTAAGCGAAGGAAAGAAGGAGTATTTCATCTGACAGCGATACAGGCTCTCCTCATTACTACAGTTACAGCAGCAGATTAATAACACTAACAGCTGGGACTCGCTGTCTGTACAATGAGTTAGTTACAGACTCTGCAGACTAAATGGCCAAATGTTAGCTCAAAATACACAGCATATGACAAAGGACTGGTTTACACTTTTGTTTACCTGACAAAACAGGGATATAACCTATTGTTTCCTGCTAACTAAATGCCAGCTCAGGGGAGTTGAATGAAGAATCCACAAATGTAAGGTTACAATAACAGCAACTATTAAAAAATGTATTGACATTCCTCCTCAGAGTGATGTAAAGCGTTAATATAATTTTTTAAATGTAACCGGGAATTTGATTTATCTTTGCAAGATTTATTTCTGTACCTTTCTTTTGTGGGGAGACCAATTTATTTATCCGTTTCGCGGGTTAACTGTCAATAAGGTTAACAAGCTGGTTAAGTGCTAGTTTACGGCGGGACCTGCATTCTTTCTAAGCAGTCGATTTGCTATTGCTAATTTGGTGATCTAACAAACTATTAGATGAAGCTAAACATATAAGGTCATAGTTGCTCATATCATAAGTTTAGCCTAAAGCGCTCCCAGCAGGTTCCCTTTGGAACAGGAAATTACTGTTACTTAGTCATAATAGAGCATATTCCAATCTATTAAGATCAGAAACTAAAGTCAGGCAGGTTAACTGAGGAGTGTTAGTCAGTTAAGTTCCAACTGTGCCCAACACACTTGCAATTCTTGCCATCGCGAGCCTACTTTCTCCAGAGTGCCTGGTGACACCATTGTGTTAACCAATGATTTGGTGGCAGGATGCGACTTATGGCAGGATTTACAGCAAACAGTGTATTTTACAGCAAACAAAGTCTATTTACTCAACAAGCAGAGTATAATTAAACAGAATGTCTATGAACTACAACAAGCAGAACTCATGACTGAATCTACTGCAATGTCTACCGATAAATGCAGGGCTATTTCTCCAGCAAAATGCAGGGAATGGAGGATAGTTAATTATCTGTGCAAAATCAATTCTAGGCACCCACAGAAGTGCTGTCTCCAGGCATGATTGATGAGGGAATTAACCAATCTGATCTGTATCATAACTCTATCTACCCGCCTTGGTTTTGCAACCCTCACCTGACAAACATTTATTTATGGAATTCTGATCAATTCACAACATCTCCTCCTTATAGCTAAACCACTAGGAAACCCAGTCAATCGCAATTATCATGGTATAAAAACAACCAGTTTGCTTTTAAATACTGCTTTTAACACAGTAAAATGTCCAAAGGCACTTCACAGGAGCAAAATTTGACATCGACTCATATAATGAGCTATTAGGACAGAGAAGTAGGTTTTAAAAGGCATCTTAAAGGAGGGTAGAGAGTTGAGAATAGATAGGTGTTTGATGGCTGACATGGACACGATGGGCCGAAGGGCCTGTTTCTGTGCTGTATAATTCTATGACTCTAAGAGTTTAAGGGATGGAATTCCGGAGCTTAGGGCCTTGGCAGTTGAAGGGACGGCTGGCAGTAGTTTTTTTCTACTCATTCACGGGATGTGTACATTGCTTAAAGGCCAATATTTATTACCCATCCCTAACTGCCCTTGAGAAGGTGGTGGTGAGTCACCTTCTTAAACTGCTACATTATGTGTGGTGATTGTACTCCCATCGTGCTGCTAGATAGGGAGTTCAGGACTTTGACCCAGTGACAGTACTTCCAAGTCAAGATGGTGTGTGACTTGGGGAATATGGAGGTTATGGTGTTCCCGTACACTAGCTGCCCATGTCCTTCTAGGTGGTAGTGATCGCAGGTTTGGAAATTGCTGTCAAAGAACCCTTGGTGAGTTGCTGCAGTGCATCTTGTAGATGTTACACACTGCAGCCACAATGCTTCAGTGATGGAGGGAGTGAAGTTTTATGATGGCAGATGGGTGCTATCAAGTGGATTGCTTTGTCCTGTTGAACTTCTTGAGCTGTACTCAGCCAGTGCCTTGTAGACGGTGGAAAGGTTTTTGGTAGTCAGGAGGTTTTGCTGCAGAATACCCAGCCTTTGACCTGCTCTTGCAGAAACAGTACTTTTACGGCAGGTCCAGTTAGGTTTTTGGTCAATGGTGAACCCCTAGGATGTTGATGATGGGGAATTCAATGGTAGTAATGATGTTGAATATCAAGGGGAGGTGGTTAGTCTCTTTCTTGTTGTAGATGGTCATTGCCTGGCACTTGTGTGGTGCAAGCATTACTTGTAGGACGATTAAAATTGGAGATGCTGAAGAGGCCAGAAATGGAGGAGCATAGATATCTCAGAAAGCTGTGGGGCAGGGCTGGAGGTGATTACAAAGATAGGGAAGGGAGGGAACATGGAGGGATTTGAAAACAAGGACGAGAATTTTAAAATAGCAGTGTTGCTTAACTGGGAGCCAATGTTAGTCAGAAAGCATGGAGTGATGTGTGAACAGGACTTGGTGCGAGTTGGGACACAATCATACAGCACAGAAAGAGATCATCATGCCCCTGCTGGCTCTTTGAAAGAGCCACCTACTGCTGTTTTCCCATAGCACTGCAATGCTTATCCTTTTCAAGTATACATCCAATTCCTTTTTTAAATAGGTCGGCCTTTAAATTGTACGAAACTTTAGAAATAATCTAACCAAGGGAAGAAATAGTCGTTGCTCCTCAACCTCAGACTCCTGCAGCACAAGCTTATAATTGTTGAAAACGACCATATCACCTTTAAGAACGACTCTACCTAGGGAATTTCAAAGTATTAAGGGCTAATTTTACCCTTACCCAGGCTTTACACTCTGTGGGACAGTCTGCTGCTTGCTTTGGTTCCCACACCCCCAATTCCTGCCTCGAGTTAAAATCAGGCCTCAAGTCTCTGGTTCAAAAAAAAAATCAAGGTCAGAAACTAAGACTAGAGAATACCTCCTAAACCGAAGATGAGGATTACACAAGACCAAACAAGCACTTTTGGGAGGACTAAACCAACTTCTTAGGAAATGTAGAAAAGAATCTGATTTTTCTGCGAGCAGAGTAACTGACCCCTTGGCCATTTAGTACTGCAAATGGCCAAACAACACAAAAACGGTTTGGAAATTTAAAATGAAAGCAAATTGCCTGTTGATTATGTGTAATTAAACATTTCACTGACTATTTAATTAATAAATGGGACACTTGATTGAATGATCCACTCTGAAATCAAACAGAAATATATTCAATAGAGAAAACTGATCAAAAGAATCATTGTATTGGTTGAAAAATCCCATTATAAATTTAGCAACAGGTATCTTTCTTTGTTGTCCTGTTGGATTAAAGGAATGAAAATTGTGATGGTATGAACTAATAATATTCTCTAAATGCTTGAACTATGATTCAGCCGGTGGCTTAAATGTTGATACAGAACAAGCTTTAAGTATATTAAATCCAAACATATAATACATGTGTTGGAAGACATTATCAAAATGTAAAAGAAGCATTTTGGCACCCTTCCTGTAACTTAAGTGATACTTTGATAGTCACTACAGTCCCATGCGATTGCACACAGATTTATCGCTCCTTTGGCCTAATTTTGCTCACTGTCAAAGCTTCTCAGCCAGCGCTTTTCTCTATCCTTTCCAGAATATTCCAATAGGAACAAACTTAAAACACAGATTTGTATGTATGTAGTATATATGTATATAAAATATAAACAAGACTTAGAATCGTGTTTCGAAGCCTTGTTGCATCAAGGGGTTCAGATAATATACATAAGTCAGTCCTGGAGCATATTATCTAGGCCGACACTCCAGTGCCATACTGAGAGAGTGCTGCATCGGTCGAGGTTCCGTTCTTCAGGTGAGATATTAAACCAAGGCCTGGTCTTCCTGTTCTGATAGATCAGGAGGATGTTAATAATCCCAGGGTGCCACTTTAGGAAGAGTTGAAAGCTTTCCCAAAAGCAAAATACTGCGGATGCTGGAAATCTGAAATAAAAACAGAAAGTGCTGGAAATACTCAGCAGGTCAGGCAGCATCTGTGGAGTAAGAAACAGAGTTAACATTTGAAATTAATGATCTTTCATCAAAACTGCCTGACTACACAGCATTTCCTGTTTTCATTTGGGAGCCTTCCCATTTGCCCAGGACACCATTTCCGCCTTGGGCAACGCTACCAAGGGCAGTTTAGTAGTATAAGCTGTGCCTCAGTGGGGAGCACTGTTGCTGCTGGGCGTAAAAGGGTGTGGATTCAAATCCCACTCCAGGAACTTAAGGACATAATCCAGGCTGACAGTGCAGTGCAATGCTGAGAGGGTGCCTTGCTGTCTTTTGGATGAGACATGAAACAAAGGTACCTCAGATAGATATAAAAGATCCCACGGCACTATTTAAAGAAGTTCTCCCTGGTGTCTTGGCCAATGTTTATCCTTCAACCAACAACTGAAACCAATTATCTGGTCATTGTCTCATTGCTGATTGTGAGGCCTTGCCGTGCACAAAATTGGCTGCAGTGACCACATTTCAAAATTACCTAATTGACTGTAAAGTGCTTTGGGATGTCCTGAGTTCATGAAAGGTGCTATATCAATATATGTGCTTTCTTCTTCCTTAACGGATTAATCGTCTCATTGTTCTTTGGGATCTTGCTATGTGAAACATGGCCACTCTGTTTGCCTACATAACAATAGTTATTGCATGTCAAAGTAATTCATTGAGTGTCAAGTGCTTTGAGATGTGTATTAGAGATGTGAGAAGCTGCTATTTAATGAGAGTTGTTCACAGCTTTCACTCATTGGCATTATCTGGACCTCTTGATGTGTGGCAACTCAGAAGTTACTCCCTGCTATTTGTTATCCTGGGTTGTTTAGGTGTTTTTCTAGTAAATGAACATAATTTTGCAGCCAGCAAATGTTTATAAGTGTTGGCAGATTTCCCTGTCACAACAAAGGGTTATTAGTCCGGTGACAATAGCTCTACTCATGATTAACATGAGTGGTTTTTATAACGAAAAGCTTTATTACATTGACTAATAACAGTACTAGGTTTTATATTAACTGTTCGACAGTTATGTTAAATGACAAGATGACACGAAAATAATACAACCTGGTTCCCAGGTCCGGAGTGATCTCTTGCAGTTGTCTAGGCTGCCTGCATGACTAGGGGCTGCCAACTGACCTTGACAGTGCTCCGACCCCCAAGAGAACAAAACACCCCTGTTTCCCAGCTCCAGCCCTCCCACCCATCCACATGCTGCGTGGCTTCTGGCCACCCTGAAAATGCTCTGCTCTTGAGGGGAAACAGGTTCTATTGTTATACCAAAATACAGCCTTGGGCTGTGCCTACGTAATACGTTGCACATTTTGCTGAGGCCACATTTTAGGTGTTTACCCCACTTATAATTCTTTCAGCCATTGCCCCTGTTCTAGAAGCTCTGTTTATAATTCAGTAAGTGCTTTAGGTCAATCTTTATCTTCCACTGGTCTGTGGCGTCTTGGCAACTAGTCTCTTATCAGCGTATGAGCCTTTTCTTAACCTGGGTGTTTATCATTCTCTTGTCCTTGCTCTTCTGAACTGTCTGTTGTTCATGCAGAGATAAGATTAAGCTTTCCTCTTCCTTTGCTATTGCTCTAACACTATATATGCTGAAGAAAAGGAACCTGGGATACCTTGACCATTTCAAACATCTGAAAATATTCTAATAATAAGTCAACTATATTACGTTATCCACAACCAAAACAATATTGCCTTTGCTTGAAGCAAACAGTGCCATATCCAAATGAGTACTGAGTCACTGAACTAGTAATCCAGAGGTCCTTGCTAATGCCCTGAGGACTTAGGTTTAAATCCCACCATGGCAGCTGGTGGAATTTAAGTTCAATTAAATAATACATTCAATTAATTTATTAAAAATCTGGAATTGAAAGCTAGTCACAGTAATGGTGCCATGAAACTATCATTGATAGTGATAAAAGCTCACCTGGATTCACGAATGTCCTTCAGGGAAGGAAATCTGCTGTCCTTACCTGGTCTGGCCTACATGTGACTCCAGACACACAGCAATGTGGTTGACTCTTAAATGTACTCTGAAATGGCCTAGCAAGCCACTCAGTTGTCAAAGGCAATTCGGGATGGGCAATAAATGCTGACTTGCCAGAAACGCGCCAATTCCCATGAAAGAATAAAATAAGAGGACAGGGAGGAGCTGGGGACAATAAATGGAGGGCCATTGCTATAACGTAAAAGCGTTCTGCAAACCTTTAATCGCCTAATGAGTCGTACATAATTTTTTTCTCACACAAGCTGTAAATGGATACATTTTCCATCACTTTTCTAGAGATCAAGAATGTAACTTATTACATAAAATTTACTGCACAGAAATAGGCCATTCAGCCCAACTAGTCTGTGCCGGTGTTTTTGCTCCACATCAGCCTCCTCCCACCTTACTTCATCTAACCCTAACTGCACATCTTTCTATTCCCTTCTCCCTTGTGTGCTTATCCAGCTTACTCTTAAATGCATCTATGCTATTTGTCTCAACCACTCCATGTTGTTGCAAGTTTCCATTCTAACCACTGTCTGGGTGAAGAGGTTTCTCCTGAATTTTTTTATTGGACTTAATCATGAATATCTTATGTTTATAGACCCCATTTTAGACACCCCCACACGTGGAAATACTTCTACAGGAACAAGTCCCAGCCTATTCAATCTTTTCTCATAGTTATAACCTCAAGAAAAAGAGCGAGATTTGTCACCGTAATAATTGGCTCCCTCTCCTCCGATCGGTTCATCTGTTTCCATCATAATTTTTTCTTTGACCTGGCGCTCCTCTTGTAATGAAAGATCGCATTCAACCAAACTATAAATAAAACTGTGCTTGTGCAAAACCCCATTGCCCTGATAACAAGCTGGCTTGGATAGGCATGTATCGCGTGTGCTTCACCTTTCAAAAAAAGGTCATCACTTCACCACTGCCCCAGAACCCTATTAATCACACATTCAGTTAGCTCTCCTTATACTCCCACGACCACTCAGTCCACTCTCTCCTATGTTTCACGTCTTACTGATATTTTGTTACCTTATGGGCTCCTCAATGAAAACAAGTAGGTGCTGCAAGCTAAAAAGAGGTTGCTAAATGTTTTGTTTTGAAAAAACTGGAAGCACATTTAACAAGTAAAGTGGTTGAAATCAAACTTTGATCTTTGTATAAATATATATGATTTACAAAACAAACTGTAGATTTTTAGGAGGCAGAGCTGATTTCTGGTTCTATGTATTGAACACTGACTGATGCTGCAGACATTGTGCGGAAAAGAACTGGATTTGTTAATTCGTGTTCGTCCTGTTTTAATTGATTCCTTGTTTTCTATATTCGTGTTTAGAATAAATACGACAACATATTTGATTGCCTTCCTTTCAAACATACTTTTTATTTCTGTTGTAGAAAAGTCCGAGTTAAATTTAAAAAAAAAGAAAAATTGGTAGAAGAAATGATTTTGAGGCCTTTTACATAATTTGCCTCCTGGAGAAAATGATATTTGTATTAAAAAAACAAAACTTATAGGTTTAGTAAAATGGAAATTGTATGACTTGGGTAGTCCATCAACTTATTTGTACAAATGTGATTCTTTCCTCCAAGAATAATTTACATGTAAGTTTCAATCCACACATCACTGGAACCCTTAAAGGAACATGTTCACAAAGCAAGCTTTCCAATTCTCTCCCTTTTTCTTCTTTTCTACTGAAGATAGAAGACGCTCTGACTACAATTTTTAATCCTCCTTGGATATGGGGGTGGTGCTAGAGGACTGGAAGATTGCAAATATCCAGTCCTTTTTAAAAAAGGGGATAGATAAGAAGAAGGGTCTCTGACCCAAAACGTTAACTCTGCTTCTCTGTTCACAGATGCTGCCAGACCTGCTGAGTGGTTCCAGCATTTCTTGTTTTTATTTCAGATTTCCAGCATCCGCAGTATTTTGCTTTTATTATAGATATATATATGGACTTTCTAAAGACATTTGATAAAATAACACATAACATTTTGTTTCTGTAAATAGAAACAGGGTGTTAAAAGAATAGCAATAACTTGGGTATTTAATCGAATAAGGGATAGGAGACAGACAATAGTAATGAATGGATTTTTTTTTGGCTGGGTGTTCCCCAGGAATTGGTATTGGGACCATTGCTTTTCTTGTTAGGGATAAATTACTTGGACTTGGGTATCAGGAGTTCAATATTGAAACTTGCAGATGCCACAAAACTTAGAAACTTAGTAAATGGTGAGGGGGATAGTAGCAGACTTCAGGAGGACATAGACTGGTAAAATGTTGTTACAGCTACATGGTGTGACGTGGGCAGTCCCCACTGTTCAACTGCCCACTTGACCACAGCAAGTGTATTTGTAATAGCGTTTGGCTTTTATTTTTCAAATAGACAGAGAACGACAGATTTTCTTGTAGGTTTTAAAAAACAGAGTATCTATCTTTAATTGATCAATACACCATATCCTGAGATTATCGCAATTGCATCCACTTACACATTCGCTCGCACGCACACAAGAAGAAACAGATGGAGAATGAGAAAAGGAAGGTGTATTTTTAAGTGAGGGGAGAGGTTACGAGAAACCTGTTGAATTCTCATGGAAATCAAGGATGCAGGCCTGATATGAGCGTAGATTTCTCTCTCGATTAAAGGTTCAATTAAAGATGGTAGGTTACTTCTAGCTCTCACTGTTGTATACTGTAGATGCCAGATTTTTCAGCCAAGCCATGCTTCCTGGTTTGGCTGGAAGTCAAGCTGCTATATGTTTCTTCTCTCCTGAGGGAGTCTCTGTCTCTCTTGCTGCCTT
This sequence comes from Heterodontus francisci, assembly GCF_036365525.1. Lineage (NCBI taxonomy): Eukaryota > Metazoa > Chordata > Chondrichthyes > Heterodontiformes > Heterodontidae > Heterodontus > Heterodontus francisci. Next base: position 19,237,976 of record NC_090377.1, on the reverse strand, counting down.
TTTTGAGGTAAAACTGTGTCACCTTGAACCTTCTGGTAGGAGACACTGTGGTCTAAATAATAACAAGAAATGCTGGAAATACTCAGCAGGTCTAGCAGCATCTGTGGAGAGAGAAGCAGAGTTAACGTTGCAGATCTGTGACCTGAGCAGGGGCGGCGCAGTGGTTAGCACTGCAGCCTCACAGCTCCAGTGACCCGGGTTCAGTTCTGGGCACTCCTGTGCGGATCTTGCAAGTTCTCCCTGTGACCACGTGGGTTTCCGCTGGGTGCTCCGGTTTCCTCCCACAGCCAAAGACTTGTAGGTTGATAGGTAAATTGGCCATTGTCAATTGCCCCGAGTGTAGGTAGGTGGTAGGAGAGTGGTGGGGATGTGGTAGGGAATATGGGATTAATGTAGGATTAGTATAAATGGGTGGTTGTTGGGCGGCACAGACTCGGTGGGCCAAAGGACCAGTTTCAGTGCTGTATCTCTCTATGACTATGACCTTTCATCAGAACTGGCAAAGGTTAGAAATGTAATAGGTTTTAAACAAATGAAGCATGGGTGGGCCAAGAGTTAACAAAAGGGAAAGTGTTGATCGGACAGGGTCACCGAGAATAACTGACCAGAAAGTTATGGAGCAAAGGCAAATGGTATGTTAATGGTGTGGTGAAAGACAAAGCGTTAGTACAGCGAGGGTGTTAATTGACAGAAAAATGAACAGCCCTGGCCCAAAGCACAAACATGAAAAAAACAGTGGGCAGGCACATGGTAAAAAATAATGAATGATGAAACAAACTAAAATAAAATAAATCAATAAAAAAAAGAAAAAATAATGAAAGATAAAAAAGGGGCTCCGTCATGCTTTGAAATTATTGAACTCAATGTTCAGTCCGGCAGGCTGTAGTGTGCCCAATCGGTAAATGAGATGCTGTTGCTCGAGCTTGTGTTGGTGTTCACTGGAACACTGCAGCAAGCCCAGGACAGATATGTGAGCAGGACAGCAGGGGGGAGGGTGTTAAAATGACCAGCAACCAGAAGCTCAGAGACATGCTTTCAGACTGAGCGGAGGTGTTCCGCAAAGTGGTCATCCAATCTGAATTTGGTCTCCCCAATGTAGAGGAGACCACATTGTGAGCTGCGAATACAGGATACTAAATTGAAAGTAGTACAAGTAAATCGCTGCTTCACCTGGGGTCTTGGATGGTGAGGAGAGAGGAGGTGAAAGGGCAGGTATTACACCTCCTGCAATTGCATGGGAAGGTGCCTTGGGAAGGGGACAAGGTATTGGGGATAATGGAGAAGTGGACCAGGGTGTCGCGGAGGGAATGATCCCTTCAGAATGTTGACAGGGGAGGGGAAGATGCATTTGGTGGTGGCATCACACTGGACGTGGTGGAAATGGCGGAGGATGACCCTTTGGATCTGATGGCTGGTGGGGTGGAAAGTGAGGACAAGGGGAACCCTGTCGCGATTCTGGGAGGGAGGGGAAGGGGTGAGAGCAGAGGCGCAGGAAATGGGCCAGAAACGGTTGAGAGGCCATTTCAACCACAGTGGGGGGGGGGGGGGGGATTCCTGAATTAAGGTAAAAGGAAGATATATCAGAAGCGCTGTCGTGGAAGGTAGCATCTTCAGAGCAGATGCGTCAGAGACAGAGAAACTGGGAGAATGGAATGGAATCCTTACAAGAAGCAGGGCGTGAAGAAGTGTAGTCGAGGTAGCAGTGAGAGTCGGTGAGCTTATAATGAATATTAGTAGACAGCCTATCCCCAGAGATGGAGACAGAGAAGTCGAGGAAGAGAAGGGAAGTGTTGGAGATGGACCATGCAAAGGTGAGAGAAGGGTGCAAATTGGAAGCAAAGTTAACAGTTTTTCAGTTTGGGGCAGGAGCAGGAAACTGCACCGATACATTCATCAATGTACCAGAAAAAGAGTTGGGGGATGGGGCCTGAGTAGGACTGGAACAAGGAATGTTCAACATATCCCACAAAAAGACAGGCATAACGAGGACAAATACGGGTACCCGTAGCAATACCTTTTACTTGAAGGAAGTGTGTGAGTTGACGGAGAAGTTCAATGTGAGAACAAAAGTTCAGCCAGATGGAGGAGGATGGTGGTGGATGGGGACTGGTTGGGCCTCTGTACAAGTGTCTTTCCCATGGTGATCGCACAATGGCCCAGGACGTAGCTACTTTGCACCTCCTTTGTTTCAGAAGACATTCAATTATGGAATGTTTTTAGGATGGTTGGAGATTAGGGTCCATTGACATCTTTTAACTTTGAAGAGTTGTCCTTTATCTTTGTAAGACAGTTTGAATATGCAAAAGGCCAGTCCCCTTTTTCTTCGGTGGCCATTTTGGACCATTGTTCACTTTTTAAAATAAAGGTTCATTTTTTTTAAAGACAAAGTCCATTTTTCATAATTCTTCAGTTAGTCCATGATTCAGTGTGCCTGACCATGGGCAGACACCTTTACAAATTGCTGTTTAGGCCTCAGCTGGAGTATTGTGTACTATTTGGGCACCATACCTTTGGAACAATGTCAAGGCCTTGGAGAGGATGCTGAGCACGTGTACCAGAATTATATCAGGAATAAGGGAGTTATGTGAAGAGATTGGAGAAGCTGAGATTGTTATCCGTAGAGCAGCGAAATTTAAGGGGAAACTAATAGAGGTGTCCACAATTATAATGGGTTTTGATAAAACAAATAAGCTAAACTGTTTCCTCTGCCAAATTGATCGGTAACCAGATGTCATTGTTTCAAAATAATTGCCAAAAAAAACTAAAGGGAAAACAAGGAGAGTTTTATTTTCTCTCGGAGCGTTGTTATGATCTGGAACACACTATCTGAAAGAATGATGGAATCAGATTCCGTAACAACTTTCAAAAGGCAATTAAGCAGGTATTTGAAGAGAACTAATTTGCAGGGGTTATGGGGGAAAACACTAAAGCATGGGACTAAATCGGACAGCTATTTCAAAGAGCCGTCACGGGAAAAACGGACTGGATAGCCGCCTTCTGTGCTGTAAAATTCTTTGATACTCACTTACAAAGCTCATGCGTGAATGATGGCCACTTGGGCAAGATATCAGAGGCAACTTTACCCTCACCAAAAGATATCAACTTTCACGAACTCTTGGCATTTCTTCGCGGATGAAGACTTTGGGAAAGTTGTACTCATCGGTTGCAGGCCCACTGGTGGCTAATCAGGCCTATCCGTGACCAGCAGATTCTCCCACAGCGGGTACAATTGAAGGTGTAGTCGCTGCTGGGGGCAAATGGATCTATCCTTCTCCTCCTTTTCTCCTTCATACTGTTTCTTCGCTCAGTCTCAAAGGTGTCTGTAGCCCTCCTGAGGTAGCATCTCCAGGTATCATGATCTATGGCCTGCGCTTCCCACTGGCAATGTGTCACACAGAGAGGGACTTCTTCAGGGAGTCCTTGAAGCTTTTGTGGGGGCCCCTCTGTTCCTTTTACCAGTGGTCAGCCCTCCATCAACACAATCTTGTGCAGGTGACTGTTGTCCATCTGGGCAACATGACTTGCCCAACGCAGTTGGCTTTGCAGGAGGGTGGCCTCGATGCTGGTGATGTTGGCTGTTGGCTGTTTCCAGGACTTCAATGTTTGAGATGCAGTCCTGCCAGCAGATCTTGTGGATGCTGCAGAGGCAGCACTGATGGAAGCACTCTAGAAGGCGTACATGAAGATGGTATAGGATCCATGTCTCTGCGCCAAACAAAAGGGTGGTGAGGATTACGGCTTTGTACACTTTGAGTTTTGTCTGTACTGTGAGGCTGTGGTTGCTCCACATTCGTTTGTAGAGTCTGCCGAATGTACTGTTTGCTTTTGAAAGCCTATTGTCCACTTCCTTGTCTATGGTGGCATCAAACGATATGATGCTCCCCAAATAAGTAAATTGCTTGATGGCATTCAGCTTGGTTCCCTCGATGACAATGGTTGATGGTCTATATACTTCTCAGGGTGCATGTTGATGCAGGACTTCAGTTTTCTCTAAACTGATTTTTTTGTCCAAAGAGTTGTGCCACCTCAGAAAAACATGTTGTTATACGTTGCAGGTCTGACTGACTGTGGGCCAGGACAGCACAGTCATCGGCAAAATGAAGTTCATGGATGAGTTTTTCACTCTGATCTCGCTACTAATTTCACTCCAAAAGAACTCTGGGAACACATCAAAGCTGCAGTACTGGATACTTCCAACGAGGTCATCGGACCCAGCACCAAGAAGAATAGGGACTGGTTTGATGAAAATGACAAGGAAATTCAAGATCTACTAAAAATAAAAAGGTCAGCTCATCGGGTTCACCTGGCTCAGCCGACCAGCCAAGAGAAAAAGACAGCCTTATCGTCAAGCATGCAGCACCCTTCAATGTAAACTGAGGAACGTCCAAAATGACAGGTGGATCGTGCTTGCGGATAGGACCCAACTATACGCTGATATTGATGACATAAGTTTCTATGAAGCACTAAAATCTGTCTATGGACCAAAATATCAACCCAAAACCCCCTGAGGAGCACTGGTGGCAAGATCCTACACACCGGCAAGAAGTCAGTCCTGGATCGCTGGTCGGAGCACTGTGAACCTCTCTTAAGCGCCAAGTGCATGATACTGCCATCAATCACATCCAACGACAGCCTGTCAAAGAAGAACTGGATGAGAGCCTAACTCTGGAGGAAGCTGTGACTGCCATCAACCAGATGAAGAGCAACAAAGCCCCAGGAATCAATTACATTCCACTTGAAGCCTTGAAGCATGGTGGCCCTGCACTATACACCAAGCTGCATGAGTCTTTCACAGCCTGCTGGGAACAGGGCAGGATTCCACAAGATCTTCGTGATGCCGTTATCATCACCTTATACAAAAACAAAGGAGAAAAATCAGACTGCTCCAACTACCGTGGGATCACCCTCCTTTCTATTGCTGGGAAGATCCTGGCTAGAATACTTCTGAACAGGCTTGTGCCTACCATTGCGGAAGAAAACCTCCCAGAGAGACAGTGTGGTTTCAGAGCAAATAGAGGCACCACAGACATGGTATTTGCACTCAGACAATTACAAAAGCGTTGTGAGCAAAACAAAGGCCTGTATGTCACTTTCGTAGACCTCACCAAGGCATTCGACACTATGAGCAGAGATGGACTTTGGAAATTCCTTGAAAAACTTGGATGCCCACCCAGGTTCCTGGCCATGGTGAAGCAGTTTCATGGAAAACAGTGTGGACAAGTCAAGCAAAACAGCTTTTTCAGCATGATGCTGCAGCAGGCAACAGAAAGCCTTAAGGAGGCAGTTTACGTACGCTTCCGGACTGGTGGAGGCCATTTCAACTTTGGGCGTCTTCAGGGTCACAACCTTCAGGAAAGGGGAGAATTAAAGACCTGCAGCCTGATTACCCCTTCCAACTTTGTGCCAGCTGCTGATGCCAGCCAAGTATCAATACCAAATTGTTTCCACCACTTCATCTTAAGCTGTCAATACACAGTTGGTATTTGCAACCCAGAAACAATCAATATTGTCAAGGATTAAAGTGGTCAGTACCACAAGGATCGCTGTGTGAAATTTCACTTAATCGTTAGCCAAAGAGATAAGCAAAATAATTTTTCCCTTTCAGGATCAACTTTTTTTGAGGAAGAGAAATCATTTTCCTCATGATGCCTTCATCTCAGTCATCATTGCACAGAGAACGCCATGGGAAAAGGCAACCTGAGCCTCAGTTTTAATAAAACCAAAATGCTGTGCATGCTTGGAATCTGAAACAAAAAGCAGGAAATGCTGGAAGCACTCAGCAGGTCAGGCAGCATCTGGGGGAGAGAGAAACAGCGTTAACCTTTTTTACTTGCAAGTTCTGACGGAAGGTTATCGACCTGAAATGTTAACTCCACTTCTCTCTCCATGGATGCTGCCTGACCTGCTGAATGTTTCAAAACATTTGAAATTTTCATCTCAGTTTTACTGCCTCATCCAAAGGCAGTACAGCTGCCCCCAGTACTGTCCTGTCCTGGAGTGTAGCCTGGATCACGTGCTCAAGCTTGGAGCATGGCTTGAACCCATGACCTTCTGGCATCACAGTGGGGAGCCCAATATAGACCTCAGTGCCTTTTTTAGCCAAGGACTATGTAAAAGAAAAACTACATTTGCTTCACAAAAAGCATTCTCTTTGTGTAAGCTGTTGACAATTTAATTTGAAAATAATCCCATTTTAGTCCAAATAAACAAATTCCTACAAGTAAAGGTCACTAGCTCCTTTTTTAATATTCATTTTTGGGATGTGAGCATCATAGTCAAGGCCAGCATTTATTGCCCATTCCTAATTGCCCTTGGGGGTGGTGAGCTGCCTTCATGAACTGCTGCACTCTATGTGGTGTAGGTACAGCCACAGTGCTTATTTTCTGTCATGGTTTGTTATGACTGAATGGCTTGCTGGGGCATTTCAGAGAACAGCTAAGAGTCAGCCACATTGCTCTGGGTCTGAAGTCACATGTAGGCTAGATTGAGTAAGGATGGCAGGTCCCCTGAAGAGCATTAATGAACCCAGATGGGTTTTTAGAACAAACCAGTAGATTCATGACGCTATTAATCAGGTTAGCATTTTATTCCAAATTTATTAATGAATTGAATTTAAATGCCCCCAGCTGCCAGGGTGGGATTTGAACTCATGTCTCTGAAGTATTCGCCCAGGCATCTGGACCACTTTCTATTCTATTGGGCCTCCTTATCTCGAGAGACAATGGATACGCGCCTGGAGGTGGTCAGTGGTTTGTGAAGCAGCGCCTGGAGTGGCTATAAAGGCCAATTCTGGAGTGACAGGCTCTTCCACAGGTGCTGCAGAGAAATTTGTTTGTTGGGGCTGTTGCACAGTTGGCTCTCCCCTTGCGCCTCTGTCTTTTTTCCTGCCAACTACTAAGTCTCTTCGACTCGCCACAATTTAGCCCTGTCTTTATGGCTGCCCACCACTAGTCCAGGAATATTACCATTATGCTGACTCTGCACAAATCTAAATTTTGATGCAACCTTAGAATTTTTAAGTGGGAGCAAGAAATGTATTTACAATTTACTATCTCTACCGAATATTTAAACACATAATCCAGCTTTAAGCAGGAAATGCGTTTCAATTATTCATGTTCCTGTTGCTCACAGCATTAGGAACTGTTAAACAGGTCAGTCACCTCCCTGACGGTGATAGTTTCATGTAAAAGTTGCTCTATGTAATTTACAACCAGATGAGAAGGGGTCTAGGGGTTCCCTCTCAGCCTTTGCCTGGTCGAACAGTAACAGGGTTTAATTTTAGAAACACTGTTTTTAGCTCCCCCGCAGTGAATCCTTGTTCACCACTTTCCAATTGTAAGGCAAAGAAATCAATCAAGACAGGTTTTCTTAGATTTAAACAAGAAAGGTGGAAGTTTATTAATCTTAAACTCTAATCCAGTTAACAACGACGAATATGTGATGCGACCACGTTAGCAAGCATATGCGATAAACACACATGCAAATAGACACAGAAAAAGTAGAACTAATAAAGGGGAAAAGTTTGAGGCATCATCTGTTAGTTATTTAATGTCCTTTGAGTTTAATGTGAAGTCTTTGGTTGCTGGTAAGTCTTGTTATTCCTTGGGGCCCAGTTCATGCTTCAACTTGTTTCAATGTAGGAGTCTTTTATCTCTTGAGGTTTATGTGTCTTCCGTGGTCTGGTGGCTCGGGAGAAAGAGAGAGAGAGAGACAGTCAGGAGAGTGGCTTCCTTGTTCCAACTTCAGTTTCAAACTGCCTTCTCCTTTCTCTGTGCATAATTCAAAAACCCCAGGTTGCCCAGTAGGTTAGTCATGTGACTAGCTCCTTATTTGGAACAATCTCTCCTGCGACGTTTGTGGACTGTATTACTTTAGCAGTCCATGGAATGCTCTTCTTTACACCTTCAGTGTCTGGTGATCAAAATCCATTTGGGTTAATTGGAGCAAGGAGCAGTTCTTTGTCTCCTGAAGCAGCGTCTCTTAGTATGCAAATGTCCTTCCAGCCCAGTGTCTGGTGATCTTCAAATGAGTCATTTCTTCACTCCAGTAACAGTTTAAAATCAATGTTCATATGACAAAATTAATATGCCTCATTCTTGGCAGGTGGGTGTCTGCATGGCAATGTACAATAAAGTGGTTGAATTCAGATTGAATTAAAGTGTGTGTGATTAAATTGGCTTGGCTAAACTTGTTTAAAATTGGACTTTCCTATAAGCCATCTATGGAAGTCTGGGTCTGAGCATCGCATTTTCTGGCAATCCTAATTACACATTATATCGGATTCAGTGCTATCTCCACGTACCAGACATCACTCAACTATTACATCCTGAGAACTAAACTAAACAAGCAGTGGGACTAATTGGATAGCTCTTTTAGAGGACCACCGCAGACATGAAGGACCAAATGACCTCCTTCTGTGTGGTCTGATTCTATGGGTTGAATTTTCCTGCCCCATGGAGATGGGTTTGGAGGCGGGGTAAGCCAAGAAAATAGAGGGAAGGCACATTGGGACGGCTCCCCAACACCTTCCTGCCTTTGGAAACAAAGTCAGCAGCCCGCTCCACAGAAGCAAGCAGCCAAATAGGACACAGAAGGCCCCAATTAGGGGCTATTTTCCAAAGGGGTGGCAGTTTCCCACCTTTAGATTGGTCCTGCACCAAGTGTGGAGCCCGGCAGCTCCTTGGAGACGGTCTTTCGCTGGGAGGTCAAATACCCACTGCAGGCTGCATTAAACGGCTGCATCAGGGGGCTACAAGGCTCCCAGGTGTCCAGGAGCAACCGCAGTCATTCCTCCAGAAGGGTTATCCCTCCACCCTGAGGCCTTCTTTTATTTCGGCTGAAGGGCGCCTTCATGACAGCCTCCATTTTGAGGTGTCCCTCATTTTCCCTCTGCTCCAGCAGCGGTCAGCTCTCCCAGTGAGGTTGCAATCCGACCATCACTGCCGTCCCTCCAATTGGGCGTTCAGCTTCCCTGCTCCGCCGCCGTCCTTAATTGGACAGGGCTCCTGGAGGCTGCTTCTTACTTGGCCGCCTCCGGAAAGATCGTGACTGGCGTCTCGCTAAGGCCTCTGCCGGTTTCCCAAAGTGGAATCAAGCCCAACGTCTGGATCGCGAACCCACCCAGGAAAATTCTTCCCGATGATTTTCTGTTCAGGATCACATGTGACCTAGAAGAACAGATATGTAGCAGAGGCATATCTTTAACGGAGTTTTTTTTTTGGTGACTTATTGAGCTCATCAAGGTGAAGGGTGACACTGCTGGGGAATGGAATATAAGTATTAATTTTGTGAGCTAGGGTTGTGCTAATCTGTGGCACAAGCTGAACTATGACAGCAGTTTATGATTTTACATAGAATTTTTCATTTGGCCCAACTGGTCTGTCCCAATGTTCATGCTCCACATAAACCTCTGCTCACCTTACATTATCTCACCCTATCAACATATCCTGCTATTCTTTTATCCCTCGTATACTTATCTAGCTTTCCTTTGAGATTGCAGTTCCATCCTGTAATTTGAATCGGCTACTGGTATAGAACAGGCTTTCTCTGAGAACTTGGTTTGTAGTGTCCTTGGCCAGGCAACACAAAATGGGGCAACATAGCTGCCGCTTCATTTAAAAAAGGAAGTTGTGGTAGGAATTGATATGTGGCAAAATGGCACAGTGCTGTCAAGGTAGAGAACTTGATTTGAGTTTTTTTAAAATCACACACCAGTAAAAGTGCCCGTGATGCTGCCAGATTGCCAAACAAACCAACCTGTTCACTGATGTGTTTTAGGGAAGGAATCCTGCATTCTTACCCAGTCCGACCTCTATGTGGCTCTTGTCCCGCGCTCAACATGGTTGACTCTGAGCTTCCCTCTGAACTGGCCTAGCAAGCTGCTCAGTCAGTAGCAGATTCACAGGGCAACTCGGGTTGTGTAACAAATCATGAGCTTCCCAACAACAGCCACAATCGGAGAATGAAATGTGGACAATGTTGTTCCTTTTGATGTTGACAATTTGGGCAAGCTTAGTCTTGTGGAAAGAAGTAAACTAAAGTTGTTGGCCTATTTGGGGCTAAAGATCACCGTCCAGCAAAAGCACAGTTTCTACTGAATGGAGGGAGGTTGTCAACCAAGTCAACACAATCACCCAGCTCTTTCACGCCCAGCTGGAAAGGGGAAGAAGTTTGTTGGTGTCAAGAGCCAGATAAAGCTAATTGGGCCACTTATTTTCACACATGTTTCTGGTGGGCCACCTCAAGCTTGGCACAAACCTAATTTGGGGACTCCTGCAGCCTCTGTGGAGTTCCTTTTGTGCACAGCCATTGCCATTTCATCCATGCTCTTTCGCTGAGTTTGAGCTGCATGGTAAAGTTTTCTTGAAGGTGGAAGTGGCAGGCCCAGAACAACAAAGAAATGTTGAGGTATCCAGACCGAGGTGTTCCTCTGCTATTAGGAGGTTTCTCAGTGGAGGCAAAGGCAGCTATATTGTGGTTCTAGACATTGTAGCTGATGAAATGTTCACTATAGTTCCTAAGAACAACCTAAAAAGGATCCAGTAACTTTTTACACTCTTGTGTTTTTTTTTCCAAAAAGATTGTTTCATACAAAGAAACTAAGCAACATTCTTTCAGCTGTGGCACTCAACCCTGTATCTAATTGATGACCAGTTTTATTGGATAAGTTAACATTTACTTTAATTAATTGCGGTGAAGGCATTAAGATAATTTGATTGTAGTCAGAATGAACATCTTAGTTGATTGCAGCAAAACAGCACTTGGCATTTGGTGTTATTTCACAAAAATCACCATTGCCAGACAACCAATGGGAAATTAATAGGCTGCCTCCAATTAGGGATAGTGAGTGGGCTGATGAGGCAGGAGGTCATTGAATGCGTGCCATTGTAAGGCTGCCGGATTTTATGGGCCCCCCCGGGATGGGGTTGGAGTCAGGGGCCGATAGAATTGCAATGGGAGGCGGGGTCATGGAGAGCCCATCGTCTCCCCGTCGCCAAGCGATATTCCCAGGGGAGGGATAGGCAATGACGGCCTTTCTGCCCAGAAGCCATTGAGGCCCTATTAACAGCCACTTAAGGGCCTCTTCCCCCAGCTGCTGGGATTTAACCAGCGGCGGGGATGCCTCCGTCACATGGGGAGATCGCCCAGCAATACGCGGCGCCCTCCCTGTGGGCTTGTGGGGGGTATCCCTCCTCTATAAGTAATCTGTGGCCAATGGAGGACCCACCTCCCTGGACCCTCCCTCCGCCTGCACTTAACGATCACCCACTCCTCACCAGGGCTTTGCAGACTTACTTGAGGTCCAGTACTCCAGCGCTGGGCTTGGGTCCAAAGCCTCTGCAATACTGGCTTGGAAAGAACAAGGCGGGGTTTCCCCTGCCTTTGGGCTCAGCAGCAGGAGCCCTGCCAGTGCCACAAGATCTCGCCCACTATGTCTGCAGTGAGCGTGCTGCTGAGAGGAAAAGCAGAAGGAGAGGCGAAATGGAGGCGCAATCAGTCTGATGCGAGCAGCAGCCACTGCATCACTCCCAGCAGCCACTGCATCACTCCCAGCACTATCCATGACATCAGTCTTCATGAGCTAATCAAATGTATTTAAGGAGGAGGTAGATAGATTTTTGAAATCTCGGGGAGTCGAGGGTTAGGCAGAGCAGGCCCGAAAGAGGAGTTGAGGCCTGGGACAGATCAGCCATGATTTTATTGAATGGCAGGGCAGGCTTGAGGGACTGAATGGCCTACTCCTGCTCCTATTTCTTATGTTCTTATGTAATCATGAAATGGCAAACCTCTGCCAGCAGAAGACCTCAGGCTTGTCATTTTATGCTGTGAACAGTCGGAATTCATGCCACTCTGACCTCCCGCTTTGTCTAAAGAGGTAAGGTTTAAGGAGTATCTTAAATGAGGAAAAAAAGGCAGAAAGGTTTGGGGAGGGAATTCCAGAGCTTGGGCCTCGGCAGCTGAAGACATGGTGCAGTGTTGAAAATCAAGGATTCGCAAAAGGCCAGAAATGGAGGAGTGTAGAGATCTCGGAGGGTTGTAAGGCTGGAAGAGGTTACAGAGATAGGGAAGAAGTAATGTTAAATGTTTTAAATTCGATAATAAGGTAAATAAATACATGTAGAAACATATCTCACATGATTAACATCACCAAGCATAAAGCTACATGATTAGTGGGGCGTGAGAATGATCAAACTGTTTGTTCTTCTTAACAGCATTAGTGGAAAGGTTAACTTTGTGTGTTTGCATTCCAGAACTTATCCTAAATCCTGGGGTCAGAGGCATTTCCATGTTATAGTGGAGCGTGTTGGTCTCAGAAAAGTTGGTGGTGTGGGGGATGAACTGGGGGGGATTAGCGTTGAGGCACCATGCTGCAGATTGGAACAGTGTCCTATTTCAGGCACCCAGGGGGAACAATTCAATTCGGCCCAATATCCGGCATGGGGATCGCAATGAGCGATTACCCCACGTTCGGTGCCATTGAAGCAGGCAGCATTGTGCTGTTTCCTCATTGCAATGATTTTATGGCACACCTTTCTGACTGGCTGCACACTCAACAGAGGGCATGTGTGGTAAGCATGTGTTTCAGCGAGTCAACACATCTTGAAGGTAGCCTGCTCCTCTTAAAGTGGAATAAAAATAGAAAGTGTTTCTGTTTCTCCACAGATGCTGCCAGACCTGCTGAGTATTTCCAGCACTTTCTCTTTTTATTTCAGATTTCCAGCATCCGCGGTATTTTGCTTTCCTCTAAGAGGGTAGGTGCACTTATTGTACAGAAGTTGTTGAAGACTGTCTGTGAAAGACTTGGATACAAGCAAACAGAAAAGGGAGCAACAGCAGAGACAGAGAGCTCGCAGGCTCTCTGACACAGTGCTGGAAGCACTTGTCCAGGATGTGAAAAGGAAGAGAGACACAGGCCAGGATTTTCAGTCACCCGTGAGAGTGAGATCGGTGCGGGCATGTTTTGAAAATAGCGCTCTGGGAGGCCGTGTCAGTGTTCCGATGCCTCTGGGACATGTTGCTATTTTCAAAGTGAGGGCACAGGGGTGGTTGCGGGGGTTGGGGGGGAGCCAGGAACCCTCTCGCCTGCAATTAACTACCCATTAAGCTCCTTGAGGAGCTTGTCAATGGCAGGGGGTGGGGGGCCAGAAGGCAGTTTTGAAAGCACAGATCGGCGAAGCCGAACAGTCTGGTGCATGTTACTGCACAGGTTTCGGCTGCAATGAGGGGACCTGTCAAGTCATATTAATGTTGAAGAAAATGTTTTGACAAAAGGGTTAGTACCTTTTCGACAGTTGTTTGGCTGCCTCTCTGCATGGTGAGGCTGCGGGCCATGTGATTCCCCTGCCCCCTGTATTTTGCAAGGCAGCTACAAGCCCAGTCATGGCTGCCATCTGCCTTTGAGGATTGCAATCAGAGAACAGTTCCTGCCTCCTGGCAGCTCTCAGCACCACTAATTGGGTGCAAAGCTCACCTCCAGCTCAATTAGATGATCGACATCTGAAAATAGCGTCACCCACGTGACGCAGACACAACCTGGGGTCAAGATTGGAAATGATCTAGCCGTCGGGTTCACGAACCTCAATTGAAAATTAAGCCTGCAATGTTTCCACAGGAGGGCTTTAAGGCAAACTCTGCAAAGGGAATGGTCAATTCCTGTAGTCTGGGCCCAAAGACCTGGCTGCAGTGCCGGAATAGGTTCAATGATCTCACACAGATGGTCAAGGTCACTGAATGCATCTTCAAAGGACATCTCCTACCCATTGCACCACCATCTCGCGTTGCTCAATGCACCTCAGCCCCATTATTCACCCATTAGCAATCAGACTTAAGCCAAACATTCAGATGCTCCACCTCACCCTCACACACTTACCAATTACACCAGACACACACCCACCTCTCACAGCTTCTATATACCTCCAGCTACTTGCCTGTGGCAGGCACATCTCACAAACATATTGCAATACATTCACTGACAGTCCTCTCTCTCTCTTTCAGGACAAGGGCACATGCAACCTCAGGAAGCAGCAAAGAACCGACGGTGAGTAGTCACGCCCGCATCTCCTGTGCACCCTGGAAAAGATGGTGTTCCGTATCATGCAGGCAGCTATGACTGAGGCTGTTGCATCCGGTATTACTGAGAGCAATAAGGGTGGTGGTATGTTCCTGCCTTACACCTGTTCACAAATCCCACTTCACCCTCATTTTGCTATCTGGCATGGTGCAAGTTGCAGACAGTGTGCCCATGGACCTCTTGCTCTCCAACAACACACTGCCCTGCCCCACTTCCCTCACCCAACCCTCCTCTTCTGCATTTTTGCTTTCAGATTTCCAAGTTTTGCCACCTGACTAGCCCGTGCAGATGCAATCTGAAGGGTGAGACCAACACCAGGCCTCTGATAAAGAAGCACCATCACTTGGTCTGACACTCAAAGCCACCAGCTCAGAAGCTGGCACTTTGCGACCCTAGAGACTGGAATAGAGGTAGATTCAGCAGGTGGCAAGTCTCCAGGCGCATCAGTGGGATGCTGTCAGACCAGGGAGCAGTGCTCCCTAAGACCCTGGTGGGTGCAGCCTTCTATTGTGATCCCTCCTCCTCCTCACTCTGCACACAGCTTCCCCTGTCTGCTTCCTGTGCTCCACCTCTCTGTTGTGCTGCACCCCAAGAGGAACTGCAACTATAGTCCCCATTACTGAGGCAGGCTTTCTCCTGACGGGCCTTCAGACATCCCCGTCAATGTCCAGCACCACTCCCTTATAAATCCAAAAGGTTTACAAAACTCCTCCAGTAACATTCAACACAATACTTCCACTAACTCTGCACAGGCAAAAGAAAGTCAAAAGCAGCTCAGCAGAAAGTTGCATGGTTGGTCCTTTAAATAGCGTTAACAAGCAGAGGTGGGGCAGCTGCGTGCATAAGAACATAAGAATTAGGAGCAATTCAGTCCCTCGAGCCTGCTCCACCATTCAATACGATCATGGCTGATCTCATATCGGCTTCAACTCCACTTTCCTGCTCGTTCTCCAGAACCCTTCAACCCATTACTAATTAAAAATCACTCTACCTCCTCCTTAAATTTACTCAGTGTCCCGGCATCCACCGCACTCTGGGGTAGTGAATTGCACCAGACCTGACCAGAAGGGTTTCAGCTGAGTTTTGTGGCCCCAGTGTCTACATCAGTCACTCACAGATCAGGCACAGCACAATCAGCTGCCATGTACAGTCTCGTCCTTCTATTCCAGAATTAACTCTGAACAGCAGAGATCCTCCTACTACTACATAAATATGCTTTTGTTTTTACATATTTATAGCTTCTCAGAGTGAAATTGTTAAGTTATTGCCAATTAGTGCCAAATTAGTAAACAGTTTTATGGCGAGTTTTGCTTCTAGTATTCTTTCCTAAATCATTTAGAAAGAAGCATGATTAATTCTAACATCTGTTTCTCCAGTCTGTTTCTGTTGGATTTTTCATTTTAAATTGAGTATAAATAACATTAATAAGACACAGATGATATACTGCGCAGATAATAACATCAAGGGAGCTAACAAGCGTCACAGAAATGATTGAGTAACGCAGGATGCGAATCGCACTCCCAACAGCTGGAAGAGAATGTTTTTGAGAGCCTAGATCCTCTGTCTGGGCTCGTAAAGAGAAGTCTGCTGAAGTTTCTAAAGTGACAAGGAAATTAAAAGGACCATTGCTATATCTGATGAAGCTGGCTTGACCTTGCACTGCAGCTTTTCCTCAACGTCAACATGACATGGTGAGGGTGGGGGGGAGGTGGACTGCCAAGAAGGTGGTCTCACCCAGCTGCTTTCTGGAGTCACAGCGCAGCTGACTACAAATTCACACTTCGAAGCATAAGCCACAAATTCACAATTTAACCATGCCTTTAGGCACTCTCAGAGTAGCTGTAGCTAGTTAATTAGGTAGATAGCTTAAAATGGTTTCTGAGCTCTAGCAAAGCTGATTCATCATTGTTTTCAGAGAGTATAAATTCAGGGGTCTCTGAGTGCTGCTTGAGTGCACAGAGTGTGAAGAAGGGAGTTTGGTAGCTGTGGGAGTTCAGTAAGGAGGGGAACTATAAATTAATTAAGAAAAATCAATTTAATTTAATTGAGAGAGAGAGTGAGAGGGAGAGTTCACCAGGAAACAACAAGAGAAGAGCAGGGATAATTTCTGCTGGTGCTGCCGTAAGTCTGCCGGTGTTTGGAAAGACTTCACAGGGAAGCAGGTAGATGATCAGCTGGGTGAGACCTCAAGAGATACAAACAGCATGAGAAGGGAGAGCGTGGCGAGGCATGGGGTGCTAGTCAGTGAATATCTGGTAAGTATTTTCTTACTTTCTTATTTTCTTTTTTCTGATGATTTTTATTTTTTCTTAACATTTAAGTCTATTTATGAAGTGGAAGCTAAAATACCAGTAGTCAGTAGGTGGTTACTTGTTTGTTCACTCTATTTATAACCATTCTATTGTGTTTATTTGTCTTCAAATTTTAGTGCAGTAAATAAATAATTTGTGGCATGGCAAGGCTGCTCACCTTCGTCAAATGCCATGTGGGGTCTCCAGGAAACTACCCATGTCCTGGACAACTACGTGTGCAGAAAGTGCCACCAAATGCAAAAACCTAAGCACCGGATCTTGGAACACTTTCTCCAGTCTGGAGGATCAGCTGATGTCACTGAGGTGCATTCATGAGGATGAGAGATATATGGATAGCGCCTTTCAGGAGGTGGTCACCCCGCAACTTAAGAGAGCGCAGGCAGAGAGGGACTGAGTGGCTGCCAGACAAATAAGAAGAACAAGGCAGGTAGTGCAGGAGTCCCCGGAGGGCATCCCACTTTTTAACCGGTATTCCGTTCTGAGTACTGATGGGAGATAGGGTTCCTCCGGCAAGTGCAGTGTCCTGACCAGAGCACTATAGGTGGCTCATCTATGCAGGGAGGGAGGAGAAAAGACAGGAGAGCAATAGTGGTAGGGGATTCTATAGTTAGGGGAACAGACAGGCGTGTCTGTGGTCGCAGACGTGATTCCAGGATGGTATGTTGCCTCCCTGGTGTAAGGGTCATGGATATCACCGAGCAGCTACAGAGCATTCTGGAGGGCAAGGGTGCACAGCCAGATATCGTACGCCACATTGGTACCAACAATATAGGTAGAAAAGGGATGAGGTGCTGCAGGCTGAGTTTAGGGAGTTAGGAAAGAGATTAACAAGGAGGACCTCAAAGGTAGTAATCTCCGGATTACTCCCAAGCCCACATGCGAGTGAGTATAGAGATAGGAGAATACACCAGATGAAAACATGGCTGGACAAATGGTGCAGGAGGGAGGGCTTCCGAATTCTGGGGCATTGGGACCAGTTCTGGGGAAGTTAGGACCTGTACAAGCTGGACGGTCTACACCTGAACAGGACCAAGACGCATATCCTTGCAAGAAGGTTTGCTAGTGCTGTTGGGGATGGTTTAAACTAGATTGACAGGGGGATGGGAACCTGAGGGCAGTTTCAGACAGGACAAATTGAGAGCAGGGAACGGGAGGCAGAACATTAGCGAGTAACTCTGAAAGACAGAAGAAGCAAAGGTTAAAAAGTATACAGCACAGGTATTTATTTAAATGCAAGGAGTGTAGCAAATAAAGCCAATGAGCTGAGAGCATAGATAGATACATGGCAGCATGATATTGCTACAATGGCAGCTCAACATCCCTGGATATGGACTTTTCAGGCAGGCTAAAGAGGTGGATAAAAAAGGAGAATGTAGCATTATTGGTTAAAGAATCAATTACAGCTGTGAGGAGCTAAGTGAATCATCAAATTAGGCCAAATGAGTTGAGCTCAGAAAAAGAAAAGGGGCAGCCACACTACTAGGAGTGTGCTATAGACCCCCAAATAGTGAGAGGGAGAAAGAAGAACAGATATGTAGACAAATTTCTGAGTGCAAAAACAATAGAGCAGTAATAGTTGGGGACTTCAATTACCCTAATATCAACTGGGAAACAAACAGTGTGAAGGGCACAGAAGGCACAAAATTCTTGAACTGCATTCAAGAGAACCTTTTTAACCAGCACATAACGAGCTCAACGAGAGAGGGCACAATTCTAGATTTAGTCCTAGAAAATGAAGCTGGGCAAGTGGATGAAGTAGCAGTGGGTGACCATTTTGGAGATAGTGACCATAATACAGTTAGATATTATAGAAAAGGACAAAGATAAAACAGGAGTAAAAGTTCTAAATTGGGGTAAGGCAAATTTTACGAAGCTGAGAGGTGATCTGGCAAAAGTGGACTGGTTACAGCTACTTGATGGAAAATCAGTGGCAGATCAGTGGGAGGTATTCAAAAGCAGAATACTACAGGCACAGTGTAGGCATGTCCCCACAAAGAAAAATGGGTGGTACTGCCAAATCTAGAGCCCCCTAGTTATCTAGAAGCATACAGGGTATGATAAAGCAGAAAAAGAAAGCTTATGATGATCACAAAAAACTTAATATTTTCGAAAGCCTTGAGGAGTATAGAAAGTGCGGGAGTGAAGTAAAAAAGGAAATTAGGAAAGCAAAGCGAGGACATGAAAAAATTGTGGCAGGTAAAATCAAGGAAAATCCAAAGATGTTTTATCAGTACATTAAGAGTAAGAGGATAACTAAGGAAAGGCCTATCAGAGATATACAAGGTAACTTATGTGTGGATGCAGAAGATGTGGGCAGGATTCTTAATGAGTACTTTGTCTCTGTCTTCACAAAGGAGAGGGATGATGCAGACGTAGTTAAAGAGGAGGAGTGTGAAATATTAGATATGATAAGGATAATGAGAGAGGACTTACTAGAGGGTCTGACATCCTTGAAAATGGATAAATCACCAGGGTGAATGGATTGTATCCCAGGCTGTTAAAGGAAGCCAGGGAGGAAATAGTGGATGCTCTGAGGATTATTTTCAAATCCTCACTAGATACAGGCGAGGCACCAGAGCATTGGAGGTCTGCGAAAGTTGTACTATTGTTTAAAAAAGGTGCGAGGGATAGGTCAAATAATTATAGGTGGGTCGGTCTAACCTCAGTGGTGGGCAAATTATCAGAATCAATTCTGAGAGATAGGATAAACTGTCACTTAGAAAGGCACGGATTAATCAGGGATAGTCAGCCTGGATTTGTTAAGGGAAGGTTGTGTCTTACTAAATTGAATTTTTTGAGGGAGTAGCAAGGGGGATTGATGAGGGTAGTGCAGTGGATGTGGTCTACATGGATTTTAGTAAGGCATTTGACAAGGTCCCACATGGCAGATTGGTCAGTAAAATGAAAGTCCATGGGATACAGGGGAATATGGTGAGTTGGATCCAAAATTTGATGAGTGACAGGAAACAAAGGGTAATGGTTGATGGATGATTTTGTGAATGGAAAGCGGTTTCCAGTGGTGTTCCACTGGGCTCAGTGTTGGGTCCCTTGCTGCTTGTGATTAATATTAATGATTTAGACTTAAATGTGGGAGGCATGATTGTGAAGTTTGCAGTTGAGACAAAAATTGGCTGTGTAGTTGATAGTGTAGGAAAACTGTAGACTTCAGAATGATATCAATGGTTTGGTTGAGTGGCCGCAAAAGTGGCAAATGGAATTCAATCCAGAGAAGTATGAGATAATGCATTTGGGGAGGGCAAACAAAGTAAGGGAATACACAATAAACAGGAGGATATTGAGAGGGGTAGAAGAAGTGAGAGACCTTGGAGTGCATGTCCACAGGTCCCTGAAGGTAGCAGAACAGGTTGATAAAGTGGTGAAGAATGCATATGGAATGCTTTCCTTTATTGGCCGAGGTATAGAATACAAAAGCAGGGATGTAATGCTGGAACTGTATAAAACGCTGGTTAGGCCACAGCTGGAGTATTGCATACAGTTCTGGTCACCACATTACAGGAAGGACATAATTGCTCTGGAGAGAGTACAGAGGAGATTTACAAGAATGTTCCCAGGGCTTGAAAGTTGCAGCTATGAGGAAACATTGGATAGGCTAGGGTTGTTTTCCTTAGAACAGAGGAGGCTGAGGGGTGACTTAATTGAGGTGTACAAAATTATGTGGGAGCTAGATAGAGTAGACAGGAAGGACCTGTTTCCCTCAGCGGAGAGGTCAATTACCCGGGGGCAAAGATTTAAGGTGATTGGTCGAAGGATTAGAGGGGGCATGAGGAAAAGTTTTTTCACCCAGGGTGTCTGAAATTCATTGCCCAGATCGGTGGTGGAGGCAGAAACCCTCAACTCATTAAAAAGATACCTGAAGCTGCATCTGAAGTGCTGTAACCTGCAAGGCTACGGATCAGATGCTGGAAGGTGGAAACCAACTGGGCAGCTAGTTTTTTCAGCTGGCGCAGATATGATGGGCTGAATGGTCCCTTTCTGTGCCATAACTTTTCTCTGGTTCTATGGTTCTAACACAACAATCCCAGGGAGTTGAACTGTCCCTCGCAGCTGAAATGACACATTTGCCACACATTATATGGGATAATATTTTTATGTGTTGATGAGGCTTATCTCCCTCATACTGTCAGCACAGGAACACCTCACTCTTACTTCCATCGTGTCATTGGCACTCGCTGCATCAAAGAAAAATATTCAACAACAATAAAAATCAGCAGAAATAAAAATGATGGATGTTGATTCTGTGGATGATGGGACAATGGATGCTTTCGGGACTGAGATGGATAAATATTTATTGGCTAAGGGGAAAAAAAGGGATAGGAATAAGGGGCATAAATGGAGTTGAGATACTGATTATCTATGATTTAATTAAATGGCGGAGGAGGTCGATGGGATGAATGGTTTTATTCCTTTCCTATGTTCTTAAGCTTTCTCATGATTGACTTTTAAAATGACTACTGACGATTAGCCTTCTTTTTCAATGATATAATTTGCTTGGTTATAATGTTATGTCACAATTGCATTCCTTTTAGGTTACGTTGTTGGTGTTTCTAACAATCTAACATGATAATGAGGAATCAGCTCTACGTATGGTTTTGAACAATGTCACATTCTGCAAGATAGGCTTGCTCCCTATCTCCACTGCCTGTGTCCGGTCTGAATCTAACTGGTTGCTTGATTGAAACTTCAATATCTCACTTTGCAGTGTTGAAGGACTCTGTACATTTTCAAACACAATCATTAAACACCTAGAAAAAGCATGATGGTTTGTGACCATGGCAAACGATCCCTCCTCATCTCAATCTGTCTGTAGCCTCTGACGTGGTTGACCACAACATTCTTCTCCAATGCCTCTCCACTGCGGTCCAGCTGAGTGGGACTACCCTTGCCTGGATCCAATCTTATCCATCCAGTCATAGCCACAGAATCACCTACAATGGCTTCTCCTCCTCCTCCTGCACTTCCAGTGTCACCCAAGGATCTATCCTTAGCCTACTCCTATTTCTCATCTACATACAGCACCTCGGTGATCTAACTGGAAAACAAAAGTTGAGATTCCACATGTATGCTGACGCTCCGTTCTACCTCTTACGAAGTGCCCTGGAACATTTCATTATGTTAAGGGCACTGTATAAATGAAAGTTTTTGTTGTTTCTCCCCTTACCACAGGAACATTGGGCAGGATATTCCCTGTGGGCTGCAAGACCCTGCATCTGGGTCAAATGGGGTCGAAGCCTGCCCCTATGGGGGAACAGTCACGTCGCTGAGATTTTCTCTGAATTGACCGAGTGGTGGCCTGAGGGTGGGCTCGATGTCTAATTAACAGAGGTGGATGGGCTCTCTAAGCTGGAGAGCCAATAGGAAGCCCTCCAGCACTGAAGAAACAGGCAGCTGCTTTTTCAGGTAAGTAAGAAAGAGGGCACCACCATTTTGAGGTGCCCTCTCCAACTTTTTTTAAGTTGTTGTTACAACCAGGTGAGAAATGTGTCTAGGGGTCTGTTACTATCTTCACCTGGTCTTATTGTAACAGGGTTTAATTTTAAACACACTGTGTTTTGAGTTCCCCCTTTTTTTCCAATTATAAGGCAAAGAAATGAGCACAAACAGGCTTTCTGTGGTTCAAAGAAGAAAGATAACATTTATTAAACCTTTAACTTAAATTCAAAAAGGTTCACGCCTATGGATATACGACGCACCCATGATAGCATGCACACGCGATATAAACATGCAGATCGAGACAGAAAACAGCAGAAGAAAAGATAAGTAGAACAGTTTGAGGCAATATCTTGTTACTGTTTCTTGAGCTCCCTGTAGTCCTTGATTGAAGATATAGTCTTGCGTTTTGTTGGGGCCCAGTAGTCTTCGTAAACCCTAATCACGTAGGAGATTTTTCTCTCTCTGAGTTTACGTGTCTTCAATGGTTTCAGTGCCCTGAGAGATGAGCAGGCAGGAGAGGAGAGTTCTTCTCAAACCAGGAGTCAGGAGCTATCTGATTTCAAATCCTTTGTTGGAAGTTCAAATCTCAACAGCCAGTTATTCATGTGACTCAAACTGGTCTGACCACAGCCGTGTATTGGGGAAGCAACTGCTGGGTCGCCATTATTTGAACATTGTCTGGTACTATGCAAATGTCCTTTCATTCAGGTTTTGCAGTTTTAAGTTTAAATGTTTATGTGGCGAAATAATGTGTGCCTCAGTCTTGGCAGGTGGGGGGTTTGCCTGACACCTTCACACCCAGGGGAATGAAATGCAATTTGAAGAAAATGATGTATTTCATTACAGAGTTTGAGAGAAATATAAGATACCGAAAGAAACCATGCCATTCTCTCATTCATTGCCATTCATTCACCAATCTTGAAGCTCATTAAAATGGTCTGTTCTGGGGGCCAGGGCTGCTTTAATTCCCCCTTTTTTTCCCTCAGGAGAGTAAGTGGGGGGGGGGGGGTCTATCCTAAGGACTTTTGGCCATTGTAGTCTCATGGGTCATTCTTAATATTTCACCCCGGTACCTCTGTGGCACCACTAACTGGTGAACTACTGTCCACTCATGGCCCTTAGATCTGTGAGGAGAACTCCATTTCCTCATCAGTACCTCATTCTTTAAAAAGTAGCCGTCAGGGACTCCCTCTGCTTCACTTTCAGACTGGGCGGCCTGTGCTAACTCTCACAATACTGGGTCAGCTCACTGAGCCTCAGCTAGGGAAAACCCATTTAATTAATTCCCTGGGTCTCCTAATTTTACAAAGAAAGTCTCGGGCAGGCAGACCTCATGGTCATTTGCCTGCAATGTCAATGCTGTCTCCTCTGGGGAAGCTGGTTTGATCATGGCCTGACCCACTACACATTCAGGGACTCTGCAGGGGACTGTCTCCTGCCACTGCCCTGTCTCTCTGACGCCCTGTGGTCTTTCTTTCATGACTGGAGAGACTACCACCTTCACCCCTGCCAGATCATTACCTAGGAGCAGGTCAACACCATCCACTGGCATACTTGGGACAATCCCTACAGTCACCGATCCTGAAACAAGGTTGCACTCTAGGTGCACCCAGTGTACAGGTACAGACATACACTGCTCTCCAATACCATTCACCACCATTTTGGTGTTCACTGCACTCTCTGGAGGAAAGTTCAGGCCTTTTCCCAGTAAAAGGGATCTGGTGGCCCCTGTGTCTCTGAGAATCACTATGGGCTTGCTTGCCCCA
Source organism: Heterodontus francisci (assembly GCF_036365525.1). Classification (NCBI taxonomy): domain Eukaryota; kingdom Metazoa; phylum Chordata; class Chondrichthyes; order Heterodontiformes; family Heterodontidae; genus Heterodontus; species Heterodontus francisci. Next base: position 19,214,376 of record NC_090377.1, on the reverse strand, counting down.
CTTGAGGGATATGGGGTTACTTTCCTTTCCAATACAAAACCCTGATAACCTTCAGGAATCCTATTAACTTTTCCTGCACTCACCGTTGTAAGCTTCCTGGGTTGCACCCTTACTGCAGTCAAAGCCACAACCCGTTCTGTGTTTTGCATCAGGCCCTCGTCTTCATTGAGCGGGTGTGACATCAGCACAAACAGACTTTCTGTGGTTTAAAGAAGTAAGATGAAATTTATTAAACTTTGAACTTAAACACTAATACAGTTCACACCAATGGATATATGACTCACCCAAGCTAGCATGCACACGCGATATAAACATGCAGGTAGAGACAGAAAAGAACAGAAGAAAAGATAAGTAGAACAGTTTGAGGAAATATCTTGTTACTGTTTCTCAAGCTCGCTGTAGTTCTTGATTGAAGATATAGTCTTGCGTTTCGTTGAGGCCCAGTATTCTTTGTAAACCCTAATCACGTAGGAGATCTTTCTCTCTCTGAGTTTACGTGTCTTCAATGGTTTCAATGCCCTGAGAGATGAGCAGGAGAGGAGAGTTCTTCTCAAACCAGGAGTCAGGAGCTATCTGATTTCAAATCCTTTGTTGGAAGTTCAAATCTCAACAGTCAGTTATTCATGTGACTAAAACTGGTCTGACCACTTCTGTGTATTGGGGAAGCAACTGCTGGGTCCCCATTGTTTCAACATTGTCTGATAATACACAAATGTCCTTCCAGCCAAGGCTTGCAATTTTAAGTTTAAATGTTTATGTGGCGAAATAATGTGTGCCTCAGTCTTGGCAGGTGGGGGGTTTGCCTGACATTTTAAATAAAAAATAGAATCAGCAACTGGCGACCATTGTAGAGGGGGAGTCCCCTCCACAGGATGGCCTGCGGCTGCAGCTGAAGCCAAGTGGGTGGGGGGGGCTTCAAAACCTGCCTGTAGAATTCACTTCCTGGTCTGCCACCGGGAGGCTGCCTCCAGGCAACCACAGTCTTCCCCGACACCTATGGATGCCTGGAGATTGACTGGAAAATCCCAGTCGGCCTCTGACAATAGACCTTAATAGGCCTTTAAACAGGTTGAATTTGCTACCCACCACTTGTGGGCGGGTAGCCCTGCTGCCCCCCACTCCCCCATTCCGCCTCTGGGATAATGCCTGCCCGCCTTCGTGCTCGGCCCAATTATGGCCTAAAGATTCATTCCATCAACTTTGAGGGTAATTGATCATCAACTCGTTCCATTTTTCCATTCTGCATATGTTTTTTCTCATCCTTATCATTTTGCTGAATTTGCTACATTTGAGCAAAACACAGGCGAATTCCAAAGCACCCAAATAAAATTGAAACTTCATATTTCCTCTGAAGGCTCCTTCAATAGGCCACATTGTCTGCTTAGTGCTGGCATTCTGGATGGTTGTGCTTAACCGCAATCTTAAGATCCAAAAATAGATACAAGTCGGAGAAACCATTTGTGCCATCTTAGCTTATTCATTCAGAATATTAAAAAAATTGCATTCCTAACATAACATTTATTTATCGTTTATTTTATTTCATTTTGTTCCATCGTTCATTTTTTTACCACGTGCCTTCCCACTGCCTTTTTTGTCATGTTTGTGCTTTGGACCAGATTGTTCTATTTTTCTGTCAATTAGCACCCTCTCTGTCCCAACACTTTGTCTTTCAGCACACCATGAACATACCATTCGCCTTTGCTCCATGACCTTCTGGTCAGTTATTCTCTGTAACCTTGTCCTATCAACACCTTCTCTTTGGTTATCTCTTGCCCCATCCTCACTTTACTTGTTTAAAACCTATTACATTTCTAGCCTCTGTTAGTTTTGATGAAGGGTCATGACCTGAAACGTTAACTCTGCTTCTCTCTCCACAGATGCTGGCAGACCTGCTGAGTATTTCCAGCATTTCTTGTTTTTCTTTTGATTTCTAGCATCTGCAGTATCTTGCTTTTAGAACATTTATGTAGCTCTTGTATGTCTGCAGAAGCGCTATCAAACAAAATTTGGCACTGAGCTACATAAGGTAAACAACAACAACAACAAGTTGTATTTATATCGCACCTTTAGCATAATAAAATGTCCCACGACTCTTAACAGGAGCATTATAAAACAAAGTATGACACCGAACCACAAAAGGTCGATATTAAGTCAGATGACCAAAAGCTTGGTCAAAGAGGTTTTAAAAGTGTCTTAATAGATGAAAGCAAGGAATAGAGGCGGAGAGATTTAGGGAGGATATTCCAGACCTTAGGCCCTAGGCAACTGAATGGTGGAGTGATTAAAATCAGGGATGCACAAGAGGCCAGAATTAGAGGAGCGCAGGTATCTTGGAGGGTGGTGAGGCTGGGGGAGATTACAGAGATAGAGCTGTGACCGAAAGTTTGGCCAAAGAGGTAGGTTTTAAGGGGTGTCTTAAAGGAGGCAAGAGAGGTAGAAAGATTAAGCTACATTCAATAACTCGGGATTTGCTTACAACCTTCAACTATTAGATTAAATGACTTCACCGCTTTCAGCCTGCACACCCGAATTCTGTAACTTGACTTAACTTGAAGTGTTGCTTTGGATTCACCTTATCAAAGCTGTTTAATATTTTACTTCGATAAAATCCCAGCCCATTTATCTTAATTCATGGCTAAAGGTACTAGGCCTAGAAATTTCACTCAGTCTGAATAATGGTGGGCTGCGTTGCAGGGACCACGATATTGGAGCACCCTCCTCATTACAATTAAACAGGTGGGCATCACTGCTACTTATTGACTGGGAGCTTGTTTGAGGGCACGAAATTAGCCATTGCTGATGGTATTTTAAAGGCAGCCCAATACTTGTACCAGACTCAGATAGAGGTAGTCCTGCTATGGGTAAGTACAGCGCAGTAAGTCATACCATTTTCGGGGGTTTAATGCCATTTTTCTGCTGACCTCAATATCTTCTCCAATTGTGTGGGACAATCTATACTGGAGGAAATCTCAACTCACACACCCTACACTCAAGGTTGAATTTTGTGCAGGAGGCGGGGCACCTGGCACCAGACTGAAAAGTTGGGGGGAGCCCCGCCTCTGCATTTTTTCAGACCCCGGAGTGATTCTCCAGACTTTTGGAATCAAAGTTTTAAGAGGCGGGAACTCTGACCCTTTAAAAACTTTATCGGGATGGGGATCCTGCCTCCAAGAGCTGCCAGCCAATCACAGGGCTGGCTGCTCAGCAGTATTGGCAGTGCCACCGGGAGTGGTGGCCACTTCCGATAATGCAGAGGCCTCAGCCCCAGGCCCAGCGCTGGAACCCCGGAGAAGGGGTAGGTGAGGCGGGGTCACCTGGGCCTGTCTGGAAGGCCCCGGCAAGGGGGAGGTGGGGTGGGTGGGTGGGCGTTCGGTCCAGGGGTAGGGGGTGTCCAGGGGTTTAGGTTGTTCCTGGTAGGGGTTCTCCGTGAGCCACAAATTACCTACTCAAGCCCACAGGGAGGACGCCTCATTTCACAAGGTATCCTTCCCATGTGGCAGAGGCCCCCCTCTCCCCCCCACCCCCATCCCCGCCCCCCAGTAAGATCCCAGCAGGGGCAGAAAGAGGCCCTTATTTGCCTCTGGGTGGGAAGATCGTTGTTGGCCACTTCTGCCCCCAGGAGAATCGGAACCGAAATTCCGGTGTCAGGTGCCGTAGCCTGGGATTCTGCCCCAATTCTCCAGCATCTCTCCGTCACAAAACCTGCCATCAGGATTTGAACAAAAGCCGGCCCTCAAAAACAAGACTATTTTCCATTTAACTTGGTTTGCCTCAATTCTGTTCCTTATGCCTAAGGGGCATGCCATGCAAAATTTAATTAACTTTTTTTTAGATGATAATGTCATGGTATTTACATCACTTAATAACTCTTTGAATCCCTGCAAACAGCCAAACACATCTAAGCCAACTCTCACCATCTGTTGGAGTGAATGACTGTTTCTGCAGTGAGGTGATCTCTTTGCTATTTTGTAAGTTGACGAGTGCACTACAAGCTGTTCTGCACGAGTAACAGATTTCTTTCCTTCCTCATTATCGAATTGTTTTCAGGAATATTTTGAATAGGGAATGGATTTAAAAACAGTTGCATGGAATTAGACTGGGCTGCATGGTGGGGGAGGATAGGGTGGAGCTTCTGTCAGGAATGAGTTTTGACTCCACAGTGTGCATAGTATTGCTTTGATAGGTTCCCCACCCGGAAGCCAGTCTGATTGACAGGCCTGGCTTCCAGTTGGGCAAGGAGCACTCTGAAGGAGGCTGCAGAAAAGTCACCTTCTGCTGGTGGTGGCAGCATGGGGCACTCTGATCCCTGACCCTGGGTGTGGGGAGTTGGGTCGTGGGATACAATTCTCGATTGGAGAGAATCAGAATTATATGTTGGGCAAAGCACTTACCTTCTCCCCAAAGCTATCCATGCCTCCCATCAGCTGTCGGGTTTCCTGAGGCCTGGGAAACCCAGTCAGTCTGAGTTAAACTCACACAGCAGCTTAAATCTGTGGCCACCGGTCTCACTAAAATATTTAATTGACCAACTCACCGCCTGGGAGTGGGTTGGCTGCTGGCCCCCCCTTGTCCAACTTCCATTAAACCAGGTTAAATCGGGTTTGAGATTTTTAAAGTTTTAATATTTCACCCAACCCGCCCATTTTTGGGATAAGATTCAGCTCATTTTGAGTCCACAGCACAGGAAAAGGCCCATTCAACCCAACTGGTCTATGCTGGTGTTTATGCGCCACAGGAGCCTCCTCCCACCCTTCTTCATCTGACCCTAGAAGCAGATCCTTCCATTCCTTTCTCCCTCATGTGGTGATCTAGCTTCCCCTTAAATGCATCTATGCTACTCGCTCCAGTACTCCTTGTGGTAGTGAGTTCCACATTTAAACCAGTCTCTGGGTAAAGACGTTTCTCCCGAATTCCCTATTGGATTTATTCTTTTTATGGCCTCTGGTTTTGGACTCCACCACATCGACATCAAATCATGTCATTATCTTAAATACCTCTAATAATCACCACTCAGCCTTCTCTCTTCCAGAGAAAAGAGCCACAACCTGTTCAGCCTTTCCTGGGAAATATATCCTCTCAGTTCTGGTATCATTCTTGCGAATCTCTTTTGCACCTTCTCCAAAGCCTCTATAGCTTTTTTTTTAAATGCAGACCCAAACTGTGTTCAATACTCAATACAAGTTTTACATAACTTCTTTGCTTTTCTATTCTATCCCTATAGAAATGAACTCTCGTGTTTGGTTTGCTATTTTTATGAACTTAATAACTTGCATCGCTGCTAATCGTGATCTTTTTATCTGCACCCCTAGATCCTTTAGCTCCTCTACCTCATTGATACTCCTTATCCATGCAGTATGTGGCCTCCTTATTTCTTCTGTCAAAATGCAACACCTCACATTTGTCTACATTGAAATGTATTTGCCAATTGCATGCCCATTCTAACAGTTTATTAATGTCTTCATGTGAAGCAGACATGTAAATTACAGACACCACATGAGGATCAATGTAGTCAATTTGTACTTTAATTGGGATAATTGCAGACACTTTTGACATAGATCTCTTTAGTCTATATCTCTGCTTATTTTTTCCACTGTGATCCTAGTCAAGCATCCTCTTGATTTTAAGATTCTCCTCCTTGTTTTAAATCCCTCCATCATCTTACCTCTCCCTATCTCTGCAATCTCCTCCAGCCTCACAACCCTCCAAGATATCCATGCTCATCTAATTCGGGCCTCTTGAGCATCCCTGTTTTAACCATTTCACCACAGGTGGCTGTGCCTTTAGTTACCTAGATCCTAAGCTCTGGAATTCCCTCCCTACACCTCTCCACCTCTCCACCTCGCTTTCCTGCTCTAAGACCTACCTCTTTGACCAGGATTTCCTCAACTAACCTAATGTGATTGGGTGTCATATTTGTTTTATAATGCTCCTGTGAAGTGCCTTGGGACATTTTATTGCATTAAAGGCACTATATAAATATAAGTTGTCGTTATCTAAATTACTTTTTGGAGCTTACACTTCAAAGATCAGAAGCTTGTAGGAACTACAAAAGGTCACTCAGATCTTCAAACCTGTTACTTCATTCAGATCCTGTATTTTTCAATTTTTATTTACTGGAAATAATCCATATCCAACTGGCTTTTGCAACAGAAATCAATCCTATACCCTTTAAATATTTCAACCTATGTTACAAGTTGCCAGTCTATCGCCTTGAGCTGATGTTTCAATACAGAGAGAGCTTATTTCTTCTGGAAATTGTATTCCTGGTTTTTGTCTTGTGACACTGAAACTTGCCCGAATGTTAGAATCATTGAATCACGGCACAGCAAGAATGCTACTCTTTCCTTCATGTCTTTGAAAGAGCTGTGCAATTAGTCCCACTCCCCTTCTCTTTGCCCATGATTTTGTGCCCCCCCCCTCAGCAAATGGGCTGGTGGCGGGGGGTGGGAGGTAAAATTCAGTGTGAGGTGGGGGAGGGGGAATATTCCCAACCCCGCTGCAATTTTACATGTGGTGGCGGCAGCGAGAAATGGCCCACTTCCCCAGGCCAATGAAGGCGGCACAGTGGCGCAGTGGTTAGCACCGCAGCCTCACAGCTCCAGCGACTCGGGTTCAATTCTGGGTACTGCCTGTGTGGAGTTTGCAAGTTCTCCCTGTGTCTGCGTGGGTTTCCTCCGGGTGCTCCGGTTTCCTCCCACATGCCAAAAGACTTGCAGGTTGATAGGTAAATTGGCCATTATAAATTACCCCTAGTTTAGGTAGGTGGTAGGGAAATATAGGGACTGGTGGGGATGTGGTAGGAATATGGAATTAGTATAGGATTAGTATAAATGGGTGGTTGATGGTCGGCACAGACTCGGTGGGCCGAAGGGCCTGTTTCAGTGCTGTATCTCTAAAAAAAAAGGCCCTTATGTGGCCAGTTAACTGCCACTTATGGGCCTTCTCCCGCTGCCGCGGATATTTTACCCTCAGCAGCCGATGGCAAAGGCCCCAAGAGCCCTGCCTGGTAAAACCAGGTGGCCTTCTTGCAGGCTGGGGGAGTAGAGGGGGGCTCTCCTGATTGGTCACCCTGTGCCCTATGGAGGGCCGCTCCAAAGCCCCAACCGCACCCTCACCACCATCACCGCCCAACCGACCCCCCCCCCTTGCCTTACCAGGGCCCGGCTGGTTGTCCCTGGCGAGGCCCTAAAAACCTACCTGAGTTCTGGAGCCGTCCTTCCTTTTGCCTCCGATGGCTGGATATAGTCCCAGCAGTGGCCACCACTCCCGGTGGCACTGCTGGGACGCAGAGCTGCCGGCCTGCTGATTGGCCAGCATCTCCATTAGGTGGGACTTCGTGCCTCAAGGAGCCTGGCTCTCCCGCCAACGTAAAAGTCCAGCCAATGTTACTCAGGAGGATATCTTTCTTGACTGCGAAATTCCTTGGAGCTGCTCCTGCTCTGCTATTTTTAATGAGATTTCCATCACGGTTCCGGCGAATTAACCTCAACCGAGCGGGAGCAACTTATGAAGAATTTCCAGGCCTGTTATAGAATATTAATATTAAGAACACTTAAAATCATAAAGAGAAACTGTTTACTTCTTCTGCATTACCCAAGGCCTCCTTTCCTCTATTTTCTTCATGTTATCTCTTCTGCTCTATTTTTTCCAAAATTTTATTTTAGGAACATAGGAACAGGAAGAGGCCATTTAGCCCCTCAAAACTGTTCTGCCATTCAATGAAATTGTGGCTGATCTGGGAACTAACTCCATAGACCTGGCTTTGCTCATATCCCTTAATATCTTTGGTTAACAAAAATCTATCAATATTAGATTTAAAATTAACCATTGATCTAGCATCAATTGCCAGTCGCTGAAGAGATCTCCAAACATCTACCACCCTTTGTGTGCAGAGGTGTTTCCTAATTTCACTCTTGAAAGATGCCCCCAGGTCCTAGACTCCCCCTTAGTATCTTGAAAATTTTGGTCAAATCACCCCTTAACCATCTAAATTTCAGGAAATACATCCCAATTTGTGTAATCTCGCCTCGTAATTTAACCCTTGGAATTCAGGTATCAATCTGATAAATTTATTGTTATTTCTCTTATTCTGACATACAGCATGCATTTCAACTCTTATTTTACCTTAGTTTAATTTTCCTAAGAGAGATTTGGTCGATAGTCTATTTTACCCTATCCTGTGTGAATAACACCACCACCATCTTCCCATTACAGCATTTAGAATAGAAATGTGTCATGCAAGTTCTTTTTTCCCTCTGTTTAAAAACTGAAGGGGGGTCTGTGTGCCTTTAAGACTGAGAGTTGTTTGTCTGTCTGGGAATAGTGTGTACGAGCTGAAAGCCTGTTTCCTAAGCAACAGAAGGAGACAGCGAGGTCACATGCCCTATGGTATCAGTTTGTCTGTATGTGAAGACTGGCTAGAACTGGTTTGATCTGGCAGACCAGCTGTTTTTAAATGGCTTGTCTAACCAGCAGGAATAATCTTACAGTTTGATTGTTCCAAGTCTGGGACACATATGTTAGAGGTTTGGTCCTTTAATCTCTAAAAAACCCAAGGCAGGATTTTTTTTAAAATTCATTCATGGGATGTTCCCCCTTGGGCTTCAGGACCTGCCATCAGACTCAAATAGGGGTCAGAATCCTGCACTATGTAGGTAACACTCATCTGTGATTTTTCCTGAATTGGCCAATTAGGGGCCTGAGGTTGGCTCGCTATCCAATTAACAGCAGACAGGCTTTTGTAGAAAGCTCTCCAGCTTGGGAGCAGCTGCAAGTTGCCTTTGCAAGTAAGTGAGAGAGAGGGCACCCCAAGATGGAGGCGCCCTCTCTCCAATGCAATGTGGCCTGCAACTGGGGCTGAAGCCAGGCAGGCAGGGAGGACCTGTAAGCCTGCCTAGAGTGTTGGGCCTCCCCAGTGTGCTGCTAGGAGGGCACCTCCAGGCAGTTATGCTGTTCCCTGACAGCTCTCGATGTCGTCTGCAGAGCTGGTGAGCAAGGTTGCACTGTCACACCAGTCAAGCACACCTTCCACAAGCACAGACACACTCAACTCAGTAGGACCTCAAGCGTATTTAGAACGGGTGGCACAGAGTGGGAAACACATCACGGAGGATGTGAGGGAGGCAGAGGCAGCTGTGGGCAGTTCCCCTCGGAGGATGGAGGACAGACTCGGCCACGCTCGGAAGGTCGGAGATGCCGAGCCTTGGTTGTCACACGCAAGGCGCCTTTTTCTTGAGCAACGGTGGAAAATGTGTGCCCAAATATCAGAATTCCCTCAGGCTTTACGGAGTCATGGGCAGAGAATGGAGGAGACTATCCATGACGTGCACTGAGCGCATGAGCTCATCCAATAACAGAGTGGCCAATCTCTTGGAGAGCCATTTGCGGATTCACGCTGTGTGGATGCATGAACAAAGGACTGATGCCACTTTATCTGGAATTGACTGGTCAATGGCACTGGTGGCACAATGATGTATGAAGTGGTTGCCAGCTGCGGCCCAGCTGGCCATTTACTCTGACATCAAGTGGGCCATGAAAGAACTGAGGCAGGTGACGAAGAGTGTGAGGGTCCTCACTATCTGATACCCACTTGGCCACTCTGACTGAGGCACCATCAATGCAGGAATGTCATGTGGCATTGCCTGCCCCTGAAACATCGCAGGCAGGGCAGCCTGTTGCGGTACCCCACTGGCACCACGGCACTGAAGACAACCGCCACAGGCATCTCAGCCTCATTCACAGACACGTGAGCAGCTTGTGTCTACTTCAGACTCTTCTACAAGGAGAGCACCTCCCCCAAAACCCCACTCCCCCCACCCCCAGTAGGAGAGACGGAGATCAAAGGCCTCTGCGTTGGTAATCTCACATTTTGGTTCGCATGGGTAACACTTGTAATACTTTCAAGATATTGCACTGATTTAATATACTGCAATGAAGACAATTATGATAACACCTAGACTTGTGTCAATCTCATGATTGATGGGTTAAAGGCAGATAAATCGTGAGATGGGTGGAGAGATGCACAAGTGTGACAGTTGAGGTAGTGAGACAATTCTATGATTCGTTTGCTTAGTGGATTTTCACCATCCCCCACAGAAAGATCAGGTCAAGAGCCATTTGTTTTACACAATGAAGAAACCTCAGGAGAATTGTACCTGAATCAGAGTGGCTCGAACATCCCTTCCACCTTGATCGCGACCTTGAGACCTCAACTGGACCTCTGCAGAACCCTGTGGGACTGGGTCACCCTTGTCCTCCTCTGAGGAAGTGCGCTGCTCCTCCACTTCTCCATCCTCAAAGTCAACAACTCTCTGGAAGGCCATGTTGTGAAGAGCACAGCAAACCACTACAATCTGAGACACCCTTGAGCGACCATTCGAGAATGTACTCTCCCACCGGTCAAGGCACCGGTACCACATTTGTCCAATGGCCTGCTCAATGGTGGCCCTTTTGGTGACATGGCAGTGGTTGTGGCACCTCTGTGCTTCCATCCAACGGTTGCGCATAAGCAGCCATGTCTTCAATGGATAGCCCTTGTCCCCTAGCTGCCATCCACAGAGTCTCTCCAGTGGCATGAACAGTTGTGGCACCTGCAATTGTCGAATGATGAAGGAGTCATAGAAACATAGAAAATAGGAGCAGGAGTAGGCCATTTGGCCCTTCAAGCCTGCTCCGCCATTCATTATGATCACGGCTGATCATCCAACTCAGTACCCTGTTCCCGCTTTCGCCCCATACCCTTTGATCCCTTTAGACCCAAGAGCTATATCTAACTCCTTCTTGAAAACATACAATGTTTTGGTCTCAACTGCTTTCTGTGGTAACGAATTCCACAGGCTCACCACTCTCTGGGTGAAGAAATTTCTCCTCATCTCAGTCCTGAAAAGTTTACCCCGTATCCTGAGACTATGACCCCTGGTTCTGGACTCCCCCACCATTGGGAACCTCCTTCCTCCATCTACTCTGTCAAGTCCTGTTAGAATTTTATAGATTCCTATGAGATCCCCCCTCACTCTTCTGAACTCCAGCGAATATAATCCTAACCGACTATCCTCATACATCAGTCCCACCATCCCAGGAATCAGTCGCTGCATTCCCTCTATAGCAAGAACATCCTTCCTCAGATAAGGAGAACAAAACTGCACACTATATTCCAGGTGTGGCCACATCAAGGCCCTGTATAATTGCAGCAAGACATCCCAACTCCTGTACTCGAATCCTCTCGCTATGAAGGCCAACATACCATTTGCCTTTTTTACCGCCTGTTGCACCTGCATGCTTACCTTCAGTGACTGGTGTACGAGAAAATCCAGGTATTGCTGCATATTCCCCTCTCTCAGTTTACAGCCATTCAGATAATAATCTGCCTTCCTGTTTTTGCTACCAAAGTGGATAACCTCACATTTATCCACATTATACTGCATTTGCCATGCATTTGCCCACTCACTCAAGTTGTCCAAAACACCCTGAAGCCTTTCTGCATCCTCCTCACAACTCACCCTCCCACCCAGTTTTATGTCATCTGAAAATTTGGAGATATTACATTTAGTTCCCTCATCTAAATCATTAATATATGTTGTGAATAGCTGGGGTCCCAGCACCAATCCCTGCAGTACCCTACTAATCGCTGCCTGCCATTCGGAAAAAGACCTGTTTATTCCTACTCTTTGTTTCCTGTCTGCCAACCAATTTTCTGTCCATTGCAATACACTACCCCCAATCCCATGCGCTTTAATTTTACATGCTAATCTCTTATGTGAGGCTTTGTCGAAAACCTTCTGAAAGACCAAATAAACCACATCCACTGGCTGTCCCTCATCAACTCTGCTCGTTACATCCTCGAAGAATTCTAGTAGATTTGTCAAGCATGATTTCCCTTTCGTAAATCCATGCTGACTCTGCCAGATTCTACCACTGTTCTCCAAGTGCTCTGCTATAAAATCTTTGATAATGGACTCTAGAATTTTCTCCACTACCGACGTCAGGCTGACTGGTCTATAATTCCCTGTTTTCCCTCTACCTCCCTTTTTAAATAGTGGGGTTATATTAGCTATCCTCCAATCTGTAGGAACTGTTCCAGAGTCTATAGAATCTTGGAAGATGACCACCAATGCATCCACTATTTCTAGGGCCACTTGCTTAAGTACTCTGGGATGCAGACTATCAGGCCCCGGGGATTTATTGGCCTTCAATCCCATCAATTTCCCAAAACACCATTTCTCTACTAATACTGATTTCCTTCAGTTCCTCTCTCTCACTAAGCCCTGTGTTCCCCAACATTTCTGGGAGGATATTTGTGTCCTCCTTTGAGAGGCAGCTAGATACTGTGCACAAACCTGGACACCAATTGAATGTTGAGAGCTTGGAATCCCTTCCTGTTCATGAATGCCCTCTGCTGGTGCCTTGATGACTACATGGGTGCAGTCGACAACCCCCTGCGCCTGTGGGAGTCCAGCGATAGAGGTAAATCCCATTGCCCTCTGCGCCTGTGTGGCCCCATCAGTGGTAAACTCAATGTAATCCAATGACCTCTCAAAAAGGGCAGCTGTCACCACCCATATACTGTGATGGGCAAAGAAGTTCAATGCCGTGGTCACTTTGATGGCTATTGGCAGGGCATGACAACGCAATTGGCAAGGATGGAGGTGGCCCTCTGCCAGGGCACACAACTCTGCTATCATCAGCCTTGATAGGCAGCGCATCCTTTGGTGACACTGATATTCTGTTTGACTGAAGAAGCAAATTTGTTGTCCGTATATCCTATGTGGAGGCCTTTGTTCCCTTCCAGACCCTTGTCCGCCACCTCTGCATGTCTCAGCACCACAACTTGCTGTGTGAGCTGCTGCTCCTCGTTGCTGCTCTTCCCTATATCCGAGTAGGTCAGCCCTATCTCCACGTTTGTCCTCCCTTGCCTCCAGAAGCGAGATCACAGCTGTCTGGACCCCCTGCCCACCTGCTATGCCCCTGTAGGGTCACGCCCCACCAAGTGCTCCACTGCTTACAGAGTTACATCTATGCTGCCTTTGCACACTTACTGGCCACTGTGTGCCTTTGCCTGAGCAGCTCGCTGAGCCATTGCCCTTTAATTCATTGATGCTAACTGGACCTGGCTCCATGGCTTGCTCCCCACTCTTACTCGGGGACCTGGACTGGGTCGGAGAGCCGGTATGTCGCAGTTACTTCTGATTTGATGCCCTGGTCCACCTCCAGTCCCGCCTCCTCTGAGGATCAAAATTCCAGCCCAAAATGTTAGAAAATGTTAATACAGCAAGAGAGATGAAAAAGAGGGAGACTTGAAACAATATGATTCCTCCTCAAACTCTTCAGCTCCTTACAATGAAAATAAGGATAATACTTGTTTTTAAAGATCTTATCCAGCAATAACTATACATATTACAGTCCTGTTCAAGTGAGATAAATATTCAAAACACGCCAATTTTAACCAAATTTCCTAAGTAGTTCAAATGGACAATTTTATTCCTCTACATATCAACAAAACACACACTGAAATGAAACCTTTGACCTGCTTCCCTCTTCCCTGTTATGTCAGAGCTTGCCTTGATAAGCCTATATTGAGAAAAAAAAGCAATTTTCAGTTTAAAAACTTTCCTTTAATATGCTAAGCTAGAGTAAATTGGAAGTGCTCCCATATCCAATTGATGCTGCGTGGAACATAAGCCATAATCATTTTAAGAAGCTGTGTTAATATATGGTAATCTCCAAAACTTCCACTGAATGTTTAAATTATGAAATCAGTTTCTCAGTAAGAGGCCACACATGTTCTATTGGACCAAGTCAGCTTTGGGATACGTGGATAATCATCTCCAATTACATGGCTCATTTTGTAGATGCGTTAAAAAGACTTGGACTGTTGTATTATTGGCTGATCTGCTCTCAGTGCTGTCTACCACTTCCGTTCACTTACCGGGAATTTGGAAATTATTTTAAAGCTCATGCATTGGACCCATCATTTCCAGTCCATTAGCTCTGCTGTTACTGGCCCCTTAGGACATTTATTTTACCTATTGTACAGTGGTTTGCTTGCAACTATTATGGAATTCTCCACAGTGCTGATAGCTTTGCCACACACGATGGGGGATTTGAAGCTGTGAATGTGAATGGTTTCCTATAATAACCTTTACTCATGTACAAAATGCACAAAATTGTGAGGGGCCTGGATAGAGTGGAGGTGAAGGGCCTACTCACCTGAACAGAGGGGTCAGTGATTGAGGACATAGGTTTAAAGTGATTGGTAGAAAGATTAGAAGGGAGATGAGGAAAAAATGTTTTCACCCAGAGGGTAGTGGGGCTCTGGAACTCACTGTCTGAAAGGGTAGTTGAGGCAGAAACCCTCAACTCATTCAAAAGGAGTCTGGATATGCACCTCAAGTGCCGTAATCTTCAGGGCTACAGACCAAATGCTAAAAGGTGGGATTAGATTGGGTGGATTGTTTTTTTGGCCAGCACAGACACGATGGGCCAAGTGGCCTGTTTCTGTGCCTTAAACTTTCTATGATTCTATCTAACAACTCTGAAGCTGGTTGACTAGAATGAGCAAATTCAACTGACAGCGAACCTGCACAGCAACAATTGTGGTTTTATTGTATGGCTGAGATGATCTTTTGCGTAATCCAGCAAGCTCCTACTTTTCGTTTAAAATGATTACAGATAATTCAATTGGTGATTTGTGGTAGGAATTCACCTTGGGCCATAGCACAGAACAGGTGGTGTTTCATCGGCTGTGGCTTATATGCCTGTCTGACTTCAATGGAGCAGAATCACAGGCGCAGCGTATAACCTACGGCCCAAGTGATACAGCTTTTTTTTGTCGTACCACCTCAGAGAAGTTTCTACTCCTTTGTCTCTGTACTTGCAGTATTTCTTTCTTTGTTTTTACCCCACTGTCTTCCCGCCCTATTTACATCCCGATTCTGTGCTTGAAATTCTTGCTCATTTTTCAAGCTTCAGGTTTGAAGAAGTGCCTGCTCTCAAAAACCTGCTGTGTGTCTCCATCATTCAATCCCTTTGCTTCAGCAATAAACAACCCTTCTTACTGGACTGCTTTTCTTTACTACTCCCAATTTTCCCCTCTCTTGTTCTTGCCAGTCTGCCAACCTGCTTCCTAAAGGCAGTGACTCATTCAAGGAAAGCAAAAGCAACAAGGAAAGACTGGCATTTATACAGCGCCTTTCACAATCTCAGGACGTTCCAAAGGGCTTTAGAGCCAATGAAGTACTTTTGAAATGTAATCACTGTTGTAATGTAGGAAACACAACAGCCAATTTGCACACAGCAAGATTCCACAAACAGCAATGTGATAATAACCAGATAATCTGGTTAAGTGATGTTGGATGAGGGATGTATATTGGCCAGGACTCCACTGTTTTTCATCAAAATATGCCATGGAATCTATGACACTCACTTGATGGGGAAGACAGGCCCTGAGTTTAACGTCTCATCCGAAAGGCCACACTTCCATCAGTGCAGCACTCAACCAGTACTTCACTTAAGCTTCAGTTTAGGTGGGGAAGAAACCTACTTGGTAAGATGCTTTGCCACACCCTAGCCCCTGCTATCTTTCACAGCTGAGTGTCATTGCACCAAAGCACACTTGCCAGCATACAAATATGGAATGTTGTCATTTAATGCAAATGAGGTAAACACATCCCGCACCCTGGTACATTTGGAGCTACAGTGGGTAAATAGTGCTGAGGTACAGATCAACCATGCTTCAGGGGATGAAAGACCTACCTCTGTCAGTACGTTCCGCACTTACCTGCTCCCTTACGGACACAGGAGCCACCTATTCAGCTCCAGTGTTCAAAGATTGGCTGGTGCAAAGACTTTCGGTGCTGGTTGTGCATAGGCCTGAACACTTCAGTTTAAAACTTAGAAGCCTTTTTTTTCATCATGTCTTCCTCCTGCTGTGGCTATCGCTCCATGGGCTCAGCCCCTCCCTGTCTCTGTAACCTCCTACAGTCCTACAACTCTCCAGAATAGCTGCACTCCTCTAACTCCAGCCTCTTCTATATCCCTGATGCTCTTCGTCCCACCTCTGGGGCTGTGCCTTCAGCTGCCTAGGCCCTACGTTCTGGAATTCCCTCCCTAACCCTTTCCGCCTCTCTACCTCTCTCCTCCTTTAAGACGTTCCTGAAAAGTTACCTCATTAAACAAGCTTTTAGTCATCTGCCCTAATATCTCCTTTCATGACTCGATGTCAAAATTTATTTGCTTAAGCTCCTGGGACATTTTATTGCAGCATAGGCACTATATGAATGCAGGTTCTTGTTGTTGCCTCTTGTATGCAAATGGAAATTTGGTTGTGGACATCTCTGAGACAGGCCGAAATCCACCCCCACTGGGGATGCCCATACCAATCAGAAAGCTCTGATCTAAAGTTCTATTACTTTCAGCACACATGTATTTGGTACTTCTCTTTCTTTTGGGTAAACGCAGCATGGGTTCATGAAGGGCAGGTCATGCTTGACAAATCTTTTGGAATTCTATGATGACATTACGAGCAAGGTGGACAATGGGGACCCAGTGGATGTGGTGTACCTAGATTTCCAAAAGGCCTTCGACAAGGTGCCGCACAAGAGGCTGCTGCATAAGATAAGGATGCATGGCGTTAGGGGTAAAGTATTAGCATGGATAGAGGATTGGTTGACTAACAGGAAGCAAAGAGTGGGGATAAATGAGTGCTATTCTGGTTGGCAATCAGTCACTAGTGGTGTGCCTCAGGGATCGGTGTTGGGACCGCAATTATTTACAATTTATATAGATGATTTGGAGTTGGGGACCACGTGTAAGGTGTCAAAGTTTGCAGATGACACTAAGATGAGTGGCAGAGCAAAGTGTGCAGATGACTGTGAAACATTGCAGAGGAACATAGATACATTGAGTGAGTGGGCAAAGGTTTGGCAGATGGAATACAATGTTAATAAATGTGAAGTCATTCATTTCGGTAGGAGTAACAGTAAAAAGGATTATTACTTGAATGGTAAAAAGTTGCAGCATGCTGCTATGCAGAGGGACCTGGGTGTCCTTGTGCATGAATCGCAGAAGGTTGGTCTGCAGGTACAGCAAGTAATTAGGAAGGCAAATGGAATTTTGTCCTTCATTGCTAAAGGGATTGAGTTTAAAAGCAGAGAGGTTATGTTGCAGCTGTATAAGGTACTGGTGAGGCCACACCTGGAGTACTGTGTGCAGTTTTGGTCTCCTTACTTGAGAAAGGATGTACTGGCACTGGAGAGGGGGCAGAAGAGGTTCAGTAGGCTGATTCCGGAGTTGAGAGGGTTGGCTTATGAGGAGAGACTGAGTAGATTGGGATTATATTCATTGGAATTCAGAAGAATGAGGGGGGATCTTATAGAAACATATAAAATTATGAGGGGAATAGATAAGATACAAGTAGAGAGGATGTTTCCACTGGCAGGTGAAGCTAGGACAAGAGGGCATAGGCTCAAGATTAGAGGGAGCAGATTTAGGACTGAATTAAGAAGGAACTTCTTCACCCAGAGGGTTGTTAATCTATGGAATTCCTTGCCCAGTGAAGTAGTTGACGCTTCTTCAGTAAACGTTTTTAAAGCTAAGGTAGATATCTTTTTGAACAATAAAGGAATTAAGGGATACGGTGAGAGCGCGGGTAAGTGGATCTGAGTCCACGAAAAGATCAGCCATGATCTTATTGAATGGCGGAGTAGGCTCGAGGGGCCGGACGGCCTACTCCTGCTCCTAGTTCTTATGATCTTATGAACTTTGTTTCTCTCATTTATCTGGCCATTTTCACCTTGCTTTTTGTGGGAGCTTGCTGTGTCCACATTGGCTGCTGCATTTCCTACATTACAAAAGTGACTACACTTCAAAAGTAATTCATTGGCTGTAAAACATTTTGGGACATCCTGAGGTCATGAAAGGCGTTATATAAATGCAAATCTCTCTGCCTCGATTTCAATATACGGGGCTATTTTTGTGCATATCTTTCTACACGCTATAGCCATCTTTTGCTTAGCAGCAAACTAAATTCTGTAAAAACTCAACAGCAATCATTCTCCACTAAAGCTCAACAGTGGTAAGTCTCAAAAGTTGGCTTGAGTTAGTCAGCTTTCGTTAATGCTCAGTGACATTCAGTCATTCAGACTGTCAATCAGTCTGCATTAAAATGTGCCAGTAGCCAGTCAACCTGCCTTAAAACTCAACGGCTGTCAATCAGTGTTGAAATTCACCAGGTGTAAGTCAATGTCCATTAAAACTCAGTCAGAATCAGTCCATCAATCTACGTCAGCAGTGTCTCAGTCAGTCAGTCAGCCTACATTAAAATTCAGCAGCAAACTTGGTTAAGCAATCTCCATTTTAGGTCAGGTAAAGTCAATCTTTATCCAAACTGAGCAGGAGTAATTTCATCTTGTGCAATAACGGAAGTCAATTGAAATGAGAATTGCAAGAGATGTAAAACGGTCTACCAATTCACTATTGTCTATTATACACAGTCATACAAAGTCAGAGTTAAACCCAGACAGTCAGTGCTTTTGCCAGTGGATCAGAGGGTTTGTCCAGTGAGTGCAACATGAGGGTACAAGGTCTGATCCAGATTTGTGTTATTGCAGCCTTTGAGAGTCACGAGATACTGAGAGAAATTTCATCCATAGATCCTGCTTCTGAGCATTATCCATTCTCCATTAAGTATCACCCACTGGCAACCTGTGTTAAAACTCGAGCACAGTGTTAAAACTAAATGACTGCCATCCTTTGTTAAAATTCATCCACTGTCAAACTATGTTAAAACTCAAGCATATCAACCTATATTAAAACCTGTGTTAAAACTCAAGGTCCATGAAAATTGGGCTCATTAGTGCTGCTATTGCCGGCGGAAGCCACAAAGACCTAAAATGGTATCTGCCGTGCTTACAACCACTTCCAACATAGCCTGTGCGGTGCCTCACGCTGTAAAGTGTGCTAGCATGGGTGTGACATGCGTGGCCTGGAAGTGTCAGAAGAGGTCTTATCATGGTGTCAAACTGCTGTTGCAGCTGAATTTGATGGTCCTTTCCCTGACTTGGTCTGCACGTGTGCACTGAATACCAATGCTAATCACGCACAGATGAACAAGCAGCATGAGGGACCCCCACCCCCACTACCCACCCCGTACTTAGCCCTATTTAAAGGGCCAGCTACCATCTTGCAGCAGATGTGCTCTTGGCTTACTTCGGCTTTGGCGAAGTAAGCAAGAAATGAATACAAGTTCTGTGGATTGTGTTTGGAGGTGTTTTGAATGTTCAGGGAGGCAACAGGATTTGGTGACCCAATTCTGCACGTGGTGTGGGTAATGTAGTTGTAGTGTCTCTTGGACTGCAACATTACTAGCAAATGGAATGAAGGCTGCAGAGAGGGGAAGTCTGCGACAAGGGAGAAGGAGCAGGATCCTCTTCACAGAAGGCCCTGCCACCAAGGGTTTCTCATGAGCACTTTTCTCCTATCTCCATCTGACCCAGGAGCAAGGCCTGAGATGACTCAGGTTCACCAAGACGATGGTAATAGAACTGTGCTATCTCTTCCAACCAACTTGGAGCCTCACACCAGGATGAGGACAGTGCTGCTAGCAGCTGTAAAGGTCACAGTAGCATTAAATTGTTATGCATCTGGATCTTTCCAGGTGGGAGCGAGCGACATTTCCAACATATCCCAATAGGCCGTCCATCAATGCATTCAGGAGGCGACAGAGGCCATCTATGCCAGGAGAGGTGAATACATTGTTTTCTCCCCCAGCAGGGAGAAGCAGGATAAGAGTGCACATGGCTTTGCCAGGATAACATACATGTGGCTCTGTGAGTCTCCCATGTCAATGGGGAAAGAAGAAGCTGCAAGGGCTACCATTCTATCAACATGCAGTTTGTGTGCAACCATGCACAGACCATAAAGTCGGTGAATGCCCACTGTACTGGCAGCAGCCACGATGCCTTATTCTGAGGTAGTCTGCTGTTCCCACCATATTCACGCCTCCATGAAGAACTTGAGAGTGGCTGCTTGGGGTCAAAGGCACTTCCACACAGGCATGATCCTCCTCCACCACCCAACAACACCAGGAGAACTCCTGTGATTGGCCGGCTGCTCTTGAAGGCGGGATGCCTGTCCCTTTAAAGACTTTAAAAGGACAGGGATCCCGCCTCCTAAAACTTGGACAGAAAAAAAAAACGATCGCTCTGGGGATGGAGAAAAAGAGACAGAGGCAGGGCTCATCCCAACCTTTCAGCCTGCTGCCGGGAGCCCCACCTCCAGCACAAAATCCAGCGCCACCGTATAATAAAAGCAAAATACTGTGGATGCTGGAAATCTGAAATAAAAACAGAAAGTGCTGAAATACTCAGCAGGTCATGCAGCATCTGTAGAGAGAAAAACAGAGTTAACATTTCAGGTCAATGACCTATCATCAGGTCTGCTGAGTATTTCCAACACTTTTTGTTTTTATGCCACATTTATGTGTTCCTTTGGCCACCATCCTACAATAAAATCCAGCAAAATGTTTATAAACGTCTTTATCCAACAACACATCCAACTATACAGACAGAAAGACACCCTTGTGTCTTGCATGTGCCTTTTACAGCCCTAGGGTTCCTATGCAGTCCTAAACCAGTGGCTGCATCATGGCTGGTAGAAGGCTGCTAACTAAAGAAATTAACATAAGAATTAAGAGCAGGAGTAGACCATACAGCCTATCGAGCCTGAACCACCATTCAATACAATCATGGCTGATTTCCTGCCTCAACTCCACATTCCCGCCCATTCCCCATATCCCTTAATTCCCTGAGAGATCAAAAATCTATCTTGTCATGCAGACTCCCCCACTTGCCAAGAATGAGGTACATTAATTTTGTCATATAAACATTGATTTGAAAACTGTTGCTGAAGCGAAGAAATTACTTGTTTTAAAAAAAAATCACCAGGCCCTTGGCTGGAAATACATTTGCATATTAACAAACAGTGCTTGTGGAGACAGAGGGGTTACTTCCCTTATCCAATTTAACCCACAATGGACTTTGAGCACCAGACATTGAAGGTGAGAGAGCTCAAATTTCAGGATGACTGCTGGGATGGCCGAATCCACAAACAGATGTGGTCAGACCAGATGGTCACGTGACTAGTCTTTTGGGCAACCTGTTTTTTCTGAATTGTGCAAACAGTTTTGAACTAAGAAACTGCAATATGCTCCTGGACTGAAGAAGACCTCTTCTGTCTGGCACTTCCTCTCTTTCTCGCGGAACTCCAAATCCACTGAAGTCACATAAACCCCAAGAGAGAAAGGTCTCCTACAGTGAGAAAGGTTTAAGAAGAATACTGGCCGTCAATGAAGAGCAAGATCTACCTACAATAAAGGACTCTACAGTGAGCTCAAAGAACCATAACAAAAACCTTCTTCAGAGATTGCCTCAAACTTTTGCACTTTACTTTTTCTTCTGCTCTTTTCTGTCTCTATCTGCATGTGTGTAATGCATATGCATACTAGCACGGGCATGCCGTGTATCCAAAGGTGTTAGAGAAGTAGAGTTTGTTTGAGTTAAAATAAAGTTCAACCTTTTTTCTTTAAACCTAAGAAACCTGTTTGGCTAGTATCTTTTCCTTATAACTGGAAGTTAGTGAACAAGGATTCACTAAAGGGGAGCTAAAAAAAAAACAGTGTGTTTAAAATAAAAACACTGTTAGGGAAAGGCCAAATGAAGGCTGAAAGGGAACCCTAGTCCTCTTTCTCACCTGGTTGTAACAGAAATTTGGGGGCTACCATCCAGGATTTTACCCACAGACAAACGAGAGAATTTGGAAGTGGGAGGTCAAATTGTTCTCAATCAAGAAAGAGCAAGATTTTTTAATACAGGTTTTCTTGTGGTTGTGTATTCTTGAATGCTAACATGTCTGCAACTGAAGCTAGTAGCACCCCAAGCCAGGGTGAAGTAACTTTGGATAAGTTAAAAGCACTGACTTGTAGGCATTGAGAAAAATGGCTGAGTAGTGTGGGGTCACTGTACATAACAAGGCTAGGAAGTCTGAACGGCTAAGGCTAGTGGCCAGCCATTTTTCCCTTGAATCTGAAGAAGCAGAAACAGGGTTAGAAGCAGACTCCGACAGGGTATTGCTAGCAAAGCTACAATTGGAACAGAGGAAAATTGAATTAGAGGAGAGGGAGAAAGAAAGAGCCTTCCAGAAGGAAGTTGAAGAAAAAAAAAGACAGGAGAAGAAACAAGAGAAAGAGAGACAGAGAAAGAATATTCCAGAAGGAATGCAAAGAGAGAGAGCTGAAGTGTCTTCAGTTAACTGTTGGGGGGTGGGGGGGGGGGGGGCGGTGGTGACAGAATAACCCCAGTGAAGGCATGGCCAATATGAAGGAACGTAATTCAGGGCTGGGTACAGAATTGTTCAAACTAGCTCAAATATTCCCAAAATTCAATGAGGAAGATGTTGAAGTATTTTTGTGTCCTTTGAGAAACTGGCAAGGCAGCTAAAATGGCCAGTTGAGACCTGGCCTCTTTTATTACAAAGCAAGCTAACCGGAAAAGCCCATGAGGTTTATTCCCTGTTGCCAGATGAGAGTTCATAAAATTATAAACTGATTATAAACGCTATCCTCGGGGCATATGAATTAGTACCCGAAGCCTATCGCCAAAATGTAGAACCCTCAAGAAGCAAGCTAATCAAATTTATCTGGAGTTTGAAAGAAGTAAGCAGCTGGCTTTTGACCAGTGGCTGAGGGCTCTTAAAGTACAGTTCGGCAATGAGAATCTCCAACAAGTAATTCTGTTAGAGGAACTTAAACACTCTCTCCCACTCTCAATCAAGACACATGTAGACGAGCAGCAGGTTCATAGAGCCCGGCAAGCGGCCGCTCTGGTCGATGGGTTTGCTTCAATTTAAAAGTCGGTTTCCCAGGGAAGAACCTTTCCTAATCATGCCTAAAAATCCGAAAAAGACAAAGGGTGGGAAGATGAAAGGAGCCCAAGCAGTCCTGGGAGAGAAAGAAAAGCAGGAGACTCAGGGGGCCCTGCTCTAGCCAAATAGGAAGGTGCGGGGAGCAGGAATGAGACCCGGAGATCTGTGTGCTTCCTTTGTAATAACAGGTCATCCAAAAGCTGACTGTTGGAAATTAAAGGGAAAACCTATAGGGTGAATCAGGGCACATGTGCTCAGTGAAGACGGGGACCCTGATGGAAAGCACAGCAGAACAAGCTGTGGCTTTGACTGCAGTAAGAGTCAGACCCAGGAAGCGCATGGCTGCACGTGCAGGAAAATTCAATAGGATTCCTGAAGGTTATCAGGGTTTTGTGTCGGACGGGAAAGTTACCCCAGTCTCCTCGAGTGGGGCAAGCAAGCCCATAGTACTTCTTAGGGACACGGGGCCACTAGATCCCTTTTACTGGGAAAAGGCCTGACCTTTCCCCCAGAGAATGCAGTGAACACCAGAATGGTGGTGAATGGTATTGGAGGGCAGTGTATGCCTGTACCTGTACAATGGGTGCACCTGGAGTGTTTTGGGACGGGTGACCGTAGGGATTGTCCCTAGTTTGCCTGTGGATGGGGTTGGCCTGCTCCTAGGTAATGATCTGGCGGGGGTGAAGCGGGTAGCCGCCCCCCCAGTAGTGAAAGAAAGACTGCAGGAGATCAGAGAGACAGGGTAGTGGAGGAGACGGTCCCCTGCAATTTCCCTGACTGTGTAGTGGATCAGGCCATGATCAAACCAGCTCCCCCAGAGGAGACTGAATTGGTACTGCAGGCAGATGGTCATGAGGTCTGTCTATCTGAGACTTTCTTTGGAATGTTAGGAGACACAGGGAATGTGTTAAACAAATCTTCCTAGCAGAGGCTCAGCGAGCCAACCCAGTATTGCGAGAGTTAGCACAGGCTGCTCAATCTGAAAGTGAAGCAGAGGGAGTCCCTGATTGTTACTCTTTAAAGAATGAGGTACTGATGAGGAAATGGAGTTCTCCTCACAGACCTGAGTGCAAGGAGTGGACAGTAGTTCACCAGTTAGTGGTGCCGCAGAGGTACCCGAGAGAAATATTAAAATGGCCCACAAGACTACAGTGGCTGCACATGTCGGTATACGAAAGACCAAAGCCGGCATAAGACAGCATAAGACAGCCAAAACTCCACAAAGATGTGGTGACATACTGCAAGAGTTGGCACATGTGCCAGGTTGAGGAAAACCCCAACCTACAGTGAAACCTACACCCCAAAGTCCTGTACCGGTATGAGGAAGCCCCACCAGCAAATGGCTGGTGAACTGTAAGGGACCCCCACCGAGAACAAAAGCGGATAGGCAGGCACAAGGCTTGCAAAAGTTTAGAAAGGAAAGGGGAAAAAGTGACCAAGAGGGCAGGTTAAAGGAAGTCCGGGAGGAATCCGGATGAAAACCCCGACTGTCCGGTCAGCCATCCCGGACAAAATGAAAAGTTAGACCCCACATCCTCCTATGCAAATGTAGACACTAGAAGCACCCCACCAGAGCTGCTAACAGCAGTTACAGGAACCTGCAGAGACAACAAAAGACCTCTAGGGGACAGGAAAATGCTGAGGGTGATGCCTCACCTAGACAAAGTGCCACATGGGAGTGCAGTAGAGTCTGCACAAAAACCTGCAGGCAGGAATGACCCAGAGGACAAAGGGGAGATTAGCAAAGAATCCTCCCCCAAGTCAGAAAAAAAAGAAACCACCTATCCCTCTGAAGTCAAAAGACTTTGCATAACTCAGCAAAGCACTGAAAGAGAGTTCATGATAGACCCACCCACTACAGACTCTACTGGAATAAAAAAAAATCCAATTTAGGGCTAATTAAATTACCGCCCCCCCCCCCCCCCCCCCCCCGACCTTTGCAGACCTCAGCAGGATCAAAGTCCCTAGGCAGACATGGGAATGTGCAAACTGAAAAAGTTTCCCCAGAAACCACATGTTTATTGGGATGCCAAAAATGGAATAATTAAAGCAGTAGTGCCACTAAGAAAAGACAGCCTGTAATAAGTTTTAGGATTTATGAATGAATGGGGAATGAATGAGAGAAATGCAGCTTTTTTTCTGTATTTTATATTTTCTCTCAACCCTTTTAATGAGATGCGCTTTTCTCAAATTGCATTTCATTCTGCTGGGTGTGGAGGTGTCATGCAGAACACCCACCTGCCAAGACTGAGGCACATTAATTTTGTCATATGAACATTGATTTGAAAACTGTTGCTGAAGTGAAGAAAGGACTTGTTTAAAAAAATCACCAGGCCCTTGGCTGGAAAGACATTTGCATATTAACAGACGGTGCTTGTGGAGACAAAGGGGTTACTTCCCTTATCCAATTTAACCCACAATGGACTTTGAGCACCAGACATTGAAGGTGAGGGAGCTCAAATTTCAGGATGGCTGCTGGTATGGTCGAATACACAAACAGACGTGGTCAGACCAGATGGTCACGTGACTAGCCTTTTGGGCAACCTGGTTTTTCTAAATTATACAAACAGTTTTGAACTCAGAGACTGCAATATGCGCCTCGACTGAAGACGATCGCTCCTGTCTGACTCTCCATCTCTTTCTCACAGAACTCCAAATCCACTGAAGATACATAGAATCATAGAATCCTAGAAAGTTTGAAGCACAGAAAGAGGCCACTTTGTCCATCGTGTCTGTGCCAGCCGAAAAACGATCCACCTATTCTAATCCCACCTTCCAGCATTTGGTCCGTAGCCGTGCAGCTTAAAGCATTGAGGTGCATATCCAGACTCCTTTTGAATGAGTTGAGGGTTTCTGCCTCAATGGCCATTTCAGGCAGTGAGTTGCAGACCATCACCACCCTCTGGGTGAAAAAGTTTTTCCTCATCTCTTCTCTAATTTTTCTACTAATCACTTTACATCTATGCTCCCTCGTCACTGAAAACTCTGCTAAGGTGAATAGACCCTTCACCTCCAGTCTATCCAGGCCCCTCAAAATGCTATACATTTCAATCAGATCTCCCCTCAGCCTTCTCTGTTCCAAGGAGAACAACAGCATATCCAATCTTTCGTCATCGATGCATTTTTCCAGTCCTGGCAGCATCTTCGTAAATCTCCTCTGTACCCTCTTTTACATCCTTTCTGTAATGAGGTGACCAGAACTGCACACAGTACTCAAGTTGTGGCCTAACCAATGAGTTATACATTTCCAGCATAACCTCCCTTTTCTTATATTCTATACCTTGACTAATTTTATTTATTTAGAGATACAGCACTGAAACAAGTCCTTCGGCCCACCGAGTCTGTGCCGACCAACAACCACCCATTTATATTAACCCTACAGTAATCCCATATTCCCTACCACCTGCCTACACTAGGGGCAATTTACAATGGCCAATTTACCTATCACCTGCAAGTCTTTGGCTGTGGGAGGAAACCGGAGCACCCGACGAAAACCCACGCGGTCACAGGGAGAACTTGCAAACTCCACACAGGCAATACCCAGAATCGAACCCGGGTCCCTGGAGCTGTGAGGCTGCGGTGCTAATCACTGCGCCACTGTGCCGCCCTAATAAAGTAAAGGATTCCATATGCCTTCGTAGCCACCTTACCAACCTGTCCTACTACCTTCAGTGATCTGTGGACATTCAATCCAAGGTCCCTTACTTCCTCTACACTTCTCAGTATTTTCCCATTAATCATGTATTCAATTGCCTTGTTTGACCTCCCCAAGTGCATCACCTCACACTTCTCCAAGTTGAATTCCATTTGCCACTTTTCTACCCATCTGACCAGACCATTAATATCATCCTGCAGCCTACAGCTATCCTCCTCACTATCTACCACACGGCCAATCTTTGTGTCGTCCACAAACTTCTTGGTCACGCCCCTTACATTTACATCCAAATTGTTAATATACACCACGAAAAGCAGGGTACCCAGTACTGAGCACTGCGGAACCCCACTGGAAACAGCCTCCCAGTCACTAAAACAGCCGTCAATAATTACATTTTGTTTCCTGCCGCTGAGCCAATTTTGTATCCACCTTGCTTCATTTCCCTGGATCCCATGGGATTTTATTTTTTTAACCAGTCTGTCATGTAGGACTTTGTCAAAAGCCTTGCTAAAATCCATGTAGACCACATCAACTGCACTACCCTCATCTATCTTCCTTGTTACTTCTTCAAAAAATTCGATCAAATTGGTCAAACAAGATCTTTCCTTAACAAATCCATGCTGACTATCCATGATTAACCTGTGCCTTTCTAAGTAACAGTTTATGCTGTCCCTCAGAATAGATTCCAATAATTTGCCCACTACTGAGGTTAGAGTGACTGGCCTGTAATTATTCGGTCTATCCTTCACTCCCTTTTTAAACAAAGGTACAATGTTAGCAATTCTCCAATCCTCTGGTACCACACCTGTATCCAGTAAGGACTGGAAAATGATGGTCAGACCCTTTGCTATTTTCTCTCTTGCTTCTTTTAACAACCTAGGATACATTTCATCTGGCTCTGATGATTTATCAGCTTTCAAGGATGCTAATCCCACCAATACTTCCTCTATCCCTATGCTTATCACATCCAATACTTCACACTCTTCCTCCTGAACTACAATACCTGCATCGCCGCCCCCCCCCCCCCCACTCTTTTGTGAAGACAGACAAAGTATTCATTAAGAACCACACCAATATCTTCCACTCCTACACATAGGTTACCTTTTTGGTCTTTTATGGGCCCTGCTCTCTTATTAGTTATCCTCTTACTCTTCATGAACCACAAGAGAGAAATTTCTCCTACAGCGAACAAGGTTTAAGAAGAATACTGGGCCCCAACAAAGAGCAAAATCTACCTCCAATCAAGGACTCTACAGTGAGCTCAAAGAACCGGAGCAAAAACCCTCTTCAGCGATTGCTTCAAACTTTTCCACTTTATTTTTCTTCTGCTCTTTTATGTCTCTATCTGCATGTGTGTATTGTGTATGCATGCTAGCGTGGGTGCATCGTGTATCCGAAGGCGTTAACTGAATTAGAGTTCAAAGTTAAGTTTAAATAGAGTTCAACCTTTTTTCTTTAACCTAAGAAAACCTGTTTGGCTAGTTTCTTTGCCTTATAATTGGAAGTTAGTGAACAAGGATTCACTAAGGGGGAGTAAAAAAACAGTGTGTTTTAAATTAAACTCTGTTATGGTAAGACCAGGTGAAGGCTGAGAGGTAACCCTAGACCTCTTTCTCACCTGGTTGTAACAATCTCAGCCCTAAATAACAATGTACTTTCACTCGGACAGACTGCAGATGGCCTTGTCCTCGAGCAGTTCTGGGCCTTAAGTGCCCAGCGTAGGACTGCATCACCTCAACATGGATGGCAGTAGGTCTGGTTGGGAGAGACAACAGCAAGGGCACTGGTGGTGTGGCAGTGGTGGGAGCACGATTGCTGTCATTGTCAGAGATGGCAGCAAGTTGGTGCTCCACAGTGCCATTGCCACACCCCTGGGGCAGCCCCGCATCAATCCCAGTAATCTGTTGGAGGACAGAATGCTAGACTGGACTGAGAGCCTACATGCCCCTTTGAGCACTGGTATCCGCAGCCATGATTTCAGTAGTCAGGGCTTCCATGGCAACAAGCATGACTTCCATCTGAACTTCCACTGCAGCACCGAGACATTGAGTGACCTCTGCCTGTCACTGCAATGGATGTTGAGATATGGGCCACCAAACGCTGCATCATAAGTGGGTCCACAAGAGCTGTCATGGAGTTTGGCACCACCTCCACACTGGAAAGAGTGGGCTCCAACTCTGCATGAAGCTCTGTGCCAAGGTGGAGCCAGACTCCTTCATACTCCTTAACAGTGACAAGACACTGTCTGGCAGGCCTGCTAATGCACCAAACATCTCTATGTGCATGTTCATTGGTGTTTTCCTGTATGCCTTCGAAGTCTTCATCTGAGACCCTACAGCAGAACATGTCTGCAACCTCGCACTCCAGTGAACTGACACTTGAACTGTCCTTTCCCCCTGGCCTGGCTGCAGCCCACTTGTGCCTGATGACTCACCAGCTGCATATCCCAACTTTTAAATCTCTCACAGTGCCAGTATCTGAGCTGGTTGTTTTGAGTGTCCAATCAAGTGACAGTGCTTCTTCCTCACAGGTGCAGTTCTCTTTATTCCTCCTGGAGATGCTGGGGCTGGCCAGGTGGAACTTCTTGGGCGTCTGAAAGCATAAAATCAGAAGGTGAAGGTTGGGGTGAAGGACGGGGCATGGGGTGTAAAGCAAGAGGTCCATTTTCACACCACCTTGAGCTTCATGTACTTCATGTCATATGAGAAGGAACAGAAGGCCATCACACTGAATGCTCTTGGCGATGCCAGATGCGACGGACTTTGTCATAGCCGATTCCATGATGTGGACCACCGTGTCTTCCTTTAGATTGGGGGGATGATGGCAAGCTTGGCCCTTGCCAGTTCTTTGTTGCTCCCTTTTATTTCAAGCCATCTTTTCCTGCAAGAGAAAGTGAAGATTGTCAGTGAGTGTGTTTGGGTTTTGTGCCTGCCATAGCTGAATAGCTGGAGGTATATGGAGGCAGAGAGAGGTGGGTGTAAGGTGGGCATCATTAGAAACAGTGCTGGAGTATCAGAGTGTTAGATGTGACTGTCGAGTACCAGGGACAGGGTGAGTAATATGGGTGCATTGAGCAGCATGAGATGTTGGTGGTTTAGTGGGTAGGAGATATTATGTGAAAACGCATTCAGACCTGACCACTCGCCTGAGGTCATAAAACTGCTTCTGACACTGCTGCCAGGGCCCTGGAGCCAGACTCCAGGAGTTGACCTCCCCAGCCTCCTGCTCCCATTCTCGACAGAGGGTTGTCCTTACTGGCCTGCTGGCCCCTCCTCCTCCCACAGAAACAGTTCCTCTCTCCCTCTGTCAACCACCATGGTTAAGGCCTCCAGTGCCACATCTGTGAACCACGGAGCTCTCCCTCTGCTCAGGTGCTCCATTTCCCTTGTCTCTATTTACAGCAGTGACAGTCAGCAACAGCCTTCTTTGATTCAGTGCAACTCCCCTTTAAGAGGGACAGACTTCCTTTAAGAGTTGGAGGATAGCTGGAACATGCAATTAAGCCCCCTATTGCATGTGCAACCAGTCAGCCAGCAATGTGGGTTGCGGTGGGCTGCATGCATAAATCATGGAATGAGGAAGCACAACAAAGTTTGCTTGCTGACTGCCTCACCGGGAATGGGCAAGGGCAGATTGCAAATCGTGACTCCCATGTCCGGTGTTACGAGCAGCTGCAAAAGAGGTCTAGGGTTCCCTTTCAGCCTTCACCTGGCCTTACTGTGACAGGGTTTAATTTTAAACACACCATTGGTGAATCCTTGTTCACCGCTTTCCAATTATAAGGCAAAGAAACCAACACACACACAGGTTTTCTTAGGTTTAAGGAAGAAAGATTGAAATTTATTTAACTTAAACTCTAATTTGGTTAACACCTACAGATAAAAAACATGCCCATGCTAGCATGCATACGCGAAACACACATGCAAATAGGGACAGAAAAGAGCAGAAGAAAAATAAAGTGTAAAAGTTTGAAGTAGTCTCTGAATAGGGATCTTTTGTTTCTGTGCTTCGAGCTCGCTATAGAGTCCTTGATTGCAGGCAGGTCTTGCTTTCCGTTGGGGCCCAGTATTCTTCTTAAACTTTGTTCAATATCGGAGTCTTTTCTCTCTTGGTTCATGTGTCTTCAGTGGGTTTTGGAGTTCCGTGAGAAAGAGATGGGAGTAGCCAGGAGAGGCTGTGGCGAGCCAACCAGCTGAGGTCTTTTCAATCCAGGAGCATTCTGTTTTTTCTGCTGGCTCTCAGTTGAAAACTGTACAATTCAGAGAAGAACCCAGACTGCCAAGCAGCTTAGTCATGTGACTAACTGGTTTGGCCATGTCTGTTTGTGGATTGTACGGGAGCAGGGTATAGCTCTTTTGCTCCACGCACCGTCTGTTAATATGCAGAAATGTCTTTCCAGCCATGGGCCTGGTAACCCCTTGTAACAGGCCTTCTCTTCTTCCCAGCAACAATTTGAAATTTAATGTCCATGTGGCGAAATTAATATGCCTCATTCTTGGCTGGTGGAGGCCGGCATGACACCAGAATCAAGCCTTAACAAATTTGTAGCTCAAGCACTGTCAACCTGTATTAAGACTCATTCACTGTCAACTTGTGTTAAAGCTCAAGCTCCGTCAAACCTGTGTTAAAACTCAATTACTGTCAACCTGCATTAAAACTCAAGCACTGTCAGCCAAACTTACTGGCTGTCAACCTGAGTTGGAACAAACTGACTGCCAACGTCTGTTAAAACTCACCTGCTGTCAGACTCCTTCATCTCTGGTCAATGATAAAACTTACTCAATGCCAGTCATCTGCTGTGTCTCAGCTCTTCAGAAACCATTCAACAGAAAACCCATCTGTGGAGGAACTCTGATTATGACATTGCATCCCTTACACGTCATTGCTTTCTCTCACCTCGTGCATTATGTTTTGCAATTTTCCACAGAATGTGACCTTATCACAAAGCTTTGTTTTTTCAAAAAAGCAAAATATTGCAAAGACCAAATTAAATGGAAACAATTTCCATGAAAATTGAGGCAAGTGTTGAAGGTTACCGGTCAAAATGGAACCCATGGTTTGCATCAGTGTGCGTTTGGGGATCTCTGAGTGCTCCATTCACTCAAGTCTGAGTTAGAATTGCACTCAAGTCTTGATAACATCATCAGGAATAGATAACCATATGTAAGGAAGGGCTCTATCATTTTGGACAGTTGTCCTTGATGCCGGCTGAGGAGAACAAATAAAATTGTGGAGGGTAGATCCAGACTGAGTCAGTAAGTAGGAGCATTTCTACTATATAGCTGCCCAGTTTCCACCAGGCGGGTAGGGTTAAAAATTACCCCCTAAGTCTTTGTCCACTTGTCTCTCATGGTGTCATTTCAGGGCTCTGGACTGCTGCACAAGGAGTATCACTTCAAAAGACTAATGTCTAATGAGGGCTCAGCAGGGGACCGAGCAGAGTGTGTTAATAGCAAGTAGAGGAGCCAGCCTTCTGTTCTTAAAGGCTGTCTGTCCCTCTTAAAGGGATGTTGTATTGAATTAAGAAATCCTAGTGCTGGGCCCCTCTTGCAGCTGAATGCTTGTTTTTCGCTGACTGACAAGCAAATTCATTGAACGGACCTGTATGGTCCAAATTCGGAAGTTGAATGCCGCCTCACGATGGCACCACTTCAGAAGCTTCCGGCACACACAGGACACGCCTACTAGAGTACCCTTCTCAGAAGTGGCTGGAGTTACAATGAGCACTAGAAGGGTTTTTGCCTTCTGTAGCGCCATCTCCATCAGAGCTGCAGTTCTGAATTTCATACCTTTCATGTCTTTTCTCATATCTCACATCAGTGCGTTAGGTAACAGAATATACAAGTATTGTCTCATATAAATAATGGAATTATTGATGGCTCTAAGTCTTGATAAGTTTAAAGCATTGCATTTAATTCAAAGGAAAGAAAAACAAAGCATGCAGCAACAGCTCACACACATGCACACACCGACACTCACAACAGAACTACAGAGAACTAAAATCTAAGGGTAGTAACTAATCCCAGATTGGTTTTCTCCATTGATAGCCATTGCTAGCACAGTAAAATAGCATGCAAAATGTATTTGGTTCTGCTTGGGAAATAATACATACTTTTAAGCAGTGCCAGCGCCACTGGGGGGGAGGTCAACTGTGTTATGACTGCCCCCCCACAACCAATATCCCTCACCACACCAGTCATTTTGAGGTCAGCCAATGTGGCTTTGGAGGACTGCCTCCAATTTATTCCCACCCATCCTTAGCCTTCAGCTTGATCTTTGGAGTAGGTATGTCGGCAATCCTCAGTTCCCAACTTGGTACCCTTCTTGGCAATGTAACAACTTCAGACTACAAGAAATAAGAGCAGGAGTAGGCGATAAAGTCCCTCGAGCCTGCTCTGCCAATCAATAACAGCACAGCTGATCTTCTATCACAACTCCACTTTCCCGCTTTATCCTTCTAATCACTTGATTTCCTTAGTGCTCAAAAATCTATTAGTCTCAGTTTTGAATATACTCAACAACTGAGTATCCACAGCTCTCTGGAGTAGAATGTTTCAAAGATTCACAACCCTCCAAGTGAAGAAATGTTTCCTCATCTCCATCCTAAATCATTGAATCATAAAATCATAGAATGATTACAGAATGGAAGAGCCATTCGGCCCGTCGTGTCTGTGGAAGTGCAACTCACCTAGTCCCACTCCGCCACCTTTTCCCTGTAGCTCTGCAAATTTTTTCGCTTCAGTTAATTATTTAATTCTCTTTTGAAGGTCTCAATTGAATCTGCCTCCACCACACTGTCAGGCAGAACATTCCAGATCCTAACCTCATTGCTTTGTATAAGCCCCAATGTCTTCTGTTTTAGATCTGGAATTTGATTCATCTGTCCGCTCATTCTGCTATTAGCTATACGCGATTCAATCTTAGTCTGGTATTAATGTTATATAATTTTCAGCACCAGTGTAAAAGCAGTGGTGTACAATTTAATATGCATACACCTGTTTTCAGGCATGAAGTAGATGCAGAACCTACCAATTTAGCGAAAGGAACCTGCGCCCAATTTGTGCAGGCACTGGTCCTAATGTTAAATTTGTGGGGATTTCTTTTAGGAATCCAGTGTGAATGCCTAAAAACTTTGTAAATTAGGGGCATAACATCCGTTGAATGACCCCATCCAGAAATTAGTTAACTATGAAGGTAGTAGGCTTCGGGCCTGCCCCGCATAAATTTCTTTCGTGGCTTTCATGGATGCCAATGAAAGGCACATTAAACATGTTCTTGTGGAGCCAATAAAAACAGGCCTGCTCTTCTGACTCCACAGGAGTCATGATTTGGCCACTACCCCACTTCAGTCTCCGTTTTCCTGCAACTTTTGCAAGACAAGGCTAGACATTGCTCCCTGACACATAATCCCTGACAGGTGGGCTGGCAAGCAGATCGGCAGCTCCCTCAGTGAAGACAAGCAGCCAATTGAAGTAATTTAGGCCACAATTAGGAGCATTCGCCGACATTAATGGAGGCGGCCTCCCTGTGGGAATCTGGGGCGTTATCGGAGCCAGAGGCTCCATCCCCCAAAGAAAGAGTCATGAGCATCAAAGGATGCCCTTGCGACCCCAATGATCCAAGTGGAGGGGTTTCCCCTCCAATCTGAGGGCCAACCACCTTCCCGTTTCATTTATTTTTTAGGCTGTGAGACACCTTCATTTTGAGGCGCCTTTGCTTTCTCTGAGCTGCCGCAGCAGCACCCTCCTCTCCCAGTGGGGCTGCCGATGCTCCAGAGCTGCCGGCCCTCTGATGGGGGCCAGCAGCCTCAGGGACCTGCCCACAGCCCTTAATTGGACGGCAGGTTCAGAAGCAGCCAATTAGGAGACCACCTCTAGGAATATCCGTGTGCCGGTCTCGCTGTCAGCAAGTGCGGGCTGAAGTCTCTCATTTAGACTTGACATCAGGACCCTGCAGCCATGGGAAAATCCAGCCGAACATTCCAGATCAATGACCTTTCATTAGTTCTGATAAATAGCGACATAGGTAATAAGGCCGTTAAAAAACAAACACAGCACATGGGGTCATTTCTGGAAGGATAGAAGCATAGAGTCAACTTGCCAATCAATCCCTTTTTCATACAGTATATATCGTTGCTCCCCTTTGAAATTTGATATTTTTGCATCTGTCCTGATGAGTGCAAGATGAAAAGCTTCGACAGCATGTCTCTTTTTTCAGCAATACTCAAGTTCTGTACTACAAACAACTATTAGCATGGAATGATTTAAAAGAAGCTGTGCAATCTGAGTATGGTTAGTGAAATATCTTTGTCAGTGTCGTCAAAATGTATTGCTTCGACTAAGTATCACAGCTTTGGTACATGGTCAATGCCATGTTATCCAATAACAGGTAAATCAATTAACAGTGGTTGTGCTGCTGTAATTTGAGACAGGATCTTCACATGGTATTTGTCAGCATCTATTTTCTTCTGTCCATTGAAATTCCAGTCAACTCTAATGAAACCTGTAGCAATTTAACAGGTAATTAACCATCCAAATCAATAGTTATCTGAGCTCAGTTCCTGTCACTGATTCTTTGTTAAGTGAAGAGGAATTAAACACAGGAATTGCTAGATGAAAAAAGAACAAAGTTCATTCAGCTCTCCTTCTACCATCTTGGTAGTCTCATGATGCAATGATGCTGCCTGGCCTGCTGAATATTTCCAGCAGTGTGGTGTCTCATTCCTTCAGATTTTAATTACTGTTGGAGTTTTTTAATTAAAAAAATTAATCATTTAACTTATCCTTTTTGTCTTTTTCACCTCTCTTTGTCACATCTTTCTTTATTCTAACTTACCCTTCCTGGTTCAGACACAGCTCAGTAATGATTCTTCAATCTGATTGGTTGAGGAGATAAATAGTTGCTTACCCTGTTCTAGTGTTTGGTTGATCTGGATTTGATTGTATTAATCTGTCCACTTATCTGTGTTCACTGTATTTGATTGCTTAAGTCTATGGGTGGAGTTTAAGAGTTAAAACTGAAACTAGAAGGTTCTACAGCAAAAAAAAAACCCACTGCTCTGAGGAGACATTGTACTGAGATCATGCAAGAACTATTATTTTAAAGTGCTGTAAATAAACCAGTTGGTGATTTCATACAACTGTGATATCTACATTGCTCTGAGATAAATCAGATATACATACTATATCCAGCAACCCAGCGTAAACATAACAAAAACATGGTGACAAAGATGATTCAATAAAATTGAATGTTATTAGCTCCAGAACCTTTTCTTCCAATGCCAGGAAATCCTCCCTTGTGCTGGGACCGATGGGTTTTGGGGTTCAAGACCTAGTTGCTCGCTATGGGGATGGACACCCATATATAGCACTGAACTGTAAGAAAGCAATGCTTGTACATTGTCTAGGAACAGAAGGCCAGTGAGTCTTCAAGCAGCTCACAGAGGATACATCTACGTTTGGTACAGCGGTTAGTGCTCTCCAAAAGTACTTTGGGCCAAAGAAAAGAGTGATGATAGAATGATACACATTCTGCTAGAGATCCCAGGGACATGGTGAGTTTCAGTTTTGACTCTTAAGCTCCACCCAGAGGCTTAAGTAATCAAACACAGTGAACACAGATAAGTAGACAGACTAATACAATCAAACCCAGATCAATCAAACATTACACTGTTCACACAGGTTCCAGACACCCTGTAGAAGGTGCCATGTCAAAATGGCTTTCTAATCAGAAGAAGTGCCAATGCAAAATCTCATAGAAAGTCAGTGGGCAAGTGTAAGTGTAATGGATGGCTGGCACTATTCATTTGCTGCTCAACTCAAAATCTGACTCCATATCATCTTGTATGTTGTCACATTCTTCCTATCTATTAACTACACCCCCCAATTTGGTATCATTCTCAAATTTTTAATTTGTACTTCTGAATCCTGAGTCCAAATCATTAATGTAAATGGTGCACAACATGGTCCAGCACTATTCCCTGCGGAACACCACTTCTCATCTTTTGCCAGTCGGAGGAGCCACTCTTAATCTTTACTCTCTGTTTTCTCTTTTGTAGTCAGCTTGCAATCCATTTTACTAATTGTCTCCTGATTTCACATGCTCTGACCTTAGTCATATATGCAGCAACCAGACATAAACTCCAGCTCCACCACAGGAACCACACTGTCAATGACTGTTAAGGTCACAATCACCTGTAACTTTTATATCGTGTTCTTATTCCAGGCTACCACTGTGAACATCAGTCACATTTGGCAATCTGTTATGGGAAATATTATATTGGCCGTTTCTTCATTGTCACTGGATCAAAATCCTGGAACGCCCTCCCTAACAGCATTGTGGGAGTGTTTTAACCACATGGACTGCAGCGGTTCACAAAGAAGGTACACCGCCACCTTTTGAAGGGCAAGTAGACATTGTCAAAAGATGCCAGTGATGCCCATATCACAAAAATGAATTTCTAAAAGAAACGAGTTTTAGATAAACGTTTTGCTCGGTCTACTAATTTCATCTGAGCACACATGAATTTTTGACAACTGTATGATAGGGCATTGCACTGAATGTGAAGAAGGGAATTTGGTAAGTGAGTGAATTTTAAGGGTCAATCTTTCAAGAGTAGTTTTTGTTTTGTTTTGTTTACATCTAGCAATTAATTGAAATTTCTCTTTCACTTAAGAGGTAAGTTAGGTTTCTTGCAGTTTTAAACAGGGGTATACTAACACGCTGAGAGTAGCTGTAGCTAGTTAATTAGGTAGCTAGCGAAAACTGGTTTCTGAGCTCTAGCACAGCTCTAGCTGAGTCAGAGTATAAATTCAGGAGACTCTCAGTGCTGCTTGTCTACATTGAGTGCTGCTGGAGGGCACAGAGTATTAAAAAGGGAGCTTGGTAAGTGAGGGAGTTCGGGAAGGAGGGGAACTATAAATCAAGAAAAAAAATAAATTTGAGTGCACAGAATGTAAAGTGGGAGCTTAGTGTGTGAGGGAATGGCTCCTTTCTTTCTTTCTTTCTTTCTTTTTTCCTTTTTCCTTTTTTCAGCCTCCCGTAGCTGCCTCTCTCTTCAGTACAGGTGAAGAAGCTGATTGGTGAGTAACTGGTAAGTTATTTTACTTCTCATTGTAATAAAAAGCTTTTAAAGTTATGTTATGGCAGGTCAGCTCAGCAAAGTAGAAGGTACACCCTGCAGGGAAGCCATGGACCCACCACGTGTCTGAGACAAACACATCTGCAGGAAGTGTCACTGGCTGCAGAAGCTTGAGCTCTGGGTTTCAGAACTCGAGCGGCGGCTGGAGGCACTGTTGTGCATCCGTGAGGCAGAGGACTATGTGGATAGCATGTTTAGGGAGATGGTCACACAGCAGGTTAGGAGCATACAGGCAGAGAGGGAATGGGTGACCACCAGGCAGTCTAAGAGAACTAGTTAGGCAGTCCAGGAATCCCCTGAGTCCATCTTGCTTGCTAATTGGTTTTCGATTTTGGATACTTGTAAGCACGATGGTCACTCAGGGGAGTGCAGCCAGAGCAATGTCCATGGCATCGTGGTTCAACTGCACAGGAGGGGAGGAAGAAGAGTGGAAGAGCAATAATGATGGGGAATTCGGTAGTGAGGGGATCAGGCAGGCATTTCTGCTGCAGTAAATGTGACTCCAGGATGGTGTGTTGCCTCCCTGGTGCCAGGGTCAAAGATGTTATGGAGCGGCTGCAGGTCATCCTTCTGGGGGAGGGTGAACAGCCAGAGGTCATGGTCCCCATTGGTACCAATGACATAGGTAGGAAGAGGGATGAGGTCCTGAAAGCAGATTCTAGGGAGTTAGGAAGGAAATTAAAAAGCAGAACCTCCAAAGCAGTAATCTCAGGATTACTCCCAGTGCCACATGCTGGTGAGCATAGGAATAGGACGATTGAGCAATTGAACGTGTGGCTGGAGAATTGGTGTAGGAGGGAGGGCACCAGATTTCTGATGCATTGGGTCTGGTTCTAGGGCAGGTGGGACATGTACAAGATGGACGGGCCACACCTTAATAGGATCAGAACTAACATCCTCACAAGGAGATTTGCTAGTGCTGTTGGGGAGGGTTTAAACTAGCTTGTCAGGGGGATGGAAACCTGAGGGGTAGCTCGAATTGGAAGGAAGTAAAGCTGGTAACAGGAGGTAGAAAAGTAGCAAGTAACATCAGAAGGCAGGTGAAACAAAGGCGAGCATCAACTAGGCTTAGAATGCAGAATGCCAAGAAGTCAAGTTTAAGGACACTCCACCTGAATACACACAGCATTCGCAACAAGGTAGATGATTTAAAGGCCCAAATAGAGGTAAATGGGTATGATCGAATTGCCATAACAAAAACGTGGCTACAGGGTGATCAAGACTGGGAACTGAATATTCAAGGATATTCAATATTTAGGAAGGACAGACAAAAAGGAAAAGGAGGTGGTGTTGCGCTGATAATAAGGGATGAGATCAGTGCATTAGTAAGAGAGGATCTCAGATCAGAAGAACAAAATGTGGAATCTGGGTGGAGCTAAGAAACAGCAAGGGGCAGCAAACATTGGTAGGAGTTATTTATAGGCCACCAAACAGTAGTGGTAGTGTGGGGCATGGTATTAATCAGGAAATTAGAGAAGCATGTAGCATGGGTAATACAGTAATTATGGGTGACTTCAAACTGCATATAGACTGGGTAAACTGAATGAGCACTAATGCTGTGGAGGATGAGTTTCTGGAGTGTGTTAGGGATGGTTTTTTAGAGCAATATGTTAAGGAACTGACGAGAGAACAGGCTATTTTAGATCTAGATTATGTAATGAGAAAGGACTAATTAATAATCTTGTTGTAAAAGAACCTTTAGGGATGATTTTTCATTATATTTGAAAGTGATGTAGTTCAATCTGAAGCCAGGGTGTTAAATTTGAACAAAGGAAATTATGAAGGTATGAGGGGCAAATTGGCTGAGGTGGATTGGGAAAATACATTAAAAGGTATAACAGTACTTAGGCAATGGATAGTCTTTACATAAATATTACACAGTTTACAGCAACTATACATTCCTTCAAGGTACAAAAACCCCAAAAGTAAAGGCAGACAACCATGGTTAAAAAGGAAGTTAAGGATTGTATAAGATTAAAAGAAAAGGCCTATAAAAGTTGCCAGAAATAGTAGTAAACCTGAGGACTGGAAGGATTTTAGACTACAGCAAAGGAGGACAAACAAACTGATAAAGGGAAAACCGAATATAAATGTAATATAGCAAAAAACATAAAAATGGACTGTAAAAGCTTCTGTAGGTATGTAAAAAGGAAACATTTGGCTAAGACAAATGTGGGTCCATTACAGGCAGAGTCAGGAGAATTTATAATGAGGAATAGAGAAATGGCAGAGAAGCTAAATGATTACTTTGTGTCTGTCTTCACTGAGGAAAATACAAGAAATCTTCCAGAATTAGAGACAGGGATTAGGGGGAAATGAGGAATTGAAAGAAATTTGTATCAGTAAGAAGGTTGTATTGGAGAAACTGATGAGGCTGAATCAGGTCCCCAGGTCCTGATATTCTACATCCCAGCTACATAGAGGTAGCTTTGGAGAGCGTGGACGCATTGGTGATTATCTTCCAAAGTTCTAGAGATCCTGAAGTGGTTCCTACAGATTGGAAGGTCACAAACGTCACCCCACTACTTAAGAAGGGAGGGAGAAAGAAAACAGGGAAGTACAGACCTGTTAGCCTTACATCAATCGTTGGGAAAATTCTCGAATCTATTCTAAAAGATGTGATAAATGGACACTTGGATAATAATCTGACTGGGCACAGTCAACAATGATTTATGAATGGGAAATCATGTTTGACAAACCTGTTGGAGTTTTTTAAGGATGTTACTAACTGAATTGATAAAGGGGAGTTGGTGGACTTGGTTCTTTCTTTTGGGCCTCCTTATCTCGAGAGACAATGGATACGCGCCTGGAGGTGGTCAGTGGTTTGTGAAGCAGCGCCTGGAGTGGCTATAAAGGCCAATTCTGGAGTGACAGGCTCTTCCACAGGTGCTGCAGAGAAATTTGTTTGTTGGGGCTGTTGCACAGTTGGCTCTCCCCTTGCGCCTCTGTCTTTTTTCCTGCCAACTACTAAGTCTCTTCGACTCGCCACAATTTAGCCCTGTCTTTATGGCTGCCCGCCAGCTCTGGCGAATGCTGGCAACTGACTCCCACGACTTGTGATCAATGTCACACGATTTCATGTCGCGTTTGCAGACGTCTTTATAACGGAGACATGGACGGCCGGTGGGTCTGATACCAGTGGCGAGCTCACTGTACAATGTGTCTTTGGGGATCCTGCCATCTTCCATGCGGCTCACATGGCCAAGCCATCTCAAGCGCCGCTGACTCAGTAGTGTGTATAAGCTGGGGATGTTGGCCGCTTCAAGGACTTCTGTGTTGGAGATATAGTCCTGCCACCTGATGCCAAGTATTCTCCGAAGGCAGCGAAGATGGAATGAATTGAGACGTCGCTCCTGGCTGGCATACGTTGTCCAGGCCTCGCTGCCGTAGAGCAAGGTACTGAGGACACAGGCCTGATACACTCGGACTTTTGTGTTCCGTGTCAGTGCGCCATTTTCCCACACTCTCTTGGCCAGTCTGAACATAGCAGTGGAAGCCTTACCCATGCGCTTGTTGATTTCTGCATCTAGAGACAGGTTACTGGTGATAGTTGAGCCTAGGTAGGTGAACTCTTGAACCACTTCCAGAGCGTGGTCGCCAATATTGATGGATGGAGCATTTCTGACATCCTGCCCCATGATGTTCGTTTTCTTGAGGCTGATGGTTAGGCCAAATTCATTGCAGGCAGACGCAAACCTGTCGATGAGACTCTGCAGGCATTCTTCAGTGTGAGATGTTAAAGCAGCATCGTCAGCAAAGAGGAGTTCTCTGATGAGGACTTTCCGTACTTTGGACTTCGCTCTTAGACGGGCAAGGTTGAACAATAATCTGACTGGGCACAGTCAACAATGATTTATGAATGGGAAATCATGTTTGACAAACCTGTTGGAGTTTTTTAAGGATGTTACTAACTGAATTGATAAAGGGGAGTTGGTGGACTTGGTATACTTGGATTTTCAGACGGCTTTTGATAAAGTTCCCCACAGGAGGTTGGTTAGCAAAATTAAAGCACATGGGATAGGAGATGCTATCAGTCTTTGGCCTCCTTATCTCGAGAGACAATGGGTAAGCACCTGGAGGTGGTCAGTGGTGTGTGGAGCAGCGCCTGGAGTGGCTATAAAGGCCAATTCTATAGTGACAGGCTCTTCCACAGGTGATGCAGAAAAATTTGTTTGTCGGGGCTGTTACACAGTTGGCTCACCCCTTGTTCTTTTGTCTTTTCTCCTGCCAACTGCTAAGTCTCTTCAACTCGCCACACTTTAGCCCCGCTTTTATGGCTGCCCGCCAGTTCTGGCAATCGCTGGCAACTGACTCCCACGACTTGTGATCAATGTCACAGGACTTCATGTCGCGTTTGCAGACGTCTTTAAAGCGGAGACATGGACAGCCGGTGGGTCTGATACCAGTGGCGAGCTCGCTGTACAATGTGTCTTTGGGGATCCTGCCATCTTCCATGCGGCTCACATGGCCAAGGCATCTCAAGCGCCGCTGACTCAGTCGTGTGTATAAGCTGGGGATGTTGGCCGCCTCGAGGTCTTCTGTGTTGGAGATACGGTCCTGCCACCTGATGCCAAGTATTCTCCGGAGGCAGCAAAGATGGAATGAATTGAGACATCGCTCTTGGCTGACATACGTTGTCCAGGTACTATACTGGCATCGATTAAGGATTGGTTTACAGGCAGAAAGCAGAGAGTCAGAATAAATGGGCCATTCTCGCGTTGGCAGGCTGTGACTAGCAGGGTACCACAGGGATCAGTGCTGGGGCCCCAGCTGTTCACAATATATATAGCAATGATTGGATATGGGGACCAAAAGTAGTATTTCCAAGTTTGCGGATGACACAAAACTAGGTGGGAATGTGTGTTGTGAGGAATATGCAAAGCGGCTTCAAGGACAGACTTAGTGAGTTGGCAAGAACGTGGCAGATGGACTATAATGTTGAAACATCTGAGGTTATCCATTTTGGTAAGAGGAATAGATGTGCAGATTATTTCTTAAATGGTGAGATTAGGAAGTGTTGATGTACAAAGGGACCTGGGTGTCCTTGTCAATAAGTCATTGAAAGCTAACGTGCAGGTGCAGCAAGCAATTAAGAAGGCTAATGGTATGTTAAACTTTATCGCAAGAGGATTTGAGTACAGGTGTAGTGAAGTCTTGCTTCAATTGTATAGAACCTTGGTTAAACTGCACCTGGGGTACTGTGTGCAGTTTTGGTCTCCTTACCTTATGAAGGATATTATTGCCAGAGAGAGTACACCGAATGTTCATCAGACTTGTTCCTGGGATGGCGGGACTGTCCTATGAAGAGAGATTGGGGAGACTGGGCCTGTATTTTTTAGAGTCTTGAAGAATGAGAGGTGTTCTCATTATAACCTGCAAAATACTTACAGGGATAGACAGGGTAGATGCAGCTAGGATGTTACCCCTGGTTTGGGGAGTCTAGAACCAGGGCACACAATTTCAAAATAAGGGGGAAGCCACTTAGGACAGAGATGAGGAGAAATTTCTTTACTCAGAGGGTTGTGAATCTTTGGAATTCTCTACCCCAGAGGGCTGTGGAAGCATTGTCACTGAGTATGTTTAAAGCAGAGATTAACAGATTTCTAAATACAAATGACATAAAGGGGATATGAGGATAGTGTGGGAAAAAGGCATTGAAGTAGATGATCAGCCATGATCGTATTGAATGGCGGGGCAGGCTCGATGGGCTGAATGGCCTACTCCTGCTTCTATGTTCCTATGAAACCAGCAAATCATAGGTTGCACCTACATAAGATGTTGATGTTTGTGGGGTTGCCATCTGGTGTAGCTTTCTCTCTGATGTTTAGGATTATGATGTTCTTGAAAAAATGCAAAAAGTAAGAAGTAATTTTTGGTCTTGCACCATACTGTAACAGCAACAACTTGCATTTATAAAGCGCCTTTAATGTAGTAAATCATTCCAAAGCCCTTCACAGGAGCGTTATCAAACAAAACTTGACAATGAGCCACATAAGGAGATATTAGGACAGGTGACCAAAAGCTTGGTCAAAGATATTTTAAGGAGTATCTAAAAGGAAGAGAGAGAGAAAGGTGGAGAGATTTAGGGAGGGAATTCCAGAACCTGGGGCCTGGACAACTGAAGACACGACCCGCCTATGGTGGGGCAAAGGAAGTGGTGGGTGGACACGAGGCCGGAATTGGAGGAATGCAAGTTTCTCAGAGGGTTGTAGGGCTGGAGGAGGATACAAGGATCGGGAAGGGCAAGGCCATGGAATGGAATTTGAACAAGAGGATGAGGATTTTAAAATGGAGGTATTGGGGGACCGGCTGCCAGTGTAGGTCCATGAGTACAGGGGTGATTGGTGATTGGTGTGACTAAAAACTTTACAGAATTTAGGATAAGCATAAGTTTATGGTGGGAGGCTGGCCAGGAGAGCATTGGAACAGTCAATTCTGGAGATAACTAAAACTGAGATGGAGCAATAAAAAACTGCATGTGATGTGAGGTAGGTGAAATGAGCAAATGAACTTGTATTGATATCGTAGTTTATCAGGTTAGTCATGGCATTCAAAGTGCTTTACAACTAATGAATTAGTAGGAAAAGGCCTGAAGCTGATAACGTTATTCAAGTCACTTCCCCTCCTGATATGAAAAGTAAATTTAATTATGAAGATCCACTCTGTGGCTTTTGCTGATGAATCAGATATATTGATGCATTTGTTGAAATCTATTGGTCCAGAGGTCATTCAAGAGAGTCTCATTTTAAGTATTAAGATCTGTGCAAAGTAATGAATCAAATTATGTAAGGGATCTTGATGTGAGCTGTTTTCTATCATACACAATCCCATCAGTTGTGGAGTAAGATGTTCAGTACCAGGCAGACCTCAAAGTCATTGCTTGTTTCCTGTGTATGAGGGTGTTGATTACACTCACGCTCAGATCAAGAGAACATGACAGAAAAGTGAGTTGATCGAAATTGGAACAAGTTGTTGAGT
Source organism: Heterodontus francisci (assembly GCF_036365525.1). Lineage (NCBI taxonomy): Eukaryota > Metazoa > Chordata > Chondrichthyes > Heterodontiformes > Heterodontidae > Heterodontus > Heterodontus francisci. The sequence goes on along the minus strand of NC_090377.1, from coordinate 19,169,689 downwards.
TAAAAAGGAACAACAATCACATGGCAGAATGCTTATTTACTTTAGTTATCTTATTCAAACCGGAGATGCTGCCTCCGTGCTGAACAGCCAGGTACCATTGTTCAACAAGGAAGGGGAGGAAAGGGAGGGAGGGGAGGGAGGGGAGGAAGGAAGGAGACTCACAGAAGAAGAGAGGAAGGAAAATACTTTCCTTGTCACTTTAGTGTTGTTACTCATGTAACGCACCCTTAGTTCATTTATGCTGTGTCGGATGATCTCATAATATAGAGGGCAAGATTTGTGGGCCCCTTTGGGGACGGGAGTGGGGGTGGATGGGGCCGGGAAATGCCTGCGCCGGCCGGCGTACCTATTTCCCACCACCGTTCCCAGCACCGGCCATTTTAGAGGAGACGAGTGCAGGGCTGGCAGTGATACCCGCCCACATGTAGTGGTTAGCTGATTAGGCTCATTAAGAGCTTCGTTAATACAATTAAAGGAGGCCGATTGGAATTTTCCAGTCAGCCTCCAGTTTCCTGCACCGGAGGGTGTCTGAAGGCAGAGGACGGGGTCCAGTGCTCCAGGCAGGCCCTGAGACCTTCCCTGCCTGCCTGGTTGTGAGAGCAGCCGCCCTGTAGAGGGACACTCCTACCACCAATCTTGCACCACCACCACCATCCCCCAACTCCCCACAGTGGTGGTCTGGCTGCAAGAACCAATGCACTATCTTTCATTTGATGTTTTTAAAAAGTTGGTGAAAGGGCACCTCCTTGGTGAAATGCCCTCTCTGTTACTTACCTGCCGTCACACCCTGCTGCTCCTCAGAAGCTGGAAGGCTTCTGATTGGCCCTCTCACTTTGAGAGCCCACCTGCCACCCTTAATTGGGCAGGGAACCCTTCTCCATGCCAGTTAAGGGTGCGCCTCCATGAAAATCCCAATGAAAGAGTCTGGACTCCTGTTTCCAGCCTCCCAGAAGGAAAACTCAGCCTAGAGTGTCAGTTAAAGGCAGCTCATATCGGCTTCACGAATGAGGGGCCAGCAGCAGTTTGAAACATTGAAATCACTCCAAAATCACAAAGGATTTGCAGTGCTGTACAATTAATGGAGTGCCCATAGACACTACTGTGTCAGCCAATGAGTTGAAGGCAGGCGAAACTTACAGCAGGACTTATAAAAGCAGCTTGTATTTATATAGCACTTCTAACAAAACGTCCCAAGGCATTTCACACGAACCTTATCAAACCAAACTTGACACTGTCACATAAGAAGATATTAGGGCAGATGACCAAGAACTTGGTCATAGAGGTAGGTTTTAAGGATGTCTTAAAAGGAGAGGTAGCAAGTTCGAGTCTTAAAGAAAGGTAAAGAGGTCGAGAGGTTTAGGGAGGGAGTTCCAGAGCTTAAGGCTTTGGCAGCCAAGGGCACAGCCACCAATGGTAGATGGCAGACAAGTGTAGTGTGAAGCACATAAAATCTATTTAAACAGAGTCTCAATGAACTGTAATAAACAGGACTTCTGCATATTCTAAACTTATCTCAGGATAAGAACAGGGTTACTCCTCCAGCAAAATGCAGTGAGTGGAGGATGGTTACATAATACAAATTATGAGCACCCTTCTTCTTAGGCAGATCTTAGGGATCGAAGATAACTTGCTTCCACTCCTTTTCAATGGGTTCTGAGATGGCTGATAAGTCCAAAGCGTGATCTGCAGACTCTGCCACTTAAGGGACAGGTGGTGCTTGAAGGATCAGGTAGATGAGTAGTTTGGAGGTTTGTGCGCTCCTTCCGATGCCTCGACTTCGCTTCTACATGTTTCCAACGAGGTCCCTCGAGGTGCACTATGCCTTCCTGAATGAGCTTTCTCCATTAAGGATGGTCATGAGCCAGGGACTCCCATGAGTCAACGGGGATGTTTGATCTCTTCAGGGATGCTTTGAGGACGTCTCTAATGCACTTCCGCTGTCCTCCTCGGAGACTCCTGCCCCGACCAAGTCAGAACAGCTGCCTTGGGAATCTGGACATTATGGGCATAAAACCAATCCCAGTTACTTTTAGCAGTGCAATCTCCAGGCATGATTGACAAGGAAATTAGTCAACCATCTCCATAGTGGCTGGGAGCTGGTTTGTCACTATATGGAGGCCGCGAACTAATTACTCTAGCTTTGAAGAAACCTGGCTCTTGTTGGTAATGAAATGGGTTTTACACAGAGTTTATATTCAGTGTTGAGCTGGTGTCACAGCAGAAACAATGATACATTAAAATGCAAATGAGCCACTTTGTTTTTGTTCCCACTTTTCAAGAAGCCAAAGAACAGTGCAGTCCAGAGATTGACAGGCAAGGGACAGGAAATTATCATGGCTGAATTAGAAATTATGTAAATAGCTTTGCTACTTTGTTTTTTTGTTCAGTTACTTTTCCTTTCAATTCTTCTCAGTTCTGAAGCATTGACTCACACAGGGATATAATTCCTGGGGTACCAGCAGCTCAAATTTTAACCGCCACCTTGCTGCTTTTTATATGTGAGACTCGTCAAATCTTAGTGAAAGTATTTTGGGTTATGAAACCAAGGCCTGTAGATAGAGTTAAGAGACAGATCAGCCACAATTTAATTGAATGACAGAAAAGGCTTGAGGGACTGAATGGCCTACTCCTGTCCATATGCCAGTGACTGGTGCCAGGATATTCTGCTGTGTGCTGCACAACAACTGATGCCAATCCTGTCCTCAACTTCCAAGGATGTGCACATTCTAGTAAGGGGGGGGGGGATCTTTGTTGTTGATAGCCAGTCATATGGTCAGTGTGGTCAAAGAACTATTCTTCTTCTCAGTAATCCCCAGGCACCATTCTACCAATGGTATGTTTACTCTGTATATTAGAAGTTTTCCAAGGAATACTCTCCAATCAATATCTGTCGACGAGTAAAGGATCCATGTATAAATGCATTAATGACCGCATTCTAATTTCTCCTGTGATTCAAAGATGGTCTCAAACAGTTACAGAACTTTAATTCTCCTATACTTGAAGCACATTTGCCTGATTAGGGCCCTTCCAATTCTGAATTTAGGACTTAAGTTCTGGTCAGGCCACAGACAAAACTAATGGGCTGGAAAGAACTAGCTGACTCAAAACTGCCGCATACCTCTCGATGGTTGAAGCATCATGACTGGACACTTTCTACACCCCTCTACCCCTGCTGACTCTCCCTACAGCCCTCGCAACCAGAGAAAGCCATATTTTATGTAGTAGCCTTTGATATAGCACCTTATCAAATGCCTTTTCGAAATCCAAATAACCACATCTACAGGTTCCCCTTTATCCACTTTGCTTGTTACTTCCTCAAAGAATTCTAATAAATTAGTCAAGCACAATTTCCCTTTCACAAAACCATGTGACTCTGCCTGATTGCATTATGATTTTCTAAATGTCCTGCGATAACCTCCTTAATAATGGATTTTAGAATTTTCCTTATGACAGATGTTAAGTTAACTGGCCTATAGTTTCCTTCTTTCTGTCTCCCTCCTTTCTTGAATAGGGGTGTTAGATTTGTGTTTTTATTTCAATTCGCTGGGACCTTTCCAGAATCTAGGGAATTTTGGAAGATCACAACCAATGCATCTGCTATCTTTGCAACCACTTCTTTTAAGACCCTAGATGCAAGCCATCAGGTCCAGGGGACTTGTCAGTCTTCAACTCTATTAGTTTTCCCAATACCATTTCCTGAGTGATTGTGATTGTTTTAGGTTCTTCCCTCCCTTTTACTTCTTGTTTTTCAAGTATCTTTGGAATGTTTTGTGTATCTTCTACAATGAAGACCAACACAAAGCACCTGTTCAATTCTTCTGGCATTTCTGTGTTACCCATTATTAATTCCCCAGTCTCTAGAGGACCCACGCTCACTTGACTTACCTTTTTCCTTTTTAAATACTTGTCAAAAGGCTTACTTCTTGTTTTTATATTTCTAGCTAGCTTTCCCTGATACTCTAATTTCTCCCTTTTTTTTTTAGCCATTGCTTGCTGGTTTTTAAATTCTGTCCAATCTTCTGATCTACCACTAATCTTCGCAGAGTTGTATGCTTTTCCATTCAAGTTGATACTATCTTAAGCTTCCTTAGTTAGCCACAAATGGTGCATCCTTCTCTTAGAGTCTTTCTTTCTCACTCGAATATATCTTTGCTGAGAGTTATGAAATATCTCCTTAAATGTCTACCACAGCTTATCTACTGTCTTTTAAACTAATTTCCCAGTTCACTTTGGTCAACTCTGTACCCTTGCAATTGTCTTTATTTAAGTTTAAAACAATAGTCTTAGACCCAAACTTCTCACCCTCAAATTGACTGTGAAATTCTATATGTTATGATCACTGTTGCCTAGCGGCTCCTTTACGATGAGGTCATTAATTAATCCTGTCTCATTACACATTAACAGGTCTAGAATGGCCTGCTCCCTGGTTGGCACTAAAACGTACTGCTCTAAGAAATTGTCTCAAATACATTCTATGAACGCTTCTTCCAGGCTACCTTTACCAATCTGATTTGTCCAATCTATATGTAGATTAAAATCACCCATGACTATTGCAGTACCTTTCTTATAAGCCCCAATTATTTCTTCATGTATACAGTCCCCCACTGATGGGTGGAACCTGTAAATTAAACTAACTTGCATTGAAACTGAGACTTCAGATCCTTTATGTAAAATACAAGCAGCGAGCTAACAGCATAGACGCCTGTGAGCCTTATTGCATAATTTTACTCTTGTGAGTGTAAATGTTCAACAAAATGAACTAAGCTAACAATAAGTATCTGTAAGAATGAGTTTTTAAAGGCTCCAATTCACTACTAGACAATGACTATCGCCAACGAGAGAGAGCAGAACCACCTCCTAATAAAAGCAAAATACTGCGGATGCTGGAAATCTGAAACAAAAACAAGAAATGCTGGAATCACTCAGCAGGTCTGGCAGCATCTGTGGAAAGAGAAGCAGAGTTAACGTTTCGGGTCAGTGACCCTTCTTCGGAACTGACAAATATTAGAAAAGTCACAGATTATAAACAAGTGAGGTGGGGGTGGGGCAAAAGATAACAAAGGAGAAGGTGCAGATTGGACCAGGCCCCACAGCTGACCAAAAGGTCACGGAGCAAAGGCAAACAATATGTTAATGGTGTGTTGAAAGACAAAACATTAGTACAGATTAGGTGTGAATACACTGAATATTGAACAGCAGCAAGTGCAAACCTGAAGAAAAACAACCTGAAAAAAACAGTGGGTAAGCAAACTGAACAAACTAAGATGAAATGAAATAAATGCAAAAAAAGATTGTAAAAAATGTAAAAAGGAATGTAAAAAAAAGGAAGAAAAAATAACTAAAAATGAAAGTAAAATGGGGGGCTGTCATGCTCTGAAATTATTGAACTCAATGTTCAGTCCGGCAGGCTATAGTGTGCCTAATCGGTAGATGAGATGCTGTTCCTCGAGCTTGCGTTGATGTTCACTGGAACACTGCAGCAATCCCAGGACAGAGATGTGAGCATGAGAGCAGGGGGGAGTGTTGAAATGGCAAGCAACCGGAAGCTCAGGGTCCTGCTTGCGGACTGAGCGGAAATGTTCCGCAAAGCGGTCACCCAGTCTGCGCTTGGTCTCCCCAATGAAGAGGAGACCACACTGTGAGCAGCGAATACAGTATACTACATTGAAAGAAGTACAAGTAAATCGCTGCTTCACCTGAAAGGAGTGTTTGGGGCCTGGGATAGTGAGGAGAGAGGAGGTAAATGGGCAGGTATTACACCTCCTGCGATTGCAAGGGAAGGTGCCCTGGGATGGGGACGAGGTGGTGGGGGTAATGGAGGAGTGGACCAGGGTGTCGCGGAGGGAACGATCCCTTCGGAATGCTGACAGGGGAAGGGAGGAGAAGATGCGACTGGTAGTGGCATCACACTGAAGGTGGTGAAAATGGCGGAGGATGATCCTTTGGATATGGAGGCAGGTGGGATGAAAAGTGAGGACAAGGGGAACCCTGTCACGGTTCTGGGAGGGAGGGGAAGGGGTGAGGGTAGAGGTGCGGGGAATGGGTCGGACACGGTTGAGGGCCCTGTCAATCACAGTGGGGGGAAATACTCGGTTGAGGAAAAAGGAGGTCATATCAGAAGCACCGTCATGGAAGGTAGCAACATCAGAGCAGATGCGTCGGAGACGGAGAAACTGGGAGAATGGAATGGAGTCCTTACAGGAGGTAGGGTGTGAAGAAGTGTAGTCGAGGTAGCTGTGGGAGTCAGTGGGCTTATAATGGATATTGGTAGACAACCTATTCCCAGAGATGGAGACAGAGAAGTCGAGGAAGGGAAGGGAAGTGTCAGAGATGGACCATGTAAAGGTGAGAGAAGGGTGGAAATTGGAAGCAAAGTTGATAAAGTTTTCTAGTTCGGGGCGGGAGCAGGAAACGGCACCGATACAGTCATCAATGTATCGGAAAAAGAGTTGGGGGAGGGGGCCTGAATAGGACTGGAACAAAGAATGCTCGACATATCCCACAAAAAGACAGGCATAACTAGGACCCATGCGGGTACCCATAGCGACACCTTTTACTTGAAGGAAGTGCATGGAGTTGAAGGAGAAGTTGTTCAATGTGAGAACAAGTTCTGCCAGGCGGAGGAGGGTGTTGGTGGATGGGGACTGGTTGGGCCTCTGTTCCAGGAAGAAGCGGAGAGCCCTCAAACCATCCTGGTGGGGGATGGAGGTGTAGAGCGATTGGACGTCCATAGTGAAGAGGAGGCGGTTGGGACCAGGAAACTGGAAATTGTCAAAATGACGTAGGGCGTCTTCCTACCTCCCTCTGGACCATGACCCCACCACCGAACATCAAGCCACCGTCCAAAGGACTGTCACTGACCTCATCTCCTCTGGAGATCTTCCCTCTACGGCTTCCAACCTCATAGTCCCACAACCCCGGACAGCCCGCTTCTACCTCCTTCCCAAAATCCACAAACGGGACTGTCCCGGCAGACCCATTGTGTCAGCCTGCTCCTGCCCCACTGAACTTATTTCTTCCTATCTAGACTCTATCTTTTCTCTGCTGGTCCAGTCTCTTCCCACCTACATCCGTGACTCTTCTGACGCCCTATGTCATTTTGACAATTTCCAGTTTCCTGGTCCCAACCGCCTCCTCTTCACTATGGACGTCCAATCGCTCTACACTTCCATCCCCCACCAGGATGGTTTGAGGGCTCTCCGCTTCTTCCTGGAACAGAGGCCCAACCAGTCCCCATCCACCAACTCCCTCCTCCGCCTGGCTGAACTTGTTCTCACATTGAACAACTTCTCCTTCAACTCCATGCACTTCCTTCAAGTAAAAGGTGTCGCTATGGGTACCCGCATGGGTCCTAGTTATGCCTGTCTTTTTGTGGGATATGTCGAGCATTCTTTGTTCCAGTCCTACTCAGGCCCCCTCCCCCAACTCTTTTTCCGGTACATTGATGACTGTATCGGTGCCGTTTCCTGCTCCCGCCCCGAACTAGAAAACTTTATCAACTTTGCTTCCAATTTCCACCCTTCTCTCACCTTTACATGGTCCATCTCTGACACTTCCCTTCCCTTCCTCGACTTCTCTGTCTCCATCTCTGGGGATAGGTTGTCTACCAATATCCATTATAAGCCCACTGACTCCCACAGCTACCTCGACTACACTTCTTCACACCCTACCTCCTGTAAGGACTCCATTCCATTCTCCCAGTTTCTCCATCTCCGACGCATCTGCTCTGATGATGCTACCTTCCATGACGGAGCTTCTGATATGACCTCCTTTTTCCTCAACCGAGGATTTCCCCCCACTGTGGTTGACAGGGCCCTCAACCGTGTCTGACCCATTCCCCGCACCTCTACCCTCACCCCTTCCCCTCCCTCCCAGAACCATGACAGGGTTCCCCTTGTCCTCACTTTTCATCCCACCTGCCTCCATATCCAAAGGATCACCCTCCGCCATTTTCACCACCTCCAGTGTGATGCCACTACCAGTCGCATCTTCCCCTCCCTTCCCCTGTCAGCATTCCGAAGGGATCGTTCCCTCCGCGACACCCTGGTCCACTCCTCCATTACCCCCACCACCTCGTCCCCATCCCAGGGCACCTTCCCTTGCAATCGCAGGAGGTGTAATACCTGCCCATTTACCTCCTCTCTCCTCACTATCCCAGGCCCCAAACACTCCTTTCAGGTGAAGCAGCGATTTACTTGTACTTCCTTCAATGTAGTATACTGTATTCGCTGCTCACAGTGTGGTCTCCTCTACATTGGGGAGACCAAGCGCAGACTGGGTGACCGCTTTGCGGAACATCTCCGCTCAGTCCGCAAGCAGGTCCCTGAGCTTCCGGTTGCTTGCCATTTCAACACTCCCCCCTGCTCTCATGCTCACATCTCTGTCCTGGGATTGCTGCAGTGTTCCAGTGAACATCAACGCAAGCTCGAGGAACAGCATCTCATCTACCGATTAGGCACACTACAGCCTGCCGGACTGAACATTGAGTTCAATAATTTCAGAGCATGACAGCCCCCCATTTTACTTTCATTTTTAGTTATTTTTTCTTCCTTTTTTTTACATTCCTTTTTACATTTTTTACAATCTTTTTTTGCATTTATTTCATTTCATCTTAGTTTGTTCAGTTTGCTTACCCACTGTTTTTTTCAGGTTGTTTTTCTTCAGGTTTGCACTTGCTGCTGTTCAATATTCAGTGTATTCACACCTAATCTGTACTAATGTTTTGTCTTTCAGCACACCATTAACATATTGTTTGCCTTTGCTCCGTGACCTTTTGGTCAGCTGTGGGGCCTGGTCCAATCTGCACCTTCTCCTTTGTTATCTCTTGCCCCACCCCCACCTCACTTGTTTATAATCTGTGACTTTTCTAATATTTGTCAGTTCCGAAGAAGGGTCACTGACCCGAAACATTAACTCTGCTTCTCTTTCCACAGATGCTGCCAGACCTGCTGAGTGATTCCAGCATTTCTTGTTTTTGTTTCAGATTTCCAGCATCCGCAGTATTTTGCTTTTATTAGGAGGTGGTTCTGCTCTCTCTCGTTGGCGATAGCCATTGTCTAGTAGTGAATTGGAGCCTTTAAAAACTCATTCTTACAGATACTTATTGTTAGCTTAGTTCATTTTGTTGAACATTTACACTCACAAGTGTAAAGTTATACAATAAGGCTCACAGGCGTCTATGCTGTTAGCTAGCTGCTTGTATTTTACATAAAGGATCTGAAGTCTCAGTTTCAAAGCAAGTTAGTTTAATTCACAGGTTCCACCCATCAGTGGGGGACTGTGGACTGAATAGCTCAAGCTTTTGGAATCTGTCTTTATAAACCAGTCCTCTGTTCCAAGGGTGTGTCCATTTTAATTCATCAGCCTGTTGGAAATCGGATGGGTTGGTAGCTAAAAATCGCCCGGGTTACTTCTCACCCGGAAAGCTGGCAGCATCCCAGCTCTCGTGAGAAGGCAGGAAGGACATCCAACTACAGCCATAGGGTCCTTCTTCACAAATGTAGGTCATGTCCTGATGATGTTATCAGGACCCGACTGCCATTTTGATTGGTGGTTTGAGCTTGGCAGCTATTGAGGCTCTCCATTCAGGGAGCATCAATGGTAAAAGGATCTGGGACCAGACGAAGCCTAAAAAGGTGAATTAGTTCACTTTTCTTACAAGATTAGGGAGGCAGCAGGTGCGATCCTGCAGGCCCCACAAGTACAGCATAGGCCTTCCCTGCCTCCAGATGCACCCTCTTCCCGAATACTAGACACCCACGAAATTGAATCCAGTCTCGCCACTTACATTGCATCGGCCTCCAAGATGCATGATTTTCCACTACTTCAGTGGCCTTTCCTACCATTCTGGGTGAGAAATTTGCCTGCGAGATTTCATGGAAGGATACAGCACAGAAGGAGGCAATTCAGCCCATCATGCCTGTCCTAGCTCTTTGAAAGAGCCCAGGATTCAAATAGACCCAGGCCTCATTTCTAGAGCTGCAGCTAAGTTCACAACTCACATCACGACCCATCCGACCAAATCAATGCCAGAGTTAAAATCGAGCATAGAAAAGGGAACACAGCTCATCAACACTACTTCCAGGGCTTGACCACCTCTCTTTGTCTAAGTGACCAGACCTGGATTTAGGACTCATGTTCTGGTCTGGCCACAGCAGTATAGACTTAGGTCAGCCTTCTTTCAACAGCCTTGTTGATTTGACAGTGACTCGAGTTGCTGAACAGTCTATTATTACTCCGAACACAACTTTGCCCTCAGCTACTTTTACACTGATCATGGAGTAGCTACGACAAACAATTTTTCTTCCTATCTGATTAGATTAGAGATACAGCACTGAAACAGGCCCTTCGGCCCACCAAGTCTGTGCCGAACATCAACCACCCATTTATACTAATCCTACACTAATCCCATATTCCTACCAAACATCCCCACCTGTCCCTATATTTCCCTACCACCTACCTATACTAGTGACAATTTATAATGGCCAATTTACCTATCAACCTGCAAGTCTTTTGGCTTGTGGGAGGAAACCGGAGCACCCGGAGAAAACCCACGCAGACACAGGGAGAACTTGCAAACTCCACACAGGCAGTACCCGGAATCGAACCCGGGTTCCTGGAGCTGTGAGGCTGCGGTGCTAACCACTGCGCCACTGTGCCGCCCTATCTGTAGTATTTTGTTCTTGCCTCTACTGTAAGACCCTTTCTCTGGTCTAAAGTTTCTAGTTTTTACTCTGGGTATCAACGACACACAACTTGGATACTGTTCCACTAGATATGGTACACCTTTATTATGCCACTAAGCAATTGTACGTACTCATGGTAATACCAGTTGCTTCGCAGCCCTACGAGCTGGAGTTTGTCTCAGTGGTCAATCTGCTGAACAATCTTCTGTGCTGACCTCCGGATAGCCAACCACGCCACCCTAACCAATGCAGCAAAGATGGTCATGTGGGCAATTTCTTTGGACTTTCTTTTGCTATGGCCCTGCTCCATATAAGGTAAAACCTGCCTTTAATTCCTTCGATTGGCCTGCAATTACCTCAGTGTTCTTTTCAAAACAAGACAATTACCTCTCCATGTGGTGGCCAACTTGGGTCTCATGCAGGAATTTCAAGGCCCACTGCTTCAGATAACTGCTTTGTTATCTCTAGCACCATTATCAATTGGTCTGGAGACTGGTACAGACAGACATTTTTTTTAGCTCTTAATGAGCAAGGCCTGGATCTCTTCCCAGATGCTGACACTTTTGCAGATTAATAAATTTTTCATATCTTGCTAATTCTGACAAGGCTTTATCATGACCAAAATAGACCATCCTGCTTTGCACCTTCAGGCCCACAATACAGTTCATTAGATGTCTTCGGTCTTGGTTCTTCGATGCTCCATGTTGCCGCCATGAAACAGACTCCACAAACACACACAGGACTCTACCACAACCAGTCTACAAATACAAAAGAAAATAAAGGAACAGTTACATGGTTAAAAAGTGATTGTACATTAAAAGGTGAATAATACAATGGCTTTGACTACTAAATTTCCTGGGCCACTGTTCTTCCTACTTACACACTATCATTTAAAAAGTGCTGAGGTGATGAAATGGGATACGGGGCTATAAATTCTATTTATGCGGTTGACCAGTTTCGAGGTGAAGAATGGAGTGAAAACAGGCTTGTTTGCCCCACTCTGTTTGGCATCTTCTTCTCCTTGCTCCTGACCTTTGTCTTCCCTACAGATATGGAAGGAGTCTACTTGCACACTGGGTCAGACGGCAAGCTCTACAACCTATCAAAGCTGACAGCGAGGACAAAAACACATTGCATCCTGATCAGAAAACTCCTCTACACTGATGATGCTGCATTAGTTGCTCACATGGAAACTCAGCTACAAATACTCATGGACTGTATCTCCCATGCCTGGAACTTGTTCCTCTTGATTATAAGTATCAAGAAAATCGTGGTCATGGGACAAGGTGTTCCATTTCTGACCCTGATCACACTAAATAACACCTCACTGGAAGTGTTTAGCAAATTCTGCTACCTTGGGGGGTCCACGGTGACAGACAATCTGTCCTTTGATGCAGAGCTCGATACGCACACAGGGAAAGAAGCTACCACCTTTGGCCAACTCGCAAAACGTACATGGGATAACACCAAGCTGATCCTTCGGACCAAGCTCATGGATTATAAGGCCTGTGTTCTCAGCACCTTGCTGTATGGCTGTGAAACATGGGAGACTTACAGCTACCAGGAAAAGAAGCTCAGTAATTTCCATCTTCACTGTCTGCGGCACATTATGGGTATATCCTGGCAGGACAAAATCACAAATGCAGCAGTCCTCTCAAAGGCAGAGCTCCCAAGTATGTTGGCACTAATCAAACAGAGGCGGATTCAATGGATCAGACACATTCGCAGGATGGAGGATGGTCGCTTATCCAAGGGCCTTCTGTAAGGTGAGGTAGCCGGGGTCAGATGACCAGTGGGTCACCTAAGGCTCCGTTTCAAGGATGCTTGCAAGCGTGACATGAAGGTTCTAAATGTCAACTATTGTATCTGGGAATCACTAGCTGTCGAAAGAGAGAAATTGCAACACATCCTGTGAACTGGGGTGCACTACCATGATGACCAGTTGCTACAGCAGCTTGGCAACAGGCGGCAGCGTCAAAAACAACAACTTGCAGCGTCACTTGGCAGCTTCATGTGCAGCACTTGTGGTAGAACCTGCCTCTCAAGGATTGGCCTTCACAGCCATCAACAAAGGTGCACCAAGAGAAGACACCCTACCTAAATTGATTGTTTGCTGCATGTCCATCATCTTTCATAGATGGAAGGATGCCAACCAACTGCTGACCTGCATTAAAGATTTTACACACTTTTCGGTTTTTGCACCTTTCTGATACTAACACAGAACTCAATGTGCTCTGATACTCAAGGGACTGATTCGGGGAGGGGAGAAGATAAGTATAAAATGATCAACTTTTTGGGATTTCTTTTGACCATTTTTGCACAGAAAGAATTTGGATAAAGAGTTACTTTTAAATGTTGAGTTTGTGAAGCAAAGTGTATTCAAATATTTAGCTAAACAGCCAAAAATGCACCAAGCCAAAAGAGTTCATGATGGCTTTTTCCCCCAAAGATGTTAAACAAAGAGCAATCGATTAGTACGTTTCAGTAAGTGATCAAAATTCCCAGCTCCAATTTTCACTCCTCATTTCCGGATGGAGTCCCATTCTGCAGTGTCATTCCACAAACACCAGATGGTCCCGCACCCAAACAATCATTCCTCATGTGTAAACCAAGGCAGTGAGTGTTAGTAGGTTCATAGAATCACAGAATGATACACAGGAAGAAGTATCCAATTAGTCCCACTCCACTTCTCCTGTGTGGTTAAGCACGAAAATCCAGAATTACTTTCTGAGGTGCACCGTTCCATTCTTAATTACCAAAATCAGCATTTCACTGTCTGCTCACCATTAAAACGCATTCAGCGCCATGAGTTTCCTGCATTTGTGCTATAGAAATGGAGTAAACCCAACACAGAAAATTAGGACTTGGCCATATCAGTCTAAATATTCTTTTTAATGGCATGATAAGTCTTAATTACTGCTGTCATGTAGGCTCCCACCTGCCAAGAATGAGGCAAATTAATTTTCTCATATGAACATTGATTTTAAACTGTTGCTGGGAAGAAGAGAAGGCCTGTTACAAGGTCTGCCAGGCACTTAGCTGAAAAACATTTGCATACTATCAGACAGTGCTTGCGGAGACAAAGGACCATTTCCTGACCCATTCAACCCACAATGGACTTTGATCACCAGATACTGAAGGTGTAAGGAAGAGCATTCCAGAGACTGCTAAGTTGATACAATCCACAAAAGCCAGGACTGGTTAAACCAGCTGATCACATGATTAATTGGCTGGTTCAGGGTTTTGTGAACTAACCACAGAGTTTTTGAACTCAGAAAAACAGTTTGCTCCTGGAGTGAGAAGACCTGTCCTGTCTGCTCCCATCTCTTTCTCACAAGCCTCTGGACCCACTGAGGACACATGAACCGCATGAGAGAAAAGTCTCCTACATTGAACAAGGTTTAAGAAGAATACTGGGGCACAATGAAAAGCAAGACCTACCAACCATCACGGACTCTATAGTGAGCTCGAAGAACAGTAACCAAAACCATCTTCAGATATTAACTCAAACTTTTTCACTTTATTTCTTCTGGTCTTTTCTGTCTCTATCTGCATGTGTGTATCACGTATGCATGCTAGCATGGGCACGTCGTGTATCTGTAGGCATTAACCAAATTAGAGTTTAGGTTTAATAAAGTTCAACCTTTTTTGTTTAAACTTAAGAAAACCTGTTTGGCTAGTTTCTTTGCCTTATAATTGGAAGTTAGCGAACAAGGATTCACTAAGTGGGAGCTAAAAACAGTGTGTTTAAAATTAAACCCTGTTATGGTAAGACCAGGTGAAGGCTGAGAGGGAGCCCTAGACCCCATTCTCACCTGGTTGTAACACTGCCAAAGAGTCTGTCTGAAAATGAAGTTTCACAAGTGTGAGGTCTCATTCCTTCAGGTTTTAATTATTGTTGGAGATTTCTAAACAAAAGTTTCCACTTGTGGGTGAGTCCAAAACTAGAGACCATAAGTATAAGATAGTCATTAATAAATCCAATAGGGAAATCAGGAGACTTCTTTGCCAAGAGAGTGGTTAGAATATTGAACCCGCTACCAGAAGGAGCCGTTGAGGTGAATAGCATAGATGCATTTAAGGGGAAGCTAAATAAATAGATGAGGAGTGTTATGAAAGAGCTTCCATTTTTTGTTAAATTTTTTGAGGACTCATATTTAAAGGGTGAAAATGGTTTCAATTTTGGAAGGCTGAAGATTTCATAGATGCTGGACTTTGTTTTGTTGTTGACAGTTCACTGAAAGGATACTGAGATGTGTTTGAGAATGACCTTTACTGGATGTTTCATGCCTTACAATAAATAAACAACAGAAACCTTGGTAACCTGGGGAAGATGTTTGCAGAGAAGTGACATGTTACGATTTATGAGGGTCAGGAGGTTCGGACTGGCTGTGGTTTTACTTCTGAGATATTGTTTTGGTTCAGTTAGGATGTGAACAGTGTTTGAAAAGCAGTGGAAGGCCAACCTGCCAAGAAAGAAACCCAGCTCATCTTTCCTGCACCTCTCTAAGAGATCTTGAGAGGTCCAGTGTGTCAGGTCCTCTTACCTCCTGTCTTTGGAAAAAACCCTGTGAAACCAGAGTGTGATAGCAGAAGCTCCTGATGCTGTATTTCTTCTGGAAAGCCTACCAGACTATTTTGCGACATCTCCAGAACAAACTGCTTCTGAAAAGATCCCAGTGACCCGTCAGCAATATTTCAATCTGTATGTTAATGCTTTGCTTTGTTACTGGATAATTCTTGTTTTATCATACACTGATTATTTTGTTTTTTATGAAAGAAACCCAGTTGGTGTATTTTGTTCTGGGATAAAGAGTAGAATATATGATTGATCACGTCAGTACCTGGATAAACATTAAAAATATATGCTGTGACCTGTGGAGAAGTGGAACTAGAAAAGACAGCGCCCTCCTCCCACCTCGGTTGTAACAGGCGAAAATAATAGAAGGATATTCAGATAGGATTAGATAAAGAGGGGTGGGAGGAGGCTTGTGTAGAGCATAAACACTGATATTAGCCAATTGGGTTGAATGGTCTGTTTCTGTTTCTGTGCCGTAGATTCAGTGTAACTCAATGTAAAAGTAAATTAATTTATTTTTAACTTTTCCTTTCAGTCTCTGTTTTTCTCTCTCTCGTATTCCTATCTTTCTTACCAGGCAATGCATTCCATATTCCAACCACCCTCTGGGTGAAAATATTTTTCCTCAAATCCCCTCTAAACCTTCTGCCCTTACCTTAAATCTATGCCCCCTGGTTATTGAGCCCTCCACTAAGGGAAAACATTTCTTCCTATCTAACCTATCAATGCCCCTCATAATTTTGTATACCTCAATCAGGTCCCCCCTCAACCTTCTCTGCTCTAAGGAAAACAACCCTAGCCTTTCCAGTCTCTCTTCATAGCTGAAATGCTCCAGCCCAGGCAACATCCTGGTGAATCTCCTCTGCACCCTCTCCAGTGCAATCACAACGTTCCTATAGTGTGGTGACCAGAAATGTTGACAGTACTCCAGCTGTGGCCTAACTAGCGTTTTATACAGCTCCATCATGACCTCCCTGCTCTTATATTCTGTGCCTCGGCTGATAAAGGCAAGTATCCCATATGCCTTCCTAACCACCTTATCTACCTGTGCTGCTGCCTTCGGTGATCTATGGACAAGTACACCAAGATCCCTCTGACCTTCTGGACTTTCTAGGGTCCTACCATCCATTGTATATTCCCTTGCCTTGTTAGTCCTCCCAAAATACATCACCTCACACTTCTCAGGATTAAATTCCATTTGCGACAGCTCTGCCCATCTTACCAGCCCAGCTATACTGTGCTGTACTCTAAGGCTTTCCTCCTCACTATTTACGACACCACCAATTTTCGTGTCATCTGTGAACTTACTTATCATACCTCCCATATTCGTGTTTAAATCATTAATGTATTCTTGATTTGAGATTGAATCCATTGTTCTACCTCACACTTCCTGGTTTGGACACTGTGCTGTTAATTAACAATTCTTCAATCTGATTGGTTCAGGAGACACAAAGTTGTTTGCCCTGCTCACATGGATCCCAGCTGCCCTGTAGAGGGTGCTTCATCATTTGGATCTCCCACTTGTAGCAACTTGTTGTGCAAAAGCTCATGGAAATTAAATGGGCAAGGACAAGTCTAAAGAACATCAGGTGCCAGCTGCAATAAATACTGGCCCAGTGCCTTGGAAGAATAGACCTCAGCACATGGACAAGAGTACAGAGCAGCACAGAACTGGCAAAGCAGCTCACTTATTGCCCGGCTATCACCTGAATGCCACTGCTGGTTTTCTCAGTGATGCCGTCAAGATACAATTAAAAACATCGCAGTTGAGAGATAAGGTGGTTGCCTCTTCTGATGTTTTTTAATATCAAATCTCTTATCTCCAAATATAATGAAAGCCCCCCCCCCCCCCCAATGACATTCGAGAAATTTTATTGCAAAAAAAAATGTTGAATGCAATGCCTGTCGCCTGGAACTCAGAACTTTCTTAATGAAATTACAGATTCAATTTTCAAAATGCATTCCACCCGAAGAGACTCGTGCTGTTGCCACTGTGGGGGTTCTGGTAATTATGGAATATTCATTCTTTTTTTACCGCGCAGGGCTTTTCGTCTAACTTCTGGAGAATCGTTCTTATCAAATGATGCTCTTTGTTCCTTTTCTTTAATGAGAGATGTTATTAATTTGGTGCAAAATAGAAAAATCACATTACACTCCAGTGTTTCTGCAGCCCAAACATACCAGAAAAACAATCTTACTCATAGTGACAGGAAAGAGCAGCTCTTTAACAATTCTCAAATCATTTTCATTTCTTTTTTTATAACTTTTTGTCTCTGAATAATTAAAAACAACGTTAGCATTTTCCCTTTTTTTCTCTGTCAGCACTGTTGCTTCAGTGAGCTGTCTGATTGTAAAATTATAGTAATTTATAGAGTCATTTACGCCGCAGAAGGAGGCCATTCAGCCTATCGAGTCTACGACAGCTCTCCATACAGCAATCCAGTCAGTCCCATTCCCCAGCTCTGCAAAGCCCTGCAAAATTTATTTCCCTCAAGTGCCCATCCAATTTCCTTTTGAAATCATTTATTGTTTCTTCTTCCACCACCTTCACGGGCAGCGAGTTCCAGGTCATTACCACTTGCTGCGTAAAATGCAGGCTAAGTAGACAGTACCTTTAATAACAGACAATTAGCACCATTGTGATCTTGAGAAAGCTTCCAACCCAGATAGGTTATGGCAACAAACAGAAAGGATTTAACTCTCGCTATCAGGAGAGGTAAGGTCAATGCAATAATCTTATAGGCCCAAATATTTATGGAGTGGTTGGAAAGGTGTGGGGAGGCCAAAAGCAGCCAAAGAACCCAGCAAGTCCAGGGCATAGAGGTCCGGCCAAACTTAATAGCAGACACATTATCACTCTTCTGCTCTATTTCCCACCCTGCAGTCAGCTAAATGGACAGCCTGGCAGGAGGGAAAAACAACAGCAGGAGTACGCAGCAGTGAACATTGAAGATGGTCCCCAGCAATTGGAAGTGGGGGAAAGGTCGGGGCGATTGGGGCTGGGGGTGTGGGAAGTTGGTACATGCAGCAGAAATTACAGAGAGGACATCAGAGCTTTGGGGAGGTGGGTGCAGGGGAAGAAGACATAAGCTGTTATTACTAGTGTGTAGACTGAAGGCTTTCTTGAGGTCCTTGGGGAAGCACTGCTGCTCCTCCTAGCCCACAGGGCGTGTTGGAAAAGGAACTTTCCTTGAGGAGTTAGCAGCTCCTGCTTCCCTTTCACTTCAGGGTTTCTTGACCCCTGGCAAAGCTGTGCAGCAAAAATTAATTTTAAATTCCACAGTGCAATTCGGGAGCCTGATTTAAAAATTTCCTTGGCAGGACACCCAGCTGCCCCAATATTGGCTGATGTAAAATAACAGCAGGCTCATGCACAGTATGTTCAGTAAACATTCCCTGTATTTAATTTTTTAAACCTACTTCCATCCTTGATCCTCTCACCAACACCACCCACTCCTCCCCACCACCACCCCATACATGCTGATCGTGCGAGAGGTTTAACATCAAGGACATAGAATCATTGACTCTTACTGCACTGATGGAGCTCACTCGGTCCATTGTGCCTGTGCTGGCTCTTTGAAAAAATGATCCAACTAGTCGCACTTCCACAGCTCCTTCCCCCTTTTGAAATGTTGTCCTTTTTAATTTTTAAAAATTCTTTTATGGGATGTGAGCATCGCTGGCAAGGTTAGCATTTGTTGCCCATCCCTAACTTCCCTTGACAATTGACTGTCTAGCTAGGCCATTTCAGCGGGCAGTTAAGGGTCAACCACATTGCTGTGTGGCTGGAGCCACATGTAGGCCAGACCAGGTAAGGGTGGTAGATTTCCTTCCCTCAAGGGCATTCGTGAACCAGATGAGTTTTTATGGCAGTCACTGAAAGTTTTAGGGCACATTACTGAGACTAGCTTTCAATTCCTGATTTTTTATTAAGTAATTGAATTTAAATTCCACCAGCTGTGATGGTGGAATTTGATCCCATGTCCCCAGGGCATTATCCTGGGCCTCTGGATTACTTGACATCAAGGCAGCATTTGACTGAGTATGGCATCAAGGAGCCCTAGCAAAACTGGAGTCAATGGGAGTCGGGGGAAAACACTCCGCTGGTTGGAATCATACCGAGCACAAAGCAAGATGGGGAGGTGGTGGCGTAGTGGTATAGTCACTGGACTAGTAATCCAGAGCCCAAACTAATGATCTGCGCACATGCGTTTGAATCCTATCATGGCAGATGATGAAATTTGAATTCAATTAATAAATCTGGAATTAAAACCTATTCTAATGGTGACCATTAAACCATTGTCGATTGTTGTAAAAATCCATCTGGTTCACTAATGTTCTTTAGGGAAGGAAATCTGTCATCCTTACCTGGTCTGGCCTACATGTGATTCCAGACCCAGAGCAATGTGGTTGACTCAAAAAACATGCCCTCTAAAATGGCCTCGCAAGCCTCTCAGTTCAGGGGCAATTAGGGGTGGGACAATAAATGCTGGCCTAGCCAATGACGCCCACATCCCACAAACGAATATAAAAAATTATATAGTTGTGGTTGTTGGAAGTCAATCATCTCAGTCCCAGGACATCACTGCAGGAGTTCCTCAGGGTAGTGTCCCAGGCCCAATCATCCTCAGCTGCTTCATCAATTTTAATGACCTTCCCTCAATCATAAGGTCAGAAGTGGAGATGTTCACTGATGATTGCACAATGTTCAGCGCCATTCACGACTCCTCAGATACTGAAGCTGCCCATATCCATACGCAGCAAGACCTGGACAACATCCAGGCTTGGGCTGATAAGTGGCAAGTAACATTGGTGCCACACAAGTGCCAGGCAATGACCATCTCAAGCAAAAGAGAATCTAACCATCTCCGCTTGACTTTCAATGGCATTACCTCACTGAATCCCCCACTATCAACATCCTGGGGGTTACCATTGACCAGAAACTGAACTGGACCAGTCACATAAATTCTGTGAGTACAAGAGCGGGTCAGAGGCTGGAAGTTCTGCGATGAGTTACTCACCTCCTGACTGCTCAATGTCTGTCCACCATTAGGGAACTTATGCCTGTAACAATGGAAAATTGGGAACACCTGAGGACCTTCAGAGGAGATCTTCCAAAGGGACAGTTCTCAAAAAAAGAAGACAAGAATAATGTCTGGAGGAGTGGAGAGACCAGGGAAGAAGGAAAGGGTTTGCAGCTGAAATAAGCTACCATGAGTAATAAAAACAAAAAGTGCTGGAAATACTCAGCAGGCCTGGCACCATCTGTCGAGAGAGAAGCAAAGTTAACGTTTCAGGACTGTGGCCTTTAATCAGAACTGAGTATCAAGAGTACTTTAATTAGGAAAAGATCCCAGGAGCAACGAAGAGCTTAAAAGAGATAGAGGAATTGTCAATGAATTGAAAACGCAAAAAGGGCCTAGCCAAGTCTTGCAAAGGTCAATGAACTTTATAAAAAATATGGAAAGGTTAAGAGTTTCAGAGGAAAAGCAACACTGACACAGATGTTCTCGATGTTCAGGCAGGGGTTTGTAAAATGAGCCCTTTCTGAAGCTTCTGAGAGGGTTAGCAAACATGAGATAGTACAAAGGAAATGAGATGACTAAAGGAAGCTGAAGTAAGGGCACTCAGGGACTTGCAAGCTCAATGAAGTTGAATGAAACGACATGGAAAGAAGATTGGCAGAGAATGACTTTAATTCTTTCATCGGCCTTTCATTATCTATGATTGCATTCATCAATAGAAATAATTTCGACTAATGCACATTTGTTTTATTCATAATTCAAATATTTCCAGTCTAACTGTTTAATTATTAATGGCTGTGCCTTATTGACTGGAAGAATCAGTCCATAATTACGGAATTAAGAGAACTTGAACAAAAGTACAAAAAAAGAAAAATACTGCGGATGCTGGGAATCTGAAATAAAAACAGGTATTGCTGGAAATACTCAACAGGCCTGGAAGCATGTGTGGAGAGAGTTAACGTTTCAGATCTGTGACCTTTCATCAGGGCATTATGTTATATTGGCAAGGAGTAATTCTAGATAAAGAGTGTAAAAGTCAGGGGAGAAACAGTATGAGTGCATTGTTGAGGAACTGAGGGCTAAAGCCCCAGAAAATATTTGTCTTGAGCAAGGATTGAATGAGATTGTATTATGTGGCAATTAGTTTCTTGTCAATGTTTTCTGCCACAGCTTCTTATAATTTTAAATATTGTTGATCTTTTATCTCAGCATCACTACTTTGATCTGAAGATACTCCCCAGACCCTTCTGTTTTTCTTTCATATCAGTTCATGTTTTGTCAAGCTCATTTTGTTTTCCTCTTGAACTCGTTGTCCTGCCTTCCTCTGAGACAATGATGTTACAGTACTTTTTTCGCCTTAGATTTTTCTTCCTTGCAACAGTTGAGCTCCATTTGCATTCTTGTCAATGTTTTCTGACTCTCTTCATTGTTATGACCAGGTGAGAAGGGGTCTAGGGGTTCCCTCTCAGCCTTTGCCTGGTCTAACCATAACAGGATTTAATTTTAGAAACGTGTTTTTAGCTCCTCCTCAGTGAATCCTTGTTCACTGCCCCAATTGTAAGGCAAAGAAATCAGACAGGTTTGCTTAGAACTAAACAAAAAAGGTGGAAGTTTATTAATCTTAAACTCTAATCCGGTTAATGACTGCAAATATGCGGCGTGACCATGCTAAGAATAATCGATAAACACACACGCCAATAGAGACAGAAAAAGTAGAAAAGAATAAAGGGGAAAAGTTTGAGGCAATAGATGGGTTTCTATTTACTGTCCTTTGAGTTTGATGTGGCGTCTTTGGTTTCCTGTAAGTCCTGCAATTTGTTGGGGCCCAGTGCACGCTTCAACTTGTTTCGATGTAGGAGTCTTTTCTCTCTTGAGGTTTATGTGTCTCCCATGGGTCCGGTGGCTTGGGAGAAAGCGAGAGAAAGCCAGCCAGGAGGGAGAGGCTTTCTTGTTCCAGGTTCTGGTTCAAACTGCCTTCTCCTTTCTCTGTGGCACAATTCAAAAACCCCAGGTTGCCCAGCAGGTTAGTCATGTGACTAGCTCCTTGTTTGGAACAGTCTCTCCTGTGAGGTTTGCACTACTTTAGCAGTCCCTGGAATGTGCTTCCTTACACCTTCAATGTCTGGTGATTAAAATCCATTTGTGTTAATTGGAGCAGGGAATAGTCCTTTGTCTCCAGTGTCGGTTATTATGCAAATGTCCTTCCAGCCCAAATGTCTGGTGATCTCTTTAACAGGTCAGTTCTTCACGCCAGCAACAGTTTAAAATTAATGTTCGTATGACAAAATTAATATGCCTCATTCTTGGCAGGTGAGGGTTTGCATGACAATATTCTGTATCGTCCTCAGCTAGTCTTTGCTTAATTATTTCTTTTGTAGAAGTGTCCCTTATTGTCGAATTTCCAATTCCTTACGGGGCCAACTCCTGCATGATGAGATCTTTCTGGATCAGCAGATGCAGGAAATCTAGTTCTTTCTGAACTAGCTGCAATATAAGATCTGTCTCTCTTTAACCAGACTTTCTCTAACTTTGGAATGCCTGGTCAACCTGCTTTTTAAATTTTGTTTGTAAGGCATTTCCCTGAACTTGAAGTTCCTGAGCTACCCATTGTTCCAATTCTACCTGTAAGGAAGTTTCTCATGCCTGCAACTCCTAAAATAACTTCTCTTTAGGTTCTAGCTTTGATTGTTGTGTCCAATTGAGCTAGAAAATCACTTGGAATGGCTTCTCTTCCCACTCTTTCACATTATCTCTGGAGTTCCCTAAGGATCTATCCTTGATTGCTACATGCCTAACTTTTGCTTAGAGAAATACATGGGACCTGATTTCCCTTCCAGGGTTGGGAATTGGTCATCTGGACTGTTTCCAGGACCTGATCCCATCCTAGTGGACTAGTAGCAATCACAGATCTCAATTTTCATGGGGCCAACCGGTTAATTGTCTGGAGGGCAGGTTGGCCAGCCAAATAGCGGTTGCAGGGATGGGAATGGAGGCGGGATTGAGAGAGTACGGGCCCAATTTAAGCACTCCAGCCAGTCTGACAGCATGCCAAATACTCAGCTGCATTGGGAAGCCTCAGCATCTGCTCTCCAAGGCGAGTTCTCCGTTATTTTTAGCATCTGCGTACCACCAGCCTCTCCCTACAACGGCAGGACCTAAAAATCAGCCCCATGATGTCAATCAACAAAGTGAGAGCTCATTTTGATTTCTCAGCCTGAACACTTTCAGAGATCTAACAAATATCTTTTTTTTTACCGGGAGGTTGTAATGCCTTCATTCTCCATGATCTTGCCCCTCCCTATCTTTGTAACCTCCTGCAGCCCTACACCCCTGTGAGATATCTGCACTCCTCCAGTTGTGGCCTCTTGAGCAACCCCGATTGGTAGCTGTGCCATCAGCTGCCAAGATCCTAAGCTCTGAAATTCTCTCCTTAAACCCCTCCGCTTCTCTACAGCTCCTTCCTTCTTTAAGACACTCCTTAAAACTTAGCTCTGTGACCAATCTTTTGGTCATCTGCCCAAATATCTCCTTATTTGTCTCGGTCTCAAATTTCGTTTGATAACACTCTTGAAAAGAGCCTTAGGATATTTCACACTGTTAAAGATGCTATATAATTACAAAGTCTTTCTGTCTCAGAAAGAATTCTGCAAGGTTAGGCAAAACATTTGAAGGGGCAGATGAATGTAGAGGTTTTGGACAGTGAATGGGAAATACTTAAATCCTGTTTCCAGGACCTGATCCCATCCTGAATGGGATGAAACACAAGTGGAAACAGATGAAATTTGACCCTTGCGATACTTAATTTTTGGAAATGAAATAATCTTCTGCTCAACAATAAACCAGATGGTGTCTGTGAAATAAATCCAATGAACTTCCATTGGGATGTTTGTTTGTTGACGCTGATATTGAGGCAATTTTCTAGGCCTTGTAAATTGCAATGTGCCTTATTAAGGCTGATCTCTCCCTGTGAAGGAACATTTATAAAATGTTGGCCGAAACACTTTGCCAAGTTAGGAAGCAGAAAAGCACAAGGACACAACTGGGTTTTCTGTTGCAGTTTTTTTAAATCTTGTTTCCTTTCAATTTTCTTCCCCTGCTCCCCAACGCCACCCGCACCCCCTGCCCACCCCCCTTCCCACGTCCCCGAAGATGCAGGCACTCTCCAGCACCTTACTCAAAGTGCTGGTCATGAACCTAGAGTATCATCTAGCTAATTGACCTTGAACGTCCTCATCCAATATCTCACTTTCCAAAAAGAGACACTGGATCAGGAGCCCTAGTTAATTTCTGCCCTCCCCTGCCCAACCCACATTCTAGATAAGAAGAACTTCTATTTCTGTGCTGTCTGAGATCTGCAGTCTGTGTGGCTCAGTTCATACATCAGGGGCATAATGTACCCAACTGTTGACCAGTAACTGTTTTGCAAAGTCATCCACAAAATAAAAAAGCTATTCTAAAGGCTCCCAATGCAGTCAGGCAGCCAACAAGACAAGTGGGGCCAATTTTAACATAACCCCGCCTGATTATACTCTCCACTGAAGTTCACAGAATCTGATACTGTGGGTTTACCGCGCTCCAAGTTAGGTTAAAATTACCTCCAGTATTTCAGCTGATCCTGAATGAACCACAAACTGTTCCAACCCCCAAACTCTTAAGGACATGTCAGCAACTCTTTAACAGCTTGTAAGTCTTTGTTTTGTACTTAAAAGGCCTGAAACGTGCATTCAGGTGGTGCAAGCAGAATCTTGCTTCTTTCTCCTCTAACAGCCACAGGATCCTGACAATTTTGGTTTGCCCATCCTAATTTCGGAACATCAGAAGAAGAGTGGGCCATTCAGCCCAGATTTCTTCCAGTTGGTTGTACTATCTTTTTATTAGAAAGATGAGTTCCATTTTGAAGGCTTGTGTAACATGAAATCCTGAGCAGGGAACAGGCTGGTTGCTCTTGGAAGG
Organism: Heterodontus francisci; assembly: GCF_036365525.1. Lineage (NCBI taxonomy): Eukaryota > Metazoa > Chordata > Chondrichthyes > Heterodontiformes > Heterodontidae > Heterodontus > Heterodontus francisci. Next base: position 19,144,448 of record NC_090377.1, on the reverse strand, counting down.
GGTGCAAGCAGATTCATCAGAATGATACCAGGGCTTATAGTGTTTATTTATGAAGACAGGTTCCTTAAACGTGGCTTGTGCTCCCTTGAGTAGATTGATAGTTTTTTTGTTTGACAAAGGTATTAAATGTTTGGGAACCAAGATGGGTTGATGGGTTTAGCATACGGATCAGCCATGGTCTAATTGAATGCTGGAACAGGCTCGAGGGCTGAATGGCCAACTCCTGTTCCTATGTTCCTAAGATTAAGGGGTGATCTAATCAAGGTGTTTAAAACAATAAAGGAATTCAATAGGGAAGATACAAAGAAACTATTTCCTCTGGTGGGGGAATCCAGAACAAGGGGCAACAACCTTAAAATTAGAGTCGTTCAGGAGTGAAATCAGGAAGCACTTTTTCACACAGATGGTAGTGGAAGTCTGAAACACTGTCCTTCAAAAGGCTGTAAATGGAGCTTTCAAGAACAAGATTGATAGATTTTTGGATAATAAATGTATTTGGGGATTAAGTTATGTTTAAACTTGTGTTTTAAAACAGCGTGAATTTTCACAGGCTATAAAAGAAAAATCACAGGCATTTGAGAACATGCGTTACTGCCGGTTAAGCCATTTTGGGGATTATCACAACTCTCTGCTGATACAATGAGGATCTAAAAATCACATACCAGGCCTGTTAGCCAGGATGATCAGAGACATTAAACAATTAAGCCCATCTCAATTGACCTTCAGATCATTCACTTTTTAAAGGTGATTGTCAGGGATTTGCAAGAGACACTATATTTAGTTCAGAACACAAGGGCATCCTCTTGTTACACTCCTGGATTACATTGATAAATGTAGTTAGCTATTCGGCACTACAGGCATACCCGAGAGAAGATGCTTCCCCTTAAGGGGGATTCCAAAATTAGGGGCCATAAATATAAGATAGTCACTAATACATCCAATATATTCAGGAGAAACCTCTTTATGCAGTGAGTGGTGTAGTTGAGGGGAATTGTATGGATGCATTTAAGAGGAAGCTAGTTAAGTACATGAGGGAGAAAGGAATAAAAATTGGAACTTTGTTCTGGACTCATAGAAAAGAAATTGTTTCTCCCACTGTATCCTATCAAATCCTTTTACTCATCTTAAACACTTCAATTAATTCATCCCCTTAATCTTCTATATTCAAGGGAAATACAAGCCCAGTCCATGCAACTTGTGTGCATAATTTAACCCTTTTATTCCAGGAATCAGTCAAGTGAACCTGCGCTGTACCCACTCCAAGGCCAGTGTATTCTTCTGGAGGTGCAGAACCCAGAACTAAACACAGTATTGTAAATGAGGTTGCTGAGAATTAGTGTACCTTGCTGCATAAATGTAACTATGCAAAAAGCTTCCAGGAGCAGTTGATGAGAAATAGGGAGGTGACTTTTCATCCCTACAGCAGGAGATAGGCTGGTTGTTCAGTAGGGAAGGGGAGATGGAGGAAGAGCTACAGAATGGAAGCAGCAATGTATTGCTTTCAATAAAGAAAACTTCACTTACTGGGAAAAAACTCTTTCACTTGTGACTGGTCCTTGCAATCCACAACTTCCCCTTTAAGACCTACATTGTCAAAAGCAGCTGAACCTCATCTTAATAAGATAAAACACAGACAATCTCATGGCTGACCTGTTCAATCCACTCAGTTGCAGTCTTTTCACCCACATCCATCTCACGATTAAAATCTTTACAGCTGCAGAATTCCTTTTAAACACTTTTCCTTCCAGACCTACACAATCCTTTTGGCAGCCAGTTAAAACAATGCTACAGAGTTTACAAAACCTTAACCTCGATCCTCCTTATATGATGTTAATGAGGGAACAGTGCATCACTTGACACTTTAGCTACTACTTCAGACTCGAGCCCATTACTTCTATCTCCCTTTTTTATCTCTTCTCTTAACTCTGCTTGGGTCCTTCTATGGTTTCTTCCCCATCCTGTTGCCCAGCCATGGGTACTTTGCCCCCTCAATTCCGACTGCAATCTTTCACTATTCCTCGATCTTCCCACTTCTCTGTCGCCATCCCAGGCTTAACTCCTAACTGGATAAGCCCACGGTTTGCTGCTGTGCCTCTCTCGGCATTTTCCAAAGACCCCATCAAAGAACCTGTCATTACCTCCTTGCCAGTAGAAAACCCACACGCCTCTTTCCTTTCTTGTTGTCCTTCCTACCCAATGTGCCTGCTGGGGGCGAAGCTTGCTAAATTACTTCCCATCACACTCACCTCTCCACACTTGCCCCTCCCTCAATGATTAATGTCGTTCTCCGCCTCTCCCTCCAGAATGTCTCTTCACTTGTGAATGAGACCCTTACCATCCATGACCTTATTGTGCACGATTGCCTTGCTCTCCATTTAACTTCAACAGTGCGGAGGGGCAGGGGGAGGGGTCTTTAGTAGTTAACCATCTCCTCATGTGTTCAATTGCTTCATCTCAACCTTTGCTTTAAGAATTTGATTCCCTGATTCCTTGACCCCTATTCTGCTTCATCACGTACTGTGCTGCATGGTGAGATTTCATAGTGATTCTTTAAGTAATTTGAGAAGTCTAATCCCAGCATTAGCTCATTGCTGCACTGTTAGCTTTATTTCCACCACACTGCTTAAAATACACTGCAGTTACATATCAGTTTGTCACATAGATAAAGAAAACCACGTATTTATACATCACTATATTGCAACTCCGATTCTAACAAACTTCCCACAGAGCAGTTTTATGCAGTGAGAGCCCCAGACCATGCCACTGTGTGAATCCTGCTAGCCTTGAAAATATGGAAGATTTAGGGGGGAAACTGATTCAGGTGTTTAAAATCTTAAAAGGATATGATAGGGCAAATGCAGAGAAAATATGGTGGGGGAATCAAGAACAAGGGGACATTATCTTAAAATTGAGGCAGGCTATTCCGAAGCAAAATCAGGAAGCACTTTATCACACAGGTGGTAGTGGAAACCTGGAACACACTACCTCAAAAAGTTTCAGATGCTGGGGGTGAACTGAAGCTTTCAAAACTGACAGTGACAGATGTTTGTTGGGTAATGGTATCAAAGGCTTATGCAGCAAAGTGTCAGCTGTGACTCTCAGTTACAAGGTTCTGGATTCAAGTGCCACTCCAGTACCTTAGCACAAAAGTCAAGGCTGACACTCCAGTACAGTACTAAGGGAAGCGCCCTGCCTTTTGGATGAGATGTCAAACTGAGGCCCTGTCTCTCCTCATGGGTGGACATAAACAATCCCATGGCATTATTTTGAAGAGTAGTAGGGGAGCTATTCCCAGTGTCCTGATCAATATTTATCCTGCAATCAACTTCACCAAAAAACAGATTATCTGATCATTATCACATTACTGTTTGTGGGAGCTTGCTGCTTGCAAATTGGCTGCCGCTTTTTTTACAACAATGACTACACTTCAAAAGTACTTCATTGGCTGTAAAGCGCTTTGAGAAATCCAATGATCATGAAAAGCGTTATATAAATTCAAGTGTTTCTTTCTTTCAAAGGCAGATAAATGGAGTTGAGGTACAGTTAATTCATGATCTAATTGTATGGCGGAGCAGACTCGAGGGACTGTATGGTCTACACATGTTCTTATGTCGCAAGCCAAATGTAAAAGGTCTTCTGCTGAGACAATCCATTCTAACTTTTGTTCATGGTCACTGATCTTACTGAGCTCCAGCAGTCTTGCATTTGCCTTGTAGCTACCTAAAGCAGTGTGGGAGTACCTTTACAACATGGACAAAAGTGGTTCAAGAAGAACTAGGAAGAACAACTAGGGATGGGCAATAAATGCTAGCCTTGCCAGTGACACCTATCTCCCCAGAATGAAAAAGAAAACAAGCAACAAAACATCGCTTGATGCATGTTAAGTGAAGTAAAATACATATTCCCTGTTGTCCTGGCTAATATCTAACCCTCAATAAATATCACTAAAAAGCAGATTATCTGGTCATTATTTCATTGCTGTTTGTGGGACCTATGCTTTGTGCAAACTGGCTGCTGTATATCCCACATTGCAACAGTGACTGCACTTCAGAAGTTCTTAAAGTGGACTTCCTGAGGTTGTGAAAGGTGCTATATAAATGCAAACTCTTTTATGCAGATAGTCAGTAGTGATTCAGATACTGTAACTGCATACATATGGGTAACTGCATCAGAAAGAAAGAGCAGGTTAACAAAGTACAACCAATAGCATTCCTGCCTTTAGCAATGAATGACGCAAATGTAAAGTATATTATCCTGTTTGATCACAAGCAATTCTAACAGAACTGGAGGAATTCTCAAAAGGAGAAACAATCTTAAAACTGAGATTAAAGATTACACCATCCTCTAGTGGTGGGTTGGAGATTCTCCAGCCTTACTGGACAGGAGAATAAATGCTAAATGTCTTGGTAATAAATCTGTGTTTTGCTTCTGATTTCATTTTTCGGAATAAGTTAAATGCTATTGGAAACCACAGGAGACTTGCACAAGAAAACTGTTCTCATCAGGAGCATCACCTTAAAGATACATGGATTCCACCCTAATTTTAATTTAAATGGCTTTGCAAATGCCTCAGGTTCCCACTTGCCTTTATTCCCAGGGATCACAGCCAGTTGTGGGCCCTCAGTTTGAACGACACTCCCACTAAATGTCCACCGGTTTCCTTAGAATTGCAAGACTAATGGCACCCGATTCTGCAAAGTGAGGCTGAATGGACATTCAAAGCACTTTGAGATAATTACCACTGTCATCTTGTCGCACGCTGGCAGATTCATTTGCAACTCTTCTGTTCCATGTATAACTTCATCCCTTTCTTTATTGAAGCAGCGAATATTCATTGTGAATTAGGTTCCTTTAACCAACAAAGTACAGTTTTATGTCAATCCAGCTAGAGATAGCCACTTGTTTTTTTTTTGACGTTCTTCTTTGTAATGTGGAAAGTCGTCCCTGCAACATATGCGCGCACAAACACACACACACACATATATATAATCCTGAAGAACCATGATTCACTGATATAAGCATAATGGCTGGGATGGATGGTGGGAATAAGTTGATGGCCTTTCTTTTCTCTTGGGAGAGAAGTAAATTGCTTGTGCCAGCTGTCCATCACTGCTTATCAGTCCCATTGCAAATAGAACTGTCAAGCTGCAGTGTCTTATGGCGCAGCAGTAAAACTGTAAACTGGTGATAGTTTAGCAAGGTGCGAGAGCTGACTCGCTATGGTTTTTCACTATAGTTAGATGATGCTCAGTGCTTTTTTCATAAGGAGCCATTCTTACTTCTTTGTCTGGAACCTGAGCGCAATAGTCACAATTTCAGAGATGGTCAAACTTTATGTTTTGATATTTGAAAACCAGGTATAAATGTTCATGTTCAAACTTTTTTGAAAAGTTCTCACTTGCAGGAGTGGGCCCTATTTTGTGATTGATTGCACAAGAACACAAGAAATAGGAGCAGGAGTCGACCATATGGTCCATCGAGCCTGCTCCGCCATTCAAAATAATCATGGCTGATCTTAGGATTCAACTCCATTTTCCCGCCCACTTGCCATACCCCTTGATTCCCTGACAGAGCAAAAATCTGTCTATCCCAGCCTTAAATGTGCTCAACGATGAAGCATCCACAACCCTCTGGGGTAGAGAATTCCAAAGATTCTCAACCCTCTGAGTGAAGTAATTTCACCTCATCTCAGTCCTAAATGATCGGCCCATTATCCTGAGACTGTGCCCCCGTGTTTTAGATTCCCTGACCAGCGGAAATAATCTCTCAGTGTCTACCCTATCCAGCCCCTTTAGAATCTTATATGTTTCAATGAGACCAGCTCTATTTCTTCTAAACTCCAGAGCATACAGGCCCAATATACTTAGTCTCTCATCATAGGGCAACCCCCTTATCCCAGGGACCAATCTAGTAAAACTTCGCTGTACTGTCTTCATAGCAAATATATCCTTTTTTCATGAAGAGCCCACCTGCCATGAATGAGGCATATTAATTTTGTCAAATGAACATTAATTTTAAACCATTGTTGGTGTGAAGAGATTACTTGTGTAAAGAGATCAGCAGTGGCTAGAAAACATTTGCATACTAAGAAACAGTGCCTGGAGACAATAGAACTGCTCCCTGAACCAATTAACCCAAATGGATTTTGATCACCAGACATTGAATGTGGAAGAAAGCCAACATTCCAGGGTGTCTGCTGAGATGGAGAATCCACAAAAACGCAGGAGTGTTTGTTGGAAAAAAACTAGTCACATGACTAACCTGCTGACCCAGGTCTGGTTTTGAACTGCTCATAGCACAGTTTGGGTCAGACTGCAACTGAACTTGAAGAAAGAGCTTCTTTCCCTGGCTCTCTCTCTCTCTCTCTCTCTCTCGCACAAATCTCCGGATCCATTGAAGTCACTTAAACCTCAAGAGAGGAAAAACTCCTACATTGAAGCAAGTTTTAAAGCATGCACTGGGCCCCAATGAAATGGCAAACGGAGACTCTACTTCAAACTCAAAGGACAATAAATACATCCCAACTATTGCCTCAAACTTTTCCCCTTATTCTTTCTACTTCTTTGTCTCTATCTGCGTGTATGTTTATTGCGTATTCATGCTAGCGTAGTTCAGTTGCTTATTCGTAGTTGTTGACCAAATTAGAGTTTTAAGGTTAATAAACTTCCACCTTTCTTGTTTAAATCTAAGAAAACCTGTCTGGTTCATTTTTTTCCCTTACAATTGCAGAGCATTGAACAAGGATTCACTCAGGGGGAGCTAAAAACAGAGTTTTTTTTTTATTAAACCCTGCTACGGTAAAACCAGGTAAAGGCTGAGAGAGAACCCCTAGACCCCTTTCTCACCTGGTCATAACACTTTCTTAAATGGGTGGTTGATGGTCGGCGCAGACTTGTTGGGCCGAAGGGCCTGTTTCGGTGCTGTATCTCTCTATGACTCTATGACTCTAAATGTGGATACCAGAACTGCACACAGTATTCCAGATGTGGTCTCACCAAAACCCTGTACAATTATAGCAATACTTCTTTATTCCTGCACTCCAATCCCCTTGCAATGAAGGCCAATATGCCATTTGCCTTTCTAATTGCTTGTTGTAATTTCATGTTAACCTTTTGATTTCCTTGTACAAGCACACCCAAGTCTCTTTGAACAATTGGGCCCTGTGTTGTCGTCACTCATGACTGTGTGTGACACTTCTCTATGTACGTGCACACATCGGCAAGCAAAATTATGCTGCAGTTTTAATCAGCTTCACCTCAAATGAATTTTGGACTGGACAAAAGATGACAGTCCAACATGCAATGCTAATTCCTATGCTTGTGATCAAATCCCTCCATGGCCTCACCCATCTCTACCTCTATAACCTCCTCCAGACCTACAATTCTCTAAGAACTCTGTGCTACTTTAATTCTGGCGTCTTGCGCATCCCTGACTTCATTCACCCACCATTGGCGGCTATGCCTTCAACTATCTATGCCCTAAGTCATAGAGACATTAAAACACAAAAGGAGGCCATTTGGCTCATCGAGTCCATGCCTAAGCGTTTGGTTAACAGTTATTCCAAAAGTAGTGAGGGATGGGATCATAGTGGTCGGCCAGTGCTATTTGATCCCATTTTTAAAATGCAATGATAGGAAGTCCATTATTTCTGGTCATCTATGCAAGGAAAAGGTCAAACTGTTCAATTCAGATATAAGCTCCATGTGAGTTTTCTTGGAATTTATGTCGAACCTCTAGTTCATTTTCAGTTTGAGGGACCAATATTTATATTTCCTTTGTCCCCATTCAAATTTGGAATGAATTTCTCCGGCTGCCTTGTTCAATCTTTCTGAAGTCAGAGAGCAACTCTGTGGCTGATAAGCAACAAACTGCCACGGAAAGGTTAATTTTCAGAGAAAATAAAGACTTGCATTTATATAGCACCTTTCATGACCTTGGGACATCCCAAAGTACGTTTGAAGTGTAGTCACTGTTGTAATGTAGGCCAAGCAGCAGCCAATTTGTGCACAGCAAGATCCCACAAGCAGATAAGATGATGAGCAGATGTTGGTTGAGGGATAAATATTGGCCAGGACACCAGGATGAATACCCCTCCACTTCTTTAAAATAGTAGCATGGGATGTTTTAATGTCCACCTAAGAGGACAAACGGGGCCTCGGTTTAACGACTCAAACGAAAGTCGGCAGTGTCGACAATGCAGCACTCCCTCGGTACTGCACTGAAGTGCTAGCCATTGCAGCACTGTCAGGCACATTGGGGGTGAAATTGAACTTGGGCAGTGATGCAAAACAGGCTGCATCACATCAGTCGCCTGTTATACGCACCACCTGGTATTCAACTCCATTGACTGTATTTGAACTAAATGCTGGGCATGCCCTTACAGTGAGAGGCAAAGGCTTTTCTGCCTCTTTTCCAACCCTGTCCATGACCAATTTCACCCTGTGTGTATCTGGTCCACATTACAGTTAAGTTCAATGAACCAAATGTAACTTATTTTTGTATCTTTGAAGTGGTGATAGTTAAGCCTAAAATTAATGTAAATCTATACAGAGTTATTGCTTCCATTTACGTATTCAGTCATAAATCTGCTTTGCAGTTTAAAGCATAAGCCATTGTGGTCAGGTGAGGTCAAATGATCTCATAAATTGTAATGAAGGTTTCCTATTTGATCGCTCAGCTTGCTACAAAAGCCTTAGATCTTCTTTTTGGCATTTCTTCATGGATGAAGATTTTGGGAAGGTTGTAGCCATCGGTTGCAGGCCCACGGGTGGGTAGTCAAGCCTATCCATGACCGGCAGATTCTCCCACAGCAGGTACAAGTGAGGGTGTAGTCGCTGCTGGGGACAATAGGATCTATCCTTCTCCTCCTTTTCTCTTTCATGCTGGTTCTTCGCTAAGTCTCAAAGGTGTCTGTAGCCCTCCTGATGTAGCATCTCCAGGCATCACGATCTATGGCCTGCGCTTCCCACTGGCGATGGTCAATGTGGCACATAGAGAGGGACTTCTTCAGGGATCCTTGAGATATTTGCATGGGGCCCCTCTGTTCTTTTACTCGTGGTCAGCTCTCCTGCTTCCAGGACTTCAATGTTTGGGATGCAGTCCTGCCAGCATATCTTGAGGATGCTGCGGAGGCAGCGCTGATGGAAGCACTCTAGAAGGTGTACATGATGGCGGTATAGGACCCATGACTCGGCACCATACAGAAGGGTGGTGAGGACTATGGCTTTGTACACTTTGAGTTTGGTCTGTGCTCTGAGGCTGTGGTTGCTCCACACACGTTTGGAGAGTCTGCCAAATGTTCTGTTTGTTTTTGAAAGCCTATTGTCCACTTTCTTGTCTATGGTGGCATCAAACAAGATGACGCTCTCCAAATAAGTAAATTGCTTGACAGCATTCAGCTCGGTTCCCTTGATGACAATGCTTGGTGGTCTATATTCTTCTTGGGGTGCAGGCTGATGCAGGACTTCAGTTTTCTTTAAACTGATTTTTTGTCCAAAGAGTTGTGCCGCCTCGGAAAAATGTGCTGTTATATGTTGCGGGTCTGACTGACTGTGGGACAGGAGAGCATAGTCATTGGTGAAAAGAAGTTCATGGATGAGTTTTTCTTGTGTCTTTGTGTGAGCCTGAAGACGCCTGAGGTTGAAAAGGCCTCCATCAGTCAGGAAGCGTATGTAAACTCCTCCTTAAGGTCTTCCATTGCCTGCTGCAGCATCATGCTGAAAAAGATGGTGAATAGAGTCAGGCCAGCACACATCCCTGCTTCATGCCATTGGAGGTATGGAAGGGACTCGAAAGACCACAGTCTTGCTTGACTTGTCCACACTGATTTTCATGAAACTGCTTCAACATGGCCAGGAACCTGGGTGGGCATTCACGTTTTTCAAGGATTTTCCAAAGTCCATTTCTGCTCATCGTGTCGAATGCCTTGGTGAGGTCTACGAAAATGACGTACAGGCCTTTGTTTTGCTCACAACACTTTTTTTAATAACTGTCTGAGTGCAAATACCATGTCTGTGGTGCCTCTGTTTGCTCTAAGACCACACTGGCTCTCTGGGAGGTTTTCTTCCGCAGTGGTAGGAACAAGCCTGTTCAGAAGTATTCTCGCCAGGATCTTCCCAGCAATAGAAAGGAGGGTGATCCCACGGTAGTTGGAGCAGTCTGTTTTTTCTCCTTTGTTTTTGTATAAGGTGATGATAACGGCATCACGAAGATCTTGTGGAACCCAGCCCTGTTCCCAGCAGGCTGTGAAAAACCTATGGAGCTTGGTGTATAGGGCAGGGTGACCATGCTTCAAGGCTTCAAGTAGAATTCCATCGGCTCCGGGGGCTTTGTTCTTCTTCATCTGGTTGATGGCAGTCACAGTTTCCTCCGGAGTTGGGCTCTCAATTCAGTGATTCCTTGACAGGCTGTTGTTGGCTGTGATTGATGGCAGTATCATGCACTGTGCACTTGGCACTGAAGAGAGTTTCAAAGTGCTCCAACCAGCGATCCAGGACTAATTCCTTGTCAGTGTGTAGGGTCTTGCCATTGGCGCTCCTCAGGGGGATTTGGGTTTTGGTTAGATAGAGTATAGGTAAAGACATACTCTAGGTCGCAGTGAGTGAAGGCTTGTCTGGGGGACAGGTGGGTGGGGCGGGCGTTGAACAAGAGAAAAATATCTGATGCAAAAACGTAGCCACTGACACAGATTGATTGATAGTACAATGTCCACAAGATATATTTGGCAACTTTCTACCAATTTTGTTCTGTCATATAATAGAGAAGGTATGACCTGAGGGTAGACTCAACCTTGTGTCAATTTTGTGTTACAGACACTGATCTCTGCCCAGTGTCTTCACAAAAAGTCAACAAAAGCCCACGTGTTTCCTTATCAACCAAGCAATTGAAAGTTGCAACAAGTTGGAACAGCTGTTACTATTAACGTTCTATTTTGGAATAAGCCTAATTCAGAGGTTATAGCCTAAATCACATGGTCTGATAGTGAAACTTTATGAGGGCATAAGTGGTCTTGTGTTATTTCTCAAAAACAATTTTCAGTTACGTTGGTGTTGTGCTCAACTCAGTCCAGTGCTATATTACCAGATATTAGCTGTGAACAAGATCACATTTCAGTTCATAGTGGCACCAAGCACAAAGGAAATAGTCATGAAGAGCCCAGAAAATGCTACTGGCAGAACGTAGGAGAAGTGAAGGCTGAGGGAGATAGGTAGTCCCACCATTAATTATTGTGTAGTCTGAGTACCTGAAGCGAAAAGTGTATTTGTGGTGTAGTGGATAGATTGAGTACTGGGGAGGAGGATGAATATGAAAAGAAGCAGGTTATGTTGCATTGGCTTTAGGAATTCAGACCAGCAGGTATTTACAGCGCTGATCAATTCATTTCAGTAACCATCAACTTTATTTATGGGAACATAACACGCATACCAATCCTATATGGCATGTTGCGTTGTGATTTTGAACTGCACTGTTTCTCCCCCTTTTAAGTAGTTTGCTTTGGGATGGCATGTGATATAAGAAAAATTCTAGTTCCATGCAAAATTAGGAGCTACTTGCTTCTACTGTGATTACGTGTTCGGAAAAATATATTAATACTAAGCTTTAGTATAAATTGTTACAATCACTACTATGTAGGTCCTGACAGCTGATATTGTGGCTTCTCTTCTGAAGCTCTGATTTAAAAGAAGGAAAGAGTTTGCATTTAATTAGCACTTTTTACAGCTCCAGGACACGCCACTCTCCACAGGCAATGAAGTACTATTGACATGTAGTTACTGTTGTAATGCAGGAAAGGTGGCATCAAATTTGCACACAGCAAGCTCCCATTAACAGCAATGTGGATATAGCCAGATAATCTGTTTTATGAATTTGTTTTGGGATAAATATTGGTGAGGGCATTGGGGAGAATTCCCATACTCTTCTTTAAATAGTGCCAAAGGATATTAGACATCTACCCAGCAAGTCAATTGGGACCTCATTTTAACATCTCATCCAAACGCAGCACCTCAGGCAATGCAGCACACCCTCAGTACTACATTGGAGAGTTATCCTTGATGTCGTGCTCAAGCATCTGGAATAGGACATGGAACCCACAACCTTTCGTCTTAAAGGCAAGAACGCTACTGCTGAGCCATGGCTGACCTATGCCAGGGTTCACTTCCCCAGATGCCAGCTGCATTCCAGGTGGTCAATTCTCTTATGTGAGCAAAGGTAGTTTGCACTGACTTTACCTGACCAGGCTGAGGTGAGCCCATAGATTGGAACCCGCACATGGAGCTTACGTGCTGTATCGACTGACCTATTAGACTAGTGAAGGTGAGAGCTCCAAAGTGTAGGTGTGTGATAGTACAACACCCATGGAGTGTGGAGATGAACAAGAATCTAGACTCACTACAGCAGAAGGTGAAAGACAGAGTATAGTTTGGGAGGAGGTTGTAGAGGTAATTGGCAGAGGCCGAAACCTTTCCCTGACAAGTGATACAATGCTGTCCTTCAACACCATGTTATCTTATTGTGTGTTTATTTAAAAAAAGAAAAATTTTCATGAGGCTGGTGCACCTTTGATATACCTTCGCTAAAAATCTCTGGGACTTTTCTTTTGTAGATACAGTTCAAAGTAATAAGCCAGCATCAAATTATCCCAGGCAGTATAAACACTCACAAACTATTTACCTGATAATATCATTGTCTATTGGAGTTCTTTGTAATAAACAATATATCACAACTGAAGTGTAAGAACTCCGAACCTGCTAATCAGGATCGCTTACCCTGGTCATTTATCCCATTGCTGTTTGTGGGATCTTGCTGTGTGCAATCTGGCTCCCACACTTTCAACATTACAACAGTGACTACATTTCAAAGGAACTTCATTAGCTGCCAAGCACTTTCAGACGTCCTGAGGTCATGCTAGATGCTATATAAATGCAAGTCGTTCTTTTTCATTCTGTAGGGCTGAGGCAGAACACCAGCTGATTTAACGTTCTGAGCACTATCCTTGATTAAAAGTATTTCAATGAAGGGTTATCTCTGAAACATTAAGTGATTCATCAGGTGCTAACTGGTCAATTGTGCATCTTCTGTATTTACTTTGTGTTACGACCAAGGCGGGATGATTGCACTGTTAACTCAGTCCCACTTCTCCACAGGTCACAACATATATTTAAATTTTCCCACTTACCGAAACAATCAGATACTCCATTTTCCCCAGAATAAAGCACACCAACCAGGTTTCTTTAATAAACAACAAAATTATCAGTTTATTATAAACCAAATTTTAACCAGTAAAGAAGTAAATCATACAAATTGAAATATTAAAGCCCCTTATTTATCCTAGCCCTCACACATGTACATATACACACATACACGTACATACACAACTGCTTAACTGGGAAAAAATAAAAGGGATATTTGTATAAAGCTGTTACAAAGCAATAGAAGGATTAAAAAAACACTTAGGCTGAAAAGAAGGTATGGAAAGATGTCCTATGTGTTGGTTAGGAGTTCCAAATGTGAATAGGTGGCTATCACTAGGATCTTCCCAGAACAGTTCCTTCCAGGCGATGTTGAAGATCAGTTTGGGTAGGCTTTCCAAGACATGCAGCTACAGAAGCTCCAGATTAGTTCTTACAGCAGGAATGCAGCAACAAGGTTTTAGATCCCACACATTCAGTGCAAGATTTCTTCAAAGGTGCAGGATTTCTTTTCAAGAGAAAGAGATGAGCCGTCTTCTCCTGGCAGGTCAATAAGCAAACTGGCTCTTTTTTTAACAGTTCAAATTGAAACTAAAACTTTTTCTAGAAACAAGCTTCCTGACAATCTTAAATCTTGGCTTGTCACTTCTTTGTAAACATCTCTCTAAGTCAAAAACAACCCTTCTGGGTTACTGGTGCCTTCCAGTAACTGCAGTTCAAGATCAATCGAAACCTTCTGGTACATTCTTTAAAAAAAACATGACATTCAGCCAGCTCTTCAAGATTCCAGATGAATCAGTGTCCATAATTCTAATATAAGTCCTTACCACATATTTTACAAAAGAAATAGAAGCAAATTTGTAACATTTGGAACTCCAGGACCGCTCGCTTTTCTTTTTGACCCCAGTAAGATTTGTTAGGCATGACAAAAATATATTTGTTGCCTTTGCAGCATCAGGTCAGTGTTCGCTGTTGACACTGACACTGTGGAAGTTTATTTTACAGTACTGGTGGAGCCTGTGAACAGAAACATTTGAATTTGGATCACGGTTGCATGTTTGTCTAACTTCCAATAGTATTGTTATCCGACTTGTCAGCTTGACACAGTTTCTCACCTCTGAGGTGAAAGATTGAGAGTTCAGGTCCCACAATGGATTTGAGTTGATAATTGGCACTGAATGTTTGAAGGCTGCATAGAGGACATTATTCCCAAAAGGAGATGATTGGATAATTCCTAAATCAATCAATCACTGTTGTCAGTGACCTGGGTTGATTTTACACACATTGTGTGATGTAACGATTCTCTACTCATTGCATTTTGCTGGCAAAATAAGCTTGCTTTTATTGGGAGACTGAGCAGTCTGTGCCCACATGCAGCAAGACCTGGACAACATTCAGGCTTGAGCTGGTAAGTGGCAAGCCAGTGTCATATAAATGCAAGTTCTATTATACAATGATTCAGAATTTCATGTGCGGAGCTGACCTCAGTGTAAATTATCTCCCTGACTGTTCTCTTTCTTCCCAGCAAGAGTGTAAGGGAGTCTGACCTTGCTGAACACAAGTAAAATGATATATAAGCACAGGACGGGCACATGGGATATGGACTGCAGCTCATTTGGAGCATAAACACCAAACGGACTGATTGTGCCAAACGACCTGCTTCCATGTTGTAATCAAATGTGATGGCTTGCAGTACTTGCCAAGGAATTTTTTTTTGAAGAGTGATGTTTGAGTCAGTTGTAGCAGGTCAGACAGAGTTTACTTTATACTTCCTTGTCTTGATACAAGAGCTGTCACTGTGTAGTAGTAACGGAAAGGCAGACTCTGACTGGAATACCATTATCCTCAGTGTTACGACAGATCATGATATAAATAAATGCAACTCATTTCAAATCCCATAGCTGTTCCATGATACAGCCATTTAAAGGCTCCTCGTCATCTTGTTAACATGGCCTCCTGTGCTGTCACAGCAGGTCTATGGACAGAAGTTCTGTTTACTCAAGATGACATCCAAACACAGAATCACAGAATTGTTACAGTTCAGAAGGAGGCCATTCGGGCTATCTTTTCTGTACCAGCTCCTAAATGGCCTCCCCCTTATTCTGAGACTATGTCCCCCTGGTTCTAGACTCACCAGCTAGGGGAAACATCCTTCCGACATCCATCCTGTCACGCCCTGTAAGAATTTTGTAAATTTCAATGAGATCACCTCTCATTCTTTGAAACTCTAGAGAATACAGAATCACAGAATTGTTATAGTGTAGAAAGAGGCCATTCAGCCCATTTGGCTCTCCGAAAGAGCAATTCACTTAGTGCCATTTCCCTGCCTACTCCCTGTAGCCCTGCACATTCTTCTTTCTCATATAATAGTCTAATTTCCTCTTGAATGCTTCAATTGAACTTGTCTCCGACACACTCGCAGGCAGTGCATTCCAGACCTTAGTCAACTGCAAAAAACTTTTTCCCAATATTGCTTTTGCTTCTTTTACCAATTACTTTAAATCTGTGACCTCTCGTCCTTGATCCTTTCACGCATGGGAACAGTTTCTCCCTATCTATTCTGTCCAGACCCCTCATGATTTTGAATACCTCTATCAAATCTCCTCTCAGCCTTCTCTTCTCCAAAGAAAACAGTCCCAACTTCTCCAACCTATCTTCATAACTGAAATTCCTCATCCCAGGGACCATTCGCGTGAATTTTTTCTGTACCCTCTTTAATGCCTTCACATCTTTCCTCAAGTGCAGCACCCAGAACTAAATGCAATACTCCAGCTGAGGCCGAACTAGTGTCTTATACAAGTTCAACATAACTTCCTTGCTCTTGTACTCTCTTTCCCTATTAATAAAGCCCAGGATACTGAATGTTTTATTAATATGTTTATGTTTATGTTTAGTTTAGAGATACAGCACTGAAACAGGCCCTTCGGCGCACCGAGTCTGTGCCGACCATCAACCACCCATTTATACTAATCCTACACTAATCCCATATTCCTACCACATCCCCACCTGTTCCTATATTTCCCTACCACCTATCTATACTAGGGGCAATTTATAATGGCCAATTTACCTACCAACCTGCAAGTCTTTTGGCTTGTGGGAGGAAACCGGAGCACCCGGAGGAAACCCATGCAGACACAGGGAGAACTTGCAAACTCCACATAGGCAGTACCCAGAATTGAACGCGGGTCGCTGGAGCTGTGAGGCTGCAGTGCTAACCACTGCGCCACTGTGCCGGGTTACTAGAGTTTTTTTTTAAATTTCCAAACTATACTTTATTCATAAAAATCTGTAAAAAATACATTACAAAACAGTTCCAAACAGCACCAAGTCAAAAAACACAAACAGTGCAAAGGAGATCAGTTTCCTTCAATACAATTATGAGTTGCCTCACAACCCTTCCATTTCATTTCTCATGCCAGATACATTTTTACATTTTACAGCAAACGAAAATTTTCCCGATACAGTTCGAGGGGTTTCCCATGGATCCAGCCCCTCAGTTCAGCTTGGTGGGGGGACCTTACACTGTGGTCTTTCCCCATTGAGCCTTTGCTGCTGCTGCCCCAAGCTTTAGTGCGTCCCTCAGCACGTAGTCCTGGACCTTGGAATGAGCCAGTCTGCAACATTCGGTCGTGGACAAGTCTTTGCGCTGGAAGACCAGCAAGTTTCGGGCAGACAAAAGGGCATCTTTCACCGAATTGATGGTCCTCCAGCAGCAGTTGATGTTTATCTCGGTGTGCGTCCCTGGGAACAGCCCGTAGAGCACAGACTCCTGTGTTACCGAGCTGCTTGGGATGAACCTCGACAAAAACCACTGCATCTCTTTCCACACCTGCTTTGCAAAGACACATTCCAGGAGGAGGTGGGCAACTGTCTCTTCCCCACCACAGCCACCGCGGGGGCATTGTGCGAACGGGGTGAGACTTCGGGTGTGCAGGAAGGATCTGACGGGGAGGGCTCTTCTCACCACAAGCTACATCTTGGTGCTTGTTTGAAAGTTCTGGTGATGAGGTATTCCGCCAAATGACTTTGGCGGTCTGCTCGGGGAACCATCCGACAGGATCCACCGTCTCCTTTTCCCGTAGGGCCTTGAGGACATTCCGTGCAGACCACTGCCTGATGGACCGGTGGTCAAAGGTGTTTTCCCGCAGAAACTGCTCCACGAAGGATAGGTGGTACGGCGCGGTCCAACTGGATGGAGCGTTCCGCGGCAGTGTGACCAGGCCCATCCTTCGCAACACCGGGGACAGATAGAACCTCAGCACGTAGTGACACTTGGAGTTTGCATACTGGAGGTCTACACACAGCTTGATGCAGCCGCACACGAAGGTGGTCATCAGGATGAGGGCCACGTTGGGTACATTTTTCCCGCCCTTATCCAGAGGTTTGAACATCATGTCCCTCCGGACCCGGTCCATTTTAGATCCCCAGATGAAGCGGAAAATGGCTCGGGTGACCGCCACAGCGCAGGAATGGGGTATGGGCCAGACCTGCGCCACGTACAACAACAACGTGAGCGCCTCGCACCCGATGACCAGGTTCCTACCCACAATGGAGAGAGATCGCTGCCCCCACATGCTCAACTTGTGTTGTACCTTGGCTACTCGCTCCTCCCAGGTTTTGGTGCACGCCCCGGCCCTTCTGAACCATATCCCCAGCACCTTCAGGTAGTCTGACCTGACGGTGAAGGGTCAAAGGATCAGTCAGCCCAGTTCCCAAAGAACATGGCCTCGCTCTTATTGGTTGCTAGAGTGTTATCTTGACTGAAAGTACTGGAGAGAAAGAACTTGCACTAATACAGCACCTATCATGATCTCAGGAGATGGCAAAGCACTTTACAGCCAATGCAGTACTTTGCAAGTGCTGTCACTGTTGTAATGTAGGAACACAGCAGCCAATTTGCACGCAGCAAGCTCCCAAAAAGGCATTTTTTTTAGTGTGATATTGGTTGAATGATAAATATTGCCCAGGACACCAAAGATAACTCTTTTTTTTTAAATATTAGCATGGGATCTTTTGCACCCACTTGAGAGAGCAGACAGGGCCTCAGTTCAACATCGCAGCATCCCTGACAGGACAGCACTCCCTCAGTACTGCACTGGAGTGTCTAGACTTTAGTGCATAAGTCTCTGGAGTTGGACCATGAACTTCTGACTCAGAGGTGTATATTTAAAAATTAAATCAGCATCGATACTGCCATAGCTCAGTGGGTGAATGCATTGGATGGTGGAGTACTGACTCAAAACAGAAAATAAAGAACATGCTGGAAACTGAAATAAAGGCAGTAAATGTTGCACAGACAGAGCTCATCCATCAGCACCTGAGGAGAGAAAAGGGGTTAACATTTCAGAAGGTAGTGACAACAGAACTGGAAACCTGGAGATAAGCAAGTCCCTTTGTAGGAT
The DNA here is from genome assembly GCF_036365525.1 of Heterodontus francisci. Taxonomy (NCBI): domain Eukaryota; kingdom Metazoa; phylum Chordata; class Chondrichthyes; order Heterodontiformes; family Heterodontidae; genus Heterodontus; species Heterodontus francisci. The sequence continues at coordinate 19,125,859 of NC_090377.1, read as the reverse complement.
TCAGTGAAATGAAGGTTGCAGTGGATGGAGGGAGAGAGGATTGAATCCGATTCAATGAGTAATTCTGTGTGGAGTTAGCTGATATCATTTTGGCAGCAAAGGTGACCCTTGCTAGATTATGCAAATTGCTGCATTCTAGTTTAAAGCTGCTGGAATATGCAAATATGTTGATTCTAGATGAGCGATGCTGGAATATGCAAATAGGTTCAATCTGCCTGAGTGTGGAATCATTTGAGATGCAACATTTCTGAAATTGTCTCAGAACTGCTTCCACCTAATTAGGATCTCTGAAACAGGCTGAAATTACTTTATAATGCTGAATTCACTGATCTCGGTTTTTCATCCCACATTCCCTTTGAGTGTGTCGCCCTGTCATTAGCACAATGTTACCAAGTTAATTGCATAAATGTAAAATAATCAAGTCCAGTGGCATCACGAAAGACCAATGTTTTCACGATGTTTTCACAAATGTGAGGTAATGCATTTTGGAAGGTCTAATGCAGGTGGGAGGTATACAGTAAATGGCAGAACCCTTAGGAGTATTGACAGGCAGAGAGATCTGGGCGTACAGGTCCACAGGTCACTGAGAGTGGCAACGCAGGTGGATAAGGTAGGCATAGAGTATAAAAATTGGCAAGTCATGTTGCAGCTGTACAGAACCTTAGTTAGGCCACACTTAGAATATTGCGTGCAATTCTGGTCGCCACACTACCAGAAGGAGGTGGAGGCTTTGGAGAGGGTACAGAGGAGGTTTACCAGGATGTTGCCTGGTCTGGAGGGCATTAGCTATGAGGAGAGGTTGGAAAAACTCGGATTGTTTTCACTGCAACGACGGAGTTGGAGGGGCGACCTGATAGAGGTTAACAAAGTTATGAGCGGCATGGACAGAGTGGATAGTCAGAAGCTTTTTCCCAGGGTGGAAGAGTCAGTTACTAGGGGACATAGGTTTAAGGTGCGAGGGGCAAAGTTTAGAGGGGATGTGCGAGGCAAGTTTTTTACACGGAGGGTGGTGAGTGTCTGGAACTTGCTGCCAGGGGAGGTGGTGGAAGCAGATACGATAGCGACGTTTAAGAGACATCTTGACAAATATATGAATAGGAAGGGAATAGAGGGATATGGGCCCCGGAAGTGCAGAAGGTGTTAGTTTCGGCAGGCATCAAGATCGGCGCAGGCTTGGAGGGCCGAATAGCTTGTTCCTGTGCTGTACTGTTCTTTGTTCTTTGTTTGCTCTAATGTGCTAGCTGCACAATAAGATACCAGCTATACCTCAATGGATAGCACTCTCCTCTGAGTTAGATGGTTGTGGGTTCAAGTCCCATTCCAGGCACTTGAACACATAAACTAGGCTGATGCTTCTCTGTAGTAGTGAGGAAGTGCTGCAGTTATCTTTTGGATGAGATGGTAAATCTGCCTTCTCAGGTGGATGTCAATGATCTCATGGCACATCACCAAAACAGATTATCTAATCATTTATCTTGTTGTTTGTGGGAGCTTGCTGTGCACAAATTCTGCATTGCCCACATTACCAAGTGACTAAATGCCAGAAGTACTTAATTAGCTCTAAAGCACTTTGGGAAATTGTGAGGTTGTGAAAGGGGCTGCTATATAAATGAAAGTCCTTGTTCTAAATATGGATACTTTAAAGGCACAGCCTTGTTAACCTAAATATTTTACCAAATACTGTACCTTGCCTTTAATTGGTTCTTGGTCATAGAATCGTGGAAATTTGAGCATGCATAGACACGATGGGGTGAATTTTAACCCCCAGAAATGAATGGGTTGGGGATCAGATGAGATGTAATTTTTTTTTAAAATCTGAAGCCAAGCCCAAACCTGCCTCTAACCTTCCCACTTCGGGGTTTAACAGAGAGGGGACAAGAGGCAGGCCACCAACCCATTCCCAGGAGGCGGGCTGTTCATTTAAATCTTGTAATGAGGCTAGAAGTCTCACATTTAACCTGTCTAACAGGCCAGTCCAGTTTCCCAGGCCTCAGGACACCCAACAACCCCAGGGAGGCAGGGACAGCTTCAGAGAAAATGCCAGCATCCTCACAGCAATGCTTATGGGCCAGGCAGAACAGAAGTGCTTCCCCACAACTGCCCACCCCTCCCAGCCCCCAAGCTTACCTTCATCCCTGGTATCAGACCCTGCCATCAGAACTCCCCTCCAAAGGCCCTATCCCCCCAGGTTTTCACAGATTGGAACCCACTGCCATTCCCCCCCACCTTCCCCACCACACCACCACCCCCCACCCCCCCCCCCCCCACCGCACACGCTCCCAATAGCAGCTGCAGACTCCTTACCTGTGGCTGCGGCTGCAGCCTGCTCTGGAGCGCATAAGGTCCTTGAATTCCCTCCCTGACAGCACGGTGGGAGCACTTTCACCACGTGGTCTGCAGCAGTTCAAGAAGGTGGCTCACCACCTCTTTCACAAGGACAGCCAGGGATGAGCAATAAATGCTGCCTTTTCCAGCAATGCCCGCAGCCTGAGAATAAATGTAAAATATTCATGCAATCCCCTATTTGAAGATGGTCCTTTCTGCACCATTTCCACTTCTCAGATTTGGGGCCTTGTTGAATGGAATTGTGAATTTGTGCTGGACTCAGGATTAACGTGGCTCAAACTGATTTCACTTCAGACAGCGGAAATGCAAGACTTTCATCCATCAGATCTGGCTGTGTTCAACGGCTAACTCACAGAACTGAAAGTGCAGTGTTCTAATACATTGTGTCATCCATTGCCCTCAGGGCCTGATGGTAAACTGCAAACTGCTGACTGGTTTTACAGCTGTTGAAGCCCTTTACATTGTGGCTGTTGTCTGATCCTACAGCAAACATCAAGTTATCTGCTCCAGCAACCTCCTCAGCAACCTGCCCCAAACTAACACAACCTGATATGACAGCTCAATCCTCAGGTGATCGCCTTTCATCCTGTCAATTAACAAAGCTGTGTACTCCCACCTCTGGCACATCCCTTATGTTTATCCAACAACAACAAGGTGCATTTATAGAGCATCTTTAATGTAGTCAAATGTCCCAAGGTACTTCACAGGAGCAAAATCAAACAAAATTTGATACCGAGCAACATATTAGGACAGATGAGCAAAATCTTGATCAAAGAGGTAGGTTTTAAAGAGCATCTTAAAGGAGGTGAGAAAGGAATTCCAGAGCTTAGTTCCTAGGCAGCTGAAGGCACGGTCGCCAATGGTGGAGCGATTAAAATTGGGGACTTTCAAGTGTCCAGAATTGGAAGAGCACAGAGATCTTGGAGGGTTGTAGGGGTGGAGGAGGTTACATAGATAGAAATGGAAGAGGCCAAGAAGGAATTTGAAAACAAGGTCGAGAATTTTAAAAACGAGATGTTGCCAGACCGGGAGCTACTGCAAGTCAGCAAGCACAAGGGTGATGGGTGAATGGGTCATGATACAAGTTAGGATGTGGGTAGCAGAGTTTTGGATGAGCTCAGATTTATGGAGGGTGGGAGGCCAGCCCGGTGAGCATTGGAAAAGTCAAGACTAGAGGTAAGAAGGCATGGATGGGAGTTTCAGCAGCAGATGAGCTGAGAGGCAGGGACAGAGTCAGGTGATGCTATGGAGGTGGAAGTCTTGGGGTTAGCTCAGAAGCTCATCTCGGGGTCAAATATGGCACCAAGGTTGCAAACTGTCTGGTTCAGCCTCAGACAGTTGCTAGGGAGAGCTTTTGGCGTTGATACTGTAATCAACTATTTCAATGCCTCACTACGGAATAAGGGGTGCATGGAGAGGAAACTTCACCTGAGTGAAACATAGAGTGTGAAGGTGGAAATTTGGTTCAAGTGGTAAGTTCTAGTAAGTTTTACTCAAGTTTCAATTTAGATTTAGAGTCAAGTTCTGACATAGAACTTTCAAACTTCAAGTTAGTTAAATTGTCTTGTTAAACAGGGAGCTGCCTGGCAGTGGCAGTTATCTGTCATTCATCTAAAGGTAATTGATTCAATAGGTGTTAATTACTGTAGCAGGAAGATAAGCCAGTGACTCATCAGAGGCTCTTTCAAAGCAGTCAGGTTTTCAAACTGCACTGAGTAAGGGGTGCACGGAGAGGAGAATTTACCTGAGTGAGACGTAGTCAGAGTGTGAAGGTGGAAATTTAGTTCACTTGGGAATTCAGTGCAGAGGGGAAAAGGGATGCTCTTTTTTCAGCTTCCAGTCGCTGTAAAAAATGCAAGTGGCTGTTCTGAAATAAAGGGTAACCTGGAGACAACAGCAAGAGTTTAGGGTGGTGAGTCTGTGAGTTCAGAGCATTCCAAAGAAAATTGACATGTGACAATACAACAAAGAAGGTAAGTGATTGGCCGGTGAACATTTTTTCTTATTCTCTCATATAAATTAAGGAATTTTAATTGGGGTTGAAATAATAAGAATAAGAATCTTCTGAGACTCAGGTAATTTATTAGTAAGGTTTTATTAATAGTAAGCTTTACTAGCAATAGTAAAGCTTATTAGTAGTGGGGCTTCGTACTAGTGAGGTTTATTAATTATATATTAATTAAGAAAAATAAATTCACACATAATAAAGATGGCAGGGCAGGTGATGTGTTGTGGCTGCAGTATGTGGGAACTGGTGGACCCCAGTGTGATCCACAGCAAACCTGTTTGCAGTAAGTGTCTGCAGCTCGAGGAGATTCGGCTCAGAGTCAGTGAGCTGGAGGCTGAGCTACCACTGCGATGCATCAGGGATGGAGAAAGTTACCTGGACACTTGGTTCCAGAAGGCAGTCACACCCTTTAGGATAGGATCTTCTGATTTTGTCAGTGGTCAGAGACAGGAGGGTATGACTGCAAGTGAGACAGGTAAGGGGATCGAGAAGGCAGAAGTGGAGAAGCCTCAGCCCTTGCAATTGCCCAACAGGTTTGAGGTTCTCTCAGCTTGTATGGATGAGAGCAAGTGCTGCAGGGTAGATGAGCAAACTGACCATGACAGCGAGTTACAGGAAGCCATTCAAGTGGGGGGAGTAAATAGGAATGTAGTGGTAGTGGTAGATTGTATAGATAGACACATTTCTCTGTGGCCAAGAGCGAGAATCCAGGAGGCTATGTTGCCTTCCGGTGCCAGAGTTCGGGATATCTGCTCAGGGCTGGGGAGGAACTTTCAATAGGAGGGGGAGGATCCAGCTGTTGTTGTCCACGTGGGTACCAAAGACATAGTTAGGACCAGGAAAGAAGTCCTGCACAGGGAGTATGAGCAGCTAGGAACTAAATTAAAAAGCAGAACCTCAAAGGTAATCATTATTACCTGAGCATCAAGCAAATTGGCATAGGGTAAATAATATTAGTGAGTTAAATGCGTGGCTCATAGATTGGTGCAGGAGAAATGGGTTTTGATTCATGAGACACTTGTACCAGTACTGAGAAAAGTGGGAGCTGTATAGTTGGGGTAGTCTTCACCTGAACCATGCTGGGACCAGTGTTCTGGCAAGTCATATAACTAAGCTTTCAACTAAATAGTGGAGGTGAGGGATCAAGTGAGAGAAGGCGTGATAATTTAAAGAGAGAGGAGAAGGCAAGAGAGCAAAGTAGCAATAAGGGTAGTGATAATCAGAGTGTGGCAGGAAGGGACAGAGCATACAAACTTAAGAGTGCACCAGCAGATAAGGCTAGAGGTTGTGAAAATTATAAGAAGACAGAACTAAAGGCACTCTATCAGAATGCACATGACATCTGCAACAAGGTAGATGAATTGACAGCACAAACAGAAGGAAACAGGTCTGATCCAATTGCCATTATGGAGAAATGGCTTCAGGGTGACCAAGGCTGGGAACTGATTGCCTTGCTGCATATGGACATGGACTGCTTCAGTATCTGAGGAGTTGTGAAGGGTACTGAAGATTGTACAATCATAAGAACATAAGAAATAGGAGCAGGAGTAGGCCATTCGGCTCCTCAAGCCTGCCCCGCCATTCAATAAGATCATGGCTAATCTGCCCCAGACCTCAACTCCTCTTTCGTGCCAGCTCCTCGTAGTCTTCAACTCCCCGATATTTCAAAAATCTATCTACCTCCTCTTTAAATACTTGCAGTGATCTAGCCTCCACAACTCTCTGGGGTAGAGAATTCCAGACATTCACTACCCTCTGAGAGAAGAAATTCCTTCGCATCTCAGTTTTAAATGAGTGTCCCTTTATTCTGTAATTATGTCCCCTAGTTCGAGATTCCCCCACTAGTGGAAACATCTTCTCAACATCTACCCTGTCAAGCCCCCTCAGAATCTTGTACGTTTCACTAAGATCACCCCTCATTCTTCTAAACTGTAATGAATAAAGGCCTAACCTGTTTAGTCATTCTTGATAAGTCAACCCCTTCATCCCAGGAATCAGCCTAGTGAATCTCTTTTGAACTGCCTCCAATGCCAGTATGTCCTTTCTTAAATACAGGGACCAAAACTCTACGCAGTACTCCAGGTGCGGCCTCACAAACAGCCTGTACAATTGTATCAAGACTTGCCTATTATTAAACTCCTACCCCCTAGCAATAAAGGCCAAAATTCCATTTGCCTTCTTAATTACTTGCTGCACCTGCATGCTAACTTTTTGTGTTTCATACACAAGAACACCCAGATCCCTCTGTGCTGCACTTTTTTGGAGTCTCTCTCTATTTCAATAATAGGCCGGAATTTTACAGTGGGCAGACAGGAGCCAGACTCCGATGTAAATGTCGGTGCCGAACCTGCTTCCGCCCAGCCTGGGGATCCGTCCCGTATTTTACGGATCCCTAGGCTTTAATTGGCCAGAGGCAGGACTTCCACCCACTTGAAGGAGGAGGTCCCGCCTCAGTGAGCTGCCAGCCAATCAGCGGGCCGGCAGCTCTTAGTCTTAGCAGCGCTACCGGGGGTGGGGGGTTGGTGGTGGCCACTGCTAGGACTGCAGCCCAGCTGACCAAGGAGGATACCAAGGAGCCGGGACTGAAGGCAAGTTTGGGTTGCCTCACCAGGGCAATCGGTCATGCCCTGGTGAGGCTAGGGTGGTCGTTTGGGGGGACGGGACCGTCTTGATTCCTAGGGTTGGGTTGGGAGGCGGGGGCGGCCCTCAATCGGGGTGCGGAAAAGCCGGCAGCTATAGCTGAGTGGCCTTTCACATCCCCGGCACACCCGCTTGCCAAGGGTAAAATACCCGTGCCGGCGGGCGAGGTCCCTTAAATGACTGTTGTGGCCACTTAAGGGTCTTGATTGGCCTCGGGCGTGCGGGCCGCTTCTCACCACCCCCACCCCCCCACCCCCCACCCCCCCCCCACCTCGCCAGACCTCCATAAACTTGGTCGGAGGCGGAATCGGGGCGGTTAGGCCTCCCGGAGCCTGCCCCTCAATTTTATGCCACCCCTACGCCACCATCTGGCCCGCTGGGGCGGCGTAAAATTTCAGCCATAGTCTGCCTTTTGATTCTTCCTACTAAAGTGCATGACCTCACACTTTCCTACATTAAACTCCATCTGCCAAGTTTTTGCTCACTCACTCAACCTATCTATATCCCCTTGAAGATTCCTTATTTTCTTACCAAAACATGCCCTCCCACCTATTTTTGTATCATCAGCAAATTTGGATATATTACAAACTGCCCCCTCCTCCAAGTCATTCATATAGATAGTAAATAATTGAGGCCCTACGATTGATCCTTGTGGCACTCCACTAGTCACTCCAACCTGAATAAGACCCATTAATCCCGACTCTCTGTCTTCTGTGAGTTAACCAATCCTCAATCCATTCTAATACATTACCCCAATACCATGAGCTCCTATCTTGTGAAATAATCTTTTATATGTCACCTTATCGAATGCCTTCTGGAAATCCAAATACACTAGATCTACCAGTTCCCCTTTATCAACTCTGCTTATTATATCCTCAAAGAACTAGAACAAATTTGTCAAACATGATTTCCTTTTCACAGAACCATGTTGACTCTGTTTGATTGCGTTAAGCTTTTCTAAATGTCCTGCTATTTTTTCATTAATAATGGACTCTAGCATTTTCCCAATGATTAATGCTCGGCTGACTGGCCTATAATTTCCTGCTTTTTGTTTCCCTCTCTTCTTGAACCGGGGCGCCACATTAGCGGTTTTCCAATCCACTGGGACCTTCCTGGAATACAGTGAGTTCTGGAATATTTCAACCAATGTCTCCACTATCTCTGCAGCCACTTTCTTTAAGATCCTTGGATGCAGGCCATCAGGGCCTGGCAACTCGTCTGCCTTTATTCCCATTAGATTGTCAAATACCTTGTCCCTCATGATAGAGACTGTTACAAGATCTTTCCTCCCATTAGCTCCTTGCTTATCTGATATCTGTGGGATGTTTATAGCGTTCTCTGAAGAAGACCGATGCAAATTATTGGTTTAAATTTTCTGCCATTTCCCTGTTCCCCGTTATCAATTCTCCAGTCGCATCTTCCAAGGGTCCCACACTCACTTTAGCTACTCTCTTTTTATATACCTGTAGAAGCTCTTGCTGTTTGCCTTAGTTTTTTTGATTGGATACTCTCCTTGACCGCCTTTGTTAACCATGGATAGTTCATCCTTCTCATCGAGTCCTTCTTTTTGACCGGGATAAATTTTTGCTGAGAGATATGAAATATCGGCTTAAATGTCTGCCACTGTTCATCCACTGACCTTCCTAGCCCACTTTAGACAACTCTTTCTTCATACCTCTGTAATTGCCCTTGTTTAAGTTGAGAACTCGAGTTGCTCACCCTCAAACTGAATTTGAAATTCTACCATGTTGTGATCGCTACCCCCTAGACGATCCTTAACTACGATATCTCTTATTAATCCTACGTCATTACACATTACTAGATCTAAAATAGCCTGTTCCCAGGTAGGTTCTGCAATGTGTTTTTCTAAGTAACAATCCCTGATGCACTCTACAAATTCGTCTTCCATGTTACCTCTGCCAATTTGATTTGTCCAGTCAATATGCAGATTAAAATCACCCATGACAATTGTAGCACACTTCCTCCACGCCTCCGTTATTTCCTGATTTATACTTTGTCCTACAGTGAGGCAACTCTTTGGGGAATATCATCAGCGAATATCCCCATTTCTTGATTATGATGTAGGAAAGGTCATTGTTGAAGCAGCTGAACATGGTTGGGCCCAGCACACTACCCTAAGGTATACCTGCAGCAATGTCCTGGCCTGAGATGAGTGACCTCCAACAACCACAACCATCTTCCTTTGTGCTAGGTATGACTCCAACCAGTGGAGAGTTTTCCCCTTGATTCCCATTGACTTCTTTTTAGCTAGGGCTTCTTGATGCCCCACTCGGTCAAATGCTGCCTTGAATTCTCACCTCACCTCTTGAGTTACGCTTTTTTGTCCATGTTTGGACCGAGGCTGTAATGAGTTCAGGAACTGAGTGGCCCTAGTGGAACCCAAACTGAGCGTCAGTGAGCAGGTATTTGCTGTTTAAGGCTGCTTGATAACACGGTTGATAACATCTTCTGTTACTTTGCTGATGATTGAGAGTAGGCTGATGGGGCAATAATTGGTCAGGTTGGATTTATCTTTCGTTTTATGTTCAGGACACACAATTTTCCGTATTGTTGGGTAGATGCCAGTGTTGTAGTTATACTGGAAAGCTTGGCTAAGGGCACGAGTAGTTCTGGAGCACAAGTCTTCCGTACTATTGCCAAAATGTTGTCAGAGCCCATAGCGTCTACAGAATCCAGTGCCTTCAGCTGTCTTTTGATATCACCTGGAGTGAATTGAATTGGCTGAAGACTGGCATCTGTGATGCTGGGGACCTCAGGAGGAGACCGAAATGGATCATCCACTTGGCATTTCTGGCTCAAGGTAGTTGCAAATGCTTCAGCTTTGTCTTTTGCACTGAAGTGCTGGGCTCCCGTCATTGAGGATGGGAATATTTGTGGAGCTTCCTCCTCCTGCTAGTTGTTTATTTGTCCACCACCATTCACGACTGGATGTGACAGGACTGCAGAGCTTAGATCTGATCCGTTGGTTGTGGGATCATTTAACCATGTCTATCTCATGCTGCTTCCACTGCTCGCAGTAGTCCTGTGTTGTAGCTTCACCAGGCTGACACCTCATTTTGAGGTATGCCTGGTGCTGCTCTTGGCTTGCCCTCCTACACTCTTCATTGAACCAGGGTTGGTCCCCCGGCTTGATGGTAATGCTAGAGTGGGAAATATGCCAGGCCATGCGGTTACAGATTATGGTTGAACACAATTCTGCTGCTGCTGGTGGTCCACAGTGCCTCATGGATGTCCAGTTTTGAGTTGCTAGATCTGTTCAAAATCTATCCCATTAAGCATGGTCGTAGTGCCACTCAACAACATATACTCAAAGTGAAGATGAGACATCGTCTCCACAAGGACTGTGAGATGGTCACTCTTACCAATACTGTCATGGACAGATGCATCTGTGACAGGTAGATTGGTGAGGACGAGGTCAAGTAAGCTTTTCCCTCTTGTTGGTTCTCTCACCACTTGCCGCAGACCCAGTCTCGCAGCTATGTCCCTCAGGACACGGCCAGCTCGGTTAGCAGTGGTGCTACCGAGCCACTCTTGGTGATAGACATTGAAGTCCCCCACCCAGAGTACATTCTGTGCCTTTTCCACCCTCAGTGCTTCTTCCAATTGGTGTTCAACATGGAGGAGTTAATGGGGGGGGGGGGGGCGGGGGGGGGGGGTGGGATCGCGGTGTGGTAGGTGGTAATCATCAGGAGATTTCCTTGCCCATGTTTGACCTGATACCATGAGACTTTATGGGGTCCAGAATCAACGTTGAGGAGTCCTAGGGCAACTCCCTCCCGACTGTATGCCACAGTGCCACCATCTCTGATGGGTCTGTCCTGTCAGTGGGACAGGACATACCCAGGGATGGTGATGGTGGTGTCAGGGACATTGTAAGGTATGATTCAGTGAGTATAAATATGTCTGGCTGTTATAAAAACAGAAAGTGCTGGAAATACTCAGCAGGTCAGGCAGCACCTGTGGAGAGTGATAAAAGCAAAATACTGCAGATAAAGGAAATCTGAAATAAAAACAAGAAATGCTGGAAATACTCAGCAGGTCTGGCAGCATCTGTGAAGAGAGAAGCAGAGTTAGTGTTGCAGGTCTGTGACCTATCATCAGGACTGGCAAAGGTGGCAAATGTCAGGCTGATGCTTGACTAATCTGTGGGACAAGTCTCCAAATTTTGGCACAAGCCTCCAGATGTTAGTAAGGAGGGAGTTACAGGGTCAACAGGGCTGGGTTTTCCATTGTTGTTTCTGGTGCCTAGGTCGATGCCAGGTGGTCCATCCAGTTTCATTCCTTTTAGCCTTTTCTTAGAGGTTTGGTACAACTGAGTGGCTTGCCAGGCCATTTCAGAGGGCATTTTATAGTCAGCCACATTGCTGTGGGTCTGGAGTCACATGTAGGCCAGACCAGGTTATCAAGTTATTACCACTTTGCTATGTGTGGGATCTTGCTGTGTGCAAATTGGCTTCTGCGTTACCTACATTACAGTAGTGACTTCAAAGTATTGCATTGGCTATAAAGCACTTTTTCAGTGGTTATGAAAAGTGCAAGTCTTTATTCTTTCTTTCTTGGGTTCAAGATTTTCAGCCTCCTTTCCGCATTCCGCTATGTTCTGACCCCCAATTTATCTCGAGACACTTCTCCAGCCAAAATCCCACTACCACACCTTCCATTTCTCCGAGCTCTCATCCCTTCATCAGCCAAATCTTCCAGGTACTGGATCACTATTCATTGGGTCTCTCTTCCAAATCAATGCTCTGTTGTGCTTGTTCATCTTCTTTCAAAAACTTCCTAAAGATTCTTCTCTTTGGACGTGCAATCTTCCCTCCTTATGCTTGCGTCAGATGTTATAATGTTCCGCTATCTCACCCAATTGGACATTCGTCATGTTTGACCCTAGACAGTCAAAGACAGGAACTACAAGCCTGCATTGCTAGCATGGACTGTGAGTTGCAAATGGGACTACAGCATTGTGACTTCAGCTCTGTTACTCACACTGACGGGTGGAAAGGATCCAGGCAGACAGCAGAGCCTCACTATTACAACTTGCTTCTATTGAAATATTATTTATTAATGTAGGGCATCACATTTAGACGGATCCCATTCTCACAACGTGGTGAAACAAGCAGGCTTTCCAGCAGGGGGCACAAGACAGCAATCAGCTCACTGCCTAGTAAAGGTACCAAGCCTGGAATGTATACCCATATCAGCTTCCATGGCAACAGACAGCTGACTGCACTGTTGAAAGATCAGTGCAAACTAATATAGAAATCATCACTCTTTCAGATGAGACGTTAAACTGAGGCCCCGTCTGTCCTCTCAGGTGCACATCAAAGATCCCACAGTACTATTTCGAAGAGCAGCAGGGGAGTTCTCCCGATGTCCTGGCCAATATTTATTCCTCAATCAATGTCACTAAAAAACAGGTTATCTGGTCATTATAACATTGCTGTTTGTAGGATCTTGCTATGTGCACGGCTGCCACGTCTTCTACATGACAACATTGACTACACTTCAAAAGTCCGTCATTGGGTGTTAAAGCAATTTGGAACATCCTGAAGTTGTGAAAGGCGCTATATAAATGCAAGTTTTTTCTTTCATAGTTGAGACCATGCAGTTAGCCTGGTGTCCCCATTTTAAAGGGGTGGGGTAGACAGGGAGGAGGGTACATGCAAGTACCCTGTATGGGTATGGGTACATGCAAGCCCTGAAGCAAGTGGAAAACGAGCTGAGTCCGTTGATGCAGAGGCCCCGACCAATCTTCCTCTGTAAATGTTCTCATTGACCTGTCCAAACCCAATGACCTGCCCAAATTGGCCAAAGATGCTGGCATTACCAAAGACGCCCAACATCCCATGAATGGATTAAAAAAAACGCAACCACATCTATAATAAAAAGCAAAATACTGCAGATGCTGGAAATCTGATGAAGGATCACTGACCTGGAACGTTAACTCTGCTTCTCTCTTCACAGATGCTGCCAGACCTGCTGAGTATTTCCAGCATTTCTTGCTTTTATTACAACTAGATCTATAACCTGGTTGCTGGTAGGGAGCTGGAACTTGGTGGCAGGAGATTGCAGCCAGGGACCCAAGTTTTGCTGCCCTGGATGCATCGGTGGGATGAGGGGAGGAAACCTGGGGCAAAGGGAGGCCCGAGGTTTCTTTATGAGTCCTGGGTGGAGCACTGTCCCCCTACCCCACAAGGAAACCTACAATTAAACTTAATTATTTACCTGCCTCGCCGCCTTCTGCATAATTTTGAAGGTGGATCCCGCTACCTTCTTAGAGGTGTTCCACTCGCCTGCTCAAAAGAGCAGGTTAATGTCGGGTCATGACTGGAAGGCAGTGGGATCAGAGGGGGTGATTGACTACCCAGCTTAGTTTAGGCCAGGTGACGGGAGTTAAATTCAGGCCTAGAGTCTCTGGACAGGAATTTTAACCCCCGATGAGGGATGGGGAGGGCATGGAGGTGGGTGGGCACAAAAATCCATGACATCGGCTGGTCTGTCAGCAACATTCTGACCCCGGCTATTTTCCTGGAGGTGGGATGGGAACGGCAGGGTACCCTACTGTAAGCAGCAGGTAGCCAGCTAAGCTGTATTGTCAGAGCTTGACTGGAATTTACCCCCTTCCACAATAATCAGCCTGCTGCCTCTTCAGTGCTGGACGGCCTCCTATTGGCCCTCCAGCTTCGCAAGCCCACCCGCTGCCCTTAATTGGGCAGCGAGCCCGCCCTCTGTACACTAATTGGCCAATTTGGGGAAAATCACTGCCAGGTGGCTGTTCCACCCACAGTGCAGGTTTGTGACCCCCATTTAACTCCGGTATTGGCATCCCGACTCAAAGGCAAAACCCTGCCCTCTGTTAGTTGCTCAGCGATTCCAGCCTGAAAATGTCACCATGTGGACCTCAGGATGGACTTGTCTGCGACGTCTCCTTGCAGCAAATTACCATCTAACACTCAGCATCTTAGGTATAGTTGACAGATAAACATTTGATCGCACATTAGAGCACATCAGCACTTTAGGAATTGTGCCCCACTACAGATGGGGCCTCTTTTGGACATGCAGAGAATGAAGGGAGATGGTGATAGGGCAGGAAAGTTGAGTTGAGGTAGAAGATCAGTCATGATCATATTGAATGGCAGAGCAGGCTCGAAGGGCTGTATGGCCTCCTCCTGCTTCTATCTCTTATCTTCTCACTGGCATTAAAAACCTTCAGGAAGAGAGAAACACAAAAACATTTCAATCATGTAATCCTTGTTCACTTTAGGTTTTTTTTCAATGAGAACAGATTTAGTTCTCCGTAGCTGTTCCTCAACATTTACGAAATTAAACATTGCATCAACAGAAACATATTAAATCACAGACACAATTAGATCTTTAATTGCGCCATGGTACAGTACTGAGGGGGTGCTGCATTGTCAGATGTGCCATTTTACAATGAGGCCACATACATCCTGGTGGCCAACAATCCTATGCCATTGTTTGTCAGACAGAGAGTTCTCCCAGTTTGCTACAAAACATTAATCCCTCAATAAATGCTGCAGGAAATAATTAACTGGCCACTCATCTCACTACATTGATGAGAGCTTCAAAATGACTGCTGCAATTTCCCACATAAGGGTCAGAGTAGAGTTGTGATGATCTGGAACGCACTGCCTGAAAGGATGGTGGAAGGAGATACAATAACATCTTTCAAAAGAGAATTAGATAAATACTTGAATGGCAAACATTTGCAAGGCCATGGGGAGGGAACAGTGAGAGTGGAACTAATTAGATAGCTCTTTCAAAGAGCCAGCACAATCACAATGGACCAAATGGTCTCCCTCTGTGCTGTATCATTCTATGATTTTAATGCACTTCAAAATGAATATGATGTATGTGAAAGACTTGCTTCTGAGAGGTATGACACAATACAAATGTAAGCCTTTCTTTAAGGGCACCAGGCAATGCCTTCTGCATGTCATTCATCTCGCCAATGTAACAATAAGATTCATGCCTTTGATATGCTCCATGTCAAACACAACCACCTGTTTCCTGACACTGGAAAGTACTGAAGGACAAAACAAAGGGGTTGAGAGAGGAAACATGCAGAAACATTTTTACTTTAACCAACCTCAAATGACCTCAAACAATAATTGCAATTGTTTCTGCTCTTGCAGTGAGCGTGGTCACTGCACTGCAGAAACATTGTACTCACTACCAGCAGATATAATTGTTTTAGATCCAGATAGGCCTCAGAATCGGTGGCTGCCCTCTCTGTGTAACCCCCTTGCATTGAATACAAAACTAGGCTGCAATGTTATTTCAACCACAATTTCAGGCTGGGAAGATACTTATTTATTTATTTATTTAAATATACAGCACTGAAACAGGCCCTTCGGCCCACCGAGTCTGTGCCGACCAACCACCCATTTATACTAATCCTACATTAATCCCATATTCCTACCACATCCCCACCTTCCCTCAATTCCCCTACCCCCTACCTATACTAGGGGCAATGTATAATGGTCAATTTACCTTTCAATCTGCAAGTCTATGAACAGAATGTCATTTAGAATGCAGTCTTTTGCTGTATTTGTTGACTTGTTAAGTTTTAAAGTACATTGCCCTTAGTTTGTGTGGGCAAGGCAAGGGAAATTGGAGCTTGCAGAATCATGATTGATAGACTGCCTTTCCGCCAGAGAGACGGAACTTCCATTTATATAGCGCCTTTCATGTTCTAAGGATTACAGCTGATTATTTAAAGTGCAGTTACTGTTGTTCTATAGGTAAACAAGGCAGCCAGTTTGCACATGGCAAGGTGACACAAACAGTTCGGGTAGAGGATGAATGTCAGTCAGGACACTAGGGCAAGTCCCTGTTCATATTCATGAAAATGCAACAGGATCTTTTTTACATCTACCTAAACAGGCTTGTTTAACATCTTGGGCTCAGCTGGTAGCTCACTTGATAATATATCAGAGGGCTGTGAATTCAAGTCCCACTCCAGATACTTGATCACAAAATCTAGGCTGACACTCTAATGCAGTACTGAGGAAGTGCTGCACTGTTGGAGGTGTTATCTTTCTGGTGAGATGTCCTCCTGGGAGCCTGACTGGCCTGAGTAGGGGTGTTTCCCCTGGTGTCCTGGTCAATATTTATCCCGCAACCAATATCAATAAAAAAGATTATCTGGTCTTTTAATTACTTTGCTGTTTTTTGGGAGTTTGCTGTGTGCATGTTGGTTCCCACATTTCCCATGTTACAACAGTGTTGGGAGCGGTGGCCACTGCTGGGATGGCAGCCCAGCCGAGGACATGGAGCCAGGAGTGCAGGTAAGTTTGGGTTGCCTCGCCAGGGGTAATCAGTCGAACCCCGGCAAGGCAAGGGTGGTTTTTTGGGGGGAATGGGGGGCGTCTTGGGTTCTGGAGGTGGTTGAGGAATCTGGGGCGGCGCTCAATCGGGCACTCTATTCCCGATTGTCAGAGCCCCCTCACAGAGGCGCTGAGAAGCCGCCAACTTTCACCAGGCGGCCTTACCCGGCTCCAAGATGCCCGCTTACCACGGGTAAAATCCCCGTGGAGGTGGGCAAAGGCCCTTAAGTGACTGTTAATTGGCAACTTGAGGGCCTTGATTGGCCTGGGGTGAGCGGCTCATTTCCCCAACCGCCCGCCCTACGTAAAGTGGGGCAGAGGCGGGAACGGGCTGGGAAGGCTTCCCGGTGCCTCCCGCTCTGTTTTATGCCACCCCCACCACCATCCGGCTCGCTGGGGTGGTGTAAAATTCTGGCCTATGTGTTTGCTGGGAACTGGCAAAAAATTGGCCACCTGTTGAAAATGCACACTCAAAGACAAGGGTTCATTTCCATCTTACTGGAGAGCTTCAGATGCTAGTCAGGCAATCCTGATGTCTCTCACCAGTCTGGGCCTACTGAGTGTCAGCTTAGAATTTGTACTTAAGTCTCTGAAGTAGGACTTGAACCCACAACCTTCGTGACTCAGAGGTAAGAGTGTGACAAGGTGACTGACAATTGGCGGGAGGGATACTGTGCCTGACTGCCATGATGGTGTGACTCCAAATTGTGACTTTGGGTGCTCACATCAGAAACAATGCTGCCATTTTTTACTCATCCACGGATGTGACTGGACAGACAGCATTTATGGATGGCAGAACAGGCTTGAGGGGATAAATGGCCTCCTCCTATTCCCATGTTCCTAAATAGAGTCTAGCATAGAGCTGGCTGCCAATTTAAAAACTAAATGGAGCAGGATCCTACATTTATTTTTTAGCTTTTAATATCATTCAATTTTTAGTTTATTAAAATATGGTTCAGCATTAAATAGTCCTGAACCTCATACAATCCCTTGGAATAATGAGCTAAACAGTACATTGGGCTAATCAGGATAATCGGTTGTTCTATGGAGGTTATTCTAATGAAAAGATATATATATGTATGTGCGTATCTGCCTCAAGTAAATTGCCACAATACATTTCTAACACTCATTTATAAATTAATATATCGTATCCAATACATCATCATTACAGTTTTACTGTGGAACATTAAATATTGTCATTTACTTTTTTAATTAAATGTCAGAGGGTTTTAATTAAGTTCCTTTGATATAGTACTAATGAAAGGTTAAATTACTCTTCTCGTCCATGCCCTGTTGATCATGGTATCTGTGTCTGCCCCAATCCTCTTCTCCTGTCACACATTTTTCCGTACTTTTGCTTGCCTACTTACCTATCAGTGTCCCACCATCAGGATCTGTGTCCTCCAGTCCTACTGTGAGGTGAGGGAGGAATGAAGAGAGGGAAGGGGAGGAATAGCAGAAAACGTCTGTTGATATTCAAGGACAGGAAAGGACAAAACATGCCAGAACGTAAAGGGTGAGTCCAGGAGAACGTGAGATTAGAAATTGTGCACGGAAAGATTTTATGAAGCTTAGGAGAGAGTAATTTAGGGGGAAAGGAACAAGACTAGGCCATTCAGCCCCTCTAACTGAATTCAATCATAATTCATCTGTGCCCCAACTCCATTTACCTGCCTTTGTTCCATGTCCTTCGATATTACAATCTGTCAATCTCAGTCTTGAAAATTTCAATTAACCCAGCATCAGCGTCCTGTTACGGGGAAAGAGTTTGAGATTAACACTGCCCTTTGTGTGAAAAGGCACTTCCTGATTTCACTCCTAAAAGCCTAATTTTAAGATTGTACGTCCTTGACCTGGATTCTCCACCAAAGGAAATAGTTTCTCCGGATGGAATTTTATAAGACCTGCAAAGGCGGGGCTGGAGGAGGGACTAGGATAGAAATCCAAAAGCAACATGAGCAATGGCAGCAGCCACCCACTCAGTAGTGGTGGGTAGTGAATTAGTGGCAATTAACTGGCCACTTGGGGCAGGATGGGGACCTTACCAGGTGAGGGGGAAGCCCAGCAGCTCCGTGGAAGCAGCAGGCTGGGGGTTGGGGAGGGGCCCAGTGAGACCTCCTTTATTCATTCCCCACCGCTAGGTCACAGCTGCGACCACAGGCCATTCTGTGGAGGGGGTTCCCCTCCAAAATGGTGGCCTGGAAGCTGTGGCCACAAATAAGTTTAATAATTTCACACATCTTTCGAGGGCGCCTCCATCTCAAGGTGCCCTCACGATCTTCTGCCTGCCGTAGCAACTCTTACCTGTCCAGTGCAGGTGCCAGTAGGACATTGCTGCGGGCCCTCCCATTGAGCCTGTCGGGTGTCTATCCTGCCTGCCATCCTTAATCGGACACAATCCCAGAAGCAGCATCTTAATTGGCTGCCATCAGTACGATCGTGCAGGCTGGTGGCCCAGCTTTGTAATATTACTTGTCCCTTGGTGTTGTAAAGAGTCACGGGAACACAAGTAATATTCAAAATAAACATGGGTTTTATTATAACAGAACTGGAATATATATAAACAATAGTAACTGCATGAGCTAACCTTCAACACTTCTTCCTATGTCGGGCTCCACCCACAACTAAGTTGTCATGTGCGACTCGATATCACCTCCTCTGGTGATGCTCACTCACCGTCCCCAAGGTGGTCCACCCCCAAGGTTGTTCCACAACAGGCATCACCAGCAGTTTCAGGACTGCTTTTGGTCCCTACCTCAGAATTTCTTCAAAGGTGGAAGAATCTCTCCACTGTGCATATACTATCAAACCTCTTAATCTTTTTAAATATCTCGATTATATCACCCCTCAATGTTCTAAACTCAAGAGAATGCAAGCCAACTTTATGCAACCTGTCCTCATAATTTAACCCCTTAAGCTCTATTGTCATTCTGCAGGATATGCGCTGTACCCCTTCCAAGGCCTTTATAATCTTTCTTGACATTTGGTGTCCAAAACTAAAAACTCTCCCCTTGATAGGTCCTGATGAAGACTCTGCTATAGTTGAAGCATTAGTTATTCATTAGCCTTTTTGAGTGAGAAAGTGCGAGTGTGAAGAGATTGTGGTTAGAGCTCACAGAATTATACAGCACAAAAGCATGTGATTTGGCCAATCATGCCTGTGCTGGCTCTTAGAAAGAGCTGTCCACTTAGTCCCACTCCCCTGCTCTTTCCCCATTGCCCTGTAATTACTTTTTTGCTTTTCAATATATATCCAATTCCCCTTCGACCGTTATTATTGAATCTACTTCCACTATTCTTTCAGGCAGTGCATACCAGATCATAGCATCTGGCTGCGGAAAGAAAATTCATCTCTCTTCTGATTCTCCTATCAATTATCTTAATAGCCTGTAGTATTGTAGTGTTTTGAAATTGCAAAAATGAGACTACATCTGATGTCAGACGATATCCAACTCACGAGAGAAAATGCCACCATACTTAACTATGTTACAAAGTGAACTATTTATGTTTTAGTATATTGTTTACAGTTTGGAAACAAATCAGTGAAACATACTATGTCTCTCATTTACTAAGATGGGGATGGATATAGTGTTGTAGTGTTTTGCAATTGCATTGTGCATAGTGGACACTTGGGGCAGCTGTAGAACGCACATGCTAGCAAAGGGAAAGTGAAAGTAACAGAGAATAAAGAAGAAGCCTTTGTGTTCAGCAGCCTGCAGTCTCTGTCTCACATAACTTATACTAAACTCGGCTAAACCTCACTCCAGTCGACGACATCGCATTGCCCTCAGGAGGAGAGTTGATCTGAGCCGATGAGCAGAGCTTTGGCCAACTCTGCCCGAGATTCCTCCCCAACCCTCAGCCCTTCAAAACACATGAATCCCCTAGAAGACACCTCCAGAATCTAGTGACCTAACTTGAATTGATGAGCATTCTCTGGGACACATGACTTTCCATCACTTCCCATCTGTCAGTACTGGCAGGATGTGAACCGGTGACATATGCAAGGGGCCTAGGCATTTAAATAGCTTGGGCCTTGTTCTCTGCTGTACCACACCATTCACCCATCCAAAACAGTTAAAATCAGGGCTGACAGCTAATAAGTTTCAAATAGAACTGAATCATATAGCTATATCCTATTCAGCCTTCTACAGACATATATGGGTAACTCACCATTGCTGTCTAAATCTTCTTAGAGTACCATGTATTAAAACAAACATCAATCATATTGAGTTGAGCTGTTAAATGAAACAGCATCAATAGTGAATCACATTCCATTTTCTAACATTGGTCTTGTGACAAGAGTTAAGAACTCACTGCTGTCATACATTATTCAACATAACCTTTCTTCTTGCTCCTCTTTATTTCAGCTGCATCTTTATTAATCCCATGTCTGGCATCAAATGTCACTTTATTTTAAAAAGGCCCTACCTTTTATTTGAGATTTTCTAATGTGGCATTTGCAGGAATTCAACAGGGGGGTGTTTAGTTAGTGTCGTTACTTTGAAGATTAGCAGTTGTCCATTAAATTCAGTTTCAGCACACACCCCAAATTGTAATGTATGCTGATGTCGAGCAGACCATGAGCATTATTTAAAGTCAACATATTTCATCATGTTTAGTTTTAACAATTCTTTTTCACTGTTGATCCCCAAAACTCCATCAGCTGATGTACACACCCAAGTATTTTTAAACAAGCAAAGAATTAAAATTCATACATCTTACAACGTTTACAAGCAGTGAAAATGAAAATTTCAGGTGTGAGTTGTTGAATCCTACTGCACAGAAAGAGGCCATTCAGCCCATCGTGCCTGTGCCAGCTCCTTGAAAAGAGTTATCCAATTAGTCCCACTTCTCCCTGCTCTTTCCCCAGAGACCTGCAAATTTTCTCTTTTCAAATATTTATCCAATTCGTTTAGTAAGTTGCTATTGAATCTGCGTCCACTGCCCTTTCAGGCAGTGCATTCCAGATTATAGCACCTCTCTGGGTTTAAAAAAGAGTCTTCATAAAGCAAACCGGCAAGCAGGACTTGGCGCCATCATAATCTTTGGGAGCTTTTTTATAGCAGTCATAGATTGTGATTTTTGCTGCTAGATTGAACTGCATTACCAAATCTCCAATTGAAATCAGCTTCAATCAGAGGGCTGTAAGAAAAATATTGGCCAAAATTTTATGCCCCTTCCGGGAGCAGGCTGTAGGCAATGGGAAGCAGGGGGATGGGGGGATGTCGTTCCGGTCAACTCCCTGTCCTACCGCCAATTTACCACCAGCGGGGGAGGTGGCAAATGGCCGCACACCCCAGGCTAATTGAGGCCCTTAAGTGGCCAATTAATTGCCACTTAAGGGCCTCCTCCCAGGCCACTGGTATCTTACCAGCAGCGGCTGGGCACTTCGCCATCTGGGGAGACTGCCTGGCCAAACCTGGTGGCCTCCTTCTGGGTTGTGGAGGTTCCTCCTGATCAGGCACTCTGTGACCCATGAAGGGACCCCCCACCATGACACAAGCCACCCCTGCTGCTTCCCTCTGCCCTCCTAATCGACTTCCACCCCCCTACGCAGGAACCCAGCTGATTTTCCCTGGCGAGGCCTGGAACCCCACTCATCTTTTGGTGCCAGCATCGCTCTTGATCTTCTGGCTGGATGTAGTCCCAGCAGTGGCCACTGCTCCTAGTGGCGCTGCTGGGACTGAGGCACTGCTGTCCCTCTGATTGGCCAGTAGCTCCCTGGAGGCAGGAAATCCTGCCTCTGAGAAGCGGAAGCCGCGACCAAGGCCAATTTAGGGCCTGAGCCGCATAAAATTACGACGTAGCTTCCAGGCCCGACAGCCAGTGGGCAAGACCTCCTCCACAATGTAAAATTCTGGCCATTAATTCAGTGACAATCTGCATTCATTTAATAAACATTAAAATGAAACTTAGCTCACAGAGTTGGAAGCTTGAATCTTCCTGGTCTGTATGACTCAGCTGTTCACTAATAAACATCAGAGATAAACTCTTATTCCTTTTGTAACCTCAATGGTGTCCTACACTATAGACCCAGGCTCTTTACCTAAGTTTTCAGATTTTATGTTTACTGCTTGCTATTAAGTCGTAAATAGGACTTTGTTACCAACACCGGTTAAAGGTAATCTCCCCCAAATGCATTTGGGATTTTGCTACAAATGCCAGAGGAAACCATCTCTTCAGGAGTTTTGATTTTACTGTTATTTGAAGAGTTAGAATTAATTGATGGAAGACCGCCATCATTAACAACGAGCTCAGTAGATTCAATGTGGACATTGCAGCACTTCAGGAGACTCGCCTCCCCGCGAGTGGCTCTCTAGCAGAGCAAGACTACACCTTCTTCTGGCAGGGCAGGGATCCTGAAGAACCAAGACAGCATGGAGTGGGCTTCGCCATCAGAAACTCCCTGCTCAGCATGATAGAGCCTCCCTCAAATGGCTCGGAACGCATACTGTCCATCCGACTGCTCACCACCTCTGGTCCAGTACACTTACTCAGCATCTATGCTCCAACACTCTGCTCCGCACCTGAAGCTAAAGACCAGTTCTATGAACAACTCCATAACATCATTAGCAGCATCCCCAACACCGAACACCTATTCCTGCTGGGGGACTTTAATGCCAGGGTTGGGGCCGACCATGACTCATGGCCCTCCTGCCTTGGGCGCTATGGCGTTGGAAGGATGAATGAGAACGGGCAGAGACTGCTTGAGTTGTGTACCTATCATAACCTCTGCATCACCAACTCGTTCTTTCACACTAAACCCTGTCACCAGGTTTCATGGAGGCACCCAAGATCACGTCGTTGGCACCAGCTAGACCTCATTGTCACAAGGCGAGCCGCCTTAAACAGTGTTCAAATCACACGCAGCTTCCACAGTGCGGACTGCGACACCGACCACTCCCTGGTGTGCAGCAAGGTTAGACTCAGACCAAAGAAGTTGCATCATTCCAAGCAGAAGGGCCACCCGCGCATCAACACGAGCAGAATTTCTCACCCACAGCTGTTACAAAAATTTCTAAATTCACTTGTAACAGCCCTTCAAAACACTCCCACAGGGGATGCTGAGACCAAGTGGGCCCACATCAGAGACGCCATCTATGAGTCAGCTTTGACCACCTACGGCAAAAGTGCGAAGAGAAATGCAGACTGGTTTCAATCTCATAATGAAGAGCTGGAACCTGTCATAGCCGCTAAGCGCATTGCACTTTTGAACTACAAGAAAGCCCCCAGCGATTTAACATCCACAGCACTTAAAGCAGCCAGAAGTACTGCACAAAGAACAGCTAAGCGTTGCGCAAACGACTACTGGCAACACCTATGCAGTCATATTCAGCTGGCCTCAGACACCGGAAACATCAGAGGAATGTATGATGGCATGAAGAGAGCTCTTGGGCCAACCATCAAGAAGATCACCCCCCTCAAATCTAAATCGGGGGACATAATCACTGACCAACGCAAACAGATGGACCGCTGGGTTGAGCACTACCTAGAACTGTACTCCAGGGAGAATGCTGTCACTGAGACTGCCCTCAATGCAGCCCAGCCTCTACCAGTCATGGATGAGCTGGACATACAGCCAACCAAATCGGAACTCAGTGATGCCATTGATTCCCTAGCCAGCGGAAAAGCCCCTGGGAAGGACAGCATTACCCCTGAAATAATCAAGAGTGCCAAGCCTGCTATACTCTCAGCACTACATGAACTGCTATGCCTGTGCTGGGACGAGGGAGCAGTACCCCAGGACATGCGCGATGCCAACATCATCACCCTCTATAAAAACAAAGGTGACCGCGGTGACTGCAACAACTACCGTGGAATCTCCCTGCTCAGCATAGTGGGGAAAGTCTTTGCTCGAGTCGCTCTGAACAGGCTCCAGAAGCTGGCCGAGCGCGTCTACCCTGAGGCACAGTGTGGCTTTCGTGCAGAGAGATCGACTATTGACATGCTGTTCTCCCTTCGTCAGATACAGGAGAAATGCCGTGAACAACAGATGCCCCTCTACATTGCTTTCATCGATCTCACCAAAGCCTTTGACCTCGTCAGCAGACGTGGTCTCTTCAGACTACTAGAAAAGATCGGATGTCCACCAAAGCTACTAAGTATCATCACCTCATTCCATGACAATATGAAAGGCACAATTCAACATGGTGGCTCCTCATCAGAGCCCTTTCCTATCCTGAGTGGTGTGAAACAGGGCTGTGTTCTCGCACCCACACTTTTTGGGATTTTCTTCTCCCTGCTGCTTTCACATGCGTTCAAATCCTCTGAAGAAGGAATTTTCCTCCACACAAGATCAGGGGGCAGGTTGTTCAACCTTGCCCGTCTAAGAGCGAAGTCCAAAGTACGGAAAGTCCTCATCAGAGAACTCCTCTTTGCTGACGATGCTGCTTTAACATCTCACACTGAAGAATGCCTGCAGAGTCTCATCGACAGGTTTGCGTCTGCCTGCAATGAATTTGGCCTAACCATCAGCCTCAAGAAAACGAACATCATGGGGCAGGATGTCAGAAATGCTCCATCCAGCAATATTGGCGACCACGCTCTGGAAGTGGTTCAAGAGTTCACCTACCTAGGCTCAACTATCACCAGTAAGCTGTCTCTAGATGCAGAAATCAACAAGCGCATGGGTAAGGCTTCCACTGCTATGTCCAGACTGGCCAAGAGAGTGTGGGAAAATGGCGCACTGACACGGAACACAAAAGTCCGAGTGTATCAGGCCTGTGTCCTCAGTACCTTGCTCTACGGCAGCGAGGCCTGGACAACGTATGCCAGCCAAGAGCGACGTCTCAATTCATTCCATCTTCGCTGCCTTCGGAGAATACTTGGCATCAGGTGGCAGGACTATATCTCCAACACAGAAGTCCTTGAAGCGGCCAACACCCCCAGCTTATACACACTACTGAGTCAGCGGCGCTTGAGATGGCTTGGCCATGTGAGCCGCATGGAAGATGGCAGGATCCCCAAAGACACATTGTACAGCGAGCTCGCCACTGGTATCAGACCCACCGGCCGTCCATGTCTCCGTTATAAAGACGTCTGCAAACGTGACATGAAATCGTGTGACATTGATCACAAGTCGTGGGAGTCAGTTGCCAGCATTCGCCAGAGCTGGCGGGCAGCCATAAAGACAGGGCTAAATTGTGGCGAGTCGAAGAGACTTAGTAGTTGGCAGGAAAAAAGACAGAGGCGCAAGGGGACAGCCAACTGTGCAACAGCCCCAACAAACAAATTTCTCTGCAGCACCTGTGGAAGAGCCTGTCACTCCAGAATTGGCCTTTATAGCCACTCCAGGCGCTGCTTCACAAACCACTGACCACCTCCAGGCGCGTATCCATTGTCTCTCGAGATAAGGAGGCCCAAAAGAAAAAGAAGAAAAAAAAAAGAAGAATTAATTAGCTGCACTTTCAACATTTCTACTCGTGGTATCAATATAGGGAAAATTGCACACAAAATGTACAAGGTGATTGAAAGACACCTGTAAGTGTACCCTTTATGACAACTAGAATTATGTGCCGCTCAGGGGAGTTCACTTGTCTTTCAAATTACAGTGAATTGAATCTATCTACAGATATCTTAGCAAACATGATATGAAAGCATGATATCTTCATTGGCACACTTATGGCACAGGTTGTGGTTTCATGTCCACAGACACTTGAGCACAAAATCTCAGCATACTCCCAGTGCAGTACTGAGGGAGTGCTGCACTGTCAGCAGTGCTGACTTTCAAGTGAGATCTTAAACCATCTGACCTCTCTGGTGGACGGAAACATTCCTACGCCATTATTAGTTTTTTAGTTTTGGTGGCAGCAGCTTTGACAGTAGCTGAGGTGCGGAGCGAACTTGCAGCTGGGAAGTCAATTTCAGAATAAGTTAAAAGTTAATTTCCTTTTGTTTTCGGAGGACCAGGGGACTGCTGGGTAAGTAAAAACTATATATTTGGGTGGTTTAAAATCTCTTTCTTTTAGTTTTGGTGGCAGCAGCTTTGACAGTAGCTGAGGTGCGGAGCGAACTTGCAGCTGGGAAGTCAATTTCAGAGTAAGTTAAAAGTTAATTCCCTTTTGTTTTCGGAGGACCAGGGGACTGCTGGGTAAGTAAAAACTATATATTTGGGTGGTTTAAAATCTCTTTCTTTTAGTTTTGGTGACAGCAGCTTTGACAGTAGCTGAGGTGCGGAGCGAACTTGCAGCTGGGAAGTCAATTTCAGGATAAGTTAAAAGTTAATTCTCTTTTGTTTTCGGAGGACCAGGGGACTGCTGGGTAAGTAAAAACTATATATTTGGGTGGTTTAAAATCTCTTTCTTTTAGTTTTGGTGGCAGCAGCTTTGACAGTAGCTGAGGTGCGGAGCGAACTTGCAGCTGGGAAGTCAATTTCAGAGTAAGTTAAAAGTTAATTCCCTTTTGTTTTCGGAGGACCAGGGGACTGCTGGGTAAGTAAAAACTATATATTTGGGTGGTGGCTGTACCTGAGACACTACACATGTAGTGTCTCCCACCCACCCTCCTCCTCGAACCAAAAAAAAAGACTCTGGTGTGTTGATAAGGTAAGCTTTTTATTTAAGAAGTTCTGTCCGTTGGATTGCTAACCTAACAAGTTTTGACTTTTTTTTTTGGTTTTTCAGTAGATTTGTTGGGAATTTAGAATAGAGGGAATGGAAGTTAAGGCAGTTGTATGTTCCTCCTGCAGAATGTGGGAGGTAAGGGTCGCCAAGAGTGTCCCTGCTGACTGCATCTGCGGGAAGTGCACCCAACTCCAGCTCCTCGAGAACCGCGTTAGGGAACTGGAGCTGGAGCTGGATGAACTTCGGATCATTCGGGAGGCGGAGGGGGTTATTGAGAGGAGTTATGGGGAGGTAGTCACACCTCAGGTAAAAGAAGTAGGTAGATGGGTTACCATCAGGGGAAGGAGAGGGAACCAGCAGGCTGTGCAGGGATCCCCTGTGGCCGTTTCCCTCAACAACAGGTATACCGTTTTGGATACTGTTGCGGGGGACGACTTACCAGGGGTAAGCAATGGGGTACAGGTATCTGGCACAGAGTCTGTCCCTGTTGCTCAGAAGGGAAGGGGGAAGAGGAGCAGAGCATTAGTCATTGGGGACTCCATAGTTAGGGGAACAGATAGGAGGTTCTGTGGGAACGAGAGAGACTCACGGTTGGTGTGTTGCCTCCCAGGTGCCAGGGTTCGTGATGTCTCGGATCGTGTTTTTGGGATCCTTAGCGGGGAGGGGGAGCAGCCCCAGGTCGTGGTCCACATAGGCACCAACGACATACGTAGGAAGAGAGATGGGGATTTAAGACAGAAATTCAGGGAGCTAGGGTGGAAGCTTAGAGCGAGAACAAACAGAGTTGTTATCTCTGGGTTGTTGCCCGTGCCACGTGATAGCGAAGCGAGGAATAGGGAGAGAGAGGAGTTGAACACGTGGCTGCAGGGATGGTGCAGGAGGGAGGGTTTTGGTTTCCTGGATAATTGGGGCTCTTTCTGGGGTAGGTGGGACCTCTACAAACAGGATGGTCTTCACCTGAACCAGAGGGGTACCAATATCCTGGGGGGGAGATTTGCTAGTGCTCTTCGGGGGGGTTTAAACTAATTCAGCAGGGGAATGGGAACCTAAATTGTAGTTCCAGTGTACAGGATGTTGAGAGTAGTGAGGTCACGGATAAGGTTACAAGGACGCAAGAGGGCACTGGCAAGCAAGAACCTGGTTTAAAGTGTGTCTACGCCAGGAGCATCCGGAATAAGGTGGGTGAGCTTGCAGTATGGGTTGGTACCTGGGATCTCGATGTAGTGGCCATTTCGGAGACATGGGTAGAGCAGGGGCAGGGATGGATGTTGCAGGTTCCAGGATTTAGATGTTTCAGTAAGAACAGAGAAGATGGTAAAAGATGGGGGGGGGGTGTGGCATTGTTAATCAAGGAGAGTATTACAGCGACAGAAAGGACATTTGAGGACTCATCTACTGAGGTAGTATGGGCCAAGGTTAGAAACAGGAGAGGAGAGGTCACCCTGTTGGGAGTTTTCTATAGAACTCCGAATAGTTCCAGCGATGTAGAGGAAAGGATAGTGAAGATGATTCTTGACAGGGGCGAGAGTAACAGGGTAGTTGTTATGGGGGACTTTAACTTTCCAAATATTGACTTGAAATACTATAGTTCGAGTACTTTAGATGGGTCAGTTTTTGTCCAGTGTGTGCAGGAGGGTTTTCTGACACAGTATGTAGACAGGCCAACCAGGGGCGATGCCACATTGGATTTGGTACTGGGTAATGAACCCGGCCAGGTGTTAGATTTAGATATAGGTGAGCACTTTGGTGATAGTGATCACAATTCGGTTAGGTTTACCTTAGCGATGGGCAGGGACAGGTATATACCGCAGGGCAAGAATTATAGCTGGGGGAAAGGAAATTATGATGCGATTAGGCAAGATTTAGGATGCGTAGGATGGGGAAGGAAACTGCAGGGGATGGGAACAATCGAAATGTGGAGCTTATTCAAGGAGCAGCTACTGCGTGTCCTTGATAAGTATGTACCTGTCAGGCAGGGAGGAAGTTGTCGAGCGAGGGAGCCGTGGTTTACTAAAGAAGTTGAAGCGCTTGTCAAGAGGAAGAAGAAGGCTTCTGTTAGGATGAGACGTGAAGGCTCAGTTAGGGCGCTTGAGAGTTACAAGCTAGCCAGGAAGGATCTAAAGGGAGAGCTAAGAAGAGCAAGGAGAGGACACGAGAAGTCATTGGCGGATAGGATCAGGGAAAACCCTAAGGCTTTCTATAGGTATATCAGGAATAAAAGAATGACTAGAGTTAGATTAGGGCCAATCAAGGATATAGTGGGAAGTTGTGTGTGGAATCAGAGGAGATAGGGGAAGCGTTAAATGAATATTTTGCTTCAGTATTTACAGTAGAGAAAGAAAATGTTGTCAAGGAGAATACTGAGATTCAGGCTACTAGGCTAGATGGGATTGAGGTTCACAAGGAGGAGGTGTTATCAATTTTGGAAAGTGTGAAAATAGATAAGTCCCCTGGGCCAGATGGGATTTATCCTAAGATTCTCTGGGAAGCCAGGGAGGAGATTGCAGAGCCTTTGTCCTTGATCTTTATGTCGTCATTGTCAACAGGAATAGTGCCGGAAGACTGGAGGATAGCAAATGTTGTCCCCTTGTTCAAGAAGGGGAGTAGAGACAGCCCTGGTAATTATAGACCTGTGAGCCTTACTTCGGTTGTGGGTAAAATGTTGGAAAAGGTTATAAGAGACAGAATTTATAATTATCTCGAAAAGAATAAGTTCATTCGCGATAGTCAGCACGGTTTTGTGAAGGGTAGGTCGTGCCTCACAAACCTTATTGAGTTTTTTGAGAAGGTGACAAAACAGGTGGATGAGTGTAAAGCAGTGGATGTGGTGTATATGGATTTCAGTAAGGCGTTTGATAAGGTTCCTCACGGTAGGCTATTGCAGAAAATACGGAAGTATGGGGTTGAAGGTGATTTAGAGCTTTGGATCAGAAATTGGCTAGCTGAAAGAAGACAGAGGGTGGTGTTTGATGGCAAATGTTCATCCTGGAGTTTACTTACTAGTGGTGTACCGCAAGGATCTGTTTTGGGGCCACTGCTGTTTGTCATTTTCATAAATGACCTGGAAGAGGGTGTCGAAGGGTGGGTTAGTAAATTTGCGGATGACACTAAGGTCGGTGGAGTTGTGGATAGTGCCGAAGGATGTTGTTGGGTACAGAGGGACATAGATAGGCTGCAGAGCTGGGCTGAGAGATGGCAAATGGAGTTTCATGCGGAAAAGTGTGAGGTGATTCACTTTGGAAGGAGTAACAGGAATGCAGAGTACTGGGCTAATGGGAAGATTCTTGGTAGTGTAGATGAACAGAGAGATCTTGGTGTCCAGGTACATAAATCCCTGAAGGTTGCTACCCAGGTTAATAGCGCTGTTAAGAAGGCACATGGTGTGTTAGCTTTTATTAGTAGGGGGATCGAGTTTTGGAGCCACGAGGTCATGCTGCAGCTGTACAAAACTCTGGTGAGACCGCACCTGGCGTATTGCGTGCAGTTCTGGTCACCGCATTATAGGAAGGATGTGGAAGCTTTGGAAAGGGTGCAGAGGAGATTTACTAGGATGTTGCCTGGTCTGGAGGGAAGGTCTTACGAGGAAAGGCTGAGGGACTTGAGGTTGTTTTCGTTGGAGAGAAGGAGGAGGAGAGGTGACTTAATAGAGACATATAAGATAATCAGAGGGTTAGATAGGGTGGATAGTGAGAGTCTTTTTCCTCGGATGGTGATGGCAAACACGAGGGGACATAGCTTTAAGTTGAGGGGTGATAGATATAGGACAGATGTCAGAGGTAGTTTCTTTACTCAGGGAGTAGTAGGGGCATGGAACGCCCTGCCTGCAGCAGTAGTAGACTCGCCAACTTTAAGGGCATTTAAGTGGTCATTGGATAGACATATGGATGAAAATGGAATAGTGTAGGTCAGATGGTTTCACAGGTTGGCACAACATCGAGGGCCGAAGGGCCTGTACTGTGCTGTAATATTCCAATTCTAATTCTAATTCTAATCTCCCTGGTCTCCTGACCAATATTTATCCCTCTACAAACATTGCTAAAATCAATTAGGCAATCATTGTCACATTGCTGTTTGTGGGAGCTTGTCATGCAAAAATTGGCTTCCATGTTTCCCACAGTATAATAACAACTATGTGGCCTGGTCCAATCTAGACCTCCTTTGTTATCTCTTGCCCCACCCCCACCTCACTTGCTTATAACCTGTGACTTTTCTAATATTTGTCAGTTCCGATGAAGGGTCATGACCTGAAACGTTAACTCTGCTTCTCTTTTCACAGATGCTGCCAGACCTGCTGAGTGATTCCAGCATTTCTTGTTTTTATTTCAGATTTCCAGCATCCGCAGTATTTTGCTTTTATAATAACAACTATGTTTGAAAAGTACTTCATTATCTTTAAAACTTTTTGGTCGGTCCTGAGGTTGTGAAAGGTGGTATAAAAACGGTTAATGAGGGTTTTACATGATGAATATAAGAACAAAAGAAATGGAAGCAGGAGTAGGCCATAAGGCCCCTTGTGCCTGCTCCCCCATTCAATAAGGTCATGGCTGATCTCTACCTCAACTCAACTTGCCCATACTATCCCCAAATTCCCATTGAGGTGTTCATCTTGCTCTGATTTATAACTTGTAACTAGCAAACAGAAAGCTGGGTACTCCTATGTAGCAACATCATTACAGCAAATTGCAAACTATTCTTTTTTGTGCCATCTCTAGTTCTATTCTCACATTTAAAATGAGACACAAAATGATTTTAGGCCACCAAACAGAGGCGCATGCAGCATGGGCAATACAGTAATAATGGGCAACCTCAATTTACATATAGATTGGGTAAACCTAATTAGCACTAATGCTGTGGAGGATGCATTCCTGGAGTGTGTACGAGATGGGTTTCTGGAGTAGTATGTTGAGGAGTCAACCAGGAATCGGGCTATTTTAGATTTAGTATTATGTCATGAGAAAGGACTAATTAATAACCTTGCTGTAAAGGAGCCATTAGGAAATAGTGACCAAAATATATGATAGAATTTTACATTAAGCTTGAAAGAGATAGTTCTTTCTGAAACTAAGGTCTTAAATCTGAGCAAAGGAAACTATGAAGGTATGAGGGGCAAGTTGGTTATGGTGGATAGGGAAAATACATTAAAAGATTTGATGGTCGACAGGCAATGGCTAGTATTTATAGAAGTATTACATGGTCCACAACAAATATACATTCCTCTAAGACACAAAAAAAAACAACGGGAAAGGTGAATCAACTGTGGCTAACAAAAGAAGTTAAAGATTGCATTAGATCAAAGGAAATGGTTTATAAGATTGCCAGAAACAGTGGTAAGCCTGAGGATTGAGAGCAATTTAGAATCCAGCAAAGGATGACCAAGAAACTGATAAAGAAAGGAAAAAGAGAATTTGAATGCAAGCTAGCAAGAAACATAAAAGCGGACTGTAAAAAAGCTTTGTTAGTGATGTGAAAATGAAACAATCAGCAAGGACAAATGTGGTCCATTACAGGTGGAGAGAGGAGAGTTTGTGGTGGAGAATGAGGAAATGGCGGAGAGACTAAACAATTACTTTGTGTCTGTCTTCACAGAGGAAGATACAGAAGGTCTCCCAGAAATACTAGGGAACCAAGGGACTTGTAAAAATGATGAACTTAAAGAAATTAAAATTAATAAAGAGGTATTACTCAAGCAATTAATTGGATTGAAATTGATAAATTTCCTGCACCAGATGAGCTACATCCCAAAGTGTCGAAGGAGGTGGCTATAGAGATAGAGGATGCTTTGGTGGTTATCTTTCAAAATTCTAGAGATTCTGGAAGGATTTCTGCAGATTGGAAAGTAGCAAATGTAACCCCACTATTTAAGAAAGGAGGGAGAGAGAAAACAGCGAACTACAGACCTGTTAGTTTGACATCAGGAGTAGGGAAATGTTAGAATCTATTATATAGGTAGTGATAATTGGACACTTGGAAAATAATGATATGATTGGAGAGTCAGCAGGGATTTATGAAAGGGAAATCATGTTTGACAAACCTGTTGCAGTTTTTTGAGGATGTTACTTATAGCACAGATAAAGGAGAACCAGTGGATGTAGTGCATTTGGATTTTCAGATGACTTCTGATAAGGTCCCACACAGGAGGTTAGTAAACCAAATTAGAGCACACAGGATTGGGGGTAATATATTGTTATGGATTGAGAATTGGTTAACAGACAAAAAATAGAGTGTAGGAATAAATGGCTCATTCTCAGGATGGCAGACTGTTACTACTGGGGTACCACAAGGATCAGCGCTTGGGCCACAGCTGTTCACAATCTACATAAATGATTTGGATGTGGGGACCAAATGTAATATTTCCAAATTTGCTGATGACACAAATCTGTGTGGGAATGTAAGTTGTGAGCAGGATGAGGGTAAAGCATTTGATGCAGTCCACATGGACTTCAGTAAGGCTTTTGAGAAGATCTCGCATGGGAGATTGGTCAAGAAGGTAAGAGCCCATGGGATCCAGGGCAATTTGGCAAATTGGATAAAAAATTGGCTTAGTGACAGGAGGCAGAGGGTGATGGTCGAGGGTTGTTTTTGCGATCGGAAGCCTGTGACCAGTGGTGTACTGCAGGGATCGGTGCTGGGACCCATGTTGTTGGTGGTGTACATCAATGATTTAGACGTGAATATGGGAGGTATGATTAGTAAGTTCGCAGATGACATGAAAATAGGTGGTGTCGTAAATAGTGAGGAGGAAAGCCTTAGATATACAGGACGATATAGATGGGCTAGTAAGATGGGCAGAGCAGTGGCAAATGGAATTTAATCCTGAGAAGTGTGAGGTGATGCATTTTGGGAGGACTAACAAGGCAAAAGAATATACAATGGGTTAGGACCCTAGGAAGTACAGAGGGTCAGAGGAACCTTGGTGTACTTGTCCATAGATCACTGAAGACAGCAGCACAGGTAGATAAGGTGGTTAGGAAGGCATATGGGATACTTGCCTTTATTAGCCGAGGCATGGAATATAAGAGCAGGAAGGTTATGATGGAGTTGTATAAAACTCTAGTTAGGCCACAGCTGGAGTATTGTGTACAGTTCTGGTCACCACACTATGGGAAGAATGTGATTACACTGGAGAGGGTGCAGAGGAGATTCACCAGGATGTTGCCTGGGCTGGAGCATTTCAGCTATGAAGTGAGACTGAAAAGGCTAAGGTTGTTTTCCTTAGAGCAGAGAAGGCTGAGGGGGGACCTGATTGAGGTATACAAAATTATGAGGGGTATAGATAGGTTAGATAAGAAGAAACCTTTTCCCTTAGTGGAGGTGTCAATGACCAGGGGACATAGATTTAAGGTAAGGAGCATAAGGCTTAGAGAGGTTTTGAGGAAAATGTTTTTCACCCGGAGGGTGGTTGGAATCTTGAACACACTGCTTGAAGGGGTGGTAGAGGCAGTAACCCTCACAACATTTAAGAAGTATTTAGATGAGCACTTGAAGTGCCATAGCATACAAGGCTACGGGCCAAGTGCTGGAAAATGAGATTAGAATAGATAGATGCTTGATGGCTGGCACGGACACGATGGACCAAAGGGCCTGTTTCTGTTCTGTATAACTCTATGACTCTATGATGCAAGGAAAATTTAACGGAATTTGGACAAGCTTAGTGAATGGGCAAGAACATGGCAGATGGAATGTAATGTGAATAAGTGTGAAGTGATCCACTTTGGGAGAAAAAAACAGAAGGGAAGAATATTTCTTAAATGTTGAGAAGTTGGGAAGTGTTGATGTCCAAAGGGACCTGGGTGTCCTTGTTTATGAGTCTCTAAAAGCTAGTATGCAAGTCCAGCAAGCAGTTAGGAAGGCAAATGATATGTTGGGCCTTCATTGCAAGGGGATTTGAGTACAAGAGTAAAGAAGTCTTGCTGCAATTGTATAGAGCCTTGGTGAGACCGCACCTGGAGTATTGTGTACAGTTTTGGTCTCCTTATCTAAGGAAGGATATAGTTGCCATAGAGGGAGTGCAATGGACTAATCCCTGGGATGGCAGGACTGTCTTATAAGGAGACATTGCAGAAACTGGGCGTGTATTCTCTAGAGTTTCAAAGAATGAGAGGTGATCTTAATGAAACTTACAAAATTCTTACAGGGCGTGACAGGATGGATGTGGATAGAATGTTTCCCCTGGCTGGTGAGTCTAGAACTGGAGACACAGTCTCAGAATAAGGGATAGGCCATTTAGGAATGAGATAAGGAAGAATTTTTTTACTCAGAGAGTGGTGCATCTGTGGAATTCTCTACGCAAGAGGGCTTTGGAAGCTCAATCATGAGCATGTTCAAGACAGAAATTGATAAATTTCTGGAAACTAATGACATTAAGGGATATGGAGATAGTGGGGAAAATGGCGCAGAGGCAGATGATGGCAGAGCAGGCTTGATGGGCTGAATGGCCTACACCTGCTCCTATTTCCTATGTTCCTATCTCAGACTACATAAGCTGCAGTAGTTCAATTTGCATAAGGCGCAGATATCTACAGTAGAAAAGAGAAAATGATACTTGCCATATGTAAGGGAGCTAACAAGCAATTAACATCACTTTTAATCAGTTTGATTTAGATAAACTCATGAGCCAAGAATTTTCACAAAGTTATAGGGCAAGGTCATGAGAGAGTCAATACAAAATACAGAGATTTGAGAAAATGTCTAACAGAATCTAAAGTGGAATTAAATCGCTGGTTTTGTGTTTTTTGGCAGCAATTGTAGATTGGCCTTGATTCAAATAGCGTGAGTGAACACTAAACTTTATTTGTGAAGCCAATGTGATGGGTCAAGGCTCTGGGAACAGTAAATCACCAAGTTTGTCAAAGAGAATAGGAAAAATAAGTAAATCAGGGAGAAGAGGCTTTAGTTGTGAAGGGAGACTGAAGGATTTGATAGGTGTCAGTTTTGGCTCAGTTGGTAGCACTCTTGCCTCTTGGTTGTATGTTCAAGTCCGACTCCAGAGACCTGAGGACATAACCTAGGCTGATAAATTGGTGCAGTATTAAAGGGGTGCTGCACTGCTGAAGGTTCTGTCTTTTGGATGAGATGTTAAACTGAGACCCTGTCTGCCCTCTCAGATGGGCCTAAAAGATTTCAAGGTGCTATTGGCCAACATTCTTCCCTCAACCAACATCACTAACACATCTAGTCATTATCTCACCGCTATTAGTGAGACTTTGCTGTGTCTGAATTGGCTGTTACCTCGCCTACGGCAACAGTGACTGTACTTCAAAAGTGTGTCATTGTCTGTGAAGAGCTCTGGGACATCCTGAAGTTATGATAGGCACTTTATAAATGCATATCCTTTCTTTCATAGCAATGTTCAAAACTACGAGGGGTTTTGGTAAGATAAATTAGCAAATTTTATTTCCACTAGTCAGTGAATCAGTAACTAGAGGGGAAATATTCATCACCAAAAGATCAAAGGGAGCAGTTAGGAGATTTTAATTTTATGTCGACTGTTGTTACTGCAGGGAATATCCTACCAGCAGCAATGATGGAAACACAATCTATCATAACTTTTAAAAGGGAATTGGCTAATAACTTGATAAAGGAAGAAATATAGAAGAGCAGGGGGAAAGGCAGGTGAATGGGACTTAGTGGGTTACTTTATTAAAGAACCAGCTCAGGAGTGATGGGACAGTTGCTGCAAAGTTCTATGATTCTGTGTTATCAGGAGGAAATCATTGTGAGCTGCATCAAAAGCATATAAAGGATAAGTACTTGAGTAAGATACCAGAAGTCTGCTGATACCCATTAAACCATGGCCCTAATATTTATGGAAAGGCAGGGATGGAGCTGTGGTAGATGTGGTGGCCAGGAAACCCAGAAATGCGGGTTTCCTGGAGGTCCTGCCAGGTTTAACAGCAGGATCTTATATAAACATGGTGACTCCATTTCCCAGCTGGCAGCCAACCAGATTGAAAGGCTGGCTGGTCATTAGGCAGGAAGGCCTGCAACACTAGTCCGAGCGCGGGGAGGAATGGGGAGGGAAGAGATCTTGAGGTTGGGGGGAAATTTGGTGGGTGGGATGTGGAGCAGAGAGGAATTGAGGGGTGGTGGGAGGAGATCGAAGAGGACCTGGATGAGATCGGAATTGGGGTAGTGCTAGGAGGAGATTGGTGCGGGGGGTGGGGGGGGGGCGGGTCTCGTGTCTGAGAGGAGATTGTGGGGGGGCTGGGAGGTGATTGGTGGGATGCCAAAGAGGACATCATGGGTGAGGGAGGTGTGGAGAGGCATTCAGGGCTGCGAGTTGTCAAGGAGGGAAGCAAGTTTGTTTGAGAGGCCGGGTTGTGGGGCAGCAGGTGGGTGTTGGAAGGAAGCATTCTAACTACTCCTGGCCCACAAGCAGTGCAGCATAGACACTTATCTACTGGATCCGGAAATTCTCACCTGCCTTCTGCTGCCAGGTTTCTCATGGAAACGTAGCCCACTGCATTTACATTTAAAACTATAATGTCTTATAATGTGAGGCTCACAGCCTCATTAAAATATTTAAATGAAGGGCTTGCCTCAGGACAGCAGGTTAGACACTACAAGTTCTGCTCACCATTTGGCCCCGTCTCGTTGAAACTGCATTTTCTCCCAACCTCCCAATCACCTCAGACCGAAAACACTCATCCTGATCATGTTTTAAAACCCTTCCTGGCCTCACCTCTGTTCCTCTCTGTAACCTCCTTCAGCCCTACAATGCCACTCCCCACCCCCAAGATCTCTGCTGTCCTCCAATTCTGGCCATTGGCGCATCCCTGATTTTAAGCACTCCACCATCGGCGGCCATGCCTTCAGCTACCTGGGACCGAAGCTCTGGAATTCCCTCCCTAAATCTCTCCACCTCTTGCTCTCTTCCTTTAAGATGCTCCTTCAAGCCAACCTCTTTGATAAAGCTTTTGTACATCTGTCCTAATATCTCCTCATATGGCTCGGTGTCAAGTGTTATTCGACAATACTTCTTTAAAGCACTTTGGGATGTTTTACTATGTTAAAGGTGTTTGACCTCCTCGACAACCGCCCCCACCGACACCCCTCTATTGGTGGCCATGCCTTCAGTCATTTGGACCCCATGGTCTGCAATGCCCTTCCTAAACCCCTCTGCCTTTTCACTTCCCTTTCCTACCATAGCACTCTCCTTTAAAAAAATACCCTGTCTTTGACCAAGATCACCCCTTTCCCTTTCTTTGGCTCAGCATCTGTTTTTTTTCTAATTATGCCTCTGCGAAGTGCCTTGGGACATTTTGCTGTGAGAAGATACTATATAAATACAAGTTATTCTTGGCTACAGGTAAGGTTTATGTTTACTGAGCATTGTTGCTGTAAAAACAAGTTTAATTTTTATTCATTGCACTGTGGGGAATTGATGGCTCCATGGGCCTCTTTTGGTACTGTATTTATGGACACATTAACTCATTTATCGTAAACAGGCCTTCTCTTCTGTGAAAACGACAGCAAAGGAACTCCATTTGAACATTCTAAGTTTATGTATGCTAATGGCACACAGTATAATTTTAAGGAGATAGCTCTCTTAATTTACTAACTCCAACCTAATCTGTCTTTACTGTTTACATCTTGCTGTTAAAAGAAGTCCTATCAAGGGAATTGGCCACGTACTTGAAAAGGAAACAAACTGTAGGACTATGGGGAAAGAGTAAAGGGAATGGGACTAATTGGGTAGCTCTTTCAAAGAGGCGGCACAGGTCCAATGGGCCACATGGCCTCCTTACGTGCTGTATGTTTCTACAATTGAAAACCCCCTAAATGTCCCTTACCAGACAGTACAGGAAGTATTAGAAATGCATCTGCATTTTTCCCATAATAGCTACCTTTCATTTACTTAGACTGTGGAATGTCTTTTTGACTGATCTTGTGATGTAACTTCCTCCCAAAGACTCCTTCACTGCCCCCAGTGAAAATGGTGGCAGGATTCAATAGAATTGTTCCTTTTTATCAATGATTAAGATGTCAGTCAGCGGTTGCAAAAATGAATCTCACAGCTGACTACACTCTAACCATCAACCTGTCTCATTTAATTTTACAATACACTCTGAGATGACTGTTACCAAATGCACGTTTCTTAAATGGCAGATGGTCTCTCTAAGATATCTGTCCATTATCACCAATATATATGGAGCGCACGTAAGGCAGAACAAAACCCAAGGTCTCAGTTTCACCTTTAATGAGCTTGCATGAAATTCTAACAATCGATGAAACAAGTTATTGAGTTGCAACAAAAGTGACAGTCCAATACGATCATCTGCGCATTGGATCTGTAAAATTCAGTGTTGGAAATGGTTTTTATCAGATCCTTGTGTGGTTTTGTTGGTAATGATAACATGTGCCTCAGACTTATAGATCGGGAAGGCACAGGTTCAAACATTGCTTTATGATGACGCATCTCATCTCAAGCAAAAATTGTGGAAGCAACAGTCTTGGGCTAGGCAGAGACATAGCTAAGAACATATAGACTAAGCTGACATTCCAGTATTGTACTGAGAGAGTATCTTTCAGAGGAGACATTAAACTGAGTGTCCATCTTTTCTCTCAGGTGGATGTCAAATATCCCACAGTACTATCTGAAGAGAGCAGGGGAGTTATCCCTGTGTTCTGGTCAATATTTAATTAACATGTACAACAACTTAAATAAACAGGAAGTGCTGGAAATACTCAACAGGTCAGGCAGCATCTGTGGAGAGAGAAAAACAGAGTTAATGCTTCGGGTCATTCATTGACCATTCAACAGATTAAAACAGATTATCTGCTCATTATCTGTAAAGCGCTTTGAGACTTCCGGAGGTTGTGAAAGGTGCTATATAAATGAAAGTCTTTCTTTTTCTTTTGTTTAATTTGGCTCTGTGCTCCCAAGAAAAATGGACCTGACAAAAAAACTTAATTAGCGCTTGTATATTTCCCAGTGCAGACTATGGTGGGCATGACAGCCCATGTGCAATCAGCCACGTTTTATAACATTAAAAAATCATTCATGCCTCTGCCAGCAAAGTTAATGGGATAACAGACAACAATCTATTTTTCTTGTATGTCCTGAAGGAGTGCAAGAAGGGCATTAAAACTGCTTTCAAACTGCTGTGGAGAAGCAGTAAAAGCATCAATTTTCATTTATATAGTGCCTTTCATGCAGTAAAATGCCTCAAGTGGCTTCACAGGAGTGTAATCAGACAAAATGTGACACAAAGCCACAGAAGGTGATATTAAGACAGGTAGTGCGAAAAGCTGGGTCAAAGATATATGTTTTAAGGAGTGACTTAAATGAGTAGGGAGAGATGGAAAGGTGGAGGGAGTAACAGCCTATGTTTTGTGCTCAGGTTCCTGAAGTGGAACTACCAACACACAACCTGCTTTAGTTTAGTTTAGTTTAGAGATACAGCACTGAAACAGGCCCTTCGGCCCACCGAGTCTGTGCCGACCATCAACCACCCATTTATACTAATGCTACACTAATCCCATATTCCTACCACATCCCCACCTGTCCCTATATTTCCCTACCACCTACCTATACTAGGGGCAATTGCTAATGGCCAATTTACCTATCAACCTGCAAGTCTTTGGCATGTGGGAGGAAACCGGAGCACCCAGAGGAAACCCACGCAAACACAGGGAGAACTTGCAAACTCCACACAGGCAGTACCCAGAATTGAACCTGGGTCACTGGAGCTGTGAGGCTGCAGTGCTAACCACTGTGCCGCCCTGTCTCAGACATGAAAGTGTACATGCTGCTTGCATTAGAATGGATGAGTGTAGGCTAATCACGCATTGCAATTCCCAAGTCCATTTTTGCAATTTTGCCCCCTATATATTTATCACTTTACTCTTTGAATACATTTATGCCTAGTACTTAATGCAAATATGAAAAACCTGGAATTGATGCTGTAGGTTTTAAGAAGATATTGCCTGGATTTTAATATGCAAGAGACTGTGAGTTTGGGAGCAGAGTTAAAACAGGAAAGACTGACAACATGCACACAACCTCCTCAGGAGAGGTGGATTGGCAATTAACACATGTTTCAATTAGTGTGATTTTGACACAGATGTTTGGCCTTTTATATTGAGTCCACAGGTTTCCTGAGCTTCCTGGACTTCGCCAGTGAAGGCAAGGTGAGTACACAGTGGCAATTGATGGTGCTGAAGCAATTGAGGGAAATATGCCAATCAATACTCAATAGATGCTTTCTTCCCTATTTGTGGGAAATGAGTTGTTCACACGACTTTTGCTGAGAGGCTACTTTACACAATTTGGAGGTTTACATCAAAAATAAACAGCACAGAAGGAGGCCACTTGGCCCCATCCTGCACCTGCAGGTCAAAAAAGAACTATCCAGCCTAATTTCTCTTTCCAACTCTTTGTTCAAAGCCCTGTAGGTTATAGCACCTCAAGTGCATATACAAGTGCTTTTTAAATGCGATGAAGATTTCTGCCTCTACCATTGTTTTTGGCAGTGAGCTCCAAATCCTCAACACCCTCTGAGTGAAATACTTCTTCCTTAAATGCTCTTTAATCCTTCTACCAATTACCTTAAATCCATGTCCCCTGGTTTCTGACCTCTCTGCTAAGGGAAATAGGTATTTCCTATTCACTCTGTCTAGGCCCCTTGTAATTTTATACACCTCAATTAAATCTCTCCTCAGCCTCCTCTGTTCCAAAGAAAACAACCCCAGCCTATACAATCTTTCCTCATAGCTAGAATTCTCTATTCCTGGCAATATCCTTGTAAATCTCCTCTGTACCCTCTTAAGTGCACTGACATCTTTGTGACATGGTAACCAGAACTGTATGCAGTACTCCAGCTGTGGCCTAATCACATTTTATACAGTTCTAGCATAACTTTCCCACTCTTATATTCCAGGCCTCGGCAAATAAAGGAAAATATCCAGTACACCTTCTTGAACACCTTATCTGTCTGTCCAGCTATCTTCAGGTCTCTGTGGAAATGCATTCCAAGATCCCTCTGTTTGGAGGTCTAAATTGAATTTTCGACATCTGATCTATCATATTGGGATTCTTCTTTTGGGCCTCCTTATCTCGAGAGACAATGGATACGTGCCTGGAGGTGGTCAGTGGTTTGTGAAGCAGCGCCTGGACAGGCTATAAAGGCCAATTCTAGAGTGACAGGCTCTTCCACAGGTGCTGCAGAGAAATTTGTTTGTCGGGGCTGTTGCACAGTTGGCTCTCCCCTTGCGCCTCTGTCTTTTTTCCTGCCAACTACTAAGTCTCTTCGACTCGCCACAATTTAGCCCTGTCTTTATGGCTGCCTGCCAGCTCTGGCGAACGCTGGCAACTGACTCCCACGACTTGTGATCAATGTCACAGGATTCATGTCGAGTTTGCAGACGTCTTTATAGCGGAGACATGGACGGCCGGTGGGTCTGATACCAGTGGCGAGCTCGCTGTACAATGTATCTTTGGGGATCCTGCCATCTTCCATGCGGCTCACATGGCCAAGCCATCTCAAATGCCGCTGACTAAGTAGTGTGTACAAGCTGGGGATGTTAGCCACTTCGAGGACTTCTGTGTTGGAGATACGGTCCTGCCACCTGATGCCAAGTATTCTCCGGAGGCAGCGAAGATGGAATGAATTGAGACGTCGCTCTTGGCTGGCATACGTTGTCCAGGCCTCGCTGCCATAGAGCAAGGTACTGAGGACACAGGCCTGATACACTCGGACTTTTGTGTTCCGTGGCAGTACGCCTGTTTCCCACACTCTCTTGGCCAGTCTGGACATAGCAGTGGAAGCCTTACCCATGTGCTTGTTGATTTCTGCATCTAGAGACAGGTTACTGGTGATAGTTGAGCCTAGGTAGGTGAACTCTTGAACCACTTCCAGAGCGTGGTCGCCAATATTGATGGATGGAGCATTTCTGACGTCCTGTCCCATGATGTTCATTTTCTTGAGGCTGATGGTTAGGCCAAATTCATTGCAGGCAGCCGCAAACCTGTCGATGAGACTCTTCAGGCACTCTTCAGTGAGATGTTAAAGCAGCATCGTCAGCAGAGAGGAGTTCCCTGATGAGGACTTTCCGTACTTTGGACTTTGCTCTTAGACGGGCAAGGTTGAACAACCTGTCCCCTGATCTTGTGTGGAGGAAAATTCCTTCTTCAGAGGACTTGAACGCATGTGAAAGCAGCAGGGAGAAGAAAATCCCAAAAAGTGTGGGTGCGAGAACACAGCCCTGTTTCACACCACTCAGGATAGGAAAGGGCTCTGATGAGGAGCCACCATGTTGAATTGTGCCTTTCATATTGTCATGGAATGAGGTGATGATACTTAGTAGCTTTGGTGGGCATCCAATCTTTTCTAGTAGTCTGAAGAGACCACGTCTACTGACGAGGTCAAAGGTGGGATAGGTGAAACTAATGCTGCCTTAGATTAGACCTCAGACGAGGATCTCAGTGATCAATAAAAGCACAAGCAATAGCAGCCTAATGGTCACAGACCTGTAT
Organism: Heterodontus francisci; assembly: GCF_036365525.1. NCBI lineage: Eukaryota > Metazoa > Chordata > Chondrichthyes > Heterodontiformes > Heterodontidae > Heterodontus > Heterodontus francisci. The sequence goes on along the minus strand of NC_090377.1, from coordinate 19,082,455 downwards.
CTCCACAGAGAGAGGGCAACAGCAGAGAGGTGCAACTCACAGGAGGTTCTGTACCTTTGAATCAGCTACCGAGTGTCAGTTCCATCTTGTTATTAATCTGTAGTGAAGCCTGTCTATTGTGCAATAGACACAGCCCTTTTCCACCTGACAGTCGATGTGATTTTGGACTGGGATTGATGTATCTGTCAGCGGTACTGAGCTGGGGTGAAATGGAAACAACATATGTCTCTCTTGCCCTGTTTGACTGTTGGATTGAAAATGTGTCTCTGGAGCTTGGGATAAGTGTGGGAATTACTGTTCTGATAAAAGGTCACAGACCTGAAACGTTAACTCTGTTTCTCTCTCCACAGATGCTTCCAGACCTGATGAGCATTTCCAGCACTTGCTGTTTTCATTTGTGGGACTGACTACTTGGAATAAATGTAGAACTGACTACTTCTGCTCTCTGAGACTGTAGACTTATAGAATGGTTACAGCACAGAAGGAGGCCATTCAGCCCTACATGTCCACGCCAGATCTCTGTAACAACAACTCATCTAGTCCTACTCCCCTGCAATTTTTTTCTCTTCAGATAATTATCCAATTCCCTTTCGAAAGCCAATTGAATCTATTTCCAGCACACTCTTATGCAGTGCATTCCAGATCCACACACCGCGTAAAACATTTTTCCTCAGATTGCCTTTTACCATTCGCCTTACATTAGTGTCCTCTGGTTCTCAACCCTTCTGCCAATTGGAGCAATTTCTCCTGATCTACTCTGTCCAGATCCCTCATGATTTTGGACACCTCTACCAAATATCCTCTCAACCTCTCTTCTCTAAGGAGAACAGCTTCTCCAATCTATCCATCTAGCTGAAGTCCCTCATCCCTTGGAACCATTCTCATAAATCCTTTCTGCACCCCCTCTAAAGCCTTCACATCCTTCCTAAAGTGCCGTGTCTAGAATTGGACAAAATACTCCAGTTGAGGCTGAACCAATGTTTTATAATGGTTTATCATAACTTCTTTGCTTTCGTAATCTATACCTTTATTTATAAAGCCCAGGATCCTGCATGCCTTATCAATCACTTTCTCAACATGTCCTGCCACCTTTAACAATTTGTGCATATATATCCCTAGGTCCCTCTGCTCCTGTATCCCTTTTAGAATTGTATCCTTTATTTCATATTGCCTCTCCTCATTCTTCCTATCAAAATGTATCACTTCACATTTCTCTGCATGAAATTTCATCTGCCACACGTCCGTTGATCCGACCAGCCTGTCTATGTCCTCTTGAAGTCCATCATTATCCTCCTCACAATTCACAATACTTTCATGTTTTATGTCATCAGCAAATTTTGAAGTTGTGTTCTGCATGCCCAAGTCTAGGTGGTGAATATAGATCAAGAAAAGTAGTGGTCCTAACACCGACTGCTAGGGTACCCCATTGTATTCCTTCCTCCAGTCCGAAAAACAGTTGTTCAACTACTCTCTGTTTACTGTCACTCAGCCAACTTCATATCCATGCTGCCACTGTCCATTTTACTCCACAGGCTCTGAATTTGCTGTAAGTCTGCTCTGTGGCACTTTATCAAACCCTTTTTGAAAGTCCACATACACCACAATGATCTGCCTGTGTCTCCGTGCTCAGCAAGTGATAATATATCTATTGTATGTGAGAAGGAGCTGGCTGCACTGTTCCCTGTGCCTCAGGTGGAACAGAAATCACATTTATTCAAGTTCCTTCACGTATTTGTATCTCATAACTCGAGCACAGATGAGGTAGAAGATGCAAAAGTGATGGATTTAATCTTTATGTTAATAATCATTATGAATGTTACGTTTTTGTGTTGTAATGCAGACAAATCAATCACACAGATAAGATCAGTGAATCCAAAAGGTAGGTTCTTTAATTGAAGGTGCTAACTTACACAGCAATGCTGGAAAGATGCTTTGCATTGTTGTTCCTTTAGCTGCTAGCTGCAAGTGCTTGGAGGTCACAAAGGTCTGTGCCTCACATCCTTTCTGATGATGGAAAGCTGTTTTGGATATGCCCCTTAAAGCAATAATGCAGCATTTAAAGCAGTACCACAGAAATAAACTTCCGTAAAGGAAAACCTACAAAACAAATAGTGGCAGTGTCAGACTCCACTGCACCATTCAGCTTCTGTATATCAAGTGTATTGGGCAGTTTTACAGCATCTTCGCGAAATCCAGACATAACACAACTCAATACTGGGATTGCTGAATGGGATTACCTGATGGAGCTGAGACCTTTGCACAGGTCAGATTCATATTCAGGGGCTTATCAGTTCAACCAAAGCCAAACAGCCGCTGTTTAAAATATGTCCTCATACTTTCACCTGGTGCCTGCAATAGACAGTCTTTTTATTAACTCCCCACATCCTTACTGTCTGTTTCTGCTGTTCACTGTCCAAAAGCATCAAACAGGATGAGACTGGAATTGAAGCACAAACATTCATTGCTGGTTTGGGGATGGAAATCAGTAATTATTTTCAGTAGCAGTTCCTTCCTATTCTACCTCCCTTACCCTGTCCACACAGTGTACACTCACAGTCGTATTGGCCTCTCACTTCCTCTGCTCAGTCCATGTTCTGGCACCAGTTCCTATTTCATTCTATTTTTTAGAAACAACCCCCAGCTCCCCCAGGGCTCGATTCAGACTCAATGCCAATCTTTGGGACTTGTGTCCACAGATTGTAAAGAGCTTGCTGTTTGCTCCCTTACCCCGGAGCTGCGCTGTCTCCATTCCCGCCTGTTTTAAACCATTTTCTTCCATTCACGGTGTGAATGGCACTCACAGTCAGAGCTGGGGGAGGGGAATGGGCTTACACTCTTCTGCTCAATAAGAATCACTGCCGGGGGCGTGGATGTTTGATGTCTTCAGTGTCTTCAACACCACTTGTGCATCAATTCCAGCAAATTTCTAAATTCACCCCAGGGAGCTGCGTTGTGAGAAAATGCATCCTTTTAATATTCAAAATTGAGCTGTCAGAACCGAAGGGTGGTAACAGGAGATAGATGAGTGGCTGTGGAGAGTAAATGCACTAGAGTGATGGAGTGTGGCTCATCAACACAGGGGCCCCCATTTCCGCCCCTGTCTGTGCTCAGTTATCTGGTTTCAGCCAGAGCGGGGGAAGAGTTGATAAAGACTAGTGTAACGGAAACCACACTGGCCAATTGGAAACATATTAATTTCATTATATGGAACACTACTTGAACTTTTACTGGACATTGAACATAACTTATTTAAAAAGACCACAAAGCTGAATGTCTGAAAACATGGCTGCACATTTACATTCTGAGAGACAGTTGACTAGAGAGACAATGGAAGTATTTCCCTGATTCAATTAGTGAAATGGCTTTTGTGGGGATCGAAAGATATTGGGAGTCACTGACTTTGTAAGAGACAAGCGTCCACCCACCCACCACAGTCCCCCTCCCAACTGAGTGTGACTGGAGAACTTTTGAAATCAACGATCCTTGCAGATGATGCTGTTTCAAACAAAGAGCTGGTCACATGACTTACCTGCTGACCAGACTGGGAATTGATTGAATTGTGCCTCACAGAAAAGTTTTGGCCAGACTGCAACTGAACTCAAAGGAGAAAGCACCACGCTGTCCCTGTCTCTCTCTCAAGCAAAGTCCCAAGAACCCACGGAAGCAACTTAAGCCTCGAGACAGAGGACCTCTTCAGCCCTCTGGTACCAGCAAAACAGGTTTGAAAGTATGCACTGGGCCCCAGCGAGAACTGCAACACTTAACTCTGATCAAGGACTTTACATCCAAACTAAATGCAATAACTGAATTCCATTTACAACTCCAACCCTCCCCCTTTAGTCTTTCTCCCCCTATGTATCTATTTGTGTGTGTGTGTGTGTGTGTGTGTGTTTATCTCATCTGCACGCTAGCGTGGTTGTGTTGCGTATTTCAGTAATTTTAACCGAGTTAGAGTGGTAAGGTTAATAAACTTACATCTCTCTTGTTTAAACCTAAGAAAACCTGTCTGGTTAGTTCATTTACAATTAAATTTAGAGAGCAGTGAGTAAGGACTCACTGAGGTGTTAAGCTAAAATACTGTGCTTTAAAGGTTAAATCCTGTTATGGCCAAACCAGGAAAAGGGCCAGACGGAAGCCTGAGACCCCTTCCTTACCTGGTCATAACACTAGTGTACTGAACAATACTTATCCCTTAAGCATCATCACTTTAAACAGATTATCACATTGCTGTTTGTGGGATCTTGCTGTATGCTAGCTGGCTGTTGTGTTTACTATATTTTAACATTGAATACAATTCTAAAGTACTTTATTGGTGTAGGATCGGAATCCCCTCCAACTGGGAAAATTTAGGGACTATAAAATTCAAACACACAGACATGCTTTGACCTCATGTTTGGATTGCAATACAAAAAGCCAAGCTGCAGCAACAGCACAGGCTGGGCAGAAAAGAGTTAACTTGGATATTCACAAATGACAGTGGCTCATCAAAAAGCATTCAAACATTGACTGATTGCTTTCAATGGAACAATGGTACCAAACGAAAAGCCATCACCTGCCATTGGCTAATGCAATCAAGAGACTGACTACCCTGCACAATGGTACAAGGGACCTGTCTTTGATATGATGATAAGGCTACCATCATAGACAATAGTACTGGAATCTGGTCATTAATTCATCTTGAGGAGAGGAATGAGACATTCACACCATCCAGCAACTTCAGAGCCAGGTGCTGTTATTGTATTGCCTCAAAACAGCAGGACAATTTGTTTAAACAACATGAGAGTTTGAAGGTACCCACATAGGTCCTAGTTATGCCTGTCTTTTTGTGGGATATGTCGAACATTACTTGTTCCAGTCCTACTCAGGCCCCCTCCCCCAACTCTTTTTCCGGTATATTGATGGCTATATTGGTGCCGTTTCCTGCTCCCACCCAGAACTAAAAAGCTTTATCAACTTTGCTTCTAATTTCCACTCTTCTCTCACCTTCACATGGTCCACCTCCGACACTTCCCTTCCCTTCCTCGACTTCTCTGTTTCCATCTCCGGGGGTAGGGTATCTACTAATATTCATTATAAGCCCACCGACTCCCACAGCTACCTCGACTACACTTCTTCACACCATGCCTCCGGTAAGGACTCCATTCCATTCTCCCAGTTTCTCCGTCTCCGACACATCTGCTCTGATGATGCTACCTTCAACGACATTGCTTCTGATATGTCTTCTTTTTTCCTCAACCGAGGATTCCACCCCCCCCCCCCCCCATTGTGGTAGACAGGGCCTTCAACCATGTCCAGCCCATTTCCCGCACCTCTACCCTCACCCCTTCCCCTCCCTTCCAGAACCGCGACAGGGTTCCCCTTGTCCTCACTTTCCACCCCACCAGCCTCCACATCCAAAGGATCATCCTCCACCACTTCTGCCACATCCAGCGTGATGCCACTACCAAATGCATCTTCCCCTCCCTTCCCCGTCAGCGTTCCGAAGGGATCGTTCCCTCTGTGACACCCTCGTCCACTCCTCCATTACCCCACCACCTCATCCCTTTCCCACAGGACCTTCCCCTGCAATTGCAGGTGTAATACCTTCCTATTTACCTCCTCTCTCCTCACGATCCAAGGCCCCAAACATTCCTTTCACGTGAAGCAGTGATTTACTTGTACTTCTGTCAATTTAGTGTACTGTAGTCGATGCTCACAATGTGGTCTCCTTTACATTGGGGAGACCAAACACAGATTGGGTGACCGCTTTGCGGAACACCTCCGCTCAGTCCGTAAGCATGACCCCAAGCTTTCGGTTGCTGGCAATTTCAATACACCCCCGTGCTCTCACATCTCTGTCCTGGGATTGCTGCAGTGTTCCACTGAACATCAACGCAAGCTCGAGGAACTGCATCTCATTTACCGATTAGGCACACTACAGCCTGCCGGACTGAACATTGAATTCAATAATTTCAGAGCATGACAGGTCCCCCCTTTTTATGTTTAGTTATTTTTTGTCTTTTTTTCTTTTTTCTTTTTTATTTGGTTATTTTATTTTAGTTTTTTTACTTTGGTTCATTTGTTTCTACTGTGCCTACCCACTGTTGCTGTTTTTTAAAAAAAAATTATGTAGGTGCATGGAGTGCTTTGTGCTTTACAGTCAATTCACACCCTCTCTGTACTAACACTTTGTCTTTCAGCACACCATTAACATTCCATTTGCCTTTGTTCCATGACCTTCTGGTCAGTTATTCTCTGTGACCTTGTCCTATCAAAAGCTTCTCTTTTGTTATCTCTTGTCCCACCCACCTCCCACCACCGCACCCCACCCCCCACCCCGCTTTACTTGCTTAAAACCTTTTACATTTCTAATATTTGTCAGTTCCGAAGAAGGGTCACTGACCTGAAACGTTAACTCTGCTTCTCTCTCCACAGATGCTGCCAGACCTGCTGAGTATTTCCAGCATTTCTTGTTTTTATTTCAGATTTCCAGCATCTGCAGTATTTTGTTTTTATTATTCTATGAGAGTTTGAAGATTTTGTTTGAGTTATTTCTGTCACAGAAGGACTGCATTGTTGCACCCAGTTTGAATTAATCATATTCGTCTGGTCTATGCGTGAAATAAACTAAGGATGTTTACCTGCTGGACACTGCACAGCATGAACAATAGAACATATGTCTTAGAAATCCTGAGTCATTTTATTATAAAAGCAGACACATTGGAGTGACCGTACTGCAGTCAGAAGAAGGATCAAAGATTGGTCATCTTGACTCAGGACTTACAATCATTGCCGGGCCAACCAGCGTGTTGGGGATTGTAAGTATTTCAGCCAAGTCGTAGTAATCTTGGTCTGAGGGCTGGGACAAAAGTGTAGTGGTTTTCCCCGTATTTGGTTCAGCCAATTCGTAGTGATAATAGTCTGAGCGTTTGGGATGAAATGTAGTGTTTTGCCCATTTTTGTGTTTCTGCCAAATCGTAGTGATCTTGGTCTGAGGGATTGGGACAAAAGTGTAGTGTTTTTGCCTGAAATTTGTAAATGAAGAGCCAAGTCGTAGTGACTTTGTTTTGGGTAACTGGGAACAGTGGTTAAATCGCTGAAGGGTTCAGCTGGGAATTGGAGGTTGTCAATTTCAAGTTACTGCAGGAAGTTTTGTACTGAGGACAGTTTAATTTGATTTCTGTTTCAACTAATCATAGAAGTATCTGTCTTAGGGATGTTATTGGATTCAATACAATTCATCGTTAAGCCAAACACTGTTTTGTGTGCAATTTTGTTCTTGTAATTCATAAAGTCCAAGAACTGTTGTAAGGGGATACGGGAATGGAGCCTTTTACATTAGCTACAAAGCACTTTGGAATGTCTTGAGGTTGTGAAAGGTGCTATATAAATGCAAATCTTTTTTTTCTCTCTATTGCCTCAGCTGCGAGAATTGCGCCCTTGGCTGGATATCGGTGCCTGTGGAACTCGCCACCCCCGCGCCTCCCCTCAGAGAGAAGAGAGAAGTAGACCTAGTAAGGGGTGGAATTTGAGAGCTTATGTTCTAGGCCAGACGGGATGTAGGTCTGGAGAAGATTGCAGAGGAGCGAGACAATGGAGCAGGAAGTTGCAGGAACAGACCATTGCTGAATGGTGCTCAGACTGAGCACAGTAGCCATATGACCCTAATGGTCTCCTCCTGTGCCAGAAACAATCAAGAACGAGGCTGTTTATTTTGTCTTATCTCACAAATTGCAGCTTTTCAGGTGACGTCGCCAGGCATACACACGCCATTCATTTGGTCTTATCTTACAGAATGCAGCTTTCCTGGTTGCTGCTGTTCCTCTGCGCTAATCCCTGCTGTCTCTTACCTTTCATTAATATATAAATGCAAGCTATTGTTGTTGTTGTTGTTTAGTTCAGATTTGCAGCATCTGCAGTATTTTGCTTTTGATTTCAGGGTGCAAATTGTCTTGCCTTTCATCTCCAGGAATGCAGTAAGTGGAGTTTACCTGGTAATTCTATTATACCTGGCAGCATCTGTGGAAAGAGAAGCAGAGTTAACGTTTCGGGTCAGTGACCCTTCTTCGGAACTGACAAATATTAGAAAAGTCACAGGTTATAAGCAAGTAAGGTGGGGGTGGGGCAAGAGATAACAAAGGAGGTCTAGATTGGACCAGGCCACATAGCTGACCAAAAGGTCACGGAGCAAAGGCAAACAATATGTTAATGGTGTGTTTAAAGACAAAGCATTAGTACAGATTAGGTGTTAATACACTGAACATTTCAACACTCCCCCCTGCTCTCATGCTCACATCTCTGTCCTGGGATTGCTGCAGTGTTCCAGTGAACATCAACACAAGCTCGAGGAACAGCATATCATCTACTGATTAGGCACACTACAGCCTGCCGGACTGAACATTGAGTTCAATAATTTCAGAGCATGACAGCCCCCCATTTTACTTCCATTTTTAGTTATTTTTTCTTCCTTTTTTTTACATTCTTTTTTACATTTTTTACAATCTGTTTTTTGCATTTATTTCATTTCATCTTAGTTTGTTCAGTTTGCTTACCCACTGTTTTTTTTTCAGGTTTGTACTTGCTGCTGTTCAATATTCACTGTATTAACACCTAATCTGTACTAATGCTTTGTCTTTCAACACACCATTAACATATTGTTTGCCTTTGCTCCGTGACCTTTTGGTCAGCTATGTGGCCTGGTCCAATCTAGACCTCCTTTGTTATCTCTTGCCCCACCCCCACCTCACTTGCTTATAACCTGTGACTTTTCTAATATTTGTCAGTTCCGAAGAAGGGGCACTGACCCGAAACGTTAACTCTGCTTCTCTTTTCACAGATGCTGCCAGACCTGCTGAGTGGTTCCAACATTTCTTGTTTTTATTTCAGATTTCCAGCATCCGCAGTATTTTGCTTTTATTCTATTATACCTGTTGGTCCTGCCAGTCTCTCCTCCTCCTATAATTATCACATCTGTGTTGCACAGATCTAAAGAAATCTATTAGATTAGGGTTTTATTTCAATTTTAGCTCCACATCGCCAATTTCTAGCTTTTTAAATTTGTTCTCAAAATGTGTGTGAGACCAGAAAAACGACACATTTATTGTCCATTTCTAGTTGCCATGAGGAGCTGATGGTGGGTCTTCTCCTTGAGCCACTGCAGTCGTAATGTTAATGGTGCTCCCATAATAGTGTGAGGTAGGGAATTCGAAGATATTGATCCAACAACAATGAAGGAATGATGATATATGTCCAAGTCAGGATGGTGCGTGGCTTGGAGGAGAACTTGGAGATGATGGTGCTCCCATGACATTACTGCACTTATTTTATTCTCAACGATAGAGGAATGCATGGGTAAGCTTGCTGTCAAAGTAATATTGGTGTGTTGCCTCAGCGCATCCTGATCATTCATATTGCCAGTGATGGAAGAGTTTGATCAATCACACTGCCGTGTCCTGGATGGTGCTGAGCTTCTTGCATGTTGTTGAAGCTGCACTCATCAGACAAGTGTTAAATATTGCAACATCTTCCTGAGCCTTGTAAATAGTAAAGCAGCTTTAACGGGCCAGGTGGTGAGCCACTCATTGCAGAGCAATCAGCCACTGCCCTGCTCATGTAGTCATGGGGTTTATATGGCTGGTCCAGATAAGCTTCAGTATGCCTTTCATACTTGAAATGTATCCAATAAGTTGAGAGTCCGTGGCAGCTTGCATTTATGTAACATCTTTTAATGTGGTAAATGTCTCCAGTCACTTAACAGAAAAAGAACAGATAGCAAACAGCAGAAGAGTCAGAGATTTAACCAAAGGCATAATCAAAGAGATAGTTTTAAGGAAATTTTGAATTGGGGAGAGAAAATAATATTATTAACAATATGAAGGGTTTAGAGAAGATTTGTCCAGAGTAGGGCTGTCGACACAGTGGAGCAATGACCAAAAGGAAAGAGTCAAAAGACCATAGACTTGGACTGAGATGTAGGCCTGAACTTTAACCTGGAGGTGAGTTCTGTGCAGGGTGGGGAGAAGGTACTGTTGTTGAAGTTGGCAAGCACAGAAGAATGGTTTTCCTGAATGTCCTATAGAATTTAACTGCGAGACACCTTCAAGTTGGATTCCTGCCCAGAGGCAAACTGCTTGACAGGCCTTTTCGGCCAGGAAGTCTGTTTCACAGGGTCGAAGAATACGAGCGCAGGTAGGTGGGGGGAGTGAGAGAGATTGTGAAAAGGGGTCAGTGTTAGAATTGCAGAATGGGTGGTCCTGATCACAGTGGTGGGGGAGGGTTTCCAATGCTGGTCCCCCTGGGGCTTCTGATTGCAGGCACTGGGAGGCGGTCCAATGGTAATCAGAGGGAGCAGCTTGTGGTCTGGAGGAGACAGATCGTGGTGGGGCCCAATGGTGGTTGTTGGGTGGAGAGGATATGAAAAAATATTCTGTTTGTATATTCTTCCTACCAAAATAAATAACATCATGTTTCCCACATTATACTCCATCTACCATCTTTTGTCCACCCACTTAACCTATCTATATCAATTTGCAGCCTTTTTTGTGTCCCCCTCACAGCTTACTTTCCCACCTAGCTTTGTATCATACAATTGCATCAATTTAGAAGGTCAAAGGGTGATTCGATTAAAGTTTTCAAGATATTAAGGGGAACAGATATGTTAGATAAAGAGAAATGGCACAGTGGCGCAGTGGTTAGCACCGCAGCCTCACAGCTCCAGTGACCCGCGTTCGATTCTGGGTACTGCCTGTGCGGAGTTTGCAAGTTCTCCCTGTGACCGTGTGGGTTTTCGCTGGGTGCTCCGGTTTCTTCCCACAGCCAAAGACTTACAGGTTGATAGGTAAATTGGCCATTATAAATTGCCCCTAGTATAGGTAGGGGGATGTGAGAGGGTAATGGGATTAATGTAGGATTAGTAGAAATGGGTGGTTGATTGTTTGCACAGACTCGGTTGGCCGAAAGGCCTGTTTCAGTGTTGTATCTCTAAATAAAAAACTAAAAGTTGGTTAGGGAATATAGTCTAAAAGTTAGAGCCAGTCCCTTCAGGAGTGAAGTTAGGAAACAAATTCTACTCGCAAGTGGGAGAAGTTTGGAACTCTGTTCTGCAAATGACAGTTATTGGTAGGTCAACTATTACGTTAAATCAAAAATTGAAGGGTTTTTGTTCACCAACATTATTAGGTACATGGACCAAAGGAGTTAGGCCCCAGATCAGCCACAATCTAATTCCTTAGCAGAACAGGCTCACGGGGCTAAGTGGCGTCCTCCTGTTCCTCTGTTCCTATGAGGACCAGAAGAAGCACAGAAAGACAATATATTTTAAATAAAAAAGCAGCAGGTCAAGCAGCATCTTGGGGAGAGAGAAACAGAGTTAAACTTTCAGGTTGATGATCTTTGATCAGAACTGGAAGAGGTTAGAGATTTAGCAGTTTTTGAGCAATTACAGGTTGAAGAAAAAAAGTTATAGAGGTTGGGGGGTGGGGGGAGGAAGGAAGAACAAAGGGGAAGGTCTGTGATAGGGTGACAGGCAGGAGAGTGATAAAATGACAAAAGGGATGATGGTACAAAGCAAAAGGGAGTGGCAATGGTAAAGAAATAAAGGATGGGTCTAGGGGAGGTGTAAATGGCAACAGCAGAACCATTACCAGCATCTGCTGTCTGAGAAAATGGAGAAAGAGGTTACGATCAGAAAATTATTGAATTCAATCTTGAAGTCAGAAGGTTGTATGAGCCCAATAGAAAAGATGAGGTCCTGTTCCTCCAGCTTCTGTTGAACTTCACTGGGACAGTGTAGGAAGCTGAGGACAGAGAGATCAGAATGGGAGTGAAATGGAGAACTAAAGTTGCAAGCAAGCAGGAGGTCAGGGTGAGGCTGACAGACTGACCGGAGGTAATCAGCAAAACAATAACCCAGTCTGTTTATGGTCTCCCCAGTGTAAAGAAGACTGCATCGTGAGCTGCAAATTCTAAATTGGAATTTAATGTTATTTACATTTTTTTAAATGATGTTTCCTTGTGGGGCCCAAGGAGCAGATCTGAGGAATTTCCTGGCCGTTGTATGATATTCCTGGGCTTAGTATTTTAAAGGAAGCATTAACACAAAAAAAACAGTTGACCAGTTGGGCAGGAAAGCAGAGTTGAGGCAGAAGATCAACCATGATTGTACTGAATAGTAGAGCAGGCTTGAGGGGCCATATAGCCTACTCCTGTTCCTATTTCTTATACAATGGAGAAAAACTCAGAGACAGAGATACGAGTAAGACAGGGTAGAGTGAGAAAATATAAACAGATTAACGGCTCGCTGAAAAGGCGTGCCTTTACATGGAGCCTTATCACATTTCTTGGAAATGTCCCAAAATATTTTGTATACAACAAAGTACTTTGACTTGCCATCAGTAATGTAAGAAAGTACTGCAGCCATTTTATTTACTTACACAGATCAAATTTGTCACATCCAATTTTAAAGTTTTTTTAAAACTTAAGCTTTACCAACTCTTTAAGTGCTCTGAAACGTTTTTTTATTTCAGGCCGCAATGTTCAGTTTCAGCCGAATGAGAGACCAATGATTGAAACCTGCTTCTGAAACTGACAACCGGAATTAATTTCTGCATGGTGAAAGTGCTCCATCTGAAGTAAAGTGAAGCCACTTCCAGGAGAACGTGCTCCTAACTTGGCACAATGCTATCAGGTTAACGCAACCATTAGCCTAATAGGTTTCTGTGAAATAAACCACTGATGAAACCTCTGAGCAAAAAGACTTTTTTTTAAAGTCTACAGACCTTGTTTTTTCCAGTTGCCTAGCCAACACTCTCAAGTCCACAGGCTAAAATCAATGTGGCTGTTTAATGATATCAATGTATCCATTAAAACTCAGCCTCATAATGATTGGATGCCACTACCAACACACAGCCCTTCACAGTTTTACAGACATTGGGTATTGCTGAAAGATTTTTGCCAGTGGCAACAGATAGACCAGAGAACTCCTTAACAAATGTTATCTGCATCATTCAGACCAACATTTAAGGGCACCATTATTCCTTTAATAAACTATTAAAGTTATCTCTATTATTGGTCAAACTCTGGTTCCGATACAATGAATAAGATTCAGTAGCTGGCACCTAATGAGTTTTCATAATGTGTTTATAATGCAAATTTTTGATTAAAACTTTTTAATAATTGTTTTTAATGTAACTGCACTAAATTGATGAAAATTCACCAACCTGAAACATTAACTCTGCTTCTCTCTCCGCAGATGCTGTCTGACCAACTGAGTATTTCCAGCAATTTCTATTCAGATTTCAGATTTCCAGCCTCTAAAGTATTTTGGCTTTGTAGGCTAATTAACTGTTGGTTTCAATGCTTTTTTTTATTCATTCGTGCCAGCAGCAGGAAAGCTGGCAATGGGCTGCCCAACAGAAGCCCAATTGAACCACTTCAGTGGCCAATGAAGGGCCTCTTCCCACCTCCGCGGGCATTTTGCCAATTCCGGGGGAGCCCGCTGCCACCTGGGGAGACCACCAGTGCAACCTCGCGATCTTCTAGCATGCTCTAATGGGAGGAGGCTCTGTTCTTTGGGCATTCCTAGTCCATGAGAGTGTCACCAAGGTTCAATGGTCACCCCTGAGGCAATGGTGCTGCCTGCCGTTAGCGTTCCCCCCCCTCCTCCACTCCCCCCGGCAAGATCGCCGGGGCCTGCCCGCCTGGCCCCAGCCTGCCTTTGAGGGTACACGGCCATCGATAAGCCCTCATCCTGCTGTTGCAGTCCCAACAGTATCCACGGCTAGCGGTGGCGTTGCTGAGCTGGCGGCCCTCTCATTGGGCCAGCAGCTCTTGTGAGTGGGCTGTCATCCTTATTAGGAATGGCAGCGCTGGCAGCTGCCACTTAATTGGTTATCACCAGGAATATGCCTCACAGGGTCCTGCCGCTAGTTGACTTGGGCTGGCTGCCACTTTTGGTCCCGATGGATGGAATTCACCGTCAGAAAATTCAACCCAATAATCTGGGAGAAAACAGCAGCCACATGGCCAAGCATGGACTAATAAAGGAGAGCCAGCATGGATTGGTTAAGGGCAAATTGTGTTTGACTAACTTGATTAAATTTTTTAATGAGGTAACATTAACAGGTGGATGAGGGCGGTGCAGTTGATGTCAAATGTGTTACCCTGTAACAGAACTGTTACTTGCCTTTCTGTTTCATCCACAATCAAACATGGCTTAGAGTCACCTGAGGTAGGAAACTAGAATTATATGATGAGAGACTTGAGATGCTGGGAAAATTTCCATTGGACTAAGAGCAGGTTTAATAGAGGTTCGTAGAATTCTGAAGGATTTTGATAAAGCGAATAAAGGGAAAGCCTATTTATTCTGGTGGAAGAGCCAGCAATCAGGCATCATCAATTCACAATTGATTCAGAGCATGAGGAGAGTGGTTAGAAAAAAATTCTACAGATAGCTCGCAATTGGAACTGCTATGACATGATTTATCACTTTAACCCCTTATAGGGACTAAAACAAATCAAGCGTACATCCCTATGAGTCTCCCTTAATTAAGTTCAAACCAGACAAATTCTTATAGACACTTATTTGGGTCCATAGAATTGAACTAGTTTTCCCTCAAAGAAAGAACACAAACAGAGAATATTACCATCTTTCAGATAGCCTATTTAAAAAAATAATTATGGCTAAGTCATAAATATCTCAGATATTATAAGGGTCTGGGAAACTCTCTTCAATACGTTTCTCTCCACTTAAAACGACACAGAGCGGGGGTTCTTGTAGTTGTATACAGAATGCTACATGAGACGATTTATTAACTTTTATATATTTTTTAAAGAATTGAACATGCAATACACTTTTAAATGGATAAGTATATCACAATATCAAATATTACTAAGAGATGTAACACCTAATCTTATTTCTGAAATAGAATCCAAAAGTTCAACCTTGACATTGTTACAGCAAAATATCTTAGAATATCCATCAAAATTTAAAGTAAACTTTTACCTTAAATTCCGAGTAAGCCATAGGGTGAGAAGTATTGATGAAGAACTCAACACTTCTAATGTTTGCTTCAGATACCCTCATGTTTATACTGTTTCTTAAAGTATCATCTGACCTTTTAGCATATATGTGTAACCTTTCTGTGTGTATTTTCCCTGCTTTTGAGATCCATATTTGGTAGTATCATTAATTAACATCTCCACTTAATGTTTTGCTGGAATTCCCCTGCTTTTAAAGTTGTGAGCATTTATCTGGTCAAACTGTTTATAATTGTGTTTACATGACATCTGTTCCTGTAAGTACTGTTCCATTTTATTATCTATATAATTATATATTTTTATTGTACGTTGACCTTTTTGAATTGATCTGTCTAGATTTTACCAACACTATCAATTAAATTTAAAGCTATCTTTTACCGATGTCACACAGGATGTTTCAATGTGTGTTTATCCTCCAAGTCCCTGGCAACAGAAACGCTGAAATGGATTTTCCTACTTAAAAGGTGTTTCTGGTTCACATTCTATTATAACAGGGACCTTGAAAGACCTTGAAATTCCTAATTCTACCTTCTTAAAGGGGAATTTCAGTGCATCTTGAAAACTAACCATTTATTCAATCTTTAATTCTAAAAGATAGATATATATTAACTATATATAAATTCTGCCTAATTAAGCCTATTATACCAATGTTTCATCATAGCTACAGGGAGTGGGTGAGGCAGAAACTACTGCATCATGTCAGGGAAAACTGGACAAATATCTGGAGCAGCAGATGATAAAAGGCTATCGGGAGACAGCAGGAGAGTGGAATTAGTTTTTGATTGCTCACATATAATGGGTTGAATGGCCTCTTTCTCTGTTTGAAGCCTCTTTGGCTTCAGAAAAGGACGTAGAATGAAAGTTTTAGTACATTAGGCCGTTTCCTTCCACAGACCATACACAATGTGCTTTAGCATGAGGTCTGCCCAGCTCCAACCTTCTGCAAACTGTCATCCTGCTACAGAGAGGAGTGTCTTTAAAAATATTTTTGAATTCTTAATACTTACAAAAGAAATTGGTATGCCCTTTCAATATAAAAACAATGCAATGGCTAATGTAAGTTTAGTGGAAATTTAAGTGGGCATAATTATAATCATTATTGAATTAATCTTCGATCAGAAACAAGGGAATACAACAGTTTTTGTTGAATGTTTTGTTGAATGATCTATGGAGAGTAGAGCTGTAATGTAAGAATTGTCTATAGAAACAATAAGCTGAGCAAACAATCAGCTTGAAATGGAATGTTGTGGCTGGGAATCAATGCAAAGGCAAATAAAGGAAGGATTAAAGTCATTGCTTCTACATCACATCAATTAGAAGATTGTGACCTATTATGAAACTGAGAGTTTGAAATAAACATTTGAATGCAATGAATGGGGAATATTATCTTTCACGCGTAAGCAACAAGTTAAGGAGGATGGGAATACCAGCTAGCTAGCACAAAGTGCACTTGAGTTAGTTGGGAAAAGCTGATACCAATTGTCAATCAGTTCTACATGCCAACTATTGAGTGAAGGCCCCACATGCTCTGCCGATGGTAAATTGTATCACGCACTTTTTGTCAATATGTGAAACAGTGAATTATCACAATTGCAGTAATTTGGTGAACAGGCAGCATAAGTGGGGCACTGATGGTGGAAGTTAAAGCAGTGGATGTACTGAAGTGTCTTCCACTGTTTCCATTTTCAACATTGACAGACAGGAGGTCAGCTGGGAGTTGAGTTTCTTTCTGCATCAGGAAACGTAAGAATAGCAGCGTCCTCCGAGTGCTACTGAGCCAATTATGAACCAGGAAAACTGAAGCACAATTCCTGGTTGGCATTGAGTTAGCTAATTTTAAACAGGATGCAACATAGGTCCTACATTTGTCCTCAGCACACATGGTCTGTAGAGCAGCAGAGAGCAGCTCAGGTTCTTGCTTCTCATTCTGGAAGGAATGTGTGCTGCCCGTATCCCATCACCCCTATGCTTGCTGGCGTATATGGGGTCCCATATCCTCCTTTAAGTTGCCCCTTACAACCTACCACTTAGATTAAGCTTATGTTCACCTGCCTTAATTTATTTTTATTCTTCATGGGATGTGGGCATTGCTGGCAAGGCCAGCATTTGTTGCCCATCCCTAATTGCCCTTGACAACTGAATGGCTTGCTAGGCCATTTTGGAGGGCAGTTAAGAGTCAATCACATTGTTGTGGGTCTGGAGTCACATGTAGGCCAGACTGGGTAAGGACAGCAAATTTCCTTCCCTAAAGGACATTAGCGAACCAGATGGGTTTTTAGGACAATTGATGATAGTTTCATGGCACATTACTGAGACTAGCCTTCAATTCCAGATTTTTATTAATTAATTGCATTTGTTAATTAATTGAATGAAATTAAATTTAAATGAATTAATAAATATCTTTTTGATGTTGGTTGGGTGTCAAATGTTTGTTTGATAATGCATGAAAGAATATTGGCAAGCAAAATCATGGTGAACTCAAAGATGTTTTATCAATATATTAAGAGTAAGAGGATAACTAAAGAGAGATTAGGGCTCATAAAATACCAAAAAGGTAACCTGTGTGTAGGGGCAGAAGATGTTGGTATGGTTCTTAATGAATACTTTGCGTCTATCTTCATAAAAGAGGGGGACGATGCAGATATTGTAGTTAAGGAGGAGGAGTGTGAAGTATTGGATGTAATAAACATAGGGAGAGAGGAAGTATTAATGGGATTAGCATCCTTGAAAATTGATAAATCACCAGGGCCAGATGAAATGTACCCTAGGCTGTTAAATGGAGCAAGAGAGAAAATAGCAGAAGGTCTGACTATCATTTTCCAGTCCTCACTGGACACAGGTGTGGTGCCAAAGGACTGGAGAACTGCTAATGTTGTACCTCTGTTTAAAAAGGGAGAAAAGGATCTTCTTCTTCTTTGGCCTCCTTGTCTCGAGAGGCAATGGGTAAGCACCTGGAGGTGGTCAGTGGTTTGTGAAGCAGCACCTGGAATGGCTATAAAGGCCAATTCTAGAGGGACAGATTCTTCCACAGGTGCTGCAGATAAAATTGGTTGTCGGGTCTGTTACACAGTTGGCTCTCCCCTTGCGCCTTCGTCTTTTTTCCTGCCAACTGTTATGTCTCTTCGACTCGCCACACTTTAGCCCCGCCTTTATGGTTGCCCGCCAGCTCTGGTGATTATTGGCAACTAACTCCCACGACTTGTGATTAATGTCACAGGACTTCATGTCGTGTTTGAAGACATCTTTAAAGCGGAGACAAGGATGGACGGTGCGTCTGATACTAGTGATGAGCTCGCTGTACAATGCGTCCTTGGGGATCCTGCCATCTTCCATGCGGCTCACATGGCCAAGCCATCTCAAGCGCCGCTGGCTCAGTAGGGTGTATATGCTGGGGATGTTGGCCACCTCGAGGACATCTGTGTTGGAGATACGGTCCTGCCACCTGATGCCAAGGATTCTCCGGAGGCAGCGAAGATGGAATGAATTGAGATGTCGCTCTTGGCTGACATACGTTGTCCTGGCCTCACTGCCGTAGAGCAAGGTACTGAGGACACAGGCTTGATACACTTGGACTTTTGTGTTCTATGTCAGTGCGCCATTTTCCCACACTCTCTTGGCCAGTCTGGACATAGCAGTGGAAGCCTTTCCCATGCGCTTGTTGATTTCTGCATCGAGAGACAGGTTATTGGTGATAGCTGAGCCTAGGTAGGTGAATTCTTGAACCACTTCCAGAGTGTGGTCGTCGATATTTATGAATGGGGCATTTGTGACGTCCTGTCCCATGATGTTCGTTTTCTTGAGGCTGATGGTTAGGCCAAATTCGGTGCAGGCAGCCGCAAACCTGTTGATGAGTCTCTGCAGACACTCTTCAGTGTGAGATGTTAATGCAGCATCGTCAGCAAAGAGGAGTTCCCTGATGAGGACTTTCAGTACTTTGGACTTCGCTCTTAGACGAGCAAGGTTGAATAACCTGCCACCTGATCTTGCGTGGAGGAAAATTTCTTCTTCTGAAGACTTGAACGCATGTGAGAGCAGCAGGGAGAAGAAGATCCCAAACAGTGTAGGTGCAAGAACACAGCCCTGTTTCACACCACTCAGGATAGGAAAGGGGTCTGATGAGGCGCCGCTATGCTGAATTGTGCCTTTCATATTGTCATGGAATGAGGTGATAATACTTAGTAGCTTTGGTGGGCATCCGATCTTTTCTAGTAGTCTGAAGAGACCACATCTGCTGACAAGGTCAAAGGCTTTGGTGAGATCAATGAAAGCAATGTAGAGGGGCATCTGTTGTTCGCGGCATATCTCCTGTAGCTGGCGAAGGGAGAACAGCATGTCAATGGTGGATCTCTCTGCTCGAAAGCCACACGGTGCCTCAGGGTAGACACGCTCAGCCAGCTTCTGGAGCCTGTTTAAAGGGACTCGAACGAAGACTTTCCTCACTATGCTGAGCAGGGAGATTCCACGTTAGTTGTTGCAGTCACCGCAGTCACCCTTGTTCTTATAGAGGGTGATGATATTGGCATCGCGCATGTCCTGTGGTACTGCTCCCTCGTCCCAGCACAGGCAAAGCAGTGCATAGAGTGCTGAAAGTACCTCTGTTTAAAAAAGGAGCAAAGGATAGACTGAATAATTACAGGCCAGTCAGCCTAACCTCAGTAGTGGGCAAATTATTGGAATCTATTCTGAGAGACAGGATAAACTGTCACTTAGAAAGGCACAGGTTAATCAAGGATAGTCAGCATGGATTTGTTAAGGGAAGATCTTGTTCGACAAATTTCTTCAAATCTTTTGAAGAAGTAACAAGGAAGATAAATGAGGGTAGTGCAATTGATGTGGTCTACATGGATTTTAGCAAGACTTTTGACTGGTTCAAAAAAAATAAGATTCCATGGGATCCAGGGAAATGCAGCAAGGTGGATACAAAATTGGCTCAGTGGCAGGGAACAAAGGGTAATTGTTGACGGGTGTTTTCGCGATGGAGGGCTGTTTCCAGTGGCAATCTGCAGGGCTCAGTACTGGGTCCCCTGCTTTTTGTGGTATATATTAACAATTTGGACGCAAATGTAGGGGTCATGATCAAGAGGTTTACAGACGACACAAAGATTAACCGTGTGGTAGATAATGAGGAGGACAGCTGTAGGCTGCAGGAAGATATTGATGGTCTGGTCAGATGGGCAGAAAAGTGGCAAATGGAATTCAACCTAGAGAAGTGTGAGGGATGCATTTTGGGAGGTCAAACAAGGCAAAGGAATACACAATAAATGGGAAAATACTGAAGTGTAGAGGAAGTGAGGGAGCTTGGAGTGAATGTCTACAGAACCCTGAAGGTAGCAGGACAGGTTGATAGGTGGTTCAGAAGTCATATGCAATCCTTTCCTTTATTAGCTGAGGTATAGAATACAAGAGCAGGGAGGTTATGCTGGAACTGTATAACTCATTGGTTATGCCACAACTTGAGTACTGTGTGCAGTTCTGGTCACCACATTACAGAAAGGATGTAATTGCACTGAAGAGGATACAGAGGATATTTACGAGGATGTTGCCAGGACTGGAAAAATCCAGCTTTGAGGAAAGATTGGATAGGCTGGAGTTGTTCTCCTTGGAACAGAGAAGGCTGAGGGGAGATATGATTGAAATGTACAAAATTATGAGGTGCCTGGATAGAGTGGAGGTGAAGGGCCTATTCACCTTAGCAGAGAGTTCAGTGACGAGCGGGCATAGATTTAAAGTGATTGGTAGAAAAATTAGAGGGGAGAAAAGGAAAAACTTTTTCACCCAGAGGGTAGTGGGGGTCTGGAACTCACTGCCTGAAAGGGTAGTTGAGGCAGAGACCCTCAACTCATTCAAAAGGAGCCTGGATATGCACCCCAAGGGCCATAAACTGCAGGGCTACGGATCAAATGCTGGAAGGTGGGATTAGAATAGGTGGATCGTTTTTCGGCCGTCACAGACACAATGGGACAAGTGGCCTATTTCTATGCCTTAAACTTTTGATGATTCCTGTGATTTGCCTTGGGACGATTCTGTATAAACATAAGTTGTTGTTGTTCTATGTGTACTACCTGGTAGGCTACTGAGCCAGGTACAGAACAGGAACAGTGAATACCAATTCCTGTTCAGTGCCAGGTCAGCTGATTTTAGTTGGGATGCGAGAGAGGTGCTGCAATTGTCCTCAGCATCTTAGCGCTGGGGTCAAGGTGGACATCTGCTCGGGTTCTTGATCCTCATCACTAGAAAGTTTGCGTGTGTGTGGACAATGGATGAGGACAGGATGTGATGCCCCACCATGATAAAATAGGTTGGCATCTTTCCATCTATGAAAGATGATGGACACGCAGCAAACAATCCATTTAGGTGGGTTGTCTTCTCTTGGTGCACCTTTGTTGCTGGCTGTGAAGGCTAATCTTTGAGAGGCAGGTTCTGCCACAAGTGCCGCACAGGAAGCTCCCAACTGACGCTGTGAGTTGTTGCTTTTGACATTGGCACCTGTTGCCAGGCTGCTGTAGCAACTTGTCATCGTGGTGGTGCTCATCAGCCCACAGGATGTGTCGCCATTTAACTCTTTCGCCAGCTACTGACTCCCAGGTGTAATAGTCAACATTTAGGGCCTTCATGTCGTGCTTGCAAACACTCTTGAAGCAGAGCTTTGGGCGCCCCACTGGTCATCTGCCTCTAGCTACCTCACCATACAGAAGGTCCTTGGGTACGTGACCGTCTTCTATCCTGTGAACATGTCTGATCCACTGTTTAATTAGTGCCAACACGCTCGGGAGCTCTGCCTTTGAGAGGACTGCCACATTTGTGATTTTGTCCTTCCAGGATATACCCATAATGCACCGCAGACAACAAAGATGGAAATTATTGAACTTCTTTTCCTGATGCCCCACCATGATAAAATAGCATGTGCATAATGACCATTTTGAGTGGCTATTTGGGAAAGGAACTAAATGAAAGCCAGTGTTACTATATCACAGCATGAGTAGCACTTTGAGGAGATCAAAAGGGAAATAATGAGGCCCTGCTACTTCTGCTGCATGTTGCAGTTGTATCTTCAGCAGGGAGCACTTAAATTGACCCTTGTGATCTGCATTAGATTCCCTCTGAATTGCTATACAGGAGTCCCTGCTGGAGGTACGCACAGGTGTACGCTGAGTGAGGATCAGACTTGGCTGTGAAGATCCCTATAGTAGAATGGCATAGAATCATAGCAAGTACAGCATAGAAGGAGGCCACTCGGCCCATCGAGTCTGTGCTGGCTCTGTCGAAGAGCAATCCAGTTAGTCCCACTACCCTGCTCTTTCCCCATATCCCTGCAAATTTTCTCTTTCAAGTATTTATGCAATTCCCTTTTGAAGGCTATTATGAAATCTGTATCCACCACCCTATCAGGCAGCACATTCCAAATCGTAACCACTAGCTATGAAAAAATGCTTTTCCTCATGTCACCATTGGTTCTTTTGATGATCACCCTAAATCTGTGCCCTCTGGTTGCTAATCCTTTACCACTGGAAAGAGTTTCACTTTATTTACTCCATCAAAACCCTTCATGATTTTGAACACCTCTATCAAATGTCCCCTTCGCCTTCTCTGCTCTAAGGAGAACAACCCCAGCTTCTCCATGCATTTTTTTATTTGTTCATAGGATGAGAGTATTGCTGGCAAGGGCAGCATTTGCTGCCCATCCCCAACTGCCCACCGTGCTGTTAGGAAAGGAGTTCCAGGATTTTGACCCAGCGACAGTGAAGGAACGGCGATATAGTTCCAAGTCAGGATGGTGTGCGGCTTAGAGGTGAACTTGCAGGTGGTGGTGTTCCCATGCATCTGCTGCCCTTGTTCTTTTAGGTGGTAGAGGTTGCGTGTTTGGAAGGTTCTGTCGAAGGAATCTTGGAGCGTTGCTGCAGTGCATCTTGTAGATGGTACACACTGCTGCCACTGTGTTCTGATAGTGGAGGAAGTGAAAGTTTATGTTGGTGGATGGGGTGCCAATCAACCAGGTTGCTTTGTCCTACATTGTGTTAAATTTCTTGACTGCTGTTGGAGCTGCACTCATCCAGGCAAGTGGAGAGTATTCCAACACACTCCTGACTTATACCTTGTAGATGAAGGACAGGCTTTGGGGAGTCAGGAGGTGAGTTACTCACCTCAGAATTCCTAGCCTCTGATCTTCCCTTGTAGCCACAGTATTTATATGACTGGCCCTTCTAGTCAATGGTAACCCCAGAATATTGATAGGGGGGATTCAGCAATGATAATCCCATTGAACATCAAAGGGAACATAGGAACATTGGAAATAGGAGCAGGAGTAGGCCATTCGGCCCATCGAGCATGCCCTGCCATTCAACTAGATCATGGTTGATCTTCAACCTCAGCGCAATTTTCCTGCACTATCCTATATCCCTTGATATCTTTAATATCTAGAAATCTCTTGATCTCTGTCTTGAATATACTCAATGACTGAGCCGCCACAGCCCTCTAGGGTAGAGAATTCCAAAGATTCAGCACCCTCAGTGAAGAAATTCCTCCTCATCTCAATCCTAAATGGCCTGCCCCTTATTCTGAGACTGTGTCGCCTGGTTCTAGAACCCCGCCCCACCCCCGCAGCCAACAGAAACATCCTTCCTGAATCAACCTCTCATTCTTCTAAACTCTGGAGAATACAGGCCCAGTCTCCTCAATCTCTCCTCATAGGACAATCCCACCATCCCAGGAATCAGTCTGGTGAACCTTCTTTGCACTTCCTCTATGGCAACTATATCCTTCCTTAGGAGACCAAAGCTATGCACAATATTCCAGATATAGTTTCACCAAGGTTCGATACAATTGCAGCAAAACTTCTTTACTCCTGTACTCAAATCCTCTTGCAATGAAGGCCTTCCGAATTGCTTGCTTTCAGTGACTTGCGACCAAGGACACCCAGGTCTCTTTGAAAATCAACACTTCCCAATCTCTCACCATTTAAGAAATACTCTGCATTTCTGTTTTTTCTACCAAAGTGGATAACTTCACATTTTCCCACATTATTTTCTACCTGACATGTTCTTGCCCACTCGCTTAGCCAATCTAAATCCTTTTGCATCCTCCTCGTAACTCACATTCCCACCTAGTTTTGCGTCATCAGCAAACTTGGAAATATTGTATTTAATTCCCACATCCAAATCATTGTTATAAATTATGAATAGCTGTGGTCCAAGCACTACTCTCTGTTTTCTGTCCTTTAACCAATTCTCAATACATGCCAGTATATTACTTCCAATCCCATGTGCTCGAATTTTGCTTACTAACCTCTTTCGACAAAGTCCCACATAAGAGATTAGCATGTAAAATTAAAGCACATGGGATTGGGGGTAGTGTATTGCAATGGATAGAAAACTGGTTGGCGGACAGGAAACAAAGAGTAGGGATAAATGGGTCTTTTTCCGAATGGCAGGCAGTGACTAGTGGGGGGTACCGCAGGGATCGGTGCTAGGACCCCAGCTATTCACAATATACATTAATGATTTAGATGAAGGAACCAGATGTAATATCTCCAAATTTGCAGATGACACAAAACTGGGTGGGAGGGTGAGTTGTGAGGAGGATGCAGAGAGGCTTCAGGCTGATTTGGACAAGTTGAGTGAGTGGGCTAATGCATGGCAGATGCAGCATAATGTGGATCAATGTGAGGTTATCCACTTTGGTAGCAAAAACAGGAAGGCAGATTATTACCCGAATGGCTGTAAACAGAGAGGGGAATATGCAGCGAGACCTGGGTGTTCTCGTACACCAGTCATTGAAGGTAAGCATGCAGGTGCAACAGGCGGTAAAAAAGGCAAATTGTATGTTGGCCTTCATAGCGAGAGGATTCGAGTACAGGAGCAGGGATGTCTTGCTGCAATTATACAGGGCCTTGATGAGGCCACACCTGGAATATTGTGTGCAGTTTTAGTCTCCTTATCTGAGGAAGGATGCTCTTGCTATAGAGGGAGTGCAGCGAAGGTTTACCAAACTGATTCCTGGGATGGTGGGACTGACATATGAGGAGAGATTGAGTCGGTTAGGATTATATTCGCTGGAGTTCAGAAAAGTGAGGGGGGATCTTATAGAAACCTATAAAATTCTAACAGGACTTGATAGGGTAGATGCAGGAAGGATGTGTCTTGAGGGTGGGCATGTGTGGGAGGGAGGGGCAATGGAAGATGAGAAGTCAGGTGTTGCAAAATTGAGGAATATGTCCAATCTTCGCTCTTGCTTGTTGATCTCTTTTGGCAGGAAGCTTGCCAGCAAGTAATCCTGTTCTTGCTGTTCCTAGTGAGGATTAAATACTGAAATGGTGCTGTTAGTAAGGTGCAAGTCTCTTAAGGTGCTGTGAAGTGACTTGTTATTTGGGATAGCTCTTAACATTTCCCACATAAGCAGAGAAAAGAAGGAAGAGTAGAAAATGGTCTGTGTTGCACCTATTTTTTTCAGGTGCAAAATGGGCTGCAAGCATGCCAATGAGACGGCCTGCATCCAATCTGCACAGACATTAGGCCCCACTTCTAAATTAGTGGGCTCCAATTTTTTAATCGTCTAGTGCAGGTGTTAGGCCCTTTGAATGTGTCAGTGAGGGGCCTAATACCTTCTGAAGTACCCGTTTCCCAAATTTTTAATTATAGATTGGAGCAGACATCGGGCCTACCCTTCCCAAATGCTTCAACAGCCTCCCCGGCCGTCAGTTAAAGGAAAGCCTTCCCATGGATCCAGGAGAAGCAAAAGCTTCCCCATCACGATAGGCATGTCCCCACCTTGGAACCAGTTTAAACCACTCGTCCTGGGTCTTATCTGAGGGTCGCTGATGGTGAGGCAGGTGGCCTTCTGTTGAGGTATCCCGGTGGCCGAGCTGCCTGAGGAAGTGCAATCAACACCGGCAGCTCAACCCAAGTATGCACTGAGTCTCAAGGATCAATTTCCTTCGATTCTCAGGGCCCTTAATACTTAGGGCATACGCTGCTTATACAGTGCCAAATCTGAGACTGAAACAAGGCCATGAATAGTTCCTACTCCAACACAATGACAGAAGCAAAAGACAACTGGAAATCTGAAATGAATGCAGAAAATGCTGGAAAGACTCAGCAGTTTTTTTTATTATTTCATGGGATGTTTGTGTCGCTGGCAATTGTTGCCTATCCCTAATTTCCCTTGACAATTGAGTGGCTTGCTAGGCCATTTCAGAGGCCAGTTAAAAGTCAACCACATTGCTATAGAATCACATGTAGGCCAGACCAGGTAAAGACAGCAGATTTCCTTCCTTAAAGGATATTAATGAACCAGATGCAAGAACACAGCCCTTTCACGCCACTCAGGATAGGAAAGGGGTCTGATGAGGTGCCGCTATGCTGAATTGTGCCTTTCATGTTGTCATGGAATGAGGTGATGATACTTAGTGGCTTTGGTGGGCATACAGTCTTTTCTAGTCAGCTAAGGGAGTAAACCCTAACAGAAAATCCGGAGCGGAACCCCGAAGGCAGTCATGTGTCACCTTTGACATGTTTCCGGCAGTTCCTGCAGCCAATACCGGTGCCAAATGTCATGCTCTGCACTCCTTTAGACCCCACCAGGAAGGCCGAGAGGTGGGTTTTGAAGCTTGGGCAACTCACAACCTCCATACATCCACCCAGGCATGCGCCATGGAAAGGTCACTCCATAGTCGCCTCACAGCGACCAAATCAACACGGAAGGCAGCAGTTACGGGTTATAAGTCCAGCTCAATTGGCGTAGAGATTGGGCGCAACGGGTTGCCTTTGTCGGTGGGAGAGGTCATCGCATCTCACTGGACAGCTACCGCCCGCCTCAAACCGGGCAGCCCCCGGTCAGTAAGGTTCCGTCCCACCACAGTCCACCTGCTTCAATGGGTGCTTGGAGCTCAGGGTCATTGCCCGACAAGTGGACTGCAACACCGCACCAAACAGCATGACCAATTTAAACTTTATCTCTGGGTTATGAGGTCACAATGCTCGGCATCCACGCAACCTACAAAGCATTCCTGCTACAAAGGAGATGTTTTTATTTCCCATTCCAGTTCTGACGCATCCTCTGTACGCAGACAGACAGACCTGCTGCGTATTTCCATCATTTTTTTTTTCAATTTTCAATGCCTGTCTTGAGGCTCCTTTCTGTAAGATTGGTTTTGTTTTTCTTTTTAACTCATTTTTATGGAGGGGAGTTAAGTGTGAATATTGTTAATTTTTCCTGCTTGTGTTCTCTTCTCCAGTGACCTTGGTGTTTTGAAGTACTGTCGACTTCAGCAGTTCAATTGTATTCAAAATGTCACGAAATTTAGGAAACATTTACAGCTCTGCGCTACACACACACACACGCAAATACAGACACACACAGACAAAAGCATACCCACTAACATGCACACACAGATACCTATACACAAACATACACCGACTCTGACACACGCACATACAAACAAATACAGTGACATTGACATACATGCAGACACTGACACACACACACACCGTGACACAGACATTGACACACACATATACACATACAAGCACACACATATACATACACACACTCAGACACATACATACACTGCTCCTTGTTACATGGGGTGGTTAACTGTTAACCTTTTCCCACTCAATGTCATTGTTCACGTCATTTATAAATAAAAAGTCAGACAAACTCAAAGTCTTTTCTTAAATCCGGGGTTTACATGCGGCTCATTAAGGACTCATGTGTGGCTCCCAATCTTGATCGATTGAACCCATTTTAAAGGTAATTAAATGGCTTGTTTCATTTGTTTAACCTTTATTGACATTGCACTTGTGAGAAAGTATCAGTCAATTAACAACTTTATTGTAAAAACCTTTAAAATGTTGAAATGTGTGACTGTCTTGTTTTCCATTATTAGCATTTGAGTAACAGCATTGCATTCCTTAAGATATTGGGCTGAATTTTACAGACTCCCCGACGTCGGGAGTCATGGCAGGATTGGGGGGGGCCGGTGGGTGCCGAAAAATGCCTCCAGGAGAGGGCCACCATGCACCCCGATGTTGGGAGGGCCCGGCCCAATATTGCCGGCGGCACCACCCCCCACCCCCGCTGCTTGGCGATGGGACCGCCATTTAAATATTTAAATAAATTAAAATCAATGAATTAATTACACTTACGCTCCGCTGTCTGTCCGGTGTGATCTTCGTGCCGCTGGCTGGCATTGCCGTGCCTTCGGGTCCCCGTCCAGGAAAACGAGGCGGAGCTCTGGTTGGGAGTGGGGAGGAGGTAAGTTTCTCAGAGTGGGGCTGGGGAACCCGTCCAAAGAAACATCATTGGTGTAGGGGATGGTTGGAAGGGTTTTAGCTTAAAGTTTATGCACCTTGGGTGGGGGAAATGTCAGGTGTTCCAGGTAAGTGTTTTGGCGGGGAGCGGGCAAGTAATTAATTTTATGGTTATTGGGGGGCTTGGAGAGGGGCAAAATAAATGTATCTAATTTTTTTTATTAACTGTCTCTTTAAATATTTAAATGGAACAGTAGGGCTTGACGCCCTTTTAAAAATGGCGTCAGCACCTGCGCACAAGCAGCCGACACCATTGCCGGGGACGGACAGCCCGTCCCGCCACGGCTATTTAAATGAGCCGCCGCTGCTCCGCGATGTGCGGCCCATGTGGGAGGGCCGCCATTATTTTCACCCGCTGCCGATTTCGGAAGCGGGAGTATAAATGTCAGCCCATTGCGCTTTTGACTAAATTTTTTAAAATGGCTCCTCTTCTTATTTTGGTCTCGAACCCCAGGCTTAAGGCAAATGTTCTGCAGTGCCCAGATGATATTGCAAACTCACTTCCAGAAGAAACAGTGCAAAGTAGAGCTACGAGGTAGTCTAGTCATTTTTTGAATGTTTGCTGTTGGACCTGCTGCTTGGAATATTTTGTAGGCTGTCATTGTTCAAAGTTTATTTCCTCAATCTTGACGCTCAATTTGAGGCGCGCAATTATCACCTTCTAAAAAACAAATCGTTCTAATTAACTAGAGAGAGAGAGATGAAAATGTCACAGGGTAATGATTTTCCTGTCGTATTGACTGCAGTTCAAATTTAAGAAAGATGCAATCAGTTCAGGCAGTTTAACCTTCTGAGTGAGCCATTGCTGACTCATTAGAAGAAAACGTGCTGTTTATTCTCAGTTTGTCCAGGGGTGACTGTCAGCAATCATCTCGCCACACAGAAACCAAGGGATCACATTTGATAGCATTAGATTCTCCACCCAGTTTGTATGTCAGGAACGATATCACCCTCATGTCTTATTTTGGACTTCATGGTGGCGTCCATCACAGCTGCAGTAATTGGGCTGGATTTTGTGGAGACCTCGACTTCAGAATCTGTGGCGGGGGGGTGATGGGGGCAGCGTGAAGATTGCCCCGGATGAGACCCGTCATGGACTTTGACGCCGGCAGTGCCTGGCCCGATGTTGCCGGTGGCGACGAGGCCTCGTGGCGGCTCCCGCCGCATCGGCTCTCGGTGATGGGATGGCTATTTAAATCAATTAAAATAAATGAATTGATGAGGCCTACATTCCCGCCGTCTGTCCCAGTGCGATCTTTGTGCCACTCCTGCACATTCGGATCTCCGTCCAGGGAACCAAAGCGGAACACTTTGGGGAGGTGGGTGGAAGTATGTTTCTCAGTGCAGGGAGGGGGTGGGGCGTGGGGAGCGGGGTCAAAGTAATATCATTGGTGTAGGGGATGGTTCAAAGGGTGACAGTTTAAAGTTTATGTACTTTGGGAGGGCTGGAAGGTCAGGTGGACAAGGCCAGTGTTTTGGGGAGGAGAGGGCAAGTAATTAATTTCATTCACAACAAAAACAAGAAATGCTGGATTCACTCAGCGGGTCTGGCAGCATCTGTGGAAAGAGAAGCAGAGTTAACGTTTCGGGTCAGTGACCCTTCTTCGGAACTGACAAATATTAGAAAAGTCACAGATTATAAACAAGTGAGGTGGGGGTTGGGCAAGAGATAACAAAGGAGAAGGTGCAGATTGGACCAGGCCACATAGCTGACCA
The DNA here is from genome assembly GCF_036365525.1 of Heterodontus francisci. Taxonomy (NCBI): domain Eukaryota; kingdom Metazoa; phylum Chordata; class Chondrichthyes; order Heterodontiformes; family Heterodontidae; genus Heterodontus; species Heterodontus francisci. Next base: position 19,052,420 of record NC_090377.1, on the reverse strand, counting down.
AAAGGTCACGGAGCAAAGGCAAACAATATGTTAATAATGTGTTGAAAGACAAAGCATTAGTACAGATTAGCTGTTAATACACTGAATATTGAACATCAGCAAGTGCAAACCTGAAGAAAAACAACCTGAAAAAAACAGTGGGTAAGCAAACTGAACAAACTAAGATAAAATGAAATAAATGCAAAAAAAGATTGTAAAAAATGTAAAAAGGAATGCAAAAAAAAAGGAAGAAAAACTAACTAAAAATGACTAAAAATGAAAGTAAAGTGGGGGGCTGTCATGCTCTGAAATTATTGAACTCAATGTTCAGTCCGGCAGGCTGTAGTGTGCCTAATCGGTAGATGAGATGCTGTTCCTCGAGCTTGCGTTGATGTTCACTGGAACACTGCAGCAATCCCAGGACAGAGATGTGAGCATGAGAGCAGGGGGGAGTGTTGAAATGGCAAGCAACCGGAAGCTCAGGGTCCTGCTTGCGGACTGAGCGGAGATGTTCCGCAAAGCGGTCACCCAGTCTGCGCTTGGTCTCCCCAATGTAGAGGAGACCACACTGTGAGCAGCGAATACAGTATACTACATTGAAAGAAGTACAAGTAAATCGCTGCTTCACCTGAAAGGAGTGTTTGGGGCCTGGGATAGTGAGGAGAGAGGAGGTAAATGGGCAGGTATTACACCTCCTGCGATTGCAAGGGAAGGTGCCCTGGGACGGGGACGAGGTGGTGGGGGTAATGGAGGAGTGGACCAGGGTGTCGCGGAGGGAACGATCCCTTCGGAATGCTGACAGGGGAAGGGAGGGGAAGATGCGACTGGTAGTGGCATCACGCTGGAGGTGGCGAAAATGGCGGAGGATGATCCTTTGGATATGGAGGCTGGTGGGATGAAAAATGAGGACAAGGGGAACCCTGTCACGGTTCTGGGAGGGAGGGGAAGGGGTAAGGGTAGAGGTGCGGGGAATGGGTCGGACACGGTTGAGGGCCCTGTCAACCACAGTGGGGGGAAATCCTCAGTTGAGGAAAAAGGAGGTCATATCAGAAGCACCGTCATGGAAGGTAGCATCATCAGAGCAGATGCTTCGGAGACGGAGAAACTGGGAGAATGGAATGGAGTCCTTACAGGAGGTAGGGTGTGAAGAAGTGTAGTCGAGGTAGCTGTGGGAGTCAGTGGGCTTATAATGGATATTGGTAGACAACCTATCCCCAGAGATGGAGACAGAGAAGTCGAGGAAGGGAAGGGAAGTGTCAGAGATGGACCATGTAAAGGTGAGAGAAGGGTGGAAATTGGAAGCAAAGTTGATAAAGTTTTCTAGTTCGGGGCGGGAGCAGGAAACGGCACCGATACAGTCATCAATGTACCGGAAAAAGAGTTGGGGGAGGGGGCCTGAGTAGGACTGGAACAAAGAATGCTCGACATATCCCACAAAAAGACAGGCATAACTAGGACCCATGCGGGTACCCATAGCGACACCTTTTACTTGAAGGAAATGCATGGAGTTGAAGGAGAAGTTGTTCAATGTGAGAACAAGTTCAGCCAGGCGGAGGAGGGTGTTGGTGGATGGGGACTGGTTGGGCCTCTGTTCCAGGAAGAAGCGGAGAGCCCTCAAACCATCCTGGTGGGGGATGGAGGTGTAGAGCGATTGGACGTCCATAGTGAAGAGGAGGCGGTTGGGACCAGGAAACTGGAAATTGTCAAAATGACGTAGGGCGTCAGAAGAGTCACGGATGTAGGTGGGAAGAGACTGGACCAGCGGAGAAATGATAGAGTCTAGATAGGAAGAAATAAGTTCAGTTGGGCAGGAGCAGGCTGACACAATGGGTCTGCCGGGACAGTCCCGTTTGTGGATTTTGGGAAGGAGGTAGAAGCGGGCTGTCCGGGGTTGCGGGACTATGAGGTTGGAAGCTGTAGAGGGAAGATCTCCAGAGGAGATGAGGTCAGTGACAGTCCTTTGGACGGTGGCTTGATGTTCGGTGGTGGGGTCATGGTCCAGAGGGAGGTAGGAAGAGGTGTCTGTGAGTTGGCGTTGAGCTTCTGCAAGGTAGAGGTCGGTACGCCATACAACAACAGCACCACCCTTGTCTGCAGGTTTGATGACCATGTCGGGGTTAGACCTGAGAGAACGGAGTGCCTCAAGTTCAGAGGGGGACAGGTTAGAGTGAGTGAGGGGGGCAGAGAAATTGAGACGACCAATGTCTCGCCGACAGTTTTCAATGAAGAGATCAAGAGCGGGTAAGAGGCCAGGGTGAGGGGTCCAGGTAGAGGGAGAATGCTGGAGGCGGGTGAATGGGTCTGCTGGTCGGGGGGAGGACTCCTGGTCGAAGAAGTGAGCCCGGAGGCGGAGGCGACGGAAGAAGAGCTCAACGTCATGCCGAGCGCGAAATTCATTGAGGTGGGGGCGTAAGGGGATAAAACTGAGACCTTTGCTGAGTACAGAACGCTCAGCATCAGAGAGGGGGAGGTCAGAGGGTATAGTGAATACACGGCAAGGGGTCAGATCAGAAGGGGTGGGGTCAGAGGGAAGTGAAGTGGAAGGAGGATCTGGAGGGGCATTAGTCCCCATCAGCTGCTGGAGCTTGCGTTCCTTAACACCTGAAAGGAAGAAAAAAAGTTTTTTGTTAATGCGTCGGATGAGACGTAAGATGAGATGAAACTGCGGAGTAGAACAGATTTGAGATAAGGTGAGACGGTGCTGCTGGAGAGAGAGGTCCAGTGTGTGCATATGGCGGCGCATAGCACTGAGTGTGGATCTCAGGATGCGGCGAGAGTAGCAGTCCGAGGAACGTTGTATTTCTCGGAGATACCTGTGATCCTGGGTGGTTTCAAAGCATGATGGGTGAAACTGCAGTTGGAATCCACGTGGAATCAGTCGGAGCCGGAGACAGTCACTGAGGAAGGAGATGTGGCTGTGAAAACGAGTTTTGGTAGATACCTTATCAAACACCAGGAGGGAAATAGAAAGCAATGAAGGTGAACAAGGTAAAAGAGACAAACGAAAATCCCGTCGGAGAGAAGAGCAGAACTTCTTCAAGGTAGGCATTCCTGGAAGAGAAGTGGCAGTGAATTAAACACTAAAATAAAAGCAAAATACTGCGGATGCTGGAAATCTGAAACAAAAACGGGAAATGCTGGATTTGTTTTTGTTTCAGATTTCCAGCATCCGCAGTATTTTGCTTTTAATTAATGTCATTGTTATGGGGGAATGGGAGAGGGGCAGAAGAAATAGAGTCATAGAGTTATAGAGTCATACAGTATTGAAACAGGCCCTTCGGACCACCGTGTCCATGTCGACCATAATGCCTACCTATACTAATCCCACCTGCCTGCATTAATTCCATATCCCTCAATGCCTTGCTCCTTCAAGTACCTGTCCAGATGCCTCTTAAATGTTGCTACTGTTCCTGCCTCCACCACCTCCTCAGGCAGCTCATTCCAGATACCCACTATTCTTTGCGTGAAAAATTTACCCCTTTGATCACCTTTAAACATCCTCCCTCTCACCTTAAATCTATGCCCTCTAGTTTTAGTCACCCCTACCATGGGAAACAGACTCTGGCTATCTACCCTATCTATGCCTCTCATAATTTTATATACCTCTATCATGTCCCCTCTCAGCCTCCTTCACTCCAGGGAAAACAGACCCAGCCTATCCAATCTCTCTTTATAACTCAAGCCCTCCAAACCAGGCAACATCCTTGTGAATTTTTTCTGCACCCTCTCTAGCTTAATCACATCCTTCCTGTAGTGCGGCGACCAGAACTGCACACAGTACTCCAAATGCAGGCTGACCAACGTTATTGTACAACTGTAACATGACGTCCCAACTGATGTACTCAATGCCTCAGCCGATGAAGGCAAGCATGCCATACGTCTTCTTCACCACCCTGTCTACCTGTGTTGCCACTTTCAGGGAACTATGTACTTGCACCCCAAGGTCTCTTTGCTCAACAACACTCCCCAGGGCCGTGCCATTCACTGTCTATGTCCTGCCCTGGTTTAACTTCCCAAAATGCATCACTTTGCACTTGTCTGCAGTAAATTACATTTGCCAATCCCTTTCCCACTTTCCCAGTTGATCTATATCCTGTTTTAACCTTAGACAACCTTCTTCACTGTCGACTATACCACCAATTTTGGTGACATCTGCAAACTTACTAACCACGCCCCCTACATTCACATCCAAGTCATTAATATATTTGACAAACAACAGAAGGCCCAGCACCGATCCCTGCGGCACACCACTGGTCACCGGCCTAAAATCTGAAAAACAACCCTCCACTACCACCCTCAGCCTCCTATCACCAAGTCAATTTTGTATCCAATTGACCAGCTCACCCTGGATCCAATGTGTTTGAACCTTCTGGACCAGCCTACCATGCGAGACCTTGTCAAAGGTCTTGTTAAAGTCCATGTAGACAACGTCCACCACCCTGCCCTCGTCAATCCTCTTGGTCACCTCCTCAAAAAACTCAATCAAATTCATGAGACATGATTTCCCACGCACAAAGCCATGTTGACTATCCCTAATCAGACCTTGCCTTTCCAAATGCATATAAATCCTGTCTCTCAGAATCTCTTCCAATAACTTTCCCACCACTGATGTAAGGCTCACTGGCCTGTAGTTCTCTGGCTTATCCCTGCTGCCCTTCTTAAATAAAGGCACAACATTAGCTATCCTCCAGTCCTCTGGTACCTCACCCGTGGCTAACGATGATACAAAAATCTCTGCCAGGGCCCCAGCAATCTCCTCCCTTGCTTCCCATAGAATCCTAGGATACACCTGGTCAGAGCCTGGGGATTTATCCACCTTAATGCGCTTCAAAACCTCCAACACCTCATCCTTTGTAATGTTGATATGCTCCAGGGATATCACTGTTCTCTCCCTTGAACTCACTAATTTCCATGACCTTCTCCACGGTAAATACAGACGAGAGGTATTCATTTAAGACCTCGCCCATTTCCTGTGGCTCCACACATAAATTACCAAACTGATCCTTAAGCGGACCTACTCTCTCCCTAGCTACCTTTTACTTTTAATATACTTGTAGAATCTTTTAGGATTCTCCTTTATCTTATCTGCCAGGGAAATCTCATGGCCCCTTTTCACCCTCCTAACTTCCTTCTTAAGTGTAGTCCTACATTCCCTATACTCCTCGAGGGACTCGCTCGATCCCAGCTGCCTGCACCTGACATATGCCTCCTTCTTTGTCCTGACCAGATCCTCAATATCCCTCGTCAACCAAGGTTCCCTAAACTTGCCAGCCTTGCCCTTCAATCTAACAGGAACATGCCGGCACTGAACTCTTCCTATCTCACTTTTAAAAGCCTCCCACTTGTCAGATGTCCCTTTACCTGTAAACAGCCTCTCCCATTCAACTTTTGAGAGTTCCTGTCTGATGCCATCGAAATTAGCCTTGCCCCAATTTAGGACTTCAACTTGAGGACTTATCCTATCCTTTTCCATAACTATCTTGAAGCTAATAGAGTTATAGTCACTGGTCCCAAAGTTCTCCCCCACTGACACATCAACCACAAGCCCAGCCTCATTTCCTAAGAGGAGGTTGAGTGTAGCCCCTTCTCTAGTAGGGCCATCCACATACTGCTTCAGAAAACTATCCTAGACACACTTAGCAAATTCTTCCCCATCTGATCCCTTAGCACTAAGGCAGTCCCAGTCAATATTAGGGAAGTTAAAATCACCTACTATTACAACCCTATAATTCCTACACCTATCTGTGATTTCCCTACATATATGCTCCTCCAATTCCCTTCAACTATAGTATAATACCATCAAAGTGACCACCCCTTTCTTATTTCTAAGTTCTACCCATATGGCCTCGCTGGACGTTCACCACTGGATATCCTGTCTAAATACTGCCATGATGTCCTCCCTAATCAAAAGTGCAACTCCCCCTCCTCTCTTACCTCCACCTCTGTTACACTGGAAGCATTGGTAACCCGGAACATTGAGCTGCCAGTCCTGCCCATCCCTCAACCACGTTTCCGTAATAGCTATAATATCACAATCCCATGTACCAATCCATGCTCTGAGTTCATCTGCCTTACCTGTAAGGCATCTTGCATCAAAGTAAATACAGTTTAGCCTACCAGACCTTCCACACTCCCTGTATTCATTTTTTTCGTTAAATGTTTCTTTAAATATTTAAATTGAACTGTAGGGCTCGGAGCCCTTCAAAAATGGTGTCAGCGCCTGCACGTAAGCAGCTGAAGCCATTGCCGGGGACGGACAGCCCGCCCCCTCCACACCATCAGGTGGAGGCCCGACCCAGGCATGCTAATGAGCCGCCATGCTTAATAGCGCTGCGGCTCCGCGACATGCGGCCCGCCTGTGCGGGCCGCCGTTGTTTTCTCCCACCACTGAATTTCAGCGCAGTGTGTCCTGTTCCGGTCACCGTGTTTTAGGAAGGATGTGATAGTCCTCGAGAGGATGCCGAGAGATTTATCAGAATGTTTCCAGCAATGGGGTATTTTAGCTACAAGGTTAGGTTGGAGAAGCTGGGGTTGTTCTCCTTGGAGCAAAGGAGATTGAGGGGAGGTTTGATCGAGGTGTACAAGATTCTGACAGGTTTGGATAGGGTAAACAAAGAAAAACTGTTCCCATTAGCTGATGGTACAAGCACTATGGGACACAGCTATCAGGTTTTGGGCAAGAGATGTTTGGATGGCGGTGGGGTAGTGGTAGGGGGAGTGAGAAAGAACTTTTTTAAGCAGCAAGTGATAATGACCTGGAACTTGCTGCCTACAAGGGTGGTGGAAGCAGAGACGATGAATAATTTCAAAAAGAAGTTTGATGGGAACTTGAGGGAAATAAACTTGCAGGACTACGGGGATTGAGCCTGGGAATGGGACTCTATGGAGAGCAGGTATGGACTGGATGGGCCGAATGGCCTCCTTCAGTGCCGTTATGACTCTATGACTGTACCATTGGTCCCTCAGCGGTGATCCCACAGTCTTTGTCACCCTTCAATTATTGGTGGCACCATGAGTTAGTGTAAGTTGATGGAACCATGACAGCTCCCAGAGTACTGGCCATTCATGCCCATGAATTTGGTTGCAATGGTTACAGACCAGTTGCACATTCAAGAAGGAGCATCCCTTTCTGTTCAGGAATGGAATGGCATAGAGGCTTTAGGTCAGCCCTTGAGTCACATGATCGTAGCCAATAATACTATGCACTCTACGGAATCCTGCCGCAGGGTAAAGTGGAGGGCCCTCTTTCATGTCACGGGCTGCTTTCCAAGGTAAACTGATTTACATGCAAGCCTTGGCGAACAATGAATCAGTCACTCTGACCCAATTACTGCTATTGCTCCTGTTGTAAGTCAAAAAGGGGAATTTTATGCAGGCAGTGAGAGCATAAAATCGGATGGGATGGTGGTGGAAGAGGGTTCCGTCCACCATCCTGTTCTGCCAAAATTTACTCCGGGGCGGGAAGGCCAATTGAAGCCCTTAACTGGGTAATTAACCCCCAATTAATAGCCTCTTCTTGCTGTAATTACCCATGCAGTGGGTGGCCCTGTTGCCACAATGGAAGTGCAGCACAAAAATCAAGCAGGCTGCTTCCTGGCTTTGGGGAGAGGTCCCTCATTCAAAGGCATTTATTGCCTGAACAGGGTCCTGGAATTGGGAAAGGGGTGCCTACTAATGGCCACCCCCTGCCTTTGCTACAGACCCCCACTTCCCCCAACCCTGCGACCCCTCCCATCCTGACCTACCTGAGGTCCGGGTCCAGTGACGATCCTTGGCCTCCAAGAGAGTCATCTCCAGCAGAGTTCCCAGTCTCTGACCTGCTGTTGTAGCCACTGTATTTATATGGCTGGTCCAGTTCAGTTTCTGGTCAGTGGTAACCCCCCCAGGATGTTGATAGTGGGGGAATTCTGAGATGGTAATGCCATTGAATGTCAAGGGGAGATGGTATGATTCTCTTTTGTTGGAGATGGTCATTGCCTGGTACTTGTGTGGCACGAATGTTACTTTCAACTTATCAGCCCAAGCTTGAAATATGTTGCCGGGTAGATGCCAGTGTTGTAGCTGTACTGGAACAGCTTGGCTAGGAGCACAACAAGCTCTGGAGCACAAGTCTTCAGTACTACAAAAGGAATGTTGTCAGGGCTCAAAGCCTTTGCAGTATCCAGTGCCTTCAGCCATTTCTTGATGTCACTTGGAGTGAACCAAATTGACTGAAGACTGGCATGGGGGTGGGGGTGGAGGCCTCAGGAGGAGGCTGAGCTGAATCATCCACTCGGCACTTCTGGCTGAAGATGGTCACTAATGCTTCAGCCTTTTCTTTTGCACTGATGGACTGGGCTCCCCCATCATTGAGGATGAGGATATTTGTGGAGCCTCCTCCTCTGGTTAATTGTTTAATTGTCCACCACCATACATGACAGGATGTGGCAGGACTGCAGAGCTTTGATCTAATCCATAGGTTGTGGGATTGTTTAGCTCTGTCTATTGCATGCAACTTCTGCTGTTTAACATGCAAGTAGTCCTGGGTTGTAGCTTCACCAGATGGACACCTCATTTTTAGATATGCCTGGTGCTGCTCCTGGCATGCCTTCCTGCACTCTTCATTGAATCGGGGTTGGTCTCCTGGCTTGATGGTCATGGGGCTAGAGTGGGGGATATGCCAGGCCATGAGGTTACAGGTTGTGGTTGAATACAATTCTGCTGCTGATGGTCCACAGCTCCTCATGGAGTTTTGAGCTGCCAGATCTGTTCTGAATCTATCCCATTTAGCATGGTAGTAGTGCCACACAACACGATGGAGGGTATCCTCAATGTAAGGATGGTACTTCATTTTCACAAGGACTGTGTGGTGGTCACTCCTACCAATACTGTCATAAACAGATGCATCTGTAACAGATAGATTGGTAAGGACAAGGTCTAGTAGATTTTTCGCTCACCACCTGCCGCAGGCCCAGTCTGGCAGATATGTTCTTCAGGACTGGGTGTACTGCTTTTCCCTTCCCAGAAGGTCCCAAGATCAGAACACACACTTGAAGAATGAGCACTTGAGCAAGGTGGCCCCGATTAGCATGGAAATGTACCTGAGTTAACATCTGCTGATGATGGGTTGGAAGAAGTGGGAGGGAGAGAAACATTGTGGGAACAAAGAAACAGAGAAAGAATGAGTACATTCTGACTTGAAGGATTGGGATCGATTTTTGATTCTTGGCTAAAATAATGATATCTACCCAGCTCAGTTAGCTTCACACACAAACCCAGAGACCTGATGCCACACTTAGGACTTGCGCATATACTGAGGGAGTGCTGTATTGTTAGAAGTGCTGTGCTTTGGATAAGATGTCAGCCCTAATTCCCATCTGTGGGTGAATGCTGAAGATTCCAAAGTGCTATTCGAAAACCTTCACTGAGATCTCCTCCACAATATAATTCCCTCGAGCCACGCCAGTAGGAACACCTGATTGCTGCCTGTGGGATCGGACTGTATGCAAAATGGTTGTCGTCACAAAGTAATTCATTGTACGTGAAGTACTTTGAGACATTGCTGAAAGATGTGATAATTCAACTGTCTCTTGTTTTTAACACCCTTAGTTAACCTGAACACTAATCTCTTGTTCTCAGTGGCACAGTTTTTGGTTACCATAAGAGACATGTTAACTTTACCAAAACGAAAGTACATTAAAGATTACAAGCCTGCAGCTGATAAGCATGGAAAGTTGGTCTCTCTATTCAAATGGGACACGTACAGACCAGTGATGAATAAAGTAAAGCCAAAAGGGAGAATGAATTAAAGTAGAAAGCTCAAGAATGTTGTGTAATAGATATTTGGAGTGCTTACAGGACTAATCTAATCAGGGGATTCCATTCATAAACTGCAAGAGTGAAGCTTGAGCTGTTTATAATCATTATCTGAATCTCAAGATTAGACTGCAGATTTAAAATCACAGGAGTGTATCTGTTATTTCTCATAATATAGATCCATGGGTCGTTCTTTTCATGTCAGGATGCCAAAAATTCTCAGTGACAACAGTAACAGCCGCTCTATATCCATTGATGTGTGTTGACATCTAGATTAACATAATTACCACAGTGGTAGAGAAATAATGGATAGTTTACTACAAGGAAATTATATGGTTGCTATATTTTATCAATGAACAACACAAACTAATTTCACTCTAAACCCTCAGGCTAGGGGGAAGGAGGCAAATTTTATCAATTCAAGCCTAGGTCCCAGAAGTGAAGGAACATTGGAGAAATGTCCATCTATTCTCCCATATGGAAAGATTACAGACATTCTGGTGATGGCCCAACTGGTAAAAGTATTGCCCTGTGTGGGGCTCATTTGTACAGATGGAGGCTGAGAAATTGGTCCACGCAGAATCAGTTTTTCAGACGTTGCTATGACTCCTAAGGTGTGTGCACATTTCCAGTTGGGAGTGCCATATTGGGTAGGGATAAAAGAGAGGTATCCTTTACAAATGCCTATGCAAATAACTGGACTCAGGTCTGTTTGAGGCTCCCTCCTGCTTGATTTGTTTGTCCTGAGGTAGCACACCCCCTCCCCCAATCCTCACGCACCCAAAAATGGTTGTGCCCCAATTTCTAGGCCACAGAATGTTGCAGTGTGATTTCCTAATCTGACCTGCATAAACTATTTTTACCGAGAGCAACACTAAGGTTGGGGTGGGGGTGTCAATGATTCTCACAAAAGATTTTATTTCTCGACATGGAATAAGCAATAAGCAGTGTCAGTTGTATTACATCAAGTGGTTGAGTAGTTTTCTGGCACTTACAATAAAAACATACATTTTTATATTTCACCCTTAATACAGTCCTAATGTAGTTCATAATCAAGGCACAAAGAGAAGCCGATGTACAAGGAAAGATTAGGAGATTTGGAAAAACCACTGTAGAAGAGATGGGTCTAAAGAGGATTTTGAAGGTGTGAAGGAATGGATCAAGAGGGAGGGGAGTGGAGAGGGAGTTTTGGACTAAGGTAACAAGATATCTAAAGACTTAGCAACCGTTAGTTGAACAGAGTGTTGAGGGAACACATAGCAAACCAGAGTTGAGAGTCCTGAGGTTTTGTACAAGGGCAGAAGCTTTCAAAGGTAGGAAGTGGACAGACTCACACATAAGGGACAGCCACTTGGGTGAGGTACCAGAGGGAGTTGTACTCTAGCAGCAGGCAATGCTTTCAGAAGGGGAGACAATTGGAGGGGCAAAATAATGGTCATTCTGAAAATGATATATGGTCTGAAAATGCTCCAGTTGAGTTATTTTTCACTAATTACTGGAATCATTTAGCTTCAATGTGGAAATGATGGAATCTGTTCACAAATATAAACATTTCATTTCTACTTTTGAGAAATCAACAGTGTTATAATTAATGATCGAGTGTTTTCTTTTAAAGAAAGTCCATCACAAATCAATGAGTATTCTGCTAATCCAAAGCAGTGTTTCTTCTTTAATTCATTTCGGGATGTGGCATTGCTAATATTCTGGCCTTTAGCGGTAGTGCGCCGCCTTCTTCAATGGTTTGTAGTGGTTTTGAAACAACTGAGTGGCTTGCCTGGTCACTTCAGAGGACAGTTAGGATCAACCACATTGGTGTGGGACTGGAGTCACATATAGGCTAGACCAGGAAAAAAGAACGTCAAGGAATATAAGAACATAAGGAAAAGGAGCACGAGTGGCCATACGGACCCTTGAGCCTGCTCCATCATTCAATAAGATCATATTCTACTGATATTCTACTCCCAAATCCACTTTCCCACCCTATCTCCACATTCCTTGATTCCTTTAGCATCTAAAAATCTATTGATCTCAGTCTTGGATATATTCAATGACTGAGCACTCACAGTCCCCTGGGTAGAGAATTCCAAAGATTCACAAAGCTCTGCGTGAAGAAATTTCTCCTCATCTCAATCCTAAATGGCCAATCCCTTAATCTGAGACTATGACCCTGAGTTCTAAGCTCTCCAGCCAGAGGAAACAGTCTCTCAGCATCTACCCTGTCAAACCCTCTAAGAATTTTATATGTTTCAATGAGATCACCTCTCATTCTTCTAATCTCCAGTAGATATAAGCCCATTCTACTCAACCTCTCCTCATAGGACAACCTTCTCATCCCAGGAATAAACTAGTGAATCTTTATTGTATTACCTCTAAGGCAAGTATATCCTTCCTTAGATAAGGCAACCAGCTGTGGTCTCAGCAAAGCTCTACATAATTGCAGCATAAGACTTCCTTACTCTCATATTCTAATCGCTTTGCAACAAAAGCTAATATATCATTAGTTTCCTTCCCTGAAAGACATTTGTGAACCTCTTGGGTCTTTACAACAATCCAACAATTTCATGGCCACTTTTACTGATACCAGCACTTTTTAAACTGAATATCTCAGACTATCATGGTCATACATCAGGATTACTACTCCAGTAACATCGCTTGCACTACCATATGTTTTTCAGGAGTGCCTGTGTTTATAAACGTTTTGTATGGCGAAGGATATGAGATGGAACTCTTTTCCCCATTCAGCTGCCTAGTGTCATTATCAAGCACTTCCAGGTCACTGTTATATGTACAGCAAAATTCATTCTACTCCAATTATGTGCCTCATGAGCCATTTCAGGAAATCACCTCCTACTGTATCAGTGTGATACTTCCCACACTGTTCACTCAAGTCATCCTAAGGCCACTCTGATTTGTGCTGAATAAGGATAGTTTTGTCTTTTGCCCATTAGGACCTTGGCTGAGGCTGTCCAAGCTCATCTTATATCTGATCTTTACAGCCAGCAGACTGAGAAGCTTATCCCTTCATTCCAGACTGGATTCAAATCCATGTCCAAAATTTGAAAGGGCACAAAGCATTACTTTTCAAGCCAAGAAGAAAAGGAAAACAAGTGGTATTCATCTGGTGACTTTACAAAGCTGCGGCAATATTTACAACCCCCACCCCCCCGGTCATCAGGACATGCAAGTGTGACAAGAATACATAGCATGTCAGTAACTAGAGGAAGCTACTGTTTGTTTGCCAGAATTCGACACGGCATGCAAAATGGAGGTGTCAACAGAATCTTCCACTGCTGCCTGTTTCAGTCCAATGCTGATGGGATAATTTAGTCATTGTGTTGCCCCAGGCTTCCCCAACAAGGAATCACAGAATCGCAGAATTGTTGCAGCACAGAAGGAGGCCATCTTGTCTGCACTGGCTCTCCAAAGGTGCAATTTAGCTAGTGCCACTCTCCCGCCTTCTTTCCATAACCCTGCACATTCTTCCTTTTCGGATAACAATCCAATTCCCTCTTAATGCCTCAATTGAACCTGCCTCCACCACACTCTCAGGCAGTGCATTCCCAATTGCAACAACTCGCTGCATGAAAACGTTTTTCCTCATGTCGCCATTGCCTTTTTTGCCAATTCCCTTCAATCTGTTCTCTCTTGTTCTCCATCTTTCCATAATGGGAATAGTTTTTCCCTATCTACTCTGTCCAGACCCCTCATGATTTTGAACACCTCTATCAAATCTCCTCTCAACCTTCTCTTCTCCAAAGAAAACAACACAAACTTCTCCAATCTATCTACATAACTGAATTTCCTCATTCCTGGAACCATCCTTGTGAACCTTTTCTACACACTCTCTAATGCCTTCACATCTTTCTGAAAGTGTGGTGCCCAGAACTGGACACAATACTCCAGTTGAGGTCGAACCAGTATCCTATGCATAACTTCTTTGCTTTTGTACTCTATGCTCCTATTATTAAAGTCTTGGATGTTGTCTGCTTTATTAACCCCTCTCTGAAATTGTCCTTCCATCTTCAACGTTTTATGCACAAATACACCCAGGTCCCTCTGCTCCTGCACCCACTCTAGAATTGTTCCCTTTATTTTATATTGTCTCTCTGCATTCTTCCTACCAAATTGAATCACTTCATACTTTTCTGCATTAAATTTCATCTGCCACTTGTTCACCCATTCCACTAACCTATCTATTTCCTTTTGAAATTTCACATATAGAGCAGCTATGGTGAAGGCAACCCCGACAGCCCCAGTCAACCAAAGTCATTTTGTCTGTTGCCACCACCCCCTGCCTCCCTGGTTTACAAAGGACCTCACCAGCATTTTATTTTTCCCGCAAAAATGCTCTGCAACCACCCATTGCACGAGTCACACTATCACAGTTCAAAGCCTGTGAGAAGCATTGCTGGTAACACTGGTGGTAATCATAGAATGATACAGAACAGAAGGAGGCCATTTGGCCCATCATGCCTGTACCTGTTCTTTGATAGAGCTATCCAATTAATCCCAGTCCCATCATCTTTCCCCATAGCCCTGTAAATGTTAATGATTGAAAAGCACAGCTGAGGAAACCATTATAGATCAGTAACCTCATGCTGTTCAGCTCCAGGGTAAAGCATTGCTGGAAGATAATGCTTTCAAACAAAAAACAAAATAAAAGGAGAAGAAAATTATGATGTCTCTCCAGAGCTGTTGTGCCTTTATAAATGATTTACTGCTTTATTCATAGAGAGATACAGCACTGAAACAGGCCCTTTGGCCCACTGAGTCTGTGCTGACTAACAACCACCCATTTATACTAATCCTATATTAATCCCATATTCCGGACCACATCCGCACCACCTACCTAGACTAGGGGCAATTTACAATGGCCAATTTACCTGTCAACCTGCAAGTCTTTGGCTGTGGAAGGAAACTGGAGCACCTGCTAGAAACCCATGCAGTCACAGGGAGAACGTGCAAACTCCACATAGGTAGTACCCAGAACTAAACCTGGGTTGCTGGAGCTGTGAGGCTGTGGTGCTAACCACTGCGCCACTGTGCCACCCCATTAGATGCTCATTAGGATTTAATGCACATTTATTTCATCTGAAGTGTGTAAGGTATGTGCTCCATGTATCATTAGCCAAATGTCTGTTTTTATGTTGTTTGGATTCCATGACTGGCTGTGCCGGCAAGGAACCATCCGTATAAGGACCTCTAACTAGAAAAACACAGTCCCATAACCCCCGATTTCCTATCCTACACAAGTTGAAGATGACACGAAGGTGTCATTCATGGCTCAGTGGATGTCAATCTCCTTTAAGTTAGAAGTTGTGGGTTCAAGACCCACTCCAGAGGCTTAACCACAATATTGAGGGTTGACATCCTAATGCAGTACTGAGGGAGTGCAGCAGCGTTGATGGTGTTGTCTTATGAACACAACCTTAAATCGAGGCCCCTATCTGCCCTTTCAGGTAGACATAAAAGATTCAATGGCATTATTTTGAGAGGGGGGGGGGGGGTCTCCATAGGTTCTTTTAAGGACTTGTTTTTCAGAAGACAACTGTTCTTTTAAGAGCAATTCACATGGTGTAAACCCGAAATTGTCTTGCTCAATCTTAGGTCTGCTCATTCTTCAGTGGATTCTTCAGCTGATCACACAGCATGGAATCAGCCTTCACATCCATAATTTCCTCTGTTTCTACAACTTCAACTGACATTTATGTGCCATCTATCACATGATAAGACATCTCGAGGTGCTTTTTGGGAGGAGGGTGAGGGTTTGGGGGAAAACAGTGACTGCTGAGCAAGAAGCAACAGAAACATTGGGAGAACTGATTGTGGTAAGTTTTGGGGAGGTTGTTGGAAAATGGGGAGAGAGGATGAAGTTTAGAAAGAGGGTTCCAGAGTGCACGAGTGTGGTGGTTGAAGTCTGTTGCAGCAGAGTTGGTAGGAGGGACAGAAATTCTTATGAAACTGATGAACTATTCGTTTACAAATGGAAATGTTGAAGGATATGGAGAAGAGGCAGCAAAATGGTGTTAGATATCTGGAGAAAAAGGCTGTACAGACTTGGCAGGCCGAATGGGCTCTTTCTGTGCTGTAACAGGTTTGTAACTTGTTTTAGGCCTTGAGTATAAAAGATTAAGGGGTGATCTAATTGTGGTGTTTAAAATGATTAAAGGGTTTGATAGGGTAGATGGAGAGAAACTAATTCCTCTGGTGGAGGAGTCCAGAACAAAAGGGGATCACTTTAAAATTAGATTTAGGCTATTTAGCGATAATGTCGGGAAATATTTCTTCACACAAAGGGTTGTGGAAATCTGGAACACTCTCTCTCAAAAAGCTATTGAGGCTGGGGGTTAATTGAAAATTCCAAAACTGAAACAGAAACTGAGATAGATAGATTTTTGGTAGGTAAAGATATTAAGGCACGTAAATAGATTTAAAATAAAGATCAGACATGATCTAATTAAATGGCAAAGCAGGTTCACGGGGCAGACTGACCCACACCTGTTCTTATATCTCTGTTTGTTTTTGCTTTGGCAATCCCGCAATCAAATAAGATTGTTTCTCAACTTAAAAAGAAAGAGAAGGATTTGTGTTTTAATGTTAGCTGTGTCTTTCGTGAGCATTAAGATGGCTTTGTGATCCAATCCTAGAGAGACATAACTTACCACAAAACTGACACATGAAAGACAGCCCAGTTATTTTGATCAACAGTTGGAACTGGTTGCCAACAACCAACATCTTGCAATTATACATTGCCTTGAATGTAGTAAAACATCCCAAGGCATCAATAGTGTTATTCAGGTCATGACACTGGTCTCATTGAATGAACAGCTCAATGCTGCAATGAAAATTCGGGAGAGCTGGTACTCTGGGAGGATGAGAGAAAATGGGCTAAAGGATCTTCTTCATCCAAATGTATCTTGTGAGCACTCCTATCGGGATCACTGACTGTCGTGTTGAACTGTTGAGGTGCGTTATTGCTGAGTAACATAATAGCTCCCATGGAATATTTGTGTTTCTTCTGTCAGATAAACACTGCTGAATCCAGGTATAAATTGATGAAGCCAGTGTCACATTTTCAAAGGATATTGTCAGGAAAACCCTATAGGCCAAATGGGATATATTAATTTCATTGGTTAGAAACTTAGCCTCGACTTTTAATGGAAAAAACCCTAGAAGTAACTTTATAAAAAAACTAGTAGCCAAGCTGGCCACTGACATTTACATCTAAAATACCAGGATGTTGGACTGGAGACAAAAAGTCTAACAAAAAGCCCAGCCAGGACAATGGCTTGCACCAAGGGATTGAATTACCTAGAATGGCTTCATTGGCACAACAGTCAAGGCAATCCCCACCCATTGACTTCTAAAGAGCCAACTCCTTCCAAGGGTGAATGGACATCCTGGGGCACCTTGAATTTCTTTCGAAGATTCCAGAAAAACCTCTGTCGAAACAAAGGGGATTGAGAAGAACCATGTGACCACCTGCTCACCTCTGAAGAAACAATTTTTGTGGCACAGCAAACAGACAAGTAGTAAATGAGTGTATAGCAGCAAAGAAGGCTGCTCCTCTCCTGTCTCTCTCTCTCTTCTTTCTCTCTCCCCAGAAAACATCAAGACGAAAAAACCGTCTACGACTGGGGGACCCTCCAAGCCTACAGACCGCTACAGCCAGCAACTAGGGGAAGAGAATCAACTACCAATTCTGCCTTCAGGAAAACTCTGAGCAAAGCAAGCCAACCAAACTGCACTTTGACCAACCAAGAACTTCAAGAATACAGCTGAGAACTACTGGATCATCCTCTTTACAAACTGTATTTAAGTTCCATTTACTCTGGACTTTAGTCCAACCACCAAATCTATTTTCCCTCCTCTAATCTGTGTGTGTGTGTGTGTGTGAATGTGAGGATGAATATGTAGCTTTTTTTTAGTATTTTTATATCGGGTTCCAATGTTAAGGATAAGAAACCTACCTCTTTCTTGTTTAAACTCAAGAAAACCTGTCCGATTGATTCTTGCATGATCACAGTAAAGGAAAAAGGTAAAACACTCACGGAGGTGGTAAGCACAATCATCGTTTAAAAGAAATAAACACTGTTGCTGTCAAATAAGAGGAAGGGCAAGAGGGGAGACTGAAACCCCTTCCTCACCTGGCTGTAACAATCTGATAAATGCATGTGGCATGTTTTGTCCACATAAATTATCCACCCTGTAACTAAAATCATAAAAAGATCCAATTTACTGTAAAATAAAATCAGTCTGGGGAACTCCAGGATGCAGTATAAATAATTTTCTCTTGATCTTTCTAATTACGGCTCTGCATCAGCTCACCTAATGTGATTAGAAGTAATAGAAAGGTCAGAGAAGTTGAGTACAGCTGTGCTTGTCTGTAGTCCTGATAAATTACTGTCTCACAGACCTTTGCTATGTATGGTTTCCATTTAACTTCAATCACAGCTTGAGCTCTATAAATCATTGCGACCTCTGAAAACAAACCGACACAAAACTTTTTGGGGGGGTTAGTTTGTGGCTAATGTATTTCCATTGAAAAGGCCTTAAAAACTCCATAAAAGTAAAATACTGAAGATGCTGCAAATCTGAAATAAAAACAGAAAGTACTCAGCAGGTCAGCCAGCATCTGTGGAGAGCCAAGCAGAGTTAACATTTCAGGTCTGTGACCTTTCATCAGAACGTTGGCTCATTAGCATGCAGTGGGTGGAGTGCCCGCCCCTGATGACATGGATGGAGTGGGCACACCCTCCCCGGCAACAGTGTCCACGCCACCGCATAGGCACCTGCGCCATTTTTAAAGGGCTTCAAGCCTTTCAGTTACATTTTTATTTTTAAAGTCACAGAATGTTCAAAAATAAAGTTAGACATTTATTAACATTCTCAATCCCCTCTCTCGCACCCCCAATGACTAATCAATTCATTTATTACCCTTTCCCCCCAAAAGAACTTTTATTCCGATCCCAACCTTTCCTCCCCGAACTTTATTAACTTTAACCCTCAACCCCTTCCCACTATCCCCCCCCCACCAGTAGGAAGTGTTTTCCCGCTCCCCCCCCTCCTCCCGCCCTGAAAACTTCATTCCTCCCCCCTCCCCACCTCCCCACCAGTGTTATGCCTCGGATCTTCGAACGGAGATCCAAAAGTGCAGGAGTTCCAGCCACCGCCCGGAGTATCGGCATGGGTCGGGTGTCGTTACAAGGTAAGTCATTATTCATTCATTATAATTTATTTAAATAATTAAATCAAGGCCCCGCCATCAAGTGGCGGGGCGGCCACCCCGAGGCCTCGCCACCGGCGGTAAAACGGGATGGGGCCTTCCGGGCGTCAAGGCACGTGCTGGACCTCTCCCGGAAGTATTTTCCAGGCCTCCCTGCTACGATCCCCGACGTTGAGGGCTGGTAAAATTCAGCCTCATGTGTCCAATTTTATTATGAATGTCCTAATGTCTCCTTATGTGGCTCTGTGTCAAATTTTTTATGATAACACCCCTGTGAAATGCATTGGAACATTTTCCTATGTCAAGATGGTATAATCACAGAATGATAGTATGATTCAGCGCAGAAGGAGGCCTTTTGGCTCATCTTGCCTGTACAGGCTCTTTGAAAGAGCTATCCAGTTAGTCCCACACCCCCACTCTTTCCCCATACTCCTGCAATTTTTTTCCTCCAAGTATTTATCCAACTCCCTTATGAAAGTTACTATTGAATCTGCTTCTATTAACCTTTCAAATGGTACAGTCCAGATCATAATGACTTGTTGCAATTTTTTTCCCCTCATGTTGTCTCTGGTTCTTTTGCCAAAGCTGTGCCCTCTGGTTATCGACCCTTCTGCCCCTCAAAACAGTTTCTCCGTATTTACTGTAACAAAACCATTCATTATTTTGAAAACCTCTATCAAATCTCCTCTTACCCTTCTCTGCTGACAGCAGAACAACCTTAGTTTCTCCAGTCTCTCCATATAACTGAAGCCCCTCATCCTTGGTACCATTCTAGTAAATCTCTTCTGCATTCTCTCTAAGGCTTTAACGTGATTCTTATGGTGTGTTGCTTAGAACTGAACACAATACTCCAGTTGAGGCCTAACCAGTGTTTTATAAAGATTTAGCATAACTTCCTTGCTTGTGTACTCTAGGCCTCTACTAATAAGCCAAGGATCCCATATGCTTTTTTAACAGATTTCTCAACTTATCTTTCCATCTTCAGAGATTTGTGTACATACACCCCAGGTCTCTGTACTTCCACCACTTTTAAAATCGTACCATTTGGTTCATCAGTTCATTAGTTTTGCTCATTCTTCCAATATGAGCAAAATATATCACTTCATATTTGTATGCAATAAATTAAACCTGCCATGCATCTGCCCATTTTACCACTCTGTCTATTTCCTCCTGAAGTCTTACTATCCTCCTCATTGTTTACTACATTTCTGAGTTTTGTGTCATCTTTGAACTTTGAAGTTATGTCCTGTATTTTTTTGAATATATTCTTTCATGGGATGTGGGCCTCACTGGCAAGGCCAGCATTTATTGCCCATCCCTTGACAACTGGGCAGCTGGCTAGGCCATTTCAGGGGGCAGTTAAGAGTAAACCACATTGCTGTAGGTCTGGAGTTACATGTAGACCGGACCAGGTAAGGATGGCAGATTTCCTTCCCTAAAGATCATTACTAAACCAGATGGGTTTTTCTGACAATCGTTGATAGTTTCATGGCACCATACTGAGCAGCTCTCAATTCCAGATTTATTTTCTTTTATTAATTATTTGAATTCTAATTCCACCAGCTGCCGTGGTGGGATTTGAACACATTTTGTTTTTATTCATTCGTGGGATGTGGGCGTCGCTGACTGGGACATCCCTAATTGCCCTTGAGAAGGTGGTGGTGAACTGCCTTCTTGAACCGCTGAAATCCTTGGGGTGTAGGTACACCAGCAGTGCTGTTAGGAAGGGAGTTCCAGGATTTTGACCCAGTGACAGTGAAGGAACGGCGATATAGTTCCAAGTCAGGATGGTGTGTGGCTTGGAGGGGAACTTGCAGGTGGCAAGGACACCTAAGGCATTAGCCTGGGCCTTTGGATTTCTAGTTCAGTAACACCACTATGCCGCCATCTCCCCTTAATGTTACTTAACAAAGTCCAGTTCACTAACATATATGAAAAAGAGCAATGCTCCTAAAACTGACCCCAGGGGATTCCATTGTATACTTCCCTCCAGATTTAAAAACAACTCTTCACCACTACTTTCTGCTTTCAGTCTCTTAACCAATCCATGCTGCCGCTGTCCCTATGATGCTTTAATTTTGCTAACCAGTCTATTTAACAATATTTTATCAAACACCTTTATACACATCAAATGCAATACTATCATCAACTCTCTCTGTTATTTCATCAAAGAACTCAGTCGTTCGTCAAACAAGATTTGCTTTCCTATATTTTTTATGGAATATATGATTTTAAGCAGTATAGATTCTTTGATCCTTCCATCCTACCCCTTCTAGCAGATTGTGCACCACCTTCTGCATCCTGAACTCTCCCGAACTCTCACGAACTAGTCCAATGCCTTGAGGAAGATAAACTCTCATGAGTAAATATTTCAACAAGAGAAAATGGAATGATTCCCTTCCCTTGAAAGGTCTGAAGAGTCAGATTGTAAGGTTATCTGTATTATTCAATGCTGACTAGTTGAGTTCCACAAGTGACAGATCAGCGGTTCCAGTCGAACTCGAACTATATTGCCCTGTACAGTATTGGATTGTCTACATCTGCCCTCGTCCTTCTAAAAGCTTCAATAAAACTCTGTTGGAATTCATCACATTGGCTCTTTATCACTTTGTAACAGAAAGTCCATTTGTTAAAAGTATTGTATTTCAGCACAACTTTGCCATGTGTAGTTATTGATGAGAGGAAGGATCTCCACATGTTAGGAGCAAGTTTCTAATGAGGAACTCGCAGACCAGCTAAATATCCTCAGGCAATGGTCAATTTCCTCCCATTAATGAGGACTGATGCATCGATGGTTGTGTTAACAATCAGGCAGTTCAAATGTCACCAAGTCTCTGACGTCCCACATCTGTCTTGCATTCAGGAGCGTCTAAGGAAATATCATAAAGATTCTAAGAACTGGTGAGTCTCCGGTCATTAGGCAGCTCGTAAATAAGGAGAAAGTAGAAATATGTGTGTATTCTGTGGTAAAAATGTCCTGAGGGTTCTTAGTTGCTGTGGATCAGTGAAGTTTTATTGAGTCATAGAGTCATACAGTTTTCTTATAAGGAAAGCTAATAGTTGCCTTATAAGGAATATTGTAAGAGTGGGATCTGAAGCATGGTTATTTACAGCGTCTACCATAAATTACGAAGGGATTTGGTACAGTAGGTAAAGAGGTGTTTGCACTTGTGATACATCCAAAACTAGAGATCATTCATCTGAGATAGTCACAAATACACCAACTAAGGGATTTAGGGGAAGCCCCTTTATCCAGCGAATGTGGAACTCGCTACCACATGGAGTGGTTGTGAAGAGCATAGATGCATTTAAGGGGAAGCCAGGTAAGTAAATGAGGGAGAAAGGATTAGAATAAGATGCTGATTTGATGAAGTAGGGTGGGAGGAGGCTCGTGTGGAGCATTAACACCAGCATAGACTATACGAGCTGATGGTCTGTTTCTGTTCTATACATTTTACAATACCAAGATCAGAATTAAGCTATAAACAAAATAACATCAAAGCACCGGTTCATTTATCTTCCATTTTGAATTCAGTGTCAGGCTACAAAGAGCACAGTCAAGATGGATTTCATGTATTCCCTCAGTAAAGCCAGTACTGTGCCCAAAGAGATTTTGACACTCACGGATGTACCAAAACATGGTGAAAATATTGTTCTTAAGCCTATTTTATTTAAAGCAACTTACCTTCCAAGTTAATCCTTTCCAGCAACAATTTATTGAGGCAAATGGAACAGAGACAAGCTAGCAAAGTATTTTACTGCAGATATATGGCATTGTTTTCTTCAAGGGCCATAGACATGTAAGTCTACAGGACTGGATGTAGGCCAAAACACATATTGTTCTTAATAGTATAGAAACTTTTTCTATAACAAAAGCTTGCCTTTCACACAGGAAAACATCCTAAGGCAGTTCAGAGAAATATAATCAGGCAACATTCGGCACCATGCCAAAAAATTATATATTAGTTGGTCTGACTTGAAAATTTGGTAAAACAATTGGTTTTAAGGAGAGTCTAAAAAGATGAGAAGGAGAAGGAGAGGCTGAGGGAATTTCAGAGCTTCGTGCCTAGATGTCCGAAGGCATGGGTATTAATGGTGGTGGGGGAGGGGGGGTATGGTGCAAGGATTGGGACACATATATGAGGCCAGGGTTGGAGGAATGCAGAGTTAGCGGAGGGTTCTAGGATTGGAGAATGTTACAGAAATAGTGAGGGGTGAGATCATGGAGGGATTTGAACATGAAGAGGAGAATTTTAAATTTGAGGTGTTGGGGGATCGGGAGCCAATGTATGTCAACAAGGACAGGGGTGAGGATATCAGTGCTGTGATGTGAGAAGACATGGCCAAGCATGATGGAACATAGTGCTGCTGCTGGAATTGCAGCATTTGACTCATTTACACATGCTATCCAGAGTCATACAATGTCTATAGGACCCTGAAAACAGTAAGACACGGTGGGAAAGCAGAGGAGGCCCTCTAATATAAGTTAAGCAACTTTTCTTAGACGGACTTGGAGGACCAGGTGTGCAGCCCCACAAAGAAAGCTGGGCCTGTGCTGTCTGGGGTTGACAACTCTGGTTGAATGTATTCCTGGCAGTTTTTTTATCACACGATTTCCCATCTCCAACTGCCCTGTCCCACACAGATGCCATTGGCCATCTGACACATCCATCCTCACTGTGCACCACCTCCCACAGCCAACTGGAAAGCCAACAGACTCTTCACTATCTGATTAGATCAGTCAAGAACCCTTTTTATCCAAACTCTAATAACTTTATTTGAAGAAAATGAAAAGAACAGACCATCTGTCTTTAGTCGCTCTGTGATTTTTCATTTTGGGTGGGCAGCTGGGAGGTGGGATGTAAATGTGGCCTGGTCATTAACATTGCTGAGGCCTCACATGGAGACTCCTAGGTGGAAAGGCCTTCAACTTCCCGTTCCCCCCAACGTCACTCCCAATCCCACCCTCACCCACCACCACAACCCGACTTTCAGCCTGGGTTAAAATCCACCACTAGGTGGCAGCTTCGAGCACTTGCGGGTCAGATGCCACGCAACCAGGAACAGAGTAAAGCTCAGGCTGTTCTGCCCTTCCAATATGACTCAGCTCCAACCTCAAAGGAACACTCGCTAATGCACCAATATGACATGTGTTCCATTTCCCACATCAGCAATCCTGTGATATCTCTGAATGATATTCATGTTGAATTAGGGACAGTTTTATGCGTTCTGCCCACATCCGTTAGGATCCGACATGAAATTGCCCAAACTCACTTACAGCAGTAAAGAGTTTCAACCCATCATACCTGAACTGAATTTCAAAATAGGTTTCAGTGTTCTCCCCAGAAATCAACTTTTAAAAAATATGACTTTAAAATGCAATTATCTATTTTTGTTCATTACAATTCACTACCCACAGCAGGTGAAGAAAGTCATTCTTTTTTTTGGACACTAGGATAGGGTGGGAAAATGGAGTGCTTCTGGAAGATCAGCCATGGCCATACTAAATGGCAGAGCAGGCCTGAGCTGCTGCATGTGTTGGCTGTGGTTTAGTTGGTGGTACTCTTGTCTCTATGTTAGAAAGTTGTGGGTTCAAGTCCCATTCTAGACATTGCAAAAATCAAAATGGGTGCTTTAAAGAGTATATGGTAAATTGGGAGGTACTACCTTTTGGATTATATATTAAAGTGAGGCCCTGTCTCTCCCCTCTTATGGATGCAATAGGGACCATTGTACAATTTTGATGACGAGCAAGTGAGTTATCACTGGTGTCCTGGCCGATATTTATCGTGCAATTAACATCATAAAAACAGATCATCTGGTCATTATCATCAAAGTTTGCTGTGTGCAAATACTTCCTACATTATAACAGTGACTATACTTCAAAGACTGACTGTAAAATGCATTGGAACATCCTGTGGTTGTGAAAGATGTGATATAAATACAAGTCTTTCTTTTATAGTCCACACCTGCTCCTATTTCCTTTGATCTTTAAAGGGACAGTGTGTACAAAGCTTTATTAAATTGAGATTTTATTTCAGATTCCAGGGAATACAGCAGTTAAGGTGCTCAATCAGCTTATCTTCAACTGGCAGTGGAGCTTTTCTGTGCTTACAAGTCTGCTGCTAGTCTGTTGAAATCAAAACTAATACAGACACTGGATTTAACAGCATAAATACCAGAATCCAAGGCCCCCAGAATCTGAATTAAATCAGTATGAATGTGCCTTTAATGAAAAAAAAATCTTTTTTTGGCTCTGTGTCATTAAGAGTATGCCAAGTGATAGTGGCTCAGTGTTGTGATCTGGTATAAATCACATTTGTCACTTGTAAACAAACAAAAGATTAAAAAGTTTGCCAGCTGTTTTTTTTAAAGTCTAGCAATTCTGGGTCCAAAGCCCCAAATTTGCTATATTTTAGTGCTGGAATCTTAATAATGGGATGAGCTACACAGATCACATGGGAGTAAAGGTTTAGTTGCAGTATTTATGGAATTCATTGGGATCCATTATTACTGGGTATGAAGGGTAGAAAATTAATATGTAAAGGAGCTGAGGTGCATTCTGCACAATCTGATTCTTTTTTAAATCAGTTTGTATGGGGGGGTGAAGGGGGGAAAGGGGGGAGTGCTGTCCCTGCTTTAATCCTAAACTCCTAATAACACTGACCATATTGAAATGGTGCTGAGCTCCCACCAAAACCAAACTGGCCTCATGTCACAAAGCAGCTCTAGGGATCAGAAAGCAGCTGCTTCAAATTTGCATGGGTGGGGTTTCAGTCAATATTTGGCTCCGGTCTCAAAAATTCACAGCAAATAGTGCAACAGGAACTCTCAAGTGACAGAATGTAGGCCCTCCCAGATTTTGACCTCAGAAGAGCCTGCAGTCAGGTTCAAAGACAGCTCTTTTCCTTTTCACTCTTTATCTAGTAGGAAGCAACGTCTCTTTAAAGAACAATTCACAGAAGAAGAAAACTTTGAAGCTGTGGTATTTAGTCCCTTCTGCCCCAGAGGAAAGAGTCAGCTTTTGGTGGCAGTATCTAGCAGTGAGTATTTCTTTTTCACCAACTTCCCCACAGCTTTCTTGTGAAGCGTGTTCCCCCACCACACGGTTATTGTACATTCAAAGTTTCATACAGAGCTGCTGGAGAGTTTCTCTAGCTCCTTCGTGACAAGTTTCTTTACTTCATGAAGTACTCGCTGCAATACAGAGTACTGGCGGTTGTGCTATGTTATGTGTCAGGTTACAAATATGAATTAAGCTCTTCCTTGTGCAGTCAAAGAACAGTGTATTTTAAACCAGTTCCTCAAGGGCACTTAGTGTATGCAGGTCTGGTAGCTGTGTGATTGTATGGCCTTTTGTATTAACTGCACAACAGGATAGTTGTCACAGCTTTTAGTTTGCAGTGCCGTTTTCAGGGCTTTGGCCTGTCCTATCGTATTTTAACTCCTTGAACTTATGATACTGGCTCATGGTACCGAAAGCTTTATTTCAGAGAGTGGGCTTTTAATATCACTCTGTGCACCAGTTCACTTGACCCCTTGTTTAACAATCTGCAATCAGCCCCCCTCCCCATGTTTGAAGGGGAGATCATTGCTGCAATAGTAGTTTTTATTTGTATAGCGGATGAATGTTCCTTTCAGTCCAGTTGTTTGTTGAGTCGTTGTTTAACAGTGTACTTCTTGGAAAAATTAGTCTGTTTCAAATCATAGAACAGTACAGCAAGTATTTATCTAATACCCTTTTAAAGGCTACTATTGAATCTGCTTGCACCACCCTTTCAGGCAGTGCATTCCAAATCCTAACCACCCGTTGTGGAAATATATTTCTCCACATGTCACTTCTAGTTCTTTTGTCAACGACCTTAAATCCGTGCCCTCAGGTCATTGACCCTTCAGCCATTAGAAACAATTTCTCGCTGTCTTTGCACCATCTAAACTCTTCATGATTTTAAACACCTCTATCAAATCTCCTCTCGGTGTTGCCTGCTCTGAGAACAATCCTAGTTTCTTCCGACTATTCACGTAACTGTAATTCACCATTCTCGGAGTCATTCTACTAAATCTCTTCTGTCCCCTCTCCAATGCCTTCACACCCTTCCTAAAGTCCTTCCTCCCAGCTCTTTTTTTAAAATATAGGTTTAGCATAACATCCTGGCTTTTGTACTCCTATTTATAAAGACCAGGATTCCAAATATGGTATGTCACAATTTTTCGCAATGATGGGGTAGTCTGGATTTGTGGAATGCTATCAGCAATAGCAATCATAGCAGATTTGGCCACTGTTGGCTTAATGTAAAATGGGCGAAAATCTGGTTTATTATAGACTATATTTGTGAGCTTTTCCCTCATGGTCTTGACAAGTCATTCATTTATATCACGATAGCTTATTTTTTATGTACTGTACTGCTCACATAAGGCAAGTCTAGGTGAGCACTTCCATTTTGAAAAGTCATCGGGAGGCAGAGATTGAGCAAGGAGCAGACATTTGAACGGGGAGAGAAGAGAGACCCCAGAACTTGGTTCAAAATGTGTTTTTCTTTTAAGATGTTTCTGATTGTAGAACGAGAATTAAAAAGGAGTGCTTTCTCTTTTGAGGTTGAGCAGTGATTTGAGAAATCTTGTAGTTCATGGAGGATGTGAGGAAAGTGTTTTAACATCATCAGGGGATGGGACAGGGGATATAAAAACAGATGGTTTCCAGTGATGGAGAGCTCTAGGAATTGGGAAGGGGGGACATAGACATAAGGTTAAAATCGGTGCTTTAATTTTATCGGACTGGCAATAACGAGACGTGCGTCAGGTGAAATTAAAACATAAGCACTATGCAACTCTGAGTCTGAACAACATGCCATTTTAACAGGTGCAATTTGGCTAGCCTGCAAGGCCCTTAACCAGGCAGGTAAGGTTCTTTATTTGAGATTCAAAAGTGAGAGTCTGATGTCAAACAAACCCCAAAGCTATTTTAGCTCTGAGAGGTCTGCACCTGATGCTGACATCACCTGAGAAACCCAGCGAAGTAGGCCAAAAAGGTAAGTTGAGGGGCGGGAGTTCTTCTACTGACATCACAAGAAAATCTAGGGTCCTGGGCGCCTCATCAGTCACTCTCCCCAGCCCACACCCACTTAACTGACTGCCGGGGGCTGCTCTTGTGAATCCCTTGCCTCGCTCAGTCGCTTGTCGGCCGCTTTGAGTTCACTGATGTTGAGTTCGAGTGGGAGTCAGGCTAGAAGCATTTAAAGGATGCCCGGAGTTCAAATATCTCCGGCCATCAGTAACAATTAGCTTGCATTTATATTTCACCTTTTTTTTAAACTTAGTAAAACGTCCCTAGGTGCCTTGGGGGAGCGTTAATCAAACAAAACTTGACACTAAGCCAAATAAGGAGATATTGGAACACACAGTGGCACAGTGGTTAGCACCGCAGCCTCACAGCTCCAGCGACCCGGGTTCAGTTCTGAGTACTGCCTGTGTGGAGTTTGCAAGTTCTCCCTGTGACCGTGTGGGTTTCCTCCCAGAGCCAAAGACTTGCAGGTTGATAGGTAAATTGGCCATTGTAAATTGCCCCGAGTGTAGTTAGGTAGTAGGAGAATTGAGGGAAGGTGGGGATGTGGTAGGGGACATGGGATTAATGTAGGACTAGTATAAATGGGTGGTTGATGGTCGGCACAGACTTAGTGGGCCGAAGGGCCTGTTTCAGTGCTGTCTGACTCTATAAGTAACCAACAGCTTGACCAGAGAGGTAGGTTTTAAGGAGTCTATTAAAGAGAGAGAGAGAGAGAAGGAGAGGTTTAGGGATAGAATTCCAGAGCTTAAAGCCTAGACAGCTGAAGGCACAGCCCCCAAAGGAGGATCGAAGAAAATTGGGGAAGTTCCAGAATTGGAGGAGTACAGAGATCTGAGGGTAGTAGGATTGAGGATGTTAGAGATGGGGAGAGGCGAGGGGAGTGTGCCACTTGCCCCGCTGGCTCTCAGCGGCTCTTGTGCCTGCAGTTAAAACCAGGGCTTCAGTGCTGGATACTTAGGCCAGAGAGCTAAAGATATTGTTTTTTTACACTGAGTCTTGAGGCTGTGGAGGCAATTACAGGAGCTAGTGATCAAAGCAATGACCATGTCAACATTTGAGAATAGGTGAAAGAGATGGTCAAAGGAAAAGGGCTTACAGGATGGGCACATGGGATGCAGACTACTGCTTATGTGGAGGAGAAACGGCAAAATAAATGCATTGTTCATGCCAAACAGCCTGATTCCATGTTCTGTGCAGTTGAATTTGGACTGGTTAAATTCCCTGTGATATCTGGTTTGATCCCTGTAGTGTTTAATATTCAGAAGGACATGAACTGCTTGTCCACTGAATGCTCTTGTGCTTCACTTACACTGCAGAAGCAGCTGTAGGTTAAAGTGGGGTTGTTGGTGTCCTGAGTTTGTACATTGTATAATGGATCTGAAGTAGCTGGAGCTGTGGGTGGATTCACTGTGGAGCATCCGCGATGCTGAGGACATCGTGGATAGCACGTTTAACGAGGTGGTCACGCCGCAGGTAAAGACTGCACAGGCAGAAAAGAGATGGGTGACCACCAGACGGAGTAGTAGGCGCAGGCAGGTAATGCAGGAGTCCCCTGTGGCCATCCCCCTCTCAAACAGATATACCGCTTTGGATACTGTTGGGGGGATGGCCTCCCAGGGGAAAGCAGCAACAGCCAAGTTTGTGGCACCACAGATGGCTCTGCTGCACAGCAGGGAAGGAAAAGGAGTGGAAGAGCTATAGTGATAGAATCCCCTATCATAAAGGGTACAGATAGGCGTTACTGAGGCCACAAACGTGACTCCAGGATGGTCTGTTGCCTCCCTGGTGCTAGGGTCAAGGATGTCATGGAGCAGCTGCAGGACATTCTGAAGAGGAGGGTGAACAGTCAGAGGTCATGGTACACATCGGTAAAAAGAGGGATGAGGTCCTGCAACAAGAATTTAGGGAGCTAGGTAGCAGATTAAAAAGCAGGACCGCAAAGCTTGTAATCTCTAGATTACTCCTGGTGCCACGTGCTAGTGAGTATAGGAATAGGAGGATAGAGCAGATGAATGCGTGGCTGAGAAGATGGTGCAGGAGGGAGGGCTTTAGTTTCCTGGATCACTGGGTCTATTTCTGGCAAAGGTGGGACCTGTACAAGTTGGATGGGTTGCAGCTGAACTAGAATGGGACCAACATCCTTGCTGGGAGGTTTGCTAGTGCTGTTTTGTGGGGGGGGGGGGTTAAAATAATTTGGTAGGGGATTGGGATACAGTAGAGAGTGATGCTCTGACAAATATAGAAGAGGAACTGAGTCGGTCTGGAAGGCAAAGCAAATATAGACCTGTTAAGGCACAAGTGAAAAATGCAAAGCTGGATTGCATCTACTTTAATGCAAGGAGTCTTACTAGTAAGGCAGATGAATTGAGGGCATTGATTAGCACATGGGATTATGATATTGTTACTATCACAGAGACATGGTTGAGGGAGGGGCAGGACTGGCAGCTCAATATTCCAGGGTATAGAATCTTCAGGCGTGACAGGGGAGGGGAAAAAAGAGGAGCTGGCATTGCACTGTTGATCAAGCAGTCAATTACTGCAGTAAGGAGGGATGATATCTTCGAAGGCTCTTCAAATGAGGCCATATGGGTAGAACTTAAAAACAAAAAGGGGGCAATCACTTGGCTGGGAGTGTACTACAGGCCTCCAAACAGTCGGAGAGATAGAGGAGCAGATATGTAGGGAAATCTCAGAGGTGTAAAGGTAATAGGGGATTTCAACTTGCCTAATATCAACTGGGATAGTATTGGTGTAAAAGGCTTAAAGGGGGTGGAATTCTTAATGCATACAGGAGAGCTTTTTGAGCCAGTACGTAGAAAGCCTTACAAGAGAAGGGGCGGGACTGTACCTAATCCTAGGGAATGAAGCTGGGCGAGTGGT
The DNA here is from genome assembly GCF_036365525.1 of Heterodontus francisci. Lineage (NCBI taxonomy): Eukaryota > Metazoa > Chordata > Chondrichthyes > Heterodontiformes > Heterodontidae > Heterodontus > Heterodontus francisci. The sequence goes on along the minus strand of NC_090377.1, from coordinate 19,021,476 downwards.
AGAAGTATCAGTGGGGGACCATTTTGGGGAAAGTGACTATAATTCGAAGATTTAAGGTAGTTATGGAAAAGGACAAAGACGGGCCAGAAATAAAGGTACTGAATTGGGGGAAGGTCGATTTCAATATGATAAAACAGGATCTGGCCAGAGTGGACTGGGAGCAGCTACTTGTAGGAAAGTCTACATCAGACCAGTGGGAGTAATTCAAAGAGGAAATAGTGAGGGTTCAGAGTCAACATGTACCCGTTAAGATAAAGGGTTAAGACCAGCAGGTCCAGGGAACCCTGGATGTCAAGGGATATGGAGGATAGGATAAGGAAAACAAAAGGAGGCTTATGGCAGATTCGGAACACTGAAAACAGTGGAGGCACTAGAGGAATATAAAAAGTGTAGGAGGGGGTACTAAAAAAAGTAATTAGGAGAGCGAAGAGGGGACATGAAAAACACTAGTGGGCAAGATAAAGGAAAATCCTAAGGCATTTTATAAGCATATTAAGGGCAAGAGGATAACCAGGGAAAGAGTAGGGCCCGTTGGGGACCAAAGGGGAATCTGCGTGTGGAGCAAGGGGCATGGGTGAGGTTTTAAATGATTACTTTGCATCTGTGTTCACTATGGAGAAGGGCGATGTAGATGTAGAGATCAGGGAGGGGGATTGTGATATGCTTGAACATATTAGCATTGAAAGGGAGAAAGTATTAGCTGTTTTAGCGGGCTTAAAAGTGGATAAATCCCCAGGCCCAGATGAGAGGTATCCCAGGCTATGTGAGGCAAGGGAGGAGAGAGCAGGGGCTCTGACACAAATTTTCTGATCCTCTCTGGCCACAGAAGAGGTGAATGTGGTGCCATTGTTCAAGAAGGGTAGCAGGGATAAACCAGTTAATTACAGGCCAGTGAGTCTAACATCAGTGGTTGGGAAAATATTGGAAAAAGTTCTGATGTACAGGATTAATCTCCGCTTGGAGAGGCCGGGATTAATCAAGGATAGTCAGCATGGCTTTGTCGGGGCGATCGTGTTGAACTAACTTGATTGAATTTTCGAGACGGTGATTAGATGTGTAGATGAAGGTAAAGCAGTTGATATAGTCTACATGGACTTCAGTAAGGCTTTTGATAAGGTACCGCATGGGAGATTTGTTAAGAAGGTAAGAGCCCATGGGATCCAGGGCAATTTGGCAAAGTGGATCCAAAATTGGCTTAGTGGCAGGAGGCAGAGGGTGATGGTCAAGGGTTGTTTTTGCCATTGGAAGCCTGTGACCAGCGGTATACCGCAGGGAATGGTGCTGGGACCCTTGCTGTTGTAGTGTACATTAATGATTTAGACGTGAATATAGGAGGTATGATCAGTAAGTTTGCAAGTGACAGGGAAATTGGTGTCGTAAATAGTGAGGAGGAAATCCTTAGATTATAGATGGGCTGGTAAGATGGGCTGAGCAGTGGCAAATGGAATTTAATCCTGAAAAGTGTGAGGTGATGCATTTTGGGAGGACTAACAAGGCAAGGGAATATACAATTGATGGTTGGTCCCTAGGAAGTACAGAAGGTCAGAGGGACCTTGGTGTACTTGTCCATAGATCACTGAAGGTAGCAGCACAGGGAGATAAGGTGGTTAGGAAGGCATATGGAATACTTGCCTTCATCAGCCGAGGCATAGAATATAAGAACAGGGAGGTTATGATGGAGCTGTATAAAATGCTAGTTAGGCCATAGCTGGAGTACTGTGTATAGTTCTGGACACCACACTATAGGAAGGATGTGATTGCACTGGAGAGGGTGCAGAGGAGATTCACCAGGATGTTGTCTGGGCTGGAGCATTTCAGCTATGAAGAGAGACTGAAAAGGCTAGGGTTGTTTTCCTTAGAGCAGAGAAAGCTGAGGGGGGACATGACTGAGGTATCAAAATTATGAGGGGCATTGATTTAAGGTAAGGAGTCAGTAACCAGGGGGCATAGATTTAAGGTAAGGGGCAGGAGGTTTAGAGGGGATTTGAGGAAACATTTTTTCACCCAGAGGGTGGTTGGAATCTGGAACGCGCTGCCTGAAGAGATGGTAGAAGTAGGAACCCTCAAACATTTAAGATTTAGATGAAACGCCATAGCATACAAGGCTACAGGCCAAGTGCTGGAAAATGGAATTAGAATAGTTAGGTGCTTGATGGCCGGTATGGACACGATGGGCCGAAGGGCCTGTTTCTGTGCTGTATAACTCTGACTCTAGTTGAGACAGCAATGAATGAACCAGAACAACAGCGATGAATCAGCCAGAACAGCCATGTTCGCAACTTTGTGGTTTTGGCTTTGGATCAAGGGTGAAAGAAACCCAGATCAAGGCATTGAAGGCTTGTGTGGGCAGATAGGGAGCTTGGACCACATGTGGCCAGATTAAAATGATGATTCCTATTTGGAGCACCCATAGCAACCATGTATTTTTATTTCTAGCAGTTGCCTGTCCTTGGAAGCAGGGATGAAACCACCAGCACAAGATAATAATTATTCCAGCTTTATGTTGTGATGCTATCCCTAAAGGCAACACTAATATAAATGAAGTACTATTCCTCCATACACAATGCCTCCTCTCTTGCCAAAATACCGTGTAGGTTTTGTTCTGTTAGTGACGCTTATGCTTCTGGGTCAGCTGATTGTGGATTTAAGCTGAGCTTCAAGATTGCTTAAGCACGTAACCAAGGCTGACATTCCAGCCAAATACTGCACTGTCTGAAGTACTGTCAGCAACAACAACTGATGCATTTATTTAGTGACTTAACTTAGAAAAACATCCCAAAGTGCTTATTGAGATTCACTTAGCAGCCCAGATACACTGAAGTTCTGTATCACTACTAAGCCCTGTCATTATAATATCAATGTAATTGCTGCTGAAAATATATTGGCCTAGATTTTGTGTTAATAATGGTTAAGCTATTAGCACTCACTGTTAGTGTAAATCAGACAGCAACTTCCAGCAATCGCACATGTGCAGTTAATCGTGGAAATCAGGAAGTTATTGTCAAAGTTTCTGTGCTCCAAATCTTCAACTACATTGGTACCTGGCTGACACTGCATTGAAACACATGGGTAGGCATGAAGTTGTGGTACTTAAGTGATAGATAACCACTAAGCTCACCAGAAGAAATTAGAGCTTGTCCATTCCAGGGAAACTAAATTTTTAACAGTGGGGTAAGCCTTTAATTACTGACAAGCAACCTCTGTGGCACTGAAAATTAACTTTTGCAAGTGTGGACTCTCATTTTTTTCATATCTTAAATATTGCTCGGTGATTTAAAAAAAAATTATACTTTTCTTTTTGTCCCTCTTATAAGAGCATAAAAAATAGGAACTGGAATAGGCCATTTGGCCCTTCGAACCTGCTCCAACATTCAACAAGATCATGGCTGATTTTCTACCTCTAACTCCACAATATCCCACACCTCATAATTCTTGTAGTGCCCAAAAATCCATTGACCTCTGTCTTGAATATATTCAATGACTGGTATTCTCTACCCCAGAGAGCTATGGATGCTCAAAGATTCACCACCCTTTGAGTGAAGAAATTTCTCGTCCTCTCAGTCCTAAATGACGAACCCCTTATTCTGCGAATGTGATCCCATGTTCTAGGTTCACAAGCTAGGGGAAAGGCGCTCTCCTTATCGTCTCTTTTCCTCTATTTTACTTTCTGAACATGATTTGCATTGAGTTCAATATTCTAACTTGCATTTCCTGGTTCAGAGACTGCATGTTGCAGTAATTGTTCATCAATCTGGTTAAGGTGATGCATAGTTGCTTTCTCCATTCACACAGGTCCCTGATCCCCTGTAGAGGTGATGCACTGAAATAGCTTTCTGATCACTGAAAATGCTGGTGTAAAAGTCAGTAGAAGGTTTGTGGGTAAGTGTGATGAACAGAACAGCCTAAGCCATTCATTCACCTCTGACCACAAAATCCGGCTATTATTTTTCACATTCTTTTTGAATTAATTGTCCTGGCCACTCCCGTCACATAAGCATTATGCTACCTTACCTGCTAGACATGTTTGTGATTAATTTTATCTTAGAACTTCTGGCCTTACGTCATTGGATAACTAAAATGTATTCTCTACATTTAAAAAAAATTTTCTTCATGGGACAAATTGTTCTGAGGTTTATAAGAAGTGATGTGTCAATGCTGACAATTTCAGTGAGGTAGTGACATTTTCACATGCAATCCTTGGCTTTCTTCAATCTTAAAGCTTCAAATTCTGTTATGTTCTGGTAAGCCTAATGTCCCTTTTTTAGATAGATGTCAAAAAAAGAGGCACAGAGAGTACAAAAGCAAGGAAGTTACATTGAACCTTTTGTAAATCACTGGTTAGGCCTGAGCTGGAGTGTTGTGTCCAATTCTAGACAGCACATTTTGGGAAGGATGTTGAGGCCTTCAGGAGAGTGCAGAGATGATTTACCAGAATGGTATCAGAGATGAGGGACTTTGGTTTTCTAAAGGGATAAGAAAAGCTGGGATTGTTCTCCTTAGAGAAGGTTAAGGGGAGATTCAAAATTATGATGTATTTTCATAGTGTGTATATATAGTGAGAAACTGTTTCCACTGGCAGGAGGGTTAGTTACCCGAGGACTCAGATTTGAGATAATTGGTGAAAGTACCAGAGGAAAATGAATTTTATTTTTTACGCGGTAACTTGCTATGATCTGGAACGCACTGCCTGAAAGGGTGGTGGAAAGCGAGTCAGTCATAACTGAAAATGTGTTTGAAGGGAAAACGTTTGCAGGGCTCTGGGGCAAGAGCAGGGATCTGAGACTAATTGGATGTCTCTTTCAAGAGACGGAACAGGCATAGTGGGCCAAATGGCCTCTTTCTATGATCTCAACTCCACCTAATACTCCCCACAGTCATGTGTTTCTTGAACTCATTTATATCCAATGCTCCGTCTAATTTTTCTCTTGTGTGCGGCCTGTTTGATGCACTGCACAATACATTCCAGATTGTGTTGCACCCTCACATCTCAGTGGGAACAGTATTTATAACTCTATCATTCTTTTTCTCTACATATTATGTACTCTTTATTTAGGTGTCACTATGATGTGACACACAGTCACACCTGCAGCTATACATTTCTACCATGAAGTGTAGCTTCAAAACCTGCAGTTCTCACCACCTTTTTAAGTGCAGCATCACTAATACTCTTAGGGTCAATAGGGCCAATTACATGGTCCTGATTTTCAGTGGAAATCCAATATTGAGGCTAACGTCTGCAAAGTTCGAGTGCAAACACAGCCTTGCCTGAAAGGAATGCAGATCAGAGAATTGGCAAGGAGGTCATCACACTAACCGTCCATCTGCTGAGCAAGACTCTGAGCCCCTGGGAGCAGAACCTTGCAAAGTTTTTTTTTTTTCCTTTCATGGCATGTGGTTGGTGCTGGCAAAGCCAGCATTTGTTGCCCATCCCTGATTGCCTTGAGAAGGTTGTGCTGAGCCACCCCACCGTCTTGAACCGCTGCAGTCCATCTGGTCTGGGTACTGCCATTGTGTTGTTAGGAAGGGAGTTTCAGGATTTTGGAACAGCGATATAGTTCCAAATCAGGATGGTATGTGGCTTGGAGGGGAACTTGCAGTCCGTGGTGTTCCCATGCGTCTGTTGCCCTTGTCCTTCTAGGTCGTGGGTTTGGAAGGTGCTGTCAAAGGAGCCTTGGTGCCTTGCAGCAGTGCATCTTATAGATGGTACACATTACACACTGTGTCAGAGGGAGTGAATATTTAAGTTTGTAGATAGTGTGTTGATCAAGTGGGTTGTTTTGCCTTGGATGATATCAAGCTTCTTGAGTGTCGTTGGAGTCAAACTCATCCAGGCAAGTGCAGAGTGTTCCATCACACTCCTGACTTGGGTCTTGTAGATGGTGGACAGGCTTTGGCAAATCAGGAGGTGAGTTACTCGCCTCAGAATTCCCAGCCTCTGACCTGCTCTTGCAGCCACAGTATTTATATGGCTGGTCGAGTTAAGTTTTTAGTCAATGGTAACCCTCAGAATGCTGATAGTGGGGGATTCGGTGATGGTAATGTCATTGAATGTCAAAGGGCAGATATTTTAGATTCTCCCTTGTTGGAGATAGTTTTTGTATGGCACGAATGTTGCTTGCCACTTATCAACCCAAGCCTGAATGTTGTCCAGGTCTTGCTGCATATGGAAATGGACTGCTTCAGTTTCTGAAGAGATACGAATGGTACTGAACATCATACAATCACCAGTGAACATCCACACTTCTGACCTTATGATGGAGGGAAAGTCATTGATGAAGCAACTGAAGATGGTTGGGCCTAGGACATTACCCCTCGAGGAGCTCCTGAAGCGACGTCCAGGGACTGAGATGATTGGCCTGAAACAACCACAATCATCTTCCTTTGTGCTAGGTATGACTCCAACGAGTGGAGACTTTTCCCCCTGATTTCCATTGACTCCAGTTTTGCCAGGGCTCCTTGAATCCACACTCTGTCAAATGTAGCCTTCATGTCAAGGGCAGTCAGTCTCTCAAGTAAACTCTTTGTGTTTGGCCCAAGGCTGTAATGAGGTCAGGAGCCGAGTGGCTCTGACGGAACCCAAACAAATTATCAGTGATAAAAACAAGAAATGCTGGAACCACTCGGCAGGTGTGGCAGCATCTGTGGAAAGAGAAGCAGAGTAAACTTTTCGGCTCACTGACCCTTCTTCGGAAGGGTCAGTGAGCAGGTTGTTGCTGTTTAAGTGATGCGTGATGGCACTGTCAATGACACCTTCCATCACTTGGAATTAGCTGGATTGGATTTGTCCTGCTTTTTGTGTACAGGACATACCTAGGCAATTTTCCACATTGTTGGATAGATGCTGGTGTTGTGGATGTACTGAAACAGCTTGGGTAGGGGTGCAGCTAGTTCTAGAGCATAAGTTATTACTATTGCTGGGATGTTGTCAGAGCCCATAGCCTTTGCAGTATCCAGTGCCTTCAGCTGTTTATTGATATCACATGGAGTGAATCAAATTGGCTGAAGACTGGCATCTGTGATGCTGGGACCCTCGGGAGGAGGCCAAGATGGAACATCCACTCGGCACTTCTGGCTGAAGATGGTTACAAATGCCTGTGCTGTTTGCTTGAATGGCCTTACCTGGTAAACTATTACACAGTTTAATCTACTGAAGGATCATAAATAAAATACAACACTCCTCCAGGATCCAGAGTGTATATGAAAACTACTTGTGGTGTGGCTAAATACCAGTGAGTCAGCCATAGCACTACATGGAACATGCCTGTCATGGATTACAAATATAATCATTTGAATTGTGACAGCATGTAAACATTTCTGTGTTTTATGTAATTCTGAAGTAGCTCTTTCCTCGACAGATATCAAAATGAAGGTAGCAAATTGTCTATGGGACCAGGTTGGTTGATATAGAAATTAGTCAGAATGTTGCATTACATCGGTGATGCAGTTTATTTGGCCCAACCGCTCCTTGCTGATGTTTATGCTCCAGTTGAGCATCCTCCTGTCTTTTCTCATCTAACTCTATCGGCATACCTGCTCCCTCCATATGCTTATCGAGCCTCCCCTTAAATACATCCATACTGTTTGCATCAACCACTCCCTAGGGTAGTATTCCACATTCTAACCATACTCCTGGGTAAAGAGGTTTCTTTTGATTCCTTATTGGATTTGTTCATTGATTATCTTTATGACCTCATCTTTTGGTCTTCCCACATGTGGGAACATCTTCTGTACATCTCGGCTATATCGAAATGAAATATTTTTTAAGACTTCTCTTTTCTAGAGAAAAGAGACACTTCTCTCAACATGTTTTTGGAATCCAGGTCATATGTGAGCACTGTCTCATTTTGTATTTTATGCAATAATTTTATAGACGTTGAAAGCACTTAAGGAGGCCAGTAGGCTGATTGTGTCTATGCCCCTTCTATGCTACAGAATCCCAGTGCCCTCCTCCTTTTTTTTAAATACAGATCTTTCTCTGCTTCAAATTGTTATCGAGTTTTTCCCTTCCATGATGCAGTGGTCTTCATCGGGGCCATTCCTGGTGGCAAAGCATTCCCTGGTCCCAAAGCCGTCTGTTTTTTAAAAAAAAAAAAGTCTCCAGACTTCTCCTGACTATTTTAAATTGATGTTCCCTCATCAGAGATTTCCCCAACCATAGGAAATTACTTTTCACAATTAACCCCATCAAATCCCTTCCTAATTTTAATCTATTTTATCTCCTCTTGATTTGTTCTGCTGCAGCGGGAATAGCCAGAGTTTTTCACTACATCTTTTCAATCATGAGTGATTGATTGACAACTCCGACTTCAGAGGTCTTTGGCCTAGTTAGGTGCTGTGGAATTCTCCCATAGTCATGATAGAAGATGCCTACTTTGTGGATGAACTCTCCTCCACATGCAATATGATATCCAGAACACCTCGAGAGGGAAATATTTCATTTCTTAGTTTGCTTATTCAAATACATTTTTTTAAAAGTATTTTCAGTCAACAAAAACTAAATCAAATGGTATTGTAGGGATTCGGTATCTTGCTGCATCACTTGGCTTCTGTGTATTAATTACCTGTAAAAATAAATCTAACTAAGTAGATTCAGCCTATCGTTGGTCAGTTGATGAGATGTTTCCTGCCTTCTGTGAAAGACTGGAAAGCACAGTATGTATCCCACCTGATCTCTAGTGAATTACGTACAATTAAATGCTAATTGGTGATCTTGGGTATGCATATAAGGCCCAGGTTTCAGATCCTAAGGGATGCAGTCTGCTAATGGAAATTGTTAGATTTTGCTGTGAATGCAATTATTAGGGCAATAGTTCCAACTTCACTCATTTTTATGGTCATGTTTAGGCTGAAATTCTGATTGTTGACGAACAAGTGTTTGAGTTCAATGAGTGAATGAGATAAAGGAAAACTTATCAAATGTCTCAAGTATTCCAAAGCACTTCACACCATGAAATTAAAAAAAAAAGTCACTGACATCATGCTGATGAACGTGATGTGATTTTTTTTTTTTGCATAGCAAGATCCCACAATGAGAGAAATGACCTGTGAAGTTGTTGGTTGTAATTATTCTAAATAAGTCATTATAATTAAGGGATAATAACTAATACCTTCCATCTTCAGCAGTGCCAATTAAATTCGGGCAATGTGTCTTGAGTTCATTAGACTAACTGTGCACAAAAATCCATTACACTGAAGCTACAGAATAATTGCTTTGTGGCTCTTGATGCCAGTGTGTTCTGTAAATTTCTTATCCAGTGAGACACTTTTTTTTTTTTCCCTTTATCTGACTTGGCACAAATATAAATGGATTGTGTTAGATGCGATAGATATCCAAACAAAGACTCCACTTCATATGCACAATAGCGTGGTGAAACAAAAAGTTAAAATGAGCTGATCTTGTGCCCATAAAAAGTTGGTTAAAGACTCTCAATTTGTGAAGAAATTTGACATTAACTTAGGAATTATAGATCTCAGCGTAGAGAAGTCAAACTAACATTTTTAAAGCACCTTTCCCATCTTTAGGACGTCTCAGACAATTGATTACATTTTGATGTAATTAATGTTTTGTAGGCAAATGTGACTAATTTGCACATTGCAAGGTCCCACAAGTAAATAAATGACTGATTTAATTTGTTTTGATGGTGTTGGTTGAGAACTGAATGGTGGTCAAGATACTGGGCAAACTCCCTGTTCTTCTTTATCCTGATGTGGGATGTTTTACATGCACTTGGACGGGCAAACAGAACCTCCGTTTACCATCTCGTTCAAAAGACGGCACCTCCAATAATGCACGACTGCGCTGTTAGTATCAGCTTAAGTTTATCGTGGGGCTTGAATCTTCTGACTGAATTAAGCGTACTGTCTTAGCCAACCTGGCTCTTGGCTTAGCCTTGCTAAGACGTCTTGAGCATTTTAGATGTTGCAGACAATGTTTTCAAGAATAACTAAACCTAAACCAAATAGAATTTTCCCTGTCTATCAAGCCTACTCCATCCAATGAACATGTATGACTTTCTGAAGGACAGTTAACTATGTACATAAATATTGATTCTTAACTCCAATCCAGCAAAACTTCAATGTTTCTCTCCAGTGTTGCAAGTCTTTAAAATGCCCTTAGGCATGTACAATTTAAATGAGAGCAGGCTGTTTTATTGTGAGCATGGAACATTGTTGGAAGAATAGAGGTAGCTTTATCCTATACAAATTCCTGATTTACAAGTTTATAATCTATTCCTTGCTATAGGCAAAATAGTTAGGAAAAATAAATGTAGTTCAGTCATCTAAAGACTTGCATTTATATAGCACCTTCGACAATATCAGGATGTCCCAACGTCCTTTATAGGCAATGAAGTACTTTTGAAGTGTAGTCGCTGTAGTAATGTTGGAAATGCAGCAGCCAATTTACGCACAGCAAGCACCGACAAACAGCAATGTCAGAATGACCAGGTAATTTGTTTAGTGATGTTGGTGGAGGAATAAATGTTGACCAGGACACTGGGAGTACTCCCCTGTTCTTCAATCTCCATATGAGAAGACCGATGGCACCTTGGTTTAACGTGCCAGCCTAAAGATGGCACCTGTGTGGCACTTGGTCTGCACTGGACTGCAGTGTTAGCCTAGGTTATGTGCTCAAGTCTCTGGAGTGAGACTTGATGGAGAAGTGTTATCTAAGTTAAGCTAATGGGGAAAAATTGATGCCATGCTCCTGCTCATATGGTCAAACAGTCACTTAAAGCAAAATGAATGACATATGCTGTTTCCTTCCAATTGTAGAATGGTAGTTCAGACCTGGAGGACCTGAAGGCATTCATCAGCTTCCTCTATCCAGCTGCTTTTAATTTGAGCTCCTCGTTGACAGCTACAGCTACATTTATTCGAATACAGCTCAGCTCTTTACTGAAGGTTACCCTGCTAGAGTTGGATGATGTCAACCCCTGTTCCAGGTAATCTTACAGTGAAATGGTTGGAAGTTCATTTCAAATGTGCTTGAGTTTGGGAAAATTTTTGTGACTATCAGAATTTGCTATGTTTTTTTTAAGTTGACTAGAATTAAATTATTGCTTTTATTGCTAATGTGTCTTTCTCTGAAATGAATATTGTATGAGAACAGTAGCAGCATTTGGTTGCCCAAAATGTTCCTTCTGGCACCAAGACTGCCTATGTCCACCTCCTGTAATATTGCTGATACCCTCATCCATGCCTTTGTTACCTCTGGACTTGACTATTCCAATGCTCTCCTGGCTAGCCTTCCACCTTTTACTTTCTATATACCTGAACTTATACTGCCTGTATCCTAAATCACATCAAGTCTTGTTCACCAATCACCCCTTGGCCTGCTCCGTTCTGACTGCCTCAATTTTAAAGTTCTCATCCTTTTCAAGTCCCTCTGTGACTTCTTTCCCACCCCCACCCTGCACCTGTACGACCCACTGATATCTTTCTGTGCTCCTCCAGTTCTTTCCTCTTGTGCATCTGGTTTTAATCATTCCACCGTTGGTTGTGCCTTCAGCTGCCTAGGCCTTAAGATCTGGAATTCCCTCTCTAAATCTCTCTACTTCACTACCTCTATCTTTTCTTTTTAAGCAGCTTCATTAAAATCTACCTCTCTAACCAAGTTTTTGGTCACTTGTCCTAATATCTCCCTTAATAAAAACAGGAAATGCTAGAAGTACTCAGCATTTGTGGAGTGAGAAACAGTTCAACGTTCCAGACCTCACACAAAGAATCTAAATGGGGTAGAGGAGTAAAGCAATCTGAGAGTACAGATTCACAAATCATTATAAATAGTAGTGCAGGTTAACAAAGCCACAAAATGCTAATAAATCACTGGGTTTCATTTCTAGAGAAGTAGAACTGAAAAGCAGAGAGGCTATGCTAAACTTATAGTGGATAGCCAGAGACTTTTTCCCAGGGCGGAAAGGGCTATCACCAGGGGGCATAATTTTAAGGTGATTGGAGGAAGGTTTCGGGGAGATGTCAGAGGTAGGTTCTTTACACAGAGTGGTGGGTGCGTGGAATGCGCTGCCAGCGGTGGTAGTAGAAGCAGATACATTAGGGACATTTAAGCGACTCTTGGATAGGTACATGGATGATAGTAGAATGAAGGGTAGGTAGGTAGTTTGATCTTAGAGTAGGTTAAAGGGTCGGCACAACATCGTGGGCCGAAGGGCCTGTGCTGTACTGTTCTATGTCAGACCTGCTGAGTATTTCCAGGGCTTGTTGTTTTCATTTCAGATTTCCAGCATCTGCTTTTGTACTCCTCCTTATGTGGCTCAGTTTCAAATGTTCGTTGCTTTTGTGAAGCTCCTTGGGATGTTTTACTAGGTTAAAATGGTACATACATGAAAGTTGTTGCATATTTTACAACTTAGAATGTGTTTATTGAGGAATTTGTATTTCTCTGGATCAATCAGATTTGGTTTCTGTACAAGTTCTAGTTTTAACCTTTTGCTCCATCACAAGCGGTAAGGATAATGCCTAAAATATCACTAGGACTAGGACATTTTCAACCTTGAAATTTATTGGAGCTTTTCTTAGTTTAAACACGGAAACTGTGCATAAATACTCATTCTAACCCCAGACTTACTGTGAATGCTGATCCGAGAAGCTCCTATAATACATTGTGATGTATGGCTTCAGCATTAATTGGTCGTCTGTCTCTTATCTTGTTTCTTATAATGTTGGATTCAGGTTCAGAGGGGATAAGAGTGTTTGTTTGTGTATATTTAGAGAAAATATTGCCAGCAGAGCAGTATTGTGCAGGTCATCGAGATTAATATGCAAGTACAAGTTGTTCATGGAGCAGAACTAAAACGTTAAACTTGTTGGCGCTGGCACTTTGGCTTCAACAATCTGAGACATTTTAGTGCAATTTTTGTGAATCCACTTTTAGCTTGTGGGGGGGGTGTGTATATTCCAGACTAAACTTCATAAAGGGACTTAACCTGTCCAGGCAGCAATCAACCGTAAATACATTGCCGAAAGATACACTCAAACTTGTACTCGAATGCTTTGATTATATCATATCATATGGTGCTGTGGTTAAACTATGGCTTCAGTATTGTCTCACACGTGGGGCACTGAAATACAAGGGAGGCATTCCGAGGTAATATAGAAAAGGCCGCAAGACTTGAAGAAGACAGAAGAAAATTTCAAAGAACCTTGAACTTTAATGACTTAATAGTACAAACAAAGATGCACTAGAACATAAGGAATAGGAGCAGGAATAGACCATGTAGCCCCTTGAGCCTGCTCCGTCATTCAGTAAGATCATGGCTGATCTTCAGCCTCAACCCCACTTTCCTGCTCGCTCCCTATATCACTTGATTCCCTGACAGACCAAAAATCTGTGTCTCGGCCTTAAATATGCTCAATGCTGGTGTATCTGCAACCCTCTGGGGTAGAGAATTCTAAAGTTTCACAACCCTCCTGAGTGAAGAAATTTCTCTTCACCTCAATCCTAAATAATCGGCCCCTTATCCTAATACTGTGCTCCCATGTTCTAGATTCCCCAGTTAGGGGAAACAACTTCTCTGTCTTCCTTATCCATCTCCTTCAGAATCTTGTATGTTTCAATGGGATCACCTCTCATTCTTCAAAACTTCAGAGAATATAGACTGAGTAAATTGGGGCCCATCATCATAGAACAACCCTCTCATCCCAGGCACCAATCTAGTGAGCATTCACTGTACTGCCTCCAGTGGACATGTATCCTTTCTTAGATAAGGAGACCAAAACTGCGCGCACTACTCCAGGTGTAGGCACAATAAAGCCCTATAGATTGTAGCAAGGCCTCCCCATTCTTGTACTGCAGTCCTCTTGCAATGAAGGCAGGCATGCCATTTGTCTTCCTAATTGTTTGCTTAACCTGCATGCTAACTTTGTGTTCTTGTATGAGTACACCCAAGTCCCTCTGAACATCAACACTTGGTAGTTTCACACCTTTTTAAAAAATATTCTGCTTTTGCATCCTTCTTACCAAAGTGAATAACCTCCTATTTCCCCACATGATACTCCATCTGCCACCTCATTGCCCACTCACTAAACCTGCCTATATCTCTGCAGCCTCTTTGGGTCGTCCTCACCGCTTACCTTCCCACCTAGTTTTGTATCGTCGGGAAACTTAGAAACATTAGTCTCTGTTTCTTTGTCCATAGATTTAACTCGCTGAGGCCCCAGCACTGCTCCTTGCGGCACTCCACTAGTTACAGCCCACCAATTTGAAAATGCCCCGTTTATCCTTAATCTCTGCTTTCTGTTTGTTAACCAATACTCTATCCGTGCTAATAATGTTAATGCTAATCCCCAACTCCATGAGCCCTTATCTTGCTTATTAACCTTTTGTGTGGCACCTTTTATTGCCAGCATTTTGGAAATCCAAGCATACCACATCTACAGCTCCCCTTTGTCTATCCTATTTGTTATGTCCTCAAAAAAACTCGAATAAATTTGTCAAGCATGAAACTCCTGCCTATGCTAGACAATTGATTTGGAGATATTTCAAATTGTATTGTGCATTATCAGCATTTCACAATCAAAATGTTAAAAACATCTGATAACTGCATGACACAGAATCCTGTTGCATCACATGGCATAGAGTTGTTTTTCATTCGACAATATTCTGTTTGAGGTAATTTGTTTTTAAAAACATTGTTCTGTAATCCTGGATGTTGTCTAATCTGTGTTGAAAAATTAATCTTTATCCAACAATTTTTTTTTTTTACATCATCTTTCTCCTCCCACCCCTCTCTGAAGGAGCTGAATTTGCCTGGATTGTGGCTCTAAGAGCTCTGGCCTGGTTGGCTGAGTGACGAGAATGACTGCAGAAGGCATCACAGTCAATCTTTTCTCACCCAGTGCCCATAGCGACACCCTGTACTACTAGGAGTCGCTTGAGAGCAGACGAAGGAATTTTGACCATTTAACATTTTTTTTTTTTTAGCCTGGCCAGCTATTAGTGATGCCAATTGTAAAGTCCTTGCCTGGTTAATATCAGCTAACTCAGCGTAATGTTTGGATTTGCTGGTAGTTGTGACTCAGGACAACCCTGGGTGGTGCTTATACCCACTGGCTCATTATGAAGAGCTTCTGTTGAACTCTTGAGCTTCTTAAGATAGTCATATTTCAATATCTAGTTTTTGCACATTGGTTACTCCCAGTGTAGGCATCTAATGTGACCTGCTGCAGAGTTTATCAGGCTGACTAAGAACTCCCAATGGTACACAGATAAGGTCCCAAGAAGCCAGAGGACGTTGAGCATTCAGTTGATGATTTTGCTTCTTTCGGATTGTAAAGAGGTGAATGTTTGTTTTCGTTTTTGCATTGAGCAGCAAGCCAGAGTTCTTGGTCCCAGATACAGATGGGAAACTGTTTCATGCTCTCGGTGCTTGGAGGGTTATTTCAGCTGCTATCTCCAAGTATTGCCTGCGTATTGCACAGGTAAAGTTTTCATGAGAAAACTGGATAGTTTGCAATTGCACAAAGTTGGGATGTCTTTTCTGTCTGTGCAAATCCATACTAGCTCTGTGCTCAGTTGGAAATTTTCAAGGTTTTCATTCACTCTAATAGACTCCAGTAATTTCCTGACAACAGATTTTAGGCTAACTGGTCTTTAATTCCCTGGTGTCCCTCTTTCACCTTTCTTAAATAGTGGAGTGACGTGCACAAATTTCCAATCTAAAGGAACAGTCCCTGAATAGCGAGAACTCAAAGATTATAGTTAGGGCATCTGCAATGTTCGTACCTACTTCCTTTTAAAACCCTGTGATGACAACCATCTGGTCATGGAGATTTATTACCCTAGAGCCATTGGCTGGAATTTTACGGAGCTCCAACGAGCAGGTGAGGGGGAGTGTGGTGCTGTTCACGACCCCTTCCTGCCCCTACTGCAATTTAATGCAGGACGGTGGCAAGAAAAGGCCCACCTGTCCCAGGCCAATCAAGGCCCTTAAGTGGCCAATTAACTGCCAATTAAGGCCTCCTCCTGCCAATGCGGGTTTTTTTTTTTTACCCTCAGCGGCCAGACAGCAAAGGCCCAAGAACCCCGCCTGGCAAAACCAGGCAGCTTTCTTGCAGGGAGTGGGGGGGCCTCTCCTGATAGGGCACTCTGCCCCATGGAGAGCAACCCCTGAAGCCCCAATCGTGCTTTTTTTTTTTTCCCCCACCCTTTCCTTCCCGGGGCCCAGACAATTGTCCCTGGCGAGGCCCTCAAAACTTAACTGAGTTCCAGTGCCATCCTTCCCATTGCCTCCGATGACTGGCTTTAGTCCCAGCAGTGGCCACCGGTCCCAGTGGCGCTGCTGGGACTAAGCTGCCAGCCTGCTGATCCCTGCCTCAAGGAGGTGAAAGTCCTGCCCATGACCAATTAAGGGCCTGAGGCGTGAAAAATCCAGGCCTGGCTCTCCAGACCCAGCAGAGGCGGGCTCCCTGCCGACTTCGGCTGGTCCTGCCCAATGTAAAATTCCAGGCATTATTTTGTACGTTAATTGTTTTGCTTTAGATGTGTCACCATCCCTGATTCAATATTAATTTCCTTGGGATTGTCTGGCACACTATCCTCTTTCACTATTGTAGAGACTGATGCAAAGTCATTATCTTCAATTATAATATCGCCATTACCAGTTTTCCAGGGCCCCTCATTGCACTGGCCAGCCTCCTTTTTTTTTCTGATATAATTGTAAGCATTTTTTGTGTTGATGTTGATAGCCCTTGCAAGTTTCTTTTCATACTCTCTTTTTGCACCTCTTGATCTCTGTCTCATCACCATTTTTTGTTGTCCTTTATATCTCTCCCAGTTGTCAGGAGCTGTGATTTTTTTTTTTACATTTTTGCATGCTTTTTCTTTTAGCTTTTTATTGTCCCTTACATCTGTTTGTCATCCACAGCTGTTTGTACAAGTAGACCTCTTGCCCCTGAGGGGTATAAATTGGTTCCTTATCATGTTAAATTCTTTTTTGAACACCTCCCACTGATATTGTACCATTTTATCCAATAATATTTGTCGAGACTTGTCTTAACCCAGACAGGTGTAACACACTGATTTAAGTGAAGTTTATGCCTCTAACTTTTTTTTTTGCAGCGTTGTTAGCCCACAGTGAGGACTGTAAAAGATCATTGTTGGTTTGGTAAACTTAAATCTGTGATCGTTGTCACAACTACAACACAGGGTGTTTAATCTCTGTACACCTCCATCCCCCACCAGGACGGTTTGAGGGCTCTCTGCTTCTTCCTTGAACAGAGGCCCAACCAGTCCCCATCCACCACCACTCTCCTCCGCCTGGCTGAACTTGTTCTCACATTGAACAACTTCTCCTTCAACTCCACTCACTTCCTTCAAGTAAAAGGTGTTGCTATGGGTACCTGCATGGGTCTTAGTTATGATGGTCTTTTTGTGGGATATGTCGAGCATTCTTTGTTCCAGTCCTACTCGGGCCCCCTCCCCCATCTCTTTTTTTTTTTCAGTACATTGACTGTATCGGTGCCATTGCCTGCTCCCACCCCAAACTGGAAAACTTTATCAACCTTGCTTCTAATTTCCACCCTTCTCTCACTTTTTACAAGGTCCATTTCCAACATTTCCCTTCCCTTCCTCAACTTCTCTATCTCCATTTCTGGGGTTAGGCTGTCCACTAATTTTCATTATAAGCCCACCGACTCTCACAGCTACCTCGACTACACTTCTTCACACCCTGCCTCCTGTAAGGACTCCATTCCATTCTCCCAGTTTCTCCATTTGCCCTGATGATGCTACTTCCATGACAGTGCTTCTGATATGTCTTCCTTTTTCCTCAACCGAGCATTTCCACCCCTTCCCCTCCCTCCCACAACCACGACAGGGTTCCCCTTGTCCTCACTTTCCATCCTATCAGCCTCCATATCCAAAGGATCATCCTCCAGCGTGATGCCACTACTAAGCACATCTTCCCCTGTCAGCATTCCAAAGGGATCATTCCCTCCGCGACACCCTGGTCCACTTCTCCATTACCCCCACCACCTTGTCCCCTTCCCATGGCACCTTCCCCTGCAATTACAGGAGGTGTAATACTTGCCCATTAACCTCCCCTCTCCTCACTATCCCAGTCCCCAAACACTCCTTTCAGGTGAAGCAGCGATTTACTTGTACTACTTTCAATGTAGTATACTGTATTCACTGTACACAATGTGGTCCCCTCTACATTAGGGAGACCAAATGCAGACTGGGTAACTGCTTTGCGGAACACCTCCGCTCAGTCCGAAAGCATGACCCCGAGCTTCCGGTTGCTTGCCATTTCAACACTCCCTCCTGCTCTCATGTTCACATCTCTGTCCTGGGCTTGCTGCAGTGTTCCTGTGAACATCAACACAAGCTCGAGGAACAGCATCTCATTTACCGATAAGGCATGCTACAGCCTGCCGGACTGAACATTGAGTTCAATAATCTCAGAGCATGATGGGGCCCCCCATTTTACTTTTATTTTTAGTTGTTCTTTTTTTGTTATTTTATTTTAGTGGGTAGGCAAACTGAACAAACTTGTTTTTTTTTCATGTTTGTGCTTGTGGCTGTTCAGCTTTCAGTCAGTTAACACCCTATCTGTACTAATGCTTTGTCTTTCAACACACCATTAACATATTGTTTGCCTTTGCTCCATGACCTTCTGGTCAGTTATTCTGTGACTTTGTCCTATCTCCTTTGTTATCTCTTGCCCCTCCCCGCTTTACTTGCTTAAAACCTTTCACATATCTAATATCTGCTAGTTCTGAAGAAGGGTCACTGACCTGAAATGTTAACTCTGCTTCTCTCTCCACAGATGCTGCCAGACCTGCTGAGTATTTCCAGCATTTCTTGTTTTATTTCAGATTTGCAGCATCTGCAGTATTTTGCTTTTATTTTAGTGTTTATATAGTCTTTGTGCAATTTTTTTCTCTCTCTTTCTTTCTCCCATGCCTTCTCTCCCCCGCCCCCAGGAACCATTTCAAATTACTCAAACACTAAACAATTACATCATTCTTGGCAAGCCCCCAGTCATACAGACACACCCAACGTATGGTACAATAGGAAGCAACGTGTCAGACTAGATAGCAAAACTGTCTACACTGGAGCCATTTCAAACTGTGTACATAATTCTTCACATTTTGAATTCGACTGTACAACTGACGCTTCTGATCATTGTTCCCATTTTTCTCTGTTTATCGTATCGATGTAATTTGCAGGAGTATCCTCCATTATTCTCTAAGGTTACCAGCTTGGTACAAAGTGTGACACTTAGATTTTACTGTGATACAACCATTCCCTACATAAACAGTTTTGATTCCATTTTAATGCACAGGTTCAATACATTGATTTCAATTTTACTGTAAACATAGTGCTGATCTGGCCAGCACTGGAAATTATTTTCTGTCTCAAATGTTCTGAAATGCAATGGGCAGATACATGAAAGATGGAATTTAACATGGACATAAGTGATATATTTTGGTAGCAAGAATGAACTAAATTGTGCTATTTTAAAGGTGGTGCTGGAATCGAGTTCTGGGAGTGTTTGTACACAAATCTTTGAAGGTGGCAGGACAAGTTGAGAAGGCTTTTTTAAAGCAAAAAGCTCATATGTGATCCTTGGCTTTATTAGTGGAGCTACTTGTGATTATTGCTAGCTGAACATCTTGTTTTGTCTACGCCCAACTAAAACAGTTAATGCCATGTTGGATCACCCATTTGAAAGAGCTTGGTGAATGTTTGTGTAGTAACAGGATTGCACGTTTTAAGGTGCATGTCGAGAAATATTAATGCAGGACATGTTGCACTATATCTTGGTGCCATGGGATGTCAGACCAAAGAAGGCAACTGGCTTAGAAATGTATAATGTAGGACAGAAGGTTAGATCAATTTTCTGGAGCTTTGCTTGACTTACTGACAGGGAAGTTCAGAGATACTTTAATCAATTTATTTAACCTTCTGAGGAAAAATCCCATGAGTCGACAGAAGAGAAAAGATTATACCTGGTCTCTTTGGGAATATTGGGGAAATAAAGTGCATCATTTAAAAAAAAAAAATGTGCCTGTCTTTCCCTTTCACAGTCTTGCAAAATGCAACTGCCAATGTTAGCTGGAGCTGTACAGAAGTTTTACAATAATGCCAAATAATTTGACTTTCCCCTCCATCTGTGCTCTTCAATCCTCTGGAAGGAAGAGAATGACATAGAACTAGGACATTCAGTCCCTCCAGCCTGTTCCAATCTGTAGTGATCCCTGTGGATATCAACAAACCAAAAGCTGAATTTACCAAATGGCCCCAGTAAAAAAACAAATGGACAGGATTTCACTTTTATAATTTTTATTTATTTTATTTAGAGATACAGCACTGAAACAGGCCCTTCGGCCCACCGAGTCTGTGCCGACCATCAACCACCCATTTATACTAATCCTACACTAATCCCATATTCCTACAACATCCCCACCTGTTCCTATATCCCCCTACCACCTACCTCTATTAGGGGCAATTTATAACAGGCAATTTATAACAGCCAATTTACCTATCAACTGCAAGTCTTTTGGTGGTGGGAGGAAACCGGAGCACCTGGCGCAAACCCACGCAAACACAGGGAGAACTTGCAAACTCCACACAGGCAGTACCCAGAATTGAACCCGGGTCGCTAGAGCTGTGAGGCTGCGGTGCTAACCACTGCGCCACTGTGCCGCCCTCATTAGTTAATGTCTAACTAACAATCAAACCCAAATCAACAAAAATGAAACAATAAACCAATCACAGTCCATATATATAGTTTACAGATTACATGTTAATTATTAAATGCAACAAAAATAGAACTCCGATTTACTGGGCAGTTCTCGCAGCAAAGATGGTACTGAAGAGCCACAAGGCTCTTCAAAACTCTGAACTACTTCAGGTAGATTTCCAGCTCCTGTCCTCAAGATGCAGACACTGATGCAGTTCCTTCTCGTTGATAGCAAGCGTTGCAGTCTTCCCTTCAACGTTTCGGTCTTGTTGCCTCTCGCACCTCCTCGGCTCTGCTCATGACAGTCTTGATGTCATGGATTCACCAGTATCTCTTTAAGCCACAACTCCTATTTGCCAATGGCAAGCTCCCATAATCCACTTTCTCTCTGCAGCTGGACTGCCAATCAGCCTGCTTGAACTCTGCAATCTTGAAATCTGAGCTTGGATAGCTCTAGTCACATGCTTCTGGTCAAATGACTGTCTTTTCTGCTTCCGTCAAGTCTGTCTCCCCAGATCCCTGAAGCTTTTAGTCTCCCTTTTAAGTTCGGGACCGTCTCAACAAAACAAGCTTTGAAGTCAGAATTCAACAAGTCATCTATTCAAATAACAGTCTGCATGTGCTGTTCTACTGTTGTTGCAAACTACAGACTCCATCACAAATGAGATCGTGGCTGATCTGTATGCTAATGTTCAGAGGCACAGATGTACTCAGATGCTCTGGAGAATTTGTCATGGGTACAATCAACAGGGGCTTTCATCTTGCCCTTATTACTTTCCTTTTTTCTTCTTTCCCCCAACCCCCTCTCCCCACCAAGCCAATTTTCTTTATTGCCTAGTCCAACTGGGTTCTGTGTCTCTGTCTGTCTCTCTCGCTGCCTGCCTATCTGTATGTCTATCTTACACTCGGACTTTGAATAGAGTGCATCAGGCCTGTGTCCTTAGTACCTCGCTCTATGGCAGCGAGGCCTGGACAATGTATGTCAGCCAAGAGCGACGTCTCAATTCATTCCATCTTCGCTGCCTCCGGAGAATACTTGGCATCAGGTGGCAGGACCGTATCTCCAACACAGAAGTCCTCGAGACGGCCAACATCCCCAGCTTATACACACTACTGAGTCAGCGGCGCTTGAGATGACTTGGCCATGTGAGCCGCATGGAAGATGGCAGGATCCCCAAAGACACATTGTACAGCGAGCTCGCCCCTGGTATCAGACCCACCGGCCATCCATGTCTCCTCTAAAAGATGTCTGCAAACGCGACATGAAGCCCTGTTCATTGATCACAAGTCGTGGGAGTCAGTTGCCAGCGTTCGCCAGAGCTGGTGGGCAGCCATAAAGGCGGGGCTAAAGTGTGGCGAGTCGAAGAGACTTAGCAGTTGGCAAGACAAAAGCGCAAGTGGAGAGCCAACTGTGTAACAGCCCCGACAAACAAATTTTTCTGCAGCATCTGTGGAAGAGCCTGTCACTCTAGAATTGGCCTTTATAACCACTCCAGGCGCTGCTCCACACACCACTGACCACCTCCAGGCGCTTACCCATTGTCTCTCGAGATAAGGAGGCCAGAGATAACAGAGAGACTCTATTCAGCTCCTTCCCTCCCCAAACACTTTTAGCACCTTTTCTCTAGACTGTGGAACTTGGCCTTCTTTGATCTATGGCTCATGATAACCTTAGCTGCCAGGATATCCAGCTGATTTTAATTTTTTTCCCTCTTGTGAGATATTAGGCATGTGTTTTCAGCCAAAGTTTCTGTCTTTCTAAACAAAAGCAACACCGTTAAATGGATAACCATGTTTTTGGACTGCTTAAAAAGCTCAAGGCTCTGAAAAATATCTACAAAAGACCCAATTCATTGTCTGATGCAGTGCACCAGAGATGGGTCATATCTCTGCACTCTAGTTTCAGGATGTTTATAGACTAGCCAGACAGGGGAGAGTTTCCTGTGCTTGTTTTTATCCTAGTTTACAATGTGTGGTACTGAAGAGCTTGCTTGAATAAGTGTAGGGAAACAAGCTCAGTGACTGTTTGAAATGGTCTTGCCTGGTTTACGTGCGGGTCTAAACGCATTCATCTTATGCAAGACTTAACAGTTGCAAAATAATTATTTTAAAGGCGAGCACTAATGTCAGTAATTACTTAGCACTGTGTGCTTTGAAAGCAGGCAAACCCTTGTGTATATATCCCCTTTTGAAGTGTCCTTTTGTAAAATTTAGTAGTTTATATTTCTTCTGAGACTTTGGGCGGCACAGTGGCGCAGTGGTTAGCACCGCAGCCTCACAGCTCCAGCGACCCGGCTTCAATTCTGGGTACTGCCTGTGTGGAGTTTGCAAGTTCTCCTTGTGTCTGCGTGGGTTTCCTCCGGGTGCTCCGGTTTCCTCCCACTTGCCAAAGACTTGCAGGTTGATAGGTTAATTGGCCATTATAAATTGCCCCTAGTATAGGTAGGTGGTAGGGAAATATAGGAACAGGTGAGGATGTGGTAGGAATATGGAATTAGTGTAGGATTAGTATAAATGGCTGGTTGATGGTCGGCACAGCCTCGGTGGGCTGAAGGGCCTGTTTCAGTGCTGTATCTCTAAACTAATAGGACCCGCCCTGAAGAATTTGCGAATAATCTATGGTGAACATCTGGTAGTTGAAGTTGAATTCTGTAGGTGGTTTTCAGTTCATTAAAAGGAATTTTGATCTGCTTTGCTATGTTGTAAAAAGGGGGTAGGTTTAAAAAATAAATAATTTTTAAAAATAAAATTGTATATAGCATTCCTGAATTTTAAAATTCTCATGGATTCCTTGAAGCTCACTTTACATAAGTTGTGTAATATAGAACTCAATTATTCATACTTCACTGCCCCTGTGCACAAATGAGCCTAGACTTCCAAGATTGTCTTAATCGCCTTCAAGTCCCTCTCTGATCTTCTCCAGCTCTATTATACCTGCTCTGACTCTGAATTCAGGAAAGCCAGCATGGATTTGTTAAAGGCAAATCTTGTTCAACTAACTTGATTGAGTTTTTAATCATTCGGGGGATGTGGGTATCGCTGGCCAAGCCAGCATTTATTGCCCATCCCTAATTGCCTTTGAGAAGGTGGTGGTGAGCTGTCTTCTTGACTCGCCAGAATCGTTGGGGTGTAGGTACACCAGCAGTGCTGTTAGGAAAGGAGTTCCATGATTTTGATCCCGTGACAGTGAAGGAATAGTGATATAGTTCCAAGTCAGGATGGTGTGTGGCTTGTGGTAGAGGTCATGGGTTTGGAAAGTGCTGTCAAAGGAGCCTTGGTGCGTTGCTGCAGTGCATCCTGTAGATGGTACACACTGCTGCCACTGTGCGTCACTGGTGGAGTGGGTGAATGTTGAAGGTGGTGGATAGGGTTCCAAACAAGTGGGCTGCTTTGTCCTGGATGGTGATGAGCTTCCTGAGTGTTGGCGCTGCACCCAACCAGGCAAGTGGAGAGTATTCCATTACACTGCTGACTTGTGCCTTGTAGATAGTGGCCAAGCAATGGGGAGACAGGTGGTGCGTTACTCACTGCAGAATTCCCAGTCTCTGACCTGCTCATGTGGCCATTCCAGTTCAGTTTCTGGTTAATGGTGACCCCAAAGTTGTGGATAATTGGGGGATTCGCTGATAGTAATGTCATTGAACTTCAAGGGGAGATGGTTAGAATCTGTTGTTTGAGATGGTCATTGCCTGGCACTTGTGTGACATGAATGTTACTTGCCACTTATTAGCCAAGCCTGGATGTTGTCCAGGTCTTCCTGCATAGGGACATGACTCCTCAGATACTGAAGCAGTCCGTGAATGGTGCTGAACATTGTGCAATAATTGAATATCCCCACTTCTGACCTTATGATGGAAGGAAGGTCATTGAAACAGCTGAAGACGGTTGGGCCTAGGACGCTACCCTGAGGAATTCTTGCAGTGATGTGTCTCTGTGTCTCTCTCTCTCTCAAATCCTGCATACAGTGTATCCGTTTCCTATTTCCCAGAAAACCTTGTTGCATTTTTGCTGTAAGGCCTATCTGAAGCCTCTGTTCCTTCATTTCTTGGAAAGCCTACCCATACTGATCTTCAACATTGCCTGGAAAGAACTATTCTAGGAAGATCCCAGTAACAGGTCTATACACATTTGTGCCAAACCAAAACCAAGGACAAGTATTCCACCCAAGTGATTTTTTTTTTTTTGTTTTCTTTGTGATAGTGCTATAAACAAAAGTCCCTTTTTATTTTTCGTGGTGTCAAGATAAATAAACGGCTTTAATATTTCAATTTGTGTGTATGTTTTACTTCATTATTGGTTAAATCTTGTTTTATTATCTGATTTTTTTTTTTTAATTAAAGAAACCTGGTTGGTGTTTTATTCTGACCATATCAGTAACTGGGTTAACATTTAAAAATATATGTTGTGACCTGTGGAAAGGTGGAACTAGAAAAGAACATGCTCTCCTCCCGCCTCAGTCGTAACAATGGGAAACCACCACCTGCAAGTTCCCCTCCAAGCTACAAACCATCCTGACTTGGAACGATATCGCCCTTCCTTTATTGTCGCTGGATCAAGATCCTGGAACTTTCTTCCTAACAGAGCTGCTGGTGCACTTACACCACATGAACTGCAGCGGTTCAAGAAGGAAGCTCACCACCACCTTCTCGACGGCAATTAGGGATGGACAATAAATCCTGGCCAAGCTAGTGATGTCCGCATCCCATGAACGAAAAAAAAAAAGGTTGCCTGGCTGGCGAGGCCCAATGAAAATTGGCTTCACGGGTTTAACTCCTCTGCATTTTGTCCCAATTACGACAGGTGGAAAAAAAAAATGGCATTGGCAATCAACATGTGGGCAGTGCCAGTTGTGCCCTGTTTATGAACTCTCAATCAGACATTCAAATTTGTGACCCTATTGATTTACCTTGCTAATGTCCAGTCCTTGTATTCTCCTGCAAATTGCCTTCAACAGACCAAACCAAAGTGGTGAGTTATGCTTCAGTCCGTAACCATACAGTGTTACCAAGACCTGCAAGCCCATACTGAAATCTCAGTGCTGAAAAAACATTTCTTTTTATCTTGGCCACCTAGTCAGGAGTCTCTTAGTCTTTTTTTGTTTGCAGAGCATGAATATGTACAAGAAAACCACCAAGAAAATTTGAAAATACAGTCACAAACTTCATTTATTTTAAAGGAATGAGAGATGGGATGGACAGTCGAATGTCAGATGTGGAAAATGTCTGACAATGGGGCCATCTTAACCTTCATTTTGAGTTTTTGTCAGAGCTGACTTGGATTTTTGTGACCAATTGAAAACTCTGTGTAGAAAATAGTGCAGAAACTCATTGAAAATGGAGTTTGCCATTTCTATTCCAAAAAATGAGCTTGGTTTCCGTGTTACTGTCAAGTATGGAGACCTCTGTGAATGAGGGATTGCTGCCATTGCTACAGATTTGGAGCTAATCAGTGGGAGAGGAGAGAGTTCCAGCAGACACAGACTGAGGGTTTTTGTAATTAAGGAGAAACTGTTTCTGCTGGCAGAAGGGTTGGTAACCAAAGGACCCAGATTTAAGATAATTGGCACAGGAGCCGGTCCTAGCAGTGGGGGGGGGGGGAAGGGGGAGGAGGAATGGTGGGGGCATGCAGAAATTAAAATTTTCTTTTTTAAACAGCAAGTTGTGGTGATCTGGAATGCACTACCTCAAAGGGCGGTGCAAGCAGATTGAATACTAACTTTCAAGAGGGCATTGGACAGATAACTGAAAAGGGAACATTTGCAGGGCTATGGGGAAAGAGCAATGGAGTGGGAATAGTTTAATTGCTCTTTCAAAAGAGCCAGCTCAGACAAGATGGGCCGAATGGT
Source organism: Heterodontus francisci (assembly GCF_036365525.1). Lineage (NCBI taxonomy): Eukaryota > Metazoa > Chordata > Chondrichthyes > Heterodontiformes > Heterodontidae > Heterodontus > Heterodontus francisci. The sequence goes on along the minus strand of NC_090377.1, from coordinate 18,994,926 downwards.
GGTCTTTCATGCTGTAATATTCTATAAATTGATCCAATGTAGTAGGTAAACATGAAGTAAATATTGGAGAGCTGTGGCGACATTCACTCTGGCTTATTTTTAGCAAACTGCTTAACATGTTTGTTAGCTTCCAAAAGCAGAGACAGGAATTTATTTAAAATAAATTGTCTAATGATGTTGGAATTTAATGTGAACTGGTGGAAAATAGAGCACAGAGGTAGTTATTTCTCCTGATGTTTCTTATAAACTGGTGAGTTATTTTGCCTATCATCTTTCCAACATGAAGTGTACCTAAGCCCATGCAGCAGTCAGAACACTGCAGCGAGAGAGAAAATTTCAATTACCTGTACTGGTAGACAATTATTTCATTCATAAAATCTCCAGCTTGTTTATGGGTATTCATAGAGGTCTCCATACTAGACAGTAACACTGAAACCAAGCTCATTTTTTGGAATAGAAATGGCAAACTCTATTTTCAATGAGTTTCTGCACTATTTTCTACAGAGTTTTCAATTGGTCACAAAAATCCAAGTCAGCTCTGACAAAAACTCAAAATGAAAGTTAAGATGGCCCCATTGTCAGACATTTTCCACATCTGACATTTGACTGTCCATCCCATCTCTCATTCCTTTTAAATAAATGAAGTTTGTGACTGTATTTTCAAATTTTCTTGGTGGTTTTCTTGTACATATTCATGCTCTGCAAACAAAAAAGAAGACTAAGAGACTCCTGACTAGGTAATTTTAAGGCTATAATCAGTGATGTCAACATGGTAAACTTTAATGTCTGTGTTTTTGTAATGTGCGGGTTTGCACTGTATAAAGAGGCACTAACATGTTTAAGTTTCAGCATGAAACAGGACCTATATGCAAACTGATTTTAAACTGTATATCACCGCCATCTGGACACCTAACTAATCAGATCCACTTTCAGATGCTACACCTTTTAATACTGGCTGGAATGAAGAGCACAAGTTTATTTACACTCAAATGGGCCAGAATTTTACGCCACCCCAACAAGTAAGGTGGTGGCATAAAATGGAGCGGGAGGCTCCGGGAGGCTTTCCTGACCCGCTCCCACCTCCGCTGCCCTTTACTTACGGTGTGCGGGTAAAAAAACGGCAAACCTGTCCCATGCCGATCGTGGGCCATTAAGTGGCTACTTAACTGCCTTGGCCCACCACACAGATTTTACATGTGGCAAGTGGGTGTCCTGGAGCTGGGAAAAGCTGCCTGGGAAGGCCAGGCGGCTGCTGATTGTCCTGGGGGTGGGGTTGGCGGGGGGGGGGAGGGGTCTGCTCATCAGGCACAGGATGCCCGATGGAGGGCCGCCCCCTGCTACCCCAACCGCACCCAACACGTTTTCCCCCCCCCCCACTTTCTTCCCCAACCGACCACCATTGCCTTGCCGCGGCCTGACCGATTACCCACGGCGAGGCAACCAAAACTTGCCTTTCCTCGACGTATTTTTCTATCTTCAGCTGAATTGCAGTCTCAGCAGTGGCCACTGCTCTCGGTGGAGCTGCTGGGACTAAGAGCTGCCGGCTCGCTGATTGGCCAGCAGCTCAATGAAGTGGGACTCGAGCCTCCCTCATGCAGGTGGAATTCCCGTCTCGGAACAATTAAAGCCTGGGGACCAGTAAAATATGGAATGACTTCCAAGGAGAGGCGGAAGCGGGTTCGCCACCGACTTTTACGTCTGAGGCCGGCTCCCATCCGGCTGTGGTGTCTAATTATTTATTTGAGTTGTACATGTCAAGCTTTTATTTTTTGTTTGAAGGGAGTTTACATACGTCTGGCAATCCTAAAGAATGGAATATCTTTCACTTTGAGCATTTAAGGTATTTGGCAAAGAGCTGAGGAGAATATTTTTAACATAGCGAGTTGTGATCTGGAATGCACTGCTGACAGAGTGGTGGAATCAAATTAAATAACATAAAATGAATTGGAGAAATACTTGAGAACATTTGCAGAGTGATGGGGAAAGCAGGGGGTGGGAGTAATTGGGTAGCTCTTTCATAGAGGCGCAGTGGGCCGAATGGCTCCTCTTTCTGCGCTGTAAAATTCTATCATCTAGTGCCAGCATCAAGAGCTCCCAGCATGGGCCATATGCAGAGCTAAGCTTGATTTCTGTTGTCCTATCAGAGGATTCAAAGTAGATTCCTTTCGCAAGTGTGGTCTCTGCTACTAACCTGATATAAACTTAAATGAATCCGTTCCGAATTCAGATGGTGCTCAACAAGTGCCTTCAATACCCAGTAATCTTTGCTTCTATTCAGTGTAAGTGCCTGCTGTTTGCTTCATTCTGAAATCATGTTAAATGTTAATATTGTGGGGGTAATGCTTGGTGGAGTTGCTAAAACAGGAAGCTGCAGTTTCCTACCGTCAGTTGAAAAGGTGAGGAGTCAGAAGTATCAAAACATGAAAATATTTTCTTTTTCCCTCCGCAGATCGTGTTTTGAGTGAATAATCTGTTTGCATTAAAACAAAAACATTTAATCAGTGACTGGGAACATAGTGTATCAACATCCTTTGACCACACTTTTCTTTGTCTGCATAGATTTTACTTGTTTATCAATTTCGCTGCAGCTTTAGGTGAAATCCAGAGAGTGGAACTTCTTTTTCAAATAGACCTCTCAGTGTTTCAGTTGTGGCTCACTTGATAGTGCACTCATCTGAGTCAAAAGTTCTTGAGTTCAATTGCCACTCCAGAAACTTAAGCACAAGATCTCACTATTACACTGATGAGTCAAACTAGAGGGAGTGCTGTACTGCCAGTGGCACAGTCTTGTAAATGTGATGTTGAACTAAGGCCCTGTCTGTCCTCTCGGGTGAACGTAAAAGATCCCGTGGCACAATTTGAAGATGAGCAGGGGAGTTCTCCCTGGTGTCCTGGCCAATAGTTTTCCCTCAATAGTTTAGTGTTGCTAAAATACAGTATCTGGACATTGTGCCATTATTGATTGTGGGTCTTTGCTGTGTCCAAACTGTCTGTAGTGTTTCCTACAGTGTAGTCAATGAAGTATTTTTGAAGTGTAAAGTGCTGTGGGACATTTTGAGGTTGTGAAAAGTGCGATTATAAATGCAAATCTTTTTCTTTCCTCTGCAGCAAGATCGGTATTAATGTAATGTGTGCACAAACCCCATATTTACCATGTCTTGATGCCCCGCTGATACCCATCAATGCTCCACTCTAAAGAATTACTCGACATCATCCATTAATATACTGATTGTCTCTTGTAGAGGAACATCTGGAGGCTTTACACAACAAGATGATACTGAACAGGAGACTGGGTGGGGAGGTCAAATCTGAGGGAATGCTGAAATACTGAACCTTAATCTCTGGTTACTGCATATAATTGATTTCATTACATATCTGAGAATTGTGTCTTTCATTGGATGCATTTTGCAAATCAGTATCATCTAATTGACTTTAACTGGAATGTACTGAAATTACTTGTGTCATATTCTCCATCTCGGGGCTTATGGGGCAAAATTTGAAATCTATTCTGAAAGGAATCACAAATGCCTGTTAATATAGTTGCATTATACTGTTTTTTTTAAAATCCAAATCAAAAGCATTTTTAAAATTAACATTAGCACTGCTTTCCCTTCAGTGGAGATCCTGTTGATGCTGTGTTGCTCTTGCTGTTTGGCTGGGTTTCCAGCTTCTCTTTCCAGTCCAAAGCATACAATAGCCTCATTGTGACTGTGAACAGACCATCCTGTCCTACAGATCTGTGTTCAGCTATTGTCTGACCTGCTAACCTGCAGTAGGGGAAAAAAATGGTTACGGTCTTCCTAAGTAGGCCAGACTCTCGCTTTTTGAACAGTTGTTTTTTTTTGTACCTTTTTTTTTTATTTATATCCAGGACTGGGGAACATAGTCTAAAAAAAATAGAGCCAGGCTTTTCTGAAATGAAAACCGAAAATCCTGGAAACACTCAGCAGGTCTGGTGGCATCTGTGGAGAGAGAAACAGTTAACATTTCAGGTGGATGACCTTTCGTCAGAACTGGAAAAAGTTGATGTAGCTGATTTTAAGCAAAAACAGAGGCTTTTGTTTTTCGGAGTGAAGTTAGAAAACATTTCTGCATGCAAAAGGTGATAGAAGTTTGGAACTCTAAATGTTAGTTGATGCTAGATCAATTAATTTTAAATCTGCGATAGATAGATTATTGTTAACCAAAGGTATAGGGATATGGGGCAAAGCCGGATAAATAGCTTACAGATCAGCCAGGATCTCAATGCATGACAGAACAGGATCGAGAGGGTAAATGGCCTCCTCCTGTTCTAGCCTTGCAGGAAGATAAAGGAAAGATTTTATTAAGCAAATTGGGATGAATTGTTTTGAGGGGCAAGTTCTCCCACCACCTGATCACCTTGTGCACTTTGAACCTTGAATTGCATTGACCTGATACACTATGAAGGATGACCGTTTATACTTTCGAATGTTGCGACCAGGTGAGAAAGGTGTCTAGGGGTCTTTCTCAGCCTTCATCTGGTCTTATTATAACGGGGTTTAATTTTAAAGTGTTTTGAGCTCCTCCTTGGTGAATCCTTGTTCACTGCTTTACAATTATAAGGCAAGGAAATGAGTACAAACAGGCTGTCTTGGGTTTAAAGAAAAGTGAAATTTATCAAACTTTAAACTTAAACTCTAATTCGGTTAACGCCTACAGATACATGCCGCGCCCCACGCTAGCATGCATATGCGATACATGCATATAGAGACAGAAAAAAGCAGAAGAACAAAATAGAGAGGTTTGAGGCAATATCAAGACTTTCTTGTTACTGTGCTTCGAGCTCACTGTAGTCCTTTTGTAGGGAGTTCTTGCTTATAGGTAATTCTTGATCTTCGTTGGGGCCCAGTATTATTTTTAAACCTTGTTCACTGTGGGAGACTTTTCTCTCTCAAGGTTCATATGTCTTCAGTAGATTCTGAAGCTGGTGAGAATGAGATGAGAGCAGACAGGAGCAAGGTCTTTTCCAGTCCAGGAGCAAACCGCTTTGAGTTCAAATTCAAAAAACTCCAACAGCCTGTTAGTCTTGTGACTAAACTGGTCTGACTGCGTCTGTTTGTGTATTCGGTATTCTTAGTAGTTAACCGGGAATGCTAGCCTCTCCACCTTCAACGTCTGGTAATCAAAAGTCCACTGTGAATTAAATTGGAGCAGGGAGTGGCCCCTTTATCCTTTTCCAAGTGCTATCTGTTACTGTGCAAATGTCTTTCCAGTCAAGAGTCTTGTCTTTTTAAAACCAGTTCTTTCCAGTAACAGTTTAAAAATCAATGTTCATTTGGTGAAATTAATTACTCTCATTCTTGGCAGGGGTGGGCCTCAATGACACTGTTTAAGGGCCAGTGCTAAACTCAGCTGGGACATCAGTATAAGAAAGAACTTGCATTTTTAAAGTGCTTTTCACCACCTTAAGACGTCCCAAAATGCTTTTCGGCTAATTAAGTTTTTTTGAAGTGCAGTCACTGTGATAATGTCATACATGGTAGCCATTTGTGCACAGCAAGCTCCCACAAAAAGCAATGAGGTGATGACCTGGTGATCTATTTTAGTAATATTGATTGAGAGAGAAATATTGGCCAGGACACCAGAGACAGAATTAGTTGTTATGCTACAGTTGGTCTCAAATCATATTATCGCAATATACTGTAAAGGATGACTTTTTTACTTTTGATTGTTTAGCAGGCTTCGCTGCTAGTTTGAGCTCAGCCCTGTGACAGCAGTGAGGATGCTACAGTTAACCGCTAGGGTCACCTGAATGGGAAAGGGACATTCTCCTTGCTGCTGGACCAATCGTGCCGGAAAGTGTGTATTTGTGAGCTTGAGACCTGTTCAGTGTTGAACCTCTGCGTGAATCCTACCTTGTTGCGCCTACTTTTGCTCAATGCTAGGCATTACCTGTAAGAATGGCCGCTTGGATAAGGAACTAGAGCATTGCAGATGCCCATGGAACTGTACCCTAAAAGGGTTACCCCATTCATGGGATGGTGCAGAAAGAACATTCCTTTTAATGGAGAAAATGTGTTCTAAAATTTAATACGAGAACGAATAAACTTTGTTCTTCAACTTCTGAGTTTACAATATAACTCTATCCTTTCACCCACTGACATCGCACAATTTCCTTCTCGTCCATCATGTTTTAATAAAGCCCAGGCTCACCGCTGCAAACTCCCCTTCAAGTATTAAATAAAAACAAGAAATGCTGAAAATACTCCGGTCTGGCAGCATGTGTGGAGAGAGAAGCACATTTCAGGTCAGTGACCCTTCATCAAAACTGGCAGAGCCAGAAATGTAATAGGTTTTAAGCAAATAAAGCGGGGGTGGAGCAAGAGATAATAAAAGGCAAGGTGTTGATAGGACGAGGTCACAAGAGAACTGACCAGAAGGTCATGTAGCAAAGGCAAATGGTATGTTAATGGTATGGTGAAAGGCAAAGCATTAGTACAGAGAGGGTGTTAATTGACAGAAAAGTGAACAGCCTGGCCCCAAGCACAAATATGAAAAAAAAAGTGGGTGTCTTCACACCCTGCCTCCTGTAAGGACTCCATCCCATTCTCCCAGTTTCTCCGTCTGATGCATCTGCTCTGATGATGCAACCTTCCATGACAGCACTTTTATGTCTTCCTTTTATCTCAACCGAGGATTCCCCTCCACTGTTGTTGACAGGGCCCTCAACTGTGTCCGGCCCATTTCCCACACCTCTACCCTCACCCCTTCCCCTCCCTCCCAGAACTATGACAGGGCTCCCCTGTCTTTCCACCCCACCAGCCTCCACATCCAAAGGCATCTTCCGCTGCCGTCAGCATTCTGAAGGGATTGTTCCCTCTGCGACACCCTGGTCCACTCCTCCATTACCCCCACCACCCCATCCTCTTCCCACAGCACCTTCCCCTGCAATCGCAGGGAGTGTGTGGGAAACGTAGCCCACTTAATAATAATTTACACCAAGTCAAACTCTGAAGAAGTAAGTTTATTTAACGTTCTTGCAAGATCGGGTGTCCTACAAGCAGGCACACCGATCAACATATTCAGTTCATGTTTATACAATACAAATCCATTTTTCCACGCCTTTAGTTTACATTATTGGTTATAACATATTATGACACTAATGTATCCTATAGTTGCTACAGTCTCCTCCTCTGTTTACTTCTCCCCCTACTCTAACTTTCTAGCCCCTAACTCTTGTTGTTGTTTTACCTTATTTGGCTCTCCATTGTGTGTTTTAACTTGCAGCTGTCAGCCGTTATCTTAGTGGGGCAGTTTCTTATTCACTACATCCTTTGTTCTAACTCTTGCTGTTTCTCTTTTCTCTGCCTAAGCACAATTTTTAACTGCTGTACTGTCTCAAGGTCTTTACTTACATACCCTTATCAGTTCTCTTTTTCAGTGATTTCATTATGTTGTGTAGAAATGACTTCTCGGTAATTTTCCACAAGCTGTAGAAACAACATTTCAGTATTTCTTATTCTCACAAGTGTAATACCTACCCATTTACCTCTTCTATGCTCACTATCCAAGGCCCCAAACACTCCTTTCAGGTAAAGCAGCGATTTACTTGTACTTTCAATGTAGTATACTGTATTCACTTTTCGCAATGTGGTCTCCTCTACAATGGGGAGACCAAACCGAGACTGGGTGACCGCTTTGCAGAACTCCTCCACTCAGTCCGTAAGCATGACCCCAAGCTTCCAGTTGCTGGGCATTTCTGTAGGCACAGTAGAAACCAACTAAATAAACTAAAATAAAATAAACAAAGAAAAAATAACTAAAAATAAAAAGGGGGACCCATCACGCTCTGAAATTATTGAACTCAGTGTTCAGTGCGGCAGGCTGTAGTGTCCCTAATCGGTAAATGAGATGCTGTTCCTCAAGCTTGTGTTGATGTTCACTGGAACACTGCAGCAATTCCAGGACAGATGTAGGCATGAGAGTAGGGGAGAGTGTTGAAATGGCAAGCAACTGGAAGCTCGGGGTCGTGCTTACGGACTGAGCGGAGGTGTTCCGCAAAGCAGTCACCCAGTCTCCGTTTGGTCTCCCCAATGTAGGGAAGACCACATTGTGAGCAATGAGTACAATATACTACATTGAAAGAAGTACAAGTAAATCGCTGCTTCACCTGAAAGGAGTGTTTGGGGCCTGGGATAGTGAGGAGAGAGGAGGTAAATGGGCAGGTATTACACCTCCTGCGATTGCAGGGGAAGGTGCTGTGGGAAGAGGACGAGATGGTGGGGGTAATGGAGGGGTCGACCAGGGTATCTCAGAGGGAACAATCCCTTCGGAATGCTGATGGGAGGAGCAGATGCCTTTGGTAGTGGCATCACGCTGGATGTGGCAGGAATGGAGGATGATCCTTTGGATGTGGAGGCTGATGGGGTGGAAAGTGAGGACAAGGGGAGCCCTGTCACAGTTCTGGGAGGGAGGGGAAGGGGTGAGGGTAGAGTTGCGGGAAATAGGCCGGACACAGTTGAGGGCCCTGTCAACAACAGTGGAGGGGAAATCCTCGGTTGAGATAAAAGGAAGACATAAAAGCGCTGTCATGGAAGGTTGCATTTTCAGAGCAGATGTGTCAGACGGAGAAACTGGGAGAATGGCATGGAGTCCTTACAGGAGGCAAGGTGTGAAGACACCCACTGTTTTTTTCCATATTTGTGCTTGGGGCCAGGCTGTTCAGTTTTCTGTCAATTAACACCCTCTCTATTCTAACGCTTTGCCTTTCACCACACCATTAACATACGGTTTGCCTTTGCTCCATGACCTTCTGGTCAGTTATTCTCTATGACCTTGTCCTGTCAACACCTCTTATGTTATCTCTTGCCTCTCCCCCACTTTACTTAAAACCTGTTACATTTCTGGCTCTGCCAGTTCTGATGAAAGGTCACTGACCTGAAACGTTAACTCTGCTTTCTCTGCACAGATGTTGCCAGACCTACTTAGTATTTCCAGCGTTTGCAGTATTTTGCTTTAATTTTGGAATATAAAACAACTTTGTTTCTAATCTGCCATCGCCGTTCCTTTCTAATGTCCCCAACCCATGAAATATAGAAAGGAAATGGATTGTCCAAATTCACCTGTGCCAATATGAGCCACTACTGCTTTGCCTTGCACCCTTCTAACTTCCTGGTTGTAGTGCCATTGACACCACCTCAACTGTAACCTGATGCTCACCCTCTGGGCTTTCCAATCTCCTTGCCCGGAGTTAGGCCTTGCCTGCCACATCATTCCCACCCTTCCTTGGAATTCTGTTTATCTGAACAACCATTGTCCAGCCTGCGAACAAATCCACAGAAGATTTATGATGGTGTGAATATTTAACTGCCATTTTAGAACAAGTTACTTTTAGCAAGCCAAATCATTTTATCCCATGTACAGGTACATGCAGGTAAATTTATACTAGGTTTGTTAGCAAGACTAAATTCTGCAGCTTCATCTTCCTCCCTAATGTAATTCATGCATTCTGCACATAGCTATGTGCCATATGAAGTATTCTAGATTGAGATAATATTTTCAAGCTACACCCAGCTAAGCTGTGGCAGTTTAGTTTGACATTATTACACTTTTTAAAAATGACTGTTGCAAAATCCTGTTAACCTTACTGGGAAATTTATTCAAATAGATATTTCCTCCTTTGCAGTGACTGAAACACATCAAATTCTCATTACTTTTGTTTTGTACAATACAATACATGAAGAGCTCCAGCATTCCCTCCCAACTTGCTGCTCGAGTTAAATCTGTTTGTTTTCAAAAACAATCACTTTGCAGATGTTTTCAATAGAACTGGATATTAGAGTGTGTATTGAATTAATTTCATTTTCACCATGGGACCTGTGTCTGTGTCAGACATTGACAGATGGGCTGACTCTGAACATGGTTAAGGGTTCGAAATGTAATGAGTTTGCATGGTGTCATGCAGGCCCCCACCGGCCAAGAATGAGGCACACATTATTTCGTCACATGAACATTAAAACTTAAAATTGCTGTTGGGAAGAAAAGTGGACCTATCACAAGGAATTGCCAGGCTGCTCGCCAGAAAGACCTTTTTTTGCAAGTGTTGGAACAAATGACCCAGTCCCTGCTTCCCCAATGCACAGAAGACCTGTTCAGACCAGTTTAGTCACATGACTAACTGGCTGTTGGACTTTTTTTGAATTTGAACTTGTCACAGAATTTTAAAATGCAGAAAGTTGTTTGCTCCTGGACTGAACATTTCTCTCCTGTCTGCTCTCATCTCGCTCTCACCAGCTTCAGAAACTATTGAAGACATATGAACCCCAAGAGAGAAAAGTCTCCTACAGTGAACATGGTTTAAGAAGAATACTGGACCCCAACAAAAAGCAAGGAGTACAGCAAGTTTGAAGCACAGTAAAAAACCCCCCTTCAGAGATTGCCTCAAACCTCTCCATTTTATTTTTCTTCTCTTTTCTGTCCCCATCTCCGTGTGCGTATCGCGTATTCATGTTAGCATAGGGCGCGGCGTGTATCCGTAGGCATTAAGCAAATTAGAGTTTAAGTTTGAGGTTTAATAACTTGCATTTTTCTTCTTCAAACCCAATTCTGTTTATGCTAATTTCTTTGCCTTATAATTGGAAAGTAGTGAACGAGGATTCACCAAGGGGGAGCTCAAAACACAGTGTGTTTTAAAAATTAAACCCTGTTGCAATAGGACCAGATGAAAACCGTAAAAGACCCCAGACACCTTTCTCACCTGGTCTTCACAATGGTTTCAAACCAGTATCCAGCTGACATTTAAGTTCAAATATTTCTCTGCACTGGCATCTTGGTACTAATTTGTGTTGCTCAGAGAAACCATAAGCAAAGGGGAGAACACGATGTGAATATAGTGCTATCCCTCTGAGGGGGGGATTGAGGCAGACTGGGTAATATATAGGGAACTATCAAATTACATTTGATCTGTGCCCTCCACCACAAGGGAGTGCCTGATGTTGTCATCAGTGTTAGATTGTTCCATAGCCCAGTATTATTAACCTTGCCCTTACACAAAGCACATGCTACTTCTCAAATTAAAAAAAAATACAAAATTAAATACCTTTGCTAACATGCATTAGTCCAGCTTGAAATAACTATACTTGTAATGAGAGTGTAGTGATTGTTGTGGAGTCCCTAGTCCATGGAAAGGCCATTGAAGAAGAAGAATATTTGGAATGGCTTGTGGAAATTCTGATGTATTGTGTGTTCCCAGAATGGACATTTTTTAGATGTTTGTTCATCCCTGACTCTGGATAGGAAGCTTCCCCATCGATTGCTATAAAATTTCACTCTTCCAACCATCTCGACTATCCCTTGTGGAGATATGGCACAGAGAAGGTTAGAAGCACGTAAACCTCCATGGATAGTTAATTACACAAATTCTTCATCTGACTTTTTTTTTTTTGCATTCTGGAATCCCCACTTCTTTCAGTGGTCGGATAGAAGATAAAGATTCTACAGCACTAATCTGAAGACCTACTTGGGTGCCTCTATCTTGTTCAGGTCAGCATCCCTCAACCAACACCACCTTAAGAAGCTGATCAACTGGCCATTCAATTTTTTTTTTTAATTCTTTCATGTGATGTGGGCGTCGCTGGCAAGGCAAGCATTTGTTGCCCATCTCTAACTGCCCTTGAACTGAGTAGCTTGCTAGGCCATTTAAGAGGGCAGTTAAGAGTCAGCCACATTGCTGTGGATCTGGAGTCACATGTAGGCCAGACCAAGTAAGGACAGCAGATTTCCTTCCCTAAAGGATGTTAATGAACCAGATGGGTTTTTATACCAATGATAATCCCAGTAATGGTGACATGAAATTAGTTTTCAATTCCAGATTTTTAATTATTAATGGAATTTAAATTCCACCAGCTGCTGTGGTGGGACTTGAACTCATGCCCCCCAGGATATTATGCTGGTCTTTGCATTACTTGTCTAAAGATGTTACCACTGCACCACCATCTTCCCCCTTCAGTGAGAGTAAGTAAATGGCCTGTTTCTGTGCTGTAAATTCCATGTAGCTCATTACTGTCTGTGGGCAATTCTAGTAGAAAATGCTGCCACGTCTGCCTACATAAATGATTTGAAGCTTGAAAAATAAGTCATTGCGTAAAGTGCTTTGACGTGTCCAAGTGATTAAAGTATAATGCTTTACAATGTTTTGTCCTCTTCATTTGTCAAGTATCGCAGTCTATTGAGTTTGACCGCAACCAAACCTAGTCCCAACAGTTGCAGGCAGATTGAATTGACTGACTACCCTCTGTAGACTGTTTTGTTGTTGAGATATTACCAAACAGTGACTGTAATATAATCTTACAATTTAACTCGGTGTATGACAAATTGTCATTAGATTTGTATTAGCCTAATTAATTTAAATTGTTGGCTCTTAAATCCAGCAATATCTATTATGGATCAAAAATCCAAGGTGTGGTTCAGGTTTGCATACCTTTTTAATAGCCAAACTTGGTCAGGTTTAGCTGTGTCACTGAGTCCAGTTGAATGACGCATGCTGTTTACTTTGTGGAAGTGTGGTCACTGCTGAAATGTAAAGAAATTGTTCGTGTTTAATCAAGACTTTCCGTTTTGAGCACTTGGCATCAACATCAGTTGCTCTCAGTTCAGAATGTATCTCCCCTATTTTATCCCTACGATGTTCCTTTTATCTCAATATCGAATTACCACCCTCCCAATTTACCAGTGCAACTTCCTCCAATTTGCATGGCAAAAGTTCTATTTCTTCTGAATTAAAAGAAAGACTTGCATTTATATAGTGCCTTTCGTGACCACAGGACATCTCAAAGTGCGTTACGGCCAATGAAGTACTTTTTGAAGTCTAGTTACTGTTGTAGGAAATGCAGCAGCCAATATGCACATAGCAAACTCCCAGAAACAGCAATGTGATACTGAACAGATAATCTGTTTTCCTGTGATGTTGATTGAGGAATAAATATAAGGCAGGACACCAAAATAGTGCCATAAGATCTTTTACATCCACCCGAGCAAGCAGCTGGGACCTTGGTTTAGCATTTTATCTGAAAGAAGGCACCTCTGACAGTGCAGCACTCCCTCAATACCGCACTGGAGTGTCAGCCTTGATTATTGTGCTCAAGCCCTGGGGTTATAGCCCTGAATTGTAGAGCTTTTTGTTGTGGCTTTGCAATCTGCAAGAGCGAAGATGAGATCACAGTAAAGGCTCTTCAAACAACGACTGAGCCAAATGGGACAATGGAAATTTATCCCGCATTCCTGACTGTGGCTCCCAGATGTGAATGGAAAGTGCATTAACCTGCTCTGGCATTCAGACCCCAGTGTTTTGTCGCATGTGTGTGTTTTCTCATTTTAACTATAGCTGAAAGTAATGGTGATTGCAAATGATTCAGAATAGAATCAATTGTTTGTTACAATTAGCTCTTTTTGAAAGCATTTTATTCGACCATGAACAAATAAGTTGAAGCACAATCCAAACCAACTTTCTGATTTGAAAAGCAACACACACCTACCTGACTCTTGGATTGAATAAGATTTTGTACCAGGTGACATAAACAAAACTGAATCATGTCAAATGCACATGCGCTCAATAGGAAGACCCACAGAATTTGCAGTAAGTGACAGGCTAGCCAATGTGTGCTGCCGGCCCTCCTATTTGAGTGAAGCTGAGATGAGTATAGAGAAGAGTCAGAACTCTTTTTAAACTAGATAAACAAGATTGTACATGGTTATGGGAAGAGAGTAGGATAATGCAATTAGCTTGAATTGCTCCAGCAAAGAACCAACACAAACATCATGTTCTCCTTCTGTGCTATAGTTACTAGCGCCCAATGTTCTGCTCCAGGCCAAGACATCGAGGGCTGGCAAGTGGGAACCTGGTTCTGCCAGGATTCCATCCCAATTTATTCCTTTTCTGGGTTGCCCTTTTCCAGTGGGGTAGCTTTGGGCAGGTGTTGACTTATGCAATGTAGCTGCGTTTAAAAAAAAACACGCACTTTCTTCAAAGTGCAGAACAATGGGCCTCTACAGAAAGAGCACTGTGTATATCTCCTACTGTATTTTCTTAAAGTGGGGGTGGGAAACTATATAAAATAAGCAGCTTGCCTCTGACTAGTCGTGGAGTTACGGTGTTAACATCATTTGACGACGTTTCTATGGGGAAAAAGTGAATACTGCAATGCAGCTCATTAAAGACCATTCAGAGGAAGCCAGATAAAATGCTAACCTGCGAGAGATCGCTTCCTGCATCAATGAGAAAACTGTTATTTTCGCCTCCGGTGTATTGATGATGTGTTAGTGAGAAGAACTAATTACTGAGGATAGGAACTGAGGTGTGTAACTGTATGTCTTGATTCCCATCTATATATTTTACACTTTAAGCTCAATGTTTCCAATGCTAGAAATAGGTTGAAATGAAAATTATGCAGATTGGAATAGATTAAAGCCTGCAATGGTGTTGGGTTTGGCAGTGCAAATTATCTCCCATTTTGATTGAATTTTTAAAAAAATTCAATGTCTCTTCTTCCTGCTTCCACCCCAAAACACCCCATCTCTGCTTCAGCGGTATAACTATGGTTCTAGAGGGATTCAAGCTAGGTCAGCATTTTAAATGAATGGAAGTGAATCTGAAATGGAGGACCTTTAATGAGAATATATTGGGACCTCAACTCGTAACATTCTGAGCAGTTGGTGAAAGGTCACAGACCTGAAATGTTAATTCTGTTTCTCTCTCCCTCTGTTTTTATATCAGATTTACGGTATCCATAGTACTTTTGCTTTTATTCTGAATGAAGGCTAGAATTCGTAACAACATTCTGATAGTTGCTTAGAAACATCAATAAATTGGTAGAAAAGCTTTTTTTTAAAAAAAAAACTGAATGCAAAATCCACTCATTGCAAGGGAAAATTTACTGCGTTTGCACATTATTTAGGGAACTGGTAAACGCTTCAATGTTCAGATTGCTTTGTCTCAGTCTGTGCCACAAGCTGTAAGAATTCATATTGAACTAGTTGTTAACAAATATGCAAAAACTCCTATGCCGAATAAGCTTGAATAAAGAATGTCCTTGGGGGCCCACTTGATCTGATCGATCCTTCCCATTCTGGCGGACACTCAAGTGAGTCCACTGCTTTAACTTTAACTTCAACCCTTCCTGGTATCTTGTTCAAGATGTACTTCACTTCAGAAAGAAGTAGAACTGTCAATGCACAGTGACTGCCCAACGTGCAATAACCAAGGGCTAATGGGGGGAGGGGAGAATGCGGGTCGGATCCCTGGGCTGGACAGAAGCTGGTTCGCCACTGACTTTTACGTCGCTGGCCAGCTCCCATCCGCCCGGCGTAAAATCCAACCCAATGTTTCGCGTCGATGATCCTTCAACAGGACTGATGATGACTGTGGGTTCATCGTGTTCTTGTTTGTGGGTCTGCAGTCCTGGTCTTCAAAAGGTATTTATTGATTGATTGTGAAGTCCACTGAAAAATGTGATGAGGTGCTAGTCCTTCTATGCAAGCAGATTATTTAACTTGTTCTGTGAGCAGAGAGCCAGTTGACATTAACAAGATGAATGATCTGTAAGCAAGCCTAAGGATTGCAAGAATATTGAATTGTGAATATGTGGTTCAGTCTCTTAGCAAAAAGAGAATTTTTTTTTTCAAAGAACTGATTTAATTTCTAGTCCGGAGTGGAACCAGAGTAAACATCGGTATAACTGATCAAATACTCCACGGAGGATGATAGCTATGACCAAGCAAATGTTATTGGTGGTGAGGAACCTGCCAGGGTTGAATATTGGAAGTCATAAAGTTGGTTAGGTATTTTTGAGTTTTGCTCAATTGCGTTTGGAGTCCAGGAGAGGTTTTGTAGAACTTGTCTGTAAAATTACTTGAGTCAGAGTCCACGATAGGGTAGATTAATGGCCTGTGGAAAAACTGAGTTTAATTTAACTGAACTGTCTTTTTTTTCTGTGCTTTGCCTACGGTTCCTTCTTATTGGTATGTTCAGGAAAATGGGAATTGTGTGGAGCGCAGGTTTTGCAATATTAAAACTATCTGAAAGCCCAAGCCCCAGAGTACACAATGACATGAAGGTTATAAAGAATAATGGAAGTAAATGGGGCAGTAGCAATTGGAGTGCACCAAAATTATATTTCAGTAGTATGAAGATCATAGAGCAAGGGAAAGACTGAGATAAGTTGAGACACTGATAAAGAATGGATTGGTCTTGATTTCTACAACTCTAGCATGTTGAAAAGGAGGAAGATCAAATAGGATGCTATCAATATTCCCTCTAAGCTGCATGGCTGCACAGTGGGCAAGCAGGCCGCGCACAAGAAGTGGTGCGTTTAAGATGTACGCATGTGCGGCTGCCTGGCAAAATTAAAGGGACTGCGCGTGCAACCAACAGGCTGGATACAATGAAGGGAAATTCAAGGGGATGTTGACACCATGACCCCAATTTTTTTTTTTTTAATTCTTTCACGGGATGTGGCCATCGCTGACAAGACCAGCATTTATTGATCATCCCTAACTGCCCTTGAAGGTGGTGGTGAGCCACCTTTCTTGAACCGTTGCAGACCATGTGGGGTTGGTGCACCCACAGTGTTGGGAAGGGAGTTCCACAGTTTTGACCCAGGGGCATTAAAGGGACAGCGATATATTTCCAAGTCAAGATGGTATGTGGCTTGGAGGGGAACTTGCAGCTGGTGATGTTCCCATGCAACTGCTGCCCTTGTCCTTTTCTAGGTGGTAAATGTATTTATGCAGCTGGGAAGGGAGCCAGGGAAAGCACCTTTCCAACCGGATCATCTGGAAGTAAGGATTTTCCAGCTGACCTACCCTGCAGAAATTGAATACAGGATGTCATTTAAATGTTATCTGGGGTTTACCACCTGACGCCTAGCTTAATTGTCAGGCCAAATTGAGCAGCGTGTGTGGGACGGGTGAATTGGGCAGCATTGGAGGGATGAGGGTCAACCAATCCCATGCAGGTAAGCACGTGGGGACTTGGGGAAGAACGTCCTCCTGATCCACAATGTGCGATAAGGGCACTTGCTTCATGGATCCAGCCCTTCATACCTCCTTTCACCTGTAGGAATTCCCCAGGACTGGGAATTTTGACCTCTGTTTAAAAATAGAAATGCTGTTAAAATGGAGGCACACAGCAGGCTTAAACTATCTGGGGCGGCACAGTGGCGCAGTGGTTAGCACCGCAGCCTCACAGCTCCAGGGACCCGGGTTCGATTCTGGGTACTGCCTGTGTGGAGTTTGCAAGTTCTCCCTGTGTCTGCGTGGGTTTTCTCCGGGTGCTCCGGTTTCCTCCCACAAGCCAAAAGACTTGCAGGTTGGTAGGTAAATTGGCCATTATAAATTGTCACTAGAATAGGTAGGTGGTAGGGAAATACAGGGGCAGGTGGGGATGTTTGGTAGGAATATGGGATTAGTGTAGGATTAGTATAAATGGGTGGTTGATGGTCGGCACAGACTCGGTGGGCCGAAGGGCCTGTTTCAGTGCTGTATCTCTAATCTAATCTAATCTAATCTAAAACGATCCAATATGCATTTTCCAAACTAAAAAGTGGGACTATAATTCTCTCTTGCACTACATCAAAACACAATGCTTTTTCTGTCAAGAGAATAAGAATTTGAGATGAGAGGAGTAGGCCATTCGTCCCATCAAGCCTGATCCACCATTCAATATGATCGTGGATGAGCTGTACTTTAACATCACCTTCCCACACTATCCCCCAATTCTTAATTCACTTAGTACTCAAAAACCTATCGATCTGTCTTGAATGTTCTCAACGACTAAGCATCCACAGCCCTCTGATTCCAAAGATCCACAACCCTTTGAATGAGGAATATAAGCCTAGTCAATGGGTTCCCTGTTTGCTCAGTTACATTTTGTTGTAAATGCTTCCTTTTTGACAGCTGATCAATATAAAGTAGAGTGGGAAAGAGGCTTGTGTTGTGTGGAGTAGTTGGGCCAAATGGCCTGTTCCTGTGCTGTAGGCACTACAGCTCAACTATCTATTGTCCATCTTTAAAAGTGATGCATCTAAAGTGAGGCATTTTGTCACGGAAGGAAAACAATCTTGAAATTACTGGGTGCTTCTGAGCAGCAAACTCGAACTTGATGAGCACCTTCCATTCTGCAAAGTCCTCTGATCTGAGCCTGTGTTTAGTTAAACTTTTTGTAGTTCTACAGGACCATAGACACCTGAGCACAGCTACACTGAGCTTGATATGGCATAGCATTGCTAGCCTTGTGCAACAATACATCAGCTTTACCTGCTGTGGGCAGCACCAAATACTGTGTAATGGTGCCAAAGTATTTATTTTCGAAAGCGATGAAGTTAGACGTTTTCAGGAAGTGATCTAACACTGGAGATTTGCAAGCAACTGGCAACCTGCCCAAGTTCCCTCACCCACAGCAATTAAAATTTAATTGACCTCCGGTTGATGTCTTTTTACAGTAGTAGGCTTTGTGGATCAGGTCAGTTTCAAAACAGCTCCACTTTGCCAGAACAATGCACTGTCACTATGAAACAGAAGAATGACTTGCTATAAAAAGAGCCATGAGTTATTAAATTTAATCACCCTCGCAAAGTCTCTGTCTCTGGATTCAAAATCCACCGCAATCCTATATCTGCGATTGGAACCAAAGCAGATTTTTCTTTTGGGCGACACAATTGGAAATATGAAATCAATCCCCAAATGACGTATGTATTTTAAAGAGAACAATCAGAGGGGAAACTCTCACACAGGTTATGTTAGGTTATTTGTTTACTCCTACTACATAGGCCCAGTCAGCTTTTGAAATTTCTTATCCTAGAATAATACAGCACAGGAGACCATTCAGTCCATTGTGGCTGTGCCAGCTCTCTGAAAGTGCTATGCAATTAATCCCACTCCCCCCTGTGCTCTTCCTATAGCCCTGCAAATATATATCCAATTTTCTTTCGTAAGTCACTATTGAAGCTTCCTCCACTCCCCATTTCAGACTGCGTAATACATCATAACTCAGTTTTTTTTGAAGACAGAACTTCTCATTCTCCTCCTGGATTTATTTTGAATTATTGTAAATCTGTGTCTTCCGGTTACTGACCCTTCTGCCAGCGTCTAAAAATATCTACCCTATCAAAATCCTTCATGATTTTGAACACCTCTATTAAATCTCCCCTTAACCTTTTCCGCTCTATAGACAATAACTTATATAGCGTCTTCAATGTAATAAAACATCCCAAGGTGCTTCACAGGAGCATTATAAAACTTAATATGCCACAGAGCCAGGAAAGGGTTAGATGACCAAAAGCTTGGTCAAAGAGGTAGGTTTTATGGAGTGTATTAAAGGAAGAAAGTGAGGCAGAGGTGTAGAGAGGGTATTCCAGAGCAATTCAAATCGGGGATATTCAAGAGGCCAGAATTATGAGCATAGATATCTTGGAGGGTTGTGGGGCTGGAGGAGATTTACAGAGATAGGGAGGGGCAAGGCCATGGAGGGATTTGAAAACCAGGATGAGAATTTTAAAATCAAGGTTTTGCTTGACTGGGAGCCAGTATAAGTCAGCGAGCACGACTGATGGGTGAACGGGACTAGATGAGAGTAAGTTTATGGAGGGTAGAATGCGGACAACCAGCCAGGAGTGCATTGGAATAGTCAAGTCTCGAGGCAACAAAGGCACGAATGAGGACTTCTGTAACAGATGAGTTGAGATATGGTGAAGTCGGGCAATGCTACGAAGGTGGAAATAGGCAGTCATGGTGATGGTGCAAATATATGGTGGGAAGCTCATCTCCAGGTCAAGTATGACACCAAGGGTACGAACAAACTGGTTTAATTTCAGACTGGCAGGGACAGGGATGAAGTTGAAAAACTAATGCTGTACTTTTGGATGATGTGGTCGAGAGGCAGCACTTAAGTATGAAATAGGAGGGGGCCAAGAATAGGTCCTTGGGGGGCACCAGAGGTAACCGTGCAGGTGTGGGAAAAGAGACCATTGCAAATGATTCTCTGGCTACTATCAGATAAGAATGGAACCAGGTGAGAGCAGTCCCACCCAGCTGGACGACAGAGGAGAGGCATTGGAGGAGTCTGGTGTGGCCAACTGTGTCAAAGGCTGCAGACTGGTCAAGGAGGGAAAGTTTACCTTTGCCACAGTCACACAAGACGTCATTTGTGACTTTGATTAGAGCTGTTTTGGTACTGATTTGGAAGGATTCAAATATGGAGTTCCAGGAATGATGGGAATGGACTTGGGAGGTGACACCACATTCAAGGACTTTGGCGAGGAAAGAGAAGTTGGAATAAAAACAAGAAATGCTGGAACCACTCAGCCGGTCTGGCAGCATCTGTGAAAAGAGAAGCAGAGTTAACGTTTCGGGTCAGTGACCCTTCTTCGGAACGTTAACTCTGCTTCTCTGTTCACAGATGCTGCCAGACCTGTGAGTGGTTCCAGCATTTCTTGTTTTTATTTCAGATTTCCAGCATCCGCAGTATTTTGCTTTTATTAAAGAGAGGTTGGAGATGGGCCGATAGTTTGTAAGGATAGTGGGTCAAGGATTGTTATTTTTGAGGAGCGGGGTGATAGCACATTGAAAGGAGAGGGACAATATCTGCAGAGAGAGCTGTTAGCAATATCTGCTAAGATGGAGACCAGGAAGGGGAAGTTGGGTAGTCAGCAGTTTAGTGAAAATAAGATTGACCGAGCAGGAGGTGGGTCTCGTGGGCAAGATGAACTCGGGGAATGAAGGGAGATGGGGGCAAAATTAGAAAAAGATGCGAGTTCAGGGCCAGGGCAGGGGGCAGCATTAGAGTAAGGTGGGCCAGTGGAAAGGAGGGGCACAGCAGAGGCAGCTGATCGAAGGGTCTCTATCTTAGTGACGAAGCCCATGAGCTCTTCGCACATTGTAGGTGGTGAGGATGGAGGGGACAAGGGAGAAGAGTTTAAGACGACGGTTTTCAGGATGATCCTGGAATAGTGAGCAGTTTTAGGAGGACCCGATTAGTATCCTGATAGTGTAGTGAAGAACAATCCTAGCTTCCATAGGCTCTCCACATAACTGCAGTCCCTCATCTATGGTGCCATTCTTGTATATGTTCTCTGCACCCTTTTTCAAAGGTTCTGATTGAGATATATGATCTGCTTTTGTGCATGTATAAAATTCTGCACCAAAGCAGATCATGTGCAATGCACATCAGTAAATTAGTCTTTTTCTGCTGTGTTGTATTATGTTGTGATCTCTGACCTTTTAATGCATGACGGCCTTAAATGGTCATTAGCCTACTAATCTCATGATGATGCTGCTGGCAGAGTTCTTTGGCTGTTCCGCACTTTTTCCTCTCTCTCTTCACATGGCCACACAGATAAAGGAATCATTTTAGTTTTCTGAGATGGCAAAGCCTGCGTTTAGCAGTGATAACACACAGAAAAGGACACTTTGGCATTGTCTTAATTAATTGGGCTTCACTCGTACCTCTGCACAACATCTTGTTGCTAACTAGCATGGCCTTTTTGTTCTTGTTTCCTCCTGCCTTCCAGTGCTGCTGACGGCGAATGTTGGAATATACTTCACTGCTGATTGTTGCATTTTAAGTGACCCAAATCTAACTACCCTCCCCCTCCACCCAATCTGTGGGGGCATACTTACATTTAGTGTTCCTGAGATGAACAACTTTCTGGGACTAATGTTTGAATCAACCCTTTGCTTATTTTTTTTTAAAGATATTTTAATGCCATGACAGCACTCACATTGCTTGGGTCAAGCCTCTTGTCAACTTCCATTTCTATGTGCCAGGAAGGATGTCGATCTTTGTGACTAGGATTATGATGGTTCACTGCACTGAGTGGCTGAAAATTGATAGTAGTGCTGTGTAAATTTGACCCATTGTTGCATTTAGGCCTCACTTCTATACCACACAGTTGCATCTCAAATTACATTTTCCATAATTAGGGTTGACAACCCTCCAGGATTGTCTTGGAGTTTCCACAAATTGAAGATCAATCTCCTGGACACTGCTGCCATCAAAACACAGTGCTTTCTTTCTTTTTCTTTGAGTAATTGTGTAATTACTTGTCGAAATACTGAAAATGGGGGTGGTGGAGTGGGGTGGGGGGGGGGGGGGGAAAAGGGAGAGAAAAGGCTGTTTGACTGTGTGGGCTGTTGGAGTTGGGATGTCATGTGATGAAACTTCCAGGGATATGTCCAACTAGAGTTGACAACCCCAGCTATAGATGTGTGTGCGTAACAAAGGGATGTTGTCATTATTTGCTACTTAAAGTGCGCCCCCACCCCCCCCCACCTCCCCAACTGAGGCAAGTGCTGAATGGCCAAATAATTATAAATCTGATCATCAATGTCTTCAATATTTACTCTGAAACATGTCGCAATGCTTGGCCCTCCAATACATGCTGCCTTAGAGTCATAGAGAGATACAGCACTGAAACAGGCCCTTCGGCCCACCGAGTCTGTGCCGACCATCAACCACCCATTTATACTAATCCTACATTAATCCTATTTCCCGCTCACATCCCCACCTTCCCTCAATTCCCCTACCACCTATCTACACTAGGGGCAATTTACAGTGGCCAATTTAACTGTCAACCTGCAAGTCTTTGGCATGTGGGAGGAAACCGGAGCACCCGGAGGAAACCCACGCAGTCACAGGGAGAACTTGCAAACTCCGCACAGGCAGTACCCAGAACCGAACCCGGGTCGCTGGAGCTGTGAGGCTGCGGTGCTAACCGCTGTGCCGCCCTTGTAAAGGTTGAGATGATGGAGTGGAATACAGTTGTGAAGAGATCATTGTGGTGCATTTTATGCCTCTGTCAAGTCACGCGCAACAAATCGAGTATTTAACACTGGGTAACTGTTTAAAGACTGTTTTGTCTTTCCCTTTTATTTTTTCCTTGGGTCCTATCTCACTTGCCAAGGAATTGAGTTTGTAATCTTGGGCTGTGCTCCAGAAAGTTTTCAGTCTGTGTGATTTTGAGAGAAGAACAAAGCCATTAATCATTGCCAGTAGTGGAGTGGACAAATGAGCTAACAAAATCTGTGGTATAACAGTCTCTCCTGAACAGGACTGTATACTGTAGATGAACAGGAAGTCTTTGGTTTTTCATCTCTTTCCCATAAAAGCAAGGGACTATTACTCAGCAAAAAAACAAAGACATCCTGGATTTTGCAGGCATTGATTGTGCAGTCAATGGTGACATGTGACATTATGTTTAGCCCTTCAGGGACAAAATATCCAGACCCAACTTGTACACATTTCTTTTTATTCATCGCAGCTCTAAAATAACAGTAATTTGGACAAAAGATTTTCTAGTTACACTATCATCAATAGAGGTCAAGGTGGTACATAGTCCAACAACTAGGCCTTTGGTTATACTGTGGAAAGACAAATTGCTTGTGATCTATCATACTAATGTCAGTAGGGGACGAGCAATAAAAAAAAATGAAGTTCAGATGGCTTCAGTTTATTTTCTAGACTTTGAGATGTGCAAGTGATTGATAATGTCTTTATTGGTTCTGACGGAAACAAAACTAGATATTGAGTATTTTATGCAGAGAACCTTTGAGCAGCTTGGGACTTTGTTCTGTCAGACCACAGTTTACCCGCTATCTTCCTCATCTTGGGTCAGTATCATTTAAGCAGGCAGCCAGCCAGCTGAATATGATGGGGTTATTTTTCATCACTAGGTAATAGAAAATAAAGCAAGTGATCATTCCTTGCTGATAGTTTCACAAAATTATGTTTTTTTTGTTGGCCAGGTAGCAACCAACAATATTTTCAAATAGAATCATAAAATGGTTAGAATCATAGAAAGTTTCCAGCACAGAAGGAGGCCATTCAGCCCGTCATGTCCAGGCGGCTCTCTGCAAGAACAATTCAGCTGGTCCCACTCCCCTGCCTTTTTTCCCCGCAGCCATGCAAATTTTCTCACTTCAGGTGCTTATCCAATTCCCTTTTGAAAGCCCCTATTGAATCTACCTCCATCACACACTCAGGCAGTGCATTCCAGATCCTAACCATGAAAGATGTGAAGCTCTTTTTAATTCGCCTGTGGCAAAAATAAACAACTTATGGAGTCTCCCTATTTATAATGGCATTTAATTTTAAATTCTTTGCCTCCTCCTAACCCTCAAATATGAGAGTTCCCAGCCTTTCCCGTCCCTCTGTGAATGCTAGCTTATCCCTTCTATAACTCAAAAGCATTAAGAGCTGCCTGATCTGGCATTATTCTAGTGTAAGAGGCCCAGGTTGCTGTTCATTGGGTCGCCCCACCCCCCCCAGATCATAACAATTTGGTGCGCTTTTTTTTAAAAACAAACAACTCATTTCCCCTCTGGTTCTTTTGCCAACTATGTATGGTCAGTCTATGTCATTTAATTACTGACCTATCTACCAGTGGAAACAGTCCATCTCTCTCCACTCTATCAAAGCACCTCATAATTTTCAACATCACTCAGTCTCCCCTAAACCTTCTCTGGTCTATGGAGAAAAATCCCAGCTAATCCAGTCCCTCATCTGTGATCTTAGCCACAAAGCTTGTATGGTTTCCATTTGTGGCCCTGAGCTTTGGCGGGTTGGAGCAGTGGGGGGTGTGAAAATCAACTCTGGTCCCTGATCCAGTGGCATGTCCATTGGGAATAAGCTGTCAATCTTCAATATGAGTGACAACCTGGATGAGGTAGTGGAGGATTTCTCTCATCCATGCAACTGTACCCCAAAATAGAGGGAGAACCTAGTCTAATTTTGTCTGATAAAGAATTTGGGCCATTTTGCAAGTTAACAGTGTTATATAAATGTAAGTGATCGTTACAATCACAGTCTCGCTATCTGTACTCTGGGACTGCGTGTTACATCACAATATCTATTAACCGAATCCAGATACCGAAGCAAAATCTAAATTTACAAAATACCGATGTTAACAGTTTGATATAAATGAAAGCTTAAACAAACTGGGTGATGTTGCATTTGGCTTAAATTTAGTGGGTAACAAACTAGAAAGAACTTGAGATTCAAAATGTGTTTTTAATCGATCTGCCATTTCAACTAAGCTACAAATAGTTGCAAATACACACACCTCTAGGTCAGAGGGAATAGCCTGCAGACATCTTGTATTTGACTATAAATACTAAATTTTGCCACTATTGTTAAAGTGACAATAATGGTTTCTTTAATTTATTACATTTTCCTAACACATCTTTTGTGTAAACTTCTATGGCTAATAGATCATGTGGTTGGAGTCATACCCAGCACAAAGAAAGAAGGTTGCATTGTTGACAGCCAATCATCTCAGCCCCAGGACATCACTGCAGGATTCCTCAGGGTAGTGTCCTAGGCCCAATCATCTTCAGCTGCTTTATTAATGCCCTTCCCTGCATCATAAGGGCAGAAGTGGGGATGTTTGCTGATGATTACACAATGTTCAGTACCATTCACAGCACCTCAGATACAGTCCATGCCGAATGCAGCAAGACCTGGACAACATTCAGTCTTGGACGGATAAGTGGCAAGTAACAGTTGTGCCACACAAGTGCCAGACACTGGCCATCTCCAACAAGAGAGAACCTAACCATCCCCCCCTTGACATTCAATGGCATTACCATCACTGAATCCCCCACCATCAATTTTTGAGCCAGCACGTAGATAGTCCTACAATAGAAGGGGTGGTACTGGACCTAATCCTAGGGAATGAAGCTGGACAAGTGGTGGAAGTGTCAGTGGGGAAGCATTTTGGGGATAGTGACCATAACTCTAAGACTTAAGGTAGTTATGGAAAAGGACAAAGCTGGACCAGAGATAAAGGTACAGAATTGGGGGAAGGCCGAATCCAGTATGATAAAACAGGATCTGGCCAAAGTGAACTGGGAGCAGCTATTTGTAGGAAAGTCTGCATTAGACCAGTGGGAGTCATTCAAAAAGGAAATAGTGAGAGTTCAGGGCCAACATATTCTTGTAAATGTGAAGGGTAGGACCAACAAGTCCAGGGAACCCTGGATGTTAAAGGATATAGAGGATTGCATTAGGGAAAAAGCAGGAGGCTTATGGCAGATTCAGAGGATTGAAAACAGTGGAGGCCCTAGAGGAGTATAGAAAGTGTAGGGTGGGGGGAGGTTACTTCAAGTAACGAGGAGAGTGAAGAGTGGGCATGAAAAGCCCTGACTGGCAAGATAAAGGAAAATGCTAAGATGTTTTATAAGTATATTAAGGGCAAGAGGATAACCAGGGAAAGAGTAGGGCCCATTAGGGACCAAAGTGGTAATCTGTGTGTGGAGCCAGAGGATGTAGATGAGGTTTTAAATGATTTACTTTGCATCTGTGTTCACTATGGAGAAGGATGATGTCGATGTAGAGATCAGGGAGGGGGATTGTGATATATCTGAACATATTAGCATTGAAGGGGAGGCGGTTTTAGCAGGCTTAAAAGTGGATAAATCCCCAGGCCCAGATGAGATATATCCCAGGCTGCTATGTGAGGCAAGGGAAGAGATTGCAGTGCCTCTGGCAAACATTTTCAAATCCTCTCTGGCCACAAGAGAGGTGCCTGAGGACTGGAGAGCAGCGAATGTGGTACCATTATTCAAGAAGTGTAGTAGGGATAAACCAGGTAATTGCAGGCCAATCAGTGGTAGGGAAACTATTGTAAAATATTCTGAGGGACAGGATTTATCTCCACTTGGAGAGGCTGGGATTAATCAGGGATAGCATGGCTTTGTCAGGGGAGATCATGTCTAACAAATTTGATTGAATTTTTCGAAGAGGTGACTAGATGAGGGTAAAGCAGTTGATGTAGTCTACATGGACTTCAGTAAGGCTTTTGATAAGGTCCTGCATGAGAGATTGGTTAAGAAGGTAAGAGCCCCGTGGGATTCAGGACATTTTAGCAAATTGGATCCAAAATTGGCTTAGTGGCAGGAGGCAGAGGGTGATGGTCGAGGGTTGTTTTTGTGATTGGAAGCCTGTGACCAGTGGTGTACCACAGGTATCGGTGCTGGGACCCTTGCTATTTGTAGTGTACATTAATGATGAAGACGTGAATGTAGGAGGTATGATCAGTAAGGTCACAGATGACACGAAAATTGGCGGTATCGTAAATTGTGAGGAAAGTCTTAGATTACAGGACGCTATAGTTGGGCTGGTAAGATGGGCAGAGCAGTGGCAAATGGAATTTAATCCTGAGAAGTGTGAGGTGATGCATTTTGGGAGGACTAACAAGGCAAGGGAATATACAATGGGTGGTAGGACCCTAGGAAGTACAGAGTCAGAGGGACCTTGGTGTACTTGTCCATAGATCACTGAAGGCCGCAGCACAGGTAGATAAGGTGGTTAGGAAGGCATATGAGATACTTGCCTTTATTAGCCAAGGCATAGAATATAAGAGCAGGAAGGTTATGATGGAGCTGTATAAAATGCTAGTTAGGCCACAGCTGGAGTACTGTGTACAGTTCTGGGCACCACACAACAGGAAGGATGTGATTGCACTGGAGAGGGTGCAGAGGAGATTCACCAGGATGTTGCCTGGGCTGGACCATTTCAGCTATGAAGAGAGACTGGATAGGCTAGGGTTGTTTTCCTTAGAGCAGAGAAGGTTGAGGGGGGACCTGTTTGAGGTATATAAAATTATGAGGGGCATAGATACGGTAGATAGGAAGAAAAGTTTTCCCTTAGCGGAGGGATCAGTAACCAGGGGACATAGATTTAAGTTAAGTGGCAGAAGGTTTAGAAGGGATTTCAGGAAAGAATTTTTCACCCAGAGATGGTGGTTGGAATCTGGAACACACTGCCTGAAGAGGTGGTAGAGGCAGGAACCCTCACAACATTTAAGGAGTATTGAAACAAGCACTTGAAACGCCATAGCATACAAGGCTACGGGCCAAGTGCAGGAATATGGGATTAGAATAGTTAGGTGCTTGATGACCGACGTGGACACAGTAGACCGAAGAGCCTGTTTCTGTGCTGTATAACTCTGACTCTATCAACATCCTGGGGGTTACCATTGACCAGAAACTGAACTAGAGTAGCCGTATAAATACCGTGGCTACAAAAGCAGGTCAGAGGCTGGGAATCCTGCAGTGAGTAAATGTCTGTCTATAAGGTACAAGTCAGGAGTGTGATGGAATACTCTCCACTTGCCTGGCTGAGTGCAGCTCCAACGACACTCAAAGCTTGATACCATCCAGGACAAAGCAGTCCAGTTGATCAACACCCAATTCACCACCTTAAACATTCACTCCCTCCACCATTGGCACACAGTGGCAGCAGTATGTACTATCTACAAGATGCACTGCAGCTGCTCACCAAGACTCCTTCAACAATGCCTTCCAAACCATGACCTCTACTACCTAGAAGGACAAGAGCAGCAGATGTAAAGGAACACCACCTGCATGTTCCCTCCAAGTCACACACCATCCTGACTTGGAACTATATCACCGTTCCTTCACTGTCACTGGGTCAAAATCCTGGAACTCCCTTCCTAACAGCACTGTGGGTGTACCTACCCCACATGGACTGCAGCGGTTCAAGAAGGCAGCTCACCACCACCTTCTCGAGGGCAATTTAGGATGGGTAATAAATGTTGGCCTAGCCAGCAACGCCCACATCCCATGAATACATTTTTTTTTTTTTTTGAATTTTTTAAATGCTAGTGCAGCTCATTTATTTGTTTTTCTAAAAGTTTCCAAGGATCTTTGACAGAACGTTCTGTGCTTTTTGTTTTAGGAAATTGGGCTGTCTGGGTCGGTAACAACTAAATCTTATGCTCAAAGGATCAGGTTCGTGCTCTAATGCTGGCAAAGTTCCACGTCAACCACACTGTTGGAAGTATTGTTTAAATATTGGCCTAGAATTTGCTTGAAAAAATAATGGCATCGGAACAAAGCTCGCCATTATTAATGTGTAAATTATGCCAGCAGCATATGGCAAGGAAGTGATGAACTGTGAAGCACCTCAAGTTGCTGGCTGATTTGCGCTGCTCCACTGTCAGTCTCACAAAAATGGCATCTTGCTCTTAACCTCTGGCTGATTTTTTATGAGATTGTTGCATTTGCACGTTAATTTTCTAGCAAATTTAATGGGAAATTAAGTCTAGTAATTAGCAGCTTATTCACCTTTTATTGACATAATTTAATGACTGCTGATTAACCTCTGGCCCATAAAGTGAACAATTTAAAAGCCTGGAGTTTCTTTTTTTAGGTTGTGAATTGTTTCAGATTTTTCCTTTTTTTTATTTTCTTTTGGCTCTTTTCACTCTTTTTTTCTTCTTCTTCTCGTTTTCCTTCTCTCTTTTCCCTTTTTCTCTTTCTTTTCTCTCTCCTTCACTTTTCTCTGTGTGTCTCTCTCTCTGTCTTCCCCCACCCCCCCCCCCCCACCACCCCCAACCCCCTTTTTTCTCTCTCTCTCCTCAGTTTCTTCCACCGCTCCCTGGTGTCTCTTTCCCCGCCCCCCCCCCCCATGCTGTTATCAGCTTGCACTTCCAGCAACTTTGTGGGCAAAGGTGCTAAAACCTAAAACATGCATGAATAAGTCTAAATAACGGGGCACATTGCAAGATGACTCACTCCAGCAAATTTTATAGCACGAAGTAGAACTGTGGTAAATCAGTTATTCAAGCACTTTTTACAGTACCAACAATAATGGTCTAAACACAATGAATTAGTCATTACACATTACTCAATTGCTCCCTTGGTAACTTTCCGACTGACATTTCCTGCTATTGAGGACTGAGAAAAGGAGGGGAGGCTGATTGAGAGGGAAATGCACCCCTTCCCTCACCTAGTTTTTCACTTGTTCTTCCAGAATAATTGTTCAGTGAGTGTGGGGGTTATTTGTGCATATGCATTCAATTAGCATCTCAAAGTCATTTGATAGTGCTTTGTGTTGTCCATGCAAATGCTAAGGTTGTTCTGAGTTGGCAGTCAAATCCATTGTTGTCTATTGTTAGCCAGAAACAACATTCTAAACTGCATTTTCTGAATGCTATGCGTTTCTAGGAACATAGGAGCAGGAGTAGGGCATTCAGCCCATTGAACCTGCTCTGCCATTCAATTAGATCATGGCTGATCATCCACCGCAACACAACTTTCCCGTATAAGAGATCCATATCTCTTGATGTCATTAGTATCCAGAAATCTATCTATTGCTGTCTTGAACTTTGAGCATGCTTAATAATTGAGCTTCCACAGCCCTTTGGAGCAGAGAATTCCAAAGATTCAACACCCCTGAGTAAAGAAATTCCTCCTCATCTCAGTCTTAAATGGTCTACCAGACTACTAGAAAAGATTGGATGCCCACCAAAGCTACTAAGTATCATCACCTCATTCCATGACAATATGAAAGGCACAATTCAGCATAGCGGCGCCTCATCAGACCCCTTTCCTATCCTGAGTGGCGTGAAACAGGGATCTTCTCCCTGCTGCTCTCACATGCGTTCAAGTCTTCAGAAGAAGGAATTTTCCTCCACACAAGATCAGATGGCAGGTTGTTCAACCTTGTCCATCTAAGAGCGAAGGCCAAAGTACGGAAAGTCCTCATCAGGGAACTCCCTTTTGCTGATGCTGCTTTAACATCTCACACTGAAGAGTGTCTGCAGCGACTCATCGACAGGTTTGCGGCTGCCTGCAATGAATTTGGCCTAACCATCAGCCTCAAGAAAATGAACATCATGGGGCAGGACGTCAGAAACACCCCATCCATCAATATCGGCGACCACACTCTGGAAGTGGTTCAAGAGTTACCTAGGCTCAACTATCACCAGTAACCTGTCTCTAGGTGCAGAATTAAACAAGCGCATGGGAAAGGCTTCCTCTGCTATGTCCAGACTGGCCAAGAGAGTGTGGGAAAATGGCGCACTGACACGGAACACAAAAGTCCGAGTGTATCAAGCCTGTGTCCTCAGTACCTTGCTCTACGGCAGCGAGGCCTTGACAACTGCACTTTAAAGACGTCTGCAAACGTGACATGAAGTCCTGTGACATTGACCACAAGTCGTGGGAGTCAGTTGCCAGCGATTGCCAGCAGGGCTAAAGCATGGCGAGTCGAAGAGACTTAGTAGTTGGCAGGAAAAAAGACAGAAGCCGCAAGGAGAGAGCCAACTGTGTAACGGCCCCGACAACCAATTTTATCTGCAGCATCTGTGGAAGAGTCTGTCACTCTGGAATTTTATAGCCACTCCAGGCGCTGCTGCACAAACCACTGACCACCTCCAGGAGCTTACCCATTGTCTCCCGAGATAAGGAGGCCAAAGATAGATAGGTCCCCTGGTCCTAGACTCACTAGCCAGTAGAAACATCCTATCTACATCCACCCTGTCATTCCCTGTAAGAACCTTGTAAGTTTCGATGAGATCACCTCTCATTCTTAGAAACTCGAGACAATACAAACCGAGTTTCCTCAATCTCTCTCGTAAGACAATCTTGCCACCCTAGGGATTAATCTCCCATTAACGTTCGTTCCAAATAAAATTTAAAAAAAAAAGAAATCATCCTGGCCTTTTCTTAACGCGAGGCTGGGGAATATTTAGTGTACAGCACTTGTACTACTGAGAGTGAGTGTCTGCAGTGTGGGCTGTACTGCTGTTTCTGTGGTCACTGAGCACAGTTGCACAGTGTGGATGTAATTGAGCTGTGATAAGGCAGTCAATAGTTGAGCTGTACTGAGCACCACAGAGGGAACTGTACCATTTCTAAATAAAGGTCGATTTCCCCATAAATTACCTTGCCTGAAAGCACTGACTCTTTGGCGGGTAGTTTTACAATTGTTGTCAAGCATCCAGCCGAGTAACCATTTAAAAGAACAGAAAGAACTTGCATTTACATAGTGCTTATCATAGCCTCAGTGTCCCAAAGCGCTTGACAGTCAATTGAGTACTTTTGAAGTGTAGTCACTGTTGTAATATAGGCCACGCGGCAGCCAATTTGCACACAGTAAGCTCATTCAAGCAGATAAGCTAATGAGCAGTAAACCTGTTTTCAATGTAGGTATCGCTGGCAAGGCCAGAATATATTGCCCTCCCTAATTGCCTTCAAGAAGGTGGTGTTGAGCCACCGCCTTGAACCGTTATAGTCCATGTGGTGTAAGTACACCCACAGGCTGGAATTTTACACCTCCCCAATGAGCGGGATGGTGGTGGGGGAGGGGTGGCATAAAATGGAGCAGGAGGCTCTGGGAGGCTTTCCCGACCCACTCCTGCCTCCGCCGCCCTTTACGTAGGGCGGGGGGTGAAAAACAGCCTGCCCGTCCGAGGCCACATAAGTGCCTTCGCCAGCCTCCACATGGAGTTTATGCGTGGCAAGCGGGCGTCCTGCACCCGGGTAAAGCCGCCTGGGAAAACTAAGTGGCTGCTGATCGTCCCAGGGGTGGGGGGGGGGCCTGATGATCGGGCACAGGGTGCCCGATGGAGAGCCAGCCCCCCCCCCACCCCCCCCCCAAATCCAACCACTCTTGCCTCAATGGGTCCCAACCGATTATCCCCGGCCAGGCAACCAAAACTTACCTTAATTCCCGGCTCCGTGTCTTCCTCTGCGGTCAGCTGGGCTGCAGTCCCAGCAGTGGCCACTCGATCCCCAGGCGAAGCGGAAGCGGGTTCGCCACCGACTTTTGTTTGTGCTCGACCACAAATAAAATTACACTGTCAAAAGTCAGTTGCCTTCCATCAAACCCTTGATTGACTGCCATGCAACAGATATTGAACAAAAGTTTAAGACTTGCGTTACAAATGAAGCACATCTTAAGACATTGGAGCATAATGTTTTAAGTGGGCGGATGAGAGCTGGCCAATGTAAAATCCCAGCGACAGTGCTGTTGGGGAGGGAGTTCTGGGATTTTGACCCAGTGACGGGGAAGGAACGGTGATATAGTTCCAAGTCAGGATGGTGTGTGGTTTGCAGGGGATCTTGCAGATGTTGGTGTTCCCAGCAGCCTGCTGGCCGCCTTCTAGGTGGTAGAGGTCACTGGTTTGGAAGGTGCTGTCGAAGGAGCCTTGGCAGGTTTCTGCAGTGCATCTTGTAAATGGTACACACTGTAGACATGGTGCACCGCTGGTGGGTGGGGTGCCAATCAAGTGCACGGCAAGTCCCTGCAAATAACAATTTGAACTGTTTTAGTGACATTGGCTGAGAAATCAAGGACACAGAGAAGTTCTGCTCTTTTGATCCTTTACTTCCAACTGAAAGGGCAGACATGATTTAACTTATCCAAAGACTGCACGTCTGACAGTGCAGCACTCTCTCATGTACTGCACTAGAATGTCAGTCCTGAAAATGTCAGCATTCTCTTCAGTGATTAAGGTCAATGCAGTCGGGCCCAATGCTCTCCTTACATAGCAGACTTTATTGTCAGAAATGGGAATCCTGGCTATTTTTGTTCCTATTGGGTCTAGCAGTATCAGAGCCAATAGTAATGACTAATACTGAGATCAGCTAACTCTACATAGGCTGGGAATCGAATCGAATCTGAGATCATCTGGGCTGAGTACACTACCAAGGTGTTCCTTTACCATAGTATCATTTTAGGAAACTACAGCACATGGCTTTATAATATACCAAACAGCTCATAGAATATTTACTCAATAAATTTGCCACTGCTGGTTTAATCTTGTGATGTGATACCACTTCTGCCCAAAACATATGGGACTAGATTTTTAGGCCCAGCCAGAACCGGGATCGGCAGCGGACAAGAGTTATAAATAGCCCTGCTAGCTAGTGTGTCGGTTCCCCGGCAACATCCCGCCCTGGGCCATTTTTGCAGAGGTGGAATTGTGAGGCGGGTGCTGCAGGGCTACATGCCCGCATGCGGTGGGTAGCCAGTAAGGCTCGTTAAGGGCCAATTAATGGAGGCTGACGGGGATTTTCCAGTAGGTCTCCAGGTTCCCACAGGTGGCGGGGGCCAGTTTAGGTGCCTGGAGGCAGCATCCCAGTGGCCGGTGCTTCAGGCAGAACCTAGAGGCCCTCCCTCCCTGCCTGCCTGCCTCCGTGGGTGTTGCAGCAGCCACAGGCCACCCTGTAGAGGGGTTCCCTCCCCATAGTGGTGGCCCAGTTGCAAAACCCATTTAATTTTAAAGTTGTAGCAAGGGAGCCTCCATTTTTGAAGCGCCCCCTCTCTTACTTTCCCTTCCATTGCAGCCTGCTGCTCCTTTCAAACTGCAATGCCTCAGCTTCAAGAGACTGCCTGCCATCCTTAATTGGACGGCGAGCCTGTTCTCTGGCCATTTAATTGGCAGCCCGGGAAAAATCAGAATGAGTGACTGTTTCCGACACAGTTTCGGCTTCCGACCCACATTTCAGCCTGATGGCGGGGTTCAGAAGACCAAGGGGAAAATCCTGCTCATGGTATGTACGTTAAAGCCAATTGTCTCTTGCTGTGGTCCTGATGCCCACTCTGGAAAGCGAATAGACCGGGAAAACAAGTCAAGCTCGCAGGTAGAGATCACTTCATTTTGTAAGGAATAACATACTTCATAGTGTAGATCGGGGAGATCAATATGAAACTGTGACTCGCATGTATCACTTGCTGGAGTTGATACTTTACTATGAAGGATATGTGAAATTAATGGTTATGTTACTTGACTAGTGATCAAGAGGCCTGGATTAATAACCCAGAGAACATGACTTCAAATCCTATCACAGCAGTTTGAGAATGTTAACTTTTTAAAAAAAAAAGTCAAACAACAAATTTAAATCTGGAAATAAAAAGCCAGGATCAGTCAGTGACCAGGAAGCTGTCGGATTGTCATTAAAAACCCGACTGAATGACTAATCTCCTTTTGGAAAGGAAATCTGTCATCCGTACGCAGTCTGGCCCATACATAACAAAAGTTCCAATGTTGTTGACGCTTAATTGAAGTGGCAAATCAGTTGCTTCAAATTGTTTCCCAGTGTCTCAAGAAGGAGGTGGCCTATCTTGACAAATACATGAATAGGAAGGGAATAGAGGGATATGGGCCCCGGAAGTGCAGAAGGTGTTAGTTTAGGCAGGCATCGGCGCAGGCTTGGAGGGCCGAATGGCCTGTTCCTGTGCTGTACTGTTCTTTGTACCATCACCAACATCACATCCAGAGCATCTAGGAATGGGCAATAAACCATTCTGATGATGCCCACTCCATTACTAAAATCAATCTTCAGTCAGGGGATTTATGCCATTATCCAGTGTATTTCTGAACTCTGTGATGTTACTGGCGGCTGTCACCAGAGTCTCTATCTATAGTCTTGCGTGTTTTCCGATCATAGAACTTTACAGTACACAAGTGCCAAATTTCTAAAGCTATCTGTTTAGCCCCATAATCCCTGCCCTGTTTCAAAATGTCCTTTTCAAATTTTTTTTTAAAAATGACTTTTTAAAAGCTTTATGGATTCAATTCCACCCCTTTCTCCAACAGGTCATAGGCAAACCGTCCACTGAATGAGGAAAATTGTTCAAATCCCTCTGTTAATTTTGGAAAGCTTATGCTGTCTAGTTACTGACTCATTGACTAGGGAAGTTAGATATAGTTTTTTAATTTGTACAGTTTGATAAATGACACATTTCTTTGGATGACAATCTCCCGTCCAGGTCTTCATGATGTAGTTTAGTAGGTGGATAATGAGAGTTTCAGGGAGTTTGATTTCTAGCCAGAAGTAAAGACATGAAAGATCTCTCCAGTATCTGAACAGTCCAAAAGCCTCTGAAGTCTCAGTTGTTTGATCAACTATGACTAAGGACATAATGATGCATAAATGCACCCACATTGGCCTAGCGTCTCATACTTGCAAATTGCCTTGATTTGAACTGAAAATTAGATGCAATGCAAAGGTTTATTTGAGGACCAAATAGAATTATGCATAATGAAGGAATTTTGGCCTTGGCTCCGTAGACTCGGGGTAGAGTTTCCATTTTGGGCGCAATCAGCAATCCTGGTGCAAATCGCACTCGAAATTGATACTTTTCCAAAGTGAAGTTACAGCTCAAATTTCCAATTGCTCATTTGCATAATCAATTGTTAACATTGCCATGAACTCGTGCAATCTAGCATTTTGGAATGGAGTTGTTTTCTCCTTGCATTAATAACTCTATATATTTAAGAGTGGGAAACTGGTGCAGTTTCATTAATACAGCTGAAAAATGGGATTATCACAAATGGGCATTTTTAATCAGTGTTAGTCCAACACCTGTAACTTAATTTTAACTGAAAAAAAGATACAGAACCATTTACTAGTTACATTGGTGTTTCTTAGTAAATTTTTTAAAATATCTAATAACTTTTAAAAGATGCCTGTTAGTGCCTGTCACTCCTATTGCAGGGGTCATGTGGACGAGTTGTCTGGCCATCTTTTTGGAGCTGGGGCAAGTGTAATTGGGGAATGCAGGTTGGAGTGGGAGTGTGGGGAAGAGAGGAGAAAAGCAAAGCAATGAACTTCTTAATGAACATGAACATTCTTCTACTTCGCTCCTTCTTTAAATTTTTTTTGCAATGTTTTTACTCTAAAACTTGTTCGAGTGAGGTTGACCATATTGGAGAAGCTGACATGTAGCACTTACTGAGCTGAGGAGCACAAACTTGTTTTAATTTACATCAGTGTAGGTACACTTCAGTCCAAGGTGGGTTCCTCATCAGCTACATAGCGAAGTTTCCAACGCATTCCTCGCACCTTCCTAAAATACCATGAGAACATTCTCAACACACGCACATTTTAAAACTGGCAGAGATGGTAGAAGCAAAAATTAAATATTTTAAGCTGATCAAAATTGTTGATTTGGATTTTTTTCCCCCTCAAAGTAGGGCTCTGTTTTAGAACCCATTGCTTTTGTTTCTGACATTATAGCCACATGTGGCAATGGTAGTATCTTCTTTGGCCTCCTTATCTCGAGAGACAATGGGTAAGCGCCTGGAGGTGGTCAGTGGTGTGTGGAGCAGCGCCTGGAGTGGCTATAAAGGCCAATTCTAGAGTGACAGGCTCTTCCACAGGTGCTGCAGAGAAATTTGTTTGTCGGGGCTGTTACACAGTTGGCTCTCCCCTTGCGCTTTTGTCTCTTTTCTTGCCAACTGCTAAGTCTCTTCGACTCGCCACACTTGAGCCCTGCCTTTATGGCTGCCCACCAGCTCTGGCAAACGCTGGCAACTGACTCCCATGACTTGTGATCAATGTCACAGGACTTCATGTCGCGTTTGCAGACGTCCTTAAAGCGGAGACATGGACGGCCGGTGGGTCTGATGATCCTGCCATCTTCCATGCGGCTCACATGGCCAAGCCGTCTCAAGCGCAGCTGACTCAGTAGTGTGTATAAGCTGGGGATGTTGGCCGCCTCGAGGACTTCTGTGTTGGAGATACGGTCCTGCCACCTGATGCCAAGTATTCTCCGGAGGCAGCGAACATGGAATGAATTGAGACATCGCTCTTGGCTGACATATGTTGTCCAGGCCTCGCTGCCATAGAGCAAGGTACTGAGGACACAGGCTTGATACATTCGGACTTTTGTGTTCCGTGTAGGTGTGCCATTTTCCCACACTCTCTCTCTCTTGGCCAGTCAGGACATAGCAGTGGAAGCCTTTCCCATGCGCTTGTTGATTTTCTGCATCTAGAGACAGATTACTGGTGATAGTTGAGCCTAGGTAGGTGAACTCTTGAACCACTTCCAGAGCGTGGTCGCCAATGTTGATGGATGGAGCATTTCTGACGTCCTGTCCCATGATGTTCGTTTTCTTGAGGCTGCTGGTTAGGCCAAATTCATTGCAGACAGCCGCAAACCTGTTGATGAGACTCTGCAGACACTCTTCAGTGTGAGATGTTAAAGCAACATCGTCAGCAAAGCGGAGTTCCCTGATGAGGACTTTCCGTACTTTGGACTTCGCTCTTAGACGGGCAAGGTTGAACAACCTGCCCCCTGATCTTGTGTGGAGGAAAACTCCTTTCTTCAGAAGACTTGAACGCATGTGAAAGCAGCAGGGAGAAGAAAATCCTGAAAAGTGTGGGTGCGAGAACACAACCCTGTTTCACGCCACTCAGGAGAGGAAAGGGGTCTGATGAGGAGCCGCCATGTTGAATTGTGCCTTTCATATTGTCGTGGAATGAGGTGATGATACTTAGTAGCTTTGGTGGACATCCAATCTTTTCTAGTAGTCTGAAGAGACCATGTCTGCTGACGAGGTCAAAGGCATTGGTGAGATCAATGAAAGCAATGTAGAGGGGCATCTGTTGTTCGCGGCATTTCTCCTGTATCTGACAAAGGGAGAACAGCATGTCAACGGTCGATCTCTCTGCACGAAAGCCACACTGTGCCTCAGGGTAGACGCGCTCGGCCAGCTTCTGGAGCCTGTTCGGAGCGACTGGAGCAAAGACTTTCCCCACTATGCTGAGGAGGGAGATTCCACGGTAGTTGTTGCAGTCACCGCGGTCACCTTTGTTTTTATAGAGGGTGATGATATTGGCATCGCGCATGTCCTGAGGTACTGCTCCCTCGTCCCAGCACAGGCATAGCAGTTCATGTAGTGCTGAGAGTATAGCAGGCTTGGCACTGTTGATTATTTCAGGGGTAATGCTGTCCTTCCCAGGGGCTTTTCCGCTGGCTAGAGAATCAATGGCACCACTGAGTTCCGATTTTGTTGGCTGTATGTCCAGCTCTTCCATGACTGGTAGAGGCTGGGCTGCATTGAGGGCAGTCTCAGTGACAGCATTCTCCCTGGAGTACAGTTCTAGGTAGTGCTCAACCCAGCGGTCCATTCGTTTGCGTTGGTCAGTGATTATGTCCCCTGATTTAGATTTGAGGGGGGGGTGATCTTCTTGATGGTTGGCCCAAAAGCTCTCTTAATGCCATCATACATTCCTCTGATGTTTCCGGTGTTGGAGGCCAGCTGAATATGACTGCATAGGTGCTGCCAGTAGTCATTTACACAGCGCCTGGCTGTTCTTTGTGCAGTGCTTCTGGCTGCCTTAAGTGCTACGGATGTTAACTCGCTGGGGTCTTTCTTGTAGTTCAACAGTGCAATGCGCTTAGCGGCTATGACAGGTTCCAGCTCTTCATTATGAGATTGAAACCAGTCTGCATTTCTCCTCGCACGTTTGCCGTAGGTGGTCAAAGCTGACTCATGGATGGCGTCTCTGATGTGGGCCCACTTGGTCTCAGCATCCCCTGTGGGAGTGTTTTGAAGGGCTGTTACAAGTGAATTTAGAAATTTTTGTAACAGCTGTGGATGAGAAATTCTGCTCGTGTTGATGCGCGGGTGGCCCTTCTGCTTGAAATGATGCAACTTCTTTGGTCTGAGTCTAACCTTGCTGCACACCAGGGAGTGGTCGGTGTTGCAGTCCGCACTGTGGAAGCTGCGTGTGATTTGAACACTGTTTAAGGAGGCTCACCTTGTGACGATGAAGTCTAGCTGGTGCCAACGACGCGATCTTGGGTGCCTCCATGAAACCTGGTGACAGGGTTTAGTGTGAAAGAACGAGTTGGTGATGCAGAGGTTATGATAGGTGCACAACTCAAGCAGTCTCTGTCTATTCTCATTCGTCCTTCCAGCGCCATAGCGCCCAAGGCAGGAGGGCCATGAGTCATGGTCGGCCCCAACCCTGGCATTAAAGTCCCCCAGCAGGAACAGGTGTTGGGGATGCTGCTAATGATATGGAGTTGCTCGTAGAACTGGTCTTTTAGCTTCAGGTGGGGAGCAGAGTGTTGGAGCATAGATGCTGAGTAGGTGTACTGGACCAGAGGTGGTGAGCAGTCAGATGGACAGTATGCGTTCCGAGCCATTTGAGGGAGGCTCTATCATGCTGAGCAAGGAGTTTCTGATGGCGAAGCCCACTCCATGCTGTCTTGGTTCTTCAGGATCCCTGCCCTGACAGAAGAAGATGTAGTCTTGCTCTGCTAGAGATCCACACGCGGGGAGCCGTGTCTTCTGAAGTGCTGCAATGTCTACATTGAATCTACTGAGCTCGTTGTTAATGATGGCGGTCTTCCGAGAATCGTTGATTTGTGTAAGGTCTTCCGACAGGCCAGGACACACAGTTCTGACGTTCCAGCTTGCAAAGCGAAGGGCTGGTACCTTCTTTCCTTTTTTCATGTTTGGTGCGGTGTTGCAGTCCACCTTTCGGGCAATGACCCTGAGCTCCAAGCACCCATTGAAGCAGGTGGACTGTGGCTGGACAGAACCTTATTGACCGGGGGCTGCCCGGTTTGAGGTGGGCGGTAGCTGTCCAGTGAGGTGCGATGACCTCTCCCACTGACAAAGGCAACCCGTGGCGCCCAATCTCTACGCCAATTTAGCTAGACTTATAACCCGTAACTGCTGCCTTCTGTGTTGTTTCTGTCGCTGTGAGGCAACTATGGAGTGACCTCTCCATGGCGCATGCCTGGGCGAATGTATGGAGGTTGAGTGTTGCCCAGTCGTCAAAACCCCCCTCTCGGCCTTTCTGGTGGGGTCCAAAGGAATGCAGAGCACGACGTTTGGCACCGGCATGGCTGCAGGAACTGCCGGAAACATGGCAAAGGTGACACATGACCGCCTACAGGGTTCCGCTCCGGATTTTCTGTTAGGGTTTGCTCCCTTAGCCTTGGTCTCTCCCGAGACGCCCACAAGGCAGTGGGGTTGTTAGGGCCCCTACACAGTGGTTATGTTACTGGGCTAGTAATCCGGAGGCCTGGATTAATAGTTTAAATCCCAGCACAGCAGTTGGGAAGCTTAAATTCAGTTAATTAAATAGATCTGAAATTTAAAAAGCTAATTTCAGTAATCATGACATTGTAAAAGCCCATCTGGTTCACCAATGCCATTTAGGGAAGGAAATCTGCTATCTATACTGGGTCTGGCCCATATATGACTCTGGACCCACAGCAATGTGGCTGATCCTTAACTGAAATGACTTTGCAAGCCACGCAGTTGTCAAGAAGGTGGCTCACCAGCTCTCGAGCCAATTAGGCAATAAAGGAATTTTGATCTACAATCCTAACTGGTCCTGTATGGGTATTTTAATAAACTGACTTCTGTGGAAACTGTACAGTAGTTGTCAGAGACATGTAAAAACAGTCAAATTTACTGCAAATAACGCATGCAAATCTTGCCCAGCTATGAATATTTCTATGTAATACCTACCCTGTTGTATGCTGATATGGACTGTTGTGACCGTCTCTTATTTGACTATCTCTCATTCCTTTTCCAGACTGCATGTTCATGAATCTTGCTACCTTTATGATAACATTAATGGCACCTCTCTGAGAAATGTATTGTCTGAGGAATGCTGTAAAATCCATTCCTGCTGGAGACTGCTGTGCTTTGTCTGTCTGTCTCTCGAACTCATCAAATTTTACAGTTAGAGACGACCTGGGAAGGATGAAAGAAGGGAGAGATGGCAGGAATCGCCACACAAAGGATAGACAATGGTCTCCTTTCAAAAACTTGTTTTGTGTATCTGAATCCCTAAGTCTGCCTTCTCTTCTAATCCTATAAAGTTTTATCATTTAATGTATTTTTTTATTCCTTTATTTCCTCCACAAGTTTGTCACTCACATTTCCACCTACCCAATCTCCAACAAAAGCAAAATACTGCGGATGCTGGAAATCTGAAACAAAAGCAGAAAATATTGGAAATATTCAGGCTAGGCAGCATCTGTGGAGAGGGAAACCAAATTAACATTTCTGGTCAATGACCTTTCATTATATACTGGGAAAAGTTAGAAATGGAACAGATTTTGAGGAAATGAAAAGGCGAGGGTGGGGAAGAACAACCAAAGGGAAGGCCTGTGATAAGGTGGCGATTAGGAGAGAGTAAATGGTGGCGCAAGGCCAAAGGGAGATGTAATGAGACACGTAAAGAAACAAAAGGTCACCAGGCCTGTGAAATGTTAACTCGGTTTCTCTCCACAGATGCTGCCTGACTTGCTAAGTATTTCCATCGTTTTCTGTTTTTTATACTGAATATCCTAACTTGTCTCTTGTCGCTGCA
Source organism: Heterodontus francisci (assembly GCF_036365525.1). Classification (NCBI taxonomy): domain Eukaryota; kingdom Metazoa; phylum Chordata; class Chondrichthyes; order Heterodontiformes; family Heterodontidae; genus Heterodontus; species Heterodontus francisci. Next base: position 18,953,034 of record NC_090377.1, on the reverse strand, counting down.
TACGGTACCCTTCACTGTTAATCACATTCTTTATTGTGTTATTTGCACATTTCGACCTGTCCTATACCTGACTGCAGATTGTGCCTGGGCACATTTATTATGCCTATATGTGCCATCCCACCCCTTTGATTTTTAATCGCTCCACCATTAGCGGCTGTGCAATGGGGAGACAGTGATGTAGTGGTAATGTCACTGAACTAATAATCCAGAGGCCCAGGCTAATGTCCTGGGGACATGGGTTCAAATCCCACCATGGCAGCTGGTGGAATTTAAATTCAATTAATAAAATCTGGAATTGAAAGCTGGTCTCAATAATGGTGCCAGGAAGCGATCATAGTCAAAAAAAAATCTGGTTCACTAATATCCTTTAGGAAAGGAAATCTGCTGTCTTTACCTGGTCTGGCCTACATCTGACTCCAGATCCACAGCGATGTAGTTGACTCTTGAATGCCCTCTGAAATGGCCTAACAAGCTACTCACTTGTCAACGGTAGTCAGGGATAGGTAGCAAATAGTCATGCAGCATAGAAACTGGCCCTTCAGCCCACCACATCCATGCCGACCATAATGCCTATCTATACTAACCCCACCTGCCTGCATTAATTCCATATGCCTCTATGCCTTGCTCATTCAAGTACCTGTCCAGATGCCTCTTAAATGTCACTACTGTTCCTGCCTCCACCACCTCCTCAGGCAGCTCATTCCAGATACCCACTATTCTTTGTGTGAAAAATTTACCCCTTTGATCCCCATTAAACCACCTCCCTCTCACCTTTTAAATCTATGCCCTCTAGTTTTAGTCACTCCTACCATGGGAAACAGACTCTGGCTATCTACCCTGTTTATGCCTCTCAATTTTATATACCTCTATCATGTCCCCTCTCAGCCTCCTTCGCTCCAGGGAAAACAGACCCAGCCTATCCAATCTCTCTTTGATAACTCAAGCCCTCCAAACCAGGCAACATCCTTGTGAATCTTTTCTGCACCCTCTCTCGCTTAATCACATCTTTCCTGTACTGCAGCGACCAGATCTGCACACATTACTCCAAATGCGGCCTAACCAACGTTATGTACAACAGTAACATGACGTCCCAACTCTTGTATTCAGTGCCTCGGCCGATGAAGGCAAGCATGCCATACGCCTTCTTCACCACCCTTTCTACCTGTGTTGCCACTTTCAGGGAACTATGTACTTGCACCCCAAGGTCTCACTGCTCAACAACACTCCCCAGGGCCCTGCCATTCACTGTATATGTCCTGCCCTAGTTTAACTTCCCAAAATGCATCACTTCACACTTGTCTGTGTGAAATTCCATTTGCCACTCCCTTGCCCACTTTCCCAGTTGATCTATATCCTGTTGTAACCTTAGACAACCTTCTTTACTGTCCACTATACCACCAATTTTGGTGTCATCTGCAAACTTTCTAATCATGTCCTCTACATTCACATTCAAGTCATTAATATATATGACAAACAACAGAGGGCCCAGCACCGATCCCTGCGGCATACCACTGGTCACTGGCCTCCAATCTGAAAAACCACCCTCTGCCTCCTATCACCAAGCCAATTTTGTATCCAATTTGCTAGCTCACCCTGGATCCCATGTGTTCGAATCTTCTGGACCAGCCTACCATGCGGGACCTTGTCAAAGGCCTTGCTAAAGTCCATGCAGACAACGTCCATTGCCCTGCCCTTATCAATCCTCTTTGTCACCTCCTTGAAAAACTCCAATCAAAATTGTGAGACATGATTTCCCACGCACAAAGCTATGCTGACTATCCCTAATCAGACCATGCCTTTCCAGATGCATATAAATCCTGTCTCTCAGAATCCCTTCCAATAACTTTCCCACCACTGATGTAAGGCTCACCAGCCTGTAGTTCCCTGGCTTATTCCTGCAGCCCTTCTTAAATAAAGGCACAACATTGGCTATCCTCCAGTCTTCTGGTACCTCACCCGTGGCTAATGATGATACAAAAATCTCTGCCAGGGTCCCAACAATCTCTTTCCTTGCTTTCCATAGCATCCTAGGATACACTTGGTCAGGCCCTGGGGACTTATCCACTTTTTATGTGCTTCAAAACCTCCAACACCTCCCTTTTGTAATGTTGATATGCTCCAGGATATCGCTGTTCCCTCTTTGAACTCACTAGCTTCCATGACCTTCGCCTGCTGGCCTTGCCAGTGACGCCCACATCCCATAAAAGATTTTTTTTCAAAAAAGCTGCCAAGGCCCCAAGTGCTGGAGTTCCCTAAAAACTCTGTGCCTCTCTACCTCCCTCTCTCTTCTTTTTAAGGCACTCCTTTAAAACTGATTTGCTTCACCTGTCCTAATATCTCTAAGTGGCTCAGTGTCAAATTCTGTTTGCTCTTGTGAAGTGCCTTAGAATGTTTTAACTATATGTTAAAGGTGTTATATAAATGCAAATCATTGTATAACAAATCTTATAGCCGCACATACTCCCTACCGACTTTTCTTACATGCCCAAATTTCCCCTTCCCCTTCTCCCCACACCTCCACCCACATCTAGTGAGATGCTGTAGCATCACCATTGACAGGAGAGTGTAATTTTTAAAAAAAATCATTCTCTGACAGATTTCTGAAGTATTTCTTTGCATAAAGGTTCCGATGGAATTGCTTGCCAGGATGCTGTTCAACAGTGTAATGAGAAGAGGGCGAGGTTGGATTAATTTTATCGGTGGGTTTGGGGGGGGGGGGGGGGGTGAAGTATGACCATTGATGTAACAACTTATTTCCTCAAAACCTCCTGAAGCACTTCACAACTAACAAATGACTAATATAAAGCAGTAACTGAAATTATATTGATGGGTATGGTAGTCAATCTGCATAAATAGCAAAAGAGATGAGTGATCAGACAATTTCTTTCTGGTAACATTCATTTAAGGGAGAATATTGGCCAGGGCATAAGAAACTCTGTTCTCCTTCAAATAATGTCCTGACCCCTCAAACTGAAGTCCTGTCTGCCAGGTTAAATATGTCATTGATATCATGGCATCTCCAACAACACAGCACACTCTCAGAATGGCTCCAGAGGGCCTCGATTGCATTCTCAAGACCTGGCCTGGGACTTGAACTGACAAACTTCAGACTGCGAAAGTGTACCAATGGCTCAAATGGAGAAAATATCTTTCTTTAACCAAACTAAGCTTCTTGGGGGCTGGGGTCAGCTGGAAAATTTTTCAAGATCTTGTAGGTTATCTTGTTTGCGTCTCTAGATTGGCCATAGGCTCTAGTGATACTTAAGACGACTGATTATCTCATGTGGTTTATTGCAGGAAATGATGCTGCCGGAGACCCCTCTGTGAGTAACGGTGGTGGAATGGATTCTGCACTCGTTGGAGGTAAGGCACTCATCTCTAAAGCTCATTGGTTGAAAAGGTGCCAGCTCATCTAAAACAATGGAATTATTTGCTTTAAAGAGTTACCCTGGGCTACTGTGCATTATTATGGTTCCCCATGCTTTATTGCAGATATCCTGGTGTTACATTGGGGGGAAGTTGCAAAGGGCAACTCAGATTAGGCATGAAGCAAAGAGGAGCAAGCATGAAAACTGCGAGTGTTTACCATGGAGGTTCAAGGGGAATATTGCTGATGCATTCCAGATTAAATGGTGAGCCCTTGCGGAGAAGAACAAGGATCTCCTCCTGAGTGGCATGGTGAGCACTATATAATGTGCATCACGTTCTACAACATGGTTAGGAAGAGACTAGCTGGCCCATCACACTTGCTCCTATACTGACATGCATACCCCAAGACTCCTGTCCATCCTACTTCTAAAGGGGAAAAAAAAGCTAATTTAGGAAAGGAAAACTAAAATTCCTCTCTGGCCTTCTGAAACTGATCAGTTTCCAGTTCAAGGAAACCACAATAAACAAAGACACAGTGCCCAGTGCTCAGCTTCCTCCTTCTGTCACTAGTGTCCACAACCTGGAGCTCATCCACCTGAACTACAAATGCTGTTCTGATGATCACCTTGCACTTTATTTAGCCTCACACCTGAGGGATGGTGATGTTGGGGGAGGGGTTTTGTACTGGAGCACTGAGAACTTGCAGAGAGCTATAGCCCACTACAAACTAGTGCCTTGAGGAGGGACAGAAAAGAAATGTCTGTGCATGCAGGGGGGAAAAAAAGCAGAAAACATTTTGTTTCAATTATGATTTTGAACTCCTAAACAGGGTTAGGCAGCAGATTATTGCTGGACTGAGCAGACCTCTGCTCTGCTGATTTTGAGATTGAAGAACTGAAGTGATCAAGGCACAAGAGGGAAAGGTGCCTGTGGCAATAAGTCTGATCATCGAGTGGAAGTATTGGACATAAAACAGGACAACTGGCAGTGAGTTACAAAGCAGGAATTCAGTGATGTAACTCTGGCTTTGTAAATCATGACAGCAAAGCAGAAACTGAGAATTGAATTGCAGCCTTGGGTTGTCTGCCAGCTGGACGCTTAGCGCACAGCCCCAACCGTTTAAAGTCTCCATCTATCTGTTTACCTGCTGTCCAGAAGCAAGAGTGCAGATGAATGCTGGAGGCAGTGTGATGTAAGTGGATTGGTGACGAATGTAACAGTGACGTCAAGCACCCAGTTCCCCCTGTGCTCTCAGTAATGTTTCTCCTTATTGTTATTAAACTATAACCAATGCCATAAACTGAATTGTAAGAGTATTTGCACATTCTTGTGACTGGCAGAAATTTCCACTCTCTGCGTGTGTCTGCCCCTCTTTGTCTCGGTGTTGTCTGGCACCCCCTCTCTCTTGCTCTGTTTCTTTTGCCTTTCACCTAAATCAGGGAGATCAGACACATGATGGATCATCTGTAATTTCTAATCCGCTTGATTGCTCAAGTCTTTGATTTCATAAAATGTTATCATGAAAATCCTGTCTTCAATTTATACCAAAATACATGCACACACTCTTTTTCTCTTCTCTCGTCTTTTTCTCAGTCGGTCGGTAATTTTCACCTAAACCACCAATCAGGAAACTGACAGGAGCAAAATAATGCAGATGCTGTAAAAGCTCAGCAGGTCAGGCAGCATCTGTGGAGAGAGGAACAGTTTATGGCTGGAAGTTTATGCTCCCATTCCTCTGGGAACGGGCTGGAGGTGGAGAAGGTGTCGTAAACTTGAGTGGGAATGAGGGGGTGCTGTTCCCATCACCTACCTGCCCCCACTGCCATTTTACCAACCGCGGGTACGGTGGAAAACACCCATTTGCCCCAAGCCAGTTGAGGCCCTCAACTGAACAATTAATTGCCACTTGAGGGCCTCCTCTCGCCAGTGGTGGATGGGCACTTCTCCAGCCGAGGAGGCTGTCCGGTAATACTGGGCAGCCTCCTTCGGGCTTGGGGACAATCGACTGGGCCCTGGCAAGGAGGGTGGGTTTTGATCCAGAGGGTGAGGTAGGGGAGGCACTTCAGCGGGGGTGGCTTGTGACGCTGGGGGGCCCCAACGATTGTCCCCGGTGAGGCCTGAAACCCCATCATCTTTTTTGGGGCCAGTGTCCCTCTTGCTCTTCTACCTGCGTGCAGTCCCAACAGTCTCGAGGGCAGTTAGGAATGGGCAATAAATGCTGGCCTAGTCAGTGACGCCCACAACCCACGAACAAATAAAAGAATAAATGGCCATCGCTCCAAGTGACGCTGCCGGGACTAAGGAGCTGCTGGCCCTCTGATTGGCCAGCAGTTTTTGTGGGCAGGACCGCCCTGCCTCGGGGGCGGAAGACCTAACCGAGGCCAATTAAGGGCCTGGGCGACGTAAAATTACAGCGTGGCTTCCAGGCCCAGCAGAGGTTTTAGTTGGTGGGCAGGGCCACTGCCAGGATGTAAAATTCCAGCCCACGTTTCAGTTGGATGGCCTGGGTTCTGATGAAAGCCCGTTGACCTAAAACGTTAACTGTTTCTCTCTCCACAGCTGCTGCCGGGCCTGGTGGTTATTTCACAGCATTTTCTGTTTTCAATTCAGGAAATTGACAGGATTGGTGGAAAGACCCCACCCGATTTTTTTTTTTTTTAACTCCCCAATGTAAAGTAAAATTTTCATCTCGCCTGATCCTGTCAGTTTTCTGGCCAGCAAGTTAACTTAAAGTTAACCTCAAGCTGTCTCTTGTCTGAGATCAGGTCAGTTTCACTGCAGCCCAGTAAGATTTGGATTAAATAAATGGGGTGAGGAAAGCTGCAGGGAGGACACTTAGAACTATCAAGGCTGTAAAGAAGGCTTTTGTTTCTTTCCTTTCAAAAGCTTACTGCTTTATTTTTTTTTAATGAGTATTTGATATTTTTATGGGCAACTGCCCTCAAGACCCATGAAGCAAGAGAATAGACATCTGCAACTATTTAATACTCTCTCTCTCTGACTGTATTCTTTGAACTGGAGTATTTTTAAAAATCTAATTATCTTCCTTCACCCCCCAAGGAAATAGTTGATTTTGTTGGGGTATGGTTTCACAGGCAACAGTTTCCTTCCAGTACCATCTGCAAGGGGTCATTATTATGAGCCTTGACCATTGTGTGTCTATTGGGCAGGGGTCATTCAATGACTGCATAACCGCTGTCCGATCCCATCCCTCACTAATTGTCCACACCCGCGCTGTTTCACTGGATCGCAAGCAGAATGTTTATCCAGTTCTGGACGCCCTCCTGTGAGTGTGTTTTCATTTAAAGCAGAAAATGTCGAGGGGTGATCTGATTTGAGTTAAACTTGTATTGAACCTTGGTTAGAACACACTTGGAGGACTGTGCACAGATCTGGTCTCCATGGTATGAAAAGGATGTGCAAGTGCTTGCAAAAATGAAGAAAAAAAGGATAACCGAAAAGGCTGAACAGGCTAGGGCCATTTTTTTTCTAGAAAAGAGAAGGCCAAAGGCGACCCTGATCGAAGACTTCAAAATTAACAAAGGGTTTGATAAAATAGACGTAGAGATGTTGTTTCCACTTGTGAGAGATTAAAACTGGAGACTATAAATACAAGATACTCACTAATAAATCCAATAAGGATTTCAGGAGAAACTTCTTTACCCAAAGAGTAGTAAGAATATGGAGTGGTTGAGGCGAATAGCATAAATGCATTTAAGAGGAAGCTGGATAAGCACATGAGTGAGAAAGTAACAGGAGGATATGCTGATGGAGTTTGATTTGAAAAGGAGTGGTAGGAGGTCCCTGTGGAGCATGGACCAGTTGGGCCAAATAACCTGTTTGTGCTGTTGACTCTATGTAACCATATAATAATGATGAATGGGTTTGATGTGGTTAATTGGGAGAAAGAAACCTGTCCGCTAGAACAGTAAACGGTTGGCATAAATTCAAGATCATCAAAAAAATGAAGGGAGACGTTCTTAGAACTATACAACACAGTAGGTTGGAGGCCATTCAGCCCATTGTGTGTCTCCTGGCTCTTTCAAAGATCTATCTAATTAATCCTACCCCCCCCCCCCCCCCATTTTCCCCATAACCATGTAATTTTTTTTTTTTCCTTTTCAAGTATTCATCTAATTTAGTTTTGAAAGTTACTATTGCATCTACTTCTACCATTCTTTCAGGTAGCACATTTCAGATCATAAGTTTAGGGGATTTCTTGTACAGATGGTTGTTGGGGCATGGAATGCCCTACCAGAAACAATACAATCAATAGCTTTTAAAAGAGAAGTGAAAAATGAAGAGGCTAGGGGACAGAACTAAGTAGCTAGTTCGTTTATAGAGAGCTAGCACAGGCATGATGCACTGAATGGCCTCCTCCTGCTGTAAAATTCTATGATTCTAGGAGAGGGAAACCTGTCTGATTTTACCATGGGTGACTTGAGCTAACGAGCCACTAACTGAGGATCAGGTCTGGGACTATGAGTCCTTCAGACAGCTCAAAATAGAAATTTTCAATTTATTAAAATAGTGCTGCTTTGTGGTATTAGAGAAACTCTTTACTCTTTGCGAAGGATTTCTGGACCTTGTTGATTTTAAAATAAAACCCACACCAAGAAGGAATTTTTTTGTCACAACTTAATTTTCCTGTTAAAGTAGTTAATCATGGGGCAGAATATTATATTTTTGAAGCCAAAAAATGTTAATAACTGACTCTTTCTGCCTTGCACATTCCTTTATAATTCTTTTTTGAGGTTGATCTCATGGGCGTGAGCAAAATGTGTTACAAACCGTTTCCTAATGTTACCATAGTGTCTTAGAATCTTCTCTTTGGCAATGTACTAACTTGCTTTAACTCTGAACTTGTCTTCAGTCTTCCTTTCCTCTCATCATTTTGTCAATTGTCCTGTGCTGTGACTTCTGGATAAGCCATTTGGAATGGTGCAAGATTGTTGTGCCATCAAATGGTTTAAGACAAAGTAAAGCCAGTTTATTGATTCAAAGTCAATGAGTAATGTCGAGACAGAAATTGGAAGTTGGCGCAAAGTAAATTCAAACTGATTGTCAGGCAAAAAAAAATTCTTTACTCAAGTGTGCTAAATTATTGGGACAATCAGCAGGAAAGAAAAGGATCAAAATATTGTGGTAGCCGTTGCCATGGGAAAGTTGAGGTACCATTATGGCAATGGTAGTGTACCCTAATGCTAAAGGAGCAAAATTGCTGAAAAGGTGCCATAGTGATACATTAACCTCATTGCAGTTTACGAGAAGAGAGCTTTCAGTGGGGTAAGACAAATTTATTTTGGATAACCAGTCTGATGATTATTTTCCCAGGCAGTGACTCAATCATATGATTTGAAGAACATTGCATGCTGTCGCAACCAAGCCAAACCACACTTAGGACATCAGTAGGCCCCTGGAATTTAAATTACTGACCTATGGTCACTGCCAGATAATTGTTTTTGTCTTCAGTTTGCTCCTATTATAGCACTGGAGAAACGGCAGTGTTTTTTTTCCCCAAAAGGAAGCATCACAAATCAGAGATAATCTTTGCAAGACCATAAAGGATTTTCCAATTCTTCCCTCCCAGTACCTCAATCTAGTTTATTTTTTGTCAATTCCAATAACCGAGCCAAGTTTTTAATCCTACAAGATCTTTTTGAGCATTATTTGCAAAAGTACCAACACTATCTCTTTCATTGGATTTTGAAGATGAGAATAATGTATTATTCTTGTTAAACATGCAGTTGAAACTGCCAACCTCGTGTAGATATTTATTATCACGGCACCTGTTCAATTGACAGAGATTTTTTGCTGTAATACTAGTGAAGAAACATTTTTTGTTTCACAGTTCGTCTCTCTGACATTGACTCTCGGATGAGTCACAAATTCCTTTCACCTGCACGTTGGGAAGACAAAAACCATTGCTTGTGGTCCCTGCTGTAGATTCCACCCATTTGTGACTGAGGCCATCCCTCTCCTGGTCCATTTGCTCAGGGTGAACAGAATTATGTGCATTCTTGGTGTCGACTTTGACAACAAGCTGCATGTCATTCCCCATACTCTCTCCACCGCCAGCACTGTCGATTATCACTTCTGCAACATTGCATGTCTCAGCCTCCAACTATCTGTGCTTTATCATGTTCAGAATTGATCAACTCTAATGTGCTGCTCATTGGGTTTCAACTGTCCAGCTTCCATAAACTCCATCTTGATCCAACTTGCTTACATCAGAGACAGTCCCTCTTCATTCCCCACTGGCTCCACATCTCCCAAAGGATCTGATATAAAATCCTTGCTGCCTTCAAGTCCCTCCATCTTATCTTTGCATCCTCCCCTTTATTATACATCTGTTGCTGCACTCTCCAGTCCTCAAGCTGTGGGCTCCTCTATATCTTCCCTCCTTCAATATCTTCCCTCACCCTTTTAGCTTATGATTTGCCTCAGCCTGACTTTCTGGAATTGCCTCCCTAAATTGCTCCACCAATGCAATTCTTTTAGAAAGCCTTTTTCAAAACCCATCCTTTAAACCTAACCTTAAATCACCTCTCCTCTAGCATAGCTGCTTATCATCTGCTCTTCCTGCTATCTAGCATAAAGGCACCATATAATTTGATATAAAAACAAAGTGCTGGAAATACTCAGTAGGTCTGGCAGCATCTGTGGAGCGAGAAACAGGTATTCTGATGAAAGATCACGGACCTGAAATGTTAACGCTGTTTCCTTCTCCGGAGATGCTGCCTGATCTGCTGAGTATTTCCAGCACTTTGTTTTTATTTCAGATTTTCATCATCCCCATTTACTGTATAATTTGATGGTTGCTGTAGTTAAAACAGAAGAGAACTAATTAAACAACAAACAGGCTACATATACTTATGGACACTACTGTCATATTGAATGAGTTGAAAGGTCATTACAGAGAAAAATGTATAAAACGGGTCCTCCTTTGACAAAATCAGGAAAGTAGAAAATAGTAGCTACAGCATAGTTGCACTTCTTATCCATCTCTTCATTCTGTTCCATTAATAGCTTGAGTTTCATTGTGTTATGAGTGATCGCTCCTGCCTCTGCTTCGTGGGTTTTTGATGAAACAGTTAGGGGCAAGCTGTTTCCTCTGGAACATGCATTTTCTTTTTAAATTCCTTCATGGGATGAGTGTTGCTGCAAGGCCAGCATTTGTTGCCCATCCTTAAGTGGCTTTGAACTCAATAACTGTAGTGTTGTGCTGTGTTCTTAAGTCTTCATTAAATTATAACTGCACGCTTTATATTCGGATTCAACACAATTGTCTTATTTATCTACATTGCATGATCTCAGGGCCAGGTATTTTCCTCTTGTGCTCTTTTTGTAAACGATGTGCTGAGTGTGTGTCTCAATGGTATCTCCTTCTATATAGCTGATGAGGTCATCAGTTGCCTGGTCTCTCAAAGATATAGTTTCTTGTAGTGTAGTTGTGACTTCAGCTTTTATTACAATAACCAGAGATCAAAAGTTAAAATACTTGGAAAAAAATCTAAAGGGGAAATGAGGAGCAATTTCTTCACATGGACAGTTGCTAAGATCGGGAATTCATTACCATAAGGGATGTTGAAATCAGATTTCGTAGGAACTTTCAAAAGGCAATTGGATATGTACCTGAAGAGGACTCATTTGCAGGGTAATGGGAGAAAAAGCTGGCGTATGGGACAGCGCTGTCATGATGGGCCAAATGGTCGTCTGTGATGCAAGATTCAATGGTACAATCCACAGCTCTCCTGCCTCCTGAAGAAAGCGGGAGGGAGGGCGAAAGAGAGACTGACTGGCAGACAGTATGAGCCATAGAATATTGGGGAGAGCCAGAGCTTACAAGGGTAAGCAAGACAGAAAATGAGTATGACCAGCACACAAAGTAAGAGACATACACAACACCAAAACCAGCAAGAGAAGACTCGCACAAAGAGTGTGACAGGAAGAGTACAACTACAAACCACATGGGTGAGATTTTAACTCCCTCAAAACCCATTCACATGCGCAAGAGTTAAAATGGGGCCCGTGTGTCTGTTTGGCGTAAATGGAGTGAAAGACCAGATGAGGTAAATTGGGAAATAATGAATTGATGATGCCCAGCTAGGATTTTGAAAGTCTGGAGATTAAAGGAGGAAGGAAAAACGTGAGGTGAGGAGCTGCAGTGTTTTGAGATCATGATAACACAGTCGCGCACTCAGACTCGTTCTTTATGAGCCTTGATCTCGGGGAGATGGTTGGAGGAGGGAGAGTGTAAAGTGTCATATTTGAAGCTTAGAAAGGAAATTTTTAGAAAAGCACTGGCCGTAGAAGCCATTGATAAAATAGAGACAAACAAGACCGTCGAGATTGGGAGCACAAATGTTGGTAATGGAGATATGAGTTCCATTTGAGATCCAAGGGCATAGTGAGGCCTTTATTGTCAATTTAGATGAAAAAGAACTAAGGGTGGGTTATATGCAGTTGGAGTACTGATGATGTAGGGTTTCTTCTGATTTTAGTCAGTTTTTTTTTAGAGATACAGCACTGAAACAGGCCCTTCGGCCCACCGAGTCTGTGCCGACCATCAACCACCCATTTATATACTAATCCTACACTAATTCCATATTCCTACCACATCCCCACCTATCCCTATATTTCCCTACCACCTACCTATACTAGGGACAATTTATAATGGCCAATTTACCTATCAACCTGCAAGTCTTTTGGCTTGTGGGAGGAAACCGGAGCACCCGGAGAAAACCCACACAGACACAGGGAGAACTTGCAAACTCCACACAGGCAGTACCCAGAATTGAACCCGGGTCGCTGGAGCTGTGAGGCTGCGGTGCTAACCACTGCGCCGCTCTGTTTCCTTATCCTGACCATGATGATTTTAGTGGTTTTTTGGGGTTTTGTTTAGCTATGGTATATAAATGCAAGTCTTTCTTTAGAGTTACCAGTTCTTGAAGTTGCATCACATGACCTTTGTCTCCAATTGCCCTGCCCAGGAGAAGAGTTTTCCCCATATCCAAGACTTTTATAATTAATTAATGAAAATGTAAAAAAAAAATTGAATTTTTCTCCTGGTTTTTGGCAGTGTCTGGGAGGTTAATCTTCAGGGCTATGGGGAAAAGGTGGGGGAGTGGGACTCGGCGTGTTGCTGTCAGAGTCATAAAGTAATTATGACACAGAAGGAGGCCATTTAGCCCATTGGGCCCAGGCCTGCTCTCCACAGAGTAATCCAATCCAATTTCCTTTTGAAATCATTCATCATCTCTGCTGCCACCACCCTCCACAGGCAGTGAGTTCCAGGTCATTACTACTCACTGCATTACAAAAAAATAAGTTCTTGCTCACATCCCCCTGCATCTCTTGCCCAAAACCTTAAATCCGTGTCCCCTAGTCCTTGTTCCATCAGCTAATAGGAACAGCTTTTCTTTGTCTACTGATAACACTTTTGTACACCTATCAAATCTCTCTTCAATCTCCTTTGCTCCAAGGAGAACAACCTCAGCCTCTCCAACCTAATATTGTAGCTAAAATCCCTCATCCCTGGAACCATTAGAGAGAGCTGGCATGAACATGATGGACCAAATGGCCGCCTTCTGTGCTGTAACCATTCTATGGTTCTATAATTCCTGCTGCCTCTAGTACAATCCTGGAGGTTTGGCAACCCTAGTTGATGTGCACCCATAGCAATCTGGCATAGGCCCTCACCTGCATTTTTTTGTTTTGTTTCTATCATTATGGAAGCACTTCCTGCTGTTAGCACAACCAAGCCTGTGGCCTTGCTGTATGAGTATTCTGTGGCTGTAATCCTTCGTACTCACCGACTGCTCTGAATTGTGGCACCTACTCTTTGTTCTGTCCATGTCTACAGCTCGCAACAAATGCAAAGCATGCTGGGGCATGTGAATGTGAATCTATAAAGGGTTACCTTGAAAGAGAATCTTCGCTGTTGGTGGCCCTGACCATTGGAGTGTGGTTGCTGTGAACAATCCTTTTGACTTGCCCTCGACTGAGGGTGAGGGCTGGATTTCCTGGCCTTATGAGTGAGATATGACCTCATGGTTATTCCTAGGTCTGTGTCTCTGTAATCCACATCTAAGATCCCTCAGCTTTGCCATGGATTATGTGCCTACAGGGGCTGAGTGCGTGCTCCAAGTCAGACAAGTAAAAGCTACTTGTGAGGATTCCTCTGCAGTTTGGAAATTAAGTGTGGCAATGGATTTTCATGCATTTCAGGCACGCAGCTGATAAAAATACAATCCCCAGTACATTTCATAACTCTCTTCATGCTATAGGGTTACATGATCCCCTCTCGCAGCCTCAGAATCTCATAGCCTCCGAATCATACAGCACAGAAGGAGGCCGTTCGGCCCATTGTGCCTAGACCGGCTCTTTGAAAGCGCTCTTTCAATCAGCTCCATACCGATGCCCTTTCCCCATAGCCCTGCAACTTTTCCCCCTTCGAGTTTAATTCCCTTTTGAAAATTACTATTGAATCAAATTCCTCCAACATTTTCAAGCTGTGCATTCTAGATCATCCTAACTTGCTGTGTTAAATTAATTTCTCTCCCCTTTCATTCTTTTGCTGGTTTTATATGTTACTCCAGCACTGTCCGATGTGCATGTATTATATTGTAACTCTTCAGTGCTGACCCAGTTAAGAGTATCCTGCTGTATCTGTTTTCTAGTTACTTAAACTTTTCTCTTTGCCAACAGGTATCATAGCTGCGGTGGTATTTGTGGTTATTTGCCTCCTTGTGGTTATAATCCGCTACCTGTACAGGCACAAAGGCACATATCACACCAACGAGGCCAAGGGCACAGAATTCGCAGAGAATGCGGATGCTGCTTTGAAAAACGATCCCAACTTCCAAGACGCAGTGGACGAAAGCAAGAAGGAATACTTCATCTGACAATGAACGGTCCTGTTAGTTAGTTGGTAGACTGTTAACGCTACAATCAGAACTTGCAGTTCATGACAGAGCCCCGTGAGGGGAAAGATAACAAGTGGACACATGAATTTTCAACTCCCCTCTCTTTCTGGGAGAAAGTCACGACCTGGGTGCTCTATTTACTAGTAAAACAGCGTGCTCTCGGAAAAGGCAGTTTTATACATGCCATCAACATTGTTTTCTATATTGTGTTTCCAAAGATAAGAAACACTAATGTGCCAGCATACCGACATTATACTAGTGTAACCTGTTAACTTTAACAAACCGCTTTATGGATCTGTGAGGAGAACCGAAATATCGAAGTACAAAACCACTAACCTTTCTTAGACCAGGCCTCAAGTTTTCTGTCTGGAGGCATGTAGAATGTGTTTGCAATGTGTAACATTTTTAAATGCTAATCTTAGCAAATGCTTTTTTTTTTGTAATCCACTTTGACCTGAGTTATCTTAAATCATTGTATGACCATGTGTACTTAAATATTTATGAAAAAAAAAGTCTTCTGGCTCAGTGGGAGCATGCACTGTATGCTGTGATACTGAGCAATGCAGACCAGGTAGGAAGGACTGAGATTGCAATCCTAGTTTTGTGATGAGTTAGTTAGTAGTCAGCAGGAACAGCACTGGGTGATTACCCTTCCTAGTCCATTTGCACAGCGATGGAGGGGTGAAATCAGCTGCTCCTGATTGGCACCCACCCCAACCCCCCACGTAAAGTTCACTTACATCAGCTTTTTGGTGAGGTTGCAATTTAGGTGCACTGGCGGCTGCCTGCGGTGCCTCAAAAGTCTTTAGCGCTCACTGTCTCAGTTTGCATATATGAAGAGCCAGACAGTCAAGTTGGCATTTAAGGCATGTGGAGGAAAGGGAATGAGCTATCCCCACCCTGGCAGTTTCTAACTGGTTACGATGAGAGAAAATGTTAAAGCTTGGATCGTAATATTGATCAGAACTATAGTGTTGCAATGATTCACAGTGAAGTATGTCATCTAAAAGTGATGTATCTTCACTTATTTTATGATACGTAGCCTAGCTATAATAGAATGGATCTGTGCTACTGGATATTTTAGACCCTGTGTGGACGTGCACTGAATTCCTCCTTTTTTTTTCCTGAGATATATCTTAGTATGTCCGAGCGCAATAGTGAAGTAACCTATTTCAGTCAACGATTTTGTTTGCTTTTAAATACTGCACATTAGTGTTGTAAGTCTTGGATTTCTACTAGAGCTTTTAGTATATTACTGTGAGTGTTGTGCTTTTTCTTACAAAAATATGAAGGATATTGGATAATGGGATAGTTTTATTTTTCATTCTGTATATAGTTCTTATTCCTCCCCCTTAGGGTTGATGAGTCTGGTTGAATGTATTCCTCAAGGATTCATCTCATAACCCCTTGCTGCCAAAAACCCCGCCCAATCAAACTTCCTTTTTTTACTTGCCTCCCAGTACATGAAAATGCTCAAGGACGATAATGTTGTTTTTCTTCTGGGTTGCTTACAGCAGTGTCTGGGAGATTAATCTTTAATTGCTGGAGATTTAGACAACCCTGGAGGGCCAGAATTCCCACTCCCCTCCCATGCCCCTGGCTTACGTCCTCCCGTGTTGTGCAGCCATTCTCCAAGGGGAAAATTGGCATCAAATCTGCTCAAAGCTGTTCACTTACACTCCCTTTCTTCCTCGAGAAAGCTCACTGGACACCAAAAGGTTGGAATCTTGGACTCAGACCCACACCTGTCTGGTACTAACACATTGCATCAGCAATGTTAAATTATTGGCAATGAGTTTTGAAATTAGTTTGTTTTTAAAAAGAATCGTTTAGCAACAAATACTTCCCATCAGGAATAAAGTCGCCTCTTTTTCCTTTTCTTTCACACTAAAGAAAAAAGTCAGGTTGTTCCTAGGCTAGAGCTGGACATGAGCATGTGCAGGAAAGGATGTATGCATATTAATATTAAATGTACGCATGATTTTTCTCTGAACCACTGGCAATGAGCCTTGTGACCATTACTGCATAGTATGTCTTCAACAGTAATAATGAGGTGTTGGAAGCAATGGCGAAGCAATATACATTTATACAGAACCTGCAATATATTTGTGTATTTCCAACTGGAATCAATTGATATAAGACAATAAACCTACACTCCTAAATAAACCTGGATTTGGTCTGATCATTTTCAACCTGGGTGTTAGTGGCAACTATAACTGAGATATAGTCTCCATACTGTGATGGGTTTCCTCTCAAAATATTGTCCCTCATAGAAAGAGAATTTTTCATTTACATAGCACCTGTCATGACCTCAGGATGTCCCAAGTGCTTTACAGCCAATGAAGCATAGTCACCGCCCCCAAACAGCAAAGTAATAATCTCAGTGGTGATGTTGGTTGAGGGATAAATATTGGTCAGGGGACAACGGAGAACTCCTCTTTGAAAGAGTGCCATGGAATCTTTTACATTCACCTGAGAGGGACCTCAGTTTAACATTCATCTGAAAGACAATATCTATGAATACTGAGAGAAGACCGAGAGAAGGCTGCACCACCTCAATTGAGCGTCTGTGTGACTTTTGTGCTCAAGTCCCTGGAGTGAGACTTGAACATTAAGGTTCTGACCCAGATGAGTGCTACCAATTGAGCCACAGTTGACACTTAAGCTTTCAATTTTAGGTATGAGTAATGTTAAATGCACGCTCTCTATTTTGTTACATTTTTGCTGTTCTTATACTTCTGAAATCCATATAATATGCTATTTCACTGAGGGCTTTTCTTAAGTCAGTCTGGAATCCTGGTTTTAACTTTTCCAATGATGATTTCTAGTTACTCATCAGATTTTACACTCAATTAAATTGTGACATTGTATAAATACTTTGCCAGCAAGGAAAGGTGGGACAGAGATGATTCCAGGATTTGAATTGTAAAGAAGAGTCATTGCCTAGAGCAAAAAAAAAAAAATTTGAGTTGGAGGAGAGAAAACTATGTCCTCATCTCTTCTCTCTCCTACTGTAATTGAACGTATGCCCTCATAAGTCAAGACTGGAGTAGAGGATGCATGGCGGGTACGTGTAACAGCTGAATATGAGAGACACTGAGGAATCTAACATTATAAGTGCTATTCTTTTTCCGATTAGACCCTAAACTGAGGCTCTGTTTGCCTGCGCCACAGAACTTTGGTCTTTTGTCTAGCAATTTCTAAGGTCCATCTTGTTTGTCGTGTAAAACAAAATAATGGAGTTGTTGACTAAACATGGCAATCAATCTCCAATAATTAGTGGGGAAGGTGGCATAGTGGTGATACTGGACAAGCAATCCACCGGCCCAGACTAAAGCCCTGGGGACATGAGTTCAAATCCCACCACAGCAGCTCGTGGAATTTATATAAAATAACTCTGGAAAAAGCTAATCTTGTCGATTTAATCATGAAACTGCCAGATGGTTGTTAAAACCCACCTGGTTCACTAATGCCCTTCAGGTGAGGAAACCTGCTGCCCTTACCCAGTCTGGCCTATGTGTGACTCCAGACTCACGGCAATTTGAGTCTTACCATGGCACTAGCAAGCCACTCAGTTGTAGGCGGCTCACCACCACCTGCTCAAGGGCAATTAGGGATGGTCAATAAATACTGGCCTTGCCAAAGATGCTCACATCTCCAGAACAAATTTGTAAAAAGTCTACAGCAAACATGAGATGAGGAAACTCCCAGTGGTGAAGAATTTTAGAAACAATGGATCCAAAGTCACCTTTTCACTTTCGCCTGCTGCACTTAACGTCATGTCTCAAGTTACTTGTATATTTTATCCTGGGATATTTTCTGAAAGAAATGTATCTAAAGAGATCTTGTTAGAGCCTGCAGGTCTAGTTAGGCGACTGCTTTGGTCAGTGGGGACATATTTTGTTACTCATAGCTTTATTTAGTATAGTGAGGGGCATCCTTGGAATGTAGGGTATGTTGAGCAGGCATCTGGATGTTCTTTAACAAAGATTGCTTTGCTGTATTGGTAACTGTCCAAAATGGAGACATTCCTCCTTCTCCTAAAGTAAGGCTGCTAAGTGAGAGCAGTAAGTTGGTAGAATTCAGTAAAATGACCTAAAAGTGGTTCTGGATTGCTATGCTATTTTTAGCTGGACACAGACCATAAACTGCGCAAGGTTCATTAAAGTAGAATTGATTCCAGTCAAACTGATCCAAAATTATGGATAGAACATCATTTGCTTATTTGTACTTGGCCCTTAGTATGCAGAACAGGATATGTTGAAATCCAGAGACCCAGTCTATTTTCAGTAGCCTCTCCTCTTGATCTACTTCACACACATGCATGTACTTGGGCTATGAGAGCATAATCAGTTTCTTTTGTATTCATTTGTGGAATGTGCATGTGACTGGCTAGGCCAGCATTTTTTGCCAATTCCTAATTGCCCTTGACCTGAGTGACTTGCTAAGCCATTTCAGAGGACATTTTAAGAGTCAACCACATTGCTGTGGGTCTGGAGTCACGTGGTGGCCAGACCAGGTAAGGATGGCAGATTTCCTTCCCTATAGGACATTAGTGAACCAGATTGTCAATTGTTGTAAAAATCAATGGTTTCATGGTCACCATTAGACTAGCTTTACAATTCCAGATATATTAATTGAATTCAAATTTCACCATCTGCTGTGGTGGGATTCAAACCCATGTCCCCAAAGCATTAGCCTGGGCTCTGGATTACTAGTGCAGTGACATTACCACCACACCACCGCCTCCCCTAAGATGCAAGATTACAAGATAGGTTTGGATAAAGAAGGCCCTTCATACCATCTCCTATTTCAAGAATACCATGCCAGATGTTTAAGTATAACTGAGCTGTGTATTAGTTTTCTGTTGGCAAATGAAACAATGGAAGATAAAGGCAAGGTTGAAGATATCATAGCAACATTAAGCTTGACACCAATACAGAAACCAATGTCATATTATGGGAACAGTACAATGATATGCAGCTCAAGGGCAATACTAAGCATTATCAATTAAACTGGTATCTTTCACAAGCATTAAAGTAAGGACAAATGATCAAAAGAACTGGGAAAGGTATGTGTTATGGATTTCCAAGTGGTGAACTTTGGTTTTAGTGATTATTGTTAACACTTGTCTGGAATTAAACTGATAACAAATGAAGCAATAAGATAGACCAATTTATGAATACGTCAGCTATAAACATACTTGGGAATGAAGTTATGTGACTAGTTTCTATATATGTAAAGTTACTGTAACATGAAGAAACAGGGGGTGGGGTCCTTAAAATTAGAACTAGGCTGTTCGGGGGTGAAGTCAGGAAGCACTTCTTCACACAAAGGGTAGTGGAAATCATAGAATCTTACAGCATTGAGGGAGGCCATTTGACCTGTTGTGCCTGTGCCAAAATTTAGAATTCTGCTCTGCAAAGATCGGTTGAGGCTAGGGATCAATGGAAAATTTCAACACTCAGATAGATAAATTTTTGTTAGCCAAGTGTTTTAAGGGTGACAGAACAAAGGCAAGTATTGGAGCGAAGAAATGGATTACCCATGATCTATTTGAATGTGGGAACAGGCTCGAGGGGCTGAATGGCCTATTTCAGTTCCTATGTCCCTAAATCCGGAGGTGCCACCATTATTTCTTACATTGAGAAGAATGCCGTTTGTGGAACAAGGCCTAGGAAAGAATTAACTGGAATCTAGAATCAAAGAAAATCTTCCAACTCACATCACAGGAGTGTTTTAAAAAAATTGACACCAAACCTCATAATATTTATTTTTATTTGTTCATGGGATGTGTGCGTCACTGGCTAGGCCCGCATTTATTGTCCATCCCTAATTTCCCTTGAGAAGGTGGTGGTGAACCGTCTTCTTGAACCGCTGCAGTACACCCACAGTGCTGTTAGGAAGGGAGTTCCAGGATTTTGACCCAGTGACAGTGAAGGAACGACAATATAGTTCTAAGTCAGGATGGTGTGTGGCTTGGAGAGGAACTTGCAGGTGGTGGTGTTCCCATGCATCTGCTGCCCTTGTCCTTCTAGGTGGTAGAGGTCATGGGTTTGGAATGTGCTGTCGAGGGAGCCTTGGTGAATTGTTGCAGTGCATCTTGTAGGTGGTACACACTGCTGCCACTGTTTGTCGATGGTGAAGGGAGTGATGAAGGTGGTGGATGGGGTGCCAATCAAGTGGGCTGCTTTATCTGGATGGTGTCGAGCTGTTTGAGTGTTGTTGAAGCTGCACCCATCCAGGCAAGTGGAGAGTATTCCATCACACTCCTGACTTGTACCTTGTAGATAGTGGACAGGCATTGGGGAGACATGAGGTGAGTTACCCGCCACAGAATTCCTAGCCTCTGACTTGCTATTCTATCACAGTATTTATATGGCTGGTCTAGTTCAGTTTCTGGTCAATGGTAAACCCCAGGACATTGATAGTGTGGGATTCAGTGATGGTATTGCTATTGAACATCAAGGGGAGGTGGTTAGCTTCTCTCTTGTTTGAGATGGTCATTGCCTGGCACTTGTGTGGTGCAATGTTACTTGCCACTTATCAGCCGAAGCCTGGATATTGTCCAGGTCTTCAGCATCTGGACACAGGCTACTTCATCTTCAAAGGAGTCACGAATGGTGCTGAACATTGCACACTCACCCGTGAACATCCCCATTTCTAACCTTATGATGGTGGAAAGGTCATTGATGAAGCAGCTGAAGATGGTTGGGCCTAGGACACTGCCCTGAGGAACTCCTGCAGTGATGTCATGGGACTGAGATGATTGACCTCCAACAACCATAACCATCTTTCTTTGTGATAGGTATCACTCCAACAGCAGTAGAGAGTTTTCCTCCTGATTCCCATTGACTCCAGGTTTGCTAGGGTTCCTTGATGCCAGACCTTGATGTCAAATGCTGCCTTGATACCAAGGGCAGTCACTCTCAACCTCACTTCTGGAGTTCAGCTCTTTTGTTATGTTTGGAGCTCAGGAGCTGAGTGGCCCTGGTGGAACCCAAACTGAGCATCAGTGAGCAGGTTATTGCTGAGCAAGTGCCGCTTGATAGCAATGTCGATGACCCCTTCTATCACTTTGCTGATCGAGAGTAGACTGATCGGGCGGTAATTGGCCGGATTAGATTTGTCCTGCTTTTTGTACACAGGACATACCTGGGCAATTTTCCACATTACCGGGTAGATGCCAGTGTT
This sequence comes from Heterodontus francisci, assembly GCF_036365525.1. Classification (NCBI taxonomy): domain Eukaryota; kingdom Metazoa; phylum Chordata; class Chondrichthyes; order Heterodontiformes; family Heterodontidae; genus Heterodontus; species Heterodontus francisci. Next base: position 18,931,543 of record NC_090377.1, on the reverse strand, counting down.
GTAGTTATATTGGAACAGTTTGGCTCGGGGCGCGACGAGTTCTTGAGCACAAGTCTTCAGTACTATTGCCGGAATGTTGTCAGGGCCCATAGTGTTTGCAGTAGCCAGTGCCTTCAGCCATTTTTTTATATCACATGGGGTGAATCAGATTGGCTGAAGACTGGCCTTTGTGATGCTGGGGACCTCATGTGGAGGCCAAGATGGATCATCCACTCGGCACTTCTGGCTGAAGATGGATGCAAATGCTTCAGCCTTGTCTTTTGCAATGATGTGCTGGGCTCCCCCATCATTGAGGATAGTGATATTTATGGAGCCTCTTCTTCCTGTTGGTTGTTTAATTATCCACCACCATTCATGACTGGATGTGGCAGGACTGCAGAACCTAGATCTGATCCATTGGTTGTCAGATCGCTTAGCTTTGTCTATCGCATGCTGCTTCTGCTGTTGTAGCTTCAGCAGGCTGACACCTCATTTTTAAGTATGCCTGGTGCTGCTCCTGGCATGCCCTCCTACACCCTTCATTGAGCCAGGAATGGTCCCTTGACTTGATGATAATGGTAGAGTGGGGAATATGCCAGGTCGTGAGGCTGCAGATTGTGGTTGAATACAACTCTGCTGATGCTGATGGCCCACAGGATAACTGTCCAAAAACATGGTAAACAGGTTTTAAGGATGTTCTTGGAGAAAGAGAGGGAGGTACAGCAGCAGAGAGGTTTAAGGAGGGCATTCTAATGCTTTGGGCTGAGGCATTTCGAAAGCATAGCCACCAATGGTGGAGCAATGAAAATTGGGAATGCAGAAGAAGTCAGATTTGGAGGATCACAGAGTTCTTCAATGGTTGTAGGGTTGGAGCTGCTTCCGGAGATAAAGTGAGGAATGAGCATGGAAGGATTCCAAAACAAGGATGATAACTTTTAAAATGAGATGTTGCTGGACTGGGAGCCAATGTAAGTCGGTGAGCACAGGAATGATCTGGACTTTGTGCAAGCAGCAGAGTTTTGGATGAACTTAAATTTACAGAAGGTGCAATATAGGAGCCCGGGCAAGAGGAATTGGAATTGTTAAGTCTAGAAGTAACAAAGGCACGTTACCAAAGCCAGTTTAAGGAGAAACTATCATGTCAACAATTGAGGAGATGCAAAAACCTTCTGGGTCATTAAACTGAAACATAGATCTTAATCTGGAAAGCAGTTAGTTAACTATATTAAATACCCTGCTGGGATGATGGAGATTCCCATGCATGCCATTTGGAATCTCATCAGTGCAGGAAATATGGCAATGAAAAGCTCATAAATCATAGGCGGACTTGAGATAGTTGAGATGATAGTCAATGATATTTTAGTACTCCATAAGACACAGCATGCACAAAACAGAAACTTTGTAGCACAACCTCAGCGATGCAGTCAGGGAATGGAGGCTCAATGAGGACAAAGGCAGATGAATTGAGAGTGTTGATTAACATATGGGAATATGATATTATTGCTATCACAGAGGCATGGTTGAGGGAAGGGCAGGACTGGCAGCTTAATATTCTAGGTATACAGTCTTCAGGCGTGACGGGGGTGGGGGGGGGTAGGTGGAGGGTGCAAAAAAGAGGAGATGGCATTGCACTATTGATCAAGGAGTCAATTACTGCAGTAAGGAGGGATGATATCTTAGAACGTTCTTCAAATGAGGCCATATGGGTCGAACTTAAAAACCAGAAGGGGGCAATCACTTGGCTGGGACTGTACTACAGGCCTCCAAACAGTTAGGGAGAGATAGAGGAGCGGAAATGTAGGGAAATCTCGGACAGGTGTAAAAATAAAAGGGTAATAATAGTAGGGGATTTTAACTTCCCCAATATTAACTGGGATAGTCTTAGTGCAAAAGGCTTAAAGGGGCGGAATTCTTAAAGTGCATCCAGGAGAGCTTTTTGAGCCAGCACGTAGAAAGTCCTACAAGAGAAGGGGCGGTACTGGACCTAATCTTAGGGAATGAAGCTGGACAAGTGGTAGAAGTGTCAGTGGGGGAGCATTTCGGGGATAGTGACCATAATTCTGTAAGATTTAAGGTAGTTATGGAAAAGGACAAAGGTGGACCGGAAATAAAGGTACTGAATTGGGGAAGGCTGATTTCAATATGATAAAACAGGATCTGGCCAGAGTGGACTGGGAGCAGCTACTTGTAGGAAAGCCTACATCAGACCAGCGGAAATCATTCAAAAAGGAAATAGTGAGAGTTCAGAGCCAGCATGTTCTCGTAAAGGTTAAGGGTAGGACCAACAAGTCCAGGAAATCCTGAATGTCAAGGGATATAGGGGATTGGATAAGGGCAAAAAAAGAGGCTTATGGCAGATTCAGAGTGCTGAAAACAGCAAAGGCACTAGAGGACTATAGAAAGTGTAGGGGGGGCACTTAAAAAAGTAATAAGGAGAGCGAAGAGGGGGCATGATATAACACAAGATACAGAAAAATCCCAAGGCGTTTATCAGTATATTAAGGGCAAGAGGATAACCAGGGAAAGAGTAGGGACCCATCTGCGTGTGGAGCCAGAGGACGTAGGTGAGGTTTTAAATGATTACTTTTCATCTGTGTTCACTATGAAGCAGGATGATGTAGGTACAGAGATCAGGGAGGGGGATTGCGATATACTTGAACAAATTAGGTTTGAAAGGGAGGAGATATTAGCGGTTTTAGCGGGCTTAAAAGTGGATAAACCGGCAGGCCCAGATAAGATGTATCCCAGGCTGCTATATGAGGCAAGGGAGGGGATTTGCAGGGGCTCTGACACACATTTTCAAGTCCTCTCTGGCCACAGGAGAAGTGCCAGAGGACTGAAGGACAGCAAATGTGGTACCATTATTCAAGAAGGGTAGTAGGGATAAACCAGATAATTACAGGCCAGTGAGTCTAACATCAGTGATAGGAAAACGATTGGAAAAAAATCTGAGGGACAGGATTAACCTCTACTTGGAGAGGCAGGGATTAATCAAGGATCGTCAGCATGGCTTTTTCAGGGGGAGATCGCGTCTAACAAATTTAATTGAATTTTTCGAGGAGGTGACTAGGTGTGTACATGAGGGTAAAGCAGTTGATGTAGTCTACATGGACTTCAGTAAGGCTTTTGATAGTGACACATGGGAGATTGGTCAAGAAGGTTAGAGCCAATGGGATCCAGGGCAGTTTGGCAAATTGGATCCAAAATTGGCTTAGTGGCAGGAGGCAGAGGGTGATGGTCGAGGGTTGTTTTTGCGATTGGTGCTGGGACCCTTGCTGTTTATAGTGTACATTAATGATTTAAACGTGAATATAGGAGGTATGATCAGTAAGTTCACAGATGACATAAAAATTGGTGATGTCGTAATAGTGAGGAGGGAAAACCTTAGATTACAGGACGATATAGATTGGCTGGTAAAATGGGTGGAGCAGTGGCAAATGGAATTTAATCCTGAGAAGTGTAAAGTGATGCATTTTGGGAGGACTAACAAGGCAAGGGAATATACAGTTAGATAAGGTGGTTAGGAAGGCATATGGGATATTTGTGTTTATTAGCCGAGGCATAGAATATAAGAGCAGGAAGGTTATGATGGAGCTGTATAAAAAGCTAGATAGGCCACAGTTGGAGTACTGTGTGCTGTGTACAGTTCTGGTCATCACAATATAGGAAGGATGTGATTGCACTGGAGAGGGTGCAGAGGAGATTCACCAGGATGTTGTCTGGGCTGGAGCATTTCAGCTATGAAGAGAGACTGGATAGGCTAGGGTTGTTTTCCTTATAGCAGAGAAGGCTGAGGGGAGACATGATTGAGGTATACAAAATTATGAGTGGCGTAGATAGGGTAGTTAGGAAGGAACTTTTTCCCTTAGCGGAGGTGTCAATAACCAGGGGACATAGATTTAAGGTAAGGGGCAGAAGCTTTAGAAAGGATCTGAGGAAATGTTTATTCACCCAGAGGGTGGTTGGAATCTGGAACGTACTGCCTAAAGGGGTGGTAGAGGTAGGAACCTTCACAACATTTAAGAAGTATTTAGATAAGCACTTGAAACGCCATAGCATACAAGGTTACGGGCCAAGGGCTGGAAAATGGGATTAGAATAGATAGGCTTGATGGCCGGCACAGACCGAGGGCTGAAGGGCCTGTTTCTGTGCTGTATGACTCTATGATTCTATGACAAATGCAACTTACAATTCCAAAAATCACTTATTTTTGATACACGCTTATTGCTAAACATTCTGACCCCAACACTTAAAAGCCTGGTTAATAGAAAAGCAAAACGCTGTACATGCTGGAAAACTGAAATAAAAACTGAAATAAATGCTGGAAATACTCACTGTTCACGATGTGGTCTCATCTGCATTCGGAAGACCAAACGCAGATTAGGTTGCTAATATTTTGACCACCTCCGTTCAGTTGGCAAGTGAGACCCTAAGCTTCTGGATACCTGTCGTTTTAATTCTCCTGCCAGCTTCCACTCTGAACTTAGTCACTTTACAGCCTTCCAGATCACAACATCTTCCTCAGTTTTTCTGATGGTAGTCGTTGGTGATGATTCTACTAGTCCCATTTAGAGGTCCTCCAAAAAAGTCTGATGAAAGGTCACTGACCTGAAACATTAACTCTGTTTCTCTCTCCGCAGATGCTGCCAGACCTGCTGAGTATTTCCAACTCTTTCTGTTTTTATTAAAACGTTCCATATGCCTTCTTTGCCACTCGATCTACCTTTCCTGTCACCTTCAAGGACCAGTGGACATGCAGTCCGAGGTCTCTCACTTCTTCTAACCTTCTCAATCCTCCAATTTATTGTGTAATCCCTTGCTTTGTTTGCCCACCCCAAATGCATTACCTCACACTTTGATTGAATTCCATTTGCCACTTTTTCACTCACTCAACCAAACCATTGATATCATTCTGGAGTCTACAGCTATCCTCTTCACTATCAACTACACAAGCAATTTTTGTGTCATCTGCAAATTTCCCAATCATGCCTCCCACATTTAAGTCCAAATCATTAATATATACCACAAACAGCAAGGGACCCTGTGGATGGCCCTGGAAACTGCATTACATTCGCAAAAACATCCGTTGACCACTACCCTTTGTTTCTTGTCACTGAGCCAATTTTGGATCCCACTCGCCACATTCCCCTGTATCCCATGGGCTTTCATTTTTCTGACGAATCTTCCATGTGGAACCTTGTCAAATGCCTTACTAAAATCCATGTAGATCACATCCACTGCACTACCCTCATCAATCTTCCTTATTACATCGTCAAAAAATTCAATCAAGTTAGTACGACATGACCTTCCCTTTCTAAGCGGCAGTTTATCCTGTCTCTCAGAATTGATTCTAATAATTTACCCACCACCGAGGCTAGACTGACTGGCCTATAATTATTTGGCCTATCCCTCGCACCCTTTTTAAACAATAGCAACACTTTCACAGACCTCCAGTCCGCTGGTACCTAGTGAGAATTTGAAGATGATCCTCAGAGCATCTGCTATTTCCTTGCTGGCTTCCTTTAAGAACTTGGGATACAATCCACCCAACCTTGGCGATTTATCCACTTTCAAGGATGTCAGACCCTCTAGTACTTCCTCTCTCATTATGCTAATCATATCTAATATTTCACACTTCTCCCCTTTTGCAACAATGTCTGCATCAACCCTCTCCTTTCTGAAGCCAAAGACAAAAAAACCATTAAGAACCCTGCCCACATCTTCTGCATCCATGCATAAGTTCTCTTGTACATCTCTGATAGGCTCTACCCTTTCCTTAGTTATCCTCTTGCTCTTAATGTACTGATAAAACATCTTTGTGCTTTGCTTGATTTTACTTGCCAATAATTTTTCATGTCCTCTCTTCGCTTTCCTAATTTCCTTTTTTACTTCACCCCTGCACTTTCTATACTTCTCAAGGCTTTCTAAAGTATTAATATTTTTGTGACCATCATAAGCTTTCTTTTTCTGCTTAATCTTATCCTGTATGCTTCTAGATAAACAGGGGGCTCTAGATTTGGCCGTATCACCCTTTATCATTGTGGGGACATGTCTACACTTTGCCTGTAGAAACTCGCTTTTGAATGCCTCCCACTGGTTTGCCACTGATTTTCCTTCAAGTAGCTGTATCCAGTCCACTTTAGCCAGGTCACCTCTCAGTTTCTTAAAATTTGCCTTCCCCCAATATAGAACTTTTACTGCTGTTTTATGTTTGTCCTTTTCCATGATTATGCTAAAAGTAACTGTATTATGTTCACTATCTCCAAAATGGTCACCCACTGTTAATTCATCCACTTGCCCAGCTTCATTACTGAAAACTAAATCAAGAATTGCGCCCCCTATCATTGGGCTTGTTACGTGCTGGCTAAGAGAGTTCTGTTGAACGCCGTTCAAAAATTGTGTGCCCTCTGTGCCCTTTACACTTTGTATGCCAGCTGACATTAGGGTAGTTGAAATCCCCAACTATTATTGCTCTATTGTTTTTGCACTCAGAAATTTGCCTACATATTTGTTCTTCTACCTCCCTCTCACTATTTGGGTGTCTGTCGTACAGTCCTAGTAGTGTGGCTGTCCCCTTTGTATTTCTGAGCTTCCCCCATATGGCCTCATTGGAAGATTCATTTAGTATATCATCCCTCCTCACAGTGGTTATTGATTCCTTAACCAATAATGCTACACCCCCTCCTTTTTTATCTCCCTCTCAATCCTGTCTGAAAACTCTATATCCAGGAATGTTGAGCTGCCACTCTTGCCCCTCTTTAAGCCAGGTTTCCGTTACTGCATTGATATTGTGTTGCCATGTGTCTATCTGTGCCCTCAGCTCATTGGCTTTATTTACTATACTCCTTGCATTTAAATAAACACCTTTTTAAAACTGCCAAATTCCTGTGCTGTACACTTTTTAACCTTTGCTTCTCCTGTCTTTCAGAGTCACTCATTAATTTTCTGCCTCCCATTCCCTGAAATTGTCCTATCTGAAACTGCCTTCAGGTTCCCATCCCCCTGCCAAGCTAGTTTAAATCATCCCCAACAGCACTAGTAAACCTTCCTGCAAGGATATTCATCCCAGTCCTGTTCAGGTGTAGACTGTCTGGCTTGTGCAGGTCCCACCTTCCCCAGAACCTGTCCCAGAAATCTGAAGCCCTCCCTCCTGCAACATCTCTCCAGCCATGCATTCATCTGGTGTATTCTCCTATTTCTATACTTACTAGCATGTGGCGTTGGGAGACATTACTGCCTTTGAGGTTCTGCTTGCTAATCTGTTTCCTAACTCCCTAAACTCAGCCTGCAGGACCTCATCCCTATTTCTTCATATATCGTTGGTACCAATGTGGACCACGACCTCTGGCTGTACATCCTCACCCTCCAAAATTCTGTGTAACCACTCGGTGATATCCATGACCCTTATACCAGGGAGGCAACATACCATCCTGGAATCGTGTCTGTGACCACAGAAACACCCATCTGTTCCCCTTACTACAGAATCCCCTAGCACTATTGCTCTCCTGTTTTTTCTCCTCCCTCCTTGGACAGCTGAGTCACCCATGGTGCTCTGGTCATGACTCTTGCTGCACTCTCCAGAGGAACTCTATCTCCCATCAGTAATCAGAACTGAATACGGGTTAGAAAGTGGGATGCCCTCCAGGGACTCCTGCACTACCTGCCTTGATCTTCTTGTCTGTCTGGCAGCCACCCAGTCCCTCTCTGCCCGTGCTCTCTTACGTTTCGGGGTGACTACTTCCTGAAACATGCTATCCACGTAATTCTCTGCCTCGCAGATGCGCCACAGTGACTCCAGCCGCCGCTCGAGTTCCGAAACCCGGAGATCAAGCTTCTGCAGCTGGTGACACTTCCTGCAGACGTGTTCGTCAAGGACACATGCTGCGTCCATGACTTGCCACATACCACAGGAGGCACATTCCACATGGCTGAGCTCCCCTGCCATACCTTCGCTTTACAAACTAATTATTGTTAGTGTAGTAAGTAGAATAACTTACCAGTTACTTGCCAATCAGCTTCTTCCCCTGTACCATGGAGGCTGAAAAGACAGAAAAGAAAAGAGAGACCAAAGAGCACCTCCTTCCCCTTGTCACTGAAGTCCCTGACACACCAACCCACAGCTTCACACTCTGTCCAAACAGCACTTTCTAATTAGTAATTACTAATAAATTACACCAACTAAAAACATAGTAGTACTAACCTTACTGCTTATAAGGTGGCTTTTTGAGGGTTTAAAAAAAGAACTTTTTTCTCTGATTTTTAAGCTATTTACAGGCACTAACAGTTGTTACTCACCAACCAATTAGTTTACAGATTTCCCGTGATGTAATTGTTCGTTTTTTTTTCACTTTTCAAACCCAGCGCGCGCCGACACAGACACAGCCAAAGCCTGCCTCTTCAGTCCGCCTACTGCCTCTCCAGTCTTCAGGTCAGTAAGGGCCTCGAGCCCCGTTCTTTATTTGCAGCTCCTGCTCCGGTTCTGCCTCGTCCCAGGTCCGCTGACTGCCTCTCCGGTCTTCAGGTTCCTCATCCCCGGAACTATTCTCCTGAATCTTTTCTCCAATGCCCTCACATCTATCCTAAAGTGCGGCATCCAGAACTGAACACAATACTCCAGCTGAGGCTAAACTGGTGTCGTATACAAGTTCAATGTAACTTCCTTGCTCTTGTACTCTATGCCCCTATTAATAAAGAACAGGATACTGTATGCTTTATTAACCATGCTCTCAACCTGTCCTGCCACCTTCAATGACTTATGCACATAAGTCATTATGCATCCAGGTCCCTCTGCTCCTGCACCCCCTTTAGAATTGTATTCTGTATTGTCTCTCCATGTTCTTCCTACCAAAATAAATCACTTCACATTTCTCTGCATTGAACTTCATCTGCCACCTGTCTGCCTAGTCCACTAACTTGTCTATGTCCTTTTTTGAAGTTCTACACAATCCTCCTCACAGTTCACAATGCTTCTAATTAGAATTAGAATTAGAACATTACAGCGCAGTACAGGCCCTTCGGCCCTCGATGTTGCGCCGATCATCTGACCTACACTATTCCATTTTCATCCATATGTCTATCCAATGACCACTTAAATGCCCTTAAAGTTGGCGAGTCTACTACTGTTGCAGGCAGGGCGTTCCACGCCCCTACTACTCTCTGCGTAAAGAAACTACCTCTGACATCTGTCCTATATCTTTCACCCCTCAAGTTTCTAAGTTTCTTCTCATCCGTAAACTTTGAAATTGTGCCCTGTACACCAAGGTCTAGCTCATTAATATATATCAAGAAAAGCAAGTTTCCCAACACTGACCCCTGGGGAACTGCACGACAAACCTTCCTCCAGCCCAAAAAACATCCATTAACCACTAGTCTTTGTTTCCTGTCACTCAGCCAATTCCGTATCCATGTTGCTGCAGTTTCTTTTATTCCAGAAGCAAATAATAAGATCCATCAAATCTTGGCGAGATTGTCACATAAACCTGAGCCAAAATATTGAAAGTGGGAGAGGAAGAGTTTAGGAAGCTATGCAGTGATAATTATTGTCTGAGTAAATATGTCTCCCTTTAGTCATATTTCTGGTAGTGTTAGCTCTGGCTCACCTCTGTCTCGCAAAGTTCCAGGTTCAAGTCCCATTGCTGGCCTTGAGCATATAAGTTAAGGCTAACACTCCAGTGGAGTACTGTAGGAGTGCTGCACTTTTGGAGGTGCCACTTTTCAGATGGGTTGTTAAACCAAGGCCCTATTTGCCTACTCTGGTAGATGTAGAAGATCCCATAGCACTATTTCAAAGAAGGGCAGGGGAGTTATCCCATGTGTCCTGGCCAATATTGAGCCCTCAATTAACAAAACAGAAACAGATTATCTCGTCATTACCATATTGCTGTCTGGGGGAGTTTGATGTGCACCAATTGGCTGTCACATTTCCTACAACAGTGACTACTCTTCAAAAGAACTTCTTTGGCTGTAAAGCATTTTGAGACATCTGTGGTCATGAAAAGTGCTATATAAATGCAAGTTTGTTTTTAACCCGGCTACATGAAAGGATTGAACCCGATTTTGTTTTTACTTCATGTCCACACACGCTCCTTCTAGCAGGTTTCAGTGGATATCAATCTGCGTAGGATCTTAGATTGAATTTTACAGCATTTCTCTCTCTGGCCTAGCTCACAGGAAGCTAAGGATGAACTGTAATCTCCATAACTGATCTCGCTGAGAGCTGCAAATTTGGTACCAGGCCAGGGATCGAACTTGGAGCCTTCTTGTTCAGAGTCACACTATGGAACGCAGCTCCCTTGCATAAACAAGCTTTTATTTATCGTCTGCTTATTGCTCAGCTCTGTTTATCAGATGGAAAGAAAGTGGAGGACATGGTGAAATGGTTTAAATATTGTGTATGGTACTGAGTCAGCACACTCCAATTTAGAGACCCATCATTTAAATTCCAGTCTTTGATGTGGTGCATTCCATGGCACATCAGAGGAATTATCTGATGGGTGATCTTTTGTCATGAGCATTTAAGCAGCACATTTCTGGCAATATTCTTTCAAGGCAGGTATTAACTAGTTCATTTTAAATGGGTTGACTCACGACTTGAAATATCACTTGCACAGATTAATCGCTCCTATCCAAGATGCTGCCCATTGGAAAACGTGCCCAATTTCTGGAGCTCTTGGTTCCTCCTGCCACACTTTTGTTAGAAGAAGACTTGAAACCAGAATGGGACCTGGATCATTTAGTTCTCAGCCTTGTGCCCAAATACATTGTGTGGGCTGATAGGATTGAATCCTGTGATCACCCCAAAATTAGCCATGATTGTAAATGAGGGAGGTGGAGACTCCATGCATCAGGAGTTCCCATACCCATTTAAATGGCACGTGGTTGTCAAACCAACAGTATTTTTTCTACCACCGGCGGAAGTGGGTGCCTATGCTGGACTTTCCAGCTTCTTTCATATGATGGGTAACCTCGATATGCCCTTTAGCTGTTTACTCACCACATATCTTACTACTTCTGACCTGGGAAAGTTAAGATTGCAAATTATGTCATTAAGTGATACTCTGAAACTGGACAAAGCCTACAGATCTGTAGTATAAGGGAAAGCGGTTGATACACTTTTAACTTAAACTGACTCAAAGTTAGGGCAAACATTCGAGGCCAGGTGATAGAAACTTTCCGGGAAACTGTACTGCATCTTCACTCAAGTAAGCATTTTTTTCATGAGTAAAATGCATCGACAAGTCAATAAAGTAGGATCTTTGGATTTATTAATAGAGGCATAAGGCTGAATTTTATGCTGCCCCGGCAGGTCAGATGGTGGCATGGGGGGGGCGGCATAAAATTAAGTGGGAACTCCGGGAGGCCTTCCCGTTCTGCTCCCGCCTCTGGTCAACTTTACGGTGGTCGGGTGGTGGGGGGGTGGAAAATGGCCCGCCCGCCTGAGGCCAATCAAGGTCCTTTAGTGGCCACTTAACAAGGTGCCTGATTGAAGGCTGTCCCTGCCTCTCAACCCACCCCGGGACCCAAGTCGCCCTCCTCCCCCAAACTACCACCCTAGCCTCACCAGGGCACAACCGATCTCCCTGGTGAGGCGTGCCCAACTTACCGTCCGTCCTGGCTCCATTGTCATCGGCTGGGCTGCAGTCCCAGCAGTGGTCACCGCTCCCGCTGGCACTGCTGGGACTAAGAGCTGCCGGCCCACTGATTGGTCGGCAGCTCACTGAGGCAAGACTTCCTCCCTCAAGCGGGTGGAAGTCCCGCCTCGGGACAATTAAAGCCCGGTGACCTGTAAAATGCGGGACAGATCCTCGGGCTAGGCAGAAGCATGTTCGCCACCGAATTTTACGCTGGTGGCTAATTCCCATTCCCCTAAGAAAAATCCAGCCCATAAAGTACAAAAGCAAGGAAGTTATGGTAAATCGTTATAAGTCACTTTGGGCAGGGCATCAGAACTCAGGGAAGGTGTCAAGAGATTTAGCAGAATGATACCAAGGATGAGGAAATTCAGTTACGTAGATAGACTACAGAAGCTGGGATTGTTTTCCTGAGAGCAATAGAAGTTTAAGGGGAGATTTAATAGAAGTGTTCAAACTTAAAAGAACTTTGCTAGGGTCAAGGTGGAGAAACTGCATCCACCAAACAAGAGTCATTAAGCAGAGGACAAGGATTTAAGACAATTGGCAAAAATGCTAAGCAGAGAGATGAGGAGAAATGTTTTTACAAATCAAGTTGTTATGATCTGGAACATATTGCCTGAAAGTGCGGTGGAAACAGATTCATTAGTAACATTCAAAAGCCAGTTGGACCTATACATAAAAATGAAAACAAAATATGGAGCTGTAGGGAAAGAGCAGTGGCGTGGGATTAATTGGTAGCTCTTTCAGAAAGTCAGCACAGGCCCGATAGCCGAATGGCCTCCTTCTATGCTATATGATCCTACAGCATAAAATGGTCCTAATAAAGACCAGTTCTTGTAAATAAAAATATAGTTTTTTGTATTCGTGGTTATATTGAATGGATACATGTAATGGATAATAAGTGCTGGCAATTGCTACTGATTGATTTGCATCACTGCACAAATAGTATTACTTTGGTGTCCAACGTCTACAAATCCTTCAAACAGGATTTCAAAGAGGTGTTAAATTAATGGCTTTGTTTTCTTCAGGATAATATTGCTACAGTAAAAGAAAAGGCTTATTTTACGAGATTGCGTTTTCATAGCAACCTATTTAATATTGCCTGCTTTTTCTTTGAGACTTTCTTAAAATTGAATTTCGAAGACATAGATCGATTGTTATTGGCTGCTGGTGTGGGATACAGAAGGATCACCGATTGTATTTTTCTGTTGGAATCTCCTTTAAGAAAGATTTCATGACCTCAGACATTGCAAAGCACTTTACAGCCAACAAAGACATTCATAACACAAGCCAAGAAAACCAGATTACTTCCCAACAGTCACTTTAACATTTTTTTGATTTGTTCATGAGATGTGGGCATCGCTGGCTAGGTCAGCATTTATTGCCCATCCCTAATTGCCTGTGAGAAGGTGGTGGTGAGCCGCCTTCTTGAACCGCTGCAGTCCATGTGGGGTAGGTACACCCACAGTGCTGTTAGGAAGGGAGTTTCAGGATTTTGACCCAGTGACAATGAAGGAACGGTGATGTAGTTCCAAGTCAGGATAGTGTGTGATTTGGAGGGGAACATGGAGGGGTGGTGCTCCCATCTGCTGCCCTTGCCCTTCTAGGTGGTTGAGGTCGCAGGCTTGGAAGGTGTTGACTAAGGAGACTTGGTGAGTTGCTGCAGTGAACCTTGTAGATGGTACACACTGCTGCCACTGTGCATCAGAGGTGGAGGTAATGAATGTTTGAGGATGGAGTGCCAATCAAGCAGGCTGCTTTGTCCTGGATGGTGGTTTACGATGTACATACAATATTTCTTAATCTCTTCTTATACATGGTTAATGAGGTAATAGCCTCAATATTAACCCCCACAATGGGCAGGTGAGAGTTTGGGAGAGGGGGGTTAAAGAGTTAAATTCAGAAAACGTGACCCCAGCATAACACGCATGTGCCTGTCACCCTTTTTACAGAGAAGTGGGACTCTTAATCATTGATTAATATACAGTGCATTTGGGGGCCCGATTTAAAATTGTCTGGTGCTGCACAGATTTAGCAATAGGTGGGAAACCCAGCAGTGAAAGGGAGTCAGAAGATGTTGGTTCTACAAGGTAGCCTTCAGCCTCATCAGGCTCTGATTGATAGCCTCTCTCCACTGATTGTTGGCTCTCTTCCCCACCCCCACACCCACCCCCACCCCTCCCAAACCCCCTGGCCTCTCTGACTTTCTGATTTTCCCCCAGGGATCCCTGGTTGTGGCCTCCTGCCACTGGTGTCACCTCCTGCCTTCTGGGTGAGAGACGGAGCCAAAGAACGTTAATGAGGTCCCGTCGTTAAACTCGATAGGAACTCCGTACCCCTATCCTTGCCAGTTTCTTCACATGTTTGCTGCCTCCCTGCCTATCTGCAAATATTGGGGCCAATGTTTCTACTGCACCAGGCTCGACCTTGCATAGCCATTGCAGAATGAGTACTAATTTGGGGCTATATATTTTAAAAGTTTCCTCTGGCCATTCTACCTGATACACCTATACTTACAGGTGTAAAAGAAGACAATATGAAACAATAGAATTAATTGTAAGAAAGAACTTCAATCTGAAAAGTATAACAGAATTCAAGTTTGAAAGAAGTTAGAAAGAAGGGAGCAGATGCTCTGACCACTGATTTTCAATTCCCTTTAGATATACAATTTCTACTGCAGGATTGGGGGCAGTGAATGTTCAAGAGGAAAAGAAATGAAAACCACAGACCGATTGTTCATCTAACATCAGGTGTGGGCAAATTATAAAATCTATAATCTGAGATAAATGTAGTGAGCATTTAGGAATATATGGATTAGTCAAAGACAACCTACTTGAATTACTTAAGGAAATGTCTTTCCTGTCAAATTTATTTAAAGTTTTTTTTTTAAAGAAGTACCCAATTGGTTAGATGAAGGGAGTGCAGCAAATGTAGTGTTTTCAGAAGGCTTTTGACAAGGTGCCTCACAAGATGCTTGTTACAAAATGCAGGCAGGTAACACAAAAGGAAATGTGTCACCATCTATTGGAAGGTAATTAATGAACAGGAAATCAAGGGTTCAGGTTAATAGGCATTGCTTGGTAGGGTGAAGGACTAGAATTCACCCCTTTGGTCAACTTAATTTGTCAGTTAACACCCTCAGCAAAAGCTCAGCACCTTGGTTATTGCTCCAGTGATTACTAAGAAGTTAATTTCCTGAGTTTCCATTGGTGTTGAGGAATCTTACTTGGGGGCAGCATGTGCTCACAAAATTACCCCTAAAAGATGTCTTTTGCCTAATATTTCACTTCAATAAATAAGATAAATTTGTATGTTGTGTCATATCACAACCTCAAAGGACCACCTACAATGTTTGTTTTAAATTCAATTAGTTACTAAATTCAATTGATCAATGAAAATCTGGAATGAAAGCTAGGTTCAGTAATGGTGCCATGAAATTATCATCGATTGTTGTAAAAACCCATCGGGTTCACTAATGTCCTTTAGGGAAGGAAATCTGCTGTCCTTACCTGGTCTGGCCTACATGTGACTGCAGACCCACAGCAATGTGGTTGACTCTTAACTGCCCTCTGAAATGGCCTAGCAAGCCACTCAGTTGTCAAGGGCAATTAGGGATGGGCAACAAATATTGGCCTTGCCAGCGACACCCACTGCCCATGAAAGAATAAAGATCTGCTATCTTTGTAACTTCCTCCAGCCCCACACCCCTCCAGGATTCCTGCACTCGTCTAATTCCAGCCTCTTGCGCATCCCTGGTTTTCTTTGCTTCACCATTGGCCCTAAGTTCTGGAATTCCCTCCCTAAACCTCTCCACCTTTCTCGCCTCCTTTAAGACACTCCTTAAAGCCTACCTCTTTCCTGTCCTAATATCTCCTTATTTGGCTCATGGTTGAATTTTGCTTGATAATTCCTCCTGCGAAGTGCATCAGGTTACTTCACTACATTCAAGGTGCAAATATTGTGAGCTGTTGTTGGTGTTGTGGCATGAGTTCAAAAGAATATCTACATTTCAGATAATGATGTCAACATTTTGTTGAGGCATGCAGTTCCAGACTAGTGTTTTGGCTCCTGGCCATTCTCATGAAACAACAGGGTCTGCACTCATGATTTAACCACACAAAGTTTCTGATTTCACTCATGTGGACAGCTGCTAAAAGGAAGTCAGCCAGTTCCCCAAAGAAAGTGTGAGACAGGGGAAAAATCAGCAGGTTCTGTAGTTTGAATAAAGTTGTTTCACTTCCTTTCTGGATGAGCAGAAATTTTGCTCTCTTAACAGCAAGTTAGTAGGTAGACAGCAAGTGTATTCCAACTGTGGCAACATCCTACAGCTGAGAAACCTTAAGTACAGTCACAGGATCATAAAGAGCAACTGGACTGTGGGTCACAGATGACTATGTATGAGTATGCTTTAGTGTTTCAATGATACCTCAAAGATCTGAGTTCAAACAATTTTCAACAGCACCTTCCAAACCCGACAAGGACAGCAGATGCATGGGAACACCACCACCTGCAAGTTCACCTCCAAGTCACACACCATCCTGACTTGGAAATATATCGCTGTTCCTTCACTGTCGCTCAGTCAAATTGTGGAACTCCGTCCCTGACAGCTCTGTGGGAATACCCTTGACTGCGGTGGTTCAAGAAGGCATATCACCACCACCTTCTCAAGGACAATTAGGGATGGGTAATAAATGCTAGCCTAGCCAGCAACACCCACATCCCATGAATTAATAAAAATGACCAGAAAAAGATGTTTAAGTTCAGTCGATATTCTGATAAGGCGCAGTGGGCGGCACAGTGGCGCAGTGGTGAGCACAGCAGCCTCACAGCTCCAGCGACCCGGGTTCAATTCTGGGTACTGCCTGTGTGGAGTTTGCAAGTTCTCCCTGTGTCTGCGTGGGTTTCCTCCGGGTGCTCCAGTTTCCTCCCACATGCCAAAGACTTGCAGGTTGATAGGTAAATTGGCCATTATAAATTGCCCCTAGTATAGGTAGGTGGTAGGGAAATATAGGGACAGGTGGGGCTGTGGTAGGAATATGGAATTAATGTAGGATTAGTATAAATGGGTGGTTGATGGTCGGCACAGACTCGGTGGGCCGAAGGGCCTGTTTCAGTGCTGTATCTCTAAAACAAAACAAAAACAAATAAGGGTACTGAGGATGGTCCACTTAATGCAGTTCAAAATGTACAACGATCTCCACTCCACACCTGACTATGAAGTTCACAATTCCCACGACTCCCCTTTGAAAATGAAAACCTGAAAGTGAAAGTCAATATGCTTTTCCAATCATCCAACAAAATGAAAAACAGGATGTTCCCTGTTTCATTTCATATAATGCTTCATTTAGAAAAAAAATTGACAATTGAAAGCACAAATCCACAACTTCATCACTTTGTTGTTCTTTTAAGCATGAATCAATTATTTTAGTAATAGATACATTATGACTACACTTCTAAAGCACTTTGGAACATCATAAAGCTGTGAAAGTAGCTATTTAAATGCAAGGCTTTCTTAAAGCAGAGGAGGCAAGTCACGAAGTTTTGGTTAATTGATGTCAAAACTCAGTTTTAAAATGTTAAGTGTAGGTTGTTTGGAGAAAAACAAAGGGAGATGAAGAGTTCCACAGTTTTAAGGTCTTGGGAAAGATGTAGGAGATAGTGCAATCAGTCTGGATTTCAATACAGTGAATGTGTAAGGAGGAGAAATAGCATTGAGGATGGTACTAGGGAACATAAAAGGAGACCAATGGCCATAGTTCTGTAGAAAGACTACACAAAGAGCACTTAACTAATATTGAGTTGAAAAGACGACTCTGAGAGACCACACTAACAAGTGAATCAAAAAGAAATTCCAAAAAATTCAATTTTTATTAAATACACCTATTTCGGTACCAATAATCACCAGCCCCAGAGACATAGAAAATAAATTACAACCTACTAATTAATACTGCATTGCATTTTATAAATATATTTTACTTGCACGTGACTGTACAGAGTAACAGGAAAGAAAGAACTTCATTATTTGATTGGTGTCAAATAAAATATTAAAACATTGTAGATTTAAAAATGAGCAATAGCAAAATACCAAGTAACAATATTACTGCTACATCACACTGTTTTATAAATTTTCTACCCCATTAATCGCCATTTAGAACAGCATTGAGTCTGAGAGTACAGAATGCAAAACTGAGATGCGTTGCAACATTTTATTTTGACCCAGTAAACTGTAACTTTGAGGCATATTTCAGAGAGAGACAGATAAAGGGAATCATCATAAACCTTGACCTGGTTTCTGAAGCGGGAGGAAAGTCTGTGTTAGGACTTTTAATTCAAACTGCTCTTTCATTAGCTACTAAACAAAATTATTAGAATATACCTTTTTTTTTATAATGGCAGTTTTATTTACTTATTTACCACCCACCAGATACCCATTGGAAATGCAGCACAGACCCTTAATCTCCCTGCACTTGTGCCAGTGCCAGCTCTTCCTATTCTTGACCTATTTCACTATATCCCTTCATATTCATTCCTTTCAAATACTTAACCAATTCCACATTGAATGAAGCTATATAGCCTTTGCTCCAAAAGCCACTTGAGCTATGTTGTTCATTGGGACTTCTCCAATTGTATCACTGACCAGAAGCAGTCTTGCGTGTCCTTTGGCAATTCTGAGATTTGGGGTGAGGGACGGGCCGACTTCAACAGGCCTGGAAGCTGATCCAGAACATCTGACCACAGGTTAGCATCCTATCACCACGGCTATCCACCTACTATCAAAATGGAAGGTCCCCATTAAGGTTAAAAAAAAATCTAAACTTAAGTTAAAGCTTTTTTTTCTTAGTTAGACATGGTGGAAATGCTTCAAACAACAACGTGCATTTTTAGGTTTACTTTCCTCTTTAAAATAATTCATTCTCTTCTTCAAAGTCATAAACGAGCAAGAAGACTGCTGCAACCTTTTTACCTTCCTATATTGCACCTCTCCCAAATCAGCTGGTGGAGAACAGTCATGGTCCTTTCCAGAGACCATAATAAGCATTCAGTGACAATCTTCCTTTGTCCCAGACCCATAGATATCTCAGCTGTCCTCCAAGAACACCTCTGTTCAAGTTAAGTGATAATTGATCCATAGGAGAATCTTGTGTCCCTGCAATGGTCTCCAGTTGAATGATTCGGTTGACAGTTATCATCAAAGCCATGATGAAGTAAGGGGAGCAATTTCTGTTAAAACTGGATTATTGGCAGCTAAGTGGATGAGGTAATGTAGAAATATATGGATTCTCACATAGCTAGATAGAAAGAAAGGTTTAAAAGGTGAGTGTTTAGAACAGATTCTTCAGAATTCAACAGGGCCTAGCCAACCATTCCCCTCAAACACGAATCTTGTGGCATGGTGAATTCCCTGCTGATTCATTTTTACTGTAATTATATGTGTAATTATTATCTGTAATAATTCTCATTGAAAAGTTGGTTGGCATCCTTCCATCTATGAAAGCTGATGAGCATGCAGCAAACAACCCATTTCGGTGGGTGGCTTCTCTTGGTGCTCCTTTGTTGATGGCTGTAAAGGCCAATGCTTGAGAGGCATTAGATACATATTATCAATAAAAGTTATCAATGTATATACATAATTATTAATAGCAAGAGCTATCATTGCATATGTGGTAAAGGGAATTGGATAAATATTTCATGGGGAAAAATTTTCAGGTCTATGGGTTAAGGGCAAAGGAATGGGAATTGGATTGGTCTTTTAAACAGTTAGCAAAGACACTCTGGGTTGAATGGTCTCATCATGTCCTGTATCATTCTATGACTCTATGTGTAATTAATGACAATAATAGTTATCATTGGATGCTTAATTCCTATGAGAGACACTAAATGCTTTTGGACCCTATTATCTTGGGGAATTTCTTATAGGCTTCTAAATAAGAATATCCTATCTCACACCCTCCCATCTAAGTCATACAAAACAGCAATCCTAATTCTTGCCCCTTTTCAAAGGTTTGATTTCTAAAATGTCCTTCACCTCTGCAGATATTCTGCTAGTTTCTGTTGCATTGCTGGAAACACAGGTAATATTTCTCAAGTCCCCTATTTAGAGACCACTGGTAATGCAGAAATACTGCACAGATCCCACTGCTGTTCACCATTTACATTGCAGGAGGGCATGCTCAGTTCGATGAAACTGAAGTGAGCTGGCTAATTTTAAAAAAAGTACAAACACAAGTAGTAGGTCACTACATCACCCAGGAATTAAAAATACCTTTAATATATTGTATATAAGGGTGTTGCCACAATTTAGCACACTAAATGGACAAACAAAAAAAAACGTGGGCTGTGATCTTGGGATTTTCCGATGTCACTTCAGGCGCATGCTACTCCCCGCTGGGGGCACCGGATTGTGAAATTACCCAATGGCATTTTTATAAGTGGAAATTGCTTGATGCAGTTACTATGATACATGTTCGGGGTATGGAGCAACGAGTGAGGTCTCTGTGTTCAGGGTGTGGAGCAGAAATTAGTCTTGGTGGTCATGTGTAACAGGTGATATCACATTTGGCGTTTTATTTTTATTTTATTTTATTTAGAGATACAGCACTGAAACAGGCCCTTCGGCCCACCGAGTCTGTGCCGACCATCAACCACCCATTTATACTAATCCTACATTAATTCCATATTCCTACCACAGCCCCACCTGTCCCTATATTTCCCTACCACCTACCTATACTAGGGGCAATTTATAATGGCCAATTTACCTATCAACCTGCAAGTCTTTGGCATGTGGGAGGAAACTGGAGCACCCGGAGGAAACCCACGCAGACACAGGGAGAACTTGCAAACTCCACACAGGCAGTACCCAGAATTGAACCCGAGTCGCTGGAGCTGTGAGGCTGCAGTGCTAACCACATTCTTCCTGCTAGTTAGTTCTATTGAACTCAATGGATATCGAGAGGGGAATATAACAGGTAGTCAATCCAATGCCATCCTTTCTGTGCTACCGCCCAGACGGATTTCCAGCCTAAGTCCACAGTCTGTGGGGCCAAAAAGTCTTAAAAGTGGCTAATTTTGTGGAAAGTCAACTCAATTGAAGGACAGCCACAAGGCTCTCTTGGAGTAATAATGACTTAAAATATCAACAGAACCTCTGAAGAGGACACTGATGGAGAAAAGAAATGCTTGTGGCTGATGGCCACGTAGCTTGGCAAACATCTTTGAAGATCAGATCAAGGAGATTTGCAGTACTTCATAAAGGAACAATCAATACAGATACTTACAAGACAGCAATAATGATTCAGCATATGCTTGTGTTCTCTCGGGAGGTGATTATATTTGCAGAAAATGCTTCCAGAACCCTTTCTGTACTCCAATGGTCTAGATTGCTTGTGTGCCATAACACAATGTTAAAGAGGAAGTTTTAATTCTGTTTGCAAACACAATCCTTATGACGTGAATCATTTTGCATGACAGCCTAATGAGTTGGACATTGTAGAAGACATTGGATCTCAGCCTTCCAGGTACACATTGTGGTACCTAGCTGTTTCTTAAATGAGTCCAGTCCTGGTCTTGATCACCTGGTCTTGATAAAATGCATCTCGGCTGTGCATCACTCTCTGATGAAGATTAGGCATGGCTGCTTCCAGATACACACCCTCCTCCAAGGAAAGGAGACCAGCGATCTTCTTCATGAACACTGAACCACTTTGAAATAGAAAAACGGAACAAAGGACTGTGTCAATATATGCAGGGGGTCCTGGGAGTGTATTATTATTCGCAAGGCATTACTCGGAGGTTGTCAGTATTGGCAGGGAGTCACTCGGTCTACATCAAATATTTCGGGGTGGAATTGGGGGCAGGTGTTCCTGATAGTGTGTTAATATTGGCTAAGCATTATGTGTAGTGTGCCAGTATTTGCAGGTGGTCAGTAGGAGTGTGTCAATAATTGAAGGGGTCCTGGGAATGTGGGAATTGACTCAGCACTGGGGGCCACAGAAGGACCATTCACATCATGGTCCCTGCCAGGTTTCATCTAGGCTGTGAATCCTTCTATAATGCTACAGCAAACTTTCTGCTACCCAGATTGAGTGAGAGTCTGTGTGGAACAGTGGCAACGGAAGATGTAGCAACACAACAAGAAGACAGCATATCAGCATTACTAGTACCTGTAAGTGTGTCAGTATTTGGTCACTGGTTCATTTGAGTCACTGGCAACTGACTCCTACAACTGGTGATCAATGTCACAGGACCTCATGTCGCGTTTGCCGACGTCTTTAAAGCGGAGACATGGATGGTCGGTGGGTCTGATACCAGTGACGAGCTCGCTGTACAATGTGTTCTTGGGGATCCTCCCATCTTCCATGCGGCTCCTCCCATCTTCCATGCGGCTCACATGGCCAAGCCATCTCAAGCGCCACTGGCTCAGTAGGGTGTATATGCTGGGATTGTTGGCCGCCTCGAGGACTTCTGCGTTGGAGATACGGTCCTGCCACCTGATGCCAAGGATTCTCTGGAGACAGCGAAGCTGGAATGAGTTGAGACATCGCTCTTGGCTGACATACATTGCCCAGACCTCGCTGCCATAGAGCAAGGTACTGAGGACACAGGCTTGAAACACTCAGACTTTTGTGTTCCGTGTCAGTGCGCCATTTTCCCACACTCTGTTGGCCAGTCTGGACAGAGCAGCGGATGCCTTTCCCATGCATTTGTTGATTTCTGCATCGAGAAATAGGTTACTGGTGATAGTTGAGCCTAGGTAGGTGAACTCTTGAACCACTTCCAGAGCGTGGTCACCGATATTGATGGATGGAGCATTTCTGACGTCCTGTCCCATGATGTTCATTTTCTTGAGGCTGATGTCTAGGCCAAATTCGTTGCAAGCACCCACAAGTCTGTCGATGAGACTCTGCAGACACTCTTCTGTGTGGGATGTTAATGCAGCATCATCAGCAAAGAGGAGTTCCCTGATGAAGACCTTCCGTACTTTGGTCTTCGCTTTAAGACGGGCAAGGTTGAACAACCTGCCGTCTGATCTTGTGTGGAAGAAAATTCCTTCTTCTGAAGACTTGAACGCATGTGACAGCAGCAGTGAGAAGAAGATCTAAACAGTGTAGATGCGAGAACACAGCCCTCAGGATAGGAAAGGGGTCTGATGAGGCACCGCTTTGCTGAATTGTGCCTTTCATATTGTCATGGAATGAGGTGATGATACTTAGTAGCTTTGGTGAACATCCGATCTTTGCTAGTAGTCTGAAGAGACCACGTCTGCTGACGAGGTCAAAGGCTTTGGTGAGATCCATGAAAGCAACATAGAGGGGCATCTGTTGTTCGCGGCATTTCTACTGTAGCTGGCGAAGGGAGAACAGCATGTCAATGGTGGATCTCTCTGCTTGAAAGCCACACTGTGCCGCAGGGTAGACACGCTCAGCCAGCTTCTGGAGTCTGTTTAAAACGAATCGAGCGAAGACTTTCCCCACTATGCTGAGCAGGGAGATTCCACGGTAGTTGTTGCAGTCACCATAATCACCCTTGTTCTTATAGGGGGTGATGATATTGGCATCGCGCATGTCCTGTGGTACTGCTTCCTCGTCCCAGCACAGGCAAAGCTGGAGTGCTGCGAGTATAGCAGGTTTGGCACTCTTGGATTATTTCAGGGGTAATACCGTCCTTCCCAGGGGCTTTTCCACTGGCTAGAGAATCAATGGCATCACTGAGTTCTGATTTTGTTGGCTGTTCGTCCAGCTCATCCATGACTGGCAGAGTCCAGCTCATCCATGACTGGCTGCATTGAGGGCGGTATCAGTGACAACATTTTCCCTGGAGTACAGTTCTAGGTAGTGTTCCACCCAGCGGTCCATTTTCTTGCGTTGGTCAGTGATCATTTCCCCTGATTTAGACTTGGGGGTGGGGGGAGGGGTGGCGATCTTCTTGATGGTTGGCCCAAAAGCTCTCTTAATGCCATCATACATTCCTCTGATGTTTCCGGTGTCGTAGGCCAGCTGAATACGACTGCATAGGTTTTGCCAGTAGTCATTTGCACAGCACCTGGCCGATGGTTATATGTGGACTAAACCAACCTAATGATTGGCATTGGACATCATTCAAGTAATTGTCAATCTAAGCCATGTTTTGTTTCAAATACAGTCAGGCTATCATTTTATACTCAGTATAAAGTTTTTGGTTCTGAAGTTTTTTGTTTGCAATATTTTTGGGGTTGTGACTATGATGCATCCTTCACAACACAATGGGGCTTTCTGAAAAACACGTATTTATAACGCACAATATGCTTTGCTCCCAAGGGCTGTGTTGTAACAATGGTGATTTCTGAGGTCAAATGGCTCAGAGTGACGAAACTAAAAACAGTCAACCGTTGATAACCATTGATTACATTGTTATCAAAATAATTAACAACACTCAGAACTCTGAGAAACTCTGAATTGTTTCATCTCAGAAAAAATTTCAGACAATGTGCTTGGAAAAGTCAGATTGGATTACAGGCATACACTCAGAAAGATGCAACTACAAAATCGCCTTGGCAAATCTCTCTCTGTTTTTGTGTTTCTCCCAGGAGAT
This sequence comes from Heterodontus francisci, assembly GCF_036365525.1. Classification (NCBI taxonomy): domain Eukaryota; kingdom Metazoa; phylum Chordata; class Chondrichthyes; order Heterodontiformes; family Heterodontidae; genus Heterodontus; species Heterodontus francisci. The sequence goes on along the minus strand of NC_090377.1, from coordinate 18,907,364 downwards.
TTGTGGCTCTGGGGTGGGGCGTGGGTGGTTTGGGATGGAGAGGGTGTAGGAAGTGTCTAATCGTGATGCTCCAACCACCATGAGTGTGGGGTAGGCTTGATGGACAAGCTGGTCTTTTCCTGCCTGTCATCATGAATGGTCATATGAAGCTTCCGGAAACAAGAGAAGTGGTGGGCTCTCCGTCTCACTTTCCTGTGTATGTGTGTGCGATACTTTGACATGTGAACTCTGAAAGTAGTTTGTGCTTGGGGTGGAGTTCTGCTGTACATCACAAAAATAATTTACAAAGCACTTTTTAAATATATCTATATATATATATATGTCTATATGGTGACTAATGAATTAAAGGACTCAACTCCATCTGGCACTACGATATCTCAGAGCGCAAACATCTCCGGTGTTATTAAATTGCAAGGTTGTCGGTCGTTTCATATACCGAGTGCAAAAAGAACATGTATTATTGTTACAGAAATGTTGTTGAGGTCAAGTCATAGGATTAGACCCAAGATTTTCATAAAATAGAATTAAATAAAAGCAGTGAAAAATTACCATTATGCAGGAAATGACGACTATTAACTCTGGGAGCTTATTTTTGCATTGGTGTCAGGGATGTTGATGCTGCAATTTCCCAAATCCTGGATCCCAATTGCCACGTGTACCTCATATCAAGATCTACCCGCACCTTCTGACTGTAGCTCAGTGTGAATCGTTCCAGTCGACTTTCCTTGATTTAATAAATATATATCTGCTTGCTGCACACGCATATTCCATACATGTTCTATCAAATATGTACGGGTTGAATCTTGGCCTGTGCTTAGATAGTTGATTTCGACTGGGCTAGCAATAGGGCTACTAAAATTGACTTTAGCAGTTTTCACCAAGAGGGGAGAAAATGTCAGGAGTTGTTCTGCCATTCAATTAGATAATAGATATTCTGTATCTTAACTCCTTTTGCCCACCTTGGATCTGTAACCCTTACCTAACAAAAATTTATCAATCTCAGTTTTGAAATTTTCAACTGACCACATCCCAACGCCAATAGATTTTTGGAGGAGAGAGTTCCAGATTTTGACTACACTTTGTCTGAAGAAGTGCTCTGGACATCACCCCTGAATAGTCTAGCTCGAACTTTAAGGTTAAGCCCCCTTTGTTCTGGACTCTCACAATATCAAATCGATACATCATCTTAAACACCTCAATTAGGTCACTGCTTCATCTTCTATACAAGCCTACACTGTGCAACCTGGTCTCATATTTTAACCCTTTTAGCCCTGTTGGTAAAACAACCCAACAGTATTCCCTGTACAAACTCACAGGTGGACAGTGGCTTTGTATTTTAAAGTTCTCACCTTTATTTACAAACCTTTCCCTACCTCTGTAATATTCTCCGTTCTTACAACCCTTCTGCACACCTCCAACATTGGCCTCTTGCGCATCCCAGATTTTAATTGAGCTACGATTGGCAGCCATACCTTCAGCTCTTTAGACTCAAGTTCTGGAATTCCCTCCCTGAACTCTCCATCTCTCCATTTCTCTCTCCTCCTTTAAGACTCTCCTTGAAACCTCACACTTTGACCAAGCTTTTGATCACCTCTCCTAGTATCTCATTGTGAGACTCTGTCTCAAATCTTGTTCAGTAACACTCCGGTGAAGCACCTTGGGATGTTTTACTATGTTAAAGGCGCTATATAAATATAAGTTGTTGTTGATGTTGCATCTGGTGCTCGAGGATTGCTAGGACTGAGTCAGCACTGAATTGGTGGGAACAAAACTGGGTGGGAAAAACAGCAACAAGAACCAAACAGAAAATAAAACAGTAAATAGTTGCTTATTTTTCATGCAGTATATATAATGGTAATTTTTTTTCTCTTCTATCTTCATATAGAGTTTACAAAATTCTTATTTCTACTCCCCTGAGCTGACCTAGAGTTAGCAGGAAACAATAGGTTATATCCCTGTCCTGTTAAGGTGAAAACAAATGTAAACCAGTTGTTTGTCATGTGCCATGTACTTTGAACATAACGTTTGGCCATTTAGTCTGCAGAGTCTGGTGCTAACTCATATCACAGACAGTGAGTCCAGCTGTTAATGTTATTAATCTGCTGCTGTAACCGTAGTAATGAGGAGGGTCTGTATCACCGTCAGATGAAATACTCCTTCTTGCCTTCACTAATGGAGTCCTGGTAATTGGCATTGTTCTTCAGTGTGGTGTCGGCATTCTCAGCATATTCTGCCCCCTTTGATTCGTTGGTGCGGTATGTGCCTTTGTGTTTGTACAACAAGTGGCCCGTTACAGCAACGGTACAGAGGATGACAAAGATCACCAATGCTATCACACCTGTGAATTTTACAGGAAGAAGTGTTAGTAAAGACTTGCCACGTACTTACACACCAGAAACTATACATTTAGAGCACTACAACAATTAATTACTTTTATATAGCACTTTTAACGTAGTAAAACATCCCAAGGAGCTTCACAGGACTGTTATCAAACAAAATTTGACACTGAGCCACATAAGGAGATATTATGGCCGGTGACTAAAATTTTATTACAAGGAATTGAGTATAAAAGTAGGGAATAAAAACAAGAAATGCTGGAAATACTCAGCAGGTCTGGCAGCATCTGTGGAAAGAGAAGCAGAGTTAACGTTTCCGGTCAGTTACCCTTCTTCAGAACTGGCAAATATTAGAAATGTCAAAGGTTAGAAGCAAGTGAGGCGGGGGTGAGGCAAAAGATAACAAAGGAGAAGGTGTAGATTGGACAAGGCCACATAGCTGAGCAAAAGGTCATGGAGCAAAGGCAAACAAGATGTTAATAGTGTGTTGAAAGACAAAGCATTAGTACAGAGAGGGTGTTAACGAACTGAAACATATAAGATCCTGAGGGGTCCTGACAGGGTGGATGCTGAGAGGATGTTTCCCTTTGTGGGAGAGACGAGCACTGGGGGCCACAGTTTAAAAATGAGGATTCTCCCATTTAAGACAGGATGAGGAGAAAATTTTTCCCTCAGAGGGTCATTAGTCTGTGGAATTCTCTTCCCCAGAGGGTGGTGAAGGCTGTGCCATTGAATAATTTTAAGGCTGAGTTAGATAGATTCTTGATTGACAAGGGATTCAAAGGGTATACAGGAAAGTATAGTTGAGGTCACAATCAGATCAGCCATGATCTTATCAAATGGCGGAGCAGGCCCGAGGGGTCGAATGGCCTACTCCTGCTCCTAATTTGTATGTCTGTATGTACGTATGTTGTTTCTGTTGGTTATATCAGTCATATCTGGGTGGAATTGGCCGAACCTTTACAAAATCTCAGGGAATTATAAATGTAAGTTAGTTATGCCCAAAGCCACATATGCTCATGTTTTTCACGATTTTTTATGCGGGTTTAAGATTCAATTTATCCACCCTCAAAACTGTTCACATCCCTAAGTCGAAATTGCGAGATACCACCAACAGCACGGGTTTGGGAAGGTTTTGCCAATTGTGCTTATTTTCTTAGCCACACAAGCATATTTTAAAAGTCTTTCATATCGAAATAGAGTTAGTTTACTATGACTGGTGTAAAAGAATGAAACTATTAGATGGTTCAGTATAGTTTTCTTTAAGTCATTTTGAGTGATTTTAAATCAGGTTACTCACAGGTGGAAGAAATGCTATTTGTGCTGTTAAACCCATTTGCAGCTATATCAATAAATCTGTACCGGGTTTCAAATATATGGAGAAAACTTTCTAATGCAAATTAGAATAAAGAAACAATTACATTCTATGATGGTGTCCAATTGCGCTGGAAGATTTGCTCATGGAAGATCTTATGTTTATGATTTATGCAAATTAATTTTGGCAGTAACGTGAAATCTAGTCCAACCAGCCCTATTTCAAGTGCATTTTGGGCACAATTTCCCAATTGTTCTCAGAGGTGGAAAATCTAACCCCTGATGTTTTTGCAGATACAACAATCAAAATTCTTAAAAACGTCAGTTTTATTATCTCCATTGAGACCTATGAGCCTGGTCACCCCCAACCCCCCCAACCCCCCCCCCCCCCACTCCACCCAGGTTTCTCTTCAATATCCTTGCTGTTTGCTGAGATTGGAGAGTTCCCAGCTGAGAGTATGATTTCCCATGATCTATCCCAGGGAAGTACAGGGAAACATGAGCCAAACAATTACTTCTAGACCCATGAGTTCTACTGCCTCGAAGAACAAGGGAACAAGGGCAGAAAGAAAATTGGAACACCCCACTTGCAGGTTCCCCTCCAAGTCACGTACCATCCTGACTTGGAAGTATATTGCCACTCCTTCAGTGTCGCTGGGTCAAAATCCTGCAACTCCCTATCCAACAGCACTGTGGGTGTACCTACACCGCGCGTACTGTAACAGTTCAAGAAGGTAGTTCACCACCACTTTCTCAAGGGCTTTTAGGCACAGGCAATAAATGCTGGCATTGCCAGCAGCACTCACATCTCATAAATGAATAAAAGAAAAATTAGGATAAATGCTTAATATTTTATTTAGTGGCTCAAATATTGAGCCAAAGTTGAAAAAAGTGTTTTGCAGGAAATTTGAGGTATTATTTTTGTGTTTTGGACACCTTTTACAGGTAATACCTGTAATATTACAACTTCTAACATATTTTGACAGCTCCACTGTGACAATGTTCAGGGCGAATCAAAGTGTATGCTGAAGTATGGTTGGTATATCATGACAGAAGATGCCACTGTACATACAGGAAATATTTGAATGTGGGATTAGATGATGCACACTATCTATTCATCTCTGGAATCTGAGTTTGGGTCTATCCCAGATTAATGGTGTGAAGTCTCTTCTCCCTTCTGGCTGCCAGGGTTCAATGAAAAATGAACTTCAAGCAACTTAGTTTGAATTCTAGTAGGCACAGGGTTGCCAATGCTTCAGGATTGTCCTGGATTAATCTCCTGACACTGGAGGGAGGGGTTCAGATTTTTGGGACATTGGGACCGGTTCTGGGGGAGATGGGACTATTACAAATTGGATGGTCTACACCTGGGCCGGACTGGAACCAATGTCCTTGGGGGTGCTTTTGCTAACGCTGTTGGGGAGGGTTTAAACTAATGTGGCAGGGGGATGGGAACCAAATGAGGAGGTCAGTGGACAGTAAGGAGGTAGTAACTAAAGCCTGTAAGGAACTAGATAATGAAGTCAGCGTGACTAAAGGGAAGAGTAGGCAGGGAGCAGATGATGAACGCAAAGGGACTGGTGGTCTGAGGTGCATTTGTTTTAATGCAAGAAGTGTAGTAGGTAAGGCAGATGAACTTAGGGTTTGGATTAGTACCTGGGAGTATGATGCTTTTGCTATTACTGAGACTTGGTTGAAGGAAGGGCACGATTGGCAACTAAATATCCCAGGATATCGATGCTTCAGGCGGGATAGAGAGGGAGGTAAAAGGGGTGGAGGAGTTGCATTACTGGTCAAAGAGGATATCACAGCTGTGCTGAAGGAGGGCACTATGGAGGACTCGAGCAGTGAGGCAATATGGGCAGAACTCAGAAATAGGAAGGGTGCGGTAACAATGTTGGGGCTGTACTACAGGCCTCCCAACAGCGAGCGTGAGATAGAGGTACAAATATGTAAACAGATTATGGAAAGATGTAGGAGCAACAGGGTGGTGGTGATAGGAGATTTTAATTTTCCCAACATTGACTGGGATTCACTTAGTGTTAGAGGTCTAGATGTTGCAGAATTTGTAGGGAGCATCCAGGAGGGTTTTCCAGAGCAGTATGTAAATAGTCCAACTCGGGAAGGGGCCATACTGGACCTGGTGTTAGGGAATGAGCCCGGCCAGGTGGTTGAAGTTTCAGTAGGGTACTACTTTGGGAATAGTGATCACAATTCCGTAAGTTTTAGAATACTCATGGACAAGACGAGAGTGGTCCTAAAGGAAGAGTGCTAAATTGTGGGAAGGCCAACTATACCAAAATTCGGCAGGAGCTGGGGAATGTAGATTGGGAGCAGCTGTTTGAAGATAAATCCACATTTGATATGTGGGAGGCTTTTAAAGAGAGGTTAATTAGCGTGCAGGAGAGACATGTTCCTGTGAAAATGAGGGATAGAAATGGCAAGATTAGGGAACCATGGATGACAGGTGAAATTGTGAAACTAGCTGAGAGGAAAAAGGAAGCATACATAAGGTCCAGGCGGCTGAAGAAAGACAAAGCTTTGGAAGAATATCGGGAATGTAGGACCAATCTGAAACGAAGAATTAAGAGAGCTAAAAGGGGTCATGAAATATCTTTAGCAAACAGGGTTAAGGAAAATCCCAAAGCCTTTTATTCATATATAAGGAGCAAGAGGGTAACTAGAGAAAGGATTGGCCCACTCAAGGACAAAGGAGGAAAGTTATGCGTGGAGTCAGAGAAAATGGGTGAGATTCTAAACGAGTACTTTGCATCAGTATTCACTGAGGAGAGGGACATGACGGATGTTGAGGTTATGGATAGATGTTTGATTACTCTAGGACAAGTCGGCATAAGGAGGGAGGAAGTGTTGGGTACTCTAAAAGGCATTAAGGTGGACAAGTCCCCAGGTCCGGATGGGATCTATCCCAGGTTACTGAGGGAAGTGAGAGAGGAAATAGCTGGGGCCTTAACAGATATCTTTGCAGCATCCTTAAACATGGGTGAGGTCCTGGAGGACTGGAGAATTGCTAATGTTGTCCCCTTGTTTAAGAAGGGTAGCAGGGATAATCCAGGTAATTATAGACCGGTGAGCCTGACGTCAGTGGTAGGGAAGATGCTGGAGAAGATACTGAGGGATAGGATCTATTCCCATTTGGAAGAAAATGGGCTTATCAGTGATAGGCAACATGGTTTTGTGCAGGGAAGGTCATGTCTTACCAACTTAATAGAATTCTTTGAGGAAGTGACAAAGTTGATTGATGAGGGAAGGGCTGTAGATGTCATATCATGGACTTCAGTAAGGCGTTTGATAAGGTTCCCCATGGTAGGTTGATGGAGAAAGTGAAGTCGCATGGGGTCCAGGGTGTACTAGCTAGATGGATAAAGAACTGGCTGGGCAACAGGAGACAGAGAGTAGCAGTGGAAGGGAGTTTCTCAAAATGGAGACGTGTGACCAGTGGTGTTCCACAGGGATCCGTGCTGGGACCACTGTTGTTTGTGATATACATAAATGATTTGGAGGAAAGTATAGGTAGTCTGATTAGCAAGTTTGCAGACGACACTAAGATTGGTGGAGTAGCAGATAGTGAAGGGGACTGTCAGAGAATACAGCAGAATATAGATAGATTGGAGAGTTGGGCAGAGAAATGGCAGATGGAGTTCAATCCGGGCAAATGCGAGGTGATGCATTTTGGAAGATCCAATTCAAGAGTGAACTATACAATAAATGGAAAAGTCCTGGGGAAAATTGATGTACAGAGAGATTTGGGTGTTCTGGTCCATTGTTCCCTGAAGGTGGCAACGCAGGTCAATAGAGTGGTCAAGAAGGCATACGGCATGCTTTCCTTCATCGGACGGGGTGTTGAGTACAAGAGTTGGCAGGTCATGTTACAGTTGTATAAGACTTTGGTTCGGCCACATTTGGAATACTGCGTGCAGTTCTGGTCGCCACATTACCAAAAGGATGTAGATGCTTTGGAGAGGGTGCAGAGGAGGTTCACCAGGATGTTGCCTGGTATGGCGGGCGCTAGCTATGAAGAGAGGTTGAGTAGATTAGGATTATTTTCATTAGAAAGACGGAGTTTGAGGGGGGACCTGATTGAGGTGTACAAAATCATGAGAGGTAGAGACAGGGTGGATAGCAAGAAGCTTTTTCCCAGAGTGGGGGATTCAATTACTAGGGGTCATGAGTTCAAAGTGAGAGGGGAAATGTTTAGGGGGGATATGCGTGGAAAGTTCTTTACGCAGAGGGTGGTGGGTGCCTGGAACGGGTTGCCAGCGGAGGTGGTAGAAGCGGGCATGATAGCGTCTTTTAAGATGTATCTAGACAGATACATGAATGGGCAGGAAGCAAAGAGATACAGACCCTTAGAAAATAGGCGACAGGTTTAGATAGAGGATCTGGATTGGCGCAGGCTTGGAGGGCCGAAGGGCCTGTTCCTGTGCTGTAATTTTCTTTGTTCTTTTCTTTGTTCTTTGGTCCAAAACCCATAAGAAAAATAGTAGAGGAAATTAAAAAGTTATGTGTTCTCTTTAACTGGTTATAAAAATTTTGGCGATGGGGGCTTGTTGACTGGGTAGGTAAGAGGTCTTGTGATGAAAACTCTTGGAATATATTCAATTAGCGTTGGCAACCCTAAGAGATTACAGGACAATACTGACACAAAACTGTTGTGTTATTGATTTCTCAACACAAACGTGCCAATCTGAGGCTGAATGGTAGTTTGAATGAAGGGTTCTCTATCCCAAAATAACAGACTTACAGCAGAGCTCGAAGATACACGGGCTAATGTTGACTCACACTGCTCCTACCGCTATATCATATGTTAGCTTACATCACTTCCTGTGATGATGTATGCTGAACTATTTACATATTCAACAGTATGTTAGCGAATACTCAAAAAATTAAAGCATTATCACAACAATAATGTGATGCAAGCTGGGATCCGATCACTAATTGCCCTTTGACGGATAACTCGGGCTGAATCTTCTGTGCCCGCTGCAGAGGCCAGGTGATAAGAATGGCAGCCCGCCCCGTGCCGGCCACATGTTGATGAGCTACCGCAATCTTCCATGCAGTGGCTCATTTGAATGGCCGGGCAGGCTGCCCCCCCCCACCCCGATCATGTGGAAAGGGCGACCTGTCCATCCCCGGCAATGGCGTCAGCTGCCTGTGCGCAGGCACTGATGCCATGTTTAAAGGGCTTTGAGCCCTTCCATTAAGTTTAAAGATTTAAAGGTACAGTTTTTTAAAAAATCACATCAATTTTGCCGTTCTCCCACCCACCCCCCACCCCAATAACCATCAAGCTAATTACTTGCATCTCCCCCCAAAACTCTGGCCTTGTCCACCTGACCTTCCCTCACAAAGTGCATAAACTTTAACCTAAATCCCTTTCCACCATCCCCTTCACCAATGATGTAACTTTGACCCGTTGACCCCCAGTCCCACACTGAGAAACTTACTCCCTCCCCACCTCGTTTCCCCGGACGGGGATCTGAAGGCACGAGAGTGCTGGCCAGCAGCACAAAGCTCGCACCGGGGTAGATGGCGGGAACCTAAGTGTAATTAATTCATGAATTTAAATTTATTTAAATGGCGGTCCCAATGCCGAGTGGCGGGGGTGGGGGTTGGGGGGGTGGGGGAGCACCGTGAGGCCTTGCCACCACTGGCAATATCAGGCCAGGCCCTCCTGGCATTGGGGTGTATGGCAGCCCTTTCCCAGAGGCATTTTCAGGCCCCCACTTCCCCACCACGGACCCCGATGCTTGGGGGAAAACTAAATCCAGCCCCTCGTGTGGGAAATGGAAAAATTCACACATGGGTGCACTGCAACAATAATAACTCGCCTTCAGTGTAAAAATTGTCCCATTTTCTGTCCAAAGGGATGGTGGGCAGGGGGAGGAGAAAGTAGGAGAGGTGACTGGAAGAAGAGGTGGCTGAAAATGTTATCTTATTGACATTAGGCTTGAGGCTCACTATTGCTCCAAAGTCAAGGGAGCTTTATCGTGCTTGACTTAATTTTAACCTAGGAATACTCAACTCTGATCTCCACCAGTTACAGATTTTTCTTTTTACCCTCCGATGAACCAGCCTTAGATAACTGCGAGACCGATGATTTGGGAACCCAGCACAACCTGATCTCATCTTACCTCCAATGACCGCAGAGTCACTCCTTATTGCATTTGTTAGGAGCTTTCCCTCCTCAATGGCACCGGCGTGATCTGCAACACAAAGGAATGTTTCAATTACAGAAAGAAAACATTGCAAAGCTAAAACAGAAAACAAGGGCTGAGTTTTGCCACTGGACCCGACATCGAGACTGGTATTGGGTGCCGGTTCTGCCTGGGCGGGGATTGGCCGGCCATACGCAATCTTTCAGCAACCAGCCAATTAAAAGTGCGGAGGCAGGGGGGCCAACCACTAAGAGTGCAGAGGCGACATGGGAGGCGGCAAAAGCAGCCGCGGCTGATGCTGACATCATATTTAAAGGACTGCCAGGATTGCATGCAAGGGGGATTGCATGGAAACCTGAGAAGTTTGAGGAAACCTGCAGCCAGAATGGCAGAAGGAAGACCCCAGGTGGCCCCATGGTTCAGCAATGTTTCCCTGTAGGCAGGAAGTCCTCTTCCCCAGTGGCAGGAAGAGGAGACTGGCCTAACTGACCAAGCAAGCCTGGACGGCAACTGCAGAGGAGGTCAGCAGCTGTGGGGTTAAACCCCCGAGCCTGAATCCAGTGCCGCAAACGCATTATTCGTTTTGCCAAGGTGAGTACTCCATACCTCTTTTCCCTTTGGGGCTTGCACGTAATAGGGAGTGACCACTGGATCGGTGGCAATGGGGTCAGGAAGCAATATGTGGTGTCAGAGGTATGACTGCATCTCAGTGAGAAGCGCCCATCTGTCATTGCTGACCCCCACAAGGTCCCTTGAGAGTGGCCACATGCGGAAGACATTTGTGTGCCCCCATCACAAGGGAAGGGGGGAGAATAGGAGAGCGATAGTGATAGGAGATTCAATGGTTACAGGAACAGACAGGAGATTCTGTGGTTCCAAACGAGACTCCCGGATGGTATGTTGCCTCCCGGGTGCCAGGGTCAGGGATGTCTCGGATCGAGTCCACAGGATTCTTAAGGGGGAGGGGGAGCAGCCAGAGGTCGTGGTACATATCGGTACCAATGACATAGCTAGGAAAAGGGATGAGGACCTGAAAAGCGAATATAGGGAGTTAGGTTGGAAGCTGAAAGGCAGGACGAGCAGAGTAGTAATCTCAGGATTGTTACCGGTGCCACATGCTAGTGAGGCTAGAAACAGGGACCGAGTGCAGCTGAACACGTGGCTACAGAACTGGTGTAGGAGGGAGGGATTCAGATATGTGGATCATTGGGATACCTTCTGGGGAAGGTAGGACCTGTACAAGAAGGACGGGTTGCATCTGAACTGGAGGGGCACCAATATCCTGGGCGGGAGGTTTGCTAGAGCTCTTCAGGAGGGTTTAAACTAGTTTGGCAGGGAGATGGGAACCGGAGCCACGGATCACTGGATGGGGTAACTGTTGAACAGGCAGATACCGAGTGCAGAGAGTCTGTGAGGAAGGTTAGACAGTTGACATGGCAAAGTTTCAGCCAGTATGATGGGTTGAAGTGTGTCTATTTTAACGCAAGAAGTGTCAGGAATAAGGGTGATGAACTTAGGGCATGGATCAGTACTTGGAGCTACGATGTTGTGGCCATTACGGAGACGTGGATATTACAGGGGCAGGAATGGATGTTGGATGTTCCGGGGTTTAGATGTTTTAAAAGGAATAGGGAGGGAGGTAAAAGAGGTGGGGGAGTGGCATTGTTAATCAGGGATAGTATCACAGCTGCAGAAAGGGAGGTCGTTGAGGAGGGTTTGTCTACTGAGTCATGATGGGTGGAAGTCAGAAACAGGAAAGGAGCAGTCACTTTGTTGGGAGTTTTCTATAGACCCCCCAATAGCAATAGAGACATGGAGGAACAGATTGGGAGGCAGATTTTGGAAAGGTGCAGAAGTAACAGGGTTGTTGTCATGGGTGACTTCAACTTCCCTAATATTGATTGGAACCTCCTTAGTGCAAATAGTTTGGATGAAGCAGTTTTTGTCAGGTGTGTCCAGGAAGGTTTCCTGACTCAATATGTAGATAGGCCGACTAGAGGGAGACTATGTTGGACTTGATGCTTGGCAACGAACCAGGCCAGGTGGCAGATCTCTCGGTGGGAGAGCATTTCGGTGATAATGATCACAACTCCCTGACCTTTACTCTCGTCATGGAGAGGGACAGGAGCAGACGGGATGGGAAAATATTTAATTGGGGGAGGGGGAATTACAATGCTATTAGGCAGGAACTGGGGAGCATAAATTGGGAACAGATGTTCTCAAGGAAACGCACGACAGAAATGTGGAGGTTGTTTAGGGAGCACTTGCTGCGACTGCTGGATAGGTTTGTCCCGATGAGGCAGGGAAGGGATGGTAGGGTGAAGGAACCTTGGATGACAAGAGATGTGGAACAGCTAGTCAAGAGGAAGAAGGAAGCTTACTTAAGGTTGAGGAAGCAAGGATCAGACAGGGCTCTAGAGGGTTACAAGGTAGCCAGGAAGGAACTGAAGAATGGACTTAGGAGAGCTAGAAGGGGACATGAAAAAGTCTTGGTGGGTAGGATTAAGGAAAATCCCAAGGCGTTCTACACTTATGTGAGGAACAAGAGGATGGCCAGAGTGAGGGTAGGGCCGATCAGGGATAGTGGAGGGAACTTGTGCCTGGAGTCGGAGGAGGTAGGGGAGGTCCTAAATGAATACTTTGCTTCAGTATTCACTAGTGAGAGGGACCTGGTCGTTTGTGAGGACAGCGTGGAACAGGCTGATATGCTCGAACAGGTTGAGGTTAAGAGGGAGGATGTGCTGGAAATTTTGAATGATGTGAGGACAGATAAGTCCCCGGGGCCAGACGGGATATATCCAAGGATATTACGGGAAGCGAGGGAAGAGATTGCTGCGCCTTTGGCAATGATCTTTGCGTCTTCACTGTCCACTGGAGTAGTACCGGATGATTGGCGGGTGGCAAATGTTGTTCCCTTGTTCAAGAAAGGGAATAGGGATAACCCTGGGAATTATAGACCAGTCAGTCTTACGTCGGTAAATTATTGGAGAGAATTCTGAGAGACAGGATTTATGATTATTTGGAAAAGCATGGTTTGATTAGAGATAGTCAGCATGGCTTTGTGAGGGACAGGTCATGCCTCACAAGCCTTATTGAATTCTTTGAAGATGTGACAAAACACATTGATGAAGGAAGAGCAGTGGATGTGGTGTATATGGATTTTAGCAAGGCGTTTGATAAGGTTCCCCATGGTAGGCTCATTCAGAAAGTAAGGAGGCATGGGATTCAGGGAAAGTTGGCTGTCTGGATACAAAATTGGCTGGCCCATAGAAGTCAGAGGGTGGTAGTAGATGGAAAATATTCAGCAGGGAGCTCGGTGACCAGTGGTGTTCCACAAGGATCTGTTCTGGGACCTCTGCTCTTTGTGATTTTTATAAATGACTTGGATGAGGAAGTGGAAGGCTGGGTTAGCAAGTTTGCCGATGACACTAAGGTTGCTGGCGTTGTGGATAGTGTGGAAGGCTGTTGTAGGTTGCAACGGGACATTGACAGGATGCAGAGCTGGGCTGAGAAGTGGCAGATGGAGTTCAACCTGGAAAAGTGTGAAGTGATTCATTTTGGAAGGTCGAATTTGAATGCGGAATACAAGCTTAAAGACAGGATTCTTGGTAGTGTGGAGGAAGAGAGGGATCTTGGGGTCCATGTCCATAGATCGCTCAAAGTTGCCACCCAAGTTGATAGGGTTGTTAAGAAGGCGTATGGTGTGTTGGCTTTCATTAACAGGGGGATTGAGTTTAAGAGCCGCGAGGTTATGCTGCAGCTCTATAAGGCCCTGGTTCGACCACACTTGGAATATTGTGTTCAGTTCTGGTCGCCTCATTATAGGAAGGATGTGGAAGCTTTAGAGAGGGTGCAGAGGAGATTTACCAGGATGCTGCCTGGACTGGAGGGCATGTCCTATGAAGAAAGATTGAGGGAGCTCGGGCTTTTCTCATTGGAGCGAAGAAGGATGAGAGGTGACTTGATAGAGGGGTACAAGATGATGAGAGGCATAGAGTGGATAGTCAGAGACTTTTTCCCAGGGTGGAAAGAGCTATCACCAGGGGGCATAATTTTAAGGTGATTGGTTTAGAGATACAGCACTGAAACAGGCCCTTCGGCCCACCAAGTCTGTGCTGACCATCAACCACCCATTTATACTAATCCTACACTAATTCCATATTCTTACCACATCCCCACCTGTCCCTATATTTCCCTACCACCTACCTATACTAGGGGCAATTGCTAATGGGCAATTTACCTATCAACCTGCAAGTCTTTGGCATGTGGGAGGAAACCGGAGCACCTGGAGGAAACCCACGCAGACACAGGGAGAACTTGCAAACTCCACACAGGCAGTACCCAGAATTGAACCCGGGTCACTGGAGCTGTGAGGCTGCGGTGCTAACTACTGCGCCACTGTGCTGCCCGGGTTTCGGGGAGATGTCAGAGGTAGGTTCTTTACACAGAGAGTGGTGGGTGCGTGGAATGCGCTGCCAGCGGTGGTAGTAGAAGCAGATACATTAGGGGCATTTAGGCGACTCTTGGATAGGTACATGGATGATAGTAGAATGAAGGGTAGGTAGTTAGTTTGATCTTAGAGTAGGTTAAAGGTTCGGCACAACATCGTGGAAAATGCAGAAACAGCGTGAAGACGATGTCTCAGTCCCGATTTTACGCTCCCCCCCATTCCTCCGCCACCTCCAAGCCCTCCCCAAAGGGCCCAGATAATTCCGGCCCCCAAGTCTCCACAGCAAGCCCTCTAATATGGTCATGTTAGATTGTCTTGGTCAGAACCACCACCCCCCCCTCCCCCCCCGCTCTGGAGGACTGCATTCAGCTCCAGGTATGAAACTTCAGAAAAGAAATAACCAGAGTTATACCAGAGTTTAAAGAGTAAAGTTATGAGGACAGGTTGCATAAATGTTTTCTCTTGAGTTTAAAGGATGAAAATATAATTGAGGTATCTAAAAAGATTAAACAGGGTAGATACCAGAGAAACTATTTCCTCTTGTTGGGGAATCCAACACAAGACAGCACTTTTCTTAAAAGCTAGGCCATTTAGGAAGCATTTTTTTTTTCACACAAAGGGTAATAGAAATTTATAATTGTCTCCTGCAAAATTCAGTGAATGTGAAATCGTTGGAACATAGATCAACAGATTTGCATTTGGCAAGACTTATGGTGCAAAGGTGGGTAAATGGAGTTGAGGTACAGATCAGCCATGATTTAACTGAATGGCAGAACAGGTCTGAGGGACTGAATGGCCTAGTTTTGTTCTCAACTCTTTTGTTCCTTTCCAAACTGCTAAAGAAATACTTGCGTTTATATAGCTCCTTTCATGTCCTCAGGTAATCCCAAAGTGCTTTACAGTCAATGAATTGATTTTATTTTCTTATAACATTGACGACCCTTTCAAGAGTGCTTCATTAACTGCAATGCGCTTCGGGATGCGCTGAGGTCATAAAAGGCAGTATACAAATGGAAGTTCTTTCTCTCCTTCTGTGCTCTATTGTTATAATGTCAAATAGTTATTGTATTTCAATCTCTTAAGCATCGTTTCAAACTATGACTTCAAGATGGCGTTCCTTTCAAAAATAATAATTTTGTAACTATTTTTCTTCAATTGGCGACATAATGGATTGGTCATAGACTAATCTGTGGAAAATGTTGTTAAAAGTCAACTTTTCTTTGAAACAGGAATGGGAAAGTAAGGATAAGGAACCATTCAGCACTCTGGTGGCCTGCATCATAGGCCGACGAAAAATACAAACTGATGTTTTGCCTTTGAGGTTTATAATTTTATGGAAAAAAAGGAGCACTGGGATTAATTACAGTAATCAAGCCATTATATTTCTTCTTCAAGGCTGGTGCAGAGATACAGGGAATGCTGTCAAGGCATACAGTTGCCATTGTGTCCAATTAATCATAGGGTGTACAGTAAAACAGACATTGCAATGTTGCAAATCACTCAGAAACAGCACATCTATGAAGAAAGAAAGACTTGTGCTTGCAAAGACTTGAAAACACAGCAGTCAGTTTGTGCACAGCAAGCTCCCACAAACAGCAATTAACTTAATTACCAAAAGATCTGTTTTAGGTGTTGGTTGAGAGAAAAATATTGACCAGACCCACTCTCTGATTTTCTTCAAATCTTGTCTTTTAAATCTACCTGACAGAGTAGACAGGGCCTTCACAGAATTGTTACAGTGCAGAAGGAGGCCATTCGGCCCATCGTGTCTGCACTGGCTCTCCGAAAGAGCAATTCACTTAGTGCCACTTCCCTGCCCTCTCCCCCTAACCCTGCACATTCTTCCTTTTCATATAACTGTCTAATTCCCTTTTGAATGCTTCAATTGAACCCGCCTCCACCACACTCTCAGGCAGTGTATTCTAGATCTTAAACACTCGCTGAGTGTAGGTTTTTCCTCAGGTCACTTTTGTTTCTTTTACTAGTTACTTTAAATCTGTGCCCTCTCGTTCTCGATCCTTTCATGCGCAGGAACAGTTTCTCTCTATCTCCTCTGTCCAGATCCCTTATAATTTTGAATACCTCTATCAAATCTCCTCTCAGCCTTCTCTTCTCCAAGGAAAACAGTCCTAACTTATCCAATCTATCTTCATAACTAAAGTTCCTCACGCTGGAACCATTCTCCTGAATCGTTTCTGTACTTTATCTAATGCCTTAACATCCTTCCTAAAGTGTGTGTCCGGAACTGGACGCAATACTCCAGCTGAGGCCGAACTAGTGTCTTATACAAGTTCAACATAACCTCCTTGTTCTAGTACTCTATGCCCCTGATAATAAAGCCTTGGTTTAACATCTCATGCAAAAGATGGCATCTCCGACAGTGCAGCAGTCCCTCAGTCCTGAGTGTCAGCCTAGATTTTGCATTTTGGGGTCCTGAACCTCACACTGTGTCGGGAGCAGTCACCCAGCAGTGGTTTTCCCTAAACTGGCCAATTAGAGGGCATGCTCACTGTCCAATTAAGGATGATGGGCAGGCTCTCGAAGCTGGAAGATCAATAGGAGGCCCTCCTGCTCAGAAAGAGCTGCAGCTTGTGGGCAGGCAGCTCTTCTGCCCCCAATCCTGCCTCTGGGAAAATGGTTCTGGGGCAGGTTGGAAGTGGCACATTGGCCAGTGGTGTGAAATGACGCCTCCGTTCTCGCTCACAGATCGGGTCAAAAATTCTGCCCCAGGCCTCTGGAGTGGGACTTTGAATGCACAACCTTCTGAGTTCTGAATCAGTGACATGAGTGCTACTCACTGAGCCACAGCTGATACCTTGATAAAGTAAATGAATAACCTGAGACAGCAGTTGCTTTGCTTAATTTCCAGGCATGTAACACCATCTTTAACATCCATCCAAGCACACAAACAAATAACACATCTTAAAATCTTAGCCAAAGCATGGCACCTCTGACATGCAGTACTCTCACAGAGCTGCACTGGGAGTAGCTTAGAGTATAATAGTCTAGATCAGGGTGGGGCTTAATGCTACAACCTTCCATGAATGAAACCGAGCTGAGACCAAGGGGCTGGATTTACAATCTGGGGTCGGGAACCCGATGCCCAGATCATTACCGGATCCCGATCCCGCACCATGTCTGTGTTGGTGACGCGACGCTATTTTAATATGCAAAGCCCCTAATTAGGCCGGAGGTGAGCTTGGCGCCCAATTAGTGGTGCAGGGCACTGGCTGGAGGTGGGAAGTGGCTCTGGAGTGCAATGTTCAAAGGCAGACGGCAGCCATGACTGGGCTGGACATTGCCTTGCAGATTGGAGCAGGCAGGACAGCAGAAGGCCAGCAGCCTCACAGTGCAGACAAGTGGCTAAATGGTTAATCACAAGATACTTGACCTGCTCTGCTCAAGCGATGCTAACTTTGTGCCACCCTTGAACACTTCAGTTTGAATAGCCTTTTTTATTCACCACTCGAATTCAGTAGAATCACCACAGTACTCCTGACAGGAGTGCACTAACGGGTCCTAGACCATTCGCTATTCCCATTCACTGCTTTGAAAATTTCCTTCTGGACCTCTCCAGCCTGTTAACAAGAGCTTCAATGAGCTTAATCACAATTAATTGGAGGCAAGTGAGATTCCGGCTCCCTCTTCCCTGCCCTCACTTTGAAAATTGCAGCGCGTCCTGGAGATGTCAGAAGACTGACACGCCATCCAGGAGCGATATTTTCAGAGTGCCTTCTCAGCCAACCTTGCCCCTACAGCACAAGTACTGTCTCATCGCACACTAACTATCTAAAGATGCATCTCATACCAAGATTGTTTTTGTAAAATCAAACAGTTACAAAGAAATGCCAATTTCTTTTGAAGTCTGTTCCATTTCTGTTGGCTTTTGGAGAAAGCTTTTAATTAAACATTGAATATTGATAACTTCACTGAGGGAACACATTCAGGAGCTGGAACTGTAAATTACAAAAGGATATAGAGGCACTGGAAAAAGTGCAAATAAGATTTGCAAGGATTATATCAAACTGAGAAGTTATAACCAGAGGCCAGCAACGGACACCAGTGTCCGTGGTGAAAAATTTGGAGGTCCAAGGTTGCCATCCGGCCTGCCAATCCACTGACTCACAGTGGGCTGTCCCTGGCTTGGTTTCAATTGACAGCTCTCCTAGTAAAGTGTACATCAAGTGGAGGGGGTAGGTGGAACTGTGTCTGATGGATGGCAGACATCTGTCTGTGATTGGTCAGTGTCTGTGACTGACAGCAGGCTGCTGGGCGGGATGAGTGCTAATTGGCGTTTTGCAGCGCAGGCGCGCTGGGATCGGCCGCTCCGGGATCGGCCGCTCCTTCTGTTTTCGTGTGGTTCGGGGAGTGAGTGGGAATGGCTGCTGTAGGGGAAGAGGGACACTGCGGCTGTCAGGAGAGCAGGAAGCGGGCCAGCACACAGCCCAGAGGCGTGGTGCAGCACGGAAGGAGCAAGCTGAGAGTCAGGCTGCCCTTTAAACAAGCGCCAACCCAGGGAGTGAGGAGGGGGGCAGAGGGGGATGGACACACAGTGGGGAGAAGAGGGGATTGACACAGAATGGGGGGCAGAGGGGGATGGGCACATGGAGGGAGAGGGGGATGGTCACGGGGGAGGAGAGGGGGATGGACACATGGGGGGAGAGGGGGATGGACATGGGGGAGGGGAGAGGGGGAGAGGCGGATGGACACAGAGTGGGGTGATGGACACATGGGGGAAAGGGGGATGGACACAAAGAGGGAAGAGGGGGATGGATGCAGAGGGGAGAGAGAGATCACGACCGCTCCTGACAGATGGACATCTATCCATATTCTCTGGATCAAGTGTGCGGGCAGACATTGACTACTTGTGCAAGCAAAAACAATGCCAGGTATCTCACTAAATAGGGAGAAATGTGTTTTACATTGGACTGTGTTTTGATGGCATTAAGCTGGCTATACACTTTATATACAGATTAATTGTCCCCACACCCTTGGCTGAGTCACTAATTTTGTTAAATGTCCTTGGTGCAACATGTTGGTGCCTGGTTATAACTGAACAGGCTGGAACTCTTGGCTCTAGAAAAGAAAAGGAGTGACATAATAGAGGTCTTTAAAATCATGTAGGGGGCTTGATAGGGTATACGTAGAGAAAATGTTTCTACTTGTGGAGGGAGCTCAAAATTCGGGCCATAAATATAAGACAGTCACAAATGAATGTAGTAGGGAATTCAGGAGCAATTTCTTTACCCAGAGAGTCGTCTTGCTAACACATGGAGTAGTTGAGGCAAATGGCACGGATGCCTTTAAATTTAGACCAGCCGATAAAGTCAGTAACCAGGCATGTGTCTGTATGTTAATTCAGCTCCTTCAGATTCAACATTTGTGATACAATGCGTATCCTTGGCAAAAGGTATTAGGTATTTTATCCAGTTTCCGTTATATCAGAAGATAGATTATTTACCGAACCAAAGAAATCCAAACTCCAACCCAATTCAGTAAGGTAATATTAAGTAGACTGCCATTCCCACTCCAGAGACTTGACCAGAAAAATCTGGGCTGAAACTCCAGTGCAGTGCAGTATTGAGGGAGTGCTGCACTGTCAGAGGTGCCATCTTTCAGATGAGATGTTAAACCGAGGCCCCATGTGGACATAAATGATCCCACAGCACTATTTCGAAGAAGAACAGGGGATTTATCCCCAGTGTCCCCGCCAAAGTTTATCCCTCAATTAACATCAGAAAAACAAATTATTAGGTCATTATCATATAGCAATTTGTGGGAGCTTACTGTGTTAAAATTGGTTGCCATGTTTCCTACATTACAGCAGTGATTTCATTGGCTGTAAAGCACTTTGGAACATCCTGAGGTTGTGAAATGTGCTATGTGAATGCAAGCCCTTCTTTCTTTCTAGATCAGGAATTGGAGTATTGGAGCTGCAGAATCATTGGACACCATCAGATAGAGCTATTGCATATTGGAATTCCAATATTATTGAATACCCACTGGGGTGAAAGCATGCTTTATAATCCATTAAAGTGAAGGAACTATTGACTTTCTAATTGCAATCTGTCTGCTAGATTTGCCTAAGGTAATCGATATGTTTATTAATACCCTAAGTCAGTCATGCTATTTTTCAGTGAATCTGGGTCCATTAGCATTTGGGGAAAACATTACTTTGTTGTACATTATATATAGAAGGGTGACCAAGGGGTTTATGATGATGAAAGGAGTCGACAGGGTGGATTCATTGGTGAAGAATCCTGAACAAAGGCCCCACATACTTAAAATTGGAGTTAGGCCATTTGCAGTGAAATCAGGAAGCACTTCTTCATACAGAGTATGATAGAGATCCCCCAAAGGGCTGTGGATTTTAGGGTTTAATTGAATGTTTTAAGGCTATGTTTGGTTGTTTTTTATTGGGTAAGTGTATCAAGGGAATCAGCACTTTGCTAAATATTTAAATATCATCGTGGCCGGCATCAAAAATTAGAGAGGAGGGAAATTGCAGATTAGTAATTTGATTCAGATTTTAAATTTTAAATGCATCATAGCCTTGCATCTTTCAAAGGTATGAGATCCACTCTCCATTCTATAGATTTGTACTCATCTCAAACCCAAGCCATGCAGCTAAAATGACAAAATACTAGCACAGTGCCTCACCCAGTTCCTCTAATGCTCTTCCTTGCAGAAATGCATAGAACTGAAGAGTTAAGTCACATCATTGCCTGGTAATGAGGGTACCATAACTTTACAAGCCACCATAAAGTAGATACGTGCTATCTTCTCAGCTGGCATCGAACGACATCTGCTCATTGTGGCTGTGGATTCAAGTCCTACTCCAGAGAATTGAGTACAAAATCTAAGCTGACCCTTCCGTGCATTACTGAGGGAGCGCTGCGCTGTTGGAGGTGCCATGTTTTGTTTGAGACATTAAACAGAAGACCTATCAGCGCTCTCAGATGGAGGTAAAAGATCCCATGACACTATTTTGAAGAACAGCAGGGGAGGTATCCCTTGTGTCCTGGCCAATCTTCATCAGCAAAACAGATTATCTGGCCAGCATCGCATTGCTGTTTGTGGGATCTTGCTGTGTACAAATTGGCTGCCAAGTTTCCTACATTACAACAGTGATTATGCTTCGAAAAGTAATTCATTGGCTGTAAAGTGCATTGGGGCTTCCTGGGGCAATGAAAGGCGCTATAAAATTGTAAGTCTTTTTTTTCTTCTTTTCACTTCTATACTTTTATTCAGAATATCATGTCATTCCTTTCAGCTGTAAAGATTTCCTAAATGTTCAGCACAAAGAATCTCCAGTGTTCCCTTATCTACAGATATCTCCCAGGTGTCTGATATTCTTTTCCTGACTCACTTACCAAAGTGATGTTTCATTTTAAAGTGTCACAGACTTGTTATCATTCAACAAATGCAAGAAATAAAGTTGTGCGTACTTTAATTCCCTGTCATGTTTATTCCCATCTTTCGCAAGTTGCAAAATTTGCAAGCCTTGAGCCAAAGAGTAGAGTTAGGAACATAAGAACATAGTAGCAGAAGCAGGCCATTCAGCCCATTGAGCCTGCTCTGCCATTCAATACGTTCATGGCTAATCATCTACTTCAATGCCTTTTTCCCACACTTTCCTCATATCCCCTTCTGTCATTTGTATTCAGAAATCTGTCAGTCTCTGCTTTAAACATACTCAATGACTGAGCTTCCACAGCCCTCTGGGGTAGAGAATTCCAAAAATTCACAACCCTCTGAGTAAAGAAATTTCTCCTCATCTCTCCCCTAGGTGGCTTCCTCCTCATTTTGAAATTGTGTCCTCTGGTTCTAGACTCCCCAACCTGGGGAAACATCTTAGCTGCATCTACCCTATCTAATCCTTTTAAAGTATTTTGCAGGTTTCAATGAGATCACCTCTCATTCTTCAAAACTCCAGAGAATACAGGCCCAGTTTCCCCAATCTCTCTTCATAGGACAGACCCGCCATCCCGGGAACAAGTCTGGTAAACCTTCTTTGCACTCTCTCTATGGCAATAATATTCTTCCTAAGGTAAGGGGACCAATACTGCACACAGTACTACAGTTGCAGTCTAACCAAGCTTCTATACAATTGAAGCAAGACTTCATTACTCCTGTAATCAAATCCTCTTGCAATAAATGCCAGCATACCATTAGCCTTCTTAATTGCTTGGTGCACCTGCATGTTAGCTTTCAGTGACTTATTGACAAAGACACCCAGGTCCCTTTGTACATCTACACTTTCTAATCTCTTACCATTTAAGAAATACTCTGCACATCTATTCCTCCTACCAAAGTGGATAAACTCACAATTCTCCACATTATATTCTATCTGCCGCGTCCTTGCCCATTCACTAAGTCTTTCCAAATCCTCTTGAAGCTGCTTTGCATCTTCCTCACAACACACATTCCCACCTAGTTTTGTGTCAAATGCAAACTTGGAAATACTACATTTGGTCCCCACATCCAAATCATTGATATATATTGTGAACAGCTGGGGCCCAAACCCAAGCTGTACCTCACTAGTCACAGCCTGCCAATGCGAGAATGACCCATTTATTCTCTGTTTTCTGCCTTTAATCCATGCCAGTATATTACCTCCTATCCCATTTGCTTTAATTTTGCTAACCAACCTCCTGTGGGGAACTTTATCAAAGGCCTTTTGAAAATCCAAGTATACCATGTCCACCTTTATCCCTTTATCAATTCTGTTAATAACGTCCTCAAAAAACTCCAACAGGTTTGTCAAACATGATTTCCCATTCATAAATCCATGTTGACTATGCCCAATCAGATCATTATTATCCAAGTGTCCATTTATCACATCTTTTAGAATAGATTCTGGCATATTTCCCAACGACTGATGTAAAGCTAACAGGTCTGTAATTCCCTGTTTTCTCTCTCCCTCCCTTCTTAAATAGTGGGATGACATTTCCGACCTTCCAATCTGCAGGAACTGCTCCAGGATATATAGAATTTTGGAAGATGATCACGAATGCATCCACTATCTCCATAGCTACCTCTTTCAACACTCTGGGATGTAGAATATCAGGTCCTGGGGACTTAGCAACCTTCAGCCCCATTAATTTCTCCAATACAACTTTCCTACTAATACTAATTTCCTTCAATTCCTCATTCCCCCTAATCCTTTGGATCTCTAATTCTGGGAGATTTCTTGTATCTTCCTCAGTGAAGACAGACACAAAGTAATCATTTAGCTTCTCTGCCATTTCTCTATTCCCCATTATAAATTCTCCTGACTCTGCCTGTCATGCTATACCCCCACCTGCCAAAAATGAGGCATATTAATTTTGTCATATGAACATTGATTTGAAAACTGTTGCTGAAATGAGGAAAAGATTTGTTCAAAAAAATCACCAGGACCCTGGCTGGAAAGACATTTGCATATTAACAGACAGTGCTTGTGGAGACAAAGGGGTTACTTCCCTTATCCAATTTAACCCGCAATGGACTTTGAGCACCAGGTATTGTGTGTAAGAAGAGACATTCCAGGGTCGGCTAAGACCAGAGAATCCACAAACAGACGTGGTCAGACCAGCTGGTTACATGACTAGCCTGTTTGACAACCAGTTTTTTTCCGAATTGTACAAACAGTTTGAACTCAGTGTCTGTTTGCTCCTGGACTGAAAAGACCTCTCCTTGCTGGCTCACCACAGCCTCTCCTGGCTCTTCCCCTCTTTCTCACAGAACTCCAAATCTACTGAAGACACATGTGAACCCCAAGAGAGAAAAGTCTCCTCCAGTGAACAAGGTTTAAGAAGAATACTGGGCCCCAAGGAAAAGCAAGATCTACCTACAATCAAGGACTCTACAGTGAGCTCAAAGATCTGTAACGAAAACCCTCTTCAGAGATTGCCTCAAGCTTTTCCACTTTATTTTCTTATGCTCTTTTCTGTCTTTATCTGCATGTGTGTATCGCGTATATGTGCTAACGTGGGCGCGTCATGTATCCATAGGTGTTAACTGAATTAGAGTTTAAGTTTAATAAATTTCAACCTTTCTTCTTTAAACCTAAGAAAACCTATTTGTGCTGGTTTCTTTGTCTTATAATTGGAAAGCGGTGAACAAGGATTCACCAAGGGGGAGCTAAAAACACGGTGTTTTAAAAATTAAACCCTGTTACGGTAAGACCAGGCAAAGGCTGAGAGGGAACCCTAAGACCCCTTTCTCACCTGGTCGTAACACTGCCTGTAATGGACCCACATTTGCCTTAGCCGAACGTTTCCTTTTCAGTTATTCCTTTATCTATATCTCCAGGATACAACATTTTTTTCTTCACTTACATCATTTCTTCTTAAGCAGCATTGATGGGTCTAACTGTCTGTAAACCTCTGCATGTTGTTGGAAGGGTCCAATGTAAAGTGAGTTCGACAGTCTCAGTCCAACTGTTTATGGTCTTGAGCCGTAGCACAAAACTGCCCATATCAATTAGAAAGCTCTCTTTGTTGTGTTAGGATCCTTCCATGGCCTCACCCCCTCCCTATCTCTATAACTCCTCCATCCCTACAACACTCCAAAAACTCTGTGTTCCTCCGATTCTGGCCTATTATGCATCCTCCCACTTCCTCCATTCCACCAATGGTGGCCATGCCATCAGCCGTTTAAATCCTAAACTCTGGAATTCCTTCCTTGAACCTCTCACCTCTCTTCCTATCTGTTCTCCACTAAGACCCTCCTTAAAACCTATCACTTTGACCAACCTTTGGCCACTTGTCCTAATGTCTCCTTCTTTGGCTCAGTATTTTCTTTTTGCCTGTGAAACACCTTGAGATGTTTTACTATGTTAAATGTGCTACCTAAATGCAAATTTGCTGCCATTGTTGTAATTTGTGCTCAGTTAATAATCAAGCTGCAGGCTGATTGATGAAATGGGAAAAATGACACATGGTGAGGTCGAGGGCTTTCTGGAAGTCGGGGCTATGGCCTGATGCTGTGTATACAGCAGACACAGCTTTATTCTGCATGGAACCATTCTTTACCTGACCTGGGAGTGTAGGACACTAGCACTACATGTCTGAAGTGGGAAATGCCCCATCCTTCAGTACAAATATCTCTCATCATGATTGTCAAAAAAAATAAAAAATAAAAATTGAATTGACTTTTTCTACTTCATGTGGCTGGTGGCTGTTATCTTCACCAGTAGATAGCAAACTCCTCAGCACGCTATGTATTTTAATACATTATCCCAATTCCTTTCAGACAGCTGAGTATACAACATTGCATGAAAACCTAACACCATGGTTGAGAGTCTCCAAAACAAACTCAGGAGAATCTGCATCATTACAGCTTCCATTTGCAGTTCAAAATCTTTCCCAGTATTTGCCCAAACCACAGAATCATAGAAGTTTTACAGCACACAATGATGCTATTTGATATGATCACTAGGCTCCCATATTCATGAATTCTAACTTTGTTCCCCACCAGCAACATTTTAAAGATGACAGGCAAAATCTTCTGGATTAGGAGATGAAAGGTGATTCGCACGGAGCAATGGTGTTTCGAAGCATATCTACATTCTGTGCTACATACAAGAGATGCTGCTGCACATTCATCAAAACATATCAGGAGAAAAAGAGGACCTTTGGCCAATTACAGAGAAGACTATTGTTCAACCAAAGGATTATTAGAGCGAGGAATTAGAAATTAGGTTATTGAAGCAGAGGTGAGTCACAACATTAAAGAGGGACGTAGAGAGAAAAAAAATAAAGAGTGCAATGAATAATACAGCATAGAAGGTGGACATTCGGCCAATCATTCCTCTTCCGGCTTCGTTCATACAACTCCTGTGCATATTCAAGTCACATGTCAGATTTATCTACTCTAATCCCATTTCCTCAAGCTGAGTGAACATAGTCCATACAGGCATGTGGGTTGAATGGCCTCCTTCCGTGCTGTACCATTCAATGATTCCTTATAGTCTTTCATATGTTTTCACTAAGCCTCTGTTTAATTTTGAGTCACTCTGCATCAATAGCCTAATTTCTAATTCTATACTCTTCCAATCCTTTGAAAAACATTTTTCTCAATTCCTTTCTGCCTCCAGAAACCAATTGCTTATTTATGCCATCAAGAGAATTACTCAGTGTGTCTGATTATTCTTGAAATAATCAAATTTTTGAACAAATCATCTTTCCTTCTGTGCAGTTATTCACCCAAGAAAGCAAGTTTTGTCTTAGTGTTTCTTTGCCTATAATTGATATTTTGAATCTGTTTGAAACACACTGCAATTTATCATGTATGCCGATAGTACCAGTGGAAGAGAAGATGGTGAGCATTGTAATTCAATAATTTATTGATTGATTTATTGATTCATTTCATTCCATCTTCGCTGCCTCCGGAAAATCCTTGGCATCAGGTGGCAGGACCGTATCTCCAACACAGAGGTCCTCTAGGCGGCCAACATCCCCAGCATATACACCCTACTAAGCCAGCGGCGCCTGAGATGGCTTGGCCATGTGAGCCGCATGGAAGATGGCAGGATCCCCAAGGACATATTGTACAGCGAGCTCGTCACTGGTACCAGACCCACCGGCCGTCCATGTCTCTGCTTTAAAGACGTCTGCAAACGCGACATGAAGTCCTGTGACATTGATCACAAGTCGTGGGAGTCAGTTGCCAGCGATCGCCACAGCTGACGGGCAGCCATAAAGGCGGGGCTAAAGCGTGGCGAGTCGAAGAGACTTAGCAGTTGGCAGGAAAAAAGACAGAAGCGCAAGGGGAGGGCCAACTGTGGAACAGCCCCGACAACCAATTTTATCTGCAGCACCTGTGGAAGAGTCTGTCACTCTAGAATTGGCCTTTATAGCCACTCCAGGCACTGCTGCACAAACCACTGACCACCTCCAGGCGCTTACCCATTGTCTGTCAAGACAAGGAGGCCAAAGAAGAAGAAGGATTGATTGCAATATTTATAGAAACCTCCTTTGCATAAGTTAGACAATTGGCTGCTATCAGTGAGATGGTGGCTGGCATTCATGAAACTATAAGCCAGCCAAATGCCAGCTGCCCAAAAGTGCCCAATAAGCCAAAGGCACTGCACTCCAGTGTATTTTGGAGAGGGCAATGCTTTGAGTAAGTTTCTCTACAAATGCAATTGTTGATTTAAAGAGTCAGCACCTTCAGGAGAACAGGGGAAAATAATTTGGAAAAGAGGACGGGGGATAGTATAGCCAGGCGAGGAGTTTCTGAGATGACTGATAATTTAACTGCTGATATTCTTTTAGATAGGGTTGGATTTTCAATGCGGGTCAGGAACCTGACACCCGGATACTTTCCGGATAATTTAGTGGCGCTGAGCTCTGCCAGGAGGTGGGAGCTGCCTGCTGAGCATGATTGGCAAAGGCAGACGACAGACATGATGGGGTCTGCCGCTGCCTTGCAGAATAGAGGAGGCAGGAAATCGGAGGGTCAGCACCTCACTATGCAGAGAGGTGGGCAAACAGCCAACCAAAAAGTACTGTGCCTGATCTCACTCAAAAAAACCCTAATGGCAAACATTTTTCCTTATAAAAGAAATGACATAATTGCTCCCCGCTTTGAACCTGAGAGCTGTGTGCTAACATGTACCAAACTGTTCAGATTTGGTGATTTGAGAATTGAAATTAAACCTTCTGGCCCTTCCTGGCCTATTATCAAGCTCCTCAAGGAACTTAACAGGCTGTTAATTAGAGGTGAGGGGATATCCGGTTCCCATCACAACTCCCCCACCCTCTCCTTGAAAATAACAAGGTGCCCTGGAAACGTTGGGACACTGGCATGCCATCTGGGAATACTATTTTCATGGGGATTGAAAATCCCGACCATAGTGCCATCGAATCATAGAATCATACAGCACAGAAGGAGGCCATTTGGCCCACTGTACCTGTGCCAGCTCTTTGAAAGAGCTATCCAATTAGTCCCACCTCCCACACTCTTTCCCTATAGCCCTGCAGATGTTTTTCCTTTCAAGTATTTATCCAATTCCCACTTGAAAGTCAGTATTGAATTCTCTTCCACCTCATCTGTCTTTGTTTGAAAATTTTACATAAAAAACTTGGAGGTAAAGTCAAACAGAGTTGACGGACTCTGATTTGTAAAGGTCCATATTTATTGCTGTTTAACCGAAAACAAAACCCTCAGCCGGTCCACTGTTAATTTTATTCAGCTGGAGGCTTTGTAGGAAATTATTAATTAATGACAATTTAATTTGTAAGTGTAATTAACCTGGTACTCTACTGTAGTACATCTGATGCTGATCGAAGTTGCTCATCGTGTAGCAAAACACATTTGTTAAGTTGTGCGAAGATCATTAACCTTGAACCGGTTAAGTGCATATATCATGAAGAGCTATGAAGTATTAATTAAATTCGCTTTGTAGAAGAGAAAAACCTGCATCATCAAAACACCTGCATGAATTATCCAGATGACAAGTACCTTTGGCAATTTGTGGAAGGTTCAGCAGCACTATGACATTTATTATGAAACCAAAATTTGACATTTCAAAAGTGGCTTATAATTGAGTGGAGTCAATCTAAAATTAGCATTAAATGTAATTATTGTAGTAAAGACAAAGTGACATTTTAATTTCATTCAAGCCACTGATCTCTGGCTTCCCTCTTACGTCATTGTGACTTAGTTGGTAGTACTATTATCTCTGAGTTAGAAGTTTGTGGGTTCAAATCCCACTCCAGCACTTGAGCAGAACAATATAGGCTGATATAAAAGCAAAACAGGGCAGATGCTGGAAATCTGAAATAAAAACAGAAAGTGCTGGAAATACTCAGCAGGTCAGACAGCATCCGTGGAGAGAGAAGCAGAATTAACATTTCAGGTCTGTGACCTTTCATCAGAACTGGCAAAGGTTCGAAAAGAATTAGATTTTAAGCAAGTGAAGGTGGGCGGGTGGTGGGGGTGGGGGAAAGAGAACAAAAGGGAAGGTGTGTGATAGGGCAGAGGGCAGGAGAGATTAAATAACAAAGCTGTCCTGGGACAAAGGCAAAAAGAGTGTTATTGCTTGTGGTGAAAGACAAAGCATTAGTCCAGAGAGAGTGCTAATTGCAGAGTAATGAACAACTCCGTCCACATGAAAAAACAGACACTAGTTTCCTGGCCCGAACCGCCTCCTCTTCACTATGGACGTCTCCATCCCCCACCAGGACGGTTCGAGGGCTCTCCTCTTCTTCCTTGAACAGAGGCCCAACCAGTCTCCGTCAACCACCACTGTCCTCCGCCTGGCTGAACTTGTTCTTACATTGAACAACTTCTCCTTTAACTCCACTCACTTCCTTTAAATAAAAGTTGTTGCTATGGGTACCCACATGGGTCCTAGTTATGCCTGTCTTTTTGTGGGATATGTCGAATATTCCTTGTTCCGGTCCTACTCAGGCCCCCTCCCCCAACTCTTTATCCGGTACATTGATGACTGTATCGGTGCCGCTTCCTGCTCTCGCTCCGAACTGGAAAACTTCATCAACTTTGCTTCCAATTTCCACCCTTCTCTCACCTTTACATGGTCTATCACCAACACTTTCTTTCCCTTCCTTGACTTCTCTGTCTCCATCTTGGGGATAGGCTGTCTACTAATATTCATTATAAGCCCACCGACTTCCATGGCTACCTTGACAACACTTCCTCACACCCTGATTCTCCGTTTCTGACACATCTGTTCTAATGATGCAACCTTCCATGACAGCGCTTCTGACTTATGTTCCTTTTTCCTCAACCGAGGATTCCCCCCCACTATGGTTGACAGGGCCCTCAACCGTGACCAGCCCATTTCCTGCACCTCTGCCCTCACTCATTCCCCTCCCTCTCAGAACTGCGGCAGGATTCCCCTTGTCCCCACTTTCCACCCCATCAGCCTCCACATCCAAAGGATCATTCTCTGCCATTTCTGTCACTTCCAGCATGATGCCACTACCAAATGCATCTTCCCCTCCCTTCCCCTGTCAGCATTCCATTAGGACTGTTCCCTCTGCGACACCCTGGTCCACTCTTCCATCACCCTGACACCTCGTCCCCTTCCCATGGCATCTTTCCATGAAATCGCAGTAGGTGTAATACCTGCCCTTTTACCTCCTCTCTCCTCACCATCCAAGACCCCAAACACTCCTTCCAGGTGAAGCAGTGATTTACTTGTACTTCCTTCATTTTAGTATACTGTATTCGCTACTCACAATGTGGTCGCCTCTATATTGGGAAGACCAGACATAGATTGGGGACCGCTTTGAGGAACACCTCCGCTCATTCCGAAAGCATGACCCCAATCTTCCAGTTGCTAGCCATTTCAACACACTCCCCTGCTCTTATGCCCACATTTCTGTCCTTGGCCTGTTACAGTATTCCAGTGAACATCAACGCAAGCAAGAAGAGCAGCACCTGATCTTTCGATTAGGCACTCTACAGCCTTGCAGACACAGCCTTGAGTTCCACAATTTCAGAGTATGACTGGCCTTTTTTTAATACATTTTTTTTATTTTTTTATTTTTTAACCATGTGCCTGTTTCTCATGTGCTCATTACTCTGTCATTAACACTCACTCTGGACTAATGCTTTGTCTTTCACTACAAGCATTAACACACTCTTTGCCTTTGTCCCAGGACAGCTTTGTAATTTAATCTCTCCTGCCCTCTGCCCTATCACACACCTTCCCTTTTGCTCTCTTCCCCACCAAACGCCGCCCTCCCACTTGCTTAAAACCTAATTCTTTTCTAACCTTTGCCAGTTCTGATGAAAGATCACAGACCTGAAATGTTAACTCTGTTTCTCTCTCCACAGATGCTGCCTGACCTGCTGGGTATTTCCAGCACTTTCTGTTTTTATTTAATATAGGCTGATAATCCAATGCAGTATGGAGGGAGTGCTGCACTATTGGGGATGCTGTCTTTTGCATGAGATGTTAAACTGAAGCCCCATCTGTCCTCTCAAGTGGACATAAAAAAATCCCATGACACTATTTAAAAAAAAAGCAGGGGAGCTATCCCTTGCGTCTTGGTCAATATTTATCCCTCAATCAACATCACAAAACAGATTATCTGGTCATTATTACATTGCTGTTTGTGGAATTTTGCTGTGTGCAAATTAGCAGCTGTTTCTTATATCACAACTACATTTCAAAAGCACTTCATTAGCTGTAAAGCACTTTGGGACATCTGGTGGTCATGAAAGATAAGTGCAAGTCTTTCTTTTCCTTTTCTCTTTACCGTGCCTATTTTTCAGCAGGTCAAATGCAGCTTTTGGTTTGGCACCGAGCTGTTCAGGGTAGGAATGCAGATTCTTTCAGTTCCTTCAAGCGTGAGCTGGACCTGTTCCTGGCTGGGGCAGAGATCACCTCATACATTAATCAGGGCTCGAGTGATCTGCTGGACTGGGTTCAATCAGCTAAGGGAGTGGGAGAGGAATTACCCAGATTCTCTCCCCACACATCCCCAATTGGGCTGGCTTTTTTTTTTAAACTGTTCTTTTGCCCTTCTCAGGAGGTCCCAAGTCTTTTGCGTAGGGTGAAGAGTGTAAATATTGTGATGCACAAGGCATCGCAGTTGATTGGGAGAGGCTGGATGGACGTTTGGAGGATACCAGGTTCAAACCTTGATCTAGGTTCTTCCAACAGGGCGAAGGAAGGTTTTATTTAGTGCAGCAATTAGTGTAAGTCTTCTCAGGGTGGGAAGGAGTTGAATTAGCTAGAATTCTTGCTGTTCTCTCATGGCTAGGAAGTGAGAGTGTGCGCGTGTCAGTCGATGAGCTTGGCTACAAAGCTTTATGTAACTGAATATGCTGCCAGCACTCAGCTGGCTGAGCTTTTACAAGAATAATAGTTACTTGGTCGAGGAACTGAATAGCTACAACTTCCCACAAAAACAGGCTCCAAAGAAAGGAGGGATAGAAATGGAATTTTAAAAAATGAAATGAAATTTTTAAATATCATATAACTGAATGAACTGCAGTACACTTTACTTGAGTGCTGAAAGCCTACCTTGTACTGGTGGTGAAAATTCCATCCCTGAGAGGTGAACACTCTCACATCTGAGTCAGAAGGTCGTGAGCTCAAATCCCACTCCAGAGACTTGAACACAAAAATCTAGGATGACAACAGTGCAACACCCCCCAAGTGCTGCGGCGATGGAGGTGTCGTCTTTTGGAAGAGACTTTGAAATGAACTATCTGCCCTCTCAAGTGGAGAAAAACCCCACTGCACTATTTCAAAGAGGAGGAGGGAACTTCTCCCCAGTGTCCTGCCTAAAATTCATCTTTCAATCACCAACACTAAAAGAGATCATCTGGTCATTATCACATTGCCGTTTGGGGGAGCTTGCTGTGCACAAATTGGTTGCTTAATATTTTCAAGTCAGAGATTGACAGATTATTGAATATGGAGGGAATCAAGGACTTGGAGATAGTGTGGGGAGGTGTAACTGAGATAGAAGATCAACCATGATCTTATTGAGGGTAGAGCAGGCTCAAGGAGCTCAATGGCTTACCCCTGCTCCTATTTCTTATGTCTTATTTTTCTACATTATAACAGTGACTACAATTCAAAAGTAATTCATTAGCTGTATAGTGCTTCGGGACATCCTGAGGTGGTGAAAGATGCTATGTAAATGCAAGTCCTCTTTCTTCCCAATAACTGATTGTCGGAACGTGGTTTGCAACAACTTGTATTTTTATAACGTCTTTAATATAGTAAAAAGGTGCAAAGCTCTTCACAGACAAAATTGACACCAAGCCACATAAGGAGATGTTAGGGAAAGTGACCAATGGCTAGGTCAAAGTGATAAGATTGAAGGAGCATTTTAAAGGAAAGAAAAGTGGTGAAGCAAAGAATTTAGGGAGGGAATTTCAGAACTGAGAGCCTAGACAGCTGAAGACACGGCCGTCAATGGTGGGACAAAGGATATAAGTAGCAATAGACATCTTAAACTTATATCATAATTCTTCCATAAATTGTGTGTCAGCAACACAGCTTAAATACCTTCCTGCAGACATGCAGTGCTGGTTCATGAAATTCAATGTATTTTTTCATAAGCCTCTATTCAATAACACACATTAGGTGAGAGGTCTTAGTTTCAGCCAAAAGTGGTGGCACAGAATTGCTTACAATGGATTTATCCAGGGCTTGTGTAAAAATTAAGATAGATATGAGAAGTATAGACTGATTCAAGTTGATATTCATTTTATCTCGCTGTCACTGGCAACCATTTTGAAGCCATTAAACTAACTTTCCAAATCAGATTTCAAACGTAGAAGGCAAAGGCCACATCAATTTACTCAGTGCAATTTCATCCAGAATTTTACGTGTGTGTGTGATCTGCAGAACAATGTACCTGTAGTGATCTTATCGAGATTCACGCAAAGTAAAGTCAGTTTTCAATATTTTCCCGATAAGGAGACAAGAATTTACTGGAAATAGAAGACATCTTTTCAACCCAAAAAGCCTGTCACTTCTTTAAAAAAAAATCAGATCTCAAAGCCACCTCCATCCTCAATCACTTTCCATTCTAGAAACACATCTAATTGATGGTAATTCTCACCTACACCCTTGTAATCTGGTGCAAGGGATCAGCTGTCAATTATAAGGTTGCCACCTCATTTTCTTTCTCATTGATGAAATGTGGGTGTTTTCTATAATAGGAGGCAAACTGCTCTGTCAGATTACTGCCCAAGGGTGAAGGTGATCCCACTGTAACCAATTCACAATTGAATTCATTGATCATCCATACTAATTTCTTACTTAGAATCAGACAGCACAGAAGGAGGCCATTTGGACCATCTTACCCGCCTTGACTCTTTGAAAGAGCTAGCCAATTATTCTCATTCCCCTACTCTTTCCCCACAGCCGAGCAAATTTTTCCCCTTCAAGCATTTATCCAATTCCCTTTTGAAATTTACTATAGAATCTGTTTCTACCACCCTTTCCGGTAAAGCATTCCAGATCATAACAACTT
Organism: Heterodontus francisci; assembly: GCF_036365525.1. Classification (NCBI taxonomy): domain Eukaryota; kingdom Metazoa; phylum Chordata; class Chondrichthyes; order Heterodontiformes; family Heterodontidae; genus Heterodontus; species Heterodontus francisci. The sequence continues at coordinate 18,873,130 of NC_090377.1, read as the reverse complement.
GCTGTGTAAAATGAATTTCTGCTCATCTCCCTTCCCTGATTATTTGGGTGATAAAATTCCCAATGACCTTTCTCCTTATTCCTAACTTCCTAAATGTCAACTTGTGGCCCGTACTGCTAAAACCCTTTACCACACTGAAACCATCCTTTTCAAACTTCAATCAGATCAGTTCAAGAGATAGATTTCATGCAGCCTCAACCAAGGTACATCATCCATTGTGAGCACTTAGGTTTCCTGTTGGTTCATTTCAAGATATGCACTAGCAGTGGCTTTGTTACCTCCAGACTTGACTATTGCAATGTTCTCCTGATCAAAATTCCACCATCCATAAACTTCAGCTCACCCAAAACTCTGCTGCCTGTATCTGTAGTATAAGGGCTAATGATTGAGACAATGAAAGCAACCCCTCCCACTGTCGTGATGATGATGTAATATTCACATGGGTATTAGGCTTGGAAGAAGCTAGAAGCATCAGAAGATGTGTTAGCTGGACATGCTTAATGAGAATGTAAATAGTTATGTATATAAAATAAACAAGTTACTATTTAGCCATACAAAGACTCTGAGACATCTGTAAACAATGCTCGAACGACACTAACAACAAGATAAGCAGCAGCTTATTCGGAAGCAGAGAGTGCTGAGCGAGTGATCAGCTGGGAAGGTCAGTTTCAATTTAAACTTAATTTTCCTTTTGTTTTCGGCGGACCAGGGGGCTGCTGGGTAAGTAAAAACCTATATATTTGGGCTGTTTCAGAACCCGAGACACTACACGTGTAGTGTCTCCCACCCGCCCTGCTCCTCTAACCAAAAAAAAAAGGACTCGGTGGTGTGTAGATAAGCTAAGGCTTTTTCTATTTCTCTTTTTTTTTTATCGTGAGATCGGTAAAAACTTTTCGTTCCTTTTTCATTTATCTAAGTTAAGTTTAAGATTAAAAATGGCAGGAGATCTCAGACCCGTGTTATGCTCATCTCGCTCAATGTGGGAGCTCAGGGACACGGCTGATGTCCCTGACTCCTTCACGTGCAGGAAGTGTGTCCAGCTGCAGCTCTTGTTAGACCGCATGACGGCTCTGGAGCTGCGGATGGACTCACTTTGGAGCATCTGCGATGCTGAGGAGGTAGTGGATAGCACGTTTAGCGAATTGGTCACACCGCAGATTAGGATTGCTGAGGGAGAAAGGGAATGGGTGACCAAAAGGCAGAGAAAGAGCAGGAAGGCAGTGCAGGTGTCCCCTGCGGTCATCTCCCTCCAAAACAGGGGGTATACCATTTTGGATACTGTTGAGGGAGATGGCTCACCAGGGAAACGCAGCAGTAGCCAGGTTCATGGCACCGTGGCTGGCTCTGCTGTTCGGAAGGGCGGGAAAAAGAGTGGAAGGGCTATAGTCATAGGGGATTCGATTGTAAGGGGAGTAGATAGGTGGTTCTGTGGTCGAAAACGAGACTCCCGAATGGTATGTTGCCTCCCAGGTGCACGGGTCAGGGATGTCTCAGATCGGCTGCAGAACATTCTGAAGGGGGAGGGCCAGTTGTCATTGTGCACATAGGCACCAATGATATTGGTAAAAAACGGGATGAGGTCCAACAAGCAGAATTTAAGGAGTTAGGAGCCGTTAAAAAGTAGGACCTCAGAGGTAGTAATCTCAGGATTGCTACCAGTGCCACGTGATAGTCAGAGTAAAAATGAAACAATAGTCAGGATGAATGCGTGGCTTGAGAGATGGTGCAGAAGGGAGGGGTTCAGATTTTTGGGACATTGGGGGAGGTGGGACTATTACAAATTGGACGGTCTACACCTGGGCCGGACTGGAACCAATGTCCTTGGGGGTGCTTTTGCTAACGCTGTTGGGGAGGGTTTAAACTAATGTGGCAGGGGGATGGGAACCAAATGAGGAGGTCAGTGGACAGTAAGGAGGTAGTAACTAAAGCCTGTAAGGAACTAGATAATGAAGTCAGCGTGACTAAGGGAAAGAGTAGGCAGGGAGCAGATGATGTACGCAAAGGGACTGGTGGTCTGAGGTGCATTTGTTTTAATGCAAGAAGTGTAGTAGGTAAGGCAGATGAACTTAGGGCTTGGATTAGTACCTGGGAATATGATGTTATTGCTATTACTGAGACTTGGTTGAGGGAAGGGCATGATTGGCAACTAAATATCCCAGGATATCGATGCTTCAGGCGGGATAGAGAGGGAGGTAAAAGGGGTGGAGGAGTTGCATTACTGGTCAAAGAGGATATCACAGGATATCCTGTGCTGAAGGAGGGTGCTATGGAGGACTCGAGCAGTGAGGCAATATGGGCAGAACTCAGAAATAGGAAGGGTGCGGTAACAATGTTGGGGCTGTACTACAGGCCTCCCAACAGCGAGCGTGAGATAGAGAGGTACAAATATGTAAACAGATTATGGAAAGATGTAGGAGCAACAGGGTGGTGGTTGATAGGAGATTTTAATTTTCCCAACATTGACTGGGATTCACTTAGTGTTAGAGGTCTAGATGGAACAGAATTTGTAAGGAGCATCCAGGAGGGTTTTCCAGAGCAGTATGTAAATAGTCCAACTCGGGAAGGGGCCATACTGGACCTGGTGTTAGGGAATGAGCCCGGCCAGGTGGTTGAAGTTTCAGTAGGGGACTACTTTGGGAATAGTGATCACAATTCCGTAAGTTTTAGAATAGTCATGGACAAAGACGAGAGTGGTCCCAAAGGAAGAGTGCTAAATTGGGGGAAGGCCAACTATACCAAAATTCGGCAGGAGCTGGGGAATGTAGATTGGGAGCAGCTCTTTGAAGGTAAATCCACATTTGATATGTGGGAGGCTTTTAAAGAGAGGTTGATTAGCGTGCAGGAGAGACATGTTCCTGTGAAAATGAGGGATAGAAATGGCAAGATTAGGGAACCATGGATGACAGGTGAAATTGTGAAACTAGCTAAGAGGAAAAAGGAAGCATACATAAGGTCCAGGAGGCTGAAGAAAGACGAAGCTTTGAAAGAATATCAGGACCAATCTGAAATGAGGAATTAAGAGGGCTAAAAGGGGTCATGAAATATCTGTAGCAAACAGGGTTAAGAAAATCCCAAAGCCTTTTATTCATATATAAGGAGCAAGAGGGTAACTAGAGAAAGGATTGGCCCACTCAAGGACAAAGGAGGAAAGTTATGCGTGGAGTCAGAGAAAATGGGTGAGATTTTAAACGAGTACTTTGCATCGGTATTCACCGAGGAGAGGGGCATGACGGATGTTGAGGTTAGGGACAGATGTTTGATTACTCTAGGTCAAGTCGGCATAAGGAGGGAGGAAGTGTTGGGTATTCTAAAAGGCATTAAGGTGGACAAGTCCCCAGGTCTGGATGGGATCTATCCCAGGTTACTGAGGGAAGCGAGAGAGGAAATAGCTGGGGCCTTAACAGATATCTTTGCAGCATCCTTAAACACGGGTGAGGTCCCAGAGGACTGGAGAATTGCTAATATTGTCCCCTTGTTTAAGAAGGGTAGCAGGGAAAATCCAGGTAATTATAGACCGGTGAGCCTGACGTCAGTGGTAGGGAAGATGCTGGAGAAGATACTGAGGGATAGGATCTATTCCCATTTGGAAGAAAATGAGCTTATCAGTGATAGGCAACATGGTTTTGTGCAGGGAAGGTCATGTCTTACCAACTTAATAGAATTCTTTGAGGAAGTGACAAAGTTGATTGATGAGGGAAGGGTTGTAGATGTCATATACATGGACTTCAGTAAGGCGTTTGAGAAGGTTCCCCATGGTAGGCTGATGGAGAAAGTGAAGTCGCATGGGGTCCAGGGTGTACTAGCTAGATGGATAAAGAACTGGCTGGGCAACAGGAGACAGAGAGTAGCAGTGGAAGGGAGTTTCTCAAAATGGAGACGTGTGACCAGTGGTGTTCCACAGGGATCCGTGCTGGGACCACTGTTGTTTGTGATATACATAAATGATTTGGAGGAAAGTTTAGGTGGTCTGATTAGCAAGTTTGCAGACGACACTAAGATTGGTGGAGTAGCAGATAGTGAAGGGGACTGTCAGAGAATACAGCAGAATATAGATAGATTGGAGAGTTGGGCAGAGAAATGGCAGATGGAGTTCAATCAGGGCAAATGCGAGGTGATGCATTTTGGAAGATCCAATTCAAGAGTGAACTATACAGTAAATGGAAAAGTCCTGGGGAAAATTGATGTACAGAGAGACTTGGGTGTTCAGGTCCATTGTTCCCTGAAGGTGGCAACGCAGGTCAATAGAGTGGTCAAGAAGGCATACGGCATGCTTTCCTTCATCGGACGGGGTATTGAGTACAAGAGTTGGCAGGTCATGTTACAGTTGTATAAGACTTTGGTTCGGCCACATTTGGAATACTGCGTGCAGTTCTGGTCGCCACATTACCAAAAGGATGTAGATGCTTTGGAGAAGGTGCAGAGGAGGTTCACCAGGATGTTGCCTGGTATGGAGGGCGCTAGCTATGAAGAGAGGTTGAGTAGATTAGGATTATTTTCATTAGAAAGACGGAGGTTGAGGGGGGACCTGATTGAGGTGTACAAAATCATGAGAGGTATAGACAGGGTGGATAGCAAGAAGCTTTTTCCCAGAGTGGGGGATTCAATTACTAGGGGTCACGAGTTCAAAGTGAGAGGGGAAAAGTTTAGGGGGGATATGCGTGGAAAGTTCTTTACGCAGAGGGTGGTAGATGCCTGGAACACGTTGCCAGTGGAGGTGGTAGACGCGGGCACGATAGCGTCTTTTAAGATGTATCTGGACAGATACATGAATAGGCAGGAAGCAAAGAGATACAGACCCTTAGAAAATAGGCGACATGTTTAGATAGAGGATCTGGATCGGCGCAGGCTTGGAGGGCCGAAGGGCCTGTTCCTGTGCTGTAATTTTCTTTGTTCTTTGTTCTTTGTGGTGGCAACAGTGAATACACCCAGAAATTATTGAAAGACCTCACCTCCTACAGTAGTGCCAAGAAGACAGCAGATCTCAAAGGGAGACTGCGAAGAGCTCCAGAGCTGCTCCATAGCTGAAGGAAGACATGGATAAATTGCACCACAGGAGCGTGGCGGTCTGCAAGCAGAAACCTGGTCCAGCGATTGGGCTGTGAGTCACAGTACTGAGGGATTGGGTGAAAAATCTTTTGAAAAGGGTGCATTTATTGTTTAACAGTGCACTGGGCAGCCAAGATGGGGAAAAAGGTCAAGGGCGAGTTCAGAGTCAGCGGCAATTACTCAAGCAGACCATGGAGGAAAAGCGTGGGAGCACCCAAAAAGAGTGGGAACACCTCCATTAAAGCAAAGAAAAATTTCTTAAAAGGAGAAGAAATCCTAAAGAGTTATGAAAAAAATGGGTTTGAAATATACAATGCCTGAAAGCTCCCGGAATTCAGAAGGATCCAATCTGATACAAAATTGGTTGATGTGGAGAAGAAGATTTCTAAGATTTAGAATAGCTTTCCAGCTACACGCCAAATCTGAAACAGAGCAAGTAAATACTCTACTCCATGGGTGCAATTGCTGATGACGTGATCGTAAGACAAGGCATCAATGAGGCTTCAGACAAGTTTGATAATGTTTTACTAGCCTTCGATAAATACTTTAATTTAAGAAGCAATAAGATCTTGGAAAGAACAAAGTTTAATAAAAGGATCCAGAAGCTGGGTGAATCAGTGGACACTTTCATTAATAATTTGCACAAATTGGCTGAGGGATGTGAGTATGGAGAACTGAAGTCTGAGTTGATCAGGGACTGAAGCGTAGTGGGAATAGCTGACAAGTCTTTATCAGATCTCATACCGTCAAAAGATAACCTCACTTTTGAGAAAGCAATTTCGATGGTGCAACAGGCAGAGATCAGAAGACAAAACAGAGCCATTCTGCAGGCTGAAGAGAAGCCTTGGATCAGAAAGAATACAGTTCCTGAAGCATAGTACGGAAAAGCACTTTACAGATAAGAAAGTACACTCAGGGGGAAGGTGAAAGACGCCGTGAAATCCTGCCAGTGCTGCACAGCCAGAAAGACTCAGATGTGAACAGTGTTCTGCTAATAAAGCTGAATGCTTTAATTGCAATAAGGCAGGCCATTTTGGAAAGATGTGCCAGAGCAAGACCTCTTCTTGCAAATATGCTAAGCAAACAGCCTTTACGCATAGAACTGTGAATGAAGTGGAACAACTTCCACTGGCAGACAAACCAGGAGACTTCCTCGGGGAAATTAACGATCCCAATCAGGCATTCTGGACAGCAGACATTTACGTCAATGGACACAGGTGCAAGTGTCATTGCTCTGTCAGACCAAGAGCCATGGTTGTTGACACATTGCTAATAACTGGCAGACACTTCGTTTCACAGTCCAGGAGGGATTGAACTGAAGGTCAAGGAAAGCTACAAGCAACACTCCAATGTAGGGGAAGGCAGATAATGGAAACACTGTATGTCCTGAAAAACCAAGAATTTTCTCTGTTAAGCAGAAAAGCCTGCTTAGACTTACAACTAATTAAATAGTGGATGAAATCAAAGACCAGAGTCCAACAGTCACTTTCAAGCAGACTTTCCAAAACAATTTGTGGGTCTGGGATGACTGAAGACCAAGTATCGCATAATGTTAAGAGAAGATGCCAGACTGGTATGTATCTTTATGCCAAGAAAGATGCTACACTTGTTGACGAACCAAGTTCATCATTAGCTGGAAGAGATGACCAGGAAGGGAATCATTTCTCCAGTCACGACGCCAACAGAGTGATGTTCGGCTCTGGTTCTAAAACCAAATGGTACTTTTCATATCTGTGTGGACTTAACAAAGGCTTAACAAAGCCTTAGCGAGGGGAATCCATACTATGTCTTCAGTGGACGAAAGCCTGACAAAGCTATCCAAAAGCATAATGTTCACTGAACTTGATGCGAAAAGTGGCTTTGACAGGTTCCGTTGGACAAGCAGTCCAAATTGCTCACAACATTTATCACACCATTTGGAAGACTTTACTTCAATCGTTTACCATTCAGTATAACATCTGCACCTGAAATCTTCCAAAGAACCATGTCCAACATTCTGCAAGGCCTCAAAGGGGTGATATATCACATGGACAACATCCTGGTCCATGGGGAATCTATCAAAGAGTAAAAGTGGTTTAAAGTCTTCTTCAAGAAGGGTTGACACTTAATGACTTGCGAATTCTCAAAAAACACCTATTCGTTTCTTGGGACATATTGTAAGTAACAAAAGCATAATGGCAGACCCGCAGAAGATGAGAGCAATTAGCGAATTCCCAATTCCAACTTCAGTCCAACATCTCCAAAGATTCCTTGGAATGGTGAATCTGTTGGCAAAACTTTTACTCAATTTGGTGTAAGTAACAGCCAACTCTTGAAAAAAGATCAAGTGTGGTGTTGGAGCACACATTAAGAGCAGGCATTTCGAAGAATTAAGGAGATGCTCGTCTCGCCAGAGATATTAGCGCATTACAACCCTTCATTACCAACTATAATTGCAGCAGACACTCATCTACAGGGTTAGGGAAGTCCTCTTTCAAAAACAACCAAATGGATGTTGAAGACCAATCTATTATGCATCTAGAGCTTTGTCCTGGACAGAGACAAGGTATGTGGTCATTGAAAAAGAAACACTTGCAGTCATGTGGGCTTGTGAGTTTTCTGTTTACATTATTGGCCTGAAAGTGGTTATTGAGACATACTACAAACCCTTGGTTTCCTTACTGGATGAGAAGGAAATTGCAAGGATGCCTCCGAGAATTCAGAGATTCCGATTGAGGTTGATGAGATATACCTACGAGACGGTACATGTTCAGGGAAAGATGCAGACTTCCGCTGATGCATTATCAACAGCAACTGTTGACCATCCTATACAACAGGATGTTAACTTTGCCGACGAGATAGAGTTGTATTCGCAGTACGCAGCTTCGCAGAAGATCCAACAAATGCGTCACGCTCAAAAGCGGGATGAGGAATGCATATGTATATGCCAATTCTGCACACAGCATTGGCCACAATGACATCTCAGTGGTAAAATAATGAAAATCTTCTTTGAATTCAGGAAAAACTTCACTATCGTGGATGATTTACTTGTATTTAACGATAGCTGGAGGAAGTAGATGATGATCAAGAAACCCAGAGACAACTACAAACTTTGGTAAAGGCCATCCAAGTTGTCGAACAGGACTTTCAAGAAAGACTATTGATCTTCCAAGTCCGACAAGAACATGATCAGAGAGTGTCCTGAAGAAGGGTCACTGACCTAAAACGTTAACTCTGCTTCTCCCTCCACAGGTGCTGCCAGGCCTGCAGAGTATTTCCAGTATTTCTTGTTTTTATTTCAGATTTCCAGCATCTGCAGTATTTTGCTTTAATATTAGAGTCCTGAAGCTTCCTAACAGACTGAATCTGTGATGTCAGAGATGGGGTAGTATATAAAGTCAAAATGAATGAATGTATGTATCAAAAATATATATGGACAAAGATTTGGGGGGAGATGTAGCATATGGGTCTGAAAGGATTAAGTTTGAGACAGTGAGAGCAACCCCTCCCACTGTAGTGATGATGATCTAATAGTCACATGGGTATTAGGTTTGGAAGAAACTAGAAGCATCATTAGAGGTTCTAGCTGAACATGCTTAATGAGAGTGTAAATAGTTATGTATATAAAATAAACGAGTTACTATTTAGCCATTTACCCTACATAAAACCAAATAAAATTAGCATCTCCCAAATGTTGCAGTTCCTTGTGCTGCCTTCACACATCCTCACATTGTCTTTGATGAAAAGAAACCTGAATAATAGCATAGAATATCGAGTTGACGAGATTCATGCACCAACACTTAACGTGCTCCTGTTCTTCTATTTCATTATTGCTTACAAAGGAGTTATGGTGTTACTCACTTCTTGTAAACTGCTACACCCAAAGGGCTGAATTTTGTTGAGCTCCTGACGTCGGGCTCCGCGCGGGAAGGGCCGGAAGATCGCAGCGGCAGCGGCCCGCCGTGGAACCCGATGCCGGGTTTGCCGGGCCCAATCTTCCCGCTGGTGGCTAGGCTCCATGACGGCCCCCTCCCACGGGATCTGACTTTAAATATTTAAATAAAGGAAATGAATACATTTACATACGATTCCCGGCCATCCGGGATTTTCTGTGCGACAGGCGGCACGCACGCCCCTTCACTTACCCGTCCAGGGAAAGCTGGCGCCACCAAGGTGGGAAAGGGGGGAAAGTTAGGATTTTTAGTGTAGTGGGAGGGGGGAAGGGGTGACCTCTGCACTTTGTCCAGTTGAGGGGAGGGGGAGAGGTCTAATGTTCAATGCAAGTGTTTTGGAGAGGCGGGTTGGGTGGGGGATTGAGGTGGCCATTTAATTTCATTGTACTGCGGGGGTGGGGAGGGGGTATGGGTCAGAAACTTATTTACAGTGTAGTGGGGGAGGGGGTATGTGTTCTTTAAATTGGTGCCAGCCCCTGCACAGAGGCAGATGACGCCGTTTACGTGTTGCATAGTCCGCCCCCAATACACGATTGGGGGAAGGGGCGGCCCGCCCTGCATATTTAAATGATCTGCAGCACGCTAGATCACGGCGGTGGGGCTGCGCACGGCCCGTGCGTGCAGGCCATTTGTTTCGATGCCAGGAAAAGAAAATTCAGCCCAAAGAATGTAAGACCTGTGCACAAACAACAGGGCTGTACCACTGAGCGGACCTTCGCAGTGTGGCTCAGCTCGGAAACCACTGCCCTGCAACTTTCTAAGTGGCGCTTTGTGTGTGTGAGACACTCCTGAGTGGGAACACCTGATCATTCACTTAGCCTTGCCTGCGCAGAAATACATTAAGGATTCGTGAAGTTCGGTAATGGGCAAACCCATATATTTAGACTTGTTCCACGATGCTGATATAGGAACATACTAACCGGAGTAGGCCATTGAGCCCTCGAGCCTGTTCTATCAGCCTATGAGATTACAGCTGATCTGCAACTGAACTATAAATACCCAACTTTGCCCCATATACTTGCCCCATATAAATACCCTCCGTTAACAAAAATCTAGCAAAATCAGATTGAAAATAAAAAGTTGATCTAGCATCAAATGCTGTTTGCAGAAGAGATTTCCAAACTTCTACCACCCTTTGCCTGTAGTGTGCTAGGTTCTTCTTTCTTTCTTTCTTTTGGGCCTCCTTATCTCGAGAGACAATGGATACGCGCCTGGAGGTGGTCAGTGGTTTGTGAAGCAGCGCCTGGAGTGGCTATAAAGGCCAATTCTGGAGTGACAGGCTCTTCCACAGGTGCTGCAGAGAAATTTGTTTGTTGGGGCTGTTGCACAGTTGGCTCTCCCCTTGCGCCTCTGTCTTTTTTCCTGCCAACTACTAAGTCTCTTCGACTCGCCACAATCTAGGTACAAAATCAATAAACAAAGTCAATGAGGGAGCAAAGCTCTGGCTTGCCTACATAGGTTATTGCACAGTGCCATCTGCTGGCAGAAGGGAAAAATCAACCAAACTGCTCTGTGACTGCAAAGCCCAGAGCTAATCATTCAGTTTATGTAGTTTGGAACGCGTGATCATTAAAGCAACTGATTTATCAGGGGAAAAAATGTAAAACATGCCAGGCGGTTGCAGGAAATTGCAGCTCTTACAGTTCACCTGCATAACACAAAATAGGTGAGAAGAATGGAATATGTAACAGTACAACTTTACTGGCCAGATTTGAACTAAGGATAAGGACTTAAACAGGAACTAAGTGAGCACCTTATGCTCATCATTTCACAGGACTGGTTGGCTGTGAACAGACAAAGCTGAAGGCAATAAGCAGCAAGAAATTAGAAAATAAAAAAAGGAAATCCTTGCATTTATATAGCATCTTTCCTGACCACAGGATGCCTCAAAGTGCTTTTCAGCTAATGAAGTACTTTCGAAGCATAGTCACCGTTATAATGTCGGAAACGCAGCAGGCAATTTTCACACAGCAAGCTCCCACAAACAGCAATGTGATAATAACCAGATAATCTGTTTTTTGTGTTGTCAATTGAGGGATTAATATCAGTCAGGACACTGAGGATAACTCCCCTGCTCTTCTTCAAAATAGTGCCATTGGATCTTTTACATCCACCTGAGAAGGGAGAACAGCCTCAGTTTAAAATCTCATCTGAAAGACGGCACCTCTGACAATGCTCCTCAGGACTACACTGCACTGTCAGCCTAGACTTTTGTGCTCAAATCTCTGGAGTGGAACTTGAAACCACAATGAGATGCTTTCAACAGCTGCCAGCAAATGGACACTAACCATCTGGACAGATACAACAGGAAGCAGAAACCAGCAGCCAGATTAGGGTCAATGTGGTGTTTTGAAATTGTTTTATTCTTTCATGGGATGTGGGCATTTCTGGCAAGCCCATCCCTAATTGTCCTTGACAACTGAGTGGCTTGCTAAGTCACTTCAGAGGACAGTTAAGAGTCAACCACTGCTGTGGGCCTGGAGTCACATATAGGCCAGACCAGGTAAGGATGGCAGATTTCCTTCCCTAAAGGACATTAGTAAACCAGATGGGGTTTTATGACAATCAAGGATAATTTCATGGCACCATTACTGAGACTAGCTTTCATTTCCATTGTACATTTTGTAGACTTGAGGCGACCATTCATACACATGAACCAGCAAAGGGAAAGTGAAAGTAAAAAGCAATAAAGAAGAATCCATTGTTGTTCAACAGCATGCTGTCTCTGTCTCATACCTATTACTAATCTTGGCTAAACCTCACTCCAGTCACAAGAACATCACAATGACGATGAGGTAAATAGTAAAAGGATGGTGAGAAACAGGAAACATTACTTTCAGGTATGAATTTTTTGGGAGGCTTTTACCTTCTCTGAAGACAGCATTTTAATTTGGAGACTGTTAGTGACACACAGGAAGCTTGTACAGCAGGGGAGCTATCCTCAATGTCCTGACTGATATTAATCCCTCAACTGACAACACAAAAAACAGATTATCTGGTTGTTATCACATTGCTGTTTGTGGGAGCTTGCTGTGTGAAAATTGCCTGCTGCGTTTCCTATATTATAACGGTGACTATGCTTCGAAGGTACTTCATTAGCTGAAAAGCACTTCGAGGCATCCTGTGGTCAGGAAAAATGCTATATAAATGCAAGGATTTCCTTTTTTTATTTTCTAATTTCTTGCTGCTTATTGCCTTCAGCTTGTGTATACTCACACTGATCTCTCCAAAATAACCATCCAATAAAAAATGTAATCTCGGATCATTGCAGAGAAGTTTCCTCTGACAGGAACGCGATCCTGGATCCTTGATCATGCATTACGACTGTGTTGCTGATCAATATGGAATTGTCTACGCCCAATCTACCACCATTGGATCAAGGATCCAATCAGAGCCAACATCTGTATCCCCATGTTGGCAAAAGTGGCTGCTATGTTTCGAAGGCATGATGGTAGGTTTTGCAATCACAGATGACACAAGGATAAAGGCCCTACTTCTCCACTACCAAGGTAAAGAATTTGAAAATGTCTTTGAGACACTTATGCCTGAGAAAAATAACTACAATTCAGCAAAAAATGCACTGACAACTTACTTTACACCCAACAAAAACACCACATACAAAATTTGTATTCTGACGCACTAAGCCAGAAGGAAATGAAACAATTGACTAATATTACACACGATTGAGGCAACCAGCAACCAAATGTGACTTCAGTGATGTTAAACATGTCGAATAGGAATTCAAAACACAAATAATCAAAATAAAAACAGGAAGTGCTGGAAATACACCACAGGTCTGGCAGCAACTGTGGAGAGAGAGAAACAGAGATAACGTTTCAGGTCTGTGACCTTTCATCAGAAATGATGGAAGGCTGTCTCTTCAGTCAACTACGCCAAAAAGCACTCGAGAAAGACAGAAAGCCGAGGGAGCTGTCGGAGTTAGCAAGATCATTCTTGCTCTCAGAGTCCACAGCTACTGAAGTTGAGGCTGCTAATGGTAACTACCACACTCTTGTGGATACTGTTCATTGCTCATGCACCAGGAAACCACCTGCAAAGCACCAACAGCCATCTCAAAAACAAAGTTGTGTCCTGTCCAAAGAACGTTCCCACTGTGGCTGTGCTTACCCACACCGGACAGAGTGTCCTTTTTTTATTCTCTCAAGGGATATGGACGTCGCTGGCAAAGCCAGCATTTATTGCCCATCCCTAATTGCCCTTGAGAAACTGAGTGGCTTGCTAGGCCATTTCAGAGAGCATTTAAGAGTCAACCAGATCATGGGTCTGGAATCATATGTAAGCCAAACCAGGTTAGGATGGCAGATTTCCTTCCTTAAAGGACATTAGTGAACCAGATGTGTTTTTACAACAATCGACAATGGTTTCGTGGTCATCATTAAACTAGCTTTTTAATTCCAGATTTAAAAAAAAATTAATTGAATTCAAATTTCACCATCTGTCATGGTGGGATTTGAACCCATGTCTCCTGCTGCTGGTAAACAGTGTAAAGCCTGTAGAGTAAAGGCCTGCTCAAATCAGGAAAAAGAGCCCAACCCAAACCCGACCGAACCACAGCTGGCCCGAGCCCTACCCAGCCCGAGTCCCTCCAATTTTGCATCGAACACGACCCCGACTCGACCCGAGCCAGAGCCAACCATCCCTTTCCTTACCTTCCTGACACCGAACCTCCAGGAAGCTGCAGCGCATGCATGAAGATGTCATAGTGATGTCACTGTATCACTGTGCAGACTCAGTTTCGTCCCGGACTCCCAGCTCAGTTAAGTTTTTTAATTTCAATACTTACCAGCAGAGCACTTACCGTGTGTGTCCGGCCCGGCCTGACCCGGACCCGAAAGCTGGACCCAGAAGAGGGGCCCGACCCGACCCGAACCCGACAAATGTCGTCAGGTCCTGTCAGGTTCGGGTCGGGTAGCAGGATGCTGCCTGGACTGGAGGGCATGTCTTACGACGAAAGGTTGAGGGAGCTAGGGCTTTTCTCATTGGAGCGAAGAAGGATGAGAGGTGACTTAATAGAGGGGTACAAGATGAGAGGCATAGATAGAGTGGATAGCTAGAGACTTTTTCCCAGGGTGGAAAGGGCTATCACAAGGGGGCATAATTTTAAGGTGATTGGAGGAAGGTTTCGGGGAGATGTCAGAGGTAGGTTCTTTACACAAGAGAGTGGTGGGTGCACGGAATGCACTGCCAGTGGTGGTAGTAGAAGCAGATACATTAGGGACATTTAAGCGACTCTTGGATAGGTACATGGATGATAGTAGTATGAAGGGTATGTAGGTAGTTTGATCCTAGAGTAGGTTAAAGGTTCGGCACAACATCGTGGGCCGAAGGGCCTGTACTGTGCTGTACTGTTCTATGTTCTATGTTCTATTTACCGTGGAGAACCCAACCAATTTGCTCATGTTTGTCGCTCATCAGCAAAATCAACTGCTAAGACCAATACCAACATAAGAGTGCCACGTATACATACCACAGCAAAAGGGCAAGAGAATGTAGCTAACATAGAGGCAGACGATCCTAAATGTACATTTGTCCTCTCTCTCAGACACAGCAAAAAGCCATGTGTGATATTGACCATTGGCTGCTTGGACATAGATGCTCTCATAGATATAGGAGCGTCTGTCAATGTCATGGGAGACAAAACATTAAACAAACGTCAGGATTGCCCCGTTCTCTGAAAGCCAGGGAATATGAAAATTTTCCCTTACAGCAGTGACAAACTGCTGAAAATCCTTGGAACTTTTGAAAAGCCAGTTTCATTCAAAGACACTAGAACAAATGCTCTATTCTATGTTATGTCTGGAGAATATGTCACACTTAACAGTTTCAACACTGTAACAGATCTGCACATGATTATAGTCATATATGCGATTGCTACACATAACAAAAACATTCTCAAAGTGTATGCTGATCGCTTCACTGGCATCGGCGAGCTGAAAGGTGTTACATGCAAGCTGCTCGTCGACGCTTATGTGCCCCCAGTTGTGCATCAACTGAGTTGAACACGATTTCATGACAGGAAACAGAGAGGGAAGAAACTTCAACGCCTACTTGACCTTGGCATTATTGATAAAGTTGGTCATGAGCCTACCCTTTGGATCTCATCCATATAAGTCGTCAAGAAACCCAAGATTGAGAACCAGATTAGAATCTGCATTGATCCCCAAACCAAGCCATACAACGAAAAAGACACTTGACACTGACAATCAATTATATCATAGAGAAAGTGAATGGTGCTAAACACTTAGCACGGCACAGTGGCGCAGTGGTTAGCACCGCAGCCTCACAGCTCCAGCGACCCGGGTTCAATTCTGGGTACTGCCTGTGTGGAGTTTGCAAGTTCTCCCTGTGTCTGCGTGGGTTTTCTCCGGGTGCTCCGGTTTCCTCCCACAAGCCAAAGACTTGCAGGTTGATAGGTAAATTGGCCTTTATAAATTGCCCCTAGTATAGGCAGGTGGTAGGGAAATATAGGGACAGGTGGGGATGTGGTAGGAATATGGGATTAGTGTGGGATTAGTATAAATGGGTGGTTGATGTTCGGCACAGACTCGGTGGGCCGAAGGGCCTGTTTCAGTGCTGTATCTCTAAACTAAACTAAACTTTGCTAAGCTTGATCTCAATGCAGGCTACCATCAAAATGAGCTTGCAGGAGAATTGAGAAATCTTACTGTATTCTGTACTCGCAACGGACTTTTCCAACACAAGAAGCTCAACTTTGGAGTCAGCTCAGCAGCTGAGGTATTTCAGCACATGATTCAGTCTGCACTTCAAGGAACATTCTCATGTAGTCACACTGAAAGTGAACTTGAGACATGCCTACATGCATGCCTACAATGCCTCAGAGAATATAACATCACCTTGAACAACGACAATTGCTTGTTTAACGAAAGCAGAATTGAATTATTTGGTCATGCATTCAGTGGTGAAGGAGTATCACCTGATCCACAGAAAATTGAAGCCGTTGCAAACACTGCAGATCCTACAAATGTGCAAGAAGTCCAGAGTCTGCTAGGACTCGTCACATACTGTAGACATTTTATTCCTGACCTCACTATGCTATCTGCCCCTCTATGCAATCTGACAATGAGATCAAGTGGGAATGGACTAAATCACAGAAACAGGCCGTATACCAGATCAAACATTTGTCAACAGGTTGCATAAAAGCCTATTTCGACCTTGAAAAAAAAACACCCTGAATTGTGGGTGCAAACCCGGTTGGCTTAGGTGCAGTTCTTGTACAAAAAGACAAATCAGGTAATGCATTAATCATTGCGATGGCAAGCAGATCTTTAACAAACAGGGAGAGAAGTGCTTTCAATCACATGGAGTAGCTTACTTTTTCATATATACCTATATGGACACGAGTTTAAAGTAATAACTGATCATAGACCACTAGTGATCTGGTTCAACAATCCACTTAGCAAACCACCCACTTGAATAGAACGTTCGATACTCAAACTACAAGAGTACGAGTTCCATGTTGACTATCAGCCAGGCGAGCTCAACCCAGTGGACTATCTTTTATAACATCCGTTGCCGACAGTCGGTCCTACTAGTCGTGAGGAAAAGGTTGCTGAGCAACCTCTTAACTACGTAAGCATAAATGCGGTGTCAAAGTCACTAAAATTAGCTGACATCAAAGCAACAAAACAAGATGGAGGCTTTGCAATTAGGTATGAAGGCTATGGAATCTCGAAACTGGAAAGACGTGATCGAAAAAGCGTCTACGAATGAAATCGCTCAAATACTACAAGGTCTTCATAATATTCGAAATGAGCTCACTGTTACAACCACATCTGATCTTGTATTACACAACAACTGTATTGTCATTCCACATTCATCGAGGGAATGTGTTGTCGATATAGCACGTGCAGGTCACCAGGAATAGTCAAAACCAAACAACTCCTTCGGGAAAAGATATGGTTCCCAGGAATTGACCGCATGGTAGAGCACAAAATCAGTCAGTGTTTTCCATGTCAAGCAACCACAATGTCAAATCCTCGTGATTCTATCAAGATGTCCGAACTACCTCCAGGACCATGGATTGAAGTTAGTGTTGATTTCACCGATTTCCCCACAAGTGAACACCTGCTTGTTGTCACTGACGACTACAGCAGATTCCCAATCGTGGAATTAGTTATGTCAACTTCAACGAAGCCGTCATCCCAAAGCTTGACCAGATTTTCATCTTGTTTGGAATCTCCCAAATGATAAGAGTGACAATGGACCCCATTCAACAGCGATGAATTCAGTAAATTCTTGAACTTAATAGCGTTCACCCATTGAAGGAAATCACACCCCGTTGGCCAAGAGCTAATGGAGAAGTTAACAGATTTATCCGAACCTTGAAAAATGTGATATGGACAGCTACAGCTGAGAACAAGTCATGAAAGCAAGAGCTGTATCACTTTCTTTGTAATTACAGAGCGACTCCTCACTTGACTGCTGGAAAACCTCCAGCTACACTCTTCTTTGCACATCCTATGCGCACACGTCTTCCTGAGCTACACTGCGGAGCTAATGATCCACGTGTACCCAAACGCGATCAAGAACAGAAGGATTGAATGAAGGTAAATGCAGAATGAAACTTGAAATTTAGATCTACACCACTAAAGCCAGGAGATAAAGTACTTGTGACATGAGATGATCATGTTGGAAAACAAACAACCCCTTCTGACAGCCAACTATTTGTTGTGACCAACACAAAAGGATCAATGATCACTGCTAAGCTTGGTTCACAAATCATCACAAGAAACACGTCATTCTTCAAAGCACTGAAAACACCACTCACAAGCATTGACTCTGATTCCGACATCGACATCTCAGATTAAGAACATGAGTCAAATGAGACTACACCTGCTGTTAGACGATATCCTAATGGTGATAGAAAATGTACACCATACTTAAGTTACTATGTTATGAAGTGAACTATTTATGTCTAAGTTTATTGTTTACATTTTTGGCAACTAACCATGAAACATGCTATGTTTCTCATTTACTAAGAAGGGAGGATGTAGTGTTTTGAAATTGCATTGTACAGTTTGTACACTTGAGGCTACCACACACACACACACACAAAATCAAGCAAAGGGAAAGTGAAAGTAAAAAGGAATAAAGAAGAATCCATTGTTGTTCAATAGCAAGCTGTCTCTGTCTCTGCCTCATATCTCTTACTAATCTCAGCTGAACTTCACTCCAGTCCCAAGAATATCACAGTCAAAAGAAAGCAGAAACCAGCAGCCAGAATGGGGTCATCAGGAAGGTCATCTCAGTTGAACTGCTGTAGCCAAGGACCAAGTGGACACCAACTCTACATCTCCATGAAAGGTGAAATAATGACAGCTGGTACAACACTGTGCTGTGCATCTACTTACGACAGGCATCAGAATAGCAGTGATGGAGATATAAAAAAGCAGTTGATTTTATATCCTCAGAATGCTCTAAAGCGCCTCACCACAAATGAATTATTTTGAGGCACTATCTCTGTTGTTTTAGAAGGAATTGAGGCAGTCAATTTACCAGCAAGAACCCAGTTAATGCTCAGTTAATCTGTTTTAGCTGATGTTAATTGAGAGGCAGATGTTGGTACCAGGAGAATTCTATAGCTTTTATGTCCAGCTGAACACATACTTATATCTCAACCGAAAGACAACGGGCTGAATCTTTCCAGGTTGCCCCCAATCTTGGCCTGGTGCACGCGTGAAATGTGCACCACGGAGCCACTGCGATATTTAGCGCGGCGGCTCATTTAAATGGCTAGGGAGAACCGCCCCCCCCCCAGATGATGTGCAGGGGGCAGGTGCTCCGTCCCTGGCAATGGCGTCTCGCGCCACTGCGCAGGCACCATTTTTAAAGGGCTTCAATCCCTTCCACAGCATTTAAATTTTTCAAGAGACAGTAATAATACAGTAAAAGTTATAAATGTAATGAAAGAATCAAGCCCCTCTCCCACTCCCCAAATAACTAAACAATTTATTAATTACCCTCTCCCCCTCAAACACCTTACCTTTCGATCCAAACCTCCCCCACCCCCGAACGTTATTAACTCTCACCTCCAACCCCTTCTCACTATGCCCTCCAATGGTTTTCCCACTACCTCTCTACCCTGAAAACTTACCTCCTTCCCCCTCCCCACCAGTGTCCCGCATCAGATTTCCGTTCGGAGATTGCACAGCGTGGGAGTGCCGGCCGACGGGAATATGGAAGCAGGACGGCCGGCACAACGAGGCAAGTAATTATTCCTTGATTTTCATAAATTAACATATTTTAATGATGGTCCTGTTGCCAAGCGGTGAAGGGGCTGCCATGAGGCCTTGCCACCAGTAATATTGGGCGGGGCGTACCCGCTTCGAGGCCCATGGTGGGCCTCTCCCGGAGGCATTTTCTGGGCCCCCTGCCACGACCCCCGACCTCCGGAGGCTGGTAAGATCCAACCCAGCATCTCCTACAATGCTGCACTCCCTCAGTTCTACCAACCAACCATCGTTAGATCTGGTTGGACTACATCAAGCTCTAAAAGGCCTCACTCTCCTTTGACAAAGCCACCCAATAGTCCAGGATTATCCAGGCAGCAAAGATAACCCACAGCTTCTTATCTTCTTAAACTCTTCTCTCCTGGTCGCCCACCCTCACCTCTAACTACAACTGAAAATGGTTCATTCAATTGCCTCTGCTGCTTCCTCCACTTCCTCTTGCCCATCAATTCAAATCTCCCTTCCAACACCCTTCCTAGTCCTGAATCCCCATCTCTCTCCAGCTTCTCTACCAATTCCTACATGCTTATTTTGTCCATGTGATGCATTTGCTGTTGCCTTAACCTCATTCCCACTAAATTGCTGCCCACCCAACTTCTCTTCCCGGCCCCCTATTAGCAGACATTGTAAATTGCCACTCTCTCCTTTAAAACTGCTGTCTTCATCGTGAAAACATAACCCTAAATCCCTCTCTCTATGCGAACTACCATTGCATTTCCAACCTCCCCTTTCCTCTCCAAAAGCCTTTGAACGTGTTGTTGCCTCTAAGGTGGAAAAACATTTCTAAATAAAAATGCTCTAAGAAATCATTTCTGTTGCTTTTGTTTAATTTCTGCAGTATTGTCTTATTTTAGCACAGGAGAATTTCTGAACAGATTAACCCTTTGTGCGATACAGGATGATACCTACCAGAACACTGTAAATGTCATCGTTAATAAAGGAGCAGAATACTGGAACTCTAGGAATTAAAACTTTGAGATCTGTCTGACTTGGTATCAAAAACATATTGGGGCAGAGTTTCTGCGGGTGTTCTCTTTGCCCTCTCACCATAACCTTGGTAGAAGAGAAAATTCTGGGGGAATGGAGTAAATGGCTGGAACTTGTACCCCACTGTAACTCAAGGCAGAAATCCTCAGTGTTAATGGTGAAGCACGGCAATATATTAAATATGTTATTGATCTGTAACATTTTAGGTTTTTTTAAGCCTATTTGGCTTATGTGGTTGACACCAGTGGTGTATTAAAGTAAACCAATCTCGTACAAAATACCTTTTCTTTCAAATTATATTTTTGCTGAATGGTAACACTCCTAAGCTGTGGGATGGATATCGAAATTGTTTCTGCATTTTATGCAATGAATCACATGATTGAACTCTCCCATGTTAAGACAAAAGCAAAATACTACAGATGCTGGAAATCTGAAATTAAAAAAAACAGAAAATGCTGAAGCCACTCAGCAGGTCAGGAAAGGTGAAAGGGCAAGTGTCATATAAGATTCTAAAAGGGCTGGATATGGTAGACACAGAGATTATTTCCGCTGGTCGGCGAATCTAAAACACAGGGGCACAGTCTTAGGATAGGGGGCGATCATTTAGGACTGAGACGAGGAGAAATGATTTTACTCAAAGGGTTGTGAATCTTTGGAATTCTCCATCCCAGAGGGTTGTGGATGCTCCGTTGTTGAATGCATTTAAGGCTGAAATAGATTTTTGGTTTCTTGGGGAATCAACGGGTATGGCGAATGGGCAGGCAAGTGGAGTTGAATCCGAAGATCAGCCAGGACCATTTTGGATGGCGGAGCAGGCTCGATGGGCCATTGGTCTACTGCTGCTCCTATTTCTTGTGTTCTTGTGTTTGTGTTCACATCTTCAGTAATCGTATAGGAAGGTGCCGGACAAAGTGTGTTCAGGGTGATAGAAGCAAGGAACTGATTCCATATTAAAGGTTTTACTCTTGCCTTAACCCAATTGAAAAATGGACTCTTTAAATCAGTGTAACATACCAATTCTCACATAGGCTAACCCTACAATCTATCTGAGTGAGTCTGCATCTTTAGTGTAGAATTAATGCTCAGTTGTTGACAGTTTTGGTTCATGAAAGGGCACTTGGAACTGGGCTGAAATCAAATTGCATTTCAATGAGAGCCCTTGCAACCCACGCAGAGCAGAGGCTCTCAGCTCATCAGGCTGAACAGGATGTGAAGCAAGAACTCAGATGTGAGAGGCAGGTGACCTAATTCACCTGCATTTTTTATATAATTAAGCACCTAGGGAGTATAGTACTTCGAGTAGTGGTGACTTGTCTCTGAGTAAAATGTGTCAAGTTTGGATTTCGGCATTGAGTTTCCTAATTGGGTGAATGCTAACACTTGGTAAGTTGGCTTTTGGCAAGGGCACTGTGTAGTGGATGGCTGCTTCATATCAAGATACAGATAAACCCCACAGGAACATGCATCCCATATATGGCAGAACATGGCCAAGCTGTAGGAAAGCGCATGATAAAGATTGTGGAGAAGATCATATCCATTCTCCCATTTCTGGAAATTTTCACATCATAGAATCAAAGTGTAGAAGGAGGCCATTTGACCCATCTTGTCTATACTGGTTCTTTGAAAGAGTTATCCAATTAGTCCCATTGCCCTGTTCTTTCCATATAGCCCTTTGAGTGGTTTTATATATAGCTACCTTATGCAGCTGTCCTGAATTTTTATTAGTTTGAAACTTGCCTCATATTTTAAGGATTTTTTTTATTTTTATGTAAAGGTGCAGTGCCTGTTCTAGTCTCCATATTATAACAAGGATACAAAGACACTGTAGAAGGTGCAAAAAAGATTTACGAAGATGAAACCAGAACCGAGAGGCTATATCTATCAGGGTGATAAGGGTGATTTTTCTCTTAAGAAGAGAGGCTGAGAGGTGACCTAATAGAGGTCTTTAGATTTATGAAAGATTTTTGTGGACACAGGGAGAGTATTTGCACTTGTGGAGAAGAGCAAAACTAGAGGCTATCAATATAAGATAGCCACCAAGAAATCAAATAGGGAATTCAGAAGAAACCTCTTTACCTAACGTTTGGTCAGAATGTGGAACTCGCTACCATAGGAAGTAGTTGAGGCGAATAGTTTAGATGCATTTAAGGGGAGGCGAGAAGCATATGAGGAAAAAGGGAATAGAAGGTGATGCTGATAGAGTTAGATGAGCAAGAATGGGAGGAGGTTCAAGTGGAGCATTAACACTAGCTTGAACTGGTTGGCCCGAATGGCCTGTTTCTGTGCTGTATCTCTTATGTAATTCTATGCATTTAAGGGGAAGCTAGATAAGTACATGAAGGGGTAAGGAATAAAAGGATAAGTTGATAGGGTGAGATGATGAGGGGTGGGAGGAGGCTCTTGTGGAGCATAAACACCGGCACGGACTAGTTGGGCTGAATGGCCTGTTTCTGTGCTGTAAATTCTATGTAATTCTGAGCAAAAAGCTTTCAAAACAAAATGATGGCGTGAGAATAAAGGAAATTACCTGCCAGTGGATGCGTTGTTGTGATTGCCCTTGAGCCAGCTGATCCTGAAATGCCACACTTTGACTCAGCCAAATGTCCCTTGACAGTGACAGGTGCCATGCTGGGATGACGTAGGGCAGCCTTCAGTGGCGCAATCCCATTAAACTGAACGACGGAAAGACAGCCGATAAAGCCCACGTTTGCCTTCACCAGCTCCTTGTCCATCCCGGTACTGTCTACAGTTCAAACAAAGCAGCACAAGAATTAATTCTGGACCAGCTAAGGTACATACCCCAATAGGAAATAAAAACAATTAAACTTCCGTAATACAAACACTGCCATGCAGTAATTAATCCTCAAGAATTTATTTTTTCATAGAATAGGTGTTATATAATGCTGTATCATATTGCTGCAAACCGTATCACAAGTTGCTGAAGGTGTATTATCAGCTCATCAAATTAATAATTAATACTTAAAATCTTGCTTCTAACATGCATGCGGCACACTCCAGACATCATACTAGAGAGGTTGCAGGAACAGGAGGAGGCCATTTAGCCCCTCAAGCCATTTCCGCCATTCAGTGAGATCGTGGCTGATCCGTAACCTAACTCCATATACCTACCTTTGCCCTCTTAATACCTTTGGCTAACAAAAATCCATCAATCTCAGTTTTAAAATTAACAGTTGATCTAGCGTCTCTGGAAGGGAGTTCCAGACCTCTACCGCCCTTTGCGTGAAGAACTGTTTCCAAATTTGACTACTGAAAAGTCTGGCTCTAATTTTAAGTCTGTGCCCCTTCAGTGCTAAATTCCCTAACTAGCGGAAATAGTTTCTCCCAATCTATCTTATCTGTTTAGTTTAGTTTAGTTTAGAGATACAGCACTGAAACAGGCCCTTCGGCCCACTGAGTCTGTGCCGACCATCAACCACCCATTTATACTAATCCTACACTAATTCCATATTTCTACCACATCCCCACCTGTCCCTATATTTACCTACCACCTACCTATACTAGGGGCAATTGCTAATGGCCAATTTACCTATCAACCTGCAAGTCTTTGGCATGTGGGAGGAAACCGGAGTACCCGGAGGAAACCCACGCAGACACAGGGAGAACTTGTAAACTCCACACAGGCAGTACCCAGAATTAAACCCGGGTCGCTGGAGCTGTGAGGCTGCGGTGCTAACCACTGCGCCACTGTGCCTTAATATCTTGAAAGCTTTGATCAAATCGCCCCTTACCCTTCCAAATTCCAGGGAATATAACCCTAGTTTGTTTAATCCCTCCTCGTAGCTTAACCCTCAGAGTCCAGGGCTGGAATTTTATGTTGGGTGGGAGGTCCCGCCCACTGGCCAAAAAGTTGGGGGCGAGCCCACCTCTGCTGGGCTTGGGAGCCATGCCAGGGTTTTACCTGGTCTAGGCCCTTAATTGGACTTGGGCAGGACTTCCGCCCCTTTAAGGCGAGAAGTCCCGCCTTCAAGAGCTGCTGGCCAATCAGCTGGCTAGCAGCTCTCAGTCCCAGCAGCGCCACTGAGAATGGTGGCCACCTGAGAATGGGTCTGCAGCTAGCGGCAGGAACAAGAGGGATGCCGGCCCCGGAAAAGATGTGTTTGTGGGGCCTCGCTGGGGGCAACTGGCCAGGGCCCAGCGAGGCAAAGGTGGGGTGGGGGGGGGGGTCGGTTGGACGGGGTGGGGGGGTGAGGTAATGTAGTTCAGTGGGGGCGGTTGGGCCATGGCCGGCTCTCTGAGGGGCACAGGATGCCCGAGCGGGAGGGCACGCCCCAAGTCTGCAAGGAGGCCTCCAGGATTTACTTAGTGGCCTCCTGGGGTCCTGAGATGCCCACCCGCCACAGTTAATGTGCCACATAAGGGCCTTAATTGACCTGCGGCGGGTGGACTGTTTCTCGCCACTGCCGCCCCTGGTAAAATTGCAGTGGGGGCGGGAAGGTGACGGAAACTTCCATAAGAGATGTCACACACCAGATGTCATAAAAACCAAATTGATTCACTAATGTCCTTTTGGGAAGGAACATACCCAGTCCTGCATTGATTAGGTTCTAATCCACATGGTTGACTCTTAATGTCATCTAGAAAGTACCCAGCAGGTCACTTTGGTTGTCCACACAATCATTTAGGGGCAATTAGGGATGAACAGTAAAGGCAGCTTTTCGAGCATCAACCTACATTTGGAGAACGAAATTAACCAGCAGTTATAACTGTTCTCTCATTTGTCTCCGGAGTTTGTACATAGCTACATGTACAGATTTGCCGATTTAGACGAGGGAGTACTCGATCGGTGGCTTTAAAAGGGACAGGCCAGCTTAAGCAGCTAAGCATGACAACCAAACTCCAGGCTAACCATTAGCAATGCTGCACAAGATCCACTAGAAATGATATAAGATTTGTAGGCAACATACATGTATTTATAATACAATGAAAACCTTGTAACTGTCACACCTCCTTGAAGACGTTCCCCATTGCATTGTTGATAACACCCACAATGTTATAAAAAAATGACTCCTCTAAGTCACCGCTAGCAACACTGTGTTAGTATAAGTGTGAATGATGTCGACTTTGGTTCTCCCTTCATTTCTTGGTGCTGTGTGCAGCATCTGTGGCCGGTAATCTATTTCAAAACATACTGATGACAAATGGTGTCTTCAATTATTCATGGGGTGTAACAGCTTCATTGTAAATTCATCTAAACTTTAAATTGACATTTACCTGCAGAGCACTCCTACTTTGTCAATAACACCACCAGACAGCTAGTGGGTAATAAGTGGTTCCTGCTCTATATTAATGTATGGGTCTAGTGTGTCATATTTCAGAATTCAGAATGAACAGCTGTAAGAATTCCATTCCTGCTAATTGCTGATCATGTATGTGTGATTCTGCAAAGAACAGAAATGACTTTCGGATCTATTTTTAATGCATTGGTTAACCAGTTTGGATCAAGTTATCCAAACCAATGACTGGTCACATTGACTCCTTAAGATAGCGCAAACAGCAATTTCATCCCAAAGTGTAGCTAATAGAAACTGGCCTTTATTTTTTTTAATTGATTCATGGGATGTGGGCATTGCTGGCTAGGCCAGCATTCAGTGCCCATCTCTAATTGCCCTTGAGAAGGTTGTGGTGAGCTGCCTTCTTGAACTGCTGCAGTCCATGTGAGGTAGGTACACCCACAGTGCTGTTAGGAAGGGAGCTCCAGGATTTTGACCCAGCGACAGTGAAGGAACGGCGATATAGTTCCAAGTCAGGATGGTGTGTGACTTGGATGGAAACTTGCAAGTGATGATGTTCCCATGCATACGTTGCTCCTGTCCTTCGAGATGGTAGAGGTCGCGAGTTTGGAAGGTGCTGTCTAAGGAGCCTTGGTGCGTTGCTGCAGTGCATCTTGTAGATGGTACACACTGCTGCCACTGTGCGTCAGGGGTGGAGGGAGTGAATGTTTGTGGATGGTGTGCCAATCAAGTGGGTTGCTTTGTCCTGGATGGTGTCGAGCTTCTTCTTGTTGGAACTGCACCTATCCAGGCAAGTGGAGAGTATTCCATCATACTCCTGACTTGTGCCTTGTAGATGGTGGACAGGCTTTGGGGAGTCAGGAGGTGAGTTACTCGCCGCAGGATTCCTAGCCTCTGACCTGCTCTTGTAGCCACGGTATTTATATGGCTACTCCAGTTCAGTTTCTGGTCAATGGTAACCCCCAGGATGTTGATAGTGGGGGTTCAGCGATGGTAATGCCATTGAATGTCAAGGGGAGATGATTAGATTCTCTCTTGTTGGAGATGGTCATTGCCTGGCACTTGTGTGGCGTGAATGTTACTTGCCACTTATCAGCCCAAGCCTGGATATTGTCCAGATCTTGCTGCATTTCTACACAGATTGCTTCAGTATCTGAGGAGTCGCGAATGGTGCTGAACATTGTGCAATCATCAACAAACATCCCCACTTCTGACCTTATGACTGAAGAAAGGTCATTGATGAAGCAGCTGAAGATGGTTGGGCCTAGGACACTACCCTGAGGAACTCCTGCAGTAATGTCCTGGAGCTCAGATGATTGACCTCCAACAACCACAGCCATCTTCCTTTGCGCTAGGTATGACTTCAACCAGCAGAGAGTTTCCCCCCTGATTCCTATTGACTCCAGTTTCGCTAGCGCTCCTTGAGGCCATACTCGGTCAAATGCTGCATTGATGTCAAGGGCAGTCACTCTCACCTCACCTCTTGAGTTCAGCTCTTTTGTCCATGTTTGAACCAAGGCTGTACCTCAGTTGTACTTTATGTTGTGCCTTATTGTGTTCTCAGGGTATCCAAATTGTGTCAGCGGCAATGGGGGAAACGCATGACTTTGCTCTGTTCTAGTTTTAGTTTTAGTAAAAGTACGGGGTGTCTCACTGTTGGCCAACAGTTCTATCCTGATATTCAAATGTGTGTTTTTTCCAGGAGGGGTGATGAAAATTCTGGACCACTTCATTTTTTCAGGATCGGTATCATCAGTTGCCCCTGTAATTTGGTTTGAGCATCCCACTTTAATGGAGTTTATTTAAACTGTCCTATACAGATACTTTCATGATACTGCAACTCACCAAAGTATGCCACATAGTTATATCCACATCTTTCACAAAACATCTTCTTTCATCTCTCTGACTGCACACCAAACACACACTTAATGAGATAAGTCTGCATTGAATCAATAAGCTGCTTTTCTCCCCCACAGTATGGTGAACATACAAAACAGCCCGTATGATTGGACTCAACATCATTTGAACAGTACAACTTATCTTTGCATGATGGTACAATATAACAAACACGCCACACTTCCCAACTTCAATGGGTTATTTTACATGACTTAGCAAGGTGCCTCCTAAGTGTTCCTTCAGTATATCTGACCTCTTAATTTCAACAAAAGCCCTCACAGCTTTCTCTTTTAAAATGATTTCCTGTGCAATCTCTCAGCCAGCCTACTTCTTACACTTCTTTGTTCACAGTTTAATTAGAAAGATGAAGGACTTTCTAATCAAATGGTTTAAATTGCCAAATCAGGACAACACATTGGTTATTAATAGTTTATGAAAAAGCAATGTTACAGCTAGCTCAGTGGCACCTTACATATCTATCGTCTCAGCCATAAACCTATTTGGATATACTATGCTTTTAAAACCACAACTTTAAAAGTATCCTTTTTTTCTCCCCGCATCCTTTCTCTGGAAAGGCCACCAATTATTTCCAAACTGTGCTAAAAGGTCATTGGATAAGAGTAAATCTAGCTTTTTTTCTCTACTGGAGACACTGAGGCAATTAAACTGGTGCCCCAGGTAAAATCAGCTAATAGACCATGGCTATTGTGAATCAATTCTGCATGATTTGTATATTCACCCTCTATACCAACAGGGGCATTCTGTGTCCTGTGCAACAGGCTTATCTGATCAACCCCCTGGTCTAGAGTTGCACAAGAACTACGTGCACAGGTGTTGTAAGTCAACTAACTCACTGAAATTAGTTGGCCATGTGTCAGCTGTGGTTCATTTTTTTCGTCCCCGTTCATGAGAGGTGGGCATCACAAGCAAGGTTAGCGTTCATTGCCAATCCCTAAATGCCCTTGAACAGGTCGTGGTAAGCTACCTTTTTGAACTGCTGCTGTCCGCATGGTGATGATACTCCCTTCAATCTTGCCTCCGAGTCAGAAGGCCATAGGTTCAGGTAACACTCCAGGACTTGAGCACAAATCCAGACCGACACTCCAGTGCAGTACTGAGGGAATGTTGCACTGTCAGAGGTGCCGTCTTTCAGATGAGACATTAAACCAAGGCCCCATCTGCCCTCTCAGGAGAACGAAAAAGATGCAATGACACTATGTGAAGAAGGATATGGGAGTTATTTGATGTATCCTGGCCAATATTTACCCCTCAACCAATGTCACTAAAACAGATTATCCAGTCATCATTACTTGCTGTTTGTGGGATCTTGCTGTGCAGAAGTAGGTTGTCACATTTCCTGCATTATAACATCTCAAAAAAATGCTTCATTGGCTGTAAAGTGCTTTGGGAACATCCTAAGATTGTGAAAGGCACAAGACTTTTTTCTGAAGGTGAGAAATTATTTAATGGTTTGTACAAAATTATAAAAGCACTGTAGAGCTTCCTCATGAATACTCAACAAGTAGATAACATCACGCTCTTGACCTTGTAATTACCAATTCTAAAATCATCAATAATTTAAATAAAATCCACTGCGCAACAGTCATCTGCTTTAGTTGAACATCATTTACATTAAAAGCTAATGTGGGGCTTTGGCAGTAGATTAAATTTCATGCTCAGTGAGTTCTTGTTGAACAATGCTAAAATTAGTTTACTTAACATGATTTACCACAAGCTTCCCTGATGTCCTGAATTCAAAAGTGCCCAGTGTGGAACTGAGATCGGTTCGCTCAGCACAGAACTAGCATTGATTCGGGTCCCGTCCTGGTCTGTATGGTCTCATATCCCTTGAGTGTCTGTTCAATCAGGAATCTACCCATTTCTGAAATAAAAACAAGAACTGCTGGAAATACTCAGCAGGTCTGGCAGCATCTGTGGACAGAGAAGCAGAGTTAACGTTTCAGGTCAGAGACCCTTCTTCAGAACTGGCAAATATTAGAAATGTAAAAGGTCATAAGCAAGTAAAGCGGGGGAGGGACAAGAGATAACAAAGGAGGTGTAGATAGGACAAGGTCACAGAATAGCTGACCAGAAGGTCATGCAGCAAAGGCAAACAAAATTGTTAATGGTGTGTTGAAAGACAAAGCATTAGGACAGATAGGGTGTTAACGGACTGAAACTGAACAGCCGCAAGTACAAACATGAAAAAAAAACAGTGGGTAAGCAAACTGAACAAACTAAGATGAAATAAAATAAAATAAACACAAAAAAAGATATTAAAAAAAGGAAAAAGAAAAAAAATAACTAAAAATAAAAGTAAAATGGGGGGCCCCGTCAGGCTCTGAAATAAATGAACTCGATGTTCAGTCCGGCAGGCTGTAGTGTACCTAATCGGTAAATGAGTTGCTGTTCCACGAGCTTGTGTTGATGTTCACTGAAACACTGCAGCAATTCCAGGACAGAGATGTGAGCATGAGAGCAGGGAGGAGTGTCGAAATGGCAAGCAACTGGAAGCTCGGGGTCCTGCTTGCGGACTGAGCGGAGGCATTCTGCAAAGTGGTCACCCAGTCAGCGTTTGGCCTCCCCAATGTAGAGGAGACCACATTGTGAGCAGCGAATACAGTATACTACATTGAAAGAAGTACAAGTAAATCGCTGCTTCACCTGGAAGGAGTGTTTGGGGCCTTGGATAGTGAGGAGAGAGGAGGTAAATGGGCACGTATTACATCTCCTGCGATTGCAAGGGAAGGTGCCGTGGGAAGGGGACGAGGTGGTGGGGGTAATGGAGGAGTGGACCAGGGTGTCACGGAGGGAACAATCCCTTCGGAATTCTGACAGGGGAAGGGAGGGGGAGATGCGTTTAGTAGTGGCATCACGCTGGAGGTGGCGGAAATGGCGGAGGATGATCCTTTGGATGTGGAGGCTGATGGGGTGGAAAGTGAGGACAAGGGGAACCCTGTCGCAGTTCTGGGAGGGAGGGGAAGGGGTGAGGGTAGAGGTGAGGGAAATGGGCCAGACACAGTTGAGAGCTCTGTCAACCACAGTGGGGGTGAATACACGGTTGAGAAAAAAGGAAGACATATCAGAAGCGCTGTCATGGAAGGTAGCATCATTAGAGCAGATGCGTTGGAGACGGCGAAACTGGGAGAATGGAATGGAGTCCTTACAGGAGGCAGGGTGTGAAGAAGTGTAGCTGTGGGAGTCGGTGGGCTTATAATGAATATTAGTAGACAGCCTGTCCCCAGAGATGGAGATAGAGAAGTCGAGGAAGGGAAGGAAAGTGTCAGAGATGGACCATGTAAAGATGATAGAAGGGTGGAAATTAGAAGCAAAATTGACAACGTTTTCCAGTTCGGGGCGGGAGCAGGCAACGACAACGATACAGTCATCAATGTACCGGAGAAAGATTTGGGGGAGGTGGCCTGAGTAGGACTGGAACAAGGAATGTTCGACATATCCCACAAAAAGACAGGCATAACTAGGACCCATGTGGGTACCCATAGCGACACCTTTTACTTGAAGGAAGTGAGTGGAGTTGAAGGAGAAGTTGTTCAATGTGAGAACAAGTTCAACCAGGCGGAGGAGGGTGGTGATGGATGGGGACTGATTGGGCCTCTGTTCAAGGAAGAAGCGGAGAGCCCTCAAACTGTCCTGGTGGGGGATGGAGATGTAGGGAGATTGGACATCCACTGAAATAAGTTCAGTGGGGCAGAAGCAGGCTGCCACAATGGGTCTGCCGGGACAGTCCTTCCCCCGATCAGAGGACCCATTCATCCACCTCCAGCATTCTCCCTCTACCTGGACCCCTCACCCTGGCCTCTTACCCACTCTTGATCTTTTCATTGAAAACTGTCGGTGAGACATTGGTCATCTCAATTTCTCTGCCCCTCTCACTCACTCTAACCTGTCCCCCTCTCAACGTGAGGCACTCCGTTCTCTCAGGTCTAACCCCGACATGGTCATCAAACCTGCAGACAAGGGTGGTGCTGCTATTGTATGACGTACCGACCTCTACCTTGCAGAGGCTCAGCGATAACTCAGACACTTCTTCCTACCTCCCTCTGGACCATGACCTCACCACCGAACATCAAGCTACTGTCCACAGGACTATCACTGACCTCATCTCCTCTGGAGATCTTCCCTCTACAGCTTCCAACCTCATAGTCCCACAACCCCGGACAGCCCACTTCTACCTCCTTCCCAAAATCCACAAACAGGACTGTCCCAGCAGACCCATTGTGTCAGCCTGCTCCTGCCCCACTGAACTTATTTCTTCCTATCTTGATTCTATCTTTTCACCGCTGATCCTGTCTCTTCCCACCTACATCCGTGACTCTTCTGATGCCCTGTGTCATTTTGACAATTTCCAGTTTCCTGGCCCCAACCGCCTCCTCTTCACTATGGATGTCCAATCTCCCTGCACCTCCATCCCCCACCAGGACGGTTTGAGGGCTCTCCGCTTCTTCCTTGAACAGAGGCCCAACCAGTCCCCATCCACCACCACCCTCCTCCGCCTGGTTGAACTTGTTCTCACATTGAACAACTTCTGTTCAACTCCACTCACTTCCTTCAAGTAAAAGGTGTCGCTATGGGTACCCGCATGGGTCCTAGTTATGCCTGTCTTTTTGTGGGATATGTCGAATATTCCTTGTTCCAGTCCTATTCAGGCCCCCTCCCCCAAATCTTTTTCCGATACATTGATGACTGTATCGGTGCCGTTTCCTGCTCCCGCCCCGAACTGGAAAATTTTATCAACTTTGCTTTTAATTTCCACCCTTCTCTCACCTTTACATGGTCCATCTCCGACACTTCCCTTCCCTTCCTCAACTTCTCTATCTCCATCTCTGGGGATAGAATGTCTACTAATATCCATTATAAGTCCACCAACTCCCACAGCTACCTCGACTACACTTCTGCACACCTTGCTTCCTGTAACGACTCCATCCCATTCTCCCAGATTCTCTGTCTCTGACGCATCTGCTCTGATGATGCTACCTTCCATGACAGTGCTTCTGATATGTCTTCCTTTTTCCTCAACTGAGGACTCCCCCCACTGTGGTTGACAGGGCCCTCAACCGTGTCCGGCATTTAAGGTGAAATAATTAATCAATCATGTACTACTAACAAACTAACCTCGGAGCTGCAGAGACAGCTTATCAGAATTGACTTCATAGTTTCAGGGCTGCACAGACAGCTTATCAGTAGAAGTAGACTAACAAGCAAAAACTAACAGGACAGCTGCAAGCTGCTTCATAGTAGCCTATTGTATAGCAATCAGCCTAACGGTCCAAGGAGATAGGGGGGATGAGAAACTGCTAGAAGAGAAGGTGACAAGGCAGTACCCCAATCAGGCCATGACACCAAGAAACTGCAGAGTTTGTAAACCAATTGGGAACATAAAGGGGGTGTCACTGATTTGTAGAAAGATCTATAAGAAAGGCTTGATTTCCCTGCTCAGGCAGGAGAGGAGAGAAGAGCCCAGGTGTTGTTGTTGTTTGCTTTGCTGATGATGTAACCAAGAAGTACTGCAATAAAGTTTCTTAAAGCTACAGTCGGACTTCGTCTCTCTTTGTGTAACTAATGGGATCCAACAACTTGGCGTAGTCGGCAGGATCGCTGGAGGATAAAGACCGAAGCCACAGACATCGGACCTATCGGCGCCCCCAGAGGTAAGGACTTCTCTTTATGTTAAAAGTCCTTGGTCGTTGTCTAAATTTGGGTTCCCTGCCACGTGATCCCGAACTTGGCGGTATTTGACGGAAATACCCTTTCTTGTGCGGCTCGAGACCCCCTTTCTAGACGTCTAACTTGGCGGTATTTGACGAAATACCTATTTGGCAAAAAGCCTGACGGCTCAAGACCTACTTCCCTACCTGAATGGATAAAATGACAGACGAAGGCAACCGACAGTTACCAACTACCTTCAAAGGTGGGCGGGCCCGACCTGACGTTCCCGAAGATGAAATACTTCGGCAGTTGAAAGAATATGTAGAGCAACAGTTTAATCTGGCTAAAACGTACACCGAAATTGGGCAAAAATATGGCACCTCCACGGGACAGTGGTCCCTGGAAGATATAAAGAGAGTCTGGGGAAAAACAACCCGTTTAAAGGATAAAGAACGGACCCAATGGTGCCTAGCCGTAATGGGCCAGATTCGGCAGCGCAATGAGATTATGCGACAAAGCCAATGTGATCGCGACCTAACGAGTGCAAAGGATCAACTGAAGGTGGTCTGCGAACAACTGAAAATTGAAAAGCTTGCAAAGGAAAAGCTAGAGGCTGAAAAACAATCTGAAAAGGAAAGGCTACAGATTGAAATTAAAGAGCTTAAAAAACAACTACAAGACCAGCAGAGGACCCAACCGGAGGAACCGGGACAGCTCTGCGAACCCCACTGACCACCTCCAACTAACTTGTATCCGAGTTTGAAGTCGTTACCAACGGAACAACGGAAGATGCAACTGCGTGAAGCAGGTCTAGCCGAGTCTTCCAGTGAAGAAAGTGACAATGATGATGGGTTACCGTTTCCGCGACTAGCCCCCCTTAAACAGAAACGCATTAAGGTCAAGACAGAAAAGAAGACTGTGAACGGTAGCGAGGTCACCACGGCCGAGCACAACACGTACTGGACACACGTCCCAGCTTCCCCTGAGAAAATCGACAAGTGGTCCACAAGATTGCCCGACCCGAAGAAAGGGGGTCTGAAAACGTGGGAGCAGCTGGAACGATTGAAAGGAATTTACGATCTCCATCCATGGGACGGGGTACAGATTCTGACCGTAATGGTGCCTGGGCGAGCAAGCCAAAAGCTAAGGAGAGAGGTCCAAATTGCTTTGGGTGAAGATGGTCAACTGCTTGACGCCGGATGGACTGCGATTAACAAGTGGTTGCGAGAGTTTTGTCCTGCAAAAACGGACTGGAGCAAAGTTGCAGCCTGTCAGCAGAAGAACTCGGAGGAAGTGCGGGAGTATGAAGAGAGGTTTAGGTCCACCTGGGTAGAATACTCAGGGATAGTAGACCCTACTCCAGAGGAGCTGGACGACACCAGTTTTGGATCCTTAAAAACCGCTTTTGTTGATGGACTAAAGCCAGAACTGTCTAAAATACTGAAGACCGCCCTACCGGAGTGGGACGCGGTAAGAGTAAAATACTCAGAGTTAATTGACAGATGCGCTTAGCTGGACAGGGATATGGGAGTCAAGCTTCGAGCCGTGCAGACGGATCCAGTACTGAAAGAGCCTGACAAAGAGCAAGTTAGGCGACCCGGCCCCTGTTACTACTGCGGGAAGGAAGGCCATTGGGCTAAGGCGTGTAGAGCAAGAGGACGAGGCAGAGGATGCCAAGGATGCAACCCGGCACCCAAACCAGCTCCCTCCCCTGATGCCAACGACCCCTTTGAGAAGTTCAAACGGTTGACGTCCCAGCAACAGAAGGAGGTGTCCTCCTTAATAGATGCGACAAAAAACTAGAGGAGCCCTCCCTCGCCCTTTCGGTGCTTCTCCTAGCGCTAGTAGAAAATAGAAAAGATGGATTGTATGTAACTGCGAGGGTGGGCAATCAAGACATTGACTTCTTATTGGATACCGGAGCCGAATTAACGTGTCTACCTCAACAATACGGAAACTCCCTACTGATGGACGGTAAGACTAAAAGAGCTTACGCAGCTGGGGGCAATGGGTTGGTAATTAAGAGGACCCAGCCCGTACGCATCGGTCTTGGTCCACACGAATTGATAACACCGGTCTAGGTAGGTCTGGTGGACCAAGCACTCCTCGGTATGGACGTTCTCACTCAGCTGAACTCTTCGTTGCATTTTGAAGGCGGCCAGGTAACTTGGTCTATCAGAAGTTTGAAGAAAGAGCAGCTGAGGGAGCACCCAATATGGGCCCAGGATAAGAACGATTGTGGGCTACTTCAGATGGAACCGGCAACGTTTACGGGATCCGCTCTGCCCTGTACTAAGCAATACCCCATCAGTCAAACATCTATTGCAGGAATCCTACCCGTAATCAGACAGCTAGAG
The DNA here is from genome assembly GCF_036365525.1 of Heterodontus francisci. Classification (NCBI taxonomy): domain Eukaryota; kingdom Metazoa; phylum Chordata; class Chondrichthyes; order Heterodontiformes; family Heterodontidae; genus Heterodontus; species Heterodontus francisci. Next base: position 18,837,722 of record NC_090377.1, on the reverse strand, counting down.
GAGCGAGGCGTGCTGGTTAAAACACTCAGTACCTCAAACAGCCCTGTGTGTATTGATCAAAAGGTCCCTCTGGTAGCTGACCCCTCTATGGTATTTAATGCCCTGAAGCCGGAACACGAATGGTTCTCTGTTATCGATATGGCCAGCGGATCTTGGTCGGTGCCACTGGCACCCGAAGTTCAGCCGTGGTTCGCCTTTACTGTACAACAACAACAGTACACCTGCCGCAGGGTTTCCACAACAGCCCCACAGTATTTCATATGGCCCTACAAAACCATTTGAGGGAGTTACCTTCCATGTACTCCACGGTCATCCAGTATGTGGACGACATCCTGTTAGCCTCTGAGACAGAAGAACAGCATGAACAAGATCTGCGTACCCTGCTGGACCACCTTCATCAGAGAGGACACAAAGCCAGTATCGACAAAGCGCAGATAGAAGAAGGAGAGGTCGTGTACCTGGGACAAAAGATTTTGAAAGGAAAAAGAGAACTCACCCAGGACAGGACCGACGCCATTCGAGCTGCCAAACTACCCACCACTAGCTTAGGTCCTTTTTGGGTTTGTATAACTTCAACAGAAACTGGATTGACTCCTACACACAGCTGGCTCAACCATTAACGTGTTTCTATGGAACATTTCTTCCTCTCTTGTTTCCCCAAAGCTGCAAATTCCCGTCCCACTTGAAGGGAAAGCGGGCCTCGAAAGAATCAGTTACCCTAACCAAAGAACAACAAGAAGCTTTCGAAAACTTAAAGAGGGCTTTGTGCTCAGCGCCAGCCCTGGGAATCCCCGACAACGGGAAACCGTTTACCCTGTTTGTACACGAAAAAGAGGGATATATGACTGCCATACTGACACAGGAGCACGGGGACAAACAGAGACCTATTGGATACTATTCGAAAAGACTGGACACTGTCGCCCTAGGATGGGGCAGTTGTTTAAGAGCTATGGAAGCTACATGCCAAGCAGTAATGGCTACTGCAGGTCTGGTGTTAGATCAAAAGTTAACTGTTAAGTGTCCGCACACAGTCCACACATTGCTATCCATGAACAGAGTATCCCAAGTGACAGCAGCCAGATGGACCTGATGGACAACAGTCCTAGAGGCTCCTAATCTCCACATTGTCCGGGCCAGCCCGGTAAATCCGGCGACTATGCTCCCGTGGCCTGGAGAGATGAAGGAAGAAGAACATGATTGTGTGGAGATTATGGAGGAAACAGAGGAGGTAACCCTAGCGGCAGAGGAAGCATTGCTCAACCCAGATTTAATCCTTTTTACAGACGGCTCATCCTTTGTTGACAACGGTATACGGAAAGCAGGATGGGCAGTTACAACCCTACATGCAGTTGTGGAAGCGGGATGCCTGCCTTCAGGGACATCGGCCCAACAAGCCGAACTGCGAGCCCTGTTGGAAGCATGTCGAATAGCAGAGGGGAAGACAGCTAATATTTACACCGACTCGCGGTATGCTTTTGGAGTCGCTCACGACTTTGGTCAGTTGTGGTGCAAAAGAGGATTTCTCACCGCAGCTGGAACACCTATTCGAAATGGGAAAGAGGTCCGAGACTTACTGGAGGCGATGCAATTGCCACAAAAGGTATCCATTTTGAAATGTAAAGCCCATACGAAAGACAACACCATGGAAGCAAAGGATAATGCCTTGGCCGACAAGGCAGCCAAGGAAGCCGCCTCGCAAGGTGATCCCCCGGACGCACGGACGCAAATATGTAAACTGAATGCGTCCCATCTGACACAAGACCTACAAGTGATGCAGAGTGAATTTTCCAAAGAGGAAAAATGGACCTGGATAGAAGCAGGGATGAAGATATGTGACGACGGCATATGGAGGCAAATGGACACCGAGAAACCCGTCGCACCACAGGCGCTGATGCCCTTTTTAGCCCAACAAATTCACTCCTGGGGACACCTGGCCCCGCAACAGATGACGGCACGGTTCCAGAAAAGCTGGTGGGGTCGAGGGTTCAAAAAACACGCACAGCTGGTCACTGACCGCTGTGTGGTCTGTCAGAAAAACAATCCAGGACCCATTACGATAATGCCTCAACTGAAAGCCCCTGCTCCAGCCGGCCTATTCCAGTGCTTGCAAGTTGACTATATCACTCTCCCACCTTGTTAGGGATACACCGGCATTTTATTCATCGACGATAAATTTTCTAGATGGGTAGAGGCCGTCCCAGCTAGAAAAGCCACGGCCAATCACACCGCTAAGGTGCTGTGTAAGGATTACATCCCCAGATGGGGAGTACCGGTCAGCATTGACTCTGACCAAGGAACTCATTTCACAGGCGCAGTCTGTTAGGAAGTCAGTCGACTACTGAACATTACGTGGGATTTACACTGTCCTCATCATCCCCAGCCATCAGGCCAAGTGGAACAAATGAATCAGACGCTAAAGCAGCGACTATCCAAGTATCACCAGGAAGGAATAAAGTGACCTCAGGCATTGCCAATAGTTCTGTGTCGTATCAGAGCGACCCCAAACAGAACTACAGGCTTGAGCCCGTTTGAAGTAATAACAGGGAGACCCATGTCTTTACCGGGAACAATTGATCTGCGTAAAGCTGATTGTCATTTGATGAGCGACGCTCTACTAGAATATTGCCAGAACTTAACAAATGCTCTCAGTTCTGCTTCCTCACAGGTATCGGCAGTTTGGGGTGACCCACCCAAAGGAGGGCACGACATCGTCCCGGGAGTCTGGGTCTACATGAAGAAAATACACAAAGAACCTTTGGGTGACAAGTGGGAGGGACCTTTCCAAGTACTACTGACCACCCAGTCAGCAGTTAAAGTCGAAGGAAAGAAAGCCTGGATACACGCCTCTCACGTAAAACGAGCGACCCGTATTTGAACGCCGAATTATTAATTGCTGTTAATTATTAATTGCTGCTATGTTTAAAATTTGTATTATCTTCTTTGCATGTATTTTAAATAGTTGCTTACCTTTGACTAACCAAGCCTGTCCACATGGGGAAATTAATCGAGTGTCCAGGGAATTACATGTTAACTCTTTCCTTTATATGACCTATGCATATGCCAAAGAAGCTAACCTCTCCCGCTGCTGGGTATGTGCACACGTGCCCATCCACTCAAGGGGGGGCATCCCCTTACGCCCCGTCCCCTTTAATGCGTCGGAGACTGCGGCATGGATCGTAAAAGGGTCCCGGAACATAAGTGCCTTCATGGGGTGGTACCGGCCCCATTATGATCGGACCCAAGAGCCCCCGTTCTTGGTCCTTACTAACACCTCAGGTGTGGTAAGACCACTGCGATTCATATGCCTGGTAAGAGACCAAAGGGGTGGACAAGAAGTGGGATGAAGTAACTGCTCCCACTATTTCAATGTAACTTCAGGCGCTAAAGCTATTCTCCCGCGAGACCTTGAGGAACTAAAAGGGCGGGACGCCACCTGGCGGGTGGACCCCGAAACGGCTAGAAACCCCATTGCCTACAACGGTACTTATTTTATTTGCGGCAATAAAGCTTATCCCTGGTTACCGAAATTCTGGACAGGATCGTGTTACTTAGGCTATGTTACACCTTATATCCATCATTTGACCTCCCTGCCGAAGCCGTCTCAGGGACAAAGGACAAGACGAGCTATCACTGAGACGGAGAGGTTTTTCTCGATCATGTTCCCATGGTATGGGACAGCTAAGGTAGCTAGGGAATCCATCAATATGGCTTCGGTCCTAGAAAAAGTGGCCAATGACACCGCCGAAGCCCTTGTTAAAATAAATGCAGAAATGGCAGCTATCCGCACCTTAGCACTCCAGAACCGAATGGCCTTAGATTTTGTCTGAGCGGAAAAGGGGGGTACATGTGCTCTGATAGGAACCGAGTGTTGTACTTACATTCCAGATAGCTCCGAAGAAATTTCTGATCTGGCAGCGCACATCCGAAAGGAGGTGGATAAGCTAAAACAACCTCCAGCTTCCACCTTATGGAGTTGGGCGACCAGTTGGTTGGGCTCGATAGGGACCTCGGTGGTGTAGGGTTTGGTCTTTTTAGTGATGATTGTAATTCTGTATTTGATGTTTTTGCTTATTAAGTGTTGTTGTAAACAAGTAACTGAAGCCCCTGCAAAACTTATGCCTTTACAGAGCTCCCACAGGCCCCTCCTGTGGCACAAGCAGGTAACGTATTGAGTGTGACCCCTCCGGGTGTTGAAGGCTGTTTCTAGACAAGTAGAGACCATTAAAGGCACCTAGGTGGGATCAAGGGAATGATTCTTAAAGGGGGGGGGATGTGGGGACATAATAATATGGGGACATTTAAGGTGAAATAATTAATCAATCATGTACTACTAACAAACTAACCTCGGAGCTGCACAGACAGCTTATCAGTAGAAGTAGACTAACAAGCAAAAACTAACAGGACAGCTGCAAGCTGCTTCACAGTAGCCCATTGTATAGCAATCAGCCTAATGGTCCAAGGAGATAGGGGGGATGAGAAACTGCTAGAGGAGAAGGTGGCAAGGCAGTACCCCAATCAGGCCATGACACCAAGAAACTGCAGAATTTGTAAACCAATTGGGAACATAAAGGGAATGTCACTGATTTGTATGAAGAACTATAAGAAAGGCTTGATTTCCCTGCTCAGGCAGGAGAGGAGAGAAGAGCCCAGGTGTTGTTGTTGTTTGCTTTGCTGATGATGTAACCAAGAAGTACTGCAATAAAGTTTCTTAAAGCTACAGTCGGACATCGTCTCTCTTTGTGTAACTAATGGGATCCAACAGTCTCCATCCCATTCTCCCAGTTTCTCTGTCTCTGACGCATCTGCTCTGATGATGCTACCTTCCATGACAGCGCTTCTGATATGTCTTCCTTTTTCCTCAACTGAGGATTCCCCCGCACTGTGGTTGACAGGGCCCTCAACCGTGTCCGGCCCATTTCCCGCACCTCTACCCTCACCCCTTACCCTCCCTCCCAGAACCACGACAGGGTTCCCCTTGTCCTCACTGTCCACCCCATCAGCCTCCACATCCAAAGGATCATCCTCCGCCATTTTCGCCACCGCCAGCGTAATGCCACTACCAAACGCATCTTCCTTCCCTTCCCCTGTCAGCATTCCGAAGGGATCGTTCCCTCCGCGACACCCTGGTCCACTCCTCCATTACCCGCACCACCTCGTCCCCTTCCCATTGCACCTTCCCCTGCAATCGCAGGAGGTATGATACCTGCCCATTTACCTCCTCTCTCATCATTATCCCAGGCCCCAAACACTCCTTTCAGGTGAAGCAGCAATTTACTTGTACTTCTTTCAATGTAGTATACATTCGCTGCTCACAATGTGGTCTCCTCTACATTGGGGAGACCAAACGCAGACTGGATGACCGCTTTTCAGAACACCTCCGCTCAGTCCACCAGCAGGACCCTGAGCTTCCGGTTGCTTGCCATTTCAACACTCCTCCCTGCTCTCATGCTCACGTCTCTGTCCTGGGTTTGCTGCAGTGTTCCAGTAAACATCAATGCAAGCCCGAGGAACAGCATCTCATTTACCGATTAGGCACACTACAACCTGCCGGACTGAACATTGAGTTCAATAATTTCAGAGCATGACGGGCCCCCCATTTTACTTCTATTTTTAGTTATTTTTTATTTTTTCTTTTTTTAATATATTTTTTTGTGTTCATTTTATTTTATTTCATCTTTGTTTGTTCAGTTTGCTTACTCACTTTTTTTCATGTTTGTGCTTGCGGCTGTTCAATTTCAGTCCATTAACACCCTATCTGTACTAATGCTTTGTCTTTCAACAGACCATTAACATTTTGTTTGCCTTTGCACCACGTCCTTCTGGTCAGCTATTCTGTGACCTTGTCCTATCTACACCTTCTCTTTGGTATCTCTTGCCCCACCCCCGCTTTACTTGCTTATAACCTTTGACATTTCTAATATTTGCCAGCTCTGACGAATAGTCACTGACCTGAAACGTTAACTCTGCTTCTCTCTCCACAGATGCTGCCAGACCTGCGGAGTAGTTCCAGCATTTCTTGTTTTTATTTCAGATTTCCAGCATCCGCAGTATTTTGCTTTTATTTATCTACCCATTTCTACTTTTGAGAACATGGCCTTATTAGCCCTGTGTGGCATTCTCTTTCTTGAAAAATTTCTTGCCCGTTTCCTCATTTCCTGAAGACAGTAAGGGTAGTTTTGAATTTTTGACACTACTGTAGTGTAAAATTGCCTAAAAAAACCTATATTTAATTTTTTTCCCAGTTCCGATATGGTCAAGTATTGACTCAGTTTATTAAAAAACAAGTCTTAACCAGTAATGAAGTAAAGCGTAAATACACAGATTGAAATATAAAAACTTCCTTTTACTTTCGTCCCGCACATACCTACACACCCACACAGACACAGGTTAACGAAAAAATACATAGATTTACTCTTTAGAGCTCTATTACTAAAAAAGCAGGCAAAAAGAGTAATTTGGCCAAATACTTGATAATTCTTGAAGAAAAAGGAGAAGATATGGAAAGATTTCAGATGTCCTTTGTTTTGATTTGGCGTCCCAGACGACTGTCACTAGGATCTTCCTAGAACAGTTCTTGTCTGGCAACATTGAAGATCAGTTTGGCAGGTTTTCCAGGAGAAATGCAGCAACAGTTTCAGTCTGTTACTTACACTTGCTTCTCAGAGCTTCTCAAATAGATGGAAAAATTGACAGGCTATTTTTAAAGAGGTAGAACAAGTTGAGTTGGCATTTGCTCTCTTGGCAAGTTTTCTCCAACTGCCTTTTTAACACTGTCCATATCGTCAACTCTGTCCAAAGCGAAACCAAAAACAATGTCACAAGAGTCAAGCTTCCTGACCTTTATAAATCTTGACCTGTCACTTCTTTGTAAACATCTTTGCCCAAGTAAAAAAAACCCTACTGGGTAATTATCTGAAGACAGGTGCCTTCCAGTCAGGGCTTGTTTTTAACACTCCTTGATTCTTTCAGTAACTGTTGTTTACAAGCTCAGTCCAAAGGACCTTCTGATGACCTCTTTTTTAAAAACAACACAAAGATCCAGCATCTAGGGAATCTTTTTTTCTAATTTTAACACACAAATCCTCATAATTTAACAAAAAAATGGAAGCGCTCATAACACCTGTCACTCAGCCAACTTCATAACCACGCTGCCAGTGTCCATTTTATTCCTTTATCTTCAACTTTTCTGGCAAGCCTGTTATGTGGCACTTTATCAAACCTCTTTTAGAAGTCCATGTACACCACATCAATTGCATTACCCTCATCAACTCTCTGTTAACTCATCAGGTAACTCAATCAGGTTAGTTAAATACAATATGCCTCCTCAAAGACTGTCCATCATCTACAAGGCACAAGTCAGGAGTGTGATGGAATAGTCTCCGCTTGCCAGGATAGATGCAGCTCCAACAACTCTCAAGAAGCTCAACACCATCCAGGATAAAACAGCAAACTTGATTGGCACCCCATCCACAGACATTCACTCCCTCTACCACTGATGCACAGTGACAGCAGTGTGTACCATCTACAAGATGCACTGTAGCAATGCCCGCGACCTCCACCACCTAGAAGGGCAAGGGCAGCAGATGCATGGGAACACCACCACCTGCACGTTTGACTCCAAACCACACACCATCCTGACTTGGAACTATATCGTTGTTCCTTCACTGTCACTGGGTCAAAATCTTGGAACTCTCTTCCTACCTGCACTGTGGCTCTACCTACCCCACATAGATTGCAGCGGTTCAAGAAGGCGGCTCACCACCAACTTCTTATGGGCAATTCGGGATGGGTAATAAATGCTGTCCTTGCCAGCGATGCCCACATCTCATGAATGAATACAAAGATATCCATGCCAGCTTTCCTTAATTAATCCACACTTGTTCAAGTGACAGTTAACTTTGTCCCAATTATTGTTTCTAAAAGCTTTCCCACCACCGAGATTAAACTAACTGGCCTGTTGTTCCTGGGTTTATCCTTATGCTCTTTTTTGAACAAGGGTGTAACATTTGCAATTCTCCAGTGATTTGGCACCACCCCTATATCTAAGGAGGATGGGACGATTATGGCCAGTGCCTCTGCAAAATCCACCCTTACTTCCCTTATCATCCTCAGATGCATCCTATCCTGCCCTGGTGACTTACCAACTTTATGTACAACCAACCTTTTTAATATCTCCTCTTTATCAATTTTTGGCCCAGTGTCTCAACTACCTCCTCTTTCGCTATGACTTTGGCAGCATCTTTTTCCTTGCTAAAGACAGATGCAAAGTATCTCAGCCATGCCCTCTGCTTCCACGGGTAGATCCCCTTTTTGGTCCCTAATCGGCCCCATCCCTCCTCTTCCTACCCTTTTACCATTTATGTGCCTATAGCAGACATTTGGATTCCCTCTTATGTTCACTGTCTTTCTCTTCTCATACTGTCTCTTTGCCTCACCTATGTCCTTTTTTACTTCCCTTCTGATCTTTCTATATTCAGCCTGGTTCCCACTTATATTGTCAATCTGACGTCTGTCATATCCACCCATTTTCTGTTTCATCTTACTCTCTTATCTCTTTCGTCATCCAGGGAGCTCTGTCTGTGCTTGCTCTACCTTTCCCCCTCATGGAAATGTACCTCGATAGTACCCGATCCATATCATCTTTAAAGGCTGCCCATTGTTCCTTGACAGTTTTGCTTGCCAATCTTTGATTCCAAGTTACCTGGGCCAGATCTGCTCTCACCACACTGATATTGGCCCTCCTCCAATTAAGTATTTTTACGATAGATTTTCTGTTCTGGACTCCCCCACCAGAGGTAATAGTTACTCTTTATCTATCTGATCAATTCCTTTAATAATTGTGACCATCTTAATGAAATCACTCCTTAATTTTCTTTTATCAAGGGAATATAAGCCTAGTCTATGCAACCTTTCTTCATTATTTAACCCTTTTATCCTCAGCATCATTCTGGAGAATCTGCATTCCCTTCAAGGCCAGCATGTGGTGCTCAGAGCTGAAAGCAGTACTTTAAACGGGGTCGAACAAAAGCTTTATGTAACTGTATCTCAGCCCCATGAGTTAAAGGCCAACATTCCATTAACCTTTTAAATTATTTTTTATACCTGTCCACTAGCTTTGTCTGAATTCTGTAATTGAACCTTGAAATCTCTCTGCTCCTTCTCACTATTTAGTAAATACTCTAACCTCACACTTCCCACTGCCATAATTTTGCCAACTCACTTAATCTATCAACGTCCACTTTCAACTTTTTGCTCCCATCTACTGTGCCACCTAACTTAGTGTTAGCAGCAAACTTGAATATACGACTCTCCACCCCTTCATCCACGTCATTTATAAATAGTGAAAATCTGAGGCCCCAGCACAGCTTCTTGTAAAATACCATTTGTCGCATCCTGTCACTGTGAGTACATATCCATTATTTCCACTCTTTGTTGCCTCCCTCCTAACCAAGTCCTTACCCATGTCAATAGGTTTCCTCCAATTCCGTACATTTTTTGTTAACAGTCTCTCATGTGGATCCTTATCAAAAGCCTTCTGGACGTTCATATAAATAACATCCATGGATACCCCTTATCTACCAATCAAATTACCTCCTCAAAAAATTCAACGAGGTTCATTAGACATGACTTACCCTTTACTGATCCATGCTGTCGCTCTCTGACCAAGCCATGATTGTCCAAATGCTTAGTCACTCTGCCTCTAATAAAAGATTATCCCCACAAAAGATCATTTCTGTTTCTGTTGGCGTCCATTGAGTTGTTTGGCGGGGTGTTTGAGCTGATATCCCATTTTTAACACCATCACCCAAATGTCAAAATCACCCTTCCAGTGATTTTTTTCATGAGCAATGTGCCATTCTTGAATAGTGCTGAATATTTACAATGAGCTCTCCTGACGCAGCTGAACTGCTAAATGGTCCTCATCCTTTGATATTGAAGTAGTGATTCTTCACAATGAGGCATCACAGGAGAGGCTGACCTGGTATGTGGCCACACATAAGCACCTCCAGCAGGGGTCACTGGAGAGCAATCTGACTGATTTTTCTTCTCCTCTGTCACTACTCCGGCTGTAATCAATTAATTCAGTACAGATCAGAGGTTTGAACCTGGAACCTTAATGGTCAGCATAGCTCAACCCTTCACTGAGTCATTGGGACAGCTGCAATTAGAACCATCCTGTGCAGAAGCCAGCCGTTCAGCCCATCGTGCCTATTCTGGCTCTTTGAAAGAACTATCTAGTTCATCCCACTCCCTGCCCTTTCCCAAAACCCTGGGAACAGTTTCTTTTTGTGTAGATATCCAATTATAACATTTATTGACTTAAAATTCACACTTGTCATGGTGGAATTTGAACTCTCAGCCTCTGGCCTGCTCGTCCAGTATATAACCACGAGGCTATTTTACTCCTATGTAACAGCAGTTAATGATGTATAAGTACGAAGCAATCACTCCTTTAGGTGAATCCAGCTCCAGTTTCTTGAGATGTATGTGTGTGTGTGTGTGTGTGTGTGTGTGTGTGTGATGTAGGTGTGTGAGTTTGTGTGCATGTGCTTCACTTAGAAATACTTAACTGATGAAAACAGGCATGCCACGAGGCATGGCCATTAATACTGTAAGCCAAAGCTCAGAGAGTTCCATTGCTGAGTTGATCACTCGGTTCTAGGCAGTAATGCTTCAATGAGCGCTGCATTAAGAACATATCTGAGCTGTGATTCTCAGCAGCAATCACAAAGGAATCTTCAGCTCCTGCATCTGACGAGGATTGACATAGGCTTTAGGAGGGGCTACATATACACCATGGACTCTATTAATAGTTACCAATCCTCCGGGAATGGCCTGGGGTCTCCAGGAGTTGAAGATTAAATCTCCAAGACACCGCAGTGAGCAATCCAGGAGAAAAATCTAAGTGGTATTAATCAAAATCTTCATTTTCTTTGAACACTTTGGTTTATTAGTTACAAAATTAGTGGAGATGGGGAGAAAAAAAGGTTTTACTGAGAGTCAGGAATCATCCAATCGGATATTGAAGAGTCTATTGGAAGGTGGAGCCCCACGAGGATGGACATGTAAGGCAACCAATAGCAGGTGGTTAAAGGCAGGAGGTCATGTGATGAAATCTCCAGGAATACATCCGATCAGAACTGGCAACCCTAAGTCCATCAGACCTCTTTTCAAAATTATATTTAATAATTCTTTATCTATCAATGGATAATAGTGCTGCAGGTTTCCCTAATATAATGAAGTACATTGAAAATATCAGGGATAAAGGAATCCTTAATTGATCCTTACCCATAATCTTGCCCAGGATCAATGATCTCATGCCATTGAACTCTACATCAATACCCAATGACAGGTTGAACCTCAGTGTTGGGAGCTGATCAATCTGCAAAGAAGGAAAAGGCAAAACGAGTTAAAGATTTCCCAGTGAGGAAGTACTTTGTGCTCTTGAACTGACACTTCCACTCAACTAACAACATCCCTTGTAAATTGGATAGAAAAGAAAACCCAAGGCAACTCTGTGTAGGTCCATTTAAAAGCTCTGTCAGGCCCACATCTCATAAACTATAGAAATGCAAATATTTTAAAAAGATTGCTGCTTTTATTTATTGCCAGTTGTTTTTATATCAGTAACGTCCCAAAACATTCATAAATGATAAATTATTTTAAGTACAGTGACAACTTTTTTATTTGTTTGTGGGATAGAGGCACCACTGGCTAGGCCTGCATTTATTGCCCATCCCTAATTGCCCTTGAACTGAGTGCCTTGCTAGGCCAATTAAGAGCCAACGACATTGATGTTGTCTTCACATGTAGGCCAGACCAGGTAAGGACAGCAGATTTCCTTCCCTAAAGGAGATTAGTGAACCAGATGGGTTTTTACAAGAATCAACAATGCTTTCATGGTCACTACCAGACTAGTTTTTAATTCCAGATTTATTCATTGAATTCAAATTTCACCATCTGCCGTGGTGGGATTTGAACCCATGTTCCCAGAGCAATAGCCTGGGTCTCTGGATTACTAGTCTAGTGGTATTACCACTCTGCCACCCACCTCCCCTGTTAGGTCGGCAATCATGGCAGCCAGAATCATACTGGAAGGTTATAGTATGAGGGCAGTTTGCATAAATGTGGCTTTGACTTCTTCGTGTTTAGTAGATTGAAGGGTAATCTGATCGAGGGTTTTAAAATGGTACAATGATTCAATAGGGTCAAATAGAGAAACTATTTCTGCTGGCAGGAGTAACAAGAACAAGGGATCAGAATCTTAAAATTAGCACTAGGCCATTTAAGGTGAAATTCAGAAAGCTCCTTTTCCTGTGTAGGCTAGTAGAAATCTGTAATTCCCTCGCACAAGGGCTGTGGAGGTTGGATCGATTAAAACTTTGAAGACTGAGAATGACAATCTTTTGTTTGGTAATGGTTAAGGGATATGGATGAAACATGGAGTTTGAAACAAAAACAGAAAATGTTGGAAATACTCAGCAGGTCAGGCTGTGGAGAGACGAACAGAGTTAATGTTTCAGATCGTGGCCTTTCATCAGAACCGGGAAAAGTTAGAAATGTAATAAGTTTTAAGTGAAAGGGGAAGGGGGCAGAAGAAGAACAAAAGGGAAGGCCTGTGACAGGGTGGAGGGCAGAAGAGATTAAATGACAACATATTTCAGGGTACAAAGCAAAGAAACAAAAGATGTGCTTGGATGAGGTGTAAATGGTCGAATAGCAGCTGACCGAACATGAAGTAAAGGGATAAAGAAAGAAACAAGCAGGATGATGGGGAGGTAGTCAGGGGAAATTAACCAGCAAAAAAAAAATGAAATAAGAAAAAGATGGGGGAGATGCAACACCTGCCCATTTACCTCCTCCCTTCCTACCGTCCAGAGCCCCAAACACTAGGTGAAACAGTCATTTACTTGTACTTCTTTCAATTTAGTATACTGTATCTGCTTCTCATGATGTGCTCTGCTCTACATTGGGGAGACTAAACGCAATCTGGGTAACCACTTTGCGGAAAACCTTCGTTCAGTCTGCAAGCGTGATCCGGAGCTTCCAGTCGCTTGTCATTTCAATCCCCCACCTTGCTCCCACCCTGACCTTTCTGTCTTTGGCCTCCTGCAGTGTTCCAATGACGCTCAAAGAACAGAACCTCATCTTTCGACTGGGCACTTTGCAGCCTTCTGGACTCAACACTGAGTTCAATCATTTTGCCTCCATTTTTTTTGTTGCTGGTTCATTTCCCCTTCATTTCCACAGACACATCTTTTGTTTCTTTCCTTGGCTTTGTACCATGAAACCTTTTGTTATTTAATCTCTTCCGCCCTCCACCCTATCACAGACCTTCCATTTTGTTCTTCCTTCCCTTTCACTTGCTTAAAACCTATTACATTTCTAAGCTTTGTCAGTTCTCATGAAAGGTCATAACCTAAAACGTTAACTCTGTTTTTCTCTCCACGGAGGCTGCCTGAACTACTGAGCATTTCCAGCCTTTTCTCATTTTGTTTCAGATTTCCAGCATGCACAGTATTTTGCTTTTGTAAATGGAGTTTGAATATGGATTAGCCATAATCTAATTTAATGGCGGAACATGCTTGAGGGCTGAATGGCATACTCCTGCTATATTTCTCTCACTGAACTTCATCTGCCACAGTTTTGCTGACTCGCTTATTCAGTCAATGTTTCTTTACAACAGATACACGACTTACTGTGCCACCTAACTCAATGCCAACAACATGTGTGACTCTCTATTCCGTCATCTAAGTCATTTATAAACATGGTGAAAAGCTGAGGGCCCATACAGATCACTCCAGATCATTACACAACACTGACAGGAATATGAATGTGTGTGTAAATGTGTGTGTAAATGTGAATAAGTGTCCATGTGAGTGTGTGTAAATGTGTGTGTGAATGTGTGATTGCACGCAAATGTAAGTGTGCATTTATGTAAGCGTGTGTTAGTAAGTATGCAAGTGAGTATGTGTGTGAGTGTGTGTTTGAGTGTGTAAGTGTGCATGCAAATGTGCATGAGTGAGTTTGCATGTATGTAAGTGTCTGTAATCTTCTTCAGCCCCACAACTCTCTGATTTATCTGCGCTGCATTAATTCCCCGAGTGTCCCTGACTTTAAATGTTCCACATTTAGTGACCATGCCTTCAGCTGCCTGGGTCCTAAACTCTTGCATTCTTTCCTTCAACCTCGCCGACTCTCTACCTCTCTTTTCTCCTTTAAGAAGCTCCTTTAAATCTACCTCTTTGCCCAAGCTTTTGGTCACCTGCCCTAATAGCTCCTTATGTGGCTCAGTGCCATATTTTCTTTTATCATGCCCTGGGAAGTTTTATTACATTAAAAATGCGATATAAATACTTGCTGTTGTGTCTGTAGGTATCAGCTGAGGGAAAGAGCAGGTTCAATTTTCATGCCTCAATGTTTGAACAACCTACTTCCAACTGCTGCCTCATCTCACAGGTGAAGAATCACAACTTGGATGAGGTATCAGATATTAACAGCATCAGTGAAACAAGACCCCAGGGGAGGGGAGAAAGTAAATTCATAAATAATTGAAATAAAGGCTGTTCCTTTCTGATTTTTTTTTTAACTTAATGGTCCCTTTACAATCCAAAATGCAATTGTTTTTCAATGCTTAAAATTACCTTTGCATTAAGTGAAATCATTCATCAAACTATTGACTGATAATTGTGCTCCTTATTCCATACCTGTTGATCCACACAATTGTAACAGCTGCTGACAGCAGTTTGTAGTGAGTAACCATCAAAATTCAGATCTGTGTCCCAATCTCCTGCAGTAACAACTCCTTAACAGCGGTGGTCAATCCTGTCAAATGCATTTGCACACAAGTTCTTTGACAGTCCAACTATCCTGAAGCTGTTAAGTGTATACACCACCAGAGGGTGCTGAAGATTCATGTGTCACTGCAAAGCTCGTCGGCACCCTGATGATCACTTCTCTCCACGATAAGGGAACCAACTCTGATGGACAAGTAAACGGGGAGTATTGCTTCATTGGGAAGCTTAATTCAAAATTCATGCACTTGACCAAGCTTTCCAGATTGTAAGTGCTCAAGTCCTGCTCCATAGACAAAATCAAGGCTGATGCTCCCGGGGCAGTACTGAGGGAGTCCTGCATTGTCACAGGTGCCGTCTTTTGGATGAGCCATTAAACTGAGGCCTGGTTTGCTCTTTCAGCTGGACGTAGAAGATCCCTGTGGCACTGTTTCGAAGGAAAGCAGGGAAGATCTCCCCAGTGTCCTGGTCAATATTTATCCCTCAATCAACATCTAAAAACAGTCGAAAGGTCATCGACCTGAAACAGTGACTGTGTTTCTCTTTCCACAGATACTGCCACACCTGCTGAGTATTTCAGCATTTTCTTTCCATATTCCCCAAAATATTATCTGGCATTATTTGATACTAGCAGAGACCTGCAAAATATTTGCAGTGAAAGTAGTGTCTTTATTGCAACAGTAATTCTTTAAATCTCCATCCCATGCCATTCCATCCTTCCCATGCCATCCCTCTCATTCCAAACCCATCCCATTCCTTTCATCCCTCTCATATCATCCCCGTCCCACCCCATTCCCCCTTCTTCCCACACTAACCCATCCCCGGGGACAGAATAGGTGGGGGGACCTTCCATATCATCTCCCCCTTCCTTCCATGCCGTTCCCTCCTCCACCCTCCCTCCAGCCCATCCCATGTCATCTCCCCACTCTCTCCCATGTCATCTCCTCCCCTCCTTCTCTCCCTCCCATGCCGTCCCACCTCCCTTCCCAAAAAGTAAAAACTTCAGCATAATTACAACCTCGACAGTTGCTAACATAGAATGTTAGAACGTCCCCCTTCCTCCACCCCTCATGCCATCCCCCTCCCTCCCATGCCAGCTCTGCCCTCCCTCCACCCACCCCACTATACCCTTCCCCCAACCCATCCCCCTTCCCTCAACCATGCCTTCGCCCCTCCTCCCCCCACCCCATGCTGTCCCCGGAGAAAAAAAATCAACAAAAACAATAAAAAGACCTAAATTCCTACTAAGACCATTAATACCTTCTATAAAAGGTGGCTGAAGTTTGAAGAATAAGTACTAGTCCTTTCCCTTTGTAGAATCAGTTCACCCCAGTTCATTAGAGCGGTGGATGGGAGGTGCCTGTAAGACTGCAGGGGCGGCAAATCCCCAGCACTAAAATCCACAGAAGCTTGGTTTACAGAGAACAGTCGGAATGATGGATGGCATGAAATAGACAATATTTGCATCATTAATCCTCTGTCCCTGTAACCTTCCCCAGCCCTCTTCTCTCCTCCAACTCAGGCCTCTTGCACATCCCCGACTTCCTTCTCCCCCTCCATTGCTGGCCGTGCCTTCAGCTGTCTGGACCCTAAGCTCTGGAATTCCATCCCTAAAATAAGCATCTCGGCTTCCCCACAACCCTCCTGACCTTTTAAGAGGCTCCTTGAAACCTCGCTCACCTCTCAGAATGTCTCCTTCTTTGGCTCAATGTCAATTGTTTGTCTGGTAACGCTCCTGTGAAATGCCTGGGGACAGTCTACTACATTAATGGTGCTATATAAATGCAAGCTGTTGTCATGTAATTAATAGTTAAAGATAATTGAAAGTGGTTGTGTAAATGAAACAATCACTGTTACCTCATGGCCAACTCTTCTGGATTATTAATGGAACTTTGCAACACAATCGCTTCAATCTGAAGTCACAGTGTCCCACCTGAAGATGGCAGTCTAGGCATTGAATTTGCAAACACAAGGCAACCTCAGGAAATTGTAGGACTTATTTCTTGTATGTTAATAAGGTGAGGTTCAGGGAAATATTAAATGCATGAGCTTTACCCAATTTGTTAGGAATCAGGGACTACTTTAAACCTTGGTATGGGAGGGAAGGTCACAAGCCTTTCATTTAGTCTGTTTAGTACAAAATCCAGTGGTAAATGAATTAACAAGACAAGTAACTGTATCTAATTGAAGTGAGTGATTGTTCAGCTCTGTCTCTAAATGAGGGTGAGTTGGAAGATTTGTAAATGGCTGTGTCTATATCGAATGGGGTACGTATGCAAGTTCCCCTCCAAGCCACATACCATCCTGACGTGGAACTATATCACTGCTCCTTCACTACCGCTGGGTCAAAATCCTGGAACGCCCTTCCTAACAGCACTGTGGGTGTACCAACACCCCAAGGACTGCAGCGGTTCCCAAGGGCAATTAGGGATGGGCAATAAATGCTGCCCTAGTCAGCGATGCCCACATCCTATGAAAAAATGAACCAATAACGATTGTGAGCTGTGGCTCAGTTGGTAGCACTCTTGCTTCTGAGACAGAAAGTTGTGGTATAAGTTCCACTCCAGGACTTGAGCACAAAAATCAAGGTTAATGCTCCGGTGCAGTACTGAGGGAGTGCTGTGCTGTCTTTCAGATGAGATTAAACTGAGGGCCCCAGAAAAGCAGAATATTTTAGAAGGTATGAAAATTCCAAATGTTGATGTTCAGCGAGTCTTGGCTGTACTCATACAAGGAACACATAATGTTAGCATGCAGGTACAGCAGGCAATCAGGAAGGCAAATCGCATGTTGCAAGGCGATTGGAGTACACGTATAAGGAAGTCTTACTACAATCTATAGGGTTTTGTTGTGTCCATACCTGGATTATTGTGCACAGTTTTGGTCTCCATATCGAAGGAAGGATATACTTGCATTGGAGGCGGTACAGCTTGGTGCCTGGGATGAGAGGGTTGTCCTATGACGAGAGGCTGAGCAAATTAGGCCTGTATTCTCTGGAGTTTAGAAGAATGAGAAGTGACCTCATTGAAGCATACAAGATTCTGAAGGGGCTTGAGAGGGCAGACACTGAGAGGTTGTTTCCCGCTGACTGGGGAATCTAGAACATGGGGCATAGTCTTAGGATAAGGGGTTGATCATTTAGGACTGAGATGAAGAGAAATTTCTTTAGAGGGTTGTGAATCTTTGGAATTCTCTACCCCAGAAGGTTGTGGATGCTCCATTGTTAAATATAATTAAGGCTGAGGTAGACAGATTTTTGGTCTTTCAGAAGTCGAGGGATATGGGGAGCAAGCAAGTTGAGCCCGAGGATCAGCCATGTTCACATTGAATGGCGGAGCAGGCGCGAGTGACCGTGTGGTGTGCTGCTGCTTCGAATTCTTATGTTCTAAGGTCTCTCTGTCTCACTCCCCCCCACCCCCTCCCTCCCTCTCTCTCTCTCTCTCTCGTTGCAGGATTTTCTGGCTTCTGCCTCAACCAGCTCTGGGTTTGGATGTTGCAAAATGAGATATATTGCCTGTGGTTCCCTAATTATTTGTATGATATTTTGCCTCCAGATTCTTGCATTAACTTCTATATATAAATATATATATAAATAAATAGCATTCCCCTGGCTCTTTGTTACGTTGATCGGTAATGATTAGATTCATCTCCCTGTTTATATGTTTTGGAATTCTCCAGCTGGAACTGTCTTTAGCTTGCCTTTGCTGCAGGGGATGAACTTCATTTCGAGGTCCTGGTGATTTTATAGCCACTCAAATGGTTTGAATCCAGCTAGGTTTGGTATTGTAGGATGAACCCTGCAGAACCAGGAGAAAAACAATTTGCTGAATAAAATGGACGGGCTGCTCACAAAGCATCTGAACAGCAACCTAGTTCGGGGTTAACTGAGGGGGCAGTGAATAACACTGGTATACTTGAAGGGCGAGGAGAGAAGGGGAAGATGTGCAGTATCCTCTCAGGGCTTGCTTTATCTTCTTTGCATTAAGGACGTCTAACCAAATTAGTTCATCGTGATCCTTTCGCCTCCAGCATGAGCATCTCAGGCATCCCTGACATATCGGGTTGCAGTGCCTTCTTATATGTCCATTCCACCTTTCACTGATGAACCTGTACCTGTCTATGTTGTATTCATTACCTTCCATAAGAATTTGCTATGTTTCTGATATGCTCACAACATCCCTCCTCCCACATCACAACAATGGCTTTCATTTATCTTTATGTAGTAAAACACCCAAGGATTATCAAACAAAATGAGAAAATTAAGGGATATGGGGATAGAGTGGGGAAAGTGGAGCTGCGGTAGAAGTTCAGCCATGAACTTATTGAATGGTGCAGCCATCATTCCTGCTCCTATTTCTTCTGTCCTTAAGTTGGCAGTGACTTACATAAGGAGATATTAGGACAGGTGCCCAAAAGGCTCTTTAAAAAATATTTGTTCAGGGATGTGGGTGTCGCTGGCTAGGCCAGCATTTATTGCCCATCCCTAATTGCTCTTGAGAAGGTGGTGGTGAGCTGCCTTCTTGAGCTGCTGCAGTCCTTGGAGTGTAGGTACACCAACAGTGCTGTTAGGAAGGGAGTTCCAGGATTTTGACCCAATGACAGTGAAGGAACGGCGATACAGTTCCAAGTCAAAGGGTTAGATTTTAAGGAGCATCTTAAAGGAGGAAAGAGAGATAGAGAGGCAGAGAACATCATCACTTCTGCTGTCTGCTTCCAAATGCTGACTTATCTCCTTCTCTTTTCTTACCCTTGATGGCATCCTGTACTCTTTGACCCTCTACCTTCAACAATGCATCACACCTTGTTACAAAAATGCTTCTATTTTTTGTAAAATATGTTTTTGAGGACTTACAGTTGAATCATGGACATTGATTCATCTGGAAGCTTGAAGAGGTGCTGAACTTTGTGTTTTTTTTGAAAGAGTCACCAGAAGGCTTCCTGGACTTGGCTTGTAACAAGCCCTTACTGGAAGGCACCTAATTTCAGATAAAATACCAGCAGAGAGCTTGTTGTTTTGACTTGGAGAAGATGTTTACCGAGAAGTGACAGGTCACGATTTATAGAGGTCAGGAGGCTTGACTTCTGGTATTTTTGGGTTTCACTTTGAATTGTTAAACAGACAGTTGGTTTTTGCCTGCCAAAGAAAAGCCAGCTCATCTCTCTCTCTCCCTTTGAAAGAAACCCTGCATATCCAGTGTGTCAATCTCCTCTGTCCTCCTGTATTTGAAGAAACACCGCGTATCGAATGTGTGGGATCTGAAACCCCTGTTGCTACATTTCTGCTGTAAGGCCCATCTGAAACCTCTGTATTTATATTTAAATTAGCCAACGTGCCACAAAATAGCACCTAATTACTGAAGCACAGAGGAAGCAATAAAAGCGCAAGGTCCCTAAGAAAGAATGATTGATTAAACCCTAATGATAGAGAACATTCCCGCACTCATACCGGGAGCACTGGCTGCATTTCTTGGAAAGCCTACCCAAACTGATTTTCAAAATGGCTTTGAAAGAATAGTTTTAGGAAGATCCCAGTGACAGCTGTATATATGCAATTGGGACACCAAACCAAAACATAGGACATCTTTTCATATCTCCTCTTCCTTCTTCAAGAATTAGCAAATATTAAACTCAAGTGTTTTTTTTTGGTCTGTTTTTTGTAATAGAGCTCTAAAATGCAAATCCTTTATTTTTCCAGTTAACTGGTATGTGTGTATGTGAGAGTATGAGGGGCTAAGGTAAAAAGGGAACTTTAATATTTCAATCTGTGGGTTTATGCTTTACTTCATTACTGGTTAAGACTTGTTTTATAATAAACTGATAATTTTGTTGCTTATTAAAGAAACCTGTTGGTGTGTTTTATTCTGGGATAAAAATAGAATCTATGATTGACTGTATCGGCAAGTGGGAAAAAATGTAAATATATGTTGTGACCTGCGGAGAAGTGGAACTAGAATAAACCGTGCACTCCTCCCGCCTCCATTGTAACAATCTTGACACGAGCCAGTGCTCCCGGTACGAGTGGGGGAATGTTCTCTATCATTAGGGTTTAATCAATCATCCTTTCTTTGGGACCTTGCACTTTTATTTCTTCCTGTATGCTTTAGTAATTATGCACTATTTTGTGGCACGTTGGCTGATTTAAATATAAATACATGCCATCATTTTCTTCTGTGTCTGGTGCCATCTGATAATTGTCCAATAAATTATAATAGAATAAAAAGATTCACAATCAGCTACTGTGAGAACATGAGCCTACAATTAAAAAAAGACAAAAGGCCTCAATTCAACACTACTGTTTGATCACAGCATAAAAACACAGCTACTTGAAGGAGGCAATAAATTGTGATTTTTTTCTTCCCCCCTCCAACCCCTCCACCACCTCTTCAGTTAATGTTCCTCCTGTTCTAATCCACAGTAACAGTTGAAACAGCATGAGGCCATTCAGCCTCTCAAAACTTTCCCCATTCAATTAGATCAGGGTTGATAGAGTTGTACAACATAGAAACAGGCCCTTCGGCCCACCGTGTCCATGCTAACCATAATGCCCATCTATACTAATCCCATCTGCCTGCATTAATTCCATATCCCTCTATGCCTTGCTCATTCAAGTACCTGTCCATATGTCTCTTAAATGTCGCTACTGTTCCTGCTTCCACCACCTCCTCAGGCAGCTCATTCCAGATACCCACTATTCTTTGTGTGAAAAATGTACCCCTTTGATCCCCTTTAAACATCCTCCCTCTCACCTTAAATCTATGCCCTCTAGTTTTAGTCACCCCTACCATGGGAAACAGACTCTGGCTATCTACCCTATCTATGCCTCTCATAATTGTATATACCTCTATCATGCCCCCTCTCAGCCTCCTTCGCTCCAGGGAAAACGGTCCCAGCCTATCCAATCTCTCTTTATAACTCAAGCCCTCCAAACCAGGCAACATCCTTGTGAATCTTTTCTGCACCCTCTCTAGCCTAATCACATCTTTCCCGTAGTGCGGCGACCAGAACTGCACACAGCACTCCAAGTGCGGCCTAACTAAAGTTATGTACAACTGTAACATGACGCCCCAACTCTTGTACTCAGTGCCTCAGCCGATGAAGGCAAGCATGCCATATGCCTTCTTCAGCACCCTGTCTGCCTGTGTTGCCACTTTCAGGGAACTATGTACTTGCACCCCAAGGTCTCTGCTCAACAACACTCCCCAGGGCCCTGCCATTTACTGTATATGTCCTGCCCTGGTTTAACTTCCCAAAATGCATCACTTCGCACTTGTCTGCATTAAATTCCATTTGCCACTCCCTTGCCCACTTTCCCAGTTGATCTATATCCTGTTTTAACCTTAGACAACCTTCTTCACTGTCCACTATACCACCAATTTTGGTGTCATCTGCAAACTTACTAATCATGCCCCCTACATTCTCATCCAAGTCATTAATATATATGACAAACAGAGGGCCCAGCACTGATCCCTGCAGCACGCCACTAGTTACCGGCCTCCAATCTGAAAAACAACCCTCCACTACCACCCTCTGCCTCCTATCACCAAGCCAATTTTGTATCCAATTTGCTAGCTCACCCTGGATCCCATGTGTTCGAACCTTCCGGACCAGCCTATCATGCGAGACCTTGTCAAAGGCCTTACTAAAGTCCATGTAGACAATGTCCACCACCCTGCCCTCGTCAATGCTCTTGGTCACCTCCTCAAAAAACTCAATCAAATTCGTGAGACATGATTTCCCATGCACAAAGCCATGCTGACTATCCCTAATCAGACCTTGCCTTTCCAAATGCATATAAATCCTGTCTCTCAGAATCCCTGCCAATAACTTTCCCACCACTGATGTAAGGCTCACCAGCCTGTAGTTCCCTGGCTTATCTCTGCTGCCCTTCTTAAATAAAGGCACAACATTATCTATCCTCCAGTCTTCCGGTACCTCACCCGTGGCCAACGATGATACAAAAATCTCTGCCAGGGCCCTCCTGCCTTGCTTCCCATAGCATCCAAGGATACACCTGGTCAGGCCCTGGGGACGTAACCACCTTAATGTGCTTCAAAGCCTCCAACACCTCCTCCTTTGATCTGCACCTCAACTCCTGATTTCACTACTGAATGGTCTAGCTCAGGGGTTGGCCACCATTTTTTGCCTGAAGAGCTGTTTTTAAATAAAATTGCCCAAATTAAAAACTGCTGGGAGCCACAAGATGAAAAAAAATGGAGTAAAGGCAGAAACAAAGCTTAAGAGGGAAATATTGTTTATCAAGAATCGAAGGAACATTATGCACTTGTTTGATGCTGCAAAAGTCATTTGCTTTGACTTCTCTCGGACGCTTATACGAATGACTGAAGTTACTACTGATTTTCATGTCATTTCAATCTTGTTTATAGGTCAGGCAAAAATCCAGTTTCAACATTCCAGCAATAGGTACAAACCATTATTACTGTTTTCAAAGTTGAATCTTGATGCTATACTAATCTTAAATTTGCCTTTGGCTTTATCAACTTTTTCATGGAAAATCCTAACAGCACATTTTCTTTCACGTCTGGGTGGATATTTTTCAGCAAAGATTTTGAGCTTTGCTAATAATTGTCGGACAAAATTCAATTTTTTTGTTAACGTGAGACATTTCATCTTATTTCATACGTATGCGAGTCCCGTTCGGCTTGGTAGCAAAACAAAATCTAGTCATCTCAGCAAATGAAACAAATCCCCTGTGTTTGATATTTCTCCTGATATCATTTATATTAGTTAGTAAATTCTGGCATTAAATAATTGCGAATGTGAAATCCTTTTAACGTCTGCAAATTGAATGATGAGATAAACTGTCAATAACTAGGAGACCGCCCTGTTAAGGCCGGTGTGAACTTTTAATTTATCTTTTGAAGACACCAATTACCTTATATTTTACAAAATAATCCCTAAAAATGCTATTTTAAAGCTCGACAGTGTAAAAACTAAAATTTTGATTATGCAAATAAATAACTCCAATAAGGAAAATTGCGTTGCCATCTAGTTCTTTAATTTATCATTTTTTACTTTATTTTTAGGCTTTTTTCATGCTAATGCAATCAACTGGAAAAGGTTGGGAACCGCAAATGAGATGTTAAAGAGCCACATGCGGCTCTGGAGACACAGGTTTCTGATCCGTGGCCTAGACCTAATGTTCAGGCCATGTCCCCATGTTCTTGAACTGCCTGTTGCAGAGACCCCCAGACCCTGACATCCCCTTGCTGAGCACACAGCACTGCAGTCCGACAATAGCCTCCGAACACCCCCATTACCCTATGCAGTACTGTTCATGGCTGCCTACCCATCATGGCACTGAAGCCTTGCCTCAGTGGCGCCATCTTTTAACGACTGTGAACTCGAAGGCACTTGATGTGCTGCCTGCCGTCCACTAAATCACGAGCCCACCATTAAATCGATGTGAATTAGATGCAAATGCATTCCAATTAATTGCTCAGCAATTTAAAATAGATTCACGTCGCATCTGGGGGGAAGCAATGCCACCTTGGTGCTTTCCCACCGCTGACTAAATCCGGAACCAACGTCACGACACCAAATTTCCGGATGGACACTTCCGTGCGATTCTCCTTCCCCCCACACTAACTTTCCCGCTTCAAATGGCTGCACAAGTGTCCGCCCAGTCAGTGCCTTTACCCTAGCATGGCTAACCCTCCAGTATTGTCCTAGACTCTCCAATAATCAATGTCCTAGATACTGCAGTGCACAAGAAAAAGACTTGCATTTATATAGCGCCATTTCACAACCACTGGACATCCAACGTGCTTTACAGCCAATTAAGTAGTTTTGAAGTGTAGTCACTGTTGTATGAAGGAAACACGGCAGTCAGTTTGTGCACAGCAAGCTCCCATAAACAGCAATGGATAATGACCAGAAAATCTGTTTTTGCGATGTTGATTGAAGGATAAATATTGGCCAGGACGCTGGGGATAACTCCCCTGCTTTTCTTCAAAATAGCCTTACGGGATCTTTCACGTTCACCTGAGAAGGCAGACATGCCCTCAATTTACCATCTTATCTGAAAAACGGCACCCCCAACAGTGCAGCACTCACTCAGTACTGTACTGGGAGGATTAGCCTTTGTTTTTGTGCTCAAGCCCTGGAGTGGAACTCAAACCCAGAACCTTCTGACTCAGGCAAGAGTGCTATCAACTGAGGCACGGCTGACAAACTGGGAGAAAAACAAATCATTTAAGACTTAAAAAAGAAATAGTATTTTTTTTCACTTTCTTTAAACATTTTCATTTATTAGAAATATTGGAGATGTGGAAAAATGGCAGTTTGACTAGGAGAGGCAGTTAGAGGAGGAAGGTCATGCCACAACCTCCAAGAATCTGACCAAACAAAGTCGGCAACCCCACTTTGGGTTGGAATGGAGCTTCAGGAGTTGCGAAGGATGGGTCTGGCCACATTGCCACGGAACGCTCCATTCAGTCGGACCGTGCCGTACTACCTAGTCGCGGAAAGGTTTGTGCAGAAAAACATCTTTGACCACAAATCCATTAGGCAGTGGTCTGTAAAGTCCGCAAGGCCCTACGGGAAAAGGAGATGGTGGATCCTGTCGGATGGTTCCCCAAGCAGACTGTCAAGCTCATTTAG
The DNA here is from genome assembly GCF_036365525.1 of Heterodontus francisci. NCBI lineage: Eukaryota > Metazoa > Chordata > Chondrichthyes > Heterodontiformes > Heterodontidae > Heterodontus > Heterodontus francisci. Next base: position 18,812,307 of record NC_090377.1, on the reverse strand, counting down.
CAGAATGCCTCATCGCCAGAACTTTCAAACAAGCACCAGGATGTAGCTTGGCTGGTGGTGGCAAGGGCCCTCCCATCAGATCCTTCCTGCATGCCTAGAGTCTGACTGCCCCTGCATGCTGCCATCAAGGTGGCTGTGGTGGGGAAGAGACTGTCGTCCACCTCCTTCTGGAATGTGCCTTTGCAAAGCAAGTCTGGAAGGAGATGTAGTGTTTTTTGTCGAGGTTCATCCCGAGAGGCTCTGTAACACAGGAGTCTGTGCTCTATGGGCTGTTCCCAGGGACGCACACCGAGATAAACATCAACTGCTGCTGGAGGACTATCAATGCTCTTTGGTCTGCCCGAAACTTGCTGGTGTTCCAGTGCAAAGAGTTGTCCATGACAGAGTGTTGCAGACTGGCACATTCCAAAATCCAGGACTCTGTGCTAAGGGATGCACTAAAGCTTGGGGCAGCCGCCGCAAAGGCTCAATGGAGAAGGGCCATGGTGTAAGGCCCTCCAGCCAAAATATACCGAGGGGCTGGAACCCGTGTAAAACCCCTTGGACTGTTTGCACCAAAATACGTTTTTGCTGTGTAATGCAAATGTACATTACATATAAAATGGAATAGCAAGAGTTGTGAGGCAACTCATGTTCTATATCAAAGGAATCTGATTTCCCTTGCACTTTCTGAAATGCCAAATTTGAACTGCTTTGTAATGTTTTTTTTTACAGATTTTTATGAATAAAGTATATTTTTGGGAAAAAAAGGAGCATCATAAAAGCTTAGAACGTCAGTAAAGCTAACAGTGCTGCAGTCCGAAGATAGGAGGAGAGTAGCGAGGCCTTAAGGGAGGAGTTTATTTGGGTACAGCAGGGCACTGCACTGGTTTTATGGTATACAGTGCTCGAGGCGTAGGGTTGACAACCCTCCAGTGTTGCCCTGGCGCCTCCAGTAATTGAAGACAAGTCTCCTGGACTCTGCCGCAAACAAAACCCCGGAGAAAATCAGGGTGTTACACCAAATAGTGTTTTATAAAAAATTTCCTTTGAACACGCTTGTTTATTAATTAGAAAGAATATTGGACATTGGAATTAAAAAAGGAGCCTGTTTGGTTGACAATGAAGAATCATTCAATTGGGTTATGAAGAGTCTATTCACTTTCTGATTGGTAATGGAAGGCAGTGCACCATGAGGATGGACACATCGGGTGACCAATGGCAGCAGTGTGGGGACGGGGCAAGCGGGGGCAGCAGGTCATGTGATGAAACCTCCAGGAATATGTCCAATCAGAGTTGGCAACTCTAGAGAGGCTGTTGGCCTGTGTAGTGCATTAAACTGAGGGCACTGTCACCGCAGCAACAGATGGCTATTAGGTAGTCGAGTGAATGCATGAATCTGTAACTAATGGTCTGTCTGTCATATGGGGAATGGTGCCAGTAAAGTGGCTGATGAGTGGGAACTAAGTAAATATGATCCTTATTTCTAGTTACTGGACCGTGCAGAGTGCTCGCTGCTGCTCACTCCAGCAGATTATATACAAACTTCATTCAAATGTACGGATTTGAAGAACTCTGCATTTTCTATTTAATTTTTAATGATTTATCGCTTAACTCTGATCATTAATATCTAAACCTGATTTAATTAAAGAAAGTAAGGCAAATTCCAAGATTCTTTTTCTCTCACGCACACACACATCCCTATTCTTCTTTTACACATTAATGAGAACATATCTACAGGGACATTGAAGTCAACCAAGCAATAAATTGCCAAATGTGATTTTCAGTCAATCATGCAGAGAACACTGCTATGAAAACGAGGGAAATGCGACAGGATAGCTGATAAACAGGAGCACTGATTTACACTGCATCATTCTTACTTCACCAACCCAAAGGTCAGGTATCTCCTTAGAGTTTTCAACTTCCATGACTCAGTGGATAGCATTCTCACCTCCGAGTCAGAAGGTTGTTCACTCCAGGGACTTGAGCGCAAAATCTAGGCTGACACTCCAGTGTCAGTACTGAGGGAGTGTTGCACTGCCAGAGGTGCTATCCTTCAGTGAGACGTTAAACTGAAGCCCCTGTCTGCCCTCATGGATGGATGTAAAAGATACTACCGCATTATTTTGAAGAGGAGCAGGCCTGGCCAATGTTTATCCCACAGCCAACACATAAAAAAACAAAATTATCTAGTCATTAGCGTGTTGCCGTTTGTGGGAACTTGCTGTGCACTAATTAGCTGCCGTGCTTTGAACATTGCAATGGTAACTACACTTCAGAAAAGCACTTCAGCTGGGAAGGCCATCATGCAGGGAACCGACAAAAAGTTAAACAAAGACAGCAGAGAAGATGAGAAGGAGTAGGGATGAGTTGACACCAAGCTTGGATCTTAACAGCCTGTTGATCCGTGGTTTCCAAATTGAGGCCGATACTCCTTCCTGAGCCCCAGCAATCAGGCCCTCAAAGCCTCAAGCCCATCCTGTTTGTCCTACTTCCTCTTCATCGGCTTTTCCTGTGTTGCTGGAGACTAAGAAAGAGCTGCTTTTAGCATCGTTGGTGTGGAATATAGTAGAAGAGCAAGACCTGTTAGCATCAGCAAATAAAGATTTTTGTAAATTAAGAGAAACCCGGATCTGTTCACTATATATGATTCGATTTATGCAGCCCGAGAAGGCCAGAAGCTTGAATGCTCCTGCTGGAGGAAAGGAAGATAAGTGTCGTCGGACGCTGAGGAAGAAATCAGTCAGAATCAGAGAAGATGGGTGTGTAGCAGAAGCAGTTTGAGTGAGAGAGAAGTGTCCTTACACTGGAGATAGTTAAGATTCTGTATGATACGATGCACATTTCCATCTTCATATTTATTTGTTATGCTTGTAAAGGGGAAGATTCTTTTTTTTTTAAGAATCACATAGAATTAACAGCATAGAAACAGGCCATTCAGCCTAACGGGTCTATGTCATTATTAATGCACCACATAAGCCTCCTCCCAATATACTTCATTTAACCCCATCAACATATATTTCTATTTCTTTCTCCCTCATGTGCTTATCTAGCTTCACCTTAAAGGCATCAATACCATTCACCTCAACTACTTACTGTAATAGCATGTTTCACATTCTTACCACCAGAATCATTGAACCACAGGGTGAATTTCACCAGCCTTCTCGGGATCGGCCGGAAGGCGGGGGGGCCTACTAATGGTGAGGGAAGGCGGGGGTGGAGTGCCCATTGTTTTCCAGTCAGCAAGCCATCTTGCCAGTAGTGGGGAAGGTGACAAATGACAATCCTACCCAGAGGCCAAATGAGCCACTTTACTGGGTAATTAATTAAGGGACTCATCCAGCCGCTGCTGACATTTTATCAGTGACGAGTGGGCCCTGAACCACGTGGGGACACTGTGAGCTAAACCCTGGTCTCCCAATGGGCTCGATGGTTGGGGGGGGGGGCACTCTGGCCCACAGAGGGGCCCCCTGTTGGCAATGGCTGCTTCCATGGCAATGGTACCAACTGCCCTCATAAACCCCATGCCCACCCCCACCTCACCGGGCCTATCTGACTGGCTCTGGTGCCCCCAGATGCGATTTACCTGGTTGGGTGCAGTCCCAGTAGTGGCCACTGCTCCCGGAGGCGCTGCAGAGACTACTGAGCTGCTGGCCCTCCGATTGGCCGGAAGCTCCTGGAGACGTGCGGCCATCCTTAATAGGGACGGCAGTCCCAACAGCAACCAATTAGTTGCCTGACTGCCGTAAAATGCAGTTCCGGGTTCCGCAGTAAGCCAAGGCGGGGGTCACCCTGGCTTTTGGGCTTGTTGGCGGGACCCTGGCCAAGCAAACAAAATTCCAGCCACAGTATCATAGAGGAGGAGCCCATTTGGCCTGTTGGGTCTGTCCCTCTCTGTAAGAGCTTCTCAGCTCTTTTCCCTGTAGCCCCCTAAATTACCTTTTGAAAGGTACGATTGAATCTGCCTCCACCACACGTTCAGGCAGTACATTCCAGATCCTAACCACGTGCTGTGTAAAAATGTTTTTCCTCAAGTTGCAGTTGCTTCTTTTGCCAATCACCTTAAATCGTTGTCCTCTGGTTCTCAATCCTCCTGTCAATAGGAACAGTTTCTCCCTATTTACTCTGTGTAGACTCCTCATGATTTTGAAAGTTGAAAGAAGAAAGTTGAAAGTTAACATTAGCTTTAAGATGTTGTTTTGGATTTTTTTTATCTGTTTATATTTAGCTTAAGTAGTGGAAGCTGGGGTATCATTAGCAAAATGGATGAAAGGAATTATTGAGCCAGAGAATGTAAGGAAGTTGAATTAACAGAGTTGCAACACAATGCCTGACTAATGATTGTCTCTCTGCTGGTATTAATTCTTCTCCCACCCACTGTCACTAACACCACCCCCAGTGACAGTTGTTCCAATAATGTTATTGACACTTATAGCTTGAGTGAAAGTACTTGTGAAAAAAAAAATTAGAAACCATAAAAGTTAAAGGACAGGAACCAAAATACAAACAGAAAATTTTAGGATATACAAAACCAGGGGTTGGATTTTCCCTTGGGCCAATGGGAATTCGCCAGCGACGTAAAAGTCGGTGGCAAACCCGCTTCCGCCTAGCCCGAGGATCTGTCCCGCATTTTACGGGTCCCCGGGCTTTAATTGTCCCGAGGCAGGACTTCCACCCACTTGAGGGAGGAGGTCCCGCCTCAGTGTGCTGCCAGCCAATCAGCGGGCCCGCAGCTCTTAGTCCCCGCAGCGCCACTTGGGGCGGTGGCCACTGCTGGGACTGCAGCCTAGCCGACGCCATGGAGCCCGAGGACGAGGTGAGTTGGGTTTGCCTCACCAGAGGTATCGGTCCTTTCCTGGTGAGGCTGAAGTGATTGTTTGGGGGGAGGGGGGCATTTTGGGTCCCGGGGTGGGTTGGGAGGTGGGGGCGGCCCTCAATCGGGCACCCTGTACCCGACCGCCATGGCCCTTCCCCCCCCACCCCCGGAGCGCGGAAAGGCCGGCAGCTATCACTGGTCTGTGATTGGACGGATCGGATGAAATTGTCAAATACAGTCTCCCAAAACTCCAATAAAACACTGAAAATACTATTAAAATGGAAGCTGATTTATTTAGTCAAGATAAACCAACAGACCTAATTAGGACTTGACAGAATCAGGCAATTTGATCCCAAAACACACAGCGGCGGCACAGTGGCGCAGTGGTTAGCACCGCAGCCTCACAGCTCCAGCGACCCGGGTTCAATTCTGGGTACTGCCTGTGTGGAGTTTGCAAGTTCTCCCTGTGTCTGCGTGGGTTTCCTCCGGGTGCTCCGGTTTCCTCCCACAAGCCAAAAGACTTGCAGGTTGGTAGGTAAATTGGCCATTATAAATTGCCCCTAGTATAGGTAGGTGGTAGGGAAATATAGGGACAGGTGGGGATGTGGTAGGAATATGGGATTAGTGTAGGATTAGTATAAATGGGTGGTTGATGGTCGGCACAGACTCGGTGGGCCGAAGGGCCTGTTTCAGTGCTGTATCTCGAAAACACCTGTAGAATGTTCAAAAAACCAAGATATTGGCTTGAGCTCAGTCCTAGCACTCTTACCTCTGAGTGAGAAAATTGTGGGTTCAACCTTAAACTTGAGCATGTAATCTCCAAGCTGATACTTCAGTGCAGTACTGAGGGAGCTTGGCATTGTTGGAGGTGCCATCTTTCATCTCAGTGAAGGTGTTAAACTGAGGCTGCATTTTACCCTTTCAGGTGGTTCTAAATGAAGCCATGGCTTAAATTTGGAAGAAGAGCAGGGGAGTTATCCCTGGCGTCCTGGCTAATATTTGTCCCTCAACCAACATCACTGATTATGATCACATTGCTGTTTGTGGGATCTTGCTGTGTGCAAATTGGCTGCTGTGCTTCCTACATTACTACACTTCAAAAGTACTTCCTTGTCTGTAAAGCACTTTGGGACATCCTGAAGTCATGAAAGGTGCTACATAAATGCAAAATCTTGCATTCTGTTATCGTGATTTTCAGCCCTGGAGAATCAGAGGCTGAACATTTTAAACTGCTTTATTTAAATATTGTTTTTATATCAGAGCTATTTAGTTTAATGAGGGTGCATTTAAAAAATATTGCCCATAATGAGATTGACAGGTCCTCAAACCCTAGGCAGACTTGCTGTAAAATCTACAGTCTGAGACTGTAGTTTGGTAGTGAACTGATGCAAATATTTGCCTTGAGGTGTCACAGGCTTGTAGCAGCTTTGTAAATAGGGCCTTGTTAGTGATGAGATGATAGTATAGTCCTTTGAGCATTTTTTTTCAGCAGTCAATAAAAACCTAGACACAGTTTATGTGATTATTTAACTCGGAACAAAGAGAGCATGTCTCTGAGAAACTAGAATTCCAAATGTCTTGGGCACTGCTTTGATGAAATATTTAAGTGACTTTTTTATTCCTCTTCAATGAGTGTTCGCTTTCTTTCTAGACTTCTCTTGCATTGCATTCCCAATCAGAGAAGCATGATGTCCTGCACTCTGTCCCTGAGGAACACCATTAGCTAGACTTTCAGAACCGTCTTATCTGTGCAAAAATGAATATATTATCTGTTCAAAACTGCATTACCCATCTGGTTTATACGCTCTCACTTTGTGTTAAGAAGGTTTCAGTTACAGTTACCACATATGGCATGAACAAGGATTTAAAATAAATGTGCTCAGAGTGACACTTAGTCAGACGTTGGCGGGAGGATTTCTCCTGGTCCTACACGAAAGCATGCAGACTGCAGTTATACTGCACTGACAGAGTGCGAAATGCAGCTGCTGACACTTGGGTTTCACCACAGGTTGCAAATCAAAAATGACCTTGCATTCATATAGCACCCAAAGTGCTTAATAGCCAACTAAGTACTTTTTGAAGTGTAGTCACAGTTGTAACATCAGAAACGCTCCAGCCAATTTGCACACAGCAAGCTCCCACCTTAGGAGATAATAACTAGTTCATCTGTTTTTAGCATTGTTGGTTGAAGGATAAATATTAGTCAGGGATCCTGGGACGATCTCCCATGCTCTTCTTCAAAATAATGTCATGGGATCTTTGATATCCACCTGAGAAGGTAGACAGGGCCTAGGTTTAATGCCTCATCTGAAAGACAGCACTTCAGACAGTACAGTACTCCCTCAGTACTGCACTGAAGTGTCAACCTAGATTATTTGATCAAATCTCAAGAATGGGACTTGGAACAGAGAAGACTTGCATTTATATAGTGACTTTCGTGACCACAGGACATCTCAATGCACTTTACAGCCAAAGAAATACTTTTCTGAAGTGTAGTTACTGTTGTAATGTAAGAACCACACCAGTCAAGTGGCACACAGCAAGCTTCCACAAACAGCAATGTGATTATAGAACATAGAACATAGAACATAGAACATACAGCACAGAACAGGCCCTTCGGCCCACAATGTTGTGCCGATCCTTTGTCCTCTGTCAAGGACAATTTAATCTATACCCCATCATTCTCCTTTATCCATATACCTATCCAAAAGCCTTTTGAAAGTCCCTAAAGTTTCTGACTCAACAACTTCCCCGGGCAAGGCATTCCATGCCTCGACCACTCTCTGGGTAAAGAACCTTCCCCTGACATCCCCCTTATATCTCCCACCCTTCACCTTAAATTTATGACCCCTTGTAACGCTTTGCTCCACCCGGGGAAAAAGTTTCTGACTGTCTACCCTATCTATTCCCCTGATCATCTTATAAACCTCTATCATGTCACCCCTCATCCTTCTCCTTTCTAATGAGAAGAGGCCTAGAATGTTCAGCCTTTCCTCGTAAGACTTATTCTCCATTCCAGGCAACATCCTGGTAAATCTCCTCTGCACCCTCTCCAAGGCTTCCACATCCTTCCTAAAATGAGGCGACCAGAACTGCACACAGTACTCCAAATGAGGCCTTACCAAGGTCCTGTACAGCTGCATCATCACCTCACGGCTCTTAAATTCAATCCCTCTGCTAATGAACGCTAACACCCCATATGCCTTCTTCACAGCCCTATCCACTTGAGTTGCAACTTTCAATGATCTATGCACATAGACCCCAAGGTCTCTCTGCTCCTCCACATGCCCAAGAACCCTACCGTTAACCCAGTATTTTGCATTCATGTTTGTCCTTCCAAAATGGACGACCTCACACTTTTCAGGGTTAAACTCCATCTGCCACTTTTCAGCCCAGCACTGCAACCTATCCAAGTCCCTTTGCAGACGACAATAGCCCTCCTCGGTATCCACAACTCCACCAACCTTTGTATCATCTGCAAATTTACTGACCCACCCTTCGACTTCCTCATCCAAGTCGTTAATAAAAATCACAAACAGGAGAGGACCCAGAACTGATCCCTGCGGCACGCCACTGGTAACTGGGCTCCAGGCTGAGTATTTACCATCTAAGACCACTCTCTGCCTTCTATCAGTTAGCCAATTCTTAATCCAACTGGCCACATTCCCCACTATCCCATGCCTCCTGACTTTCTCCATAAGTCTACCATGGGGGACCTTATCAAATGCCTTACTAAAATCCATGTACACCACATCCACTGGTTTACCCTCATCCACTTGCTTGGTCACCTGCTCAAAGAATTCAATCAGGCTTGTGAGGCAAGACCTACCCCTCACAAAACCGTGCTGACTGTCCCGAATCAAGCAGTGTCTTTCCAGATGCTCAGAAATCCTATCCCTCAGCACCTTTTCCATCAACTTGCCTACCACCGAAGTAAGACTAACTGGCCTGTAATTCCCAGGGTTGTTCCTATTCCCTTTCTTGAACAGGGGCACAACATTTGCCACCCTCCAATCACCTGGTACCACCCCCGTCAGCAGAGAAGATGAAAAGATCATTGCCAGCGGCTCTGCAATTTCATCCCTTGCTTCCCATAACATCCTTGGATATACCCCGTCAGGCCCGGGAGACTTGTCTATCTTCAAGTTATTCAAAAACCCCAACACATCTTCCCTCCTAACGAGCACTTCCTCGAGCTTACCAGTCTGCTTCCCACCGTCCTCTTCAGTAATACACCCCTTCTCATTCGTAAATACCGAAGAGAAGTACTCATTCAAAACCTCACTTATCTCTTCCGGCTCAACACACAGTCTCCCGCTATTGTCCTTGACCGGACCTATGGTCCCCCTAGTCATCCTCATATTTCTGACATACGCGTAAAAGGCCTTGGGGTTTTCTTTTATCCTACCCGCCAAGCATTTTTCATGCCCTCTCTTAGCTCTCCTAATCCCTTTCTTCAGATCCTTCCTGGCCATCTTGTATCCCTCCAGAGCTATGCCTGTGCCCTTTTTCCTCAACTTTATATACGCATCCTTCTTCTTCCTAACAAGACTCTCAACCTCTCTTGTCAACCACGGTTCCCTCACATGACCATCCCTTCCCTGTCTGACAGGGACATGCTTATCAATGGCCCCTACTATCTGCTCCTTGAAAAAGTTCCACATTTCGACCGTGCCCTTCCCTGCCAGCATATGCTCCCAACTTATGCTCCTCAGTTCCTGCCTGACAGCATCATATCTACCCTTCCCCCAATTGTAAACCTTGCCCTGTTGCACATACCTATCCCTCTCCATTACCACAGTGAATGCTACAGAATTGTGATCACTATCTCCAAAGTGCTCGCCCACCAACAGCTCTATCACTTGCCCTGGTTCATTACCTAGTACCAAATCCAATATTGCCTCCCCTCTGGTCGGGCAGTCTACATACTGAGTCAGAAAAGCTTCCTGGACATACTGCACAAACACTACCCCATCCAAACTATTCGATCTAAAGAGTTGCCAATCAATATTTGGGAAGTTGAAATCCCCCATAATTACTACCCTGTGACTTCTGCTCCTTTCCAAAATCTGTTTTTGTGACATTGATTGAGGGATAAATATCAGTCACAACACTGGCGATAACTCCACCTTTCTTCGAAATTATGTGGGATCTTTAACATCCTCCTGAGGGAGCAGATGGAGCTTGGGTCAAACATCTCATGTTAAAAGACAGCACCTCTGACAGTGCAGAGCTCTCTCAGTACTGCACTATAATCAGCTTTGAATTTTGCACTGAAGTCCTGGTACCAGCAGACAGGGACTTGGATTAAAATCATGTTGCACTTTTAGTAGATTTACAATCTACACCTCTTACATTCTGAAAAGCTCACCATTTCCAATTTTTGTATCTTAGCTTGCTGCAGGATGCAGTTTTACTATCTCCTCTATAAACCAGCCTGATCCACATCTCTGTTCTGCTCGAAATTTGAATTTATCGCTCCTTGTTCCTGTGTAAGATAATAGTTGATGGACATTTACCAAGGCAATGCAATAAAGGATGGTTATAAGCTTTGGTAATACAGAAAGAACTATGCAAATGATTAGATGTGTCATCTGGAGTCCAGGGCAGAGCTACTTGCACCTTTCTTTTATATAAGCATCAAGACGAAAATTGGTGGTGTTGTAAATAGTGAGGAGGAAATCCTTAGATTACAGGGAGATATAGATGGGTTTGTAAGATGGGCGGAGCTGTGGGAAATGGAATTTAATCCTGATAAGTGTGAGGTAATGCATTTGGGAGGACTAACAAGGCAAGGGAATATACAATGGATGGTAGGACCCTAGGAAGTACAGAAGGTCAGAAGGACCTTTGTGTACCTGTCCAATGTTCGCTGAAGGCAGCAGCACAGGTGGTTAGGAAGGCATATGAGATACTTGCCTTTATTAGCTGAGGCATAGAATATAAGAGCAGGGAGGTTATGATGGAGCTGTATAAAACTCTAGTTAGGCCAGAGCTGGAGTACTGTGTACAGCTCTGGTCACCACACTATAGGAAGGATGTGATTGCACTAGAGAGGGTGCAGAGGAGATTCGCCAGGATATTGCCTGGGCTGGAGCATTTCAGCTATGAAGAGAGACTGAAAAGGTTGTTTTCCTTAGAGCAGAGAAGGCTGAGGGGGGACATGATTGAGGTGTACAAGATTATGAGGGGCATTGATAGGTTAGATAGGAAGAAACTTTTTCCCTTAGCGGAGGGGTCAAGAACCAGGGGGCAAAGATTTAGGGTAAGGGGCAGGAGGTTTAGGGGGGATTTGAGGACAAATGGTTTCACCGAGGGTGGTTGGAATCTGGAACACACTGCCTGAAGAGGTGGTGGAGGCAGGAACCCTCACAGCATTTAAGAAGTATTTAGATGAACACTTGAAACGCCATAGCATACAAGGCTACGGGCCAAGTGCAGGAATATGGGATTAGAATAGTTGGGTGCTGGATGGCCGGCATAGACATGATGGGCCGAAGGGCCTGTTTCTGTGCTGTATAATTCCATGACTCAGTGTTACTGAGTACAGTGAAACATGTAAATTACAGACACTTTAGGAAGTGGCAGCAGCAGTCCTCTTTTTACAAGTGTCCTTACTTTCAAAATGGTCACTGTAAAGAAATTCAGTAGAATGGGGAGTTCTTTACCCAGCATCCACAGTGGCACAGAAATCGCTCTATCCTGGAGTTTCTCTGTCACTATGCATGCTGGGTAATGAGTTCCTCATGCCACAAAAGTAATTACTTTCACAAGACCTGCTGCTGCTTCGAGCTGACCAGAATACACTGATCTCACAGGAATCTGGGGGCAGAAAGGAAGCAATCTGCAAAGGGGAAAAGCAACAGTAATCTCGCCTCAGTGAAAATTCCAAATACAACAGCTTTGCGATGGGCTGTGTCCTGTGCTTTAAATTGTAAAAAGGCTTGGTGCATTGAAGGCTGTCTGTGGTTTATAGTGAGCATCTGTGGTTTCAGAGTGCCTTTTGACTATTTCATCATACAAGTTATTTGGCTCTCTCCATAAGTGTCCATTGTTTGCAGGTGTCCATTTGTACAGGTTGTTTCACTGTATATGCAGGATGCATAATGAGCTTGACTCAGTTGATAGTGAGTGGCACTAGACTGGCATTCATACATTGCCTTATCACAAACTTAGGATTTTCCAAGCACCTCAGAATCAATGGATTACTTTTGAAGTGTAATCATAGCTGTTACACAGGGAAACACAGCAGCCCCTGAGCTCAAAGCAATGTTCCACGAGCAGCCAATGAGATGAATGCACAGAGATAAGCTGCCTTTAGTGCTGTTGGTTGAGGGAAAATGTTGGTTGAAATATCTAGCGAACTCCCAGCTCCTCTTTCAAAAATGCCTTGACATCTCTTGCGTCCATGTGAACAGGCAGGGACAGCTTCTGTTTAACATCTCATCTGAAATGTGACAATGCAGCACCCCCTCAGTATTGAACTTCAGCATCAGTCTAGATTGTGAGGAATGGGGCTTGAGCCGACATCTATCTGGTTCAGAGTGGATTGTGCTATTAACTGAGCCAAGCTGATACCTATGTAGATCAAGCATCACTTGAGCACCTAATCTACGCTGGGGAATGCAAAGGAAGTTTGGAGAGATGTGCTGCACTGTCAGGCGTAACATTCTTTAAATGATGCATTAAACCAAGGCCCCGTTCAGATGAATGTTAAACATTCTCTATGACTCAATGGCAAGTTCGAGGAACAGCAGGGAATTTTCTTGGTATCCTGGTCAATTATCATAAACAGCCTTAAGTGATTATTCACAACACAAAAGAAGAAAAGAACAAACTTGCATTTATATAGCCCCTTTCAGAACCTCAGGACATCCCAAAGCATTTAATAAAGTGCTTCGCAGTGTCAACACTGTTATAATGCAGGACATTGTTGCCTTGTCTGTCTGCATAGCAACAATTGTTTCTTTTCAAAATGTAACTCACAGCTTGAAGTGATAAGGCACTATATAAATGCATTTTAAAAGTGAAATACTAGTGAAACCTATAATATACAATGACGAAAGTAACTGCGACTCATGACTTTTCTCTTTATGAAGGGGATCTAACAGTGGCCAGTTGTGCATTATATTTAGACAACATTTGGAGATAGTTTTCATTATATTATCAAAAGATTATGTTGTATGTACTTTTAATTACATTTTGATGAAGAATACTAGAGCCTCTCTAACACTTCTACTATGAGATGCCTTTAGAAGCTGCCAGCTTGAAAATTCTTTAAATGGGGATTCGGTATTAAACTCACGAAGGTAGACTTGCCTCATTACCTAACTCTACAGCTGCAATTCATTTACAATCCTGTGACTCAATAGAAAGCAGACAAAAAGATTTTAAAGGCATTTATCAGTAGACTGAACACTTGGGAAATCCATTTGCAAGACTTCAATTCCTTAAGAGAGCTCTAGATGCTGTATTAACACTGGACAGTGGCAGAATCTCTCAGAGTTTCAGAAATACTCTAATGCTTTGAGAGGACAGTGGTGTAATTGGAATAAACCCTATAGCCAGCATGAAAGATACTGGGACTTAAGCAGTTTCTAATAGTATCTGCAGCACAAGGCATTGCCTTCACATAAATAATTTTTTTTTAAAATTCATTCATAGGATGTGGGCGTCACTGGCCAGGCCAGCAGGACCAGCCATCCCTAATTGCCCTTGAGAAGGCGGTGGTGAGCTAACTTCTTGAACCGCTGCAGTCCATGTGAGGTAGTACACCCACGGTGCTGTTAGGAAGGGAGTTCCAGGATTTTGACCTAGCGACAGTGAAGGAACAGCGGACAGGGTTGGGTATGCCGTTGTTGTTTCCGGTGCCTAGGTCGATGCCGGGTGGTCCGTCCGGTTTCATTCCCTTTTATTGACTTCGTAGAGGTTATGTACAACTGAGTGGCTTGCTAGGTCATTTCAGAAGGCATGTAAGAGTTAACCACATTGCTGTGGGTCTGGAGTCACATGTAGGCCAGACCAGGTAAGGACAGCAGATTTCCTTCCCTAAAGGACATTAGTAAATGAGATGGGCTTTTACAACAATCGACAATGGTTTCATGGCCATCATTAGACTAGCTTTTAATTCAAGATGTATTAATTAAATTCAAATTCCACCTTCTGCTGTGGTAGGATTCGAACCCATGTCTCCAGATCAATACCCTGGGTCTCTGGGTTACTAGTCCAGTGATAATACCACTACGCCACCACCTCCCCAATGGAACTACATCCTGACTTTTCTGCGCAGGCAGGTGTTATTTTTAGGAATGTTGTCATGTTATTGTTCCGACCAGGTGAGAAAGGTATCTAGGGTTCCCTCTCAGCCTTCGCCTGGTCTTGCTGTAACAGGGTTTAATTTTAAACACACCATGTTTTTAGCTCCCCCTTGGTGAATCCTTGTTCACTGCTTTCCAATTACAAGGCAAAGAAACCAGCAGAAACAGGTTTTCTTAGGTTTAAAGAAGAAAAGTTGAAATTTATTAAACTTGAACTTAAACTCCAATTTGGTTGACGCTTACGGATACACAACGCACCCACGCTAGTATTCAGACGCGATACACACACGCAAATAGAGACAGAAAAGAGCAGAAGGAAAATAAAGTGGAAAAACTTGAGGCACTGTAGGGTCCTTGATTGTAGGTAGGTCTTGCTTTTCATTGGGGCCCAGTATTCTTCTTAAACCTTGTTCGATGTAGGAGACTTTTCTCTCTTGGGGTTCATGTGTCCTCAGTGGATTCAACGGCTTGTGAGAAAGAGATGGGAGCAGACAGGAGAGGTCTTCTCAGTGCAGGAGCAAACAGTCTTTCTCAGTTCAAACTCTCTGTGGCTAGTTCAAAAGAAAATCCTGGAACAGCCAGTTAGTCATGTGACCAACTGGTCTAACAAGTCCTGGGACTTGTGGATTGTATCCGCCTTAGCAGGCCCTGGAATGCACTTCCTCACCTTTGATGTCTGTTAGTATGTAAATGTTTTTTTCCAGCCAAGGCTGACCTGGTTAAAAGTCATTTCCTCTCTCCAGCAACAGCTAAAAAATCAATGTTCATGACAAAACCAATGTGCCTCATTCTTGGCAGGTGGGGGCCTGCATGACACCTCCACACCCAATGGAATGAAATGCGATTTGAAACAAGCGCATTTCATTAAAGGGGCAAGAGAAAATATAAGATACAAAAAAAAATGCATTTCTCTCATTCAATCCCATTCATTCATAAATCCTAAAACTTATTATAGCCTGTCTTTTGTTGGTGCCAGTGTTGTTTTAATTGGCATCCCATTAAACATGCCGTTTCTTCAGTTTGCCATTTCCATGACTGGATTCTTTGCTAATTTCCCCTTTGTCCTCTGGGACACTCCTGCCTGCAGGTATTTGTGCAGACTCTACTGCACTCCCCTGTGGCACTTTGACTAGGTGAGGCATCACCCTCAAGGTTTCTGTGCCCCCTAGAGGTATTTCTTTGTTTTTGAAGGTTCCTGTAAATTCTGTTAGCAACTCTGATGAGGTTCCTCTATGTCTGCATTTACATAGGAAGATGTGACAGAGAGAAAGAGCCAAAAGGAAAAGTAAGAAAAAGCATTGAAGTTAAAATTTAAAATGTTCAAAATCTCTAACAACTTACTACCTGAAGGAATGAATATCCATAGTTTAAATTGGTCAGTTGTTGGGCCAGGGCGGTTGAATGGTGTCACAGGAATGTCAATCTCTTTGAAAACATATTTCTGTTGTCAAGCTCAAAATGTAACTTTCAGCAGTGATGGGCAATTAATGGCAAATGCTGCAATTTCCTGATACTCACAGGATGGTTGGGGCGAGCTGCCATTTTCATGAAGTTAGTGGTGAAATGGGATTCTCAATCCATGAGTAAGTTCTTTCTCGCCACAGGTTACTGGACGATTTACGCATTAATATCTTCAAAGCACCATTAAATTCGTCACTATTTTGGCAGAAAATTCTGTGCCATTGTGTTGGAAAATATTTCAATTCTAAACGGGTATATGTTAAATATGGACGGTTCAGAGGTAGCACAGCGTGCTGGAGCATTAATATGCTGTGACTCAAGAAGGGCTTCATACACACGGAGGGTTACAGGACTCAAGCCTTGCCATCAGTGACAAAAGGGTTCATTTTAACCAGACATGAGATTCAAGCAACTTGCCACCACTTAAAATACTGTTCATCGAAGCCAGCTTTTGCAAGTGATCATTGCTAATGCTTTCTTCAATGAGCTTCCAGTCTCCTTACTGGCTCTATCTATACTTACCTTTAAAGCCTATAGCAACAACAACTTATATGCTTATTTAGCATCTTTAACATAATAAAGCATCCCAAGGCGCTTCACAGAAACTTTATAATGCAGAATTAGACACCAAGTCACATAGCACCACATTAGGGCCAACTGCTTGGTCAAGAAGGTAGGTTTGAAGAAGCGTCTTCAAGGAAGAAAGGGGTAGACAGGTGGACAGTTTGATGGAGGGAATTCCAGAGCTCAAGGCCAAGGCAGCTGAAGGCACGGCCAACAATAGTCGAACAATTAAAATCGGAGATGCTCAAGACGCCAGAATTAGATGTCTGAAAGGTTTGTGGGGCCGAAGGAGATAGAGAAGGGCAAAGCCATAGATGGATTTGTAAACAAGGATGAGATTTTGTTTTTAAAAATTTGAGCTTTTGCTTGACCAGGAGCCAAAGTAGGTCAACAAGCAAAGAGGTAATAGGTGAACAGGACTTGGTGCGAGTAAGGACATGGGCAACAGAGTTTTGGATGACCTTAAGTTTACAGGGTAGAATTGAGAGGCCAGCTAGGAGTATTTTGGACTTGTCAAATCTAGAGGTAACAAAAGAGACATTTGTACATTCAAGCCTTCAATACTGCTCCCATACCTGGTGAGGTTCCTTGAAAACTATTGATATTCTTGAATAGGATACAAACATCAGCATTCATTTGATAGATTGTTCACCTTTCATATCCTATCTGTCTCTGTCTTACTGTTTACAGCTTTGCTGGTCCCTTCCTTCAGACTGACTGCTGCAGTATGGATCCTTTGAACATTCTCTTATCTGTCCCAAGCACCAACTATGCCCTTCCTTATCCACACACTCTCACTATGTTGAAATGCAGACTCATTGCCTTGTCTCAAACTCATTCTTTGAGGACTCAAATAACAGGACTCATTATTTTCTTTCATCTTCCCTCAATTCTAGTCTACAGCTTGTTATTGCCTTACTTATGGTTCCCCCCCTTTTTAAATTTCTACGGTGCCTTTCACTATTCTTAACCTACAACTTACTTTCTCAATTTCAACGAAAAATCATCTTTGTGTTTGCACTTTGTCATGCAGGCCCCCACCTGCCAAGAATGAGGCACATTAATTTTGCCACATGAACATTGATTTTTAAATTGTTATTCGGCGTAAAGAAAGAACTTGCTTTTTAAAAGAACGCAACACCAGACCCTTGACTGGAAAGACATTTGCATATTTACAGACAGTGCTTAAAAGGGACAAAAGACCATTCTCTGATACATTCAATCCACAATGGACTTTTGATTACCAGACGTTGAAGGTGGAGGAGCTAGCATTCCATTGACTGCTAAGATGGCCGAATAAACAAACAGATGTGATCAGACCAGCTTAGTCACATCACAAACTGACTGTTGCAGGGTTTTTTTCTGAACTTGCCACAGAGAATTTGAACAGAGTAAGCTGTTTGCTCCTGGACTGAAAAGACCTCTTGTGGCTGGCTCGCCACAGCCTCTCCTGTCTACTTCCATCTCTTTCTCACAGAACTCCAAGACCCACTGAAGACACATGAACCCCAAGAGAAAAAGTCTCCGACAGTGAACAAGATTTAAGAAGAATACTGGGCACCAACGAGAAGCAAGATCTACTTACAAACAAGGACACTACAGTAAGCTTGAAGCACAGTAACAAACCCCTTTCAGAGATTGCCTCAAACCTCTCCACTTTATTTTTCTTCTGCTCTTTTCTGTCTCTATTTGCATGTGCGTATCACGTATGCATGCTAGCGTGGGGAGAGAGTTTAAGTTTAAGTTTTAATAAATTTCACTTTTCTTCTTTAAACCTAAGAAGGCCTGTTTGTCTCATTTCTTTGCCTTATAATTGGAAAGCGTTGAACAAGGAATCACCAAAGGGGGGAGCTCAAAACACGCTGTGTTTAAAAATCAAACCCTGTTACAATAACTTGAGGTAAAGGCTGAAAGGGACCCCTAGACAACTTTCTCACCTGGTCGTAATATCTTTTATCTTCCTTGTTGAATATGTGAGAGCATTACCTGAACATAGATATCTCTCCCTTCCCGATCAATCTTCACACTGTGGAGTTGTCCATTTGCCAGCTTTCTGCCATCAATGTTGAAGATATCAATGTCTTTGTCATGATCCAGCTTGTACCTGATTTGGAGGCTCCCTGGAACAAGAGTTGGTTGCTTTTAATTGAAAAAATATGAAGCTATAAATAAAGAACACAAAACATTTTGAAACAGTCAACTACAAAACTTCTCGCAAGAACAGGCACAATGAAAACCCCATTAATGCAAGGCAAATAGAGGTGCAAACCATATTAGAGGTGCAAACCATGCCAAACTCCTGTTAAAGCCCTCCATGATATATTATGACTCACGGAGCTGACAAAATATCTTGGTACTCACTCGATGAGAACAAGTTGCCACCAATCCATTTTCAGAATTGGCAGACATGCTTTTCATTAGGTTGATTGAAAATGTTAACAATATAATATGGGGAATGATCAATTTTTTTTTAAAAGAGGACTCCAATTTCCCCACTTACCTCTTGTTCTTATAATACTTGGGTTCTAAGGATGAAGCTTTTCAATGAATCATCAAAAAAAAAACAAATCAGAACTTTGGTTCATCATCCAGGCCTCACTCACCAATCCTGCCATGTGTTGAGTGTGCAGGGAGATGGAAACCCCTCCCTGTAGCACAACTAGTGTTGCCAAGATGCACTTTGTGGGCGTGTTCTGGTGCAAGGCACCTGTTTTCAATGGCATGGGCTTTGGATTCTAGGCCTTCTGACATTGGGATGATATTTAAGAAGCCAAGTACAAAATGATAATAATTCAAGTTATATTTAAAAATATAAAAACAGCTTGATAGTGGAATTTGTCGTCATCAAGGTGAGGAATGTCATCATTAGTGTCAGCATCAAGTAATCTCAGGTTAGATAGTACAAAGGTTGTGTGTGAATGGAAGTTGCAGTTTCATAACTGCAACAGTGTGTCTGAGAAGAGTGGGCTCAACTGCATTAGCAGTTTCACTTCTGATAGCAGATGGAGTGAGACCTCCAACAAGCAGGGTTTCTAACTGGCATGCCATCAAAAAATGATATGAACATACGAATTAGGAGCAGGAGTAGGCCACTCGGCCCCTCAAGCCTGCTCCGCCATTCAATAAGAACATGGCTGACTGATTTTAACCTCAACTCCACATTCCCACCTACCCCCAATAACTTTTCACACCCTTGCTTATCAAGAATCTATCTACTTCTGCCTTAAAAATATTCAAAGACTCTGCTTCCACCGCCTTTTGAGGGACACAGTTCTAAAGACTCACGACCCTCTGAGAGAAAAAGTTTCTCCTCATCCCCGTCTTAAATGGGCGACAGTGACCCCTAGTTCTAGATTCTCCCACAAGCGGAAACATCCTTTCCACATCCACCCTGTCAAGACCCCTCAGAATCTTATATTTCAATCAAGTCACCTCTTACTCTTCTAAACTCCAGTGATACGAGTTTAGCCTGTCCAATCTTTCCTCATAAGACAACCAGCCCATTCCAAGCATTCATCTAGTAAACCTTCTCTGAACTACTTCCAAACATTTACATCCTTCCTTAAATAAGGAGACCAATATTGTACACAATACTCCAGATGTGGTCTCACCAATGCCCTTTATAGCTGAAGCATAACCTCCCTACTTTTGTATTCAATTTCCCTTGCAATAAATGATAACATTCTATTAGCTTTCCTAATTACTTACTCTACCTGCATACTAACCTTTTGCTACTCATGCACTAGGACACCCAGATCCCTCTGCATCTCAGAGCTCTGCAATCTCTCACCATTTAGATAATATGCTTCTTTTTTATTCTTCCTGCCAAAATGGGCAATTTCACATTTTCCCACATTATACTCCATTTGCCAGATCTTTGCTCACTTAACCCATCTATATCCCTTTGTAGCCTCTTTATGTCCTCGTCACAACTTACTTTCCTACTTATCTTTGTGTCATCAGCAAATTTAGCAACCATACCTCCAGTCCCTTCATCCAAGTCATTTATATAAATTGTAAAAAGTTGAGGCCCCAGCAGTGATCCCTCTGGCACACCACTTGTTACATCTTGCCAACCAGAAAATGATCCATTTATGACTGCTCTCTGTTTTCTGTTAGCTAGCCAATCTTCTATCCATGCCAAAATGTTACCCCCTACATCATGAGCTTTTACTTTCTGCAATAACCTTTGATGTGGCACCTTATCAAAGGCCTTCTGGAAATCTAAGTACAGTATACCCACTGGTTCCCCTTTATCCACAGCATACGTTACTCCATCAAAGAACTCCAATAAATTGGTTAAAACCATGTTGACTCTGCCTGATTACATTGAATTTTTCTAAGTGCCCTGCTATAACATCTTTAATAATAGCTTCTAATATTTTCCCTAAGACAGATGTTAAGCTAACTGGTCTGTAATTTCCGCTTTCTGTCTCTCTCCCTTTTTGAATAAAGGAGTGACATTGGTTATTTTCCAATCTAATGGAACCTTCCCCGAATCTAGGGAATTTTGGAAAATCAATTACCTCACTCGCTACTTCTTTTAAGGCCCTAGGATGAAGTCCATCAGGACCCGGGGACTTATCAGCCCACAGCCACAACAATTTGCTCAGTACCACTTCCCTGGTGATTGTAATTTTCTTGAGTTCCTCTCTCCCTTCCATTTCCTGATTTACAGCTATTTCTGAGATGTTACTTGTATCCTATATGGTTAAGACCGATACTAAATACCTGTTCAATTCATCTGCCTTCTCCTTATTTTTCCTTATTGATTACACAGATTCACATTCTATAGGACCAATGCTCACTTTGTTATCTCTTTTAAAAAAAATATCTATAGAAACTCTTAGTATCTGTTTTTATATTTCTCACCAGCTTTCTCTCGTACTCTAATTTTACCTCGTTAATCTTTTAGTCGTTCATTGCTGTTTTTTATATTCTGTCCAATCTTCTGACCTGCCTCCCATCTTTGCGCAATTACACACTTTTTCTTTAAATTTGATACAATCTTTAACTTTTTTAGGTTAACCACGGATGGGGAGTTCTCCCCTTGGAATTTTTCTTTTTCGTTGGAATGTATCTATTCTGTATATTCTGAAATATCCCCTTAAAGGTCTGCCACTGCATCTCTATTGACCTATCCCTTAACCTAATTTGCCAGTTCACTTTTGCTAGCTCTGCTTTCATGCCCTGCTGATTGCCCTTATTTAAGTTTAAAATACTAGTCTTGGACCCACTCTTCTCTTCCTCAAACTGAATGTAAAATTCAATCATATTATGATCGCTGCTGCCTAGGGGCACCTTCACAATGAGGACATTAATTAATCCCATCTGGTCACACAATACCTGGTTGGCTCCAGAATGTGCTGTTCTAAGAACCTATCCCAAAAATAGTCCATGAACTCCTAATCTAGGCTACCTTTGCCGTCTGATTTTTCCAATCTATATATAGATTAAAATCCTCCATGAGGAAGGGAATAGAGAGATATGGGCCCCGGAAGTGCAGAAGGTGTTAGTTTAGGCAGGCATCAAGATCGGCGCAGGCTTGGAGGGCCGAATGGCCTGTTCCTGTGCTGTACTGTTCTTTGTTCTTTGATTATCACCGTGCCTTTCTGACAAGCACCCAATATTTCTTCCTTTATACCAAGGTTCAAGTTGTCATAGAGTCAGAGAGTTATACAGCACAGAAACAGGCCCTCGGCCCATCATGTCCATGCTGACCATCAAGCACCTACTTATTCTAATCCCTTTTCCAGCACTTGGCCTGTAGCCCTGTATGCTATGGCGTTTCAAGTGCTCATCTAAATAATTCTTGAATGTTGTGAGAGTTCTACCACCCCTTCAGGCAGTGTGTTCTAGATTCCAACCATCATCTGGTTGAAAATTCTTTTCCTCAAATCCCCTCTAAACCTCCTGCTCCTTACCTTAAATCTATGCCCCCTGGTTATTGACCCCTCCGCTAATGGAAAAAGTCCCCTGGAACTTCTCCTGTGGCAAGAGAGGATTCGAAAATTTGTGTCAGAGCCCCTGCAGTCTCCTACCTTGCCTCACATAACAGCCTGGGATACATCTCATCTGGGCCTGTGGATTTATCCACTTTTAAGTTCGCTAAAACCTCCTCCCTTTCAATGCTAATTTGTTCAAGTACATCACAATCCCCCTCCCTGATCTCTACACCTACGTCATTCTTCTCCATAGTGAACACAAGTCAAAAGTAAGCATTTAAAACCTCACGTACGTCCTCCAGCTCCATACACAGATTGCCACTTTGGTCCCTAATGGGCTCTACTCTTTCCCTGGTTCTCCTCTTGCCCTTAATATATTTATAAAATGCCCTGGGATCTTGCCCGCCAGTGTTTTATCATGCCCCCTCTTCGCTCTCTTAATTACTTCTTTTAAGTACCACCCCTACACTTTCTATACTCCTCTAGGGCCTCCACTGTTTTCAGCCCTCTGAATCTGCCATAAGCCTCCTTTTTTTTCCTTATCCAATCCTCTATATACCTTGACATCCAGGGTTCCCGGGTCTTGTTGGTCCTACTCTTCACCTTTATGGGAACATGTTGGCCCTGAACTCTCACTATTTCCTTTTTGAATGACTCCCACTGGTCTGATGTAGACCAGTTCCACAAGGAATCCAAAGGAAGATTGGAGGAAATCTACTTCTGTTTTGTGAAAATTTCAAAATTAATTCTTAAATCATTCAGGTGATACATCAGTTGTGACAGACTTACAGTCAGAATGCAAAGGATGGTTTGGAACAATGAGCAGGTACATATTTGGAAGGATGCCAATGTCTGATTAGGGGAAGACAAATGAATGAAATCTGCCTGAAAGTAGGATAGTATTTTATCAATTTTCTCTGCTCCACAATGTCTCTCATGCATTAAACTTTGCTCTCCTGTCTTCTGCATCCTCACTGTATTGAAAACAATACACATCACACTGTCTCCACCTGCAACTCCATCTTGCCCTGAATCCTTCAGTATTCCTTTCCACCCCCAATCTTCAGACTGTTCTAACTCACATGTTGGTCTCACAATAGCAGAACATCTCAGTTTACTTCTCTTGTAATCATTTACCCCTTGTTTTGTCTTTTGATCTAGGTTTCTCAATTTAAAAAATAAGCTGCCAGGCCTCTTTCAATGCTGCCAGCCGCGGCTCCTTTAGCAGCGCTCTCGCATGAGTCAGACGTTGTGGGTTCAAGTCCTACTCGAGAGACTCGAGCGCAAAAAGCTTGGCTGACATGCCAGTGTGGTACTGAGATTTAAGATTGTCAGTTGGGCTCGCAACGTGGCACACTGGCATGTACTGGAAGCTACATATATTAATACACAGACAGAAAGAACATGTACAAGCATTTCGCCTGTTTCAACTAAACAAAATAAGTGACAGTCAATTGCTGGTTCTTTCCTCAGAACAATGCCTTGACCAGAGTCAAGCTGCCTGGTTTAAATTTCAAACAAAACTTGGCAGTTAACTGTCAGTCACCATAAACTGGTGCATTCTCCACGGCAACACCTCTACGAATCACAGTTCACTTGCCAAAAATCAGCACTCTCTTCTCATACAGTATAAAAGTTGTTGTTTCCCCTTCCATTGGTATTCTCTCAGATTGTCTTGATGAGTGCAAGACGAAAAGCTTCGACAACATTTTCAAAAATACTCAAGTTCTGTTGTACCAAATGACCTTTTCTTTTGTTCCTCCCTTCCCTCCCTGTTTCCCTGTCTCTGTACTTGCTTTAAACCTGTTACAACTTTTGTCAGTTCTGATGAAAGCTCAATGGCCTGAAGCATTAACTTGTTTCCCTCTCCAAAGATGCTGACCCACCTGTTGAGTATTTCCAGTGTTTTCTGTTTTTATTTAAGATTTCCAGCATCCAAAGTATTTTCCTGTAGTTGTTGTCTTACACGGTTTGGGTTTGATACATGCCATCCAGAGTTGAATCTCTTGGACCCTGTAAACTTATCCAGGGCAGACTGTGGCCATTCTGCCTGTGCTCTGGAAACATTTCAAACCTAACAACTGGAAGCAAAGTATACTTCACTCCATGCTCTCTCTGGCTTTTGAGAGTCTGAACCACAGGGAGGTGCTATAAATTCTATTGACTACAGACTGTTACTATAGCTGCTGTTAAGACATCAGTGACTACAGTATGACTGCACCGTAAGCTGCCTACTTTGGTGGCATTGCCAAAACACAAGCAGAAAGAGCTTGCACTTACTTATATTGCAACTTTCATAACCTCAAGTCAGTCCAACATACTTTGTAGCCAATGAAGCATTTTTGAAGTACAGTCACAGTTGTAATATAGGAAATCCAGCAGCCAATTTGCACCCATCAAGCTCCCAAAAACAGCAATGCTGGTTAAGGGATAAATATTAGCCAGGACACCAGGGAGAACTCCCTGCTCTTCTTCAAAATGACACTTAGGGATCTTTTACATCCACCATTGGGGGTTTATACTAATTGCGCTGGTTTGCAGGCCTTCGGTGAGGTTCCAAAAATTAAGCTGTAATTTTTGGTTGTAACGATACTAATAGGTACATGTTAAAAGGTTTTGATTGTTTTTGAAAGCTAAGGAAATAACTACTGTACCCTAATCTAATTAGAAAATAGTTTTCATACATTTTTTTTTCAAGCTATTTTCAATTATTTCCTAACTCCCTTCCTAACAGCATTGTTGATGAACCCATACCCCCAGGACTGCAGCGGTTCAACAAGGCAGCTCACCACCACCTTCTCAAGGGCAATTAGGGAAGGGGAATAAATGCTGCCCTAGCCACATCCCACAAAACGAATAATTAAAAAACAGGTAACTCAGCATTTGAAAGCATTGTCCAATTGCACCAGTTCATGAGAGGCTTTGTGTTCGCCAATATGCAAATGATTTTGAGCAGAAATCAAGGAGGAGACAACACTTCTCAAAGTGGAAACTCTATCCCTAATATTCTAGAGGTTTATCATTTAAGTATCCAGTTGGTAGTGTCTGCCTACATTATGCCCTTATGTGAAACTTGCATCCATAAGGGTTGGATTGGCTCAGTCCAGCCAATGAGCCTTACTTCATGAGGCCAGCAGGTTATATAGGTTCAAGTCCCATGCCAGGACCTCAGTACACGTTGTCAGCTGATAACCCAGAGCAGTACTCAAGGAGTGCTACATTGTCAGTGAGTGCTGCCTGTTGGAGGACATGTCCAATGTCTTCCAAGTGAAAGTTTAAAATTTCTGTTCCTTTTTGAACAGCATTCTGAGAGTTATCCCAAGTGTTCTGAGCCCCACCAAAAGAACTGGATTAATTGGTTACTCATTTCTGTCTTGTTCATGAGGTCTTTACATGAAATAGTTGCCACGGTTATCTCCACCTCAAAGTAAGTAATGCATTGTATTTAGAGCATGTTGTGATGTATCTCAGAGATGTGATCAAACGCTATAAAAACAAGTCATTGTGAACAGTGTCAATGCTCTCTTAGATTAGCGCTTTATGTAATTTTATTTATGTTACCAGAAAGCTTTTGAGAAAGGTACAGCATTCCAGACAAACTCCGTCACATCATTAATGTCATTGAACATTACTATTCTGTCACCACAGGCTGCACCATATGGTATGCTGATGCTGAGGGGAAAGTGTTCAGTTGTCATCTGTCAGGTTTATTCCCTGTCCCAACCCTCATTTCAGTTTGCAAGTCTGAGTACTCTTGTGAAAGCTCCTAACTGAATTTTCACCTGTCACTATTGAATTTAGTTCCCAGTCCATTCATTTGAATGTTGAAAACATTTCTTTCCTCCAATTTTCTCTCATTTTCTCCTGAATGTATTGATTCTTATGGTAACAATTCTAACCCTCCAGTGCACTTCCAGCTCTCTGATACAGTTCAACATATGAAAATAAGAATGAGGAGCAGGAGTAGGCCATTTAGCCCCTCAAACCTGCTCCGCCATTCAATAAGATCATGGCTGATCTGGTCATGCCCTCAACTCCACTTTCCTGCCTGCCCCCCATAACCCTTGACTCCTTTGTAGATCAAAAATCTGCAACTCAGCCTTGAATATATTCAATGACCCAGCCTCTACTGCTCTCTGGGGAAGAGAATTCCAAAGATTAATGACCCTCTGAGAGAAGAAATTCCTCCTCATCTCCATCTTAAAAGGGAGACCCCTTATTCTGTAGCTGTGCCCCCTAGTTCTAGATTCCCCCACGAGGAGGGTGGTACAGTCCCATCCCTCTGGTACCTTGCCCATGCGATACATTATTAAGATGGAAGCCTCAATATATTATTCCGTTGAACTAGTGACCAGAGCCCAGCCTGCTTCTGTGCTCACCCAATCGATGGCACACCTCCAACTGGTTCACTAATGTCCTTCAGGAAAGGGAACTGCCATCCATTATCTACTCTGGCCTCCATGTGACTCTAAACTGCACAATGTAGTTGATTTCAGTAATGTGAAGAGCCTGGGGAAGCTGGGATTGTTCTCCTTACAGCACAGAAGGCTAAGAGGAGATTTGATAGAAGTGTTCCAAATCATGAATGGTTTTGATAGAGTAAATCAGGAGGAACAGCTTCTATTGTTAGCTGTGGATCTGTTGGTAGCACTCTCAGCTCTGAGTAATAAAGCTGTGGGTTCAAGTCCCACTCCAGGACCTGAGCACAAAAATCAAGATTAACATTCCATGGCAGTAGTGAGAGGGAGTGCTGCACGGTTGGCTTTGCTGTCTTTCAAATGAGATGCTAAACGGAGGCCCCATTTTCTTGCTCAGGCGTATGTAAAAGATGCCATGGCACTATGATGAAGACAAACAAGGGAATTATCCCTGGTGACCTGGCCAATATTTATCCTCAATCAACATCACACAAAACAGATTATCTGGTCATTATCACATTGCTGTTTGTGGGAACTTGCTGTGCGCATACTGGCTGCCACATTTCCTACATTACAACAATGACTACACTTCAAAAAGTACTTCATTGGCTGTAAAGGGTTTTGAGACATCCGGTGGTTGTAAAAGGCGCAAAAGGGGCGAAACGGCCAGAGGAACCCCGTTTTGAAAGTTAAATGTCCTGCGCCGGGATCTCCGTCCCTTTAAAAATGGGGATCCCGCCTCCAAGAGCTGCCAGCCAATCAAGGGAAGGCAGTTCAGCAATATTGGCAGCGACACCAGGAACAGTACCCACTGCCAGTATAGCAGAGGCCTTGGACCCAAGCCCAGCGCTGGAATTCCACACCTCAGATAGGTGAGACAGGGTCGCCGGGGCCAGTCCGGAAGGCCCTGGCGAGGTGGGTTGGGGGATGGTCATAAAGCCCAGAGAGAGGGGGGTCCTGGTCAGGGCCCTCCGTGCGCCACAGATTGCCCATTGAAGAGGTCACCCCCACCACCCCCCCCCAACCACCACCACCAACCCTCCCCCTAAGCCCACACGGAGGGCGCCTCTTTTTACAAGGCACCCTTTCAGCACGACGGAGGGACCCTCCGCCTGCCACTGGTCAGATCCCAGTAGCAGTGGGAAGAGTCTCTTAAGTGGCCATTAATAGGCCACTTAAAAGCCTCAATTGGCCTTTGGGTGGGAAGGCTGTCGTTGGCCTATCCCGGGCCCGGCAAGATCGCTTAGCGACAGGGCAGCGACGGGTCCTCCGCCCCTGCCACCCATCACGATTCTATGGCTCCCCCCAACCCCCCCTCCCCACAACCTCCAAGCTTGCCTTAGGGTGACCCATAAAATCCAGCTCACCAAGTGCCATACACACATTCCCCCCGCTGTGCTTGCTGACCTACATTAGCTCCTGGTTTGGCAAAGCCTCGATTTTAAAATGTCCACATCCCTCCAACCCCACAACCCTCCGAAATCTCAGGGTTTTTCCAGTTCTGGCCTCTTGAGCATTCCCGATTTTAATCACTCCCAAATTAGTGGCTGTGCCTTCAGCTGCCTGGGTTCTAAGCTCTTGAACTCCTTCCCTGAACCTCTCTACCTCTCTCTCCTTAAAAACTCTGTCTCTTTGACCAAGCTTTTGGTCACCTGTACTGATATCTCCTTACATTGTCCAGTGTCAGATCCTGTTGGTAACACTCCCATGAAGTCCCACGTTTAAGCTGCTATATAGATGAAAGCTGTTCTTGTTGAACAACTAATGAAGCATTGCCACAATTTGTTATGCTCCCAAAGCAAATCAAAAAACAGAATTAAGACTTTTTTCTCTGAAGTGTGAGGGCACAGGAGCCGGTTGCAGTGCTCCGCATGCTGCTCCAGCTCAGATCACGTGACTCACCACAGATTTTTTTCAGCCAGCAGAGACACGATGGGCTGACAGGCTCCTTTCTATGATTTTATCAGGGACTGAAGCTGACACCTTCTAGATTTGAATAGCTCAGTGTTACATAAGGCAGTGAATTTAAGTAGTAACTTGGCAAGCTTTAAGACTGTAATAATAGGAACGGAAACAAGGATTGTAGATAAAGTTTTTGCCTGCACAGTATCTCCCATTTATTGGTCTGCCTGACTGCAAACTAAATAGTCAGGACTTATCTGACTTTCTTAGTAAGACATTGCAATGTAAGTTGACTTGCTGTGCATTTGAGGGATGAATGGAAGAATATCCAAGCGAGAAAAAATCATAACCTTACAATCTCTGTTTGAAAATAGAACAGCACAAATCCTGAAGATTAGAGGCATCTCTCCTTTCTGTGCCTAAACATCCAATTTCCTCCCATTAAAAATGGCTTTTTCTGTTGATGTAGTGTTATATTTTTCTATTTTTCTTGCGCGTGCTGCAGTCTCTAACTTAGGAAGTGGGACTGCAGAAAATCCCACTACTGGCATTGATTGTGGGAAGTGTGGATTTGTGCAGATAAAAGGAGCATGTTTAGACTCAACTCTATTTGAAATACAACAGTATGTGCTGACACGCTAATACAAGTGACAAAATAATAGTTTGTGCCCTTCATTTTCTGCACGACAAATCTGCAATTCACATCTGTGCCACTAGAAAGAGATAGCGAGCCAATGATAGGTTGACCTCACTGGGGAATTGTACCTTAGACAGCTGCCATTGGCTTATCACAAATGTTCAGCAAAAACTGTTCCTATTTATGCCTCTTCTGTTTGCTGCTGACTCACTGCTTTATTCTCTATTTTACTTCTTGTTCCTATATCACAGAAACATTCACGGTGACCATATGTCTCTTCTAGTAGACCTTATCTTTTGAAAGTTTGAGTAAGTCGATTTACAGTTTACATCATGTGGAATGGTCTTACTCAACCTTACCCTCTCACCATAAAAACCTTCAAACAACATTCATCTTTTGAAAGACAGATGGCATTTGTCACCTCATCAATGTCATCGTATCCACAATGAATTCCAGCAACCGTTAAATATGACCTGCCTTTCATGAACCCACATTTACTTGGACTTATTGTGTTGTCTTGTTAAACAAACTCAAATGTTTTCCATTTTAATAAGGGTTCAATATTCCTTCAATTGTACAAGCCAAGCTATCAGTCCAACAATTTCTAGGAATATTAAGTATGTTCCAACGCTATCCCTGTACTTAATAGCAACAAATTTCAGAATCAGCCTCCATACTTGACTCTCATTTTCTTAAGTATCCTTAAATGTATTCCATCTGGTCTTATTCCCTTACAGATGATCAAGTGCTCTAGTCTTTAAGTCGCTGCTTACTTATTAATTTGTATTTTGCCCAGAAATTCACTTTTGTTTATTCAAAGGCACAACACTATTCTCTGCAGTGACAATTAACTTAGTTTCCCCTACCTTGTCCTCTCCCAGACAGCATTAGAATATTTAGCAGCATAGAAAGGCCATTATGCCCAACAAGGGCACTGTTTTTGGTCACTCCGACCCCAGTTATACTCCTTATCCTCTAAATCACTCAATGGCCTTGGTTCTCCCTATGTCTATAACCTCCTACAACCCTACACCCCTCTGAGAATTCTTCTTTCTTTTGACTCTGGCCTTTTGTGCATCCCTCACTCCCTTCACCTCTTAACTGATGACCATGCCTTCAGCCCGAAGCTGAAGGGGTTCTTCCCAAAACATGAGCATCTACCTATCTGGCTTTTAAGACCCTTCTTAAAACCCCCTTAATTGACCAAGACATTAATCACCTTTTCTAATATCTCTTCTTTGGCTAGATGCCCAATTTTACCCAAGGACACTTTGTGAAGTGGTTTAGGATGTTTTCAACTCTGTTAGAGGCACTATATAACTGCAAGTTATCATTGTTCTCACCATACCAACTCATTCTTTTCTCTTGCCAGAAACCTATCTACTTATTTCCCCGACACTATCACAGCTCACATTTTTAAGGGACTGTAATTGTTCTGAATAGATTTCTTACATTTTATTCTCATTAATGTTCTTTTGACTTCTTCCAATATCCATTTTAATGGACGACTTTTGAACCAATTTGAGTTTTGTTTAATCATTTGCTTTCTACCTTCTCTTGATGAACTAGGTCCTGATTTTAACACAAACTATCACATTCAATACGCCCTAGGCCCAATCATCTTCAGCTGCTTCATCAATGGCCTTCCTTCAATCATAAGATTAGAAATGGGGATGTTCGCTGATGATTGCACAACGTTCAGCACCATTTGTGACTCCTCAGATACTGAAGCAGTCCGTGTAGAAATGCAGCAAGATCTGGACAATATCCAGGCTTGGGCTGATAAGTGGCAAGTATCATTTGTGCCACACAAGTGCCAGGCAATGACTACCTCAAACAAGAGAGAATCAAACCATCTCCCCTTGATGTTCAATGGCATTACAATCACTTAATCCCCCACTATCAACATCCTGGGAGTTACCATTGACTAGAAACTGAGCTGGAGTAGCCATATAAATACCGTGGCTACAAGAGCAGGTCAGATGCTAGGAATCCTGCGGCGAGTCACTCACCTCCTGACTCCCCAGAGCCTGTCCACCATCTACAAGGCACAAGTCAGAAGTGTGATGGAATACTGTCCACTTGCCTGGATTGGTGCAGCTCCAACAACACTCAAGAAGCTCAACACCATCCAGGACAAAGCAGCCCGCTTGATTGGCACCCCACCCAAAAACATCCACGCCCTCCACCCCCGGCACACAGTGGCAGCAGTGTGAACCATCTACAAGATACAATGCAGCAATGTACCAAGGATCCTTAGACAGCACCTTCCAAACCCACAACTGCTCCCACCTAGAAGGACAAGGGCAGCAGATACATGGGAACACCACCACCTGCAAGTTCCCCTCCAAGTCACACACCATCCTGACTTGGAACTATATCGCCATTCCTTTACTGTCGCTGGATCAAAATCTTGGAACTCCCTTCCTAACAGCACCGTGGGTATACCTACCCCACATGGACTGTAGCGGTTCAAGAAGGCAGCTCACCACCACCTTCTCAAGGGCAATTAGGGATGGGCAATAAATGCTGGCCTAGCCAGCGATGCCCACATCCTATGAATGAATAAAAAAAACTCATGTAGGATGTGTTAATTCTCAAAGACCTGCTAACACTATATGAAGCAATAAAATTCTCTCAAGATATAAACCTATTAACATTCTCACAGACTCTACATAAACCTGCTAACATTCTTACACTCTACATAAACCTGCTGATGTCACACACTCTTGTAACGTTGTGCTGTGTTCTTTTAGGTCTTCTTTCAGATAGGCGTAAGCTTTATATTCGGATTCAACACAAACACAATTTATTGTCTTTCTTATCTACATTGCATGAGCTCAGGTCCAGATCTTTTCCTTGCTGGTGTGTGAGTGTGTGTGTTCCCTCTGCAAGCCATGTGCTGAGGTCCTCTCAAAATGCTGCAACCTCCTTATGTATGTCTGATGATGTTATCAGTTGCATCAGTGGCCTGGTCTCTTAAAGGTCTTGTTTCTTAAAGGTGAAGTCACCATGACACTACATTAACCCCTTCTTGTAAATCTAAAGTTACCCCCTTTTCTTTAAAAAAAACAATTACTCTCTAGCTACTTAGTCATGCAAAATTATATTGAACAAAACTTGGTTGGACTGAACTTTGAAAAGGTACGGGGGATAGGTTTCAGGCACCTCACCCTCAATACCAGACTTTGTTCCCACCTGGCTCCCTCCATCATCGATACATAACATAGGGCTGGATTTTATAAGCTCTCAGCCGATTTCGGAGGCGAGCTTCAAAAATGGTGGTCTGCCAGTGCGGACCTCACGTCACAGAGCAGTTGTGATATTCAGCACGGCGGCTCATTTAAATGGCTGGGGCAGACTGCCCACCCCAACGACATAGAGAGGGTGGGTGGTCCATCCCTGGAAATGGCGTCAGGCGCAGTTGCGCAGGTGCAACGCAATTTTTAAAGAGCTTCGAGCCCTTTAAAATTCAATTAAATTGTTTAAAAAGATAATGATGTAAAATTTATTCTAAAAAATTCACTAATTATTGTTTCTAGCCCCTTTCCCACCCCTCCAATAACCATACAATTCATTCCTTGCCCTCTTCCCTCCCAAAAAATACTTATGTTGTGCACCTGACATTCCCTTCCCTCACCCCACCCCACAGTTCATAAGCTGTGAACTTTATACCTTTCCACCATCCCCTACACCAATGAGTTTGACCCCGCGCCCCCACCCTCGCACTGAAACACTTAACTGCTCCCACCTCCCCACCAGTGTCACACCTTGGATCCCCGGACGGGGTTCCGAAGGCATGCGAGTGCCGGCCATTGGCAGCAATATCGCTCCGGGACAGAAGGCGGGAGTGGGTAAGTAATTAATTCATTTATTTAAATAAATTTACCTATGCAAATGTGGCTCCCATTGCCGAGCAGGTGGGGTGGGGTGGGTGGGCGCCACGAGGCCTTGCTACCACCAGCAATATCAGGCCGGGCCTTCCTGGTGTCAAGGCCTGTGGCAGGCCTCTGCTGGAAGCAATTTCCAATGTCGGGGGTGGGGCGTGGGGGGGGAGGTGTTGCTGTAAAATTCAGCCCATAGTCTTTAAATCAGACAGGTAGTCTATGAAATCTCGATGATCTTTTCGATGGATCTTGCAGTATCGATCTCGGCTGTGCTTAATTTGGCTGAGCTGAGTTATCACAAGAACACAAGAAATAGGGACAGAAATAGGCCTGACCCCATCCGGGGATCCAAGGTGTGACACTGGTGATGACGGGGGAGAACAGTTAAGTGTTTCAGTGTGAGGCTGGGGGCCCGGGGTCAAACTCATTGAGCCTGCTCCTCCATTCAATACGATCATGACTGATCTTGGGCTTCAATTCCACTTTCTTGCCTGCTCCCCATATCCCTTGAGGCCAAAAATCTATCTATCCCAGCCTTAAACGTATTCAATGATGGAGCATCCACAACCCTCTAGCTTAGAGAATTCCAAAGATTCACAACCTTTTGAGTGAAGTAATTTCTCCTCATCACAGTCCTGAATGATTGGCCCCTTATCCTGTGACCCCGCATTCTAGATTCCCTGACCAGCTTCTTCCCTGTGAAGCCCTTTCAGAATCTTGTATGTCTCAATTAGATCGCCTCTTATTTTTTTAAACTCCAGAGAATATAGGGCCAATTTACTCAGCCTCTCATCATAGGACAGCTCCGTCATCCCAAGGACCAATTTAGTAAATCTTTGTTGCATTGCCTCCAGTACAAGTATATCCTTTCTTAAATGTGGAGACCAAAACTGCACACAGTATTCCAGGTGCGGTCTCACCAAAGCCCTGTACAATTTTACTGAGACTTCTTTATTCCTGTACTCCAATCCCCTTGCAATAAAGGCCAACATGCCATTTGCCTTCCTAATAGCCTGCTGCACCTGCAAGTTAACTTTATGTATTCCTTTACAAGTACCCCTAAGTCTCTCTGAACAACACTTAACAGTTTCACACCTTTTAAAAAATATTCTGCTTTTCTCTTTTTACGGCTAAAGTGAACAACTTCACACTTCCCAACACAATATCTCATTTGCCATCTTGTTGCCCACTCACTTAACCTGTCTATATCTCTTTGCAGCCTCTCTACGTCCTCCCCATAGCTTACCTTTCTGCCGAGCTTTGTATCATTAGCAAACTTAGATATACTACTCTCTGTCTCTTCATCCAAGTGGTTAATATAAAAAGTGTAAAGAGCTGATGCCCCAGCACTGATCCTTGCAGCACCCTACTATTCACTGCCTGCCAACTTGAAAATGCCCCATTTATGCTTACTCTGTGGTCCCTGTCTGTTAACCAATTCTCTGTCCATGCTAATGTATTACCCCCAACACCATAAATCCTTATCTTGCCTCTTAATCTTTTATGTGGCACCTTATCAAATGCCTTTTGAACATCCAGGTATACTACATCTACTGGTTCCCCTTTATCTACCCTACTAGTTACATCCTCAAAAAACGAATACATTTGTCAAATAGGATCTCCCTTCGTAAAACTATGCTGACTTGTTCTAATCACACTTTGCTTTTCCAAGTGCATTATTAAGACTTCCTTAATAATAGTTTCCAGCATCGTCCCAATGATTGATGTTAGGCTAACTGGCCTGTAGTTCCCTGTTTTCTCTCTACCTCCTTTCTTGAAAAGTGGTGTAATATTTGCCAACTTCCAATCTGACGGGACCACGCCTGAATCTAAGGAATTCTGGAAAATCATAGCCAGCACGTCCACTATCTCTGCAGCTATCTCTTTTCGAACCCTAGGATGTAGGCCATCTGGTCCCGGGGACTTGTCAGATTTTAGTCCCTCAAGTTTCTCCAATATTTTTTCTCGGCTGATATCAATATCTTTAATTTCCTCACTCTTTTTAGCCTCTAGGTTACTGCCTATTTCTGGTATGGAACTTGTGTCTTCTACTGTGAAGACAGACACAAAATATTTGTTCAATGCGCTGGGGCCTCAACTTTTTATAATTTATATAAATGACTTAGATGAAGGGACCGAAGGTATGGTTGTTAAATTTGCCGATGACACAAAGATAGGTAGGAAAGTAAGTTGCGAAGAGGATATAAGGAGGCTGTAAGGGATATAGATAGGTTAAGTGAGTGGGCAAAGATCTGGCAAATGGAGTATAATGTGGAAAAATGTGAAGTTGCCCATTTTGGTAGGAAGAATATAAAAGAAGCATATTATCTAAATGGTGAGAGATTGCAGAGCTCTGAGATGCAGAGGGATCTGGGTTTCCTAATGCATGAATCGCAAAAGGTTAGTATGCAGGCACAGCACATAATTAGGAAAGCTAATAGAATGTTATCATTTATTGCAAGGCGAATTGAATACAAAAGTAGGGAGGTTATGCTTCAGCTATACAGGGCATTGGTGAGAGCACATCTGGAGTATTATGTACAGTATTGGTCTCCTTATTTAAGGAAGGACACAAATGCATTGGAAGAAGTTCATAGGAGTTTTACTGGACTATTACCTGGAATGGGCAGGCTGTCTTATGAGGAAAGATTGGACAGGCTAGGCTTGTATCCGCTGGAATTTAGAAGAATAAGAAGCGACTTGATTGAAACATAAGATCCTGAGGGGTCTTGACAGGGTGGATGAGGAAAGGATGTTTCCCCTTGTGGGGGAATCTAGAACTAGGGGTCTCTGTTTAAAAATAAGGGGTCATCCATTTAAGACAGAGATGAGGAGAAATTTTTTCTCTGAGGATCGTGAGTCTTTGGAATTCTCTTCCTCAAAGGGTGGTGAAAGCAGAATCTTTGAATATTTTTAAGGCAGAGATAGATAGATTCTTGATAAGCAAGGAAGTGAAAGGTTATCCAGGGTAGGCGGGAATGTGGAGTAATCAGGTCAGCCATGAACTTACTGAATGGCGGAGCAGGCTTGAGGGGCCGAGTGGCCTACTCCTGCTCCTAATTCGTATGTTCATATCATTGATACCATTACTCATTCGAATATTTCTAGCTATTTGCTCCAGTGTGGCCCTGGGTTGCTGTCCATCTCTGTAAAAGCTGGAAAGACTGACAGTAGTTATGCACACATGGTGATTTTTGTTTCAGATTTTTAAAAAAACACTTTTTTTTCTCTTCCAGCCCAGGTTTCCTCCCGACTTTTTCTTTGTCTGTTTTTGCTATTTTTGAAGGCTCATCACCAGAAATATTTCATGTTGTGCTGTGATCTTTTATATCTTCTTTAAGATAGATGCAGCCTTTATATTCGGATTCAACGTGGACACTATTTATTCTCTTACTTATCCACATTGCCTGATCTCAGGTCCAGGTCTTTTCCTTGCTAGTGTGTGTGTGTTCTCTCTGCAAACCATATGCTGAGTGTGTCTCCCAGAATGGTGTCGCTTTCTGATATAAGTTTGATGATGTCATCAGTTGCATCAGTGGCCTGGTCTCTTAAAGGTACAGTTCCTTAAAGATAAAGTCACCATTACACTACATTACAATTCTATATACACCTGTTAACATTCTTACACACTAGATAAAGCTGTTAGCATTCTCACACACTAGATAAACCTGCTGACATTGTTAAACCCTACATAAACCTGTTAGCATTCTTAAACTCTATATAAACCTGCTAACATCAAACACCCTACATAAATCTGCTAACATTCTTAAACTCTACATAAACTTGCTATCAAACACTCTACATAAGCCTACTAGCATTTTTGCACACTACATAAACCTGCTAACATCAGACACATACATAAACCTGCTAATACCACACACACTGCATAAACCTGCTAACATTCTCAATTAGAGTACGAGTCTGCAATATTCCCATCTTAAAAGTATCTGCATGAGAAATATAAGATAAATTTAACTACAGTTAAAACTTTTAGTATCAATTTATATAGTTCTAATCAGGACACTTACAAGGAATCACTTTGGCATATGATTTTCTCAGATTGTGTTTCAGTAACTTAAGGTACTTAACATCAATGGTTGTTGGTCTGCGAGAGACTCATTTTCGAAGATCCTCGTATGTCCGAGTGACTCAGGAAAGATAAGATACTGTGAAAGGGAAAGAAGGGAAATGGACATTCTGAACAAACACATAGATAGATTGTTGAAGTAGAATGCAGAAAGGTGGAAGGAGGCGAAAGGTGTGAGGCACATATAAATTGGAAGGATTTACAGGAAAAAAGGTAATTAAGTAAGAATTCTAAAAGGTTTTTTTTTTATTCATTCATGGCATGTGGGCATCGCTGGCTAGGCCAGCATTTATTGCCATCCCTAATTGCCCTTGAGAAGGTGGTGGTGAGCTGCTTTCTTGAACCGCTGCAGTCCATGTGGGGTAGGTACACCCACGGAGCTGTTAGGAAGGGAGTTCCAGGATTTTGACCCAGCAACAGTGAAGGAACAGAGATATAGTTCCAAGTCAGGATGGTGCGTGACTTGGAGGGGAACTTGGAGGTGATGGTGTTCCCATGCATTTGCTGCCCTTGTCCTTCTAGTTGGTAGAGGTCGTGGGTTTTGAAGGTGCTGTCTAAGGATCCTTGGTGCATTGCTGCAGTGCATCTTGTAGATGGTACACACTGCTGCCACTGTGCATCAGTGGTGGAGGGAGTGAATGTTTAAGGATGGGGTGCCAATCAAGCGGACTGCTTTGTCCTGGATGGCGTCGAACTTCTTGAGCGTCATTGAAGCTGCAACCATCCAGGCAAGTGGACAGTGTTCCATCAAGCTCCTGACTTGTGCCTTGTAGATGGTGGACAGGCTTTGAGGAGTCAGGAGATGAGTTACTCACCGCAGGATTCCAAGCCTCTGACCTGCTCTTGTAGCCATGGTATTTATATGGCTACTCCAGTTCAGTTTCTGGTCAATGGTAGCCCCTAGGATGTTGATAGTGGGGGATTCAGTGATGGTAATGCCATTGAATGTCAAGGGGAGATGGTTAGACTCTCTCTTGTTGGAGATGGTCATTGCCTGGCACTTGTGTGGCGCGAATGTTACTTGCCACTTATCATGCCTTGAATGGAGAGATGCAAATAATGGAACAAATGAAACCATAAGAAAGAATTCAAAAAGAGAGATTCACCAGTGTTTCAGTGAGTTTCTCCATTGACTAACTGAACAGAGCAGTCAATTTCTCCGCCCAATTCTCACCTTGTGCTGAGTTGGTTGATCTTAGTCAGGGCAGAGGTAGGGTGAGTACAAATAGTTTTGTTTCCTAGTGGGTGCATCAGAACATAAGAATAGGAGAAGAATTAAATCAATCAATCATTCAGCCCCTCACGCCCGCTTTGCCATTCAACAAAATCATGGCTCAATTTTTGCCTCAACTTCGAAGTCAGGATGGTGTGTGGCTTGGAGGGACACTTGCAGGTGGTGGTGCTTCCATGCATCTGCTGCCCTTGTCCTTCTAGGTGGTAGAGGTCGCGGGTTTAGAAGGTGTTGTCGAAGGAGCCTTGGTGCGTTGCTGCAGTGCATCTTGTGGTTGGTACACACTGCTGCCAGTGTGCATTAGCGGTGAGGGGAGTGAATGTTGAAGGTGGTAGATGGGGTGCCAATCAAGCGGGTTCCTTTGTCCTGGATGGTGTCGAGCTTCTTTTTTTTTCTTTTTTTTTATTCATGCATGGGATATGGGCGTCGCAGTCCAGGCCAGTATTTATTGCCCATCCCTAATTGCCCTTGAACTGAGTGGCTTGCTAGGTCATTTCGAGGGCATGTAAGAGTCAACCACATTGCTGTGGATCTGGAGTCACATGTAGGCCAAACCAGGTAAGGACAGCAGATTTCCTTACCTAAAGGACATTAGTGAACCAGATGGGTTTTTACAACAATCGACAATGGTTTTATGGCCATCATTAGACTAGCTTTTAATTTCCAGATTTATTAATTGAATTCAAATTCCACCTTCTGCTATGGTGGGATTCGAAGCCATAATCCCCAGAGCAATACCTGGGTCTCTGGGTTACTAGTCTAGTGACAATACCACCGCCTCCCCTGAGTGTTGTTGGAGCTGCACTCATCCAGGCACACTCCTGACTTGTGTCTTGTAGATGGTGGACAGGCACTGGGGAGATAGGAGGTACTTTACTCGCTGCAGAATTCCCAGCCTCTGACCTGCTCTTTTAGCCATGGTATTTATGTGACTGGTTGTTACGATCAGTTGAGAAAGGGGTCAGGGGTTTCCTCTCAGCCTTCACCTGGTCTTACCGTAACAGGGTTTAATTTTAAACACACTGTGTTTTTAACACCCCCTTGGTGAATCCTTGCCTTACAATTGGAAAGCAGTGAACAAAGAAACCAGCCAAACAGGTTTTCTTCGGTTTAAGGAAGAAAGGTTGAACTTTATTAAACTTAAACTCTAATTCGGTTAACACCTACGGATACACGACATGCCCACACTAGCATGCATATGCGATACACACATGCAGATAGGAGACAGAAAAGAGCAGAAGTAAATAAAGTGGAAAGGTTTGAGGCAATATCTGAAGATGGCTTTGGTTACTGTTCTTTGAGTTCACTGTACAGTTCTTGATTGTAGGTAGGTCTTGCTTTTCGTTGGGGCCCAGTATTCTTCTTAAACCTTGTTCGATGTGGGAGGCTTTTCTCTCTTGAGGTTCACATGACTTCAGTGGGTCCAGTGGCTTGTGAGAAAGAGATGGGAGCAGGCAGGAGAGGTCTTCTCCGTCCAGGAGCAAACAGTCTCTCTGAGTTCAAAAACTGTCTGTACAATTCAAAACTCTCCAAGTTGACCAGAAGGTTAGTCACATGACCAACTGGTGTAACCGCTTCTGTGTTTGTGGATTCTCTTATCCTAGCAGACTCTGGAATGTATCTTCTTCCACACAATACTTGGTGATTAAAGTCCATTTTAGGGTAAGTGGATAAGGGAAGTAACTTCTCTTGTCCCTGTTGGTATGCAAATATCCTCCAGCTAAGTGTCTGGCAGTCCTTGTAACAGACCTTCTCGTCTCAGCAACAATTTGAAATTTAATGTCCATATGGCAAAATTTATATGCCTCATTCTTGGCAGGTGGGGGCCCAGCATGACACTGGTCCAGTTCAGTTTCTAGTTAATGGTGACTCGCAGGATGTTGGCTTTGCTGATGATCGGGAGTAGACTGATGGTGCGGTAATTGGCCAGGTTGGATTTGTTCTGTTTTTTGTGCACAGGACATACCTGGGCAAGTTTCCACATTGCTGGGTAGATGCCAGTATTGTAGCTGTACTGGAACAGCTTGGCTATGTTGGGGGGAGATAGTTCTGGAACACAAGTCTTCAGTACTATTGCTGAAATGTTGTCAGGTCCCATAGCCTTTACATATCCAGTGCCTTCGGCCGTTTCTTGATAGCACGTGGAGTAGATCAGGCCAGCTGAAGGGCAGGAAATGGAATTAAAAACTAATAATCAGGTCCTGCTTTTAAAGTCAGCAGGATCTCCATGTTCCCAGGATTTCTAGAATTACCATCCCGGAGAACACATTCCTCCTCTCCCTCCCTGCCACCCCATACATATTGGAGTGCTTGTGTCTGGTCGAGTTAGCACGGCAGAGATAAAGTTGCAGTTAATCTGTTTCTTGCGTCATTGCGTGGGTACTAAAGGTTGGTCAAGACACCTAATTTTCTTCCAAGAGTGCGACAGAATCTTTTAAATCCGCCTGAACAGGTAGACAGAGCCTTGGTTTAGCATCTCATCCCCAAGGGAGATTTGAGGATAGTGAAAGATTATTTCCACTGGTTGCTGAATGAGTGGTAATGGGCCACGATTTAAGATTTGTTCCAGAAGAATAAAGAGATACTTGGAAATAATTTGCTCACACACTCTGTTATTAGAATACCACAAATGCCTATTGCAGCTGACTGACTGAAGAAGAAATTAGATAAACACTTTAAAAAAAAGATAAATGTTAGAAAATACAATGAAACAGTAGGTAACATTGATATGCAACTAAAACTGGCACAAACATGATGGGCCAAAAATCTTCAAAAGATTTACAATCTTTGCAGTATTAAAGCTGAATATATTGTTTCCGTCTGAAAATGTCCCAAATAAATCGAATGTTCTTTCAAACTTCCTGTAAGTAGTTATAGCTGACAACACATTCCAGCTTAAATATTGCATTTTTTTCCAATTACTTCAGACAGTTATGTGCCAGTTAACCGCGGGGTGTCCTTCACTTGCTTGTCTCCTAAGGCCAGTCATTCACCACAGCCAATATATTACTGCTAGGTTTCAAATGCAACTAAAACACATCAAATATATGAGCCATTAAGATAAAGTATAATGAAAGAATGCCTCCTCTATTTATACAGGGCAGGAGATTTATGCTGACATTGTATCCAACACACTGTGCGAATGGTTTCTCCGTCGCACATTACAGTTTTCCTTAGACCATTTCAGTGTTTGGTAATTCACTTAAATTGTAAGAATCAAGCTTCACATTTACATAATTTATAAGTCTCAAAATGAAAAAACGTATTATCGATTACCACTTCTAATTTCAAATGCTGTTTTTGGAAAACTTAAATATCGCGGAGAGCTATTAAGATGAAAAAGTGCATGCAGCTGCTGTAAATGTTTGAAATATTTGCATATTAAATATGTCCCCAGCCGAGGTGGTGAGTATTATGGTATGCCATAATTACCGATCAAAGATGGAAACTGCAAGCAGTTGTTTATTTTTTGCACTGACACTCAAAGAAAAATGTCTTTCCTTCAAAGGCAGATGCTGCTAAAGCACTCCCAATAAATGGGTTTGACACTCAGAGCTGAACTAATAGCTTATTGTTTCACTGCAGCAGCTTAGAGGAGAGGAGAGAAATAAACCAACATCTTGCTCTCCCAAGACCCTCGCTCGTTCTTTCTCAGTACAGCTCCGTAACTGGGCAGCATCAGCCACTCTCAGGGTAGGGTGTGGCCTACTTGACTTCAGGTCTAAAGTCCAAGCTTTTGGCCGATGTTAGGAACTTGCCAAAACCAGACACCAAAATGGGTACAAATCAACCTTGGACAATAGCGCAAAACAGGCATTAGTGCATCTGCAGCTCATTTTAACCCCTGCTCGTGTTTTTTCTCCACAATGTGATATAAATATCCCTCAATGTTGGAAACTGAAGCAATGTTTCTCTGCACCATGAGATAAAGGAAGATGGGGGAGGGTGTAAAATGGTACTTTTATGGTACTTTTGTCACAATCAAGTCTCAAAGGGCTTCACATACAACAAAATACTTGGGACTGTGGTCGCTAGTATTTGGGCAACAAATTATCGATTATCTTTTTTTGTTTTATTTGGCCTCCTTATCACGAGAGACAATGGATAAACCCCTGGAGGTGGTCAGTGGTTTGTGAAGCAGCGCCTGGAGTGGCTATAAAGGTCAATTCTAGAGTGACAGACTCTTCCACAGGTGCTGCAGAGAAATTTGTTTGTCGGGGCTGTTACACACTGTGCAACTGTGTATCTATTATACACATAGCAAAACCTCACAAGCAGCAATGGGATTAATGACTGTTTAATATATTTTTCATTGCATTGGCAAGCCAATGAATTACTTCTCGAATTACAGTCATTTATTTTGTAGACAAACACAACAGAAGGAGCGTAATGAGGGTTAGATGGAGTGTATTGAAGGTTCACCGGACTGATTCCTGGGATGGCGAGATTGTCCTACGAGGAGAGATTGAGGAGACTGGGACTGTAATCTCTAGAGTTTAGAAGAATGAGAGGTGATCTCATTGAAGCTTACAAAATCATTACAGGGCTTGACAGAGTTGATACAGGAAGGATGTTTCCCCTGGCTGAGGGGTCTAGAACCAGGGGACACAGT
Source organism: Heterodontus francisci (assembly GCF_036365525.1). Taxonomy (NCBI): domain Eukaryota; kingdom Metazoa; phylum Chordata; class Chondrichthyes; order Heterodontiformes; family Heterodontidae; genus Heterodontus; species Heterodontus francisci. The sequence goes on along the minus strand of NC_090377.1, from coordinate 18,769,451 downwards.
CTCAGAAGAAGACGTAGGTCACTTAGGACTGAGCTGAGGAGGAATTTCTTCACTCAGGGGGGCAGTGAATCTGTGGAATTCTCTACCCCAAGGGCTGTATAGGCTCATTGAGTATGTTCAAGAAAGAGACTGATAGATTTCTAGATATTAAAGATCTAGGGATTGTGCAGGAAAATGGCACTGAGGTAGAAGATCAGCCATGATCTAGCTGAATGGCAGAGCAGGCTCAAGGGGCCGAATGGCCTACTCCTGCTTCCTATGTTTTCTATGCACCTATGCTCCAATTTGCACACAGCAAAGTCCTACAAACAGCTGTGCCCAATACATTAAGTTATTTGTGTTGATTGAGAGATAAATGTTTATTTAGAGATACAGCACTGAAACAGGCCCTTCGGCCCACTGAGTCTGTGCCGACCATCAACCACCCATTTTATACTAACCCTACAGTAATCCCATATTCCCTACCACCTACCTACACTAGGGGCAATTTACAATGGCCAATTTACCTATCAACCTGCAAGTCTTTGGCTGTGGTCGGAAACCGGAGCACCCGGCAAAAACCCACGCGGTCCCAGGCAGAACTTGCAAACTCCACACAGTGCAGTACCCAGAATCGAACCTGGGTCCCTGGAGCTGTGAGGCTGCAGTGCTAACCACTGCGCCACTGTGCCGCCCATTGATGATGAGGACATGTGGAGAACCCCACTGATCTTCTTTGACCACTGACGTGGGATCTTTTATGTTCACCTGAACAGGCAAGTGGACCTCAGTTTAAAATTTCTTCTAAAAGCTGGCACCTCTGACGATGCATCTCCACAGGATGTTTAATGCCTAGCTGAACTAACGGATTAGGTAGATGGAGGCTTGGTTTATCATACATTTACTGAAGGTCAGCATCTCTGATAATGCAGCGCTCTATCAGTATTATACTAAAGTGTCAGCCTGGATTGTGTTTCTATATCGACAAACTAGAACAGTCAATGTTGCTGACCACTTCGAATTTGCACATACGTCGAGGCATCAATTGTTTTTTTTTCTTTTTTTAGTCGTTCATCGGATTTGGGCACCGCTGGCAAGGCCAACATTTATTTCCATCCCTAAATAGAGAAGATGCTGGTGAGCCTCCTTCTCAAACCACTGCAGGGTATGTGGTGCAGGTACACCCATAGTGCTGTTGGAGAGGGAGTGCCAGGATTTTGACCCAGTGATGATGAGGACTGGTGATATATTTCTCATGATGTGATCAGAACATGTAGGCATAGAATCATTTATGGAGAAGCTCGATAAACACATGAGGGATGAAAGAAATAGAAGGTTATGCAAATAGGGTTAGATTAAGAGGGGTGGGAGGAGGCTCGTATGGAGCATAAACACTGGCATGGACAGGTAATGTCAAATGGGCTGTTTCTGATCTATACATTCAATTAATATGCACCAGTAGTTTTCAAACACTTCTGTATGCGGACACACTCCTCAAACCTCCACATCCTACTTATTGTTGTATCAGCTACCGAAATGAAAACAGCACATTCATTGTAGATGTTTTTCCAGCCACACAATATCAAAATAATGTGCTAGTAAGCCAACAATTGTGAGGAAAAAAAACAAGAAGATATCAGATTCTCAAAAGTAATACACCTTGGCTCAAAAAGACAGAAAACAAGTGACTTTGTAAAACCCCTACACAGACACTAGTTTCAAAATCTATGCAGATGGAGGCAACAAACTTCATTTGTATAGAAGCTTTAATATAATAAAACACGGTGCTTCAGGAGGTGGCAATGGACACTGAGCAGTGGCAGAAGAACAGTTGGGGAAGTGACTGAAGTCATGGGAATGAGTTTGAGGAAGGTTTTGAAGGAGCAATGATAGGGCAGAGGGGCTAAGGGAAAGTAAAGAAAGAAAGACTTGCATTTGTATAGCACTTTCATGACCTCAAGTCGTCCAGAAGCACTTTGCAGCAAGTTAAGTACGTTTGAAGTGTAGTCGCTGATGTAATGAAGGAAACACCATAGCCAATTTGCTCACAGCAATTTCTTACAAACAACAATGAAATAAATAACCAGATCATCTGGGTTTTTTTTTCAGATATTGGTTGAGGGATAAATATTGGCCATGACATCAGGAGAACTCCCCTGCTCTTCCAAGAATAGAGCCATGGGATCTTTTACGTCAACAGGGTTCTGCTTTAACATTTCATCTGAAAGATGGCACCTCTGTCAGTGCAGTACTCCCTCAATTCTGTACGAGAATGTCAGCCCAGATTTTGTGCTCAGATTTCTGAAGTGGAACTTGAATCTACAACCTTCTGACTCAGAGGCGAGAGTGCAATCACTGAGCCATGGTTTTATTCCCATCTATTGTGTTGATTTTATTTCTTGATTATTTATATTCAACAGTCATGATGATCTGCATAGGGTTACAGCAGGAGAGGCTACTGAACCCACCAAGTACAGTCATTATCCCAGGTTTCAGCTGTGCACATTAATTAAACTCTCTTGCATCAACAGCTCTCCCCAGTCCTCCAGAATCAGCAGCAACAATTAATGTTGAAGCAAAGAAACAAGGGACTATAAACCAGACATTAACAAAAATCAGAACTCTTTTAACTGTTACATTTTTGAAAGAAGAACTAATGGTGAGATTCCTGATTTTCAATAGTAATGTCACGCTACATTTTAGATATGGACACCAAACTTTAGAAAGGATGTCAAGGCCTTGCAGAAGGAACAGAGGAGACTTACCAGAATGGTGCCAAGGATGAGGGAATTCAGTTGTGTGCAGAGACTACAGAAGCTTGTACTGTTCTCCTTACAGCAAAGAAGGTTAAGGGGGGGATGTAATAGACGTGTTCAAAATTATGATGTAGTGGCTGACTGTTTACACTGGCAGAAGGCTCAGTAAGCAGAGGACACAGATTTAATATCATTGACGTAGAAGTTGGTGGGTGGGGGTGGAAGGTGAGAATTTTTTTTACTCAGCGAGTTGTTATGATCTGCGTAAAAGGGCGGTGGAAGCAGATTCAAAAGTAACTTTCAAAAGGGATCTGGATATATACTTAAAAAGGAAACATTTGTAGAGCTCTGGGGAAAGAGGAGCCGAATGGAACTAACTGGACTGCTCTTCCAGAGTGCCAGCACAGACATAATGGGCCGACTAGCCTCCTTCTGCAGTGTAATATTCTATGATTTAACATCAAGGATAATTTCTATCACAACACAGTCTTTCTTTCACTTTCATTATTTCTAGTGACACTACTATGGCCAGTTTACCTCTCAACTTTATTCCTTTTTCTTCCAATGCTCAAATACGTTGACCATAACCCAATTAGGTTCACACAGATAATAGATTTAAAAAGAGTCTAAAAATGAAAGGTTTGCAGGGAAAATTAGCATGGGAATGAGAGGTTACAGTTGCACAGAAAGGTTTGAGAAATTGAGGCTTGTTCACTGGGATGGAGAAGGTTAAGGAGAGATTTCAAAGACTTTGAAAATTATGAAAGGTTTTTGACAATAGGACAGTGAAGATTGTTTCTATTGGCTGATAAATTGTTAACTAGCAAACATAGATGCAGACTGATCCTTAGAAGAACAAAAGGGGAATTAAATATTTTTCACACAAAGGGTTATTTGAGTTCTTTCTTACTAAGTCTGCTTCTGCAAATGGTCCCAGTGAGGAGCACAGTGGTCACAGGGAGCACAGGTCAATAAATAGCAGATAGAAGAGCCAGAAGCTAAACTTAGCATACAGAGTGACTTCTTCACACTTGGGAGTTTGCATACCACATAATGCATTAAAATCCTCTTGACTTGCTCAACAGCTTCCTCATTTTCATAATATCCTTCAGTCTCCCATGTTAGCCACTTCCTTGTTCGGGAGCAAGCTACATCATAATAGATCATAAGAAGTAGGAGCAGGAGTAGGCCGTCTGGCCCCTCGAGCCTGCTCCGCCATTCAATAAGATCATGGCTGATCTTTTCGTGGACTCAGATCCACTTACCCGCGTTCTCACCGTATCCCTTAATTCCTTTATTATTCAAAAAGATATCTACCTTAGCTTTAAAAACGTTTACTGAAGAAGCGTCAACTACTTCACTGGGCAAGGAATTCCATAGATTAACAACCCTCTGGGTGAAGAAGTTCCTTCTTAATTCAGTCCTAAATCTGCTCCCTCTAATCTTGAGGCTATGCCCTCTTGTCCTAGCTTCACCTGCCAGTGGAAACATACTCTCTACTTGTATCTTATCTATTCCCTTCATGATTTTATATGTTTCTATAAGATCCCCCCTCATTCTTCTGAATTCCAATGAATATAATCCCAATCTACTCAGTCTCTCCTCATAAGCCAACCCCCTCAACTCCGGAATCAACCTAGTGAACCTCCTCTGCACCCTCTCCAGTGCCAGTACATCCTTTCTCAAGTAAGGAGACCAACACTGCACACAGTACTCCAGGTGCAGTCTCACCAGTACCTTACACAGCTGCAACATAACCTCTCTGCTTTTAAACTCAATCCCTTTAGCAATGAAGGACAAAATTCCATTTGCCTTCCTAATTACTTGCTGTATATTGCTGTATATTGCTGTATATATACTTGCTGTATATATCCCTTTCTATCTTCACCTTCAACTACAAATATAAGCAGCTCTTTGATCCAGCACATATGCTGCATCATTTTGTACCTTCTCTATGAGACTCACCTTCCTGAGCATAAAACTATGTTTCATTGCCTCATCCATATTTGCACAGGTACTGTCCCACAGAATCACAGTCACAGAATTGTTACAGTGCAGAAGGAGGCCATTCGGCCCATCATGTCTGCACTGGCTCTCTGAAAGAGCAATTCACTCAGTTCCGTTCCCCCCCTCCCCCCCTTCTCCCCCTGACCCTGCGCATCCCTCGTGTCACTTTTGCGTCTCTTATCAAATACTTCAAATCTGTGCCCTCTCATTCTCGATCCTTTCACCACTGGGAACAGTTTCTCTCTATCTACTCTCTCCAGACCCCTCATGATTACCCCTCAGCCCTCTCTTCAAAGAAAACAGTCCTAACTTCTCCAATCCATCTTCATAACTGAAGTTCCTCATCCCTGGAACCATTCTCGTGAATCTTTTCTGTACTCTCTCCAAAGCTCTCACATCTTTCCTAAAGTGTGGCGCCAAGGACTGAATGCAACACTCCAGCTGAGGCAAAACTGGTGTCTTATACAAGTTCAACATAACTTCCTTGCTCTTGTAGTCTTCTTTGGCCCCCTTGTCTCGAAAGACAATGGGTATATGCCTAGAGGTAGTCAGTGGTTTGTGGAGCAGCGCCTGGAGTAGCTATAAAGGCCAATTCTAGAATGACAGTGATAAAATTGGTTGTCGGGGCTGTTACACAGTTGGCTCTCTCCTTGCACTTCTGTCTTTTTTCCTGCTAACTGCTAAGTCTCTTTGACTCGCCCCTCTTTAGCCCCACCTTTATGGTGGTCTGCCAGCTCTGGCGATCACTGGCAACTGACTCCCCACGACTTGTGGTCAATGTCACAGGATTTCATGTCGCGTTTGCAGACGTCTTTAAAGCGGAGACATGGACGGCCGGTGGGTCTGATACCAGTGACGAGCTCACTGTACAATGCGTCCTTGAGGATCCTGCCATCTTCCATGCGGCTCACATGGCCAAGCATCTCAAGCACCGCTGACTCAGTAGGGTGTATAAGCTGGGGATGTTGGCCGCCTCGAGGACTTCTGCATTGGAGATACGGTCCTGCCACCTGATGCCAAGGATTCTCCGGAGGCAGTGAAGATGGAACGAGTTGAGACGTCGCTCTTGGCTGACATACGTAGTCCAGGCCTCGCTGCCATTGAGCAAGGTACTGAGGACACAGGCTTGAAACACTCGGACTTTTGTGTTCTATGCCCCTATTAATAAAGCCCAGGGTACTGTATGCTTTATTAACCTGCTCTCAACCTGTCCTGCTACCGTCAATGACTTATGCACATAAACACCTGGGTCCCTCTGCTCCTGCACCCCCTTTAGAATTGCACCCTTTATTTTATATTGTCTCTCTATGGTCTTCCTACCAAAATGAATCACTTCACATTTGTCTGCATTGAAATTCATCTGCCACCTGTCTGCCCATTCCACCAATTTGTCTATTCTTTTTGGAGTTCTCCACAATCCTCCTCACAGTTCACAATGCTTGCAAGTTTTGTATCATCTGCAAACTTTGAAATTGTGCCCTGTACACCAAGGTCTAGGTCATTACTACATATCAGGAAAAGCAAGGGTCTCAGCACCGACTCCTGGGGAATTCCACTACAAACTTTCCTCCAGCCCGAAAAACATCTATTAACCACTACTCTTTGTTTCCTATCACTCTGCTAATTCCATATCCATGTTGCTACCGTCCCTTTTATTCCACGAGCTATACGTTTGCTCACAGGTTTCATGTGTGGCACTCCCCTTCCATGCAGTTGCTTGTAACTATGCTTTTGTTGCCTCCAGGCTTTTTTTATTACTATTCATGCATGGGATGTGGGGGTCGCTGGCCAGGCCAGCATTTATTGCCCATCCCTAATTGCCCTTGAGAAGGTGGTGGTGAGCTGCCTTCTTGAACCACCGCAGTCCATATGGGCTAGGTACACCCATAGTGCTATTGACTTTGTAGTGGTTAGACACAAATCAGTGGCTCCACATTGCTGTGGGTCTGGAGTCACATGTGGGCTAGACCAGGTAAGGACAGCAGATTTCCTTCCCTAAAGGACATTAGTGAACCAGATGGGTTTTTACAACAATTGACAATGGTTTCATGACCATCATTAGACTAGCTTTTTTAAAATTCCAGATTTATTAATTGAATTCAAATTCCTCCTTTTGCTGTGGTGGGATTTGAACCCATGTCCCCAGAGAAATACCCTGGGTCTCTGGGTTACTAGTCCAGTGACAATACCATTACGCCACTGCCTCCCCTTAAGGGTTGACCTATCCAATACCTCCTCCGCTGGCCTCCTGATCACTACCTATGTAAACTCTAGTTTTTCCAAAAATGTATGCCAATATTGTACAATCATCCCATCCTCACCCAATCCATGGGTTACCTATTTCACAATGCATTGAATTTAAAATCCCTGCCCTCATTTATAAATCTTTCCACACCTTATCCCATCTACTCTTGCAACTTATGTCCCAACTAACGCCCTCCAGCTTTGGACAACTGTTCATTTCCAACTCCTCTCTCAATCATCAGTTAAGCAGCCATTAGCTATTTGAACATGCTGTTGGGAATTATCTCCGTAAATCCTTCCCTCCCTACCTCCAAAACCTATATCTTTCACTATGCCTTTAATCATCCCCCCTAATTCTTCCAGCACTGTGGAGTATCCATGTCTTCTTTCTAATACATTTGGGATGTTTATTGCATTGTAGATGCAATATAAATGCTGATTCCTGAAAATACTAATTCAGTTGAAATATTCAAAAAGCTGTTGGATCAACTCTTGCTGTAAATGACAGGGATTGATTTTTAAACAGGTAATTTGTGTCATGTAATTATTCTCCACTCACTGCAATTGGCTGGGGAAATAATCCTGCTTTTAGCAGGAGATTTTACTGTGGTTCCAGCCATGAGTTCTGTTTGCTGTAGTTTGTAGAGACTCTGGGCATGATTTTGACCTTGATGGTGGGGTCAAATGGGGTAACAACCCCGCACTGTGTGGGAAACAGTCAACTGGCAGTGATTTTCCCCGAATTGGCCAATTACTGGTCAGAGGATGGGCTCGCCATTCAACTCAGGACGTCAGGTGTGCCATCAAAACTGGAGGGCCCACAGGAGGCCTGCAGTTCAGGGAAAGAGAGGGTGGCTCCATTTTGAGGCAACCTCCCTGCTCATTTTAAAACTTTTAATTTAAAAAATGACCTCAGCAGGCAGGCCACCATTTTGGACGGGAAATCCCTTCGCAAGGCGGCTGCCGCTGCTGAAACTAGACAGGAGGGGAAGGCTTCAAAGTCTGTCTGGAGTACTGGCCTCCTAGTCTACTGCCAGGAGGATACCGGGAGGCCACCTCCAGGCAAATGGCTCAGTCCCACATGCCTCAGTGAGCCCACAGACTTCCATTTGGCCTCTGACAATTGGCCTTAAGAGGCCACCCACCACTATCAGACAGGTAGCCCATCAGCCTAAAATCTCACCTCTGGAAAAATGGCCTGGGAATGGGATGGTACCGGCAAACTAGCATGCCGGCCGGCAGTGCCTATTTTCATGCCCGTCCACCTCCATTATTGCTACCAAAAGGGGTCAATATCCTGTCCTCTATTTCAACAGATTCAGTTTGCTGAGTAAATAGGCTTTGTTTGCTGCAAGATAGACTGTTTGCTCTGACTCCTGCCCTAAGTCTCACACCACTCCAACTCACGCTGGTGTCAATACCCACTGTCATGCAGGCCCCCACCTGCCAAGAATGAGGCATATTAATTTGGTCATATGAACAATGATTTTAAACTGTCACTGGAGTGAAGAAAGGACTTGTTAAAATAAAAAAATCACCAGACCCTTGGCTGGGAAAACATTTTTGCATACTAACAGACAGTGCTTAGAGAGACAAAGGGGCTATTCCTTGTTCCAATTTAACCCACAATGGACTTTGAGCACCAGGTATTGTGTGTAAGAAGAGACATTCCAGGGTCGACTAAGCCAAGAGAATCCATAAACAGACGTGGTCAGACCAGCTAGTCACATGACTAACCTGTTTGGCAACCTGGGTTTTTCTGAATTGTACAAAGAGTTTGAACTCAGAAAGACTGTTTGCTTCTGGAGTGAGAAGACCTATTCTGTCTGCTTCCACCTCTTTGTCACAAGCCTCTGCACCCACTGAGGACACAAGAACTTCACTTGAACAAGGTTTAAGAAGAATGCTGGGCCCCAATGAAAAGCAAGACCAACCTACAATCAAGGACTTTACAGCAAGCTTGAACAACAGTAACCAAAACTATCTTCAGATATTGCATCAAACATTTCCACTTGATTTCTTCTGCTCTTTTCTGTGTCTATCTGCATGTGTGTATCACGTATGCATGTTAGAGTGGGCGCATCGCGTATCCGTAGGTGTTAACCAAATTAGAGTTTAAGTTTAATAAAGTTCAACCTTTTCTCTTTAAACCTAAGAAAAACTGTTTGGCTAGTTTCTTTTCCTTATTATTGGAAGTTAGTAAATAAAGATTCACTAAGGGGGAACTAAAAAAATAACGGTGTGTTTAAAATAAAACTCTGTTGCAGTAAGACCAGGTGAAGGCTGAGAGAGAACCCTAGACGCCTTTTTCACCACTATCAGACAGGCTTGCTAGTGCTGTTGTGGGGGGGGGGGGAGGTTTAAACTAATTTGGCGGGGGGATGGGATACAGATTGGAGGTACAGTCGGGGGTGATGCACAGTCAAATATAGAAGAGAAACTCAGTCAGTTTGGAAGGCAGAGCAAATATAGACCTGTTAAGGCACAAGTGAAAAATGCAAGGCTGGATCGCATCTATTTTAATGCAAGGAGTCTTACTAGTAAGGCAGATGAATTGCAGGCATTGATTAGCACATGGGAATATGATATTATTGCAATCACAGAAACATAGTTGAGGGAGGGACAGCACTGGCAGCTTAATATCCCAGGGTATAGAGTCTTCAGGCGTGACAGGGGAGGAGATAAAACAAGTGGTGGTATTGCACTGTTGATCAAGGAGTCAATTACTGCAGTAAGGAGGGATAATATCTTAGAAGGTTCCTTAAATGAGGCCATATGGGTGTAACTTAAAAGTAAAAAAGTGGGCAATCACTTGGCTGGGAGTGTACTACAGGCCTCCAAACAGTCAGGGAGAGATAGAGGAGCAGATATGTAGGCAAATCTCAGAGTGGTGTAAAAATAATAGGGTCATAATAGTAGGGGATTTCAACTTCCCTAATATCAACTGGGATAGTCTTAGTGCAAAAGGCTTAAAGGTGGCGGAATTCTAAAAATGCATCCAGGAGAGCTTTTTCAGCCAGTATGTAGAAAGTCCTACAAGAGAAGGGGCAGTACTGGACCTAATCCTAGGGAATGAAGCCGGTCAAGTGGTGGAAGTGTCAGTGGGGGAACATTTCGGGGATAGTGACCATAACTCTGTAAAATTTAAGGTAGTTATGGAAAAGGACAAAGACAGACCGGAAATAAAGGTACTGAATTGGGGGAAGGCTGATTTCAGTATGATAAAACAGGATCTGGTCAAAGTGGACTGGGAGCAGCTACTTGCAGGAAATTCTATATCAGACCAAGGGGAGATATTCAAAGAAGAAACAGTGAGAGTTCAGAGCCAACATGTACCCGTTAAGGTGAAGGGTAGGACCAACAAGTCGAGGGAACCCTGGATGTCAAAAGATATAGACGATTGCATCAGGAAAAAAAAAGGAGGCTCATGGCTGATTCAGAGCGCTGAAAAAGGCGGAGGCCCTAGAGGAGTATAGAAAGTGTAGGGGGGTACTTAAGAAAGTAATTAGGAAAGCGAAGAGGGGACATGAAAAAACACAGGCAAGATAAAGGAAAGTCCTAAGGCATTTTATAAGTATCTTAAGGGCAAGAGGATAAGCAGGGAAAGAGTAGGGACCAAAGTGGCAATCTGTGTGTGGAACCGGAGGATATAGGTGAGGTTTTAAATGATTACTTTTCATCTGTGTTCACTATGGAGAAGGATGTTGTCGATGTAGAGATCAGGGAGGGGGATTGTGATATACTTGAACATATTAGTATTGAAAGGGAGGAAGTATTAGCTGTTTTAGCAGGTTTAAAAGTTGATAAATCCCCAGGCCCAGATGATATGTAGCCCAGGCTGTTATGTGAGGCAAGGGAGGAGATAGCAGGGGCTCTGACACAAATTTTCAAATCTTCTCTGGCCACAGGAGAGGTACCAGAGGACTGGAGGACAGCGAATGTGATACCATTATTCAAAAAGGGTAGCAAGGATAAACCAGGTAATTCCAGGCCGGTGAGTCTAACATCAGTGGTTGTGAAACCATTGGAAAAATTCTGAGGGACAGGATAAATCACCACTTGGAGAGGCAGGGATTAATCAGGGATAGTCAACATGGCTTTGTCAGAGGGAGATCGTGTCTAGCTAACTTGACTGAATTTTTCGAGGCGGTGACGAGATGTGTAGATGAAGGTAAAGCAGTTGATGTAGTCTACATGGACTTCAGTAAGGCTTTTGATAAGGTCCCACATGGGAGATTGGTTAAGAAGGTAAGAGCCCATGGGATCCAGGGCAATTTGGCAAATTGGATCCAAAATTGGCTTAGTGGCAGGCGGCAGAGTGTGATGGTCGAGGGTTGTTTTTGTGAGTGGAAGCCTGTGACCAGTGGTGTACCACAGGGATCGGTGCTGGGACCCTTGCTGTTTGTAGTGTACATTAATGATTTAGACGTGAATATAGGAGGTATGATCAGTAAGTTCGCAGATGACACGAAAATTGGTGGTGTCGTAAATAGTGAGGAGGAAAGCCTCAGATTACAGGACGATACTGATGAGCTGGTAAGATGGGTGGAACTGTGGCAAATGGAATTTAATCCTGAGAAGTGTGAGGTGATGCATTTTGGGAGGACTAACAAGGCAAGGGAATATACAATGGATGGTAGGACCCTAGGAAGTACAGAGGGACCTTGGTATACATGTCTATAGATCACTGAAAGCAGCAGAACAGGTAGATAAGGTGGTTAGGAAAGCAAATGGGATACTTGCCTTTATTAGCCAAGGTATAGAATATAAGAACAGGGAGGTTATGATGGAGCTGTACAAAACGATAGTTAGGCCACAGCTGGAGTACTGTGTACAGTTCTGGGAACCACACTATAGGAAGGATGTGATTGCACTGGAGAGGGTGCAGAGGAGATTCACCAGGATGTTGCCTGGGCTGGAGCATTTCAGATATGAAGGGAGACTAAAAAGGCTAGGGTTGTTTTTCTTGGAGCAGAGAAGGCTGAGGGGGGACATGATTGAGGTATACAAAATTATGAGGGGCATTGACAGATTAGATAGGAAGATTGGGGCGGCACAGTGGCGCAGTGGTTAGCACCGCAGCCTCACAGCTCCAGTGACCTGGGTTTGCTTCCGGGTACTGCCTGTGTGGAGTTTGCAAGTTCTCCCTGTGTCTGCGTGGGTTTTCTCTGGGTGCTCCGGTTTCCTCCCACAAGCCAAAAGACTTGCAGGTTGATAGGTAAATTGGCCATTATAAATTGTCACTAGTATAGGTAGGTGGTAGGAAAACATAAGGACAGGTGGGGATGTTTGGTAGGAATATGGGATTAGTGTAGGATTAGTATAAATGGGTGGTTGATGTTCGGCACCGACTCGGTGGGCCGAAGGGCCTGTTTCAGTGCTGTATCTCTAATCTAATCTAAACTTTTTCCCTTCGTGGAGGTGTCAATAACAAGGGGGCATAGATTTAAGGTAAGTGGCAGGAAGTTTACGGGAGATTTGAGGACAATTTTATTCACCCAGTGTGTGGTTGGAATTTGGAACGCAGTGCCTGAAGAGGCAGTAGAGGCAGGAACCCTCAACATTTAAGAAGTATTTAGATGAGCACTTGAAATGCCATAGCATACAAGGCTATGGGCCAAGTGCTGGAAAATGAGATTAGAATAGGTAGGTGCTTGATGGCCGGCACAGACACGATGGGCCAAAGGGCCTATTTCTGTGCTGTATGACTCTATGACTTGGTTATAACACAACTTTGTTTTTTTAAAGAGTGAAGATCAATGGAAGTGACCTTAAAAATCTCCAAGCCTTTAATGGATATTCAAACCTAACAAAAACATTGAAGAGCAGGGAAATATGATAGGATATGGGTTAAACTGAAATAGTAAAGCAGATCAAATAAAAAGCACTAATATCCACTTTTCACATTTGCATTCAGGCCAACATTGACAGTGGGTTAAATTCTAGTCCCTTAATGTCCACTGATTTATCATAATACTCAATCATTTCGTAATAAAAGAAAAATCAGACCACAAATTTACAAATCCTAGCTTGAACTATCACCAAGTCAATTTAATAGCACTCAGCAAGGAAGGCAGCTAGACGTTATATAACTGTCTACTGACCCCCTGAGCTAGACTAACAAAATCAATCATCAAGTAAAAGTCCTTTGCCACAATGCTTTTTTTGGAACATTAGATGGCTATTGCGAGGTTTGATGAAAGCTGTCAAGATTGTCTTCACTTTGAAAGTGTCACTAATGATCTATTTCTAATTGTGTTTGGATGTAAGATCTGCAGCATTTCAAAGACCAGAAATGCCACTCATCAGTGCTTAATTGCAGTGAACCTGTATTTGGTGTGAGGTTTTGGATCAATTGAGCCTGGTTGACTGCGACATAGCTACAGCAATACTGAAATTAATGTGGGAGCTGAGCAGTTTGAACAGTCAACTCAGTATCCAGTCTGACAGCAGTGCTTTTACTCTGCCTTCTATACAGTGCAAGCCTTTTATAATGACCACCTCTGGGACTGGCTTAAAGTCACAACCAGAGATGGGTATTTCCCTTATGCAGGGTCAATTCAGAGATGTTAATTGACTATTGGGTTAATGGCCCTTTTATTCGGATAACCTTAAGATAGGTATAATTGTCATGTTTGTTCTCCTTAAAGTAAGAACTTGCATTCATGCAATGCCTTTCATCAACTCAGGGCCTCCAAAATCCTCTCCCACACAGTAAAATACTTTGATGTGTTGTAACACAGGGAAACCCATCGAACAATTTGTGCACAACATGGTCCCACAAACGGCAAAAAGATAAATGATCAGACAATCTGTTTTTAGTGATGTTGGTTAAGGGATATATGATGGCCTAGATACTGGGAGAATTCTGGTACAAGAGCAAAATAGGGTGGATGCTGGAAATCTGAAATAAAAACAGATCTGACAGCATTTGTGGAGAAACAGAGATAATGTTTCAGGCTATAATAAAAGCAAAATACTGCAGATGCTGGAAATCTGAAATAAAAACAAGAAATGTTCAGAACAGTTCTGAAGAAGGGTCACTGATCTGAAACGTTAACTCTGCTTCTCTCTCCACATATGCTGCCAGACCGGCGGATTATTACCAGCATTTCTTATTTTTAATGTTTCAGGCTGATGGCCTGAATGGTCATCGTGAAAAGATGAAAGGTCAACAACCTGAAACGTTGGATTGAACTTTTTCACTGGGGAAGAAGTCTCGCTGACAGGACCGAAAGTGGGAGCCGACCCTGGTAACAGCCAATTAAGAGGCTGCTGCTGGGATCACCGTCCAATTGAAGATGGTGGTCCACCTCCCAGAGCTGCTGGCCCAATCAGAGAGCCCGCAGGTTCGCAGCCTCGGCAGCGACACTGCTAGAGGTGGCTACTGCTGAGGCTGCAAGATGAAGGGCAGGATGTCTCCATGGTGAGGCGCCCACGAAGACAAGGTAAATTTAATCAGCACGGCAGGGCCAGGCAGGCAGGCCCTGGTGATCGGGCACTGGGGGCAGGGGTGGAACACCATCAAGCGGCGGGGCCGTAACGGCAGGGGTGGGATTGCCGCTGGGGGTTGGGGGGGTGCTCTCTGTGGGCCATGTAATGACCAGAAAGGTGGGCCCTCTCACCGGGGATGCACTGTGCAGCTGCCAGGTCTACCTGGTGGTCTGCCCAGGAAGTGGCGGCCCCTCATGATGCCGGTAAATTCTGGCAGAGGTGAGCCTTCCGCTACTATGTTACCAGTGCTCCTGCCGCTCAGCCTCTCCCCGGGTGGCTGGTAAAATTCAGCCCCTTAACATATTTCTCTCCCCACAGATGCCACCTGACCTGCTGAGCATTTCCAGCATTTTCTGCTTTTATTACTGGGAGAACTCCCCTGCTCTTCTTCAAACACTGCTATGGTATCTTTTATGACCACATAGAGAGAACGAATGGAGCTTCAGTTTAATGTCTTTCAAAAGAAGTCCCCTCTGACAGTGCAGAACTGGGAACATCAGCCTGGATTATGGACTCAATGAGACTTGAACTCACCACATTTTGACTCAGAATGATAACACAGAGCCAAGACTGTCATCTAAAAAGTCTACTTGTCAAATATTGCAGAACGTCAATGAATACCAATGCATGAAAGTCAGCACTGATAACTGGGAGGGATCAGGGAGATGTTTTAAATCAAATTTTAAATAGGATTGCAACTCCAAGCTCTAAGTACTGAGAATATTAAGTATTTACCCTTAGGTATGCCCAGTGTGATTTGTTTCTACAGTCTTTGATAAAATAATCACGATTAGGATCCTGTCTACGGAGACCTGTTAGTTTTCCATTTACTGAAAGATCAAGTGGATGATCTCCAACAAAAACACCACCCACACAGTTTTAACAATTTGGTATTCAGTGGGTAAAATACTAGAATACCAACACTGAGGTCATCACCACTGTACTCGCTGACCTACATTGGTCCAGCAACACATCGATTTTTAAATTTTCATGCTCGTTTTCAGATCATTCCATGGCCTCGGCACCCCCCCCACCCCACCTCCCTCCCATTCCTAACTCTGTATCGTCCTCCGGCCCTACAATCCTCTGGGATCTCTGTGCTCTTTCAACTCTGGCCTTTTGCGTATCCCCAATTTTAGTTGCTCCAGCATTGACGGCCATACCTTCAGATAGCTAGGCACTTATCTCTGGAATTCCCTCCCTAATCTTCCCACCTCTCTACCTATCTCTCCTTTTTTAGCTCTCTTCAAAACTTACCTCTGGAGAAGGTGCAGACACAACAGTGTTCAAAAAGCTCAAAGTTATCCAGGATAGTGCAATTAACATGATCAGTGCCCTTTCCACTGGACTTAATATACTCTTCTGTCTTAAGCAGTCCCTCAGGATGGAGGATGACGCTTTCACTCCAGTTCGATGGGTTCTGAGAAGGTTGACAAGTCCAATGTGTGATCTGCAGACTCTGCCACATGAGGGGCAGGTGGTGCTTGAAGGATCAGGTAGATGAGTAGCTTGGAGGTTGTTTGCTCCCTCCGATACCTCGACTCCGCCTCTGCATGTCTCCGATGAAGTCCCTCGAGGTGTACGATACCTTCCTGAATGAACTTTCTCCATCTAGGATGGTCACGAGCCAGGGACTCCCAAGAGTCGATGAGCATGTTTGATCTTTTCAGGGATGCTATGAAGACATCTCTAAAGCGTTTTTGCTGCCCTCCAGGGAGTCTCCTGCCGCGACTCAGTTCTGACTAGAACAGCTGAACAGTTGCTTTGGGATTCTGCTGTCAGGCACGCGAACGACATGTCCCACCCAGCTGAGCTGGTTATGGGTGATTAGCACCCCAAAGCTGGGCAGGTTGGCTTGGAAAGGATGCTGCTGTTGGACCACCTTTCTTGCTACCAGATTTGGAAGAACTTGTGGAGGTACCTCTGGTGGTACTTCTCCAGTGCTTTGAGGTGCCTGCTGTAGGTTGTCCAAGTCTCCAAAGCATATAGGAGTGCAGCAATCACTGCCGCCCAGTAAACCATGATCTTAGTCTTGGGTTTGAGATCCTGATCCTCCAATACTCTCTTCCTCAGTCGGCTAAAGGTTGAGCTGGCACATTGGAGGCAATGATGAACCTCATTATCTATGCCTGCCTTCACTGAAAGGAGGCTCCCAAGATATGGAAACTGGTCCATATTTTCCAGGATCTCGCCATTGATCTTGATTGAACGGGGGGGGGGGGGGGGCGGAGGCGTTGGGCTGTGGAAGCTGTTTGGAAGAGGACCTTCATTTTCCGAGTGTTTAGTGAAAGACCCAGTTTTTCATATGCTTTGGAAGAGTCGACAATGATCTGGAACTCAGATTGAGAGTGAGCACACGCCAAGTGTCATCTGCATACTGAAGCTCGACGACTGAGGTTGGAGTGATTTTGGTTTTGGATTGAAGGCGGCGTAGGTTGAACAGATTCCCGTCTGTTCTGTAGACTAACTCCACACCTGTAAGTTATTTGCTGGAGGTGAGCTATAACATTACAGTGAGGAAAATGGAGAAGAGAATTGGTGCGATGATACAACCTTGCTTGACAACACCTCCACAATCACACTGTGGCTGCAAAACGTATAATCTACAGAATGTGCTGGGGCCACTCACTAAGATTATTTCAACAGTATCTCCTAGTCTTGCAATCTCCAGTTCTGATGAAAGGTCAGTTTCCTGAAACACTAACTCTGCTTTTCTCTCCACAGATGCTGCCTGATCTGCTGAGTATTTTCCAGCATTTTCTGTTCTTATTTCAGATTTCTAGCATCTGCAATATTTCGCTGTTGTTTTAATTTCCAATACTTCTTTCCTCATACACAGCGCCAACCCTTTTTCTCTAAACTGACAGAGATGTCATGGTCAATGCATCCACGATCAAGGGAGGATTGGATCCCTTTACTTTTGAGACAGAAAACTGGGTGTTGATGAGATAATGTGTCATTAGCAACTTAGTGTTCAGCGGGAATGCTAATCTGAAAAAGTATAAGACTACACCAGCTGGCAGAAAGGATATCAGGGCAGCTTTGACCTCTAATATTTGAGAGAGGACCTGGATATTGAAAAGGGCAGGAATGTACTACTGATATCTACTACTACTTCTTCTTCTTCTTTGGCCTCCTTGTCTCGAGAGACAATGGGTAAGCGCCTGAAGGTGGTCAGTAAAGGCCAATTCTAGAGTGACAGACTCTTCCACAGGCGCTGCAGATAAAATTGGTTGTCGGGGCTGTTACACAGTTGGCTCTCTCCTTGCACTTCTGTCTTTTTTCCTGCCAACTGCCAAGTTTCTTCGACTCACCACTCTTTAGCCCCGCCTTTATGGCTGTCCGCCAGGTCTGGCGATCACTGGCAACTGACTCCCACGACTTGTGATCAATGTCACAGACCTTCAAGTCGCGTTTGCAGATGTCTTTAAAAGCGGAGACATGGGTGGCCGGTGGGTCTGATACCAGTGACGAGCTCGCTGTACAATGCATCCTTGGGGATTCTGACATATTCCATGCGGCTCACATGGCCAAGCCATCTCAAGCACCGCTGGCTCAGTAGGGTGTATATGCTGGTGATGTTGGCCGCCTTGAGGACTTCTGCGTTGGAGATAAGGTCCTGCCACCTGATGTCAAGGATTCTCCGGAGGCATGGAATGAGTTGAGACGTCGCTCTTGGCTAAAATACGTTGCCCAGGCCTCGCTGTCGTAGAACAAGGTACTGAGGATACAGGCTTGAAACACTCGGACTTTTGCGTTCCGTGTCAGTGTGCCATTTTCCCACACCATTTTGGACAGTCTGGACATAGCAGCGGACGCCTTTCCCATGCGCTTGTTGATTTCTGCATCGAGACAGGTTACTGGTGATAGTTGAGCCTAGAACTCTTGAACCACTTCCAGAGCGTGGTCGCCCATATTGATGGAATATTTCTGACATCCTGCTCCATGATGCTAGTTTTCTTCAGGCTGATGGTTAGGCCTAATGCATCGCAGGCAGCCGCAATCCTGTCGATGAGTCTCTGCAGACACTCTTCAGTGTGAGATGTTAATGCATCATCAGCAGAGAGGAGTTCCCTGATGAGGACTATCCATACTTTGGTCTTCACTCTAAGATGGGCAAGGTTGAACAACCTGCCATCTTACCTTGTGTGGAGGAAAATTCCTTCTTCTGAAGACTTGAACGCATGTGACAGCAGCACGGAGAAAAAGATAACATTGTAGGTGCGAGAACACAGCCCTGTTTCACGCTGCTCAGGATAGGAAAAGTGTCTGATGAGGCACCGCTATGTTGAATTGTGCCTTTCATATCCTCATGGAATGAGGTGATGATACTTAGTAGCTTTGGTGGACATCTGATCTTTGCTAGTAGTCTGAAGAGACCACGTCTGCCAACGAGATCAAAGGCTTTGGTGAGATCAATGAAAGCAACGTAGAGGGGCATCTGTTGTTCGCGGCATTTCTCCTGTAGCTGGCGAAGGGAGAACAGCATGTCAATGGTGGATCTCTCTGCTCGAAAGCCGCACTGCGCCTCAGGGTAGACACGCTCAGCCAGCTTCTGGAGCCTGTTTAAAATGACTCGAGCAAAGACTTTCCCCACTCTGCTGAGCAGGGAGATTCCACGGTAGTTGTTGCAGTCACTGCGGTCACCCTTGTTCTTATAGAGGGTGATGATATTGGTACTGCTCCCTCATCCCAGCACAGGCAAAGCAGTTCATGGAGTGCTGAGAATATAGCAGGCTTGGCACTCTTGATTATTTCAGGGGTAATGCTGTCCTTTCCAGGAGCTTTTCCACAGGCTAGAAAATCAATGGCATCACTGAGTTCCGATTTTGTTGGCTGTTCGTCTGGCTCATCCATGACTGGCAGAGACTGGGCTGCATTGAGGGCAGTATCAGTGACAACATTTTCCCTGGAGTACAGTTCTAGGTAGTGCTCCACCCAGTGGTCCATTTGCTTGCGTTGGTCAGTGATCGTTTCTCCTGATTTAGACTTGACAGGGGCGATCGTCTTGATGGTTGGCCCAAAAGCTCTCTTAATGCCATCATACATTCCTCTAATGTTTCCAGTGTCAGAGGTCAGCTGAATATGACTACATATTCATTTGCACAGCGCCTGCCTGTTCTTTGTGCAGTGCTTCTGGCTACTTTAAGTGCTATGGATGTTAACTCGCTGGGGGCTTTCTTGTAGTTCAACAGTGCAGTGTCCTTAATGGCTATGACAGGTTCCAGTGCTTTAAAGTAAGATTGAAACCAGACTGCATTCTGCAGTCATTGCTGAGTCATAGATGGTGTCTCTGATGTGGGCCCACTTCATCTTTGCAACCCCTACAGGAGTGTTTTGAAGGGCTTTTTCAAGTGAATTCAGAAACTTATGTAACAGCTGTGGATAAGAAATTCTGTTAGTGTTGATGCGTGGGCGGCCCTTCTGCTTGCAGTGATGTAGCTTCTTTGGTTTGAGTCTAACTTTGCTGCACACCAGGGAGTGGTCGGTGTCGCAGTCCGCACTGTGGAAGCTGCGTGTGATTTGGACACTGTTTATAGAGGCTCGCCTTGTGACAAAGAGGTCCAGCTGGTGCCAACAACGTGATCTTGGGTGTCTCCATGAAACCTGGCGACAGGGTTCAGTATGAAAGAACGAGTTGGTGATGCAGAGGTTGTGATAGGTACACAACTCCAGCAGTCTCTGTCCATTCTCATTCATCCTTCCAATGCCATTGTGCCCAAGGCACTTCAGAATCTTCAGAAAACCAATGCTTAAAATGCTAATAGCAAATGGAAATGATTCACTATCTGATACTTGGATAGAGATTGTGTTATCCCTTGGCTGCTCCCCCTAATAATTACTGAAGGAGATGTTATATTAAACTTGAGCTGTGTAGATCCATTTTTTCACTTAGTTGTACTCAACCTCCAGTGCAAATATTTTTGCAAGACGTCTAGGGCTCTTTACAGATTCTTTGCTTCCAATCTGAGCATTTGAAAGTGTTTTTGTTGAACCTAATGTAACAGTCTTTGATCCACTAGCTTCATCATGAGAAATAAAATTTGTAAAGAGGAAAACTCTCAAAGGAATTAGCACATTATCTACCTAGTCAAAGACTACCCTCATCTTTAAACTGACAATGGGGTGAATCCTTTCATCATTCCTCAATAAACATTCATGTCCTCTTTTTTATTGTGTTTCACATGAATTGATGGCCCCCAACTATAAGTGTGTAAAGAATCTTCTGCGACTGTGTGTCACAAGGAAAGAATTACAGAACAAATAAAGGCCATTCAGTCCTGCTATGGATTAGCATTCAAAAACACCCATTTAATGTCATGAGCAAAATTCTGGAGAAAACCCTGACTCTCCCAAAGGTAAAGAAGGGAAACTCCAGAATATAATTAATCGTGCTTGTGTCAGTATTCGCTCCCTCATCACAGATATGCACCATAATCCCATCTCTCTGCTTATTCCCCATACCTTTTAATATCATTTGTCTTGAAATCTTCATCCAATTTCTTTTTAACCCTCGTGATTGACTTGGCTTCAAAGCCATTTCCAGTTATGCATTCCAAATTCCATTTGCTTTTCGAGTTAAAAATCCCCTAGTATTAATCCTGAATTTCTACCTGCACATTATTCATTCACAATCTAACATCATTTTGAACACTTCTAATATCTAGTGTGTCTGTGTGTGAGTGTGGTTCACTGTTATCCATTATCAGGGAGAGGTCTTTGTACCAAAATTGCAATATTTTGAAAGAGCTTCACTTACTATAATGGTGTTGGCTGTTTACTGTAAATATTCCAAATTCAGGTTCACCAGAGAAAATTAAACAGCCATGTCTCGCTATATTTTTAAGACAGATGAAACAGGGAAAATGCTTTTCCTGTTCTTGGAAGAACAGGGTTATATTTTTCATGTTTGTAGACAAATTGATTTCATTATGGTTTGTCTACAGTGAGCTAACACTGCTGTAGCTCAACCAGATTATATTGCAATCTTTAACTCAATATTGCTTGAAGTTAAGGCAGAAGCAGATTTTTCCCACCAGGCAGACAGTTAATTAATTAATTCAATTGATGACTGTGGTCTCACTTCTAATTGTGACAAAAATGCATCTCCGCTCCTCCAAGCTGTTTTATATAAAATTGCCTTTCTTCAATTTTCTTTTCTTTTAAATTAATTTTCTGCTCTTTTTGCCTCTTCCCATCTCAAAGTGCTGACTCTTCCCAGTGAGTGCCAACCTCATCCTAGTGGCCATTCTGTTGGTGGATTACTCCACTATAGCATAGAACACAGCTGACCCCAATCCCATCATACCCAACATCCACACATGGCATGACTCCAGCAGGAATATTGGCCCTTGATCTTGCTGATTTTTCCTCCTCTCTGGGCCCAACAAAACAAAGGGCAAATGTACTATCCTGAATGTTGCTTTGGCTGAGATCAGACAGCTCAGGGCAGACTAGAGATAGAGTGATGATAGCGCCTTTAGACAGGTTATTCAAGTAAGGGGCGTGTCACAGCCAAATCTCACCCAAAGTCCTTCCATCCTAGATCACTACATAGCAGTTATGGATGAGAGGCCTAGCAAATTGTTCTTCTCCTTGAGTTTCTAAGTGCAATGGGAAACAATCCTGCTTCTCTGCTCCTGGGCATACAAGAACACACTGCCAACCTAATCTTTGTTCAGTTCTGGTCACTATATTACAGGAAGGACATAACTGCTCTGGAGAGAGTACAGAGGACAGCTACAGGAATGTTGCCAGGGCTTGAAAATTGCAGCTATGAGGAAAGATTGGATAGGCTAGGCTGTTTTTCTTAGAACAGAGGAGGCTGAGGGGTGACTTAATTGAGGTGTATAAAATTATGAGGGGCATAAATAGAGTAGACAGGAAGGACCTGTTTTCCCTAGCAGAGAGGTCAATCACAAGGGGGCATAGATTTAACGTGATTGGTAGAAGGATTAGAGGGGACATGAGGAAAAACTTTTTCACCCAGAGGGTGATGGGTGTCTGGAATTCACTGCCAGGATTGGTGGTGGAGGCAGAAACCCCCAACTCATTTAAAAAGGTACCTGGACATGCACCTGAAGTGCTGCATGTTGCAAGGCTATGGACTAGGTGCTAGAAGGTGGGATTAGATTAGGTAGCTAGTTTTTTCATCCGGTGCCTACACTATGGGCTGAATGGCCTCTTTCTGTGTTGTAACTTTTCTATGGTTCTATGTTCTAAGGTTCTCTCCATTTATTTTAATAGATGAAAGAAATTGTGAGTTGGAGCACAGAAGCAGACTTTTTATCCTAACTGTTTACAACCGTAGGTCCATCAGAAGGCTCAATTACAACATTTATAATGTTTCCTACATTACCATAGTGATTACACTTCGAAAATGCTTCACTGGCTGAAAGCACTTTGGGATGCACTGAGATCATGGGCTGTCCACTGACGTAAAAGACCGTAGCGAACCCGCTTTTGCCCAGCTCGGTGATCCAACCCGCATTTTACAGGTCCCCAGACTTTAATTGTTTTGAGGCGGGACTTCCACCTGCTTGAGGGAGGAAGTCCCGCCTCATTGAGCTGCCGGCCAATCATCGGGTTGGCAGATCTTAGTCCCAGCAGCGTCACTGGGTGTGCTGGCTACTACTGGGACTGCAGCCCAGCTGAGGACATGGAGCCAGGACCAGAGGTAAGTTTGGTTTGCCTCGCCAGTGTGATCGGTCGCATCCCGTAGAGGCAAGAGTGGTCGTGTGGAGGGGAAGGGGGGATGTCTCAGGATCTGGGGGTGGTCCGCAATCGGGCACCCTGTGCCCGTTTGTCTGGGCCCCCCACAGTGTGCTGAGAGGCCACCAGGTTTCACTGGGTTTCCTTTCACGTCTCCTGGATGCCTGCTTGCCATGGGTAATATCCCCAAGGAGGCGGGTGAAGGCCCTTAAGTGGCCACTTAAGGGCCTTGATTGGCCTGGGGCAGGCGGCCCGTTTCTCACCCCACCCCCCTCCCCCCACCGGACCACATAAAGCGGAGGCGGGAGAGGGTCGGGAAGGCCTCCCAGAGCCTCCCGCTCAATTTTATGCCACCCTCCCGCCACCATCCGGCTTGCTGGGCTGGCGTAAAATTCCAGCCCATGAAAGGCGCTACATAAAGGCAAGTCTTTTTCTTCTCCTTCCCCCTCACAGATTGGGGCTTCAACTCAAGACACTCCTGGTCTGCAGTGACCAGCCTCAGATTAGTACAGTCGACAGCCGACCTATATCAAAGTAGCTAAGATTAGTATGCGCGATCTCCTGTGCAACTTTTTCCCAACTCCTGTAGATGTCATTCTCCTCTGTTTGTAACTGTTTGAAACACTAACAGTTCTTAAATTTCAAAATGCAACTTGCCTGTTAAATTTTCCACTTTTCCCTTGGCTTCTGCCCGTTCCCTTCGATCCTGGAGCTGAGCATATGCTGAAACCATGAGCTCCTCCACAAATTAAAAATCATCTTTACTGAGCTACTGATCTTATCCAATCATGAAAAAAAAACTATACTGCGCTCAAGCCATTCAGCTGAAAAACGATGCCAGTCTGCTTTAATTAATTGTACAGACAACAGATGAAGAATAGTCTTGGCATTTTTATCACTAGGCTGTTCCATGCAGAATGCCAGCCTCTGCTAGAAGAGACATTACAAATGTAATATCCTATGACTAACGGCACATTTTAGCAAAGATCTGCACGTTAATTATTGATGGTACGATTTCAATCTATAAATATTTGCGTAGCCAACTTAGCATCTTTGGAATATTTACAGTCATTCAACAAAAGGTGAGAGAACCAACATTATATTTGATGCTGGAAGCTACTCAGCAGGTATGCCCAGTAGTTTCTGTTAAGCAAACACTACAAAATGCATGAGGAATTAATTGGCACCTCACCAAGTGTTTCTTATACTGTAAACATTATTTTCTCTGAGACTTCCACTTCGAAGTACTAAAGCAATGAGCAAGAGAAAAAGAAAACATTTCCTATGATGGATTAGTGCATAAGTGCACTGATTAGAATGGTAATGAGCCATACCGGGACTTGGGCTCACTGCTCCTGGGCTAGGAAGGATAAGCGAAATACAGGCAGGGAACACCAGTACTTGGTGATCCCTACTGATAGGTGCATTTTTTTTTATTTGTTTGTGGAATGTGGGCATTGCTGGCAAGGCCAGCATTTATTGTTCATTCCTAATTGCCATTGAGATGAGCATTAGAACATACGAATTAGGAGGAGTAGGCCACTCGGCCCCTCGGGCCTGCACCTCCGTTCAACAAGATCATGGCTGATCTGATTGTAACCTCAACACCACATTCCCGCCCATCCCCAATAACTTTTCACCCCCTTGCTTATCAAGAATCTATCTACCTCCGTTTCTTGAGGAAGAGAATTCAAAAGACTTACAACCCTCTGAGGGAAAGAATTTCTCCTCATCTCTGTCTTAAATGGGCAACCCCTTATTTTTAGATAGTGATCCCAGTTCTAGATTCTCCCACAAGAAGAAACATCCTTTCCACATCCACCCTGTCAAGATCCCTCAGAATCTTATGATTCAATCAAGTTGCCTCTTACTCTTCTAAACTCCAGAAGATACAAGCCTGTCCAACCTTTCCTCATAAGACAACTCGCCCATTCCAGGTATTAGTCTAGTAAACCTTCTCTGAACTGCTTCCAAAGCATTTACATCCCTTTTTAAATAAGGAAACCAAAACTGTTCACAGTATTCTAGATATGGTCTCACCAATGCCTTGTATAACTGAAGCATAACTTCCCTACTTTTGTATTAAATTTCCCTCGCAATGAATGATAACATTCTTTTAACTTTCCTAATTACTTGCTGTACCTGCATACTAACCTTTTGCGATTCATGCATTGGGACACCCAGATCCCTCTGCATCTCAGAGCTCTGCAATCTCTCACCATTTAAATAATATGTTTTTTTATTCTTCCTGACAAAATGGACAATTTCACATTTTCCCACATTATACTCCATTTGCCAGGTCTTTTCCCATTCACTTAATATCCCTTTGTAGCCTCCTTTTGTCCTCTTCACAACTTACTTCCTACCTATCTTTGTGTCATCAGCAAATTTAGCAACCATACCTTCGGTCCCTTCATCCAATTCATTTATATAAATTGGAAAAAGTTGAGGCCCCAGCAGTGATCCCTCTGGCACACCACACATTACATCTTGCCAACCAGAAAGTGATCCATTTATGCCTACTCTCTGTTTCCTGTTAGCTAGCCAATCTTCTATCCATGCCAATATGTTACCCCCTACACCATGAGCTTTTATTTTGCGCAATAACCTTTGATGATGTGGCACCATATCAAATGCCTTCTGGAAATCTATGCACGATACATCCACCGGTTCCCCTTTATCCACAGCACATGTTACTTCGTCAAAGAACTCCAATAAATTGATTAAACATGGTTTTGCTTTCACAAAACCATGTTGACGCTGCCTCATTACCTTGAATTTTTTGAAGTGCCTGTTACAACGTTTTTAATAGTTTCTAACATTTTCCCTATACAGATGTTAAGCTAACTGGCCTGTAGCTTCCTGCTTTCCGTCTCCTTCTCTTTTTGAATAAAAGAGTTACATTCGCTATTTTCCAATCTAATGGAACCTTCCTCAAATCTAGGGAATTTTGGAAAATTAAAACAAGCGCATCAACTATCTCACTAGCCACTTCTTTTAAGACCCGAGGATGAAGCCCATCAGGACCCAGGGACTTGTCAGCCCACAGCACCAACAAGTTGCTCAATACCACTTTCCTGGTGATTGTAATTTTCTTGAGTTCCTTCCTCCCTTCCATTTCCTGATTTATGACTATTTCTGGGTTGCTTCTTGTATCCTCCATAGTGAAGACTGATGCAAAATACCTGTTCTGTTCATCTGCCATCTCCTTATTTTCCCTTAGTAATTCCCCAGACTCACTTTCTATAGGACCAATGCTCACTTGTTAACTCTTTTCTTTTTTAAATATCTACAGAAACTCTTGGTATCTGTTTTTTTAATTTCTAGCTAGCTTTCTCTCATACTCTAATTTTTCCCTCCTTATTAATCCTTTAGTCATTCTTTGCTGTTTTTTATATTCTGTTCAATCTTCTGACCTGCCTCCCATCTTTGCGCAATTATATGCTTTTTCTTTAAGTTTGATATATCTTTAATGTTTTTAGTTAACCATGCATGGTGGGTCCTTCCCTTGGAATTTTTCTTTTTTTTTGGTGATGGTGAGCCACCTTTTTGAACCACTGCAGTCCATGTGGTTTGGTGTAAGTACATCCACAGTGCTGTTAAGGAGGGCATGCATGATGTTAGGTGATGACTAAATTGACCTTGTGCACCAAAGATAAACATTTGGATGAGACAGTGAAAGGCAGGCTGTAGGCAAGAGCCAGTACCTAAGAAGAGAACAGTAGAGTAAAAAGAAAATACTTGCATTTATATTGCACCTTTCACAACCTCAGAACATCCCAAAGTACTTTAAAGCCAATGAAGTTCCATTGTAATACAGGAAGTGCAGCAGCCAATTTGCGCACGTCAAGCTCTCACAAACAGCAATGAGACAATGACCAGATAATCTGGTTTTGTGACGTTGATTGAGGGATAAATATTGGCTAGGACACTGTGGATAACTTCCCTGCTCCACTTAATAGAGGATGGGATTTTTTGTGTCCACCTGGGAGGGCAGACAAAGCCTCATTTAACGTCTTATCTGAAGGATGGCACATCTGACAGTGCAGCACTTCCTCCACATTGCACTGGAGTGTCAGCCTAGATTTTGAACTCAGGTCTCTGAAGTGGGATTTGAATGCACAACCCTCTGAGCTAGAAGTGAGAATCTCTTTGGCTTTGCATCGTTTCCAATGAGTCACATCCACTGGTTATTTGTTGTGAGTCTTCAGGTGGGAGTACAGTCCAATTCGAGCAAGGCATTGCCGGTTGCAATGGGGGCATTGTAAATAGTCATTCACTGACGCAAGGACTACTGTTGCATGCTCCTTCCTGCAATAGCACGTAGCTGTAGCAATCTGAAGACATAGTTCTTCCAATTTCTGTGCTCCAATGTGGATACTTTGGCGGCAAGTGCTTTGATCATATACAGACTGTTTCCAGCTGTTTCACTCAATCTGACATGAAATGATGTCTCACTTGCATGAGTCCTTTTATCTTAGCTATGGCTGCCCAACAGATCCACTGGCACCACCAAGCTCTCCATTCTGTGCATCTTTTGGTAGGCGACCATTACCCATTCTAATGACATGGCCTAGCCATCGTGGTCAACACTGCTTGAGCATTGCCATAATAATTTTTGAATTAGAAAGCTGCAGTATTGCTGTGTTGGGGACTCTATGCTGCCATTGGATCCCAAGGTTCTTTCTCAAGCAACACATATGAAGTGAGAAGCGAGAATGCTAGCCACTGAACCACAATAGGTGAAGATGAGAAACAAAAGTGAAGTAACTAATCTAATTTTGTCATTCAAGTTAGTGTTAAATGTTTATCTATTTTCTGCTTCTGTGCCCTCCTTCTGATACATTGTACAAATATTTTCCAGTTTATACATATGTTTGCTATAAATGTTCCATGATGGACAAAGAAGGTACTCCATGTGCATCCTTTAAATGACATCAATTGGCAGGAGAAAAGTGGCAGATCTCGTGACATGTAAATGACTATTTTTGGAATAGCAAAATGAATTGAAGTGGCAAAATGGGTTGAAAGCATAATTAGTTGCATGATATCGGGCTGGATTGAGTAGATGAGTGAACAGAGGGTGAATGAGTGACTGGGTGGATGAATGAGGATGAGTGCGTTTGAGAGTGAGTGAGTCTGTAAGTGAGTAGATGAGTGAATGAGTGACTGGATGGGGGAGTGAGCGGGTGAATGAGTTTGACTGAGTGGGTGGGTCTGAGTGGGTGAGTGTGAGTGAGGGCAAGTGAGAGTGAGTGAGTGGTGCCTGAGTAAGTGAGTGAGTATAAATACAGCTCATCTGTCGACATACACTTGCCCTTCAAATTAAACCCATAGTCAAGCTTGTATTAACAGTGCCTGCTTCAATACCAGTTTTTGCCCCCATCACTGGCTAAGCTGATTTTCACAGTTGTTGTGTTGCTGATGTAAACAGAACCAGGAGTCCAACAACATCAACCAGACATACTAAAGTATTAAAACACAATTTTTTTTTGAGCGATTGCTCTGGGCCCAGCTTCACTTCATCGACGTCACTGGCCTTGGAAAGGGGAAGGTGGAGGTTCCAACTCTTACAAAGGCCCAGGGGAGGCTCCTGGGACAGGCTGCATCCTGGCTTATCCAGGTCTATGCTGAATTCTGGGCCCTTCCACAACAACAAAAACTTGCATTTATATAGCATCTTAAATGCTGTAAAATGTCCCAAGACAGGAGCATTAACAAAATTTGACATTAAGCCACATAAAAGAGATATTCGGACAGGTGGCCAAAAACATGGCACCTCATGTAAAGCTAATTAGTGTGGAATTATGGACACTTTGCAGAATGGCCAGCGCACTTAGCAGGGATTAGATTGAAACTGCCTCAGGCTGATTTTGTTGCACACCTTTTAAGAAGGCTGAGCAAACACTGATTCCTTTAGGCTGGTCTGGATTTAACACCATGCCTCACAATTGAAAGATTGTGTTCTAATACAATACACCATCCAGTTCCTCTCAAATAAAGTACCCTTAAAAAGGATTGCCTTAATGGAAGAGAGAGCAGTCGAGAGGAGGAGAGGTTTAGGGAGGGCATTCCAGAGCTTGGCGCAAAGGTGACAATTGGGAATGTGCAAGAGGCCAAAACTGGAAGTGCAGAGTTCTTGGAAGGTTGTAGGACTGAAGTAGGTTACAGAGATAGGCAGGGTGAGGACGTGGAGAGATTTGTAAACAAAGGCTTTGACAGGTCAGGAGCCACTGCACTTCAATGAAGAGTGCAGGAGGGCATGCCAGGAGCAGCACCAGGCATGCCTCAAAATGATGTGTCAACCTGGTGACACTACAACCCAGGACTATTTGCATGCTAAACAGCTGTAGCAGCATGCGATAGACAGAGCTAAGCGATTCCACAAACAACAGATCAGATCAAAGCTCTTCAGTCCTGTCACATCCAGCCATGAATGATGGTGGACAATTAAACAACTAACTGGAGGAGGTGGCTCCACAAATATCCCCATCCTCAATGATGGGAGAGCACAGCATATCAGTGCGAAAGATAAGGCTGAAATATTTGCAGCAACCTTCAGCCAGAAGTGCCGAGTGGATGATCCATCTCGGCCTCCTCCTGAAGTCCCCAGCATCACAGATGCCAGACTTCAGCCAATTCTGTTCACTTCGCCGGATATCAAGAAACGATCGAAGGCACTGGATACTGCAAAGGCTATGGGCCCTGACAACATTCTGGTAATAGTACTGAAGACCTGTGCTCCAGAAGAACTTGCTGCGCCCCTAGCCAAGCTGTTCCAGTATAGCTACAACACTGGTATCTACCCTGCAATGTGGAAAATTGCCCAGGTATGTCCTGTACACAAAAAGCAGGACAAATCTAACACAACCAACTACTGCCCCATCAGTCTACTCTTGATCATCAGTAAAGTGATGGAAGGGATTGTCGATAATGCTATCAACTTAGCAATAACCTGCTCAGTGACGCTCAGTTTGGGTTCCGCCAGGGCCACTCAGCTCCTGACCTCATTACAGAGTTGGGTCAAACATGGACAAAAGAGCAGAACTCAAGAGGTGAGGTGAGAGTGACTGCCCTTGACATCAAGGCAGCATTTGACAGAGTATGGCATCAAGGAGCCCTAGCAAAACTGGAGTCAATGGGAATCAGGGGGGAAACTCTCCCTTGGTTGTAGTCATACCTAGCGCAAAGGAAGCTGGTTGTGTTTGTTGGAGCTCAATCATCTCAGTCCCAGCACATCACTGCTGGAGTTCCTCAGGGTAGTGTCCTGGGTCCCACCATCTTCAGCTGCTTCATCAATGACCTTCCTTCAATCATAAGGTCAGAAATGGGGATGTTTGCTGACGATTGCACAATGTTCAGCACTATTCACAACTTCTCAGATACTGAAGCAGTCCGTGTAGAAATGCAGCAAGACCTGGACAATATCCAGGCTTGGGCTGATAAGTGGCAAGTAACATTTGCGCCATACAAGTGCCGGGCAATGACCATCTCCAACAAGAGAGAATCTAAGCATCTCCCATTGACATTCAATGGCATTACCATCACTGAATCCCCCACTATCAACATCCTGGGGGGGGGGGGGGGGGGGCGGGGGGGTTACCATTGAACAGAAACTGAACTGGAGTAGCCATATAAATATGGTGGCTACAAGAGCAGGTCAGAGGCTAGGAATCCTGCGGTGAGTAACTCACTTCCTGACTCCTCAAAGCCTGTCCACCATCTACAAGGCACAAGTCAGGAGTGTGATGGAATACTCTCCACTTGCCTGGATGGGTGCAGCTCCAACAACACTCAGGAAGCTCGACACCATCCAGGACAAAGCAACCCGCTTGATTGGCACCCCATCCAAATATATTCACTCTCTCCAACACTGATGCACTGTGGCAGCAGTGTGTACCATCTACAAGATGCACTGCAGCAACGCACCAAGGCTCCTTAGACAGCACCTTCCAAACCCGCGCTTCTACCACCTGGAAGGACCACGGCAGCAGATGCATGGGAACAGCACTACCTGCAAGTTCCCATTCAAGTCACACACCATCCTGACTTGGAACTATATCGCTGTTCCTTCACTGTCGCTGGGTCAAAATCCTGGAACTCCCTTCCTAACAGCACAGTGGGTGTACCTACCCCACATGAACTGCAGCGGTTCAAGAAGGCAGCTCGCCATCACCTTTTCAAGGGTAATTAGGGATAGGCCACATCCCATGTATGAATTAAAAAAAACCCTACGGAAGTAATTTTGCCCCTATATTTTTGGAAATGGCTGTTTCACCAGATAATGGGGTGGGACAGCATTTTTCTGCACGCACTTTAAAAAGGCTTAAAGCAAATGCTCATTCCTTTAGGCTGGTCTGGATTCAACACCACGACTCACAATTGAAAGATTGTGTTCTAGTGCAATACACCATCCAGCTCTTCCTAAAGAAAAGAGAAAATACTGCAGATCTTAGAAATAAGAAATAAAAACAGAAAATGTGGGAAATACTCAGCAGATCTGACAGCATCTGTGGAGAGAGAAACAGAGTTAATGTTTCAGGTCCGTGAACTATCATTATTTCCCCGAAGGGTTCATTCCCTCCCATTCATTGATGTATTTCCATGCGGAGTCCATCAGTCTTGGCTCAGCAGCAGCCCTCTCACCTCTGAGTGAAAAGATCAAGGGTTCAGGCCCAGCTCCAGTGGCTGGAGCATACAATCTCAGCTGACACTATGATGCAGTTCTGAGGAGATGCTTATGGTTGGAGGTATCGGCTTATGGCTGAGATGTTAAACAGAGGTCCCACCTGCCTGCTCAAGTGGATGTAAAAGATCTTTGAAGATAAGTAGGGAAGTGTTCCCTGTGTCCTGACCAAACTTTAGCCTCAAAATCACTAAAAAGCAGATTACTGGTCATTTATTTCCTGATTTTTTTTGTGGGACCTTTTTTGGCAAATAGACTGCTACATTTCCATATATTACAACAGCGACTACATTTCAACAGTATTCCATTGGCTATGAAGAGCTTTAGGACATTCTGAGGTCATGAAAAGTGGTACATAAATGTAAGCTCTTTTATTTGTTGTAGTGCCCCTTTAAGTGGGCATGGTTAAATTTTCAGTACACCTTGCTAGAGAGCCATGATGTAACCTCCCATGTGACTGAGTCTCATCCTCAGTCTGCTGCTGATCAGCAGACATGTACAGATGTTCTGTTGCACTGTAATGCCATGCTACCACCCTCAATGAAGAAACCCACTATTTAAGTGTTAACTGACTCCTGATGCATGGTTGACGCCTTGATGTCCAAAGTATTAGTAAGCACAAGGAATATAAAACACATTATTTATTCATTTCTGTAAATCTTTAGATGGTCAATTCTACCCATTTATTTATTTCCTGTGTAGGTTCAATCCTCCTATTTTCTTTTTGTCAAATTCTAGTTGGTTCTGTCTTCACTTCTGCACCCCTTTTTCCCCTCCCCCTTGCTGTTCCTATTCAGTTTTTGTTTGTACTTTTATTGGTCTCTTGTCGTCTTCAGCTTTCCCTACGTTTCAGTTCTATGCATTTGGACCTTCCGAAGCCATTGTCATTTATAGGCAGTGCTACCTGCTAGAGTCTTGTAGCCTTGCCTCCAGTTATTAATGTCTCTGTTCCTTTTTTTTTACTGTCTCATTCCTCTTGCCACTTAGCAAGTTTTCATTAACTTCCTGATCCTTATTCACAGCAACTTTTTCCATTTTGGTTCTCCTTTCTGAATATTGGCATCTTTCAGCTTCTGAATTTAGCCTCTTTAAGTTTGTTCTTGGGATGTGGGTGTTACTGGCAAGGCCAACATTTAATGCCCATCCTTAATATCCCTTGAAAAAGTGGTGGTGAGCCGCATTCTTGAACTGCTGCAGTCTATGTGGTGTAGGTAGACCTACAGTGCTGTTAGGGAGGAGGTTCTAGGATTTTGGCCCAATAACGATGATGGAATGGTAATATATTTCCGAGTCAGAAAAGCGTGTGACACTTGGAGGGGAGCTTGCAGGTGGTGGTGTTCCTGTGCACCTGTTGCCCTTGCTCTACTAGGCAGTAGAAGCCATGGGTTTGGGAAGTGCTATCAAGATGCCTTGTCAAGTTATTGCAGTGCATCTTCTAGATGGTACATACTACAGCTTGTGTTGGCAGGTGTGAATGTTTTTTTAAGGTGATGGATGGGGTGCCAATCAAGCAGGCTGCTTTGTCCTGGATGGTTCTGGGAGTAATCAATTTTTTCTTTGTCCTTTTCTGTAACTGATAATTTGCTGCCTTCTTTATCTGTATGACAAGATTTTCTCACAGGTCTGCAACACCCTGAAGTCCTGGCAATGTTTAAAAGCAAATCTGTATTTCCAAAGTAATATTACTAGTTAGCTCTAGGTCCGATCAGCCCTCGCTCGCTAGTGGCACTTTCCATTTATGCGTGCATGTCATTCTACTCTTGACTTTGCAGATTATTGAGTAATTGTCATTTCCCATATCAGCACCTCTGCACAAATGAATAAAATACTGCGAATTCTGGAAATCTGAAATAAAAATGGAAAGTGCTGGAAAAGCTCAGCAGGTCTGGCAGCATCTGTGGAGAGAGAAACAGAGTTAATGTGACCTTTCATCAGAACGGATTCATTCACAGAGCTGAAAAGTGAACTGTTTCCCTCTCCATACATGCTGCCAGACCTGCTGACAATTTCCAGCACTTTGTTTTTACTGCACAATTGAAAATTGATTCTCGTTCTTACTCTGTCTTCTATTTCCTGTGTGATCAATCTGTTAATCAAGAACATGCATTGAAGTAGCACTTTTATACCCTCGGGATATCCCAAGGTATTTCAGAGTCAATAAATTATTCCTTTTTGTTGGAATGTGCTCACAGTTGTTATGTCAGCAAGTTAATTAAAAAAAAAAGTTAATTTTAAACAGCATTTTGAACATATTTCCTGTCGATTGGCGAGAGACATAACTCTTTTAACCATTCAGCTTGTTTCTTTACTTACCATTACTGCACAAAACTGCTGCCATATATTCCTGATAAAAGGAATCCACATAAAGGAGCACACTTGGTGTGTGTGTGGTCCGAAAGCTGAACACAATGTTCTCCCTGGAAAGTGTCATGTCTGAATAGATTGCAGATAAGTGGGTGCTGACATTTTTGCCAATTCCATAAGATTCGTGGAAGTTATAAATCACAGATGTCCCGGCTTTCAGGAGGGCAGAAACCTCTGAAATTAAGAAGAGGAAGTGCTGTCAGCATGGGTTTAAAATAAAGCAACTAATCATCGAGTCACAGAATGATCCAGCAGAGAAAGAGTCCATTGAGTCTGTACCAGCTCTTTGAAAGAGCTATCCAATTAATCCCACCCTCTGCTCTTTCCCTTTACCCTGCAAATTTTTGCCCTTAAAGTATTTATCCAGTTCCCCTTTGAAAGTTATTGGTGATTCTGTTTCCACTGCTTTCATAGAAACATAGAAAATAGGAGCAGGAGTAGGCCATTCGGCCCTTCGGCCTGCTCCGCCATTCAAAAAAGATCAAGGCTGATCGTCTAATTCAGTACTCTGTTCCCACTTTCTCTCCATACCCCTTGATCCCTTTGGCGTTAAGAAACATATCTATCTCCTTCTTGAACATAGTTAATGACTTGGCCTCCATTGCCTTCTGTGGTAGAGAATTCCACAGGTTCACCACCCTCTGAGTGAAGAAATTTCTCCTCATCTCGGTTCTAAAAGGCATACCCCATATCCTGAGACTGTGGCCCCTGGTTCTGGACTCCCCAGCCATCGGGAACACCCTCCCTGCATCCAGCCTGTCTAGTCCTGTTAGAATTTTATAGGTTTTTATGAGATCCCCTCTCATTCTTCTAAACTCCAGTGAATATAGGCCTAGTCGACCCAATCTCTCCTCATACATCAATCCTGCCATCCCAGGAATGAGCAACTTTTTTGCACTCCCTCCATGGCAAGAACATCCTTCCTCAGATAGGGAGGCCAAAACTGCACACAATACTCCAGATGTGGTCTCACCAAGGCCCTGTATAACTGCAGTAAGACATCCTTGCTCCTGTACTCAAATCCTCTTACAGTGAAGGCCAACATACCATTCACCTTCCTAATTGCTTGCTGCACCTGAATGCTTGCTTTCAGTGACTTGTGTACAAGGACACCCAGGTCTCATTGCACCTCCCCCTTTCCCAATCTATCACCATTCAGATAATAATCTGCCTTTCTATTTTTACAACTAAAGTGGATACCTCAGTTATCCACGTTATACTGCATCTGCCATGCATGTGCCCACTCACTCACCTTGTAGAAATCACATGGGAGCCTCTTTGCATCCTCCACACAGCTCACATTCCCCCCAACTTTGTGTTGTCTGCAAGCTTGGAAATGTTACATTAGTTCCCTCACCCAAGTCATTAATATATATTGTGAATAGCTGAGGCCTAAGCACTGATCCCTGTGGTACCACACTAGTCACTGCCTGCCACCCAGAAAAAGACCCGTTTATTCCTACTCTCGGTTTCCTGTCTGTCAACCAATTCTCAATCCATGCCAGTATATTACCCCCAATTCCATGCGCTTTAATTTTGCACACTAACCACTTATGTGGGACCTTATCAAAAGCCTTCTGAAAATCCAAATATATCACATCCACTGGTTCTCCCTTATCTATTCTACTAGTTACATCCTCAAAAAACTCCAGTAGATTTGTTAAGCATAATTTCCTTTTCGTAAACCCATGCTGACTTTGCCCAATCCCGTTTATGCTTTCCAGGTATTCTGCTATCACATCCTTTATAATAGACTCTGGCATTTTCCCTGATGTAAGGCTAACTGGTCTGTAATTCCCAGTTTTTTCTCTCCCTCCTTTTTTAAATAGTGGGGTTACATTTGCCACCCTCCAATCTGTAGGAACTGCTCCAGAGTCTATACAATATTGGAAGATGACCACCAATGCATCCACTGTTTCCAGGGCCACTTCCTTTAGTACTCTGGGATGTAGATTATCAGGCTCTGGAGATTTCCCTAGCACTATTTTATTTACTGATACTTATTTCCTTCAGTTCCTCCCTCTCATTAGACCTTTGGTTCCCGAACCTTTCTGGGAGGTTATTTGTGTCCTTCTTTGTGAAGACAGAACTAGTGCATTCCAGATCATAACAACTCACTGCATAGATAAATGTTCTCCTCATCTCCCCTCTGGTTCTATTTCCAATTACCTTGAATTTCTGTTCTCTAGTTCCTTACCCTTCCTCCACAGTTTTATACAATCAGACTTCTACTGAAAAGCTATTGGGCAAACATTAAATGGCCAATAGAAAATAGTGAAAAAAAAGCCTTTAGTTATCTGTTGTCAACTGAGCAGACACAACAACAAACAGTCAACAAAGCATTTGGTTTGAATTTAGCCAAATGCATGATGGGTGTGGTGGTATAGTGGTTATGTTACTGGAGTAGTTAAACCCAGACAGCATGAGTTTAAATCCCACCATAGCAGTTTGAGAATTTGAATTCACTTTTACAAAGGAAAAATCTGGAATTAAAAGTTAACGTGACCAGGATTAGAGGTGTGCAAAGAAAACCAGACCCGACCGGAACCCGACACATGCTGTCGGATCCCGTCAGGGTTAGGTCTGGTAGCAGGCCTTTACCCATGTGCTGATATAAAGGCCTGCCACCCGACCCGACCCCGACGGGTCCCAACGTGTCGAGTTCGGGTCGGATAGGGTCGGACTTCCGGGTCCAGAATTCGGGCTCGCGTCGGGTTTCCTTTGCACACCTCTAACCAGGATAGTTGCCAGATTGTGGTAATAATCCAACTGCCTCACTAATATCCCCTGGGAATGGAAACCTGCTGCCCTTACCCAGTCTGACCAATGTGTGTTGCCAGTCTCATGCAGACAGAATTGACTCACAATGGCCTAGCAAGCCACTCAGTTTGATCGCACATAACAGTTCTTATGTTGATGTGCAACAGTTCGAGGAGCAGGTCCACCACCAGATTCTCAGGGCAACTGGGAATAGGTAATAAATGCCAACTTTGCTAATGATGCACACATCCTGAGAATTAATTTAGAAAAAGAACCCAGAATAACTAAAAATAGCAATGTCCATGTGGAAGTGAATGGGGAATGAATATTTTTGTCACAATTTGACCAAAGACACATTTTGCCTCTCTTTCTGTGGTACTGTTGATGCTGTTTGTTGTTTCATTCGACTTAAAACAGCGCAGGAGGGAGCGAGACAGCGGACCCGGAGCCAAGTCTGTGGACCAACGGCGTTCGGAGAAAAGACAAAGTGTGGCGTCACAGGGGAACAAGTAAGTGGTTGGTAGGTGAATATTTTGCTCATTTATCTTTCAAAACTCGTGTAATCAATTAGTAATTGTAAGGGTTTATTTATATTAGTAACGTTTACTAGCAGTAGCAGGGTTTATTATAAATTCATTTTTAAAAAGTAATAAATTAATTAACACATAATAAAGATGGCAGGGAAGGTGATGTGTTACGTCGGCTCCGAGTCAGAGCTGGAGGGCGAGTTGCAGACAGTACGACACATCAGGGAGGGGGACAATTACCTGGACACCTTGTTGGATGTGGGTGTGGCCGGCTAGAGCAACATTTATTGGCCATCCCGAATTGCCGTTGAGACGGTGGTGGTGAGCCGCCGTCTGGAACCGCTGCAATTCATGTGGGACACACACACACACACACACACACACACACACCACACACACACACACACACCCCAGTTAGGAAGGGAGTTCCAGGATTTTGACCCAGCGACAATGAAAGAACGACGATATAGTTCCAAATCAGAACGGTGTGTGGCTTGAAGAGGAACTTGCAGGTGGTGCCGTTCCCATGCATCTGCTGCCCTCGCCCTTCTAGGTGGTAGAGGTCGCAGGTTTGGAAGGTGCTTTCAAAGGAGCCTTGGTGAGTTGCTGCAGTGCATCTTGTAGATACAAAGAACAAAGAACAAAGAAAATTACAGCACAGGAACAGGCCCTTCAGCCCTCCAAGCCTGCGCCGATCCAGATCCTGTATCTAAACATGAAGTGTATTTTCTAAGGGTCTGTATCTCTTTACTTCCTGCCCATTCATGTATCTGTCTAGGTACACACTGCTGCCACAGTGCATCGGTGGTGGAGGAATTGAATGTTGAAGGTTGTGGATGGGGTGCCAATCAAACGGGCTGCTTTGTCCTGGATGGTGTCGAGCTTCTCGAGTGTTGTTGGAGCTGCACCCATCCAGGCAAGTGGAGAGTATTCCATCACACTCCTGACTTGTGCCTTGTAGATGGTGGACAGGCTTTGGGGAGTCAGGAGGTGAGTTACTTGCCGCAAAATTCCCAGCCTCTGACCTGCTCTTGTAACCACAGCATTTATGTGGCTAGTCCAGTTCAGTTTCTGGTCAATGATGACCCCCAGGATATTGATAGTGGGGGCCTCAGTGATGGTAATGCAATTGAACGGCAAGGGAAGATGTTTAGATTCTCTCTTATTTGAGATGGTCATTGCCTGGCACTTGTGTGGCTTGAATGTTACTTGCCCCTTAACAGCCCAAACCTGGATGTTGTCCAGGTCTTGCTGCATATGGACATGGGCTGCTTCAGTATCTGAGGAGTCATGAATGGTGCTGAACATTGTGCAATCATCAGCGAACAACCCCACTTCTGACCTTACGCTGGAGGAAAAGTCATTGATGGAACAGCTGAAGATGGTTGGGCCTAGAACACTACCCTGAGGAACTCCTGCAGTGATGTTCTGGAGCTGAGATGATTGACCTCCAACAACCACAGCCATCTTCCTTTGTGCTAGGTATGACTCCAACCAGCGGAAGCGTTTCCCCCTCGATTCCCATTAACTCCAGTTTTGCTAGGGATCCTTGATGCCGTACTCGGTCAAATGCTGCCTTGATGTCAAGGGCAGTCACTCTCACCTCAGCTCACCTCTGGAGTTCAGCTCTTTTGTCCACGTTTGGACCAAGGCTGTAATGAGGTCAGGAGCTGAGTTGCCCTGGCAGAACCCAAACTGAGCGTCACTGAGCAGGTGATTGCTGAGCAAGTGCTGCCTGATGCTGTCGACAGCCCCTTCCATCACTTTGCTGATGATCGGGAGTTGACTGATAGGGCGATAATTGGATGGGTTGGATTTTTTCTCCTTTTTTTCCATGGGACGTACCTGGGTAATTTTCCACATTGCTGGGTGGATTCCAATGTTGTAGCTGTACTGGAACAGTTTGGCTAGGGGCGCGTCTAGGGGAGCACAGGTCTTCAGTACTATTGCCGGAATGTTATCAGAGACCATCGCCTTTTCAGTATCCAGGGCCTTCTTGATATCACGTGGAGTGAATTGGATTGGCTGAAGTCTGGCATCTTTGATGCTGGGGACCTGAGGAGGAGGCCGAGATAGATCATCCACTTGGCCCTTCTGGCTGAAGATGGATGCAAATGCTTCAGCCTTGTTGTTTGCACTGATGTGCTGGGCTCCCCCATCATTGAGGATGGGGATGTTTGTGGAGCCTCCTCCTCCTGTCAGTTGTTTAATTGTCCACCACCATTCACGACTGGATGTGGCAGAGCTTAGATCTGATTTGTTGGTTGCGGGATCATTTAGCTCTGTCTATTGCATGCTGCTTCTGCTGTTTGGCATGCAAGTAGTCCAGTGTTGTAGCTTCACCAGGCTGACACCTCATTTTAAGGTAACTCCTGGTGCTGCTCCTGGGATGCCCTCCTGTAGTCTTCATTAATGCAGGGTTAGTCCACAGACTTGATGGTAATGGTAGAGTGGGGGATATGCCGGGTCATGAGGTTACAGAATGTGGTTGAATACAATTCTGCTGCTGCTGATGGCCCACAGCCCCTCATGGATACCCAGTTTTGAGTTGCTGGAACTGTTCGAAATCTATTCCATTTAGCACGGTGGCAGTGCCACACAACACAATGGAGGGTATCCTCAATGTGATGATGGGGCTTCATCTCCACAAGGATTGTGCAGTGGTCACTCCTACCAATACTGGCATGGACAGATGCATCTGCGACAGGCAGATTGGTGACGACGAGGTCAAGTAGGTTTTTCCCTCTTGTTGGTTCCCTCACCACCTGCCGCAGACCCAGCCTAGAGACTATGACCTTTAGGACTCGGCCAGCTCAGTCAGTAGTTGTGCTACCGAGCTACTCTTGGTGATGGACATTCAAGTCCCCCACCCAGAGTACATTTTGTGTGCATGAAACTCTCAGTTCTTCTTCCAATTGGTGTTCAACATGGAGGAGCACTAATTCATCCGAGAGGGGTCGGTAGGTGGTAATCAGCAGGAGGTTTCCTTTTCCATGTTTGACCTGATGCCATGAGAGTTCATGGGGTCTGGGCTCAATGTTGTGGACTCCCATGACAACTCCCTCCCCACTGTATAGCACTGCACTGCCATCTCTGGTGGTTCTGTCCTGCTGGTGGGAAGGACATACCCAGGGATGGTGATGGTGGTGTCTGGGACATTTTCTGAAAGGTATGATTCGGTGAGTATGATTATGTCAGACTGTTGCTTGACTAGTTTGTGGGACAGCTCTCCCAAGTTTTGCACAAGCCCCCAGATGTTAGTCAGGAGGACTTTGCAGGATCGACAGGGCTGGATAAGCCATTGTTGTTTCCGGTGCCTCGGTCGATGCCGGGTGGCATTTCTTATTACTATGTGGAAATACCTAGTTCAGTGCCAATGCTATGTTTGACTACTTATTGTTACGGTCGAGGTGGGAAGAGTGCACTGACATTTCTAGTCCCACTTCTCCCCAGGGCACAACATACATTTAAATGTTTAATGTTTGCCCAGTTTCCAATGCAGTCAGTCAAACATATACTCAACTCTTTAGCCCAGAATAAAATACACCAACCAGGTTTCTTTAATAAACAACAAAAATATCAGTTTATTATAAAACAAGACTTAACTAGTAACGAAGCAAAGCATTAACATTAATATGAAAGTTCCCTTTTACCTTAGCCTCTCACATTCTTACATATGCATGCAAATACACACACACACGCACACACACATACCCCAGTTAACTGATAAATAGAAATTTTCTCTTTAGAGCTCTGTTACAAAAAAAAGACAAAGAATACTTTGGCCAAATACTTGCTAATTCTTGAAGAAAAAGGAAAAGATATGGAAAGATGTCAGTTGTCCCTTTTTGGTTTGGCATCGCAAATACACGTAGGCAGCTGCCACTGGATCTTTCTAGAGAAGGTTTTTTCAGGCGATGTTGAAGATCAGTTTGGCAGGCTTTTCAGGAGAAATGCAGCATCAGTTTCTCTATTTCTTACACTTGATTCTCAGTAAGTTCTCAAAGAGATGGAAGATGGTGCTGTTGGTGCCTCCTCTCTTGGCTGGTTTTCTCCAACTGACTTCAAAACAGTTCTGCCCCCAACACTCTCCAAAGTGAAACCAAAAACAGTATCTCAAGTGTCAAGCCTCCTGACCCCTATAAATCTTGACCCGTCACTTCTCCGTAAACATCTTCCCCAAGTTAAAAAGCCCCTAATTGGTATTTATCTGAAGACAGGTGACTTCCAGTAAATGTTGTTTTCAAACAAGATCTCTCAGTGTCCTTTTAATGACCCCAATGAAAAATATATCCATGGAATCCTTTTCAGTTTTCCATAATTCTAAAATATATGAGTCCTCAAAAAAATACTTCAAAAATATAGAAGCAGCGTGATAACATTATGTATTGGACTGTATCATCACAGTGTGGATTGGACACAAAGTACCAGCTCACAGTACAGCTGGTGTAGCAGAAAAGAAGTACAAGCAGCAGATTTGAATGTGGCTGAACAAAAATCCACATGTACCCAGTTGCGGTTATCCCCCAATTTACCCGTTTTTTCCATCCATTTTTGACAGTTTTTAAATCATGTA
This sequence comes from Heterodontus francisci, assembly GCF_036365525.1. Lineage (NCBI taxonomy): Eukaryota > Metazoa > Chordata > Chondrichthyes > Heterodontiformes > Heterodontidae > Heterodontus > Heterodontus francisci. Next base: position 18,727,346 of record NC_090377.1, on the reverse strand, counting down.
ACCCAGTCATAGAACTAGAAGCCATAGTGACTCCTCACTTTTACATTTTCTTAAATCATCCTGCCTTATAATCTTTTGTTCTGACAGGTAAATGTGCAGATGAACCTTTTAAATAGATCTAACAACTGTAAGTAAAAACATTAATATTTCCACTAAAGTTGTGTCTGTGTATTTTGTTTTCTTAGTGAATTATCCTATTTGAATGTTTGATATTGCAAGGGGAGCAGTTTTGTGCAGTTTTCTTGAGATGAGTTAGAGGGCAGGATGCCAAATGACTAAATTGGTGGGTTCTCCCAAAATCCTATGGTCAGTTTTAAATGTAAATTACAGAGCTAGAGTTGATGGTTCAAGCTCTTTGTCAAGACTTGAGCTCGTAAGTTAGGTTGAATCTCTAGTTCAGTGCTGAGGGAATGCCGCACTGTCGGAGATGCCATCTTTCAGATGCAACGTTAAACCGATCATACGAACATATGAATTAGGAACAGGTGTAGGCCACTCGGCCCCTTGACCCTGCTCCACCATTCAATAAGATCATGGCTGATCTGATTGTAACTTCAACTCCATATTCCTGCCTACCCCCAATAATCTTGCTTATCGAGAATCTATCAACCTCTGCCTTAAAAATATTCAAAGACTCTGCTTCCACCACTTTTTGAGGGAGAGTTCCAAAGGCACACAACCCTCTCAGAAAAAAATTCTCCTCATCTCTGTCTTAAATGGGTGACTCCTTATTTTTAAGTAGTGACTCTGAGTTCTAGATTCTCCCACAAGGGGAAATATCCTTTCCACATCCACCCTGTCAAGACCCCTCAGAATCTTATATGTTTCAAGTCGCCACTTACTCTTCTAAACTCCAGCAGATACAAGCCTAGCCTGTCCAACCTTTCCTCGTAAGACAACCGTCCATTTTAGGTATTCGGCTGGTAAACCTTCTCTGAACTGCTTCCAACACATTTACATCCTTCCTTAAATAAGGAGACCAATATTGTACACAGGCACTATCTGACTGTTCAAGTGGATACTAATGATCTCATGGCACTCTTCAAAGAAGAAGAATTTCTTCAGGTGTCTTGCCAGCATACATAAGAACTCAGAGCAGGAGTAGGCCCTATGGTCCCTTGAGCCTGCTCTGCCATTTAGAAAGATCATGACTGATCCTTAACCTCAATCCACTTGCCTATCTGATACCTATACCCCCTGCTTCCCTTAGAGTCCAAATGTCTATCGATCTCAGCCTTGAATATAATCTATGACTGGAAATCCACAGCCCTATGGATAGGAACATTCCTTTCTTAACCAATACTGCCAAAAAAATGAAACAAATTAATTGGTAATTCTTTTGTGGGAAGTTTCTGCTAAAAATTATCAACTGTATTTCTGCTACATAACAACTCCAAAACCAGTTACATTTCCAGATATATTACCTCATCTAGACCATCTTTTGTTTCTATACTTTGCAGGGCTTTGCGAAATCAGCAGCAGAGTGGAACCAATTGGATAGGTCTTTCAAAGAGGCAGCACAGATACGATGGGTTGAATAGTGTCCTTCTGTGCTGTATGACTCTATTCCATACTTATCACTATCTTTGGCCTTGCATTTTGTCATTTAACAGCCCCTGCCTTCCACTCTTTCACAGACTTCTCCCTTTTGTTCATTTCCTGCTCCAGCCTTTTTCCCAGTCTCTCTATTTGCATAAAAGCTGCTTATCTCTTAACATCCTCCAGTTCTGATGAAAGATCATCAACCTGGAACATTGGGCTGGAATTTGCACTGGAGGTGGGGTTCCTGGCGCCGGGACGAAAAGGCGCGGGGAGCCCTGCCTCTGCCTTTTCACACCACCCCAGAGCGATCCTCCGGTCTTTTTAAATCAATGTTTCAGGAGACGGAATCCTGTCCCTTTAAAGACAGGGATCCTGCCACCGTCAGCTGCTGGCCAGTCACAGGGCCAGCAGCTCAGCAGTATCAGCAGCATCACCAGGAGCGGTGGCCACTGCCGATACTGCAGAGGCCTTGGACCCAGGCCCAGCGGTGGAACCCCGGACAAGAAGTACATGAGGCGGGATCATCGGGACCAGTCTGGAAGGCACCGGCGAGGGGGAGGTTGGGCATGTGGTCTTGCAGTCCAGGGCGAGGGGGGCGTCCTCCACATGCCACAAATTGCCTACGGAGGAGGGACCCTCCCTCCCCCAAGCCCGCGGAGAGTGTGCCTCATGTTACAAGGCAAACTTCCTGCAGAGCACCCCCCCCCCCACCGCCAACTACTTACGGGCCTCAATTGGCCTCTGGGCAGGAAGGCTGTCGTCAGCCTATCCTGTTCCGGGAAGATCGCTTGGCGATGGGGAAGCGACGGGCCCTCCATTCCCCCCCCCCCACCCCCACTCCACCACCTTACGTGATACTCCATGTCTCCCTGCCTCTGATCCCACCTCATGGGGCCACACAAAATCCTGCCCATTAACTCCATTTCTCTCTCCATAGATGCAACCTGATCTGTTGACTGTTTCCAGCATTTTCTGTTTTTACCACAAAAAAAAAAGTCATTGGACGTGAAGTGCCTTGACCGGTTTTAGATGCAGAATTTCTGTGTAACTGAGGTACTTCTCCCTTTGATGAAATAAGCCGCCTTCTCTTCATAACATTTCGGCTCGCGTGAGAAGTCAGCTGAATCCACTTTCCTCTCGGCTCCCTACATACCAAGACCTCTATTGTCAAGTCTTATTACTTCTGAAGATAACTGTTAGCACATGTGTTCAAATGTCCCATGCCAAGCATGAGGTTCAGCTTGGGTCACATCTTCCAATGTGTTTTGGCACTTTATTATCCTCTAGGAGTTGTCTGAGCTGAATCATGCTTTTTAATAGAGTGGGAGAGCTGTCAACAGTTCCTGTCAACATTTCTGGCTCAAATTTGATCCTAAATATGGTGACAGAAACCACTGGGGGTGAAACTGCACAGTGCTGTATTTGTTAATATGCCCCTCAATGCATGTGTATGAGATTGCTCTGTCTGCTTAGTTAAAGTTGGCTTAAAGTCATTTCAGTGAAATGGGATTATTCAAATTGCAAAGGTGATTTTTAAACAAATGCATTCATGGTTTACTTAGTGATCAATTATGAGGACCTGCTTGTATTCCCTTGAATATAGACAATTAACATGTGATCAATCGATGTGTTTAAGATTATTAAAAGGAACTGATAGGGTAGATAGAGAGAAACTATTTCCTCTGTAGGGAGAGTCCAAAACAAGGGGGCACAACCTTAACGTTAGAGCAAGGTCATTTAGCGGTGATGTCAGGAAGCACTTCTTCACACAAAGGGTAGAGGAAATCTGCAACTTTCACCCTCAAGGAGCTGTTGAGGCTGAGAGTCAATTAAAAATTGCAGAACTGATTGATAATTTTCTTCATTAGGTAAGGTTATGAATGGCTACAGAATCAAGGTGGGCAGATGGAGTTAAGATACAGATCAGCCACGATATAATTAAATGCAGAGCAGGTTATAGGGGCTAAATGGCCTGGTCCTGTTCCTACTTATTAATGTGCATAGTTCGACTTGGACATATTGTTGCAGTCGTTTAGTAGTACAGAACTTGAGTATTGCTAAAAATAGAGATGTTGTCAAAGCGTTTCGTCTTGCTTTCGTCATTTTTGGCCCTGAAAAGTGCTCAGTCTACTTCAAATTACCCTGGAAGGGTACCCCAAAATTTGTGTAAGAGCTGAAGCTAGCTGTTTCATGCTGCTACTATGTAGTAACAACATGTGTGGTGTTTGCCACTAACCGGATGCTGTTGTCAAGCCAAAAAGATGTCCTGCCTATCACACAAATGAGTAACGTGATATGAATTTCAATGCCAGTGAGATACTAGGTATATAGGCCATACATCCCAAAGACTGGCAGATTGTATCAAACAACATGTCCCTTCTGCTGTTCGCAACGGGCAAGGTACAGGCTGTGTCCAACCAGCCCGTGCTTGCAAAAGTCAAAACACCGTGTCCAACATTAGATGTGATTCCGCCATTGGACAACACAGTGGCGCAGTGGTTAGCACCGCAGCCTCACAGCTCCAGGGACCCGGGTTCGATTCTGGGGACCGCCTGTGCGGAGTTTGCAAGTTCTCCCTGTGTCTGCGTGGGTTTTCGCCGGGTGCTCCGGTTTCCTCCCACATCCAAAGACTTGCAGGTGATAGGTAAATTGGCCGTTGTAAATTGCCCCTAGTGTAGGGAGGTGATGGGGAATATGGGATTGCTGTAGGGTTAGTATAAATGGGTGGTTGTTGGTCGGCACAGACTCGGTGGGCCGAAGGGCCTGTTTCAGTGCTGTATCTCTAAATAAAAAAAAATAAAAAATAAATAACATTTGCCAAATAATCCAAAGTGTGCTAAGAATTACGCTGACAACCAATTTAAGATTGTCAGTCGGGTTCGCAGTGTGGCACGTGTGTGTACTGGAAACTACAAATATTACTACACAGGGCCCTGTTCTTTGCAGACAGAAATACCATGTACAAACATTGTGCCTGTTTCAACTGAACAAAATAAGTGACAGCCATTCGCTGGTTCATTCCTCAGGGCAATGCCTTGACCAGAGTCAAGCTGCCTGGTTTAAATTTTAAACAAAGCTTGGCAGTTAACTGTCAGTCATTGTAAACTGGTGCATTCTCCACGGCAACGCATCTACCAGAGTTCATTCGCCAGTCAATCAGCACTCTCTTCTCATGCAGTATAAGTTGTTGTTTTCCCCTACATTGGTTATTCCTGCGCGTTGTCCTGATGAGTACAAGACGAAAAGCTTCGACAGTATGTCTCTATTTTCAGCAATGCATACTATCGTGTGTGATTGCTCAGTGATTGATTGCTCAGTGATTGATTGCTCTGTGTTGTGTTTGTAGGACTATTCACTATTTTGTCAGTCAATCGTGAGGCGGCATGGTTTCAAAAGTGAAACTAAGAGAAATCTGGGCAGCCACTTGCATAAAGCCTACACACACAGAAATCACGAATCTAGTTTCTTTATGCTTGGGGTATGAATCATAACATCTGCAACAAAGATAGCGAGTAATTTTAATTTACTGGCCCCAGCGCCTTTCCTGTCATCACGGGGAGGTCCTCCCATTCCATGGGACAGATGGATTTCTGGGTTTGAAACCTACTTGCTCGCTGTGGGTATGGATGGTCTGGCTGCAACCCGCAAGAAGGCGAAAGTCGTGCATTGCCGCGGAGCAGAGGGCCAGGGCATATTCAAGCAGCTAATGGATGATACGTCTCCATTCGAAAAGGCATTAAGTGCTCTCGAGAAATACTTTAACCTGAAAAGTGTGATGCTTGAACACCATATGTTCTTCCAGGGATGCCAGGGAAATGGTGAGCGCCTAAAACATTATGTGGCAGCATTGTGTCTGTTGGCTTCTACATGCAAATTTGACTAATGAACTAGTTCATAAAGAAGTAACTGAAAAATCTTCAATTACATGAATTAGGGAGATGGTAGCATAGTGGTAATGTCACTGGACCAGTAATCCAGTGGCCAGGGCTAATGCACTGGGGACATGGGTTCAAATCCCACCTCAGCAGCTGGTGGAATTTAAATTCAAATCATTAAAATCTGGAATTGAAAGTTAGTCTCAGTAATGGTGTGAATGAAACTATCGATTGTTGTAAAAACCCATCTGGTTCACTAATGCCCTTTAGGGAAGGAACTCTGCCATCCTTACCTGGTCTGGCCTACATGTGACTCCAGACCCACGTCAATGTGGTTGACTCTTAACTGCGCTCGAAACGGCTGAACAAGCCAGTCAGGTCAAGGACAATTAGGGATGGACAACAAATGCTGGTCTTGCCAGTAATGCCCACATCCCAAGAAAGAATTTAAAAAAAAATTAGGGAGATCCTACTCCTGGAAGATGATGGCTTGACCAAATCAAATCTGCCATATTAGATTTGAAGATGTTACACAAAAATGCACACTCAGGCTCAGGGTCACAGACACAGCTTGCTCAAGTGCAGGGGTTGTGGACAAAGAGACCTCAGCAGGCACATCAACACTTGCCTAATCAAGGCAAGACACCCTCAAAAATGTGCCCAAATTGTGGGGGCATCCATGGATTCAAAACACCATGTATGGCATGAAGGAAAAAGTGCAACTTATGCTCAAAGATGAGTCACTTTGCAAAGGTATGCAGGTTGTCGAAGAAGACTTTGTCAGTTCGACACATGGAGGAACCTGAGTGAAATACAGTATGTGTATATGATCATGGACAGTCAAGCGCCCGGTCCCATCTACGGGGGGCACTTCAAGGATTCGACAGTCGCGATCATGGGCATTTCAGTGTCGCCCCTCATTGAGGTGGGTGTGAAAGTATCCATATTGAGCAAAGACCTCAAACATGGTTCTTTTTCGCAACTTTCTTTCACTCCTGCGACACACACTCTTCAAGCTTACAATGATCCGATTAGCCCAGTCTTTGGAATAATCACAGTTCCAATACGCTACAAAAATGTCAGCCTAGACAAGTTCATGTTCTATGTGGCCAAAGGCAGGAGCCTTATGGGGGTAGGCCTGTTCAATAAGCTTGGCTTCAAACTTGCAGAACCCACCAGAACACACATTACTGTGATCATTGATACAGACTATGCACAACAGTATCCCTTCTTATTCACCAGATTTGGGGAGATTAAGGGGTCCTGTCATGCTCCTGGCATTGACACGTCAATTCCACTTGTTTTGCAAAATTTGCGATGGTTGCCATTTGCAATCTGCACTGAAGAGTCATAGGAGCTGAAACAACTGGAAGCAGATGGTGTCAATGAGCAAATCAACTCACCCCCATGGATATCCAACATAGTCACAATGCAATGCAAAAATGGAGAACCTGGACTATGCGTTGACGTTAAGTCTGTCAATAAAGCAATTATTCTGGACAAGTACTCACTCTCTATCAGCCAAGAACTATCGGCATCATTTCATGACTCTACAGTCTTCATGAAGCTCGACATGCAATGGAACTATCTTCAGATACCACTAGTGGAGCAAAGCCGACATGTTTCAGCCTCTGTTACACATGATGGCATGATTCAGTACCACAGAATGTGCTATGGACCAAGTTCAGCACATAGAAGATTGTCTCTTCAGTTTTGTCACACATTGAGAGACACTCAACCTTCTCGATGTAAGGGACAAAGCTGAGCATGATCAGTGGTTATCCACGGTGCTCGCTCGACTCACACAACATTAATTTGACATTCAACAAGGACAAATGCTTTTTTGCGGCATCTGAGAGCGACTTTGTGTACAAAGTGACAGCAGCTCGAGTAAAGTCTAGGTACGACAACGTCAAAGCCATTCATGTGCTTCTGAACCTGTCAAACATGAAAGAGTTGGCATCATTGCTCAGCACTATCAACTTTTATCACAAATTTATGCCCCAGTTCACAGATTGTGGAGCCTTTTCAAAAGGTACTGCACAAAGATACACAATGGAAATGGACAATTGCACAGCAAACAGTGTTCGACACGATAATGGCAAAGGTAGCATCTCCACCAGTCCTTGTGCATTTCAACCCACATGTGGAAATGTACATCACAACAGGCGTGTCAGGAAATGAGATAGGAGCTACTCTCAATACATTGCAGGAAGTGAACGGCCGATCGCATTACGCATCACGCCCGTTGTTGGAAAATGAACGCAAATATTCCACTGGAGAGCAGGAAGCAATGCCCTGCATCTACGCCTATGAACATTGGCACTTGTATCGCTATGGTAGGAAGTTCACCCTCTGCACCAATTACCAAGTGCTGACTACATTGTTAGCCATTTTAGGATCTGGTCATTGACCTCTACGCATCTACTGATGGTCTGAAAGTCTCCATTAATACAGCTTTGAAGTTGAGTATCTTGCAGATTCACGCAACTGAGTAGCCAACATGCTTAACCACACTACTATTGCAGATAGCATTCGCGATAGCGAAGCGACTTGCGCCATTGGAGACTGCGAATCCTGTGACGGGAGAGGAGTTGAAGGCAGAGTTAGCAGCAGTGTACTGCAGAAAGTAAGCTAGCACCTAAAAACCAACTGGCCTTGCAAAAGAGAGGAAGAACTGGCCCCGTAGTACAGAGCACACAATGAGCTCGCACTGTTCCATAACAACTGCATTGCATGCGGAACTCGAGCGTTACAGCAATGGGTGTTACATCTTGCCCATGAAGAACATCCGGGTGTCATTAAGATGAAATGACAATCCCGTGAAGTAGTTTGGTGGCCAGCAATAGATTGCCACACAGAAGAGTTAATCAGAAACTTCATAGCAAGTACACTCAGTGAAATCTGCTAACCCATGTTCCGCACCTTTACAACCGACCCCTCAGCCAACAAAACCATGGCGACAACTCCAAGTAGATACTTTCGGAGAAGTGCATGCAGCCCCTAGCAAACAATGCTTTTTGTTTGTTGTTCATGATCTACATAGCAAGTGGCCAGAAATTGCTGCAACAAATTCCATAACCACTGCTTCGCTCATTAGCATTCCAGACAAGTTGTTTACAAAGTGGAGTTTGCCGGGGACGATCACTATGGACAATGGAACGCAGTTTGTTTCCAGTCAAATCACTGAGTTCATTGCAAGCTATGGGGCTGGATTTTGTTTCTAGCCTGATGTTAGGTTTTGTGGCGGGTGGGGGAAGGGGAGGTGCAGAAAATCGGAGCGGCAGTGGCAGCCACGGAGCCCGACACTGGGATTGCTGGGCCCAATCTTCTTCTGCGACGGGACCCTACTTTAAATATTTAAAATACCTCCGCATAAATTTAAATTTAATCCAAGTCCCACTCCAGGACTGAATAACAATTTAAGGTCACACTCCAGTGCAGTACTGAGGGAATGCTGCACTGTAGGAGATGCCGTCTTTCAGATGAGACATTAACCGAGGCCCTGTCTGCCCTCTCAGGTGGATGTAAAAGATCCAATGACACTATTTCGAAGAAGAGTAGGGGAGTTATTCCTGCTGTCTTGGCCAATATTTATTCCTCAAATCAACATCACAAAAAAAAGAGAGAGATTACCTGGCCGTTATCACATTGCTTTCTGTGGGATCTTGCTGTGCGCAAATTTATTTATTTATTTTTTACTTAGAGATACAGCACTGAAACAGGCCCTTCAGCCCACCAAGTCTGTGCTGACCAACAACCACCCATTTATACTAACCCGACAGTAATCTCATATTCCCTACCACCTACCTACACTAGGGGCAATTTACCTTTCACCTGCAAGGAGGAAACCGGAGCACCCGGCGAAAATACACACGGTCACAGGGAGAACTTGCAAACTCCACACAGGCAGTACCCAGAATCGAACCCGGGTCCCTGGAGCTGTGAGGCTGCGCCGCTAACAACTGCGCCACTGTGCCGCCCAAATTAGCTGTGTGTTTCCAACTTTACAACAGTGACTACACTTCAAAAAAGTACCTCGTTGGCTGTAATGTGCTTTGGGACATCCAGTCATTGTAAAAGGTCCTATATAATTGCACGTCTTTTGTCGTAGCCAATTTTGTATCACTGTCTCTTTAATTTTGCTATCGAGTCCCACTGCTCCCTAAAGTACAGTGCCCAGAACTGGACAAAGTATTCTCTGAGGGCTCATCAGTGATTTATAAAGGTTTAGCATAATTTTTATGCTTTTATACTCTATTCCTTTATTTAGAAAGTCCAGGATCCAGCATGCATTGTGAGCAACTTTATCAACTTGTCCTGCACCTTCAAACATTTGTGTATGTGAGGGCTACCTGTTCCTGCGCACCCTTTGAACTTGTACCATTAAATTTATATTGCCTATTCTCATTCTTCCTTCCTGTCTAGATGGAATGCATTCCAGGTTACTGAGGGAAGCAGATTTCACACTTCTCTGTCAGCATTGGCTCAGTAGTAGCACACTTGCCTTTGAGTCAGAAAGTCATAGGTTAAAGTCTCACTTCAGAGACTTTAACATATTATCTGGGTTGACATTTTGAGGGAATTTTAGAGGTGATGGGTTCTTGGCCGCTGGCTGGAGAGCCAGTGAAAGACCCACATGGCCTCCTTTGGGGATGCCCAGCGTATGACGAGTCGATTAGATACAGGCCTTTCCTGGAATCAGGACCCCAGGGGCTGGAATTCCCGCGTACTGACAGCTGCTGACCCATCAGTGGCCAGTTGCTCATTTGCTCGATAGCGTCACCAGGGAGGCAGTGACTGCTGCCAGAACGACACCCAGCAGAGGCCCTGGATTGAGGAGCAACCCAGGCCAGAGGTAAGTGATGGCAGGAGGGTTGTCGTGGGATGGGGGTCACGGGGGGGTCACGGGGGGGTTGGGGGGTGGTGTAGTGGAGTCAGCAGCAAGGGAAGGGGGTGGCTCTCATCTGGTCTCCCTCTTTCTGATGCTGGGTCCCTCGATCAGGCACTGAGTGCCTTTGAATGAGGGCCCCCACCCCCCCCACCGCCTGGGAGACCACAAGCAACCCTGCCCAAGTTTGCATGTCATGCTCCTCATGTGGCAACAGACCTGCCTGCTGCTGGGTTAATACCAGCAGAGGAGGGAAGAGGCCCTTAATTACGAGGTAATTTCCCCTAAGGACCTCAATTGGTGGTGGGGCAGGAAGGCCGTCCAAGGGCCTTTCTACCAAGGACTTAATCGGGGTGGAGGCAGGAAGGTGGTGGTCTCCCCACCCGCCACAAACCCACCCGATTAAATACACTACCTGACTCCAAACCAGTCAGAGCAGAGCATAAAATACTGCCCTTTATTTCGGTAACGAAGGGATGCTGCCTCTCAGATTATTAAACCATGCTTTCTCAGGTAGATGTGAAACATCCTGTGGCACTATTCATAGAACAGCAGGGTAGCTCTTCCAGTCTCTGGGAAACAACTGTCCCTCAAACATCACTTACAAAAGGCAAATTATCTGGTCATTGCTCTCATGATTGTTAGAGACAACTTGCTGTGCAGAAATTGGTTGCCTAGATTAAAACAGTGGCTGCATTTCAAAACATACAACATTGATTGTGGAGCATTTTGGGATGTCCTGCAGTTTTTTTTTATTCTTTCATGAGATGGGGGCATCGCTGGCAAGGTCAGCATTTATTGCCCATCTCTAATTACCATTGAGAAGGCAGTGTGAGCTGCCTTCATGAGGTGCAGGTATTCCCTCAGTACTGGTAGGAAGGGAATTCCAGGATTTTGATCCAGCGACAGAGAAGGAACGTTGATCTAGTGCCAAGTCAGGATGGTGAGTGGCTTGGAGAGGGAGTTGCAGGTGGTGGTGTTTCCTTGTGTCTGCTGTCCTTGTCCTTCTAGGTAGTAGAGTTCACAGGTTTGGAAGGTGTTGGAGAGAAAGAATGAGTTGTCTTGGATGGTGTTGAGCTTCTTCAGCATTGTTGGAACCACACTCTTCCAGGCAAGTAGAGAGTATTCCATCACACTACTGACTTATGCCTTGTAGATATTGAACAGGCTTTGAGGAGTCCGGAGGTGAGTTACTTGCCGCAGACTTCCCAGTCTCTGACCTGCCAATGTAGCCACGATATTTATATGGCTGATCCAGTTAAGTTTTTAGTCAATGGTAATTCCCAGGATATTGATAGTGGGGGATTCAGCGATGGTAATGCTGTTGAATGTCAAGGAGAGATGGTTAGATTCTCTCCTGTTGGAGATGGTCATTGCCTGGCACTCATGTAGCACAAATGTTACTTGCCACTTAACAGTCCAAGCCTGAATGTTGTTCAGGGCTTGTTGCATGGGCATAGGACTGCTTCAGTATCTGAGGAGTTGCAAATGGTACTGAATATTGTGCAATCAGCAAACATCTCCACTTCAGACCTTACGATGGGGGGGGGGGGGGTGGAAGGTCATTGATGGAACAGCTGAAGATGGTTGGGCCTAGAACACTACCATGAGGAACTCCTGCAGTGCTATCCTGAGATGATTGACCAACAACCACAGCCATCTTCCTTTGTGTTAGGTATGACTCCAACCAGTGGAGAGTTTTCCCCTTGATTCTCACAGACTTCAATTTTACCACGGCTCCTTTGATGCCATACTTGGTCAAATGCTATCTTGATGTCACCACCCCTCAAGTTCACCTCTGGAGTTCAGCTTTTTTTTGTCCATGTTTGAACCAAGGCTGTAATAAAGGTCTGGAGCTGAGAGGCCCTGGCAGAACCCAAATTGAGCGTCAGTGAGCAGGTTATTGATGAGCAAATGCCGCTTGATAGCACTGTTTATGACACCTTCCATCAGTTTGCTGATGATCGAGAGATAATTAGCCAGATTGGATTTGTCCTACTTTTTGTGTGCAGGACATACCTGGGCAATTTTCCACATTGTCAGGTAGATGCCAGTGTCATAGCTTGACTGGAACCGCTTTGCTAGAGGTGTGGCCAGTTCTGGAGCACAAGTCTTCAGTACTATTACTGGGATGTTGTCAGGGCCAATAGCCTTTGCAGCTTCCATTGCCTTCAGCTGTTTCTTGATATCATGTGGAATGAATCAAATTGTGACAGGCACCATAAAAGTGCAAATTCTTTAGTTCTTTTTCTTCTTTGCTTGTTCTAGGAGCAAAAAAAAAAAAGGAGAATTTGCCCCTAAGTGCCCCAATATTATACTACTTGAACAAATTATTGAGGTAGAATAGGAATTTCAGAAATTTCAAATGACTCTGGGGAGCTGTGGAATATGCAGCAGTTTCTTTATGGTACAGGTTTTATTTTTCAGCTACTTTCCTCTTGCCCTGAAATTGTGATTTGACCTACAGGGCACTGTGAGGTCTTCTAAAGGATTGTGCTGTTAGCTACCTCGAGGCATGAATTCTTCAGTAGCTCTACTTCTGTGTTATTTATGAAATCATGAAATTATAATTATTATTGCTGTCACAATCTTAGCATCAGTTCATCATCACTGATGTCTGGAATAAAGTTGAACATTGCTGTTTTTCTTTTAACCAAAACTTCGCATAAACGTTCAACTTTATTCCCTCAGTTTATTTAAAAGGTTTGCCAGTTAATGGGTTGAAAGTTATAAGCCTGCCGCCAAAATCAGCGGCAGGCAAAAACAATGGCAGCCCGCCCATACGGGCCACATTCCAAAGAGCCGCCGCGATTCCAAGAATGAGGCACATCAATTTTGTCATGAACATTGATTTTTAACTATTCTTGGAGTGAGAAAATGCCTTGTTAAACAGATCAGCCACGGCTGGAAAAAAAACATTTACATACTAACAGATATCGAAAGTGGGGGAGCTCGCATTCCAGGTTGACTGCTAGGATGGCCAAATACACAAACAGACATGGCCAAACCAGCTAGTCACATGACTAACCTGCTGGGCAACCTGAAATTTTTTGAATTTGTACAGTTTGGGCAGAAATCAGAATGCTCCTAGACTGAGAAGATTTCTCCTGGCTGGCTCGTCACTGTCCCTCCTGTTTGCCTGCTCCCATCTCTTTCTCACAAGCCTCTGAATCCACTGAAGACACATGAACCCCAAGAGAGAAAAGTCTCCTACAGCGAACAAGGTTTAAGAATACTGGGCCCCAACGAAAAGCCAGATCTACCTACAATCAAGGACTCGACAATGAGCTCGAAGAACTGTAACAATAACTCTTCAGATATTGCCTCAAACCTTTCCACTTTATTTTTCTTCTGCTCCTTTCTGTCTCTATTTGCATGCGTGTATCATGTATGCATGCTGGCGTGGGCGTGTGTATCCGAAGGCATCAACCAAATTAGTGTTTAATAAATTTCAACTTTTCTTCTCTAAACCCAAGAAAGCCTGTTTGTGCTGGTTTCTTTGCCTTATAATTGGAAAACGGTGAACAAGGATTCACCAAGGGGAAGCTAAAAACACGGTGTTTAAAATTAAGCCCTGTTACAGTAAGACCAGGTGAAGGCTGAGGGGACCCCTAGACACCTTTCTCACCTGGTCGTAACAGACAGTAGAACCTCACATCCACTGCCTCCACAAAACCCACTGTTTCGGCAGCTAAAGTGTTCGTATTTATTTATTTAGAGATACAGCACTGAAACAGGCCCTTTGGCCCACTGAGTCTGTGCTGACCAACGACCGCCCATTTATACTAATCCTACATTAATCCCATATTCCCTACCACATCCCCACCATTCTCCTACCACCTACCTACACTAGGGGCAATTTACAATGGCCAATTTACCTATCAACCTGCAAGTCTTTGGCTGTGGGAGGAAACCGAGCACCTGGCGGAAACCCACGCGGTCACAAGGAGAACATACAAACTCCGCACAGGCAGTACCCAGAACTAAACCCGGGTCGCTGGAGCAGTGAGGCTGCAGTGCTAACCACTGTGCCACTCATAACAACCCATTTTATTTTCTTAGCCTCCCAAGCTAAAGGACAACATTTCCCATTTTCATCCATCAGAAATATTATGAAGCCAGCTGCACTCGAATACCCATCAGCAAGATTGGCCTGTGAAGCATCACTAAAAATTATTAGCTTCATGATCTTTGGGTCACCTAAGGATATGAACTTCAGCACTCATTTCATCAGATTTACTTTTTAACATGTTATTTGCCGTTAAAACATTCTCAACACTCGGATGTTTCATCATGGTGCTTAATTCCAGCACATCAAAATTAGCATCAGGCCTAGTCTGAGAGTACAACCAGTTTAATTGACCAATCAAGCTTCGCAATTGCTCAGTCTCTGCTTTAGATAGATCATCATCTTTCTGTGATGACCTAACACGATTAACAGGGATGGGAGTAACACTCTCTAAATAGGATTGTTGATTCAAACTTATTCCAGACTTGGTGTGCTTAATATCTAAACCTGCACGTACCACAATTGTTGCACCCTCGATCTATTAGACCCCTCTGGAATATGTGTTACCCGTGTCATAAGAGTTTAAAAAAAAACCTAAGAGGTCAGTGTGCCCTTAAGACTGAGAAAAAAAGGCCTGTGAACTGAATGTTGACTTGGTATTTGAAGTACTCAGGCTGTAAAACTCATACCCAAGCAACAAAAAGATTTATGACTGTCCTGTGACTTGGTTGTTCTTGAAAGCTTTTAGTTTTCAGTTTTGCAGAGAGTGAAAGTAGCCAGTGAACTGGGACTGTGATTTGTTGATAGACTAGAGGAAAGACCTATGCTCTCTGAAAAATAATCTTTGCATTTCTTGGAAAGGAATGCTACATTTAAGGTGTGATTTTGACTTGTCTGGATAGAGAAAAGACCCCTGGAGAGGAAAAGACCCAGAGAAACAGGAGTTGCTGCTCTCTGTGGAGAAAGGCTTCTTTGCTGAGAGGAAGCCTGCATTGTTAAAGGTAGCAAGTTCCTTTTGCCTCAAGTCTCAAGAATCCCTGCCTCTAGAGTGAGTCCTTTTGCCTTTTGTGTTTTTGGAAGATTCTGAAATCTCAAGAAAGTTTCTACTGTTAGACAATGACTTTAAAATTTAAGTAGGCCTGTTACTACACCATTTTGCTGAAAGATCTGTGTGATGCCTGCTGCAGAGAAATTGCTTTGAACACCCACTCATCACAGATGGTTTATCAAACTCACCTGGACATCGAGTGGCATCTGACTATTTGACTCTGGGACACCTCACTGATCCAGAAATATCCTACCAGAAGTTACAACCCAATTATTTTATTATTCCTAAGAAACCATTGTAAAATCAATATCTGTTTTCCCCAATGCACCATTTTGTTTTGAATGTATGTATGTGTGCATGAGGGTTAAGAATAAGGAGTTATAAAATCTTTTCATACACAGATTAATCTCATTATTGCTTAAAGCTTGGTTTATTAATAAATAGTTAATTTTGTTGTTGCTTAAGGAAACCTGGTTTGGTGTGCTTTATTCTGTGTGATTAAAGTGTGTCATTTGGCTATTTTTCGGTAGATGGGAAACTTTACTAATATGTTATGACTGGGGAATGGTGGGACTGAATTAATAGTGCATTACTCCCGCCTTGGTTGTAGCACACGAGTACCTACTTGGGGCAATTATTCTTTGGATGTGATAGCTCTTCCTTAGTCATAGAGTTATACGGCACAGAAACAGGCCCTTCGACACATCATGTCTGTGCCAGCCATCAAGCACCTATCTATTCTAATCCCATTTTCCAGCCCTTGGCTTTGTATGCTATGACATTTCAAGTGCTCATCTAAATACTTCCTACATGTTGAGGGTTCCTGCCTCTACCACCCCTTCAGGTAGTGTGTTTCAGATTCCAATCATCTTCTGGGTGAAAAATGTTTTCCGCAAATCCCCGCTAAACCTCCTGCCCCTTACCTTAAATCTATGCCCCCTGGTTATTGATCCCTCTGCTAAGGGAAAAAGCTTCTTCCTATCTATCCTATCAATGCCCCTCATTAATTTTATATACCTCAATCAGGTACCCCCTCAGCCTTCTCTGCTCTAAGGGAAACAACCTTAGCCTATCCTGTCTCTCTTCATAGCTGAAATGCTCCAGCCCAGGTAACATCCTGGTGAATCTCCTCTGCATCCTCTCCAGTGCAATCACATCCTTCCTATAGTGCGGTGCCCAGAACTGTACACAGTGCTCCAGCTGTGGCCTAACTAGCATTTTATACAGCTTCATCATAACCTCCCTGCTCTTATATTATATGCCTCGGCTAGTAAAAGCAAGTATTGCATGTGCCTTCCTAACCACCTTATCTACCTGTGCTGCTGCCTTCAGTGATCTATGGACAAGTACACCAAGGTCCCTCTGACCCTCTGTACTTCCTAGGGTCCTACCATCCATTGTATATTTCTTTGCCTTGTTTGTCCTCCCAAAATGCATCACCTCATACTTTTCAGGATTAAATTCCATTTGCCACTGCTCCATCCATCTTACCAGCCCATCTATATCATCCTGTAATTTCAGGCTTTCCTCCTCACTATTTACGACAGCACTAATTTTTGTGTCATCTGCGAACTTGATCATACCTCCTCTATTCACGTCTAAATCATTAGTGTACACTACAAACAGCAAGGGTCCCAGCACCGATCCCTGTGGTGCACCACTGGTCACAGGCTTCCACTCGCAAAAACAATCCTCGACCATCACCCTCTGGTTCCTATTACTAAGCCAATTTTGGATCCAATTTTCCAGATTGCCTGGATCCCATGGTCTCTTACCTTCTTAACCAATCTCCCATGCAGAACCTTATCAAGAGCCTTACTGAAGTCCATGTAGACTACATCAACTGCCTTGAACATCATGATCCCTCACATTACTATCCTAACCTTTATTTACCAATTCTGTTCTTCAGGACCTTCATCACAAAACATAAGTATTTGAGGTACAAGGTGCATCAGTTCCCTCTTTTTTATTCATTCATGGGATGTGGGCGTCACTGGCTATGCCAGCATTTATTGCCCATCCCTAATTGCCCTTGAGATGGTGGTGGTGAGCTGCCTTCTTGAACCGCTGCAGTCCATGTGTGAGGTAGGTACACCCACAGTGCTGTTAGGAAGGGAGTTCCAGGATTTTGACCCAGCAACAGTGAAGGAACGACAATATAATTCCAAGTCAGGATGGTGTGTGGCTGTCAGCTCAGATTTTGTAAACAACCCTGATCAATTGCAAGGAATGAACCTTAACAGTTTGATTTCCATGCTTGATAACTATTGTCTTACCATCATGACCATTACCATTACCTTACCAGGGCCCCTCCATTCCCCATGACCCTCTTTTATACTTCAAATCTCCTGAATTAAATTCCGCCTCAGATGGCCTTATACGATGCCTCAGAGCTCTCTGAATTTTCTCACAGACCTCAGCCTTGATGAAAGCCTGTCTCCCTGCATGCAAAACATTCAAATGTGCAGAAAAAAATGGAACTAATTGTAGTACCTTCTAGAGCCGGAGGACTGTCGCACAGTACAGAAGGCAATTTGGGATTCCGCCCATAGACCAGTTGATAGGGACTGTATCTTCAAACATCTGAAGCAAGTTCTTTTGCATGAACTGCCCATACCACGGCAGATGCCAACTTTCAGTTTGGCCAATCAGCTAAGATTTTATGCAGCATGTCATCAACCACTGCGTGATTCCTTTTACAGAGCCCACTGCTGAAAGGACTTTCATTGCAGTATTCATAACCATAATGTTCATGTGTTTACACATGTCCCTGAACTCATCATTTGCAAATTCCCCTCCATTATCAATCAGAAACTTAACTGGTGCTCCAAGTCCAGTCCCTATCCAATTCTCCATAATTTTGTCTATAAATCACCAATTTATACTTGCTATTTATTTATTATAGAAAGACTAAATCTAGTTGCTAGGTCTGCAAAATGTAGAATGAAAATATTTTTGTCTTTGACCCCGTCAGGAAAACCCTATATGCCAAATGGGACACATTAATTTCATCAGTTGGAATCTTACATTAAACATTCAATGGAAAAATCCCACCAGTTAACTTTTTAAAAACTAGCAGCCAAGATGGCCACTGCAATTTACATTTGAAATACCAGGAGATTGGACTGGAGACAAAAAAGACAAGAAGTTCAGCCAGGACAATGGCTTGCTCTCAATGATTGAACTAACTCGAATGGCTTTATTAGCTCAGCCGTCAAGGCCATTCCCAGCCATTGACTTTGAAAGAGCCAACCCCCTCCAAGTGTGGATGGACACCCTGGGGTATGTAGCACCTTGAATTTCATTAGAAGATTCCAGAAAAGCTTCATTGGAAACAAAGGGGATTGATAGAACCATGTGACTGCTGACTCATCTCTAAGAAAACTAAAGTTTTGTGACACAGACAGACAGGCAGTAACTGAGGGTACAGCAGTGAAGACAGCAGATGCTCCTGCCCCTGTGTATGTGTATCTCTCTCTCTCTCCCCCCAGAAAATATCAAGGAAAGAACTGGCTGCGACTGGGGGATCCCTCCAAGCCTACAGACTGCTACAGCCAGCAACCAGGGGAAGAGAATCACTCAATTCTGCCTTCAGGAGCCCTGAGCAAAGCAAGCCAACCACAGTGGACTTGTAACAGTGAGGACTTCAAGACTAGAGCTTCAGCTGAGGACAGCTGGACTTACAGACTGTAGTTTAAGTTCCATTCATTCTGGTTGTTAATCCAATCACCAAATCTGTTTCCCTCTGTACCTGTGCATGTGCGTGTGTGAATCTGTAGCGTATTTAACCTCGTTCTTGTTTAAACTCAAGAAAACCTGTCTAATTAATTCTTTACCATCACATTAGAGGAAGGGTAAAACACTCAGGTGATAAGCATAACCACTGTTTTTAAAAAGGAATAAACCCTGTTGCGGTCAAACAAGAGAAGAGGCAAGAGGGTAGCCTGAGACCCCCCCCTCCCCCTTACCTGGCCGTAACAGAAATTTGGGGGCTCTAGTCCAGGATCGTAGCCTAAAGATAAACGGGAAATTGGAAATGGGAAACCAAATTGATTACTATCAAAAATATTTTTAAAAACTTCAATACAGGTTTCCTTGTGGCCTTTACCACTAGAATACTAACATCTCTGTATCCAAGGCCAGTACCTTCCCAAGCCAGGGTGAAGTAACTTGGGCTAAGTTAAAGGCCCTATCAATTGAAGAGTTGAGGAATGTAGCTGGGCAGTTTGAGATTAATTTCCGTGCAAAAGCTAAGAAATCCAAAATCCTAGGACTTGTGACCAACCATTTTTCACTTGAACCTGAAGATTCAGGAACAGGGTTGGAGTCAGAAACAGACAGAGTAATGTTAGCTAAAATACAATTAGAAGAGAGGAAACTCGAATTGGAAGACAGGGAAAAAGATTTTTCCAGAAGGAGTAGGAGGGAAAAGAGCTAAGGCAGCTTTATTAACTAGGGGGCGACACCATAGCACCAGTGGAAGCATGGCTAGAGAGGAAGCTACCTCTAGCTCAGGGCCGTGTGCTGAATTGTAAAAGTTCTCCCAGTTGATTCCCAAGTTCAATGGGAGAGATATGGAAGCACTTTTCGTCACTTTTAAAAAGATTGCAAGACGGTTGAAATGGCTGGCTGTGAGCTGGACCCTGTTATTACAAAGCAAGCGAACAGGAAAAGCCCATGAGGTTTATTCACTATTGTCAGATGAATGTTCATCAAATTATGAGTTTACTAAAAACGCTATCCTCGGGGCATGTGAGCTCATAACAGAAGCATACCGCCAGAAACTCCGAACCCTCTGGAAGCAGCCTAACCAAACTTACCAAGTTTGAAAGAGTTAAGCAGCTTGCTTCTGACCAGTGGCTAAGGACCCTTAAAGTACAGCCCAGATATGAAAACCTCAGAGAAGTGATTCTTCGAGGAATTTTAAAACTCACTTCCCCTTTCTTTTTAAAACCCATGTAAAGGAACAAAAGGTTCAAAGAGCCAGGCAGGCCGCAGTTCTGG
Source organism: Heterodontus francisci (assembly GCF_036365525.1). Lineage (NCBI taxonomy): Eukaryota > Metazoa > Chordata > Chondrichthyes > Heterodontiformes > Heterodontidae > Heterodontus > Heterodontus francisci. The sequence goes on along the minus strand of NC_090377.1, from coordinate 18,706,977 downwards.
CTAATGAATTTATTCTCATACACAAGTCCGTACTCCAAGGGAAACCCTTCCCTAGTCACCCCCACAACCCTGAAAAGGATAAAAGGTGGCAGGGTGATAGAAGCCCGAAAGCCCTGGGCGAGACAGGAAAGCTGGACACAAGGGGCCCTCCAATCAAGGAAGATTGATGAGGGTAGTGCAGTGGATGTAGTCTACGTGGATTTTAGTAAGGCATTTGACAAGGTCTGGCATGGCAGACTGGTCAGTACAATGAAAGTCCATGGGATACAGGGGGAATTTGGCAGGTTGGATCCAAAATTGGCACACTGGCAGGAAACAAAGTGCAGTCGTCGACAGATATTTTTGCAAATGGAAAGCAGTTTCCAGTGGCTTTCCACAGGGCTCAGTTCTGGGACCTTTGCTGTTTGTGGTATATATTATGATTTGAACTTAAATGTGGGAGGCAAGACTGGGAAATTTACTGACGACACAAAAATTGGCCATGTAGTTGATAGTGAAGAGGATAGCCGTAGACTCCAGAATGATATCAATGGTTTGGTTGAGTAGGTGGAAAAGTGGCAAATGGAATTCAAACCAGAGAAGTGTGAGGTAAAGCATTTGGGGAGGGCAAACAAAACGAGGGAATACACAATAAATGAGAGGATATTGAGAGGGGTAGAAGTGAGAGACCTTGGAGTGCATGTCCACAGGTTCCTGAAGGTGGCAGGACAGGTAGGGTGATGAAGAAAGCATATGGAATGCTTACCTTTATTAGCTGAGGTATAGAATACAAAAGCAGGGATGTAATGCTGGAACTGTATAAAATGCTGGTTAGGCCACAGTTGGAGTATTGCATACAGTTCTGGTCAACGCGTTACAGGAAGGACATAATTGCTCTGGAGAGAGTACAAAGGAGATTTACAAGAATGCTGCTAGGGCTTGAAAGTAGCAGCTATGGGGAAAGATTGGATAGGCTAGGGTTGTTTTCCTTGGAACAGAGGAGGCTGAGGGGTGATTTAATTGAGGTGTACAAAATTATGAGGGGCCTAAATAGAGTAGACAGGAAGGACCTGTTACCCCAAGTAGAGAGGTCAGTTACCGGGGGCACAGATTTAAAGGTGATTGGTAGAAGGATTAGAGGTGACATGAGGAAAAACCTTTTCACTAAGAGGGTGATGGGTGTCTGGAATTCACTGCCAGGAACAGTGGTGGAGGCAGAAACCCTCAACTCATTTAAAAGTTACCTCGACATGCACCTGAAGTGCTGTAACCTGCAAGGCTATGCACCAGCTGCTGGAAGGTGGCTAGATTTTTCGGCCGGTGCAAACACGACAGTCTGAAAGGCCTCCTTCTGTGCCCTAACTTTTCGATGGTTCTAGGGCGATGCCTCACCCAATCGAAGTGCCCCAGGGGAGTGCAATGAAAGGTGGACAGATAGCTGCGAGCAGGAATGTCCCAGAGGACATGGAAATTAGCAAAGAGAGCCTCCCCACAGTAAAGAGAAAAGGGAAACAAAAGTGCCCGAAAGTGAACAGCACTTGTATGACTCACCACAAAACTAAAAGTGAGGTCAGGGTGGATCTACCCACTGAAGAGCCCAAGGCCAAAGTTAGTCAAACCCAACAATTTCAATTCAGACTCCAGCAAGAACAAGGACCCAAGGGTTTTAAAACCAATTTATTACCTATTACCCCCGTAGGGAGAAAAATCAAGGTGCTGGAACCTGAATGGTTAAAGCCACATGTCATAAAAACAGCAGCTGTGGGGTTGAAACTTGCACATACAGGAGAACTTGCCTGAAACATTGGAAATTTGCAGACCCGAAGCTTCCCCAATGACCACATGTTTATTGAGAGGCATCTTTCTAGGGTATTGCAAATTGATAAAGAAACTTTAACCCCATTTCACAACACAACCATCCCAGCCAAACTCCAAGAAAAAAAAGGAAATTAAAATCAGCAGTGCTGTTGCAGAGAAATATCAGCTGCAACAATTCTAAGATTAATAGTGACGTTGAGGAGTGAATGAGAATGAATGCGTGTTTTCCTCTTTCTTTTCTACCCCTTTAATGAAATGCTTCCACCGTCTCATTTCATTGTGCATGGTACGGAGGTGTCAGAGAAACCTATATGCCCAATGGGACATATTAATTTCATCAATTGGAATCTTACATTAAACATTCAATGGAAAAATCCTACCAATTAACTTTTAAAAAACTAGCAGCCAAGATGGCCACTGCAAGTTACTTATGAAATACCAGGAGATTGAACTGGAGAGAAAAAAGACAAGAAGCTCAGCCAGGACAATGGCTTTCTATGAGTGATTGAACTAACTAGAATAGCTTTATTAGCATGGCAGTCAAGGCCATTCCCAGCCATTGACTTTGAAAGAGCCAACTCCCTCCAAGTGTGGATGGACACCCTGGGGCATGTAGCACCTTGAATTTCATTAGAAGAATCCAGAAAAACTTCATTGGAAACAAAGGTGATTGATAGAACCATGCGACTGCTGGCTCATCTCAGAGGAAACAAAATTTTTGTGACACAGTCACCAGTCAGGCAGTAACTGAGGGTACAGCAGTGAAGATGGCAGCTGCTCCTGTCTCTGTGTGTCTCTCTCTCCCCAGAAAATATCAAGAAAAGAACTGCCTGCAACTGGGGGTCCCCCTCCAAGCCTACAGACTGCTACAGCCAGTAACCAGGAGAAGAGAATCACTCAATTCTGCCTTCAGGAGCTCTGCGCAAAGCAAGCCAACCACAGTGTACTTGCATCAGCGAGGACTTCAAGACTATAGCTTCAGCTAGGCTTCAGCCGAGGACAGCTGGACTTACAGACTGTATTTTAAATTCCATTTATTCTGGACTGTAATCCAACCATCATATCTGTTTTCCTCTGTAATCTATTTGTGTGTGTGACTCTCGTGTGAATGTGTAGCATATTTTTAGTATTTTAAATCGGGCTAGAGTGTTAAGTGTAATAAACTTATCTCTTTTTTGTTTAAACACAAGAAAACCTGTCTGATTGCAAAGAAACAATCACATTAGAGGAAGGGTAATACACTCACTGAGGTGATAAGCATAACCGCTGTTTTTAAAAAGGAAATAAACCCTGTTGCAGTTTGTGTGACTGAGTCGGGAGGAGTGTACTATTAATTCAGTCCCACTTTTCCACAGGTCACAACATACATTTAAATGTTCCCACTTACCAAAACAGTCAGATACTCTACTTGTCCTCAGAATAAAACAACCAAGCAGGTTTCTTTAATTATTTAAGAAATTATCTGTTTATTATAAGCCACGTCTTAAACAATAATGAAGTAAATATATACACGAATTGAAATATTAAAGCCCCTTATTGTTTTATCCTAGCCCTCACACACACAACTGGTTAACCTAGGAAAAAAAGGATTTTTTGTTTACAGCTGTTACAAAGAAAAAGGAATAACAAATAACTTAGTCTGCAAGGAATATATGGAAGGAAGTCCTTTGTTTTGGCAAGGTCTCCCAAAGGCGAATAGGCAGCTGCCACTAGGAATCTTTCCAGGTGATGTTGATGAACAGTCTGGGTTCTTTTAAAGATTCAAGGTTTCTGCAAACATTTACGATTTCTTCAAATACAGGAAGCAACAGTTCAACTTGATACAGGATTTGCTTTTCAAGAGTAGTGATTCTTCAAAAAGAGATCACAGTTGTCTGGATTATCTTCTGTTCTCCTGGCAGGTCAATAAACAAACTCTAACTGCTTGGTTTGGCAAACCAGGGAGATTTTTTAACAGTTTAAAATGAAACTAACTGTTCAGCAGCAATCCTGTGACAGCCATAAACTGTGGTCTGTCGTTTCCTTATAAACATCTGTCCCTTCAGGTTAGAACACAATCCCCTGCTGGGTTCTTTGCAAACATGCACCTTCCAGTAAAAACATGTTTACTGGTCAACCTTCTGTTGCCCATCCTTTAAAAAAAAACACCGACAAAGTTCAGCAATCTCCAGATGATTCAATGTCCAAAATTCAACTATAATTTCTTAAAACATATTTTACAAAGAAAAACAGATGCACTCATGAAACATGGTCAAAAAAAGAGAAGGGGCAAGAGGGAAGCCAAGAGCCCCCTCTTCACCTGGCCCTAACAGTCCCAAAACTTTAAATTCATGGTAACTACCTCATTAAAGCCACGTGCCAATGAAAGGCTAACATTAGGGTATAATAGTGTCCGCTAATAATTTGTACAGATTTTACACTTTTCACTAATCTCTTCTATTATCCTCGTATACTCTTCATCAATCACATCTGCATCTTTAGCAGGGTTTTTAATCTCTGCCAAAAAGGGTGAGCAAATTGTCTGTAACTTCAATACAATTTGCTTTTTAACTCTGATTTTTAACACCTGATGTCATTAATAATTCTCTAACTAGAAACATCAGGTTTTGTTAAGGGTATACAATAATGCCCTGACGAGGTAAACTGCAAATTCACTGACTTTCTAAAAACAGTTGCCTTATCATGCTGCATATCAAGTCTTATGTACGCCTTTTTAATTGAAAGCTCACTCAACAGTAAAGGTATCTCATTAGAAACTACATCAGTGCCGACAAAATGGCTTAGCCAGCTATTTTACATGGAATTACTACTCTCTTCAGTGACTTCAATGTGTTGTCATCACCAAACCTAAAGCTGGTAGTACTTTTATACTCCTTAACCTTGCATCGATCCTCAGTACTGAGTGAATCCAGATAACATTCTGACCAATCAGCTCCACATACTGTCTACATGCAAGCACTATCCAATACAGCACAGTTGAATGAATCCACAACTAAACCATTCATCACAGGACTAAAACTCCTCGTGACTAGTACAATTTATTCAGATTCGTCAGTATCTTCCTCTTCTGCCTCAGAATTCTCTGCATCATGTGTTATTTCGATTACTCTGCCCCTCTGCTTAGGGCAGATCATTGCGCACTGATACTTTGAGTCACATCTGAAGCACCCATTAACTGTTCCTTGGGCATTTCTGGGATTCAATGATAGCTTTCCAATTCTGTCTTCCATTGTATTAGCCAGACTTGCTAAAGGTGCTTTCATTCTCATTCTACCTGTCTTTAACTCTTCCAGAGTACTTATGGCTGTTTCCAGTACCTGGACCATTTCAAAATATAGTAAACATTGAGTCCTCCATTCTTTGTATCACTGCAGAATTACCCATTTGTTCTACCAGGGCTGCAGGAAACAACTATTTCCCCAGGAATTTCTTCAAGGTAGCAGTCATTTGATCCAAAAGGGAGTCTTTGTCCAAAAACTGAACCCTAGTTAGAACCAGGAGCCTGTCCATATGCAACACCCTGGTATAATCTAGCAATTTAAAAGCTAGCACTGAACTGGGGATCTCCAAATTGAACTTCCTCAAACTTCTATACAATCTGTTAAAGTCCATGATATAATCCTCCATTGAATAACCATCTGTTTTCCAAAATCAATCAAAGTCTGACCATGCCTCATATGCATTCAGTAGGTCATTTTTCTTGTAAATTTCATCCAAGAATTCTAACAGAAGATCCAACCCTTCATCCGTATCCAACTGACGAGCATCCAGTTCACACAACACTTCTGATGTTACTTTTGGTAGGAAGTGACAACACCAAGACCATACCTGGTTTCCTCTTTGGTAGAGATGTAACCCATATCCACAGATCCACGTCATTCTTCCACTGGTCATATGGTTCAGACTCTGAGAACATTGGAGGGTAATCATACCCTGACAATTTACACTTGCTTTCTGCCATATTTTCCACAATAGCTAGTGACGTTTTAGCTTTCTAGTTTAAAAAGAATCCTAGTTTCCAACCTTCAGCTTTAGGCAACCACTCTCTGCTACCATGTTAAACTCCAGAAAGCTTGTTATGGAAGGATAATGCTGGAGCCTATCCTTACTCAGTTTGACATTTATTGTGCAGAGTAAAAGGATTTTAAACATGTAGCCTCTCACTCAAACCCTCCACCAGTCTTAGTAAGTGTCTGCTTATAAGTGCTCAAGTAAGACCCCAATTAACACCCTCCACCTGCATATAATCAAACAATTGATACATAATTAACAGATTAACATTGGGTCTGTGCCTTCAGCTGCCTGACCCCCTAAACTTTGGAATTCCCTCTCCAAATCTCCCCGCCTCTTCACCTCTCTCCTTCTTTAAGATGTTCCTTAAAACTTAACCTCTTTGACCAAGCTTTGGTCACCTTTCCTAATATCTTCTTATGTAATTAGTGTCAAATTGTGATTAATAATTGCTCTTGTGAAGTGCCTTGGAATATTCTACTACGTAAAAGATTTATGTAAATGAATGTTATTGTAATTGTTGTTGTAAATGTAGCTTGCAGTTTGGAAGATGCATGTAATTCTGTGAAAGGAACCAAATAGATTCCATATGTCTCTTTCTTTTACTCTGATGTGCAATGAAGACATGCTAAATGCAAGATATATTTACACACTTAGAGATGTCAGGAAGTCTAGCAATATTAATGGCGCCTGAATCGATTTTAGACTGAGTGACAGGAAGATATTGGCTTTTGAAGGGTCATGTCATTAGTGTAGAGGACAAACACTTTTAGCAAGACATCATTAAAGTACAAACAGAATGAAGGAAGACATAATATGATCCCTTCGGAAAACAGGTCACTGAGATATGCTGGCTCTATAAAAGGCATCAAAATATTATGTCGATTCATATATCGCAGATATGTGATTGCAAAGAACAATGCCGAAGGCCTTATAGATATATTTATTTTTTAAAAGGCCCGAGGCAGCCAGAAATGCTGTTGCCAAGAAACTTATCGAGGGATGAAAAACTGTCAGGGTATCCGTAATGTTAAAATCTGGAAGAAATCCAAACTGAATTGATAGACAATTGAATTGCTTTGAAAATGGGAGACTAAAATTACTGGCTATAAATGATAGGTTAGAGAACAGCATCTTACGGTAATTTGATAGAAGGTGGCTATCAGCAAAGTTATAAACTGTCCTCACATTGCCAACTTTCTTTTTTATTCATTCATGGAATGTGGGATAGGCCGGCAGTTATTATCCATCCCTAATTGCCCTTGCGAAGGTAGTGGTGAGCTGCCTTCTTGAACTGCTGCAGTCCATGTGGTGTAGGTACACCCACAGTGCTGTTAGGAAGGGAGTTCCAGGATTTTGACCCAGCAACAGTGAAGGAACAGCAATATAGTTGCAAGTCAGGATGGTGTGTGGCTTGGACGGGAACTTTCATCTGCTGCCCTTGTCCTTCTAGGTGGTAGAGGTCACAGGTTTGGAAGGTGCTGTCTAAGGAGCCTTGGTGCGTTGCTGCAATGCATCTTGTAGATGGTACACACTGCTGCCACTGTGCGTCGGTGGTGGAGGTAGTGAATGTTTGTAGATGGGGTGCCAATCAAGCGGGCTGCTTTGTCCTAGATGGTGTCGAGTTTCTTGAGTGTTGTTGGAGCTGCACCCATCCAGGCAAGTGGAGAGTATTCCATCACACTCCTGACTTGTGCCTTGTAAATGATGGACAGGCTTTAGGGAGTCAAGAGGTGAGTTACTTGCCACAGGATTCCTAGCCTCTGACCTGCTCTTGTAGTCACGGTATTTATATGACTACTCTAGTTCAGTTTCTGTTCAATGGTAACCCCCAGGATGTTGATAGTGGGGGTTCAGCGATGGTAATGCCATTGAATGTCAAGGGGAGATGATTAGATTCTCTCTTGTTGGAGATGGTCATTGCCTGACATTTGTGTGGCGCGAATGTTACTTACCACTTATCAGCCCAAACATGGATACTGTCCAGGTCTTGCTGCATTTCTACATGGACTACTTCAGTATCTGAGGAGTCACAAATGGTGCTGAACATTGTGTAATCATTAGCGATCATCCCCACTTCTGACCAGGTCATTGAAGGAAGGTCATTGATGAAGCAGCTGAAGATGGTTGGGCCTAGAACAGTAGACTATATGCTATAGAACTAATGCTACTTTACCTTGGGGTGTAGACGCATAGGAATACACATAGAGTAAAGATACAAGAGAGGGAAAAAACTGATAGCCGTGTGTTACGACCCGGTGAAAAAGGGGTCCAGGGTTCCCACTTAGCCTTCACCTGGTCTTACCGTAACAGGGGTAAATTTTAAACGCAACATTTTCTAGCTCCCCCCTAGTGAATCCTTGTTCACTAACTTCCAATTTGCAGGAAAATATACTAGCCAAACAGGTTTTCTTAGGTTTAAAGAAAAAAGGTTGAACTTTATTAAACGTAAACTCTAATTCGGTTGACACCTATGGATATATGACGCGCCCACGCTAGCATGCATACATGAAACGCATATGCAGACAGAGACAGAAAAGAGCAGAACAAATAAAGTGGAAAAATTTGAGGCAATATCTGAAGATGGTTTTGGTTACTGTTCTTCGAGTGCGCTGTAAAGTCCTTGATTGTCGGTAGGTCTTGCTTTTTGTTGGGGCCCAATACTCTTCTTAAACCTTGTTCGATGTAGGAGACTTTGCTCTCTTGAAGTTCATGTGTCCTCAGTGGGTCCAGAGGCTTGTGAGAAAGAGGTGGGAGCAGACAGGAGAGGTCTTCTCACTCTAGGAGCAAACAGTCTATGAGTTCAAACTTTTTGTACAATTCAGAAAAAACCCAGGTTGCCAAGCAGGTTAGTCATGTGACTACCTAGTCTGACCACCTCTGTTTGTGGATTCTCTTTTCTTAGCCGACCCTGGAATGTCTCTTCTTACACACAATATCTGGTGCACAAAGTCCATTATGGGTTAAATTGGAGCAGGGACTAGCCCCTTTGTTCCTCCAAGAACTGTCTGTTAGTCTGTAAATGCTTTTTCCAACCATGACTGATTTGTTTAACAAGTCATTTCCCCGCTCCAGCAACAGTTTAAAAATCAATATTCATATGACAAAATTAATATGCCTCATTCTTGGCAGGTGGGGGTCTAGCATGACATCTCCACTCCCAGTGAAATGAAATACGATTTGAGAAAAGCGCATTTTATTAAAATAGTCAAGACAGAGAATATAAGAGACAGGAAAAAAGTATGTGTCTCGCTCTCTCATTCATTCACATTCATTCATAAACCCTCAAATTTATTACAGCCTGTCTTTTCTTGGTGCCAATGCTGTTTTAACTACCCACTTTTAGGCATCCCAATAAATATATGGTTCTCTGGGGAGGTTTTTCTTCAGTTGGCCCATTTCCATGATTGTCTGGGGTCATTATTCCTGTTGAGGTTGTTAAAGGGGGGAGGGTTAAGTTTAATCAACCCTAAGTTGGAATTTTTTTTTCCTCAGGACAGTCAGTAGTGGGCGGGTCTACCTTGAACTCTCTTTCAGTGCTTTGCTGAGTCATGCAGAGGCTTTTAACTTCAGGGGATGGGTTGTTCCCTTTTTTCTGACTGTGGGGGAGGATTCTTTGCTAATCGCTCTTTTGTCCTCTGGGACACTCCTGCCTGCAGGTATTTGTGCAGAATCTACTGCACTCCCCTGCAGCACTTTGACTAGGTGAGGCATCACCCTCTCAGTTTCTCTGCCCCTTAGGGGTCTTTCTTTCTCTCTGCAGGTACCTGTAAATGCTGTTAACAACTTTGGTGGGGTGCTTCTAGTGTCTGCATTTATATCGTAGGATGTGGGGTCTAACTTTTCACATTTTATGGGGTTTGCTGACCGGACAGTAAGGGTTTTCATCCGGGATTCCTCCCGAACTTCCTTTAACCTGCCCTTATGGTCGCTTTTTCCCCTCCCCTTTCTTACCTTTTGCCAGCCTTGTGCCTGTATGTCCCCGTTTGTTCTTGGAGGGGGTCCCTTACATTTCAACAGCCCTCTGCTGGAGGGTCCTCCTAACACCGGTACAGGACTTAGGGGTGCAGGTTTCACTGTAGGTTGGGGTTTTCCTCAACCTGGCATATGTGGCACCTCCTTCAGTACTCCAGCACCTCTTTGTGGAGTTTTGGCCAGTCAAACTGCTGTCTTATGCGGGCTTTGGTCTTTCATATACCAGCATGTACAGCCACTGTAATCTCGTGGGCCTTTCTTAATATTTCTCTCCAATACTTCTGCGGCACCACTAACTGGTGAACTACTGCCCACATTTGCTCTCCGGTCTGTGAGGAGAACTCCACTTCCTCATCTGTATCTCATTCTTTAAATACTGGCAATCAGGGCCTCCCTCTGCTTCACTTTCAGACTGGGCAGCCTGTGCGAACTCTTTCAATACTAGGTCAGCTCACTGAGTCTCAGCTAGGGAAGACTTATTTAACTCATTCCCTGGGTCTTCTAACTTTCCAAAGAAAGTCTCAGACAGACAGACCTCATGGTCATCTGCCTGCAGTGCCAATTCAGTCTCCTCTGGGGGAACTGGTTTGATCATGGCTTGATTCCTTACACATTCATGTAAACTGCAGGGGACCGTCTCTTGCCACTGCCCTGTCTCTCTGACTTCCTGCGGTCTTTCTTTCACTACTGAGGGGGCTACCACCATCACCCCTACCAGATCATTACCTAGGAACAGATCAATCCCAACCACAGGCAAACTAGGGACAATCCCTACGGTCCCCGGTCCCGAAACTGGGTTGCAGTCCAGTTGCACCCGATGTAAAGGTACAGGCATACACTGCCCTCCAATACCATTCACCACCATTCTGGTGTTCACTGCACTCTGGTGGAAAGGTCAGGCCTTTTCCTAGTAAAAGGGATCTAGTGGCCCCTGTGTCCCTGAGAATTACTATGGGCTTGCATGCCTCCTTCAAGGGGTACAGGGTTACTTTCCCTTCAGACACAAAACCCTGAAAACCTTCAGGAATCCTGTTAATGTTTGCTGCACCTGTAGTAGTAAGCCTCTTGGGTCTCACTCTTACTGCAGTTAAAGCCACAGCTTGTTCTGCTGTGGTTTCCATCAGGGTCCCTTCTTCACTGAGTGGGTGTGCCCTGATTAAGCCTACAGATTTTCCTTTTAGTTTCCAGCGGTCAGCTTTTAGATAACCTGCTTTATTGCAATGGAAGCACACAGGACCCAGGTCTCACTGCTTTTCTTTCTCTCCCAGGACTGCTTGGGCTCCTTTCATCTTCCCACCCTTTGTCCTTTTCGGATTTGTGAGGGTGACAAGGAAAGTTTCTCCCTTGGGAAACTGACTTATAAGTTAAAGCAAACTCATCAGCCAAAACGGCCGCTTGCCGGGCTGTCTGAAGCTGCTGCTCCTCCACATGGGTCTTTATGGAGAGTGGGAGAGAGTGTTTAAATTCCTCTAACAGAATTACTTCCCTGAGATTCTCATAGCTGAGATGTATTTTAAGAGCCCTCAGCCACTGGTCAAAAGCCAGCTGCTTACTTCTTTCAAACTCCAGATAAGTTTGATCAACGTGCTTCTTGAGGGTTCCAAACTTTTGGCGATAGGCTTCGGGTACAATTCATATGCCCCGTTGGTAGCATTTTATGTCAGTTCATAATCAGATGAACTCTCAACTGGCAACAGGGAATAAACCTTATGGGCTTTTCCAGTTAGCTTGCTTTGTAATAAAAGAGGCCAAGTCTCAGCTGGCCAACTTAGCTGCCTTGCCAGTTTCTCAAAGGACACAAAAAAGGCTTCCATGTCTCCCACATTGAATTTTGGGATTAGTTGAGATAGTTTTAACAATTTTGTACCCAGCCCTGAATTATGCTCCTCCATATTGGCCATGCTTTCCCTGGGTTACTCTGTCGCCCCAATTAACTCAAGCTGCTTCAGCTCTCTTTTTTCGCATTATTTCTGGAAGGTTTTCTCTCTCTCTCTCCTGCCTCTCTTTGTCTTCATGTTCCTTCTGGACGGCTCTTTCTTTCCCTCTCTCCTGTCTCTTTCTCTTTCTTTTTCCCTGTTTTCTAATTCAAGTTTCCTCTGTTCCAATTGTATCTTAGCTAACAATACCCTGTGGTATTCTACTTCTCACCTGTTTATGCTTCTTCAGATTCAAGGGAAAAATGGTTGGCCACTAGTCTTAGGAGTTCAGACCTCCTAGCCTTGCCATGTACAGTGATCTTACACTGCTCAGCCATTTTTCTCTGCTCCTCCATAGACAGTGCTTTTAACTTATCCCAAGTTACTTTACCCTGGCTTAGGAGCTACTAGCTTCAGTTGCAGACATGTTCATATTCAAGCACACACAACCACAAGAAAACCTGTATTGGAATCTTGCTCTTTTCTGATTGGAAACAATTTGGCTTCCCACTTCCAATGTCTCTCATTTGGCTGTGGGTAAAATCCAGGATGGAGCCCCCAAATTTCTGTTATGACCAGGTGAGAAAGGGGTCCAGGGTTCCCTCTCAACTTTCCCTGGTCTTACCGTAACAGGGTTTAATTTTAAACATACTGTTTTTTTAGCTCCCCCTTGGTGAATCCTTGTTCACTAACTTCCAATCATAAGGAAAAGAAACCATCCAAACAGGTTTTCTTAGGTTTAAAGAAAAAAGGTTGAACTTCATTAAACTTAAACTCGAATTCGGTTAATGCTGGCAGACAGAGACAGAAAAGAGCAGAACAAATGAAATGCAGGAGTCTGAGGCAATATCTGAAGATGGTTTTGGTTACTGTTCTTCGAGTTCGCTGTAAAGACTTTGATTGTAGGAGGTCTTGCTTTTTATTGGTGCCCAATATTCTTCTTAAACATTGTTCAATGTAGGAGACATGTCTCTCTTGAAGTTCATGTGTCCTCAGTGGGACCAGAGGCTTGTGAGAAAGAGATGGGAGCAGACAGGAGAGGTCTTCTCACTCCAGGAGCAAACAGTCTTTCTGAGTTCAAACTCTTTGTATAATTCAGAAAAAAAACAGGCTGCCAAGCAGTTTAGTCATGTGACTGCCTGGTCTGACCAAGTCTGTTTCTGGATTTCTTGTCTTAGCCGACCCTGGAATGTCTCTTCTTACACACAATACCTGGTGCTCAAAGTTCATTGTGGGTTAAATTGGTATGTTATTACATTAGTATGCAAATGATTTTTCCAGCCATGGCTGATCTGTTTAACAAGTCATTTCCTCATTCCAGCTACAGTTTAAAAATTAATGTTCATATTTCAAAATTAATATGCCTCATTCTTTACCGGTGGGGGTCTAGCATGCCACATGTGAGATTTACTGTTAAAGACATGCTTCTCTGAATGCATTAGATCTCGATGTAGTATTTAAGCCCAGATTTTAAGAGTATCTCCTTTAAAGTCATGGGACATCGTGCCACACAACTTTGCATTGAAGCTGGACTTGTTAGATTTAAGCTGACAGTGTAAAATGTGCACTACTGATTTAGCTGTCTGTGATACATCTCTCCTAATTGTTACTTCTATGAAAGTCAATGGAAATGGATGGACACCCTTTTGTGCTGTATAATTCTGTGTTTGACTCTATGATATATAATGGGCAGCAGAATTTTACACTCTGAGCCAAAGCCAAGAATACGCCCAAAGACCCTAAAGTGAAGTGTGGTGTGATGACCTTGCCCGGGTTCGTATTTGGTCTAGTACCAGATTGGACCATAACTCTGGTTTCTAACTATAACTAGTGCATTTACCTTCACTTACACTTACCTTCCGGGAGAGCAGCGGACCTGCGGGAAGAACACGGAGCGGGGAGCAGTTAAATACAGCCCGAGGATCGCGGCCTACAGGGAAAGCAGTGGACAGGAGTCCAGGTGCGACGGAGTGTGAAAACAAAGTAAACAGTGACACCACAGGAAAGCTGAAAGGTGATTGGATGGTGAGTAACTGCTGTATTAATAACTGGCTGGGTTAGTATACTACTGTTAAGGTGCGTGTGGAAATATGTTGCATGAAGTATTAATAATAAGGAATAAGTGAGTAGCTGGTGAATTTTTTTTGAGTAAGGTTTATTTTATCTAGTGAACTGTATTGTTTTTTCAGTAGGATTTATCAGTACTAGTAAAGTTTTATTAATCATTCTAAGGTGTTGTAGTATTGGTAAGTTTTCTTTAGCAGTAGCAAAGGGTCAACTAATAAATAAAGGAATGGCAGAGGTGCTTCAACCTCAAAAGAGCATCTCCAGTGCTATGTGGGAGCTCCAGGATGCTTCCCGTATCCAGGAAAACCATTTGTGCAGGAAGTGTTGTCAATTGCGGCAGCTTGAGCTCCAGGTTTTGGAACTTGAGTGGCAGCTGGCAACACTGCGGTGCATTTGTGAGGATGAGAGCTACGTGGATAGCACGTTTATAGATGTGGTCACCCCACAGCTTAAGAGTATGCAGGGAGAGAGAGAATGGGTCACCACAAGGCAGTCAAAAAGAATCAGGCAGGTAGTGCAGGGGACCCCTGAGTGCTTCTCACTCTCCAACAGGTATTTAGTTTTGAATACTGAGGAAAGTGATGCTTCACCTGGGGAGTGCAGCTAGAGCCAAGTCCATGGCACCATGGGTGGCTCAGCTGCACAGGAGGGTACAGAGAGGACTGGAAGAGCCAGTGATAGGTGATTCAATAGTCATTAGAACAGACAGGCATTTCTGTGGCCACAGAAGTGATTCTAGGATGGCATGTTGCGTCCCTGGTGGCAGGATCAAGGATGTCACTGAGCAGCTGCAGAGCATCCTGAAGGGGGAGGGTGAACAGCAAGCAGTCGTGGTCCACATCAGAACCAACGACATAGGTAGAAAGAGGGATGTGGTCCTGCAGTCAGAACTTAGGGAGCTAGGTGGGAAATTAGCTAGCAGGACCTCAAAAGTCATCATCTCCAGATTACTCCCAGTCCAAGGTGCAAGTGAGTATAGAAATAGAAGGATAAGAGAGATGAATGCATGGCTGGGAAGATGATGCAGGAGGGAGGGTTTCAGATTCCTGGGACATTGGGACCGGCTCTGGGGGAGATGGAACCTGTACAGGCTTGCACCTGAACAGAGCCGGGATTGAGTTCCTTGCGGGACATTTAGCTAGTGCTGTTGGGGAGGGTTTAAACTAGTTTGGCAGGGGGATAGGAACCTGAGGGTAGACTCAGTTGGGACAAAATCAGAAATGAAAATGGAAGGCAGAAAATTAATGAATGAGTCTGGAAGACAGAGGAAACAAAGGTTAGAAAATTTAAAAAAGTGTTTGGCAGTGCTCAAGGGTTCCTATTTCAATACAAGGAGTATAGTAAATAAAGCAGATGAGCTGAGGGCACAGATAGAAACGTGGCAGTATGATATCATAGCTATTACAGAAATATGGCTTAAGGAGAGACAGGAATGGCAGCTCAACATTCCTGGTTACAGGGTTTTCAGATGTGATAGGGAGGGGGATAAGAGAGGGGGAGTGGCAATTTTGGTCAAGGAAACTATTACAGCTGTGAGGAGGGATGATATGTTGGAAAGTTCATCAAATGAGGCCATATGGATTGAGCTAAGGAACAAAAAAGGGGCACTCACACTGCTGGGAGTTGACTATAGACCCTCAAACAGTCAGAGAGAGATAGAAGAGCAGATATGTAGGCAAATCTCTGAGAAGTGCAAGAATAATAGGGCAGTAATAGTAGAGGATTTTAACTACCTCAATATTAACTGGGGTAGTTTTAGCATGAAAGGAATTGAGGGAGTAGAATTCTTGAGGTGCATTCAGGAGAACTTCTTTGGCCAGTGTGTAGCAAGTCCAACAAGAAGGGTGTAGTTTTAGACTTCGTTTTAGGAAATGAAGATGGGCAGGTGGAAGGAGTGGCAGTGGGAGAGCATTTTGGTGGTAGTGATCATAATTCATTCAGTTTTAACATAATTATGGAAAAGGACAGAGATAGAACAGGAGTTCTCAATTGGGGCAAGACCAATTTTATAAACTGAGGAGTGATTTAGCAACAGTGGACTGGAAATAGCTAATTGAAGGTAAATCAGTATCAGAGCAGTGGGAGGCATTCAAAGGGGAGATCCAAGGAGTTCAGAGTAAATATGTTCCCACAAAGAAAAAGGGTTAGACTGCCAAATCTAGAGCCCCATGAATGTCAAGGAGCTCACAGGGTAAGATAAGGCAGAAAAGGAAAGCTTATGTCTGACACCGAGAACTTAATACTGGAAAAAGCAGAAAGGAGAGTGGAGGGGTGAAATCAAAAAGGAAATTAGGAAAGCAAAGAGAGGGCATGAAAGAATATTGGTAAGCAAAATCAAGGTGAACCCAAAGATGTTTTATCAAGACATTAAGAGTAAGTGGATAACTAAGGGGAGAGTAGGGCCCATAAAAGACCAAAAAGGTAAACTATGTGTAGGGGCGGAAGATGTTGGTCTGGTTCTGAATGAATACTTTGCGTCTGTCTTCTCAAAAGAGGGGGACAATGCAGATATTGTAGTTAAGGAGAAGGAGTCTGAAGTATTGGATGTGATAAACATAGGAATAGAGGAAGTATTAATGGGATTAGCATCCTTGAAAGTTGATAAATTACCAGGGCCGGATGAAATATACCCGAGGCTGTTAAAAGAAGCAAGGGATGAAATAGCAGAAGGTCTGACCATCATTTTCCAGTCCTCAATGGATACAGGTGTGGTTCCAGAGGATTAGAGAACTGCTACATTGTACCTCTGTTTAAAAAGGGAACGAGGAAATAGACCGAATAATTACAGACCAGTCAGTCCAACCTCAGTAGTAGGCAAATTACTGGAATCTATTCTGAGAGACAGGATAAACTGTCACTTAGAAAGGCCCAGGTTAATCACGGACAGTCAGCATGGATTTGTTAAGGGAAGATCTTGTCTGACCAACTTGATCGAATTTCTTGAAGAAGTAACAAGGAAGATAGATGAGGGTAGTGCAGTTGATGTGGTCTACATGGATTTTAGCAAGGCTTTTGACAAAGTCCCACATGGCAGACTGGTTAAAAAAATAAAATCCCATGGGATCCAGGGAAATGCAGCAAGGTGGATTAAAAATGTACATTAATGACTTCGAGTGCACATTAATTATTTAGACATGAATATAGGAGGAACGATCAGAAAGTTCACAGATGACACGAAAATTGGTGATGTCGTAAATAGTGAGGAGGAATGCCTTAGATTACAGGACAATATAGATGGGCTGGTAAAATGGGCAGAGCAGTGGCAAATAGAATTTAATCCAGAGAAGTGTGAGGTGATACATTTTGGGAGGATGAAAAAGGTAAGGGAATATACAATGGATGGTAGGGCCCTAGGAAGTACAGAGGGTCAGAGGGACCTTGGTGTACTTGTCCATAGATCACTGAAGGCAGCAGCACAAGTAGATAAGGTGGTTAGGAAGGCATACGGGATACTAGCCTTTATTAGCCGAGGCATAGAATATAAGAACAGGGAGGTTATGATGGAGCTGTATAAAACGCTAGTTCGGCCACAGCTGGAGTACTGTGTACAGTTCTGATCGCCACACTGTAAGAAGGATGTGATTGCACTGGAGAAGATGCAGAGGAGATTCACCAGGATGTTGCCTGGGCTGGAGAATTTCAGCTATGAAGAGAGACTGGATAGCTAGGATTGTTTTCCTTACAGCAGAGAAGGCTGAGGGGGACCTGATTGAGGTATACAAAATTATAAGGGGCATAGATAGGGTGGATAGGAAGAAACCTGTTCCCTTCGCGGAGGTGTGAATAACCAGGGGACATAGATTTAAGGTCAGGGGCAGGAGGTTTAGAGGGGATTGGAGGAAAAATGTTTTCACCCAGAGGGTGGTTGGAATCTGGAACACACTGCGTGAAGGGGTGGTAGAGGTAGGAACCCTCACAACATTTAAGGAGTATTTAGATGAGCACTTGAAATGCCATAACATACAAGGCTACGGACCAAGTACTGGAAAATGGAATTAGAATAGATTGGCTTGATGGCCGGTGCGGACACGGTGGGCCGAAGGGCCTGTTTCTGTGCTGTATAACTCTATGACTCTAAAATTGGCTCAGTGGTAATTGTTGGCAGGTGTTTTTTATTTAGTATTTTATTTATTTGTATTTAGAGATGCAGCACTGAAACAGGCCCTTTGGCCCACCGAGTCTGTGCTGACCAACAACCACCCATTTATACTAATCCTACATTAATCCCATATTTCTTACCACATCCCCACCTTCCCTCAATTCTTCTACTACCTACCTATACTAGGGGCAATTTACAATGACTAATTTACCGATCAGCATGCAAATCTTTGGCTGTGGGAGGAAACCGGAGCACCCGGCGGAAACCCACGCGGTCAGAGGGAGAACTTGCAAACTGCACACAGGCAGTACCCAGAATTGAACCCAGGTCGCTGGAGCTGTGAGGCTGCGGTGCTAACCTCTGCGCATCTGTGCCGCCCAGTTTTATGACTGAAGGGCTGTTTCCAGTGGCGTTCCACAGGGCTCAGTACTGGGTCCCCTGCTTTTTGTGGTACATATTAATGGTTTGGACGTAAATGTAGGGGCATGATCAAGAAGTTTGCAGATGACACAAAGATTGGCCATGTGGTGGATAGCTGTGGGCTGCGGGAAGATATTGATGGATCTGGGTGTTCTTATGCATGAAACACAACAAGTTAGCATGCAGTAATTAAGAAGGCAAATGGAATTTTGGCCTTTATTACAAGGGGGTTGGAGTTTAAAAATAGGGAAGTCTTGTTACAACTGTATAGGGTGTTCATGAGGCCGCACCTGGAGTACTGTGTACAGCTTTGGTCCCCGTATTTAAGAAAGGATATACTGGCATTGGAGGCAGTTCAAAAGATATTCACTCAGCTGATTCCTGGGATGAAGGGGTTGACTTATCAAGAATGGCTAAACAGGTTAGGCCTTTATTCATTTGAGTTTAGAAGAATGAGGGGTGAAACATATAAGATTCTGAGGGGGCTTGACAGGGAAGATGTTGAGAAGATGTTTCCATTAGTGGGGGAATCTCGAACTAGGGGATATAGTTACAGAATAAGGGGACACTCATTTAAAACTGAGATGCGAAGGAATTTCTTGTCTCAGAGGGTAGTGAATGTCTGGAATTCTCTACCCGAGAGAGTTGTGGAGGTTCGCTCACTGAAAGTATTTAAAGAGGAGGTAAATAGATTTTGGAAATATCGGGGAGTTGAGGGCTATGAGGAGCTGGCACGAAAGAAGAGTTGAGGTCTGGGCAGATCAGCCATGATCTTATTGAATGGCGGGGCAGCCTTGAGAGGCCGAATGTCCTACTCCTGCTCCTATTTCTTCTGTTCTTATGGTCAGATGGGCAGAAAAGTGGCAAATGGAATTCAACCAAGGGGAGGCGGTGGCGTAGTGTTATTATCACTGGATTAGTAACCCAGAGACCCAGGGTATTTCTCTGGGGACATGTGTTCGAATCCCACCACAGCAGAAGATGCAATTTGAATTTAATTAATTAATCTGGAATTAAAAGCTAGTCTAATGATGGCCATGAAACCATTGTCGATTGTTGTAAAAACCCATCTGGTTCACTAATGTCCTTTAGGGAAGGAAATCTGCTGTCCTTACCTGGTCTGGCCTACATGTGACTCCAGACCCACAGCAATGTGGTTAACTCTTACATGCCCTCTGAAATGGCCTAGCAAGCCACTCAGTTGTACATAACCGCTACGAAGTCAATAAAAAGGAATGAAACCGGACGGACCACCTGGCATTGACGTAGGCACCGGAAACGACAACGGCAAACCCAGTCCTGTCGACCCTGCAAAGTCCTCCTTTCTAACATCTGGGGGCTTGTGCCAAAGTTGGGAGAGCTGTCCCACAGACGAGTCAAGCAACAGCCTGACATTGTCATACTCACGGAATCATACCTGACAGACAATGTCCCAGACACTGCAATCACTATCCCTGGGTATGTCCTGTCCCACCGGCAGGACAGACACAGCAGAGGTGGCGGGACAGTGGTCTACAGTAGGGAGAGAGTTGCCCTAGGAGTCCTCAACATCAACTCCTGACCCCATGATGTTTCATGGCATCAGGTCAAACATGGGCAAGGTAACTTCCTACTGATTACCACTTACCGCCCTCCCTCAGCTGATGACTCAGTACTCCTCCATGTTGAACACCACTTGGAGGAAGCACTGAGGGTGGCAAGGGCACAAAATGTACTCTGGGTGGGGGACTTCAATGTCCATCACCAAGAGTAGCTCGGCAGCACCACTACTGACCGAGCTGGCCAAGTACTAAAGGACATAACTGCTAGACTGGGTCTGCGGCAAGTGGTGGGGGAACCGACATGAGGGAAAAACATACTTGACCTTGTCCTCACCAATCTGCCTGCTGCAGATGCATCTGTCCTTGACTGTATTGGTAGGAGTGACCACCGCACAGTCCTTGTGGAGACGAATTCCCGCCATCAAATTGAGGATACCGTCCATCGTGTTGTATGGCACTATCACCGTGCTAAATGGGATAAATTTTGAACAGATCTAGCAATGCAAAACTGGGCATCCACGAGGCGCTGTGGGCCATCAGCAGCAGCAGAATTGGATTCAACCACAATCTGTAACCTCATGGCCCGGCATATCCCCCACTGTACCATGACCATCAAGCTGGGAGACCAACCCTGGTTCAATGAAGAGTGCAGGAGGGCATGCCAGAAACAGCACCAGGCATACCTCAAAATGAGGTGTCAACCTGGTGAAGCTACAACACAGGACGATCTGCGTGCCGAACTGCATAAGCAGCATGCGATAGACAGAGCTAAGCGATCCCATAACCAACGGTTCAGATCTAAGCTCTGCAGTCCTGCCACATCCAGCCGTGAATGATGGTGGACAATTAAACAACTAACTGGAGGAGGTGGCTCCGCAAATATCCCCATCCTCAATGATGGGGGAGCCCAGCACATCAGTGCGAAAGATAAGGCAGAAGCATTTGCAACAATCTTCAGCCAGAAGTGCCAAGTTGATGATCCATATCGGCCCCCTCCTGAAGTTCCCAGCATCACAAATGCCAGTCTTCAGCCAATTCGATTCACTCCGCGTGATATCAAGAAACGACTGAAGGCACTGGATACTGCAAAGGCTATGGGTCCTGACAATATTCTGGCAATGGTACTGAAGACCTGTGCTCCAGAACTTGCCGCACCCCTAGCCAAGCTGTTCCAGTATGGCTACAACACTGGCATCTACCCGGCAATGTGGAAAATTGCCCAGGCCTGTCCTGTACACAAAAAGCAGGACAAGTCCAACCCAGCCAATTACCGCCCCATCAGTCTACTCTCAATCATCAGCAAAGTGATGGAAGGTGTCATCAACAGTGCCATCAAGCAGCACTTGCTTAGCAATAACCTTCTCAGTGATACCCAGTTTGGGTTCTGACAGGGCCACTCAGCACCTGACCTCAATACAGCCTTGGTTCAAACATGGACAAAAGAGTTGAACTCAAGAGGTGAGGTGAGAGTGACTGCCCTTGACATCAAGGCAGCATTTGACCGAGTATGGCATCAAGGAGCCCTAGTAAAACTGGAGTCAATGGGAATCAGGGGGAAAATGCTCTGCTGGTTGGAGTCATACCTAGCGCAAAGGAAGATGGTTGTAGTTGTTGGAGGTCAATCATCTGAGCTGCAGGACATCACTGCAGGAGCTCCTCAGGGTAGTGTCCTAGGCCCAACCATCTTCAGCTGCTTCATCAATGACCTTCCTTCAATCATAAGGTCAAAAGTGCGGATGTTCGCTGATGATTGCACAATGTTCAGCACCATTCGCGAATCCTCAAATACTGAAGCAGTCTGTGTAGAAATGCAGCAAGATCTGGACAATATCCAGGCTTGGGCTGATAAGTGACAAGTAACATTTGGGCCACACAAGTGCCAGGCAATGACCATCTCCAACAAGAGAGAATCTAACCATCTCCCCTTGACATTCAATGGCATTACCATCGCTGAATCCCCCACTATCAACATCCTAGGGACTACCATTGACCAGAAACTGAACTAGCCATATAAATACCGTGGCTACAAGAGCACGTCAGAGGCTAGGAATCCTGAGGCGAGTAACTCACCTCCTGACGCCCCAAAGCCTGTCCACAAGGCACAAGTCAGGAGTGTGATGGAATACTCTTCACTTGCCTGGATGGGTACAGCTCCAACAACACTCAAGAAGCTTGACACCATCCTGAACAAAGCAGCCCACTTGATTGGCACCCCATCCACAAACATTCACTCCCTCCATCACCGACGCACAGTGGCAGCAGTGTGTACCATCTACAAGATGCATTGCAGCAACGCACCAAGGCTCCTTCGACAGCACCTTCCAAACCCGCGACCTCTACCACCTCGAAGGACAAGAGCAACAAATGCATGGGAACATCACCATCTGCAAGTTTCCCTCCAAGTCACACACCATCCTGACTTGGAACTATATCGCCGTTCCTTCACTGTCGCTGGGTCAAAATCCTGGAACTACCTTCTTATTAGCACTGTGGGTGTACCTACCTCATATGGACTGCAGCAGTTCAAGAAGGCAGCTCACCACCACCTTCTCCAGGGCAATTAGGGATGGGCAATAAATGCTGGCATAGCCAGTGACGCCCGCATCCCCTGAATTAAAAAAAAACCTGGAGAGTGTGAAGTGATGCATTTGGGGAGGTCAAACAAGGCAAAGGAGTACACGATTAATGGGAAAATACTGAGAGGTGCAGATGAAGTGAGGGACCTGGGAGCAAATGTCCGCAGATCCCTGAAGATAGCAGGGCAGGTCGATAAGGTGATTAAAAAGACATATGGAATCCTTTTCTTTATTAGCCGAGGTATAGAAGATAAGAGCAGGGAAGTAATGCTGGAACTGTATAACTCATTGGTTAGGCCACAACTTGAGTATTGTGTGCACTTCTGGTCACCCCATTATAGAAAGAATGTAATTGCACTGGAAAGGGTACAGAGGAGATTTACGAGGATGTTGCCAGGACTGGAAAAATGCAGCTATGAGGAAAGATTGGATAGGCTGGGGTTGTTCTCCTTGGAACTGAGAAGGCTGAGGGGAGATCTAATTGAAATGTACAAAATTTTGTAGGGCCTAGATAGTGTGGAGGTGAAGGGTCTATTCACCTTAGCAAAGAGGTCAGTGACTAGGGGGCATAGATTTGAAGTGATTGGTAGAAAAATTAGAGGGGAGATGAGGAAAAACATTTTCACCCAGAGGGTGGTGGGGGTCTGGAACTCACTCTCTAAAAGGGTAGTTGAGGCAGAATACTTCAACTCATTCAAAAGAGCCTGGATATGTACCTCAAGTGCCGTAATCTTCAGGGCTATGGACCAAATGCTGGAAGGTGAGATTAGTGTCATACAGTCATAGAGTTAGACAGCACAGAAGCAGATCCTTTGGTCTGCTGTATCCTCACTGGCCATCAAGCTTATCTATTCTAATCCCATTTTCCAGTACTTGGCCCGTAGCCTTGTATGCTATGGTGTTTCAAGTGCTCATCTAGATACTTCTTAAATATTGTGAGGAATTAGAATAGGTGGATGTTATTTTGGCTGGCATAGACACGATGAGCCAAGAGTTCCCACAAGTAGTGTTTTCCACTGACAGGATGCTGCTGTCAAGCCAAAAAGATGTCCTGCCTATGACACAAATGAGTAATGTGATATATGAATTTCAATGCCAGTGTGATGCTAGGTATATAGACTGTACATTCCAAAGACTGGCGGATCGTATCAAACAACATGTCCCTTCTGCTGTTCACAACGCGCAAGGTACGGGCCCTACCCAACCAGCCCATGCTTGCAAAACTCAAAACACAGTGTCCAACATTCGATGTGATTCTGCAATTGGACAGCATTTGCTAAATAATCCACAGTGTGCTAAGAATTACGCTAAGATTGTCAGTAGGGCTCATAGTGTGGCGCATTTGCGCGTACTGGAAGCTACATATATTAATACACAGTGCCCTGTTCTTTGCAGACAGAAAGAACATGTACACATATTGCGCATGTTTCAGCTGAACAAAATAAGTGACAGCCATTTGCTGGTTCATTCCTCAGGGCAATGCACTGACCAATCAGATTCAAGTTGCCCGGTTTAAATTTTAAACAAAGCTTGGCAGTTAACTGTCAGTCACCGTAAACTGGTGCATTCGCCATGGCAATACCTCTACCTATCAGAGTTCACTTGCCAACCAATCAGCACTCTCTTCTCATGCAGTATAAGTTGTTGTGATCTCTTACATTGGTTATTTTTGCGATTCTCCTGATGAGTGCAAGACGAAAAGCTTCGACAACATGTCTCTATTTTCAGCAAAATTAGAAATACAGTTATATTGTTCTTGAGTTTATATATTGTTACCAAGATTGCACAAAATCCAGTACAGAATAATGGAAGAATAGATTTATTAGGGTTTATAGAAATTTGCAGCTGACAACCTCCACACTGCCAAACAACTGTTTGAGCCTAGTTCCAGCTGTTTCCAAAAACAGAAAGGAAATATCTCTAAATATTTATGCATAGAAGTTAATGTTAAATGATCATCTGTAAATCTGATGGGCCCTTGAAGCTCACAGGTTGGCTGCAAACTTCCTCAGAGGTGCACCTGCTGTATTGACATAATTTCATCCTAAGTGTGAGGTAAACGTGTGAATGGGATTTCTGCCGGATGCCCAACGAAGTTACACCAGAACCGAAGCACCTATGATAAAATTCTCATCAAATTACAGGGTAATGTGTGGGATAGAATCTTTGGCAATAGCAAAATCAAAAAGATCAATTAATTATTTGAAGGTCTGACTACAATGGCACATTCCAATCCATTTTGAGGGAGAGCACAAATGAATATCAGCACCTTTTAGAAAGGGCTAAGATTCATTTTAATATTCTTGCGCTGTCCTACTGGCTCCCATCAATAATAGAGTAAATACCACCACATGATCTCACTTGGGAAAATCACAGAAGTTCAAAACTGAACAACTACTCTCTTCAACAACAACTTGTCTTGTATAGTGCCTTCGACACCAAGGTGCTTCATAGGAGCGTTATCAAACAAAACTTGCCAGTGAGCCACAGAAAGAGATATTAGGGCAGGGTGACCAAAAATTTTGTCCAAGAGGTAGGTTTTAAATGCAGCTTTAAAGGAGGGGAAAAAGGTGGAGAGGTTGAGAGAGGGAGTTTCAGAGCTTCGGACCTCGTCAGCTGAATGCACAGTTGCCAATGCTCAGATACTTGCTTGTATCGCATGATGATCTGGATCTGTGTCTAGTCCAAGAAGCTAACCCAGGAGGGAGTACCCTAGGATGGGAAGGTTAATTACCTTTGTCTTTCACCCTTTGTCGCTACTATTGATTCACAAAACAAAGCCACTGTGCTATCAGAATAAATCCAAGTGAAAACACACCATTTCTATGCAATTAAGTTCAGCTCGAGCATCTTTCAGTTTAATTTTCCACTAAGTGTCTGTTTTTGCGTATCAGGAAAGTATTGTGAACAAGTCCAATACCCAGTGATGTGTTTCCGCATTAGTGGCTGAATGCAGTCTCCAATAAAACTTCATGGTTTGGGAGTTTTCTGTGAGACTGTTTGTGACTATAAAAACAACAATAGAGACAAGCAATTAGATCCTTACAGTAAAGTGAAAGAGATACCAACAATTGCAAAGCAAATTACAGTGGACATTAAGGGAATAGAAGAAAAGATTATTGAGGTATATTTAGACAAGACAAAGTATGGAAGAGTAAGTCAGATCCCTCAAGGATGACGGATATACAGTGGAACGGGAGCTTGAAGGCAAGATAAAAGTTTTCAATTATCATTTCACAACAGTTTGCACGAGAGATGTTGTAAAGCAGCCTATTAAAATGGCAGGGCATGGGTTGAAATCAATAGAAAAGGATAGTAGTCAGACATTAAACTGGCATATCTGAAGGCTTCTACAGCTTTAGGTACTTATGAAACTTGACAGAATAAAAGTGAAGGAAAGGAAAGAGTATGGTTTCAAAAATTTTGTAAAGTGCACTGAATTTATTAGCAGTCCCAAAGGCCCGGAAAATAACTAATAGGATTTCAAATCTTTAAAGAGTCAGAAATATGTTCCTGAGATTTATAGATGCCCAAAATGCAGAAACTACTGACATATATTATAAAGGAATAAATAAAAGGATATCCAGATAGAATTATAAAAATAAATCTAATCCACATGATTATGAAAGCCAAATCACACCTAACAAATATATTGGAATACTATGTGATTTTAACAGTCAACAACAACTTGCATTTATATAACACCTTTTACATAATAAAACATCCAAGATGCTTCACAAGAGTGTTATTACATAGGATTACAAAGGATATACAACACAGAAACAGGCGATTCAGCCCAACCAGTCCATGCCAGCATCGATGCTCCATTTGAGCCTCCTCCTGCCTTTCCTCATTTAACTCTATCAGCACAACCCTCTATTCTCTTTCCCCTTAAATGCTTATCTAGCCTCCCCCTAAATGCATCTATACTATTTGCTTCAACTATTTCCAATGGTAGCGAGTTCCACATTCTCACCACTCTCTGGTTAAGAAGTTTCTTTTGAGTTCTTTATTTTGATTTCTTGATGACTATATTATACTGATGGCCTCTAGTATTACTCTTGTTCATAAATGGAAACATTCTATCTCCGTTTACAAACACAAAAACCCATACATAATTTTAAAGACCTCTGTTAAGTCACTCCTCAACCTTCTCTTTTCAAGAGAAAAGAAACTTAGCCTGTTTATCAACTCCTGATTGTATCCCCCTGCATTTCAGGTATCAGCCTTCTAAATCTTCTTGCACCCCCTCCAGTACCTCAATATCCTTTTTATAATATGCAGGCCAGAACTGTATTCCAGGTTTGGTCTAACCAAAGTTTGATACAAGTTTAGCATAACTTCTTTACATTTCAACTCTAACCTTTTAGAAATAAACTGTAGTGCTTCATTTGCTTTTTTAAAAATTGCCTTTGTCAAGAAAACATGCTATGCAGGATGAGGACTTTTTAATTTGTTTGTTTGAAACCTACATTAAATGTTTAAAAAGGAAAGCTAGGATCCTACATTTAGCTTCTAAAAATCTGACAGCCAAGATGGTCATCACAATTTGTATAGAAATACCTCACATTCCAGGACATCGAATTGGAAATGCATGTCTCACAAGACTCCCATCCAGGACAATGACTTGGATAACTGAGTAGATTATCCAGTATTACCCTCATCAGCAGGACATTCAAAGCCATCTTGAAGCATTCACTATTGGAGACGTACCTCCAGGGGTAAACATTGACACTAAAACCTGAGAGAGATTTAGGTTTTAGACTTTGAACCTCATTAAAAAAATAAGATATTGAGAGAACCATGTGACAGTTTCCCTAGTCTGAGCAAAACCTGGATTTTTGTTACACACAACAGACAAGCTTCAAGTGTTAACCAGGCAGGACCCTAGTAGGGCTGTGTGTCTCTCTCTTGCTCTTTTTCTCCAGATATACTGCAAGGTTTCAAACCTGTCTGCGACTGCAGAACATCCAAGTCTACCATTGCTACAGACAGAGACCCAGGGCGGAAAGCCATCTATATCACTGTCTCCAAGAAAAACCTGAACCAGCTGGGCCAGCTGCAAAGTGTACTTCTACCAGCCAGAGACTTCGGAACCACAAATTCAGCCAGAAGACAACTGAATTATCAGATCCACAGACTATATATTATTTTTACTTGTTCTGGACTCGAATCCAACCCAAACTATTCTTTTTCACTCTGAAACCTATGTGTATGTGTGTGAATATGAAAGTTGGAGTGTAGATTTATTATTTTACTTAGATCGCGCTTAGATTTTAAGGACAATAAACTGATCTCTTTTTTGTTTAAACTCAAGAAAAACTGTCCAATTGGTTCTTTTATGATCATAGCACATAAAGGGTTAAACATTCAATGAATTGGAAGGCACATTCACTGTTTAAAAGAAATAAACCCTGTTGCAGTTAAACAAGGAGAGGGACAAGAGGAGAGCCTTTCGACCCTCCTCACCTGATCGTAACACCTTCTTCACCTGTGTCGCCATTTTTAGTGATTTATGTATTTATAGTCTGAGATCTCTTTGCTCCTCTATTCCATTTAGATTCTTATTTTCTAAGTAATGTGCAACCTCCCTATTTTTCTTGCCAAAATGTAATACCTCACATTTATAATAGGGTGGTGAAAAAGGCATATGACACTTGCCTTTATCAATCGAGGCATAGATTACAAAAGCAGGGAGGTCATGTTGGAGTTGTACAGAACTTTGGTAAAGCCACAGCTGGACTACTGTGTGCAATTCTGGTCACCACATTATAGGAAGGATGTGATTGCATTGGAGGGGGTGAAGAGGCGATTCACCAGGATGTTGCCTGGGATGGAACATTTAAGCTATGAAGAGAGGCTGGATAGGCTTGGGTTGTTTTCACTGGAGCAGAGAAGACTGAGGGGTGACCTGATAAAGCTGTACAAGATTATGAGGGGCATGGACAGGGTGGATAGGAAGCAGCTGTTCCCCTTAGTTGAAGGGTCAGTTACGAGGGGTCACAAGTTTAA
Organism: Heterodontus francisci; assembly: GCF_036365525.1. Lineage (NCBI taxonomy): Eukaryota > Metazoa > Chordata > Chondrichthyes > Heterodontiformes > Heterodontidae > Heterodontus > Heterodontus francisci. The sequence goes on along the minus strand of NC_090377.1, from coordinate 18,678,563 downwards.
GGTGAGGGGTGGGAGGTCTAAGGGGAATTTGAGGAAGAATTTTTTTACCCAGAGGGTGGTGACGGTCTGGAATGCCCTGCCTGGGAGGGTGGTAGAGGCAGGTTGCCTCACATCCTTTAAAAAGTACCTGGATGAGCACTTGGCACGTCATAACATTCAAGGCTATGGGCCAAGTGCTGGCAAATGGAATTAGGTAGACAGGTCAGGTGTCTTTAATGCCTCGGTGCAGACTTGATAGGCCGAAGGGCCTCTTCTGCACTGTATTATTCTGTGATTCTGTGATTTATCTATGTTGAAATTTATTTGCCAATTATTTGGCCATTCTGAAAGTATGATGAAATCTGTCGTGGTAAAGCTTGTGTTTTTTTAGACCCTAACTGAGATGAAATTAGAATAGAAACAGGAACTAGAACTGAAACAGAAACAGAAACCAAGACTGAAACAGAAACTGGAAAATAAACAACTTCAGGTTTCCAGGGAAACTGACATTGGTTAGAATCAAATAAAAGGAGACAGAGTCCTTCCCAGACCAGGCAGATGAGACAGCTCAGGCAGGGGTGGAGTGCTGACAAGCAAAAGAACGTGAAGACTGAATCCAGGAGCTGTTTCTGTTATTTAAAGTAGTCGACTAACCGGACCCCACCATACAGTGCACAGGTTGTCACTGAAGGACTTGGATAAAGGGATAAGACTGATACATCCACACCATCAAGACAGTCGCAACCAGAGCTGAGGAGGTTCTGGAAAAGTGCATCCATCGAGTTCGGATTGAGAGAGAACTGCTGTTGGAAAAAGAACTGCGGATAAATCCTTGAAGAAAGGAGCTGAAAATCTACCTGAGGAACTTCAGAGTTGTGAAGAACTGTGTGAATGTAATTGTTGCCAGATATGCTGGGTGGACGGCCCAGTGAAACCGTGAGACCCATCCCTATTGTATCTGATAGTTAAGAGGTAATTTGTAATATAGATATTGAACATGATCAGCTGTTGCTTCATGTTTAATTTATGTTGGCTTTGGTTTGAGTGTTAAAGTAAAATTTATAAAAATGAAACCTTGTCCATTTGGTTTGGTTTCCTAAATTGGGGTCAATTGGTGGATTTGATTGTTTTCATTTGTTGGTGGTCTCCACGGGGATCATAACACAGGTTTGTTAATATTGTTACTACCGTGGCGGGAACAATGCACTGTCAATTCAGTCCCATCACTCCACAGGTCGCAGCATATCATTAAGCTTTCATATCCAATTGGAAAACAGCCAAATTAAAAACTCTAGTAACCCCCGGAATAAACAGACCAAACCAGGTATCTTCAGACAATAACAAATTAACTATTTATTAAAAACTAAATCTTAAACACTATTAAGATAAACCTATGTCTAAAGACCTTATAATTTCTTATTTCAACCTAACTCCCGCATTCAGGCACATACACTCAAAACTAACAGTTAACCGTTTTTTAAAAGTGGAGTTTTTAAAAATTAGTTGTCTCTGAAGATTAAATAAAATAAGTAAGTCTTTGTAGTCATTGAGGTCTTCTAATGTGGATTTGATGAAAATAGTCCTTCAGAAGATAGGCATTCAACTCTTCGTTTGCAGCAAGCATTAAACAGTTCTTTGAATGATGAGCACAGCAATACAAATGGTTTTTGAAAAAGATGGCTTTTCTTCTTTACTCAGGGAATTAACTTGGCTTGTAGTTAGTTGTAGAATTTTTGCTAGAGGAAATTGACAGCTTTCTTCTCTTTAGTATGCTTACTTGAAAGTTTCTCCAAATTAATTGGTTTCAGCCGGTTCCTGCCAGTTCCACACACAGCCAAGAGGAAACATTACATGCTCTCTCCTGCTGTTGCCCAGGGTAACAAAAATGCAGCTGCTGCACACTGTTTCAGGAATTCCAGAACCTTCTCTCCCTTAAAGGTGCAGGCCCCTTAATCATATAGAATTAACCTAAATTGGCTACCCGCTGCCTGCTGGTGGGCAGCTAATCTGACCACGAGCCAGTCTCTTTCAAACTGGCTTGGGGTCAGGATCATGGGGGAAACTGACATGGAGGCCAGTGGCACCAAATCACATGCCTGCTCACGTCCGATTCAGACCCTGACCTCTTTTAAAAACCCAGCTGCAAAATTATTCAGCCTTGAATATACTCAACGATGGGACATCCAGAACCTCTGGGGTATACAATTTCAATGATTCACAAGCCTTTGAGTAAAAGTTTCTCCTTATCTCAGTCCTAAATGATTCGCCCCTTATGCTGAGGCTGTGCCCTCTCTCCCCCTGTGTTCTAGATCCCCTAGCCAGGGGAAACAACCTCACAGGATCTACCCTGTCAAGCCCCTTCAGAATCTTGTTGGTTTCAATGTGATCACCTCTCATTCTTCTAAACATCAGAGAGTGCAGGCCCAATTTACTCATCCTCTCATCATAGGACAAACCTCTTATCACAGGTGCCAATCTAGTAAACTTTCGCTCTACTGCCACCAAGGGAAGAATATCCTTCCTTAGATATGGAGACCAAAACTGCACACAGTACTCCAGGTACAGTCTCAACAAAGCCCTGTACAATTGTCGGAAGACTTCCTTATTCGTGTACTTCAATCCCCTTGAAATAAAAACCAACATGCCATTTACCTTCCTAAGTGCTTGCTGTGCCTGTATGCTAACTTTTTGTGTTCCTTGTACGAGTACATCCAAGTCTCTGAACGTCAACATTGAAAAGTTTCATGTCTTTTAAAATACAGCTAAAATATATGTTAATTTACAGTAATGGTAGAGCATTAGTAATATTACTGGACCAGTAATCCATAGGCCAGAATCAATAATCCGCAGAACATGGTTTTCTCTGGGTGCTCCGGTTTCCTCCCACAAGCCAAAAGACTTGCAGGTTGATAGGTAAATTGGCCATTATAAATTGTCACTAGTATAGGTAGGTGGTAGGGAAATATAGGGACAGGTGGGGATGTTTGGTAGGAATATGGGATTAGTGTAGGATTAGTATAAATGGGTGGTTGATGTTCGGCATAGACTCGGTGGGCCGAAGGGCCTGTTTCAGTGCTGTATCTCTAATCTAATGAACTCAAATCTTCATGGCAGTTTGGGAATTTGAATTCAGTTTAAAAAAGTGGACAGCAGTTAAAATGACCATGAAGTCGTTGGATGACAGTTATAAAAAAAGATTTACTAATGGACTTTAATGAGAGTAAATGCAATGGCCCAGATTTTGCAGTAGTAATGTCAGCGAAACTGTCAGCATTCATTCTCATTGCTCCTCAGAAGCTGACAACAACTGCTGGAGTCCGCACATGCATATTTCAATGCAGAAATCCAGAAGTTGCTGTCAGCGATTTCATGTGTCCCTAGGACTACATTCATGTAAAAATCACTGAACTGATGAGAACTTGCCCTTTCGTGCTATTAACCTCACTGTAAAAACCCTCGACAAAGTTTCACCTTGTCGAAGGAGGTGTAACTGGGTTTTTATCGGCATACTAAGTTCATATCTCCAACACAGAAGTCCTTGAAGCGGCCAACACCCCCAGCTTATACACACTACTGAGTCAGCGGCGCTTGAGATGGCTTGGCCATGTGAGCCGCATGGAAGATGGCAGGATCCCCAAAGACACATTGTACAGCGAGCTCGCCACTGGTATCAGACCCACCGGCCGTCCATGTCTCCGTTATAAAGACGTCTGCAAACGCGACATGAAATCGTGTGACATTGATCACAAGTCGTGGGAGTCAGTTGCCAGCATTCGCCAGAGCTGGCGGGCAGCCATAAAGACAGGGCTAAATTGTGGCGAGTCGAAGAGACTTAGTAGTTGGCAGGAAAAAAGACAGAGGCGCAAGGGGAGAGCCAACTGTGCAACAGCCCCAACAAACAAATTTCTCTGCAGCACCTGTGGAAGAGCCTGTCACTCCAGAATTGGCCTTTATAGCCACTCCAGGCGCTGCTTCACAAACCACTGACCACCTCCAGGCGCGTATCCATTGTCTCTCGAGATAAGGAGGCCCAAAAGAAAAAGAAAACTAAGTTCATAATTACCACTGAACAGCCCCAGTGACCCTGAAAAACTAATTTTATATTTGTGGATTGTCAAATTGCTCCATTATGATGAAACATTTTGCATATTTTTAGAGTAACATATTTTTAAATGTTTGTTAATGTATTTCAGCTGCTGCCTTGATCCCCTCTGTATGTCCCAATCATTTATTTCACTCTCTGTAAAATTTTAATTAAACGTGAAGGATAATTGGTGGATTTTACTTCCTGGTTTACTATCTATGATTGACTGCTTATCCTGCTTGATTACATCACTGTTGCTAGATGCCTGGAGACCCCCTTGACTTGGCACCAGATTCAAACTGACGTCAGGGAAGGGGGAATCCACACCACAGAGGTTGCTGGATCTTTTTTGGGTACCTTTCCTTGAGGTCACTTTGTTGTTGGACTGTGAAATCCAGGTCATTGTTCTTCCCAGCTTTTCCCTATTTGTGAATCCAGTCCCACAGCAATATGGTTGACACTTAACTGACATCAGAAGCAGCCCAGCAAGCCACTTAGTTGAATCAAACCACTATCAGTGATTCAAGACGGAGGCCCACCACCATCTTCTTAGGGCAACTAGGCATGAGCATTAAATGCCAGCCTTGTTAATGATGCCCAGATCCTGAGAAAGGTTAAAAATAATTTATGAAATATGTAGCAAACTCCTAACTTAAATTATTAATCAAGAGAGAATAGAGCAAAGTTTATTCTTCTTTTGGGCCTCCTTATCTCGAGAGACAATGGATACGCGCCTGGAGGTGGTCAGTGGTTTGTGAAGCAGCGCCTGGAGTGGCTATAAAGGCCAATTCTAGAGTGACAGGCTCTTCCACAGGTGCTGCAGAGAAATTTGTTTGTCGGGGCTGTTGCACAGTTGGCTCTCCCCTTGCGCCTCTGTCTTTTTTCCTGCCAACTACTAAGTCTCTTCGACTCGCCACATTTTAGCCCTGTCTATTAATGTTTATTAATGGTAATATAATACTAATTAATTTGGAATCCACTAAAGGTAGGTTAAGTGAACCGTGTTGCTCGTAATATTGATTAAATTATGCATTTGCAAACTGGATCTTTATAATTGGCAAAAAGTCTTCTATTTAGGTTAGGTATTTTCAGGAGAGAGTTATCATTCAGTCACGTCACTCATTGCCAAGTACACCAAGAGAAAGGTAGCTAGTCCTTATGGAAACCTCTCATATTTAGTTCAGGAATATAAGGGTTGTAGCAGCTCTATTTCATCTTTCTAAATCCAAAAAAAAAACCCTGCATAAATTGCAAGTGATGAAGCCTGAAACATAAGAACCTAAGAAATAGGAGCAGGGGAAAGCCATAAAGCCCCTCAACCCTGCATTGCTATTCAAAACGATAATCACTTAACTATTACATCAACTCCTCTTTCCTGCCCTATCACCATATCCCTTGATTTCCTTAGAGCTCAAGAATCTATTGACTTCCACCTTGAATATACTAAACAATTGAGCATCCACAGCCCTCTAGGTTAGAGAATTCCAAAAGTTCACAACCCACTGAGTGAAGGTTATAAAATACTTCCTGTCTCTGGAACTACCCCATAGTTTATGCAATTACAATGAATGTTGTGACTTTTATGAAAATGGCTGAAAGCAGAGTTACTGAGCACTTACAGAATCAAAAAGTGATTTAGTACAGAAAAAAAGCTATTCTGCTCATTGTGACGAATAACTTTTCCCCTGCCCTTTTCCCATAGCTCTGCAATTTTTTTTTTCTGGGAAAATATTTATCCAATTTCATTTGGAAAGTTACTATTAAATTTGCTTCCACCACCCTTTCAGGCATTCCATATCATAACAACTGACTGTTAAACCAAGGTTGCTACAGCATGTAAAGAAGACTTGCATTTACACTGCACCTATCACATCTCTCAGAAATGCCTCACATGCAATGAATGACTTTGAAGTACAGTGACTGTTGTTATGCATGCAAATGCAGCAGCTATTTTGCACAAAGCAAGATTCTACAAATAGTAATGAGAGGTATAAACAGCTAATGAGTGAGGAAGGAATGTTGGCCAAGTGATTAGGAGACTTTCCTGCTCATCCTTGAATAGTGCCAAAGGATCTTTTATATCCATTTGAATTGACAATTGGACACCACTCTCAATCCTGCATTGGGTTGAGATCATGAATTCCAACTCTTGGTTTGTAGCTAGAAGTCACATATTCTGTCTCGGAGATGGGAGTAATATCAAGAGGAATGAGATAACACAAGCTGGAAATCTCAGACTTGGCTGCAGAGTCCCTTGGTTGAGGGACTCCCCTACTCTGCTTCAATATTGACCATCATGGAGTTTCCAATAGGAGGTCGATGAGCCTCTGGGAGAAATGCCTTAAAACCGTTACTCACCCTCGCCCCAGCCCCGTTCCTCAAGGTTTTCTTATGAAGTTATGGTGGGAGATCTGAAGAACCATGCCGAACACTCATTATTTAAATCACTAAGCACAGCAAGGTTAGTCTGCATTACGCCACCTATGGAAAGTAAAAGCTGATCCTCACAGGAGACACTGACAATCAGGGCATCCAGTGCAGTCAACCAATGATGATGGTAGATCCATTTGGGAAGATGGCTATTTTGCATCTCATCATTGTGTGCGCTTCTGTTACTATATGGACAGGGGGAATGCTAGAATTAACCTCGCTATTGGCCCCCAAAATACTAAAGCCAGATTCAGTTGCTGTGGTGTCATCAGTCACCAGGAGGTATGCCGGAGTGCTCCAGATTGGGCCGCCCTCCAATTTTAACCCTTTTCTCCTCTCCTCATGCACTGCATCACAGCCCCAGCATCTTGCTGTCTTTTGTAAGGTAGTCACCATGATGCACTTTTGAGGGATCTGCCACGTTGTACGTAGAGAACACAAACATAATGTGCGCTCTTGCACTGATTAAACTGTGAGAGTAATAAGCAGCATTGATCTGCTAGCAAATTATTTTCAGTGAAGTAGTTTCCTTGTTCAATTAACCATCTGATTTGCTTTACAAGGTAATGGTGCCCTTGTGAAAAATTAACACATCCATTATAAACACTTTTACAAACAGCTATTACATTGCTCCATTCAATAATGTTAAATTACATTGTGTATTAGCAATGTGTCATTAATGGAATCCAATGTCCAGCTGTAATTAAACACGTTCAATACCAGAATGTTATATCCTACCTTGCTTACAGAATGGTCCATCAAAAGCAGAGCGGCCACAGTCGCAGGAATAGCCGCTATATTTCTCGATGCATCTCCCCCCATTGTGGCACAGGTTGCCGTAACTGCTGCAGTGTCCTGGGCATCCTGGCTTGACCCCTGGGGTCATTTTTGCTCTTTCCTCAAGGTCAAGGGTCACCCCATTTAATTGCAGCGACCGAATGCATCCAAGGAATCCTTTCTGCCCCGAGGCTGTTCCTCCTGAAATTGGAACGAATTACACTTTAAATCCCTTCTTGTGCATTTTGCCACTTTTAAGGGTAAACCCTATTGAAATCACCATAGCTAATCCGAAAAAAATAATGTCAAAAGATAAAATGTGCCAAGTGTGCTTTTATAGAACCATAGAAAAATTACGGCACAGAAGGAGGCCATTCAGCCCATCGTGTCTGTGCCAGCTGAAAAATCGAGACGCCCAATCAAATCCCACCTTCCAGCACCTGGTCTACAGCCTTGCAGGTTACAGCACTCGAGGTGCATGTCCAGGTACCTTTTAAATGAGTTGAGGGTTTCTGCCTCCAACAATGATCCAGGCAGTAAATTCCACCACCCGCTGGTGTCTACAGCATAAATGGGTTTCTTTCTTCTACAAAGCTACTTTTGCTCGAAAAACAGAAATTATCCCCTTTAAAACCCCAGACACATTTGAGAGCATGAGAGTTCACACTACCTGAGAACTTCAAAGTCCTGGGGAGCCTGCAGGACCAGCACACATCAAATTAGGACCAAGCACATGACAGGTTAAAATGGCTTTCTTCTGAATATGCGTTTGTAAAGCTGAATATGGGATTGTAAACCATGTATTGTGTAAGGGAACACAGGGAATGGGCATCTCCACAGATAAAAAGGATGATGAAATGTCTGAAAGTGAGCATTCAGAAATGGTGCTGAGCTAATTAAGGCAATATTATCATGGTAATGGGATAATTAGAAGGGATTAAGACAGACATATTGTATTTTAGCTGTGTACATATATCTTTGTTTAACTACAGTTAATTGGTTATACTATGTATCTTGGTTTATTTGCAATTAATTAGCTATACTGTTACCTGCATGTAAGTTTGCTTTGCTGTGATTTCTGGATAGTCTGCTTGAATTGTTATGATCAAAGGGAAATTGGTATTTAAGTGTGAGCAAATCTTTGTACGAGGGCACTCATACAAGTATCGTGAGCATGGTAATAAAGACCTCACTTTGCATTGTTACAACTATATGTGTGTGTACCCTGGTGTTCAAGGTAATGAGACATATTTTAATGAGATGTATTGATGTGAAAGGTGCAGCAGAAACCATGACTAAAGATGCCAGCTTCTAATTCAGAGAAACAGTATGAGCTGCCTCAGAAAGATTAGGATAGGATTTTGCTTTAATAAATATCACATAGACTTCCTTTTATACTTCCTACTTGATATTCAGTTCCATTTACGACAATAGAGGTGAGCATCGGCCGTTGAGTGTAACGTGCTTTTGGCATTGGTGCTTAAACATCAGGTCCCTCTGGGCGAAGGTTTTCCATGTTTCACTCTCCCAGTTTTAAAGTTTGTTATTGGGAGTCAAGAGCTGTAGGCAGACTGGGCTCTGATGTGAAACAGACAGGAAGAGTGGAGACACGTGGCGGGGCCTGGGATGGTTCAGCGGCTGGGCTCCCCCCATGTTTTACTGAAAATGGGCTTGACAGGGTAGATGCTGAGAGGCTGTTTTCCCTGGCTAGACAGCCTAGAGCTATGGCTCACAGACTCAGGAGAAGGGGTTGGCCATTTATGATGGTGATGAGGAGACATTTCTTTATTCGGAGGGTTGTGCATCTTTAGAGTTATAGAGTCATAGAGTTATACAGCACAAAAACAGGCCCTTCAGCCAATTGTGGCTGTGCCGGCCATCAAGCACCTACCTATTCTAATCCCATTTTCCAGCACTTGGCCCGTAGCCTTGTATGCTATGGCGTTTCAAGTGCTCACCTAAATACTTCTTAAATGTTATGAGAGTTCCTGCCTCTACCACCTCTTCAGGCAGTGCGTTCCAGATTCCAACTACCCTCTGGGTGAAAAAATTTTTCCTCTAAACCTCCTGCACCTTACCTTAAATCTGTGCTCCCTGGTTGTTGACCCCTCTGCTAAGGGAAAAAGTTTCTTCCTATCTAACCTATCAATGCCTCTCATAATTTTGTATACCGCAATCATATCTCCCCTCAGCCTTCTCTGCTCTAAGGAAAACAACCCCAGCCTTTTCAGTCTCTCTTCATAGCTGAAATGCTCCAGCCCAGGCAACATCCTAGTGAATCTCATCTGCACCCTCTCCAGTGCAATCACATCCTTCCTATAATGTGTTGCCCAGAACTGTACACAGTACTCCAGCTGTGGCCTAACTCCCGTTTTATACAGCTCCATCATAACCTCCCTGTTCTTATATTCTATACCTTGGCTAAAAAAGGCAAGTATCCCATTTGCTTTCCTAACCACCTTATCTACCTGTTCTGCTGCTTTCAGTGATCTATAGACATGTATACCAAGGTCCCTCTGTACTTCCTAGGGTCCTACCATCCATTGTATATTCCCTTGCCTTGTTAGTCCTCCCAAAATGCATCATCTCACACTTCTCAGGATTAAATTCCATTTGCCACTGCTCCGCCGATCTTACCAGCCCATCTATATCGTCCTGAAATCTAAGGCTTTCCTCCTCACTATTTACGACACCACCAATTTTCGTGTCATCTGCGAACTTACTGATCATACCTCCTATATTCACGTCTAAATCATTAATGTACACTACAAACAGCAAGGGTCCCAGCACCAATCCCTGTGGTACACCACTGGTCACAGGCTTCCACTCACAAAAACAACCCTTGACCATTACCCTCTGCCTCCTGCCACTAAGCCAATTTTGGATCCAATTTGCCAAATTGCCCTGGATCCCATGGGCTCTTACCTTCTTAACCAATCTCCCATGCAGGACCTTATCAAAAGCCTTACTGAAGTCCATAGAGACTACATCAACTGCTTTACCCTCACTACACATTTCGTCACTGCCTCAAAAAATTCAATCAAGTTAGTCAGACACGATCTCCCCCTGACAAAACCATGCTGACTATCCCTCATTAATCCCTGCCTCTCCAAGTGGAGATTAATCCTGTCTCTCAGAATTTTTTCCAATAGTTTCCCAACCACTGATGTTAGAATCACCGGCCTGTAATTACCTGGTTTATCCCTGCTACCCTTCTTAAATAATGGTACCACATTCGCTGTCCTCCTGTCCTCTGGTACCTCTCCTGTGGCCAGAGAGGATTTGAAAATTTGTGTCAGAGGCCCTGCAATCTCCTCCCTTGCTTCACATAATAGCCTGGGATACATCTCATATGGGCCTGGGGATTTATCCACTTTTAAGCCTGCTAAAACAGCTAATACTTTCTCCCTTTCAATGCTAATATGTTCATGTATATCAAAATACCCCTCCCTGATCTTTACACCTACATCATTCTTCTCCATAGTGAACACAGATGAAAAGTAATCATTTAAAACCTCACCTATGTCCTCCGGCTCCACACACACGTTGCCACTTTGGTCCCTAATGGGCCCTACTCTTTCCCTGGTTATCCTCTTACCCTTAATGTACTTATAAAATACCTTAGGATGTTCCTTTATCTTGCCCGCCAGTGTTTTTTCATCTCCCCTCTTCGCTCTCCTAATTACTTTTTTAAGTACCCCCCTACACTTTCTATACTCGTCTAGTGCCTCCACTGTTTTCAGCTCTGAATCTGCCATAAGCCTCCTTTTTTTCCCTGATCCAATTCTCTATATCCCTTGACATCCAGGGTTCCCTGGATTTGTTAGTCCTACCCTTCACCTTTAACGGGTACATGTTGGCTCTGAACTCTCACTATTTCCTCTTTGAATGACTCCCACTGGTCTGATGTAGACTTTCCTACAAGTTGCTGCTCCCATTCCACTTTGGCCAGATCCTGTTTTATCATCTGAAAATCAGCCTTCCCCCAATTCAGTACCTTTATTTTCGATCCATCTTTGTCTTTTTCCATAACTACCTTAAATCATACAGAGTTATGGTCACTCTCCCCAAAATGTTCCCCACTGACACTTCCAGCACTTGTCTGGCTTCATTCCCTAAGATTAGGTCCTGTATTGCCCCTTCTCTTGTAGGGCTGTCTACGTGCTGGCTCAAAAAGCTCCCTTGTATGCATTTTGAGAATTCCGCCCCTTTTAAGCCTTTTACACTAAGACTATCCCAATTGATATTGGGGAAGTTGAAATCCCCTACTATTATTACCCTATTATTTTACACCTCTCTGAGATTTGCCTGCATATCTGCTCCTCTATCTCTCCCTGACTGTTTGGAGGCCTGTAGTACACTCTCAGCCAAGTGATTGCCCCCTTTTTGTTTTAATTTCTACCCATATGGCCTCATTTGAGGAACCTTCTAAGGTATCATCCCTCCTTACTGCAGTAATTGACTCCTTGATCAACAGTGCAATGCCACTTCCTCTTTTACCCCCTCCCCTGACATGCCTGACGATGCTATACCCTGGAATATCGAGCTGCCAGTCCTGCCCCTCCCTCAACCATGTCTCTGTGATAGCAATAATATCATAATGCCATGTGCTAATCAATGCCCTCAATTCATCTGCCTTACTAGTAAGACTCTTTGCATTAAAATAGATGCATTGCATTTTTCACTTGTACCTTAACAGGTCTATATTTGCTCTGCCTTCCAGACTGACTCATTTTCTCTTCTATATTTGACTGTGCATCACCCCCTACTGTAACTCCACTCTGTATCCCATCCCCCTGCCAATTTAGTTTCACCCCCCACTCCCCACCCCCCTCCCCCCGCAACAGCACTAGCAAACCTCCCAACAAGGATTTTGGTCCCGTTCCGGTTCAGGTGCAACCCGTCCAACTTGTACAGGTCCCACCTTTTCCAGAAACAGACCCAGTGTTCCAGGAAATGAAAGCCCTCCCTTCTGCACCACCTCCTCAGCCACGCATTCATCTGCTCCATCCTCCTATTCCTATACTCACTAGCATGTAGCACTGGGAGTAATCCAGAGATTACAACCTTTGAGGTCCTGCTTTTTAATCTGCTACCTAGCTCCCTAAATTCTTGTTGCGGGACCTCATCCCTCTATCTACCTATGTCATTGGTACCAATGTGTACCACGACCTCCGACTGTTCACCCTCTCCCTTCAGAATGTCCTGCAGCCGGTTTGGAATTTTTTTGATGCTCAGTCGATGAGTATATATGAAATCGCTAGATTTTTGGATAATAAGGGTGTGGATGGGCAAGTGGAGTTGATATAGAAGTTCAGCTGTGATCTTACGGAATGGCGGAGAAGGCTCGAGGGTTCCAACGACCAACTCCTGTTCTTGTTCCTTATGTTCTTAACTTCACAATGTATTTGTGGACCCCATATTTTGGTGGAGGTACGATGATATCGGTTCCTCAAATATTGGGTTATTTACACGATAGAAAATTGTGTATCCACCATCAGCTGCACTCTGGTACTGTAAAAACACTTGTTCACTCATATGAACATCCATACGAACTAGGAGCAGGAGTAGGCTATTCGGCCCCTCAAGCCTGCTCCGCCATTCTATAAGATCATGGCTGATCTGTTTGTGGATTCAACTCCACTTTCCCGCCTAACCCGATACCCTATGAATTACTTATTTGTCAAGAATCTGTCTACCTCTGCCTTAAAAATATTCAATGACCCTGCCTCCACCACTGTCTGGGGAAGAGAGTTCCACCGACTCACAGAGAGAAAACATTTCTCCTCATCTCTGTCTTAAATGGGAGACCCCTTACTTTTAAACTGTGTTCCCTAGTTTTAGTTTCTCCCACAAGGGGAAACATCCTTTCAACATCCACCCTGTCAAGTCCCCTCAGGATCTTATATGTTTCAATAAGATCACCTCTCATCCTTCTCAGCTCCAATGAATACGACTCAACCTGTCCAACCTTTCCTCATAACATAACCCTCTCATCCCAGGAATCAGTCGAGTGAATCTTCTCTGAACTGCTTCCAATGCAATTATACCATTTCTTAAGTAAGGAGACCAAAACTGTTCACAATACTCTAGATGTGGTCTTATCAATGCCCTGTACAACTGTAGCAAAACATTTTTATTTTAGTATTCCATTCCATTTGTAATAAATAACAGCATTGCATTTGCCTTCTTAATCACTTGTTGTACCTGCATACTAACTTATTGTGTTTCATGTACTAGGGCACTCAGATCCCTCTGCATCTCAGAATTCTGCAATTGCCCTCTGTTTAAATAATAATTTGCTTTTCTATTCTTCTGGCCAAAGTGGACAAGTTCACACTTTCCCACATTACACAACATCTGCCAAATCTATGCCTGCTCACTTAACCCATCTACATCCCTTACAGACTCCTTATGTCCTCTTCATAACTCTCCGACCTGTCTTTGTGTCATCAGCAAATGTAGCAACCATACATTCTGTCCCTTCATCCAAGTCATTGACATAGATTGTAAATAGTTGAGGTCCCAGCACTGATCCCTGTGGCACTCTACTAGTTACAACTTGCCAATCTGAAAACGACCCATTTATGCCTACTCTCTGTTTCCAGTTAGCTAACCAATCCTCTATCCATGCTAATATGTTATTCCCATATCATGGGCTCTTATTTTGTTTAGTAACCTTTGATGTGGCACCTTGTCAAATGCCTTCTGGAAATCCAAGTACACCACATCCACAGGTTCCCCTTTTATCCATATTGCTGGTTACTTCCTCAATGACCTCTAATAAATTAGTCAAACATGATTTCCCTTTCACAAAACCATGTTGAGTCTGCCTGATTGCATTGAGATTTTCTAAATGGCCTGCTCTAACCTCCTTAATAATAGATTCCAGCAGTTTCCATACGACAGATGTATAGCTAACTGGCCTGTAGTTTCGTGTTTTCTGTCTTCCTCCTTTCTTGAATAGTGGAGTTACATTTGCTTTTTTCCAATCTATGGGACCTTTCCAGAATCTAGGGAATTTTGGAAAACTAAAACCAATGCATCCACTATCTCAGCAGCCACTTCTTTTAAGTCCCTAGGATGAAATCCATCAGGACCTGGGGACTTGTCAGCTTTTAGTTCTAATAATTTTCTCAGTACCCTTTCCCTGGTGACGGTTTTAAGTTCCTCCCTCCCTTTCAACTCTTGATTCACAATTATTACTGATTCACATTTCAACAAACCACATTATTCTTTCCACTGTGAAGCAATATGAATGGGCTCTCAAAATTATCAGCAATGCTCTGAAAGTTTTATTTCCTTCTTTTAAAGCACGTGAAAGAGTGTTGTTACAAACAGCACTGTGAAGCATTGTGTTATTTTAATAATTGATGCAATATCAAACTCTATGCGTCATCCATCTATATCCATTATACATTTGATTTAGTACATAGGGTGTATGTCATTGAAAACTCATTATAAGTACTACTTATCCTGTAGGTGGGACTGTGATAGCTCCTATTTTATAGTGAAGGATGTCCCCTTGTGATTGCACAATCAGGCCACTGGGCTGCCATAAATTGCTGAAAATGCTTTCTGAAAACTTTGCCATCCACCATTTTTTCTTAGTACCTGATATCTCTAATGTCCAAAATAAAAGTTAACATATGCACCATTTACAATAACATGATTAAATTGGTCTTTTGTGTCTTTTAGCATCTTCATTAATGTTTTGCTTGGAGGCCTCTGCTTCTCCCAAAGATCTGCACTTGGATTTGATCTGTTTGCCAGGGATGTGACAGTATGAACTGACCTTGGGTCAGATCTGAGCAGATGCACAATGCCTAATATCCTAGGATGCACCAATACTCTTCAATTATCTTTACTGACTGCCTATTGTAAGATTACCTGCTCAGAAGTGTATTTCAAAATTGTTTGAGGGGATGAATTTCACTATGTTATTCAGGTAAAGTTTATGTAGCACTTTTGAGACAGTGAGGCTGTTTTATGCAAGTGTGAGAGAGGGAAAAAATGGACTGCTGATGACGTACCAATTGTAGTTTCTCTTATGCTCTGTAAACAGCTTTAAGCTCAGTGAGAGACAGTGTTTTCATCTCTTTGAAATTGTGTTCATTTTTCAAACTGAGGTCAACTTTTAAACAAAAAGCATCACCTGATTGTGGTTTATCATGTCAACAGTTAGAACATAAGAACGTAAGAACATAAGAAGTATGAGCAGGACTAAGCCATTCAGTCCTTCGGGCCAGCTCCATCATTCAATGAGATCATGACTGATCTACTTCAACAGCATTTTCCTGCACTATCCCTGTATCCCTTGATGTTTTTAATATGTAGAAATCTATTGATCTCACTCTTGAACATATTCAACGACTGAGCCTCCACAGGCAGAGAATTCCAAAGATTCACCACCCTCTGAGTGAAGAAATTCCTTTTCATCTCAGCCCTATATCTTATTCTGAGACTGTGTGCCCCGGCTCTGGACTCTCCAGCTGGGGGAAACATACTTCCAGCATCTACCCTGTCGAGCCCTGTAAGAATTTTCTATGTTTGAATGAGATCACCTCTCATTCTTCTAAACTCCACAGAATAAAGGCCCAGTCTGTTTAAACTTTCCTCATTGGACAATCTCTCCATCCCAGGAATTAGTCTGGTGAACCCTCATTGCACTCCCTCTATGGCAAGTATATCTTTCCTTAGGTAAAGAGACCAAAACTGCACAATACTCCAGGTGTGGTCTCACCAAGGCTCTATACAACTGCAGTAATACATCTTAACTCCTGTACTCAAATCCTCTTGTAATGAAGGTCAACACATTGCTTGCTGTACCTGCATGTTAGCTTTCAGTGACTTATGAACATGTAAAATGTAAACATTCTAATTATTAGTTGTCAGATACAAGGACAACTAGAGAGCTGGGTTATCAACTACCATCCCACCCTAAATTCCGCCCCCCTTCTCCCACCGGCCACACCTTCTTCAGCTGCTGTCGCAAATTACGGCGGGTGGAGGGAATTGAGTATGGACTGGTTCCCCAACCCACAGCCTTGTGCCATCTTCAATGTGACAATCATGGGAAGTAGGGTTCCTAGTCGAGGCATCTTTTCCCTGAAAATAGGCTCTCACTCACTTACATAACAAGGTCTCCAACTTCCTTGATCTTAAGGCCGAGCTTCCCCTTTAAATGCCCTGTAGCTAGAGAGTGGTGAGTTTACTTTTCACAGCAGCAATGGGCAGCCATAAAGACAGGGCTAAATTGTGGCGAGTCGAAGAGACTTAGTAGTTGGCAGGAAAAAAGACAGAGGCGCAAGGGGAGAGCCAACTGTGCAACAGCCCCAACAAACAAATTTCTCTGCAGCACCTGTGGAAGAGCCTGTCACTCCAGAATTGGCCTTTATAGCCACTCCAGGCGCTGCTTCACAAACCACTGACCACCTCCAGGCGCGTATCCATTGTCTCCCGAGATAAGGAGGCCCAAAAGAATCCCACCAGGAACACAGCTACATTAAAGTTGACCCATGCTTTTCCACTCTGTTTATTGCTGACAGCACCAAGAATCCATCAATGAGCCAAACCTTATGTCCAGCATCCTGCCCTAGCAACCCTTCCCAATAGTGCCAAATCCCAGGTTTAGTTTCCACTGAGATGCCAGTTCAAACAATCCCTGCTATTGCTGAAAAAGTGCATCTACATATCGGAAATATGCAAGAGGTAGAAGGTTAGGTGTCATTCCATCAAAGAAATGCTTCTCATGGACCCCAACAAAGATGTTTGTGAGAGCTGGGCCTCGAGGGGATCCCATGGCAACACCATCTATTTGGGCATACATGGTGTTGTATCAAACAACATGTTCTTCTGCTGTTCACAACGGGCAAGGTACAGGCTGTACCCAACCTGCCCGTGCTTGCAAAACTCAAAACACAGTGTCCAACATTAGATGTGATTCTGTGATTAGACAACATTTGCTAAATAATCCACAGTGTGCTAAGAATTACGCTAACAACCAATTTAAGATTGTCAGTAGGGCGTGCAGTGTGGTGCATTTGCGCATACTGGAATCTACATATATTAATACACAGGGCCCTGTTCTTTGCAGACAGAAAGAACATGTACACATATTGCGCATGTTTCAGCTAAACAAAATAAGTGACAGCCATTTGCTGGTTCATTCCTCAGGGCAATGCACTGACCAATCAGAGTCAAGCTGCCTGGTTTAAATTTGAACAAAGCTTGGCAGTTAACTGTCAGTCACCATAAACTGGTGCATTCTCCATGACAACACCTCTACCAATCAGAGTTCACTTGCCAACCAATCAGCACTCTCTTCTCATGTAGTATAAGTTGTTATTTTCCCTTACATTGGTTATTCTTGCGATTGTCTTGATGAGTACAAAAGGAAAAGCTTTGACAACATATCTCTATTTTCAGCAATACTCAAGTGGTGTCAAACCCCAGGACATCTATCCCAATTCTGCCAAACACCAGGATTATTTCAGATTGCTACCAAATTCCAGGACTATTCCAGATTGCTATCAATTTTCAGGAGTATTCCAAAGTGTTATCAAAGTTCAGGATCATTCCAAAGTACCACCAAACCCCAGGACCTTTCTCCATTGCTACCAAAATGCAACTAAAGCCCATTGTAATTTTCAAACCTGAAGTACCAGTAACAATCCCAGAAAATATTAACAAAAATTAATTTGATTCAATTGCTGTGAATCAATGGCCCTGATGTTAATTCTTGCAGAAACATCCCTTTTGTCATGAATTCTCTGACTCACCATAAGCAATATCATATACATAGCATGCTATGAAAAAAAGCTTTTGCATGGTACATACTTCTTATTCATAAATTGTAATTCCTGTTGTCATAGTTCTTGGCCACATTTTTCTCTCAACATTCAACATTGAAGATTGCTGTGTGAGCTTCTGTCATTCCATTTTGCTATTAATAGCTGAAATGTAGGAACAGGCCCTGGCCAATAGGTTGTCTTGTGCAGCCTTGGCCTCGTCTTCTGCTCCATTCCCAACAATTCTACCCTTCTTCTTGATACTCACTACTGCACTAACTCAGTGTCTCTCTATGTTGCACTTAAGGATCTCCCAGTGGATTTATTGTTTCTTCTGCTCCCTGCCTTTTGGGCAACTTTGTGACCTTTGACCTTTCTGTTCACGCCACCAACTCAAGAGGTCTCCCACCATCTCCACTCCGGGCGAGTGGAGCCACTGGAGATCAGCTTGAAGAAATGAAACATAAGCCACAAAACAAAACGGCCACAAGTCTCTGATTAACATACTCTATCACAAAATGCTATTTTTAACAACGGCTGTGGGCTAACAGAGCATTAGATAAGCAAGAGATGATGGATTTCTTTCTTGATGCATTGTTCATTTATCTCTGCTGTTTTTATTCTTGGTTTCACCTTAAATATTGTGCCCAATTAGTAGCGTGATATTGTGATGAAACTGGTTTAATTAAGTGCTTATTGAACTTTAGCATTTCACAAAACTAACAGGACAGCAAGAAAGGAAATTGTGATGCAGCTTCAAGAAAGCCACATATAGAAGACACAATCATTTCTACCCTTGACTTATTTTTAGGTTCCCTCGTACAGCTGACATTTTGCCCACTTCCTCTACTGTGAATCATAAAAACAACACAGCACAGAAGGCGGCCATTCAGCCCTTTGTGTCTGTGCCAGCTCTTCGAAAGAGCTATCCACTTAATCCCCACTCCACTACCCTTTCCCCATAGCCCTACAAATCTTTCCCCTTCAAGTAACTTCTTTTTTGAAAGTTCATACTAAATCTGCCTCCACTGCCCTTTCAGTTAGTGCATTCCAGATCACAACAACTCGCTGTGTAAAAAAAGTTCTCATCACTCCTCTGATCCTTTTGCCAATTAGCTTAAATCTGTGTTCTCTGGCTAGTGACCCCCCCTGCCACTGGAAACTGTTTCCCCCTATCTCCTCTCTCAAAACTCTTCATGATTTTGAACACTTCTATTAAATTTCCCCTTTATCTTCTCTGCTCTAAGGAGAACAACCACAGCTTCTCTAGCCTCTCCATACAACTGAAGTCGTACATCCCTGGTACCATTCTAGTAAACCTCCTTTGCCTTGTCTCTGAGGTCTTGACATCCTTCTTAAAGTGTGGTGCCCAGAATTGGACACAAAACTCCAGCTGGATTAACTTCATCACAATGCCAAAGGATGCTGCTTATGTTCTTATGTTGCATAGTTTGTCAGTTGAAAGAATTCCAAATCTGTTGAACAGAAACAATACACCAATACACATTGTTCAGGGTCTTATACAGATGCAAGCCAAGGTAAGGCTTCATGAATGAAGCTATTCCCGGGGAGTGGGGTATCTGTGGTGAGTTTTAGGAGTGTTACAGCAACTTATAACCTCCACCAATACTTTAAGAACTGGTCAAGAACAAAGCCCTACAACTGTAAAGTGGGTTTTGGATATGGTATTCATTCCCTAATATCTTTAAAACAAATCATTCCTGAAATTGATCTGGTCTCGCTCACTGCACTTCATGTATTTGAAAGCTTGGGGCCTTTCATCTTTGTGCTGCCTCAGATCTGAAAGCATTGAAACTGCTTAATCTACCTCTATACAATAAATACCAATGTGGATCACATATGAGCCCAAAATGAGTTCCTGATCTGAAGCAAAATCCTAACAAGTCAAATACAAATAGAATTCAATGATTCTAAGCCACTTTCAACAGGACATTTGAAGTTTAAGACAGGCTTATCTGATTGGCCTTCCATGTCTGTAAGAAATCCAGGAACAGCTCGTGAATCTGCGAAAACTATCTGACTAGGCTCTTGCCCCAAATATCATAGGAGCTTATGTTTCTTGTTCATTCTAGCCATACAAGATTAATGCACTTCCCGGCAACTAATTTAGCTGGATCTTAGTGAAGACAGGAGAAAGCGAGATGCAACGCATCTGATTTATAACATTCACGCTGCATTTAATCCAATCTAAGTGGAAGTCAAGCATGAAACACTCTTATGAAAAGGACAATGACCCTTAATGTCGATACTGATATTCATACAGGCCTCTTGCACAGTCTGGATTAGAATCATTGTGCTGAAATTTGCAGCTAGGCCGCAGGCCCCGACATCAGGACCGGAAGCCGGTGCCACTTCCGTTCAGGTGTTGGGTGGCCAGCCGCACGCGATCTTCGGGTGGACGGTCAATTAACAGTGGGGGAGTTCGGGGGCTGTCCATTCACAGCACATAAGCGGGAAATGAGGTGGTACCAGTTGACACCATGGCAGGTACTGGCACCAGATTGAAAGGGCTGCCAGCCCTGCATCCACGACTGAGTTCCTTGCAGTGGCTACTGAGTGCCTTCCAGAGACTGCTGTCTGCTTTCCAGTGACTGCTGACTGCTTTCCAGAGACTGCTGTCTGCCTTCCAGTGACTGCTGTCTGCTTTCCAGAGACTGCTGTCTGCTTTCCAGAGACTGCTGTCTGCTTTCCAGAGACTGCTGTCTGCCTTCCAGAGACTGCTGTCTGCTTTCCAGAGACTGCTGACTGCTTTCCAGTGACTGCTGTCTGCCTTCCAGAGACTGCTGTCTGCCTTCCAGAGACTGCTGTCTGCTTTCCAGAGACTGCTGTCTGCTTTCCAGTGACTGCTGTCTGCTTTCCTGAGACTGCTGTCTGCTTTCCAGTGACTGCTGTCTGCTTTCCTGAGACTGCTGTCTGCTTTCCAGAGACTGCTGTCTGCTTTCCAGTGACTGCTGTCTGCTTTCCTGAGACTGCTGTCTGCTTTCCAGAGACTGCTGACTGCTTTCCAGAGACTGCTGACTGCTTTCCAGAGACTGCTGACTGCTTTCCAGAGACTGCTGTCTGCTTTCCAGAGACTGCTGTCTGCTTTCCAGTGACTGCTGACTGCTTTTCAGAGACTGCTTTCTGCTTTCCAGTGACTGCTGTCTGCTTTCCAGAGACTGCTGTCTGCTTTCCAGAGACTGCTGACTGCTTTCCAGAGACTGCTGACTGCTTTCCAGTGACTGCTGACTGCCTTCCAGAGACTGCTGTCTGCCTTCCAGAGACTGCTGTCTGCTTTCCAGAGACTGTTGTCTGCTTTCCAGTGACTGCTGTCTACTTTCCTGAGACTGCTGTCTGCTTTCCAGTGACTGCTGTCTGCTTTCCAGAGACTGCTGTCTGCTTTCCAGTGACTGCTGTCTGCTTTCCTGAGACTGCTGTCTGCTTTCCAGTGACTGCTGTCTGTTTTCCAGTGACTGCTGTCTGCTTTCCAGAGACTGCTGACTGCTTTCCAGAGACTGCTGTCTGCTTTCCAGTGACTGCTGTCTGCTTTCCAGTGACTGCTGTCTGCTTTCCAGAGACTGCTGACTGCTTTCCAGAGACTGCTGTCTGTTTTCCAGTGACTGCTGTCTGCTTTCCAGAGACTGCTGTCTGCTTTCCAGTGACTGCTGTCTGCTTTCCAGAGACTGCTGTCTGCTTTCCAGAGACTGCTGTCTACTTTCCAGAGACTGCTGTCTACTTTCCAGAGACTGCTGTCTGCTTTCCAGAGACTGCTGACTGCTTTTCAGAGACTGCTTTCTGCTTTCCAGTGACTGCTGTCTGCCTTCCAGAGACTGCTGTCTGCTTTCCAGAGACTGTTGTCTGCTTTCCAGTGACTGCTGTCTACTTTCCTGAGACTGCTGTCTGCTTTCCAGTGACTGCTGTCTGCTTTCCAGAGACTGCTGTCTGCTTTCCAGTGACTGCTGTCTGCTTTCCTGAGACTGCTGTCTGCTTTCCAGTGACTGCTGTCTGTTTTCCAGTGACTGCTGTCTGCTTTCCAGAGACTGCTGACTGCTTTCCAGAGACTGCTGTCTGCTTTCCAGTGACTGCTGTCTGCTTTCCAGAGACTGCTGACTGCTTTCCAGAGACTGCTGTCTGCCTTCCAGAGACTGCTGTCTGCTTTCCAGTGACTGCTGTCTGCTTTCCAGAGACTGCTGTCTGCTTTCCAGAGACTGCTGTCTACTTTCCAGAGACTGCTGTCTGCTTTCCAGAGACTGCTGACTGCTTTTCAGAGACTGCTTTCTGCTTTCCAGTGACTGCTGTCTGCTTTCCGGAGACTATTGTCTGTTTTTCAGAGACTGCTGTCTGCTTTCCAGAGTCTGCTGACTGCTTTCCAGTGACTGCTGTCTGCTTTCCAGAGACTGCTGTCTGCTTTCCAGTGACTGCTGTCTGCTTTCCAGAGGCTACTGTCTGTTTTTCAGAGACTGCTGTCTGCTTTCCAGAGTCTGCTGACTGCTTTCCAGTGACTGCTGTCTGCTTTCCAGAGACTGCTGTCTGCTTTCCAGAGACTACTGTCTGTTTTTCAGAGACTGCTGACTGCTTAACAGTGACTGCTGTCTGCTTTCCAGAGACTGCTGTCTGCTTTCCAGAGACTACTGTCTGTTTTCCAGAGACTGCTGACTGCTTTCCAGAGACTACTGTCTGTTTTCCAGAGACTGCTGACTGCTTTCCAGAGACTACTGTCTGTTTTCCAGAGACTGCTGTCTGCTTTCCAGAGACTGCTGACTGCTTTCCAGAGACTACTGACTGCTTTCCAGAGACTGCTGACTGCCTGCCTGAAAAGCAGAAAATTGAAAGGGAACCTGCAGTCATAATGGCAGAGCGAAGACCCCAGGTGGCCCCAAGGTTCATCGATGCCTCCCTGCAGACTCTCCTCCATGCTGCAAGGGCAAGGTGGGAGGTCCTCTTCCCCAGGGATGGGAGGAGGAGACTGGCCTGCCTGACCAAGCAAGCCTGGGTGGAGATCGCAGAGGAGGTCAGCAGCTTGAGGTCACCCTAAGAACCTGGATCCAGTGCCGCAAGCGCATCAATGACCTTATTCGTTCTGCCAAGGTGTGTATTCAATTCCACTTTTCTCTTTGGGCCTTGCAAGTAGCGACGCGAGAGGGAATGACCACCGGCAATGGGGTCAGGAAGCAGCATGTGGTGTCAGAGATATGGCTGCATCTCAGTGAGAGATGCCCATCTGTTATTACTGACCCCCACATGGTTCCTTGAGAATAGCAGGAGGCATTTGTGTGCCCCCATCATGGACTGCTCGGCTGCCACCAATATAGACATTGTGCTTGACTCCGTGGGGAAACTAACAGTGTTCATCTTTGTGCTTGCAAGAGAAGAGAGCCCATAACATGAAGAAAAGGCCCAAGAAAGGTAGAAGGGCATCGTATTTGTCCATCCTGACCCCCATGGAGAAGGAGGTCTTGGAGTTGGCACGGCAGCCACTCCATCGCTGATGGCAAAACAGGAGTGTCAACCCAAGAGAGTGAGAGGCCGAGTGCAGGGATGCAAAGGCGCATCTATCACAGGCAAGGCATAGTGTTCATGTGTCCACCACTGGACAAATGGAGCTCCACATTAGGGGTAGTAGGAAGGACATGATGGGAAGCTCATAACCTTTCAATCTATCTGTTCTTTCATGCAGGTCAGCGTCATACCTAATAGCAGAGAGCTGGAGAGACTGGAGGACAGCCAGCCACCTCTGAGGAGGAGGAGGGAGCCTCAGAGAGTGCACCATCACAGCATTTCTCCCGCACACTCCACCAGTGCAAGTACTGTCACATTGGTGGGTATCCAGTCACGCGTACATTCAGGCACACAACCTGGTGAGCACAGCACAGACAAACCCGAGCAGCTGTGACAGCTGAGGCCACTGACACTCAGAGGACTGCGGGTGGCCAGGGCCATGCTGAGCCCCAGACTGATGCCGTGCCTCTGGAGCTGTCAGCAACGTGGCAAATGCTGCAGCTACAGCAACAGGTAAGGGAAAATCTAGCAGAGCTACCTGAGGCTATGTACACCCATGCATGGACAATGGATGAGTCCATCCAAGCCGTGAGTTTTGCCATGTCTCTGGTGTGTGTGTGTGCTTGGCTTCCTCCATGGAGAGAATGGTGACCTTCATGGAGGGCTTCATCCAGCAGACCACTCAATAAAGCTGAAGATGCCGCAGAGCTGTATGGTTCTCAGGTCAGTAGTGAGGTACAAGTGTGCCTTGCAAAGGAGGATGAGGGGTTGCCTTCTGCAGCTGGGAGCTCCTCTCAGGGCACTGATGGTATGGTCAGAAGCTTCTCAGACCCTCTGCCAGCGACACCAGGGCCTCAAGTAGCTGTGATGACAGAGGAGAGTCCTGTATCTGCAGGAGTCCCTCAGGATGCTGGGGCCCTCCAGTTGTCAGGCAGCTAGCTGCCAAGGTCGTCCAGATCCATGTGGCAGCAAGGTCAGCAGCCTATTTCCACCTCAGTCGACACCACATAGGAGCATGCCTAAAAAATTTAAGAGCACCTCGCAGCACTTCGGGTTCACTGGTGAATGTAGATGTTAAGCCTCAAGCTTGCTGTGCTGCATAATAAAGGGTTAATGTATTGCTGCTACATCACCTTCCAATTCGTGTTTCACTTTGGGAATTCATTTACATCCTGGTTCCCTCAAGGGGCTGGAAATGAGTGTTCTTCTGTGTGTGGTCAATGCTTTGGCCTTGCTACAGTGCGATTTGCACCTGGTCACTGGACTATGGAGTGCAAAATGAAGGAGATAGCAGCAGGGCTGCATAGGTACGGCTATATTGATGTGGATGCAACAGGTAGTAAGGGTCAAATGCAACATCTGTGTATTAGCGCGTCCCAAGCCTCCCTTGTGCAAATCTCATTGTGCCTTGCCTGTGGTCCCTGGGATTCTTCATTATGCATCAGCTAGTCTGCCGCCTCCTCCACATCCTCATCATCGGAGGAGGCATCTCAATTTATGAGATCCTCATTTCAATCTCTCCAGCACTAGGTTGTATAGACCACACGATACGCAAGACTCTCGCTGAGGTATATTGAAAAGCTCCACTGCATTGATCAAGGCACCTGAATCATATCTTCAGAAGCCCTATGGCCTGCTTGATGGTCACTCAGGCTGTCCCCTGGCAGGTGTTGCACCTCTCCTCTGCATCCACGTGTGGGTTCCTCACAGGCATAAATAGCCATGTCCTCAGTGGGTAACCCTTGTCTCCCAGTGTCCATCCCTGAAGGTACGTGAGGGGGGGGGGGGGGGGGGCGCCAGAAAATCTAAGAACCTGGGAGTGCCGAAGTATGTAGGCATTGTGGCTGCTTCCCAAGAACCGTGCACACACCCGTAGGCTCTGTCTGCAGTGGGCACATGCCAATTGTACACTGAGCAAGTGGAAACCCTTCCTGTTGATGAAGGCTGCTGGCTGGTCTGTGGGAGCCTTGATGGCCACATGCTTGCAGTCGATCACACCCTGCACCGGGAGGAATCAAATGATGGCCAATAGACCTCTCAGCTTGACTGTCCAAAACCATGCGATAGCAGACATATCCACCGGCCGTCTTGAAAAGGGCATGAGTCACTTCCTTGATGCATTGATGCACTGCAGACTGCACGATCCACACATATTTCCAATAGTTCCCTGGAAAAATCCAGAGGCCTAAATAATCAGCGCCACGGTGACTCCCTTCAGCATCACTGATCTTGGGTGTCCGCCAACGCCCATGGGTCTTAGATCATGCTGCAGCACGGCGCACAGATCAGTCATGGCCTCCTTGGAGAGGCGTTTCCTTTGGAGACACTGCAGGTAGTTGAGCCTCGGATGGTGGAGCCTCTTTGGCACACAGGACATAATCACGTGCCCCACTGTGCCCTTCGCCGGCATCCGCACCACGATAGCAGGCCCTCCTTTTGACCTTGAGGTTGCTGATGCCCCGCTGCCAATCTCTGTACCTCCTTCCCGTTTTGCTCAATGAAGCCTGGTTGGCCTCTTTCCATGTGCAAGGCCTTCTATCCAAACGGGCCACCCCACCCCCACCTTCCCTCACAAGTTTGGACTGGATCTTAAGCACCCACCACTAGGAGCAGTGGCAGGTGAAAAAAATGGCTGCCCGCACGCACAAGCCGCGTGATGCCATGCCTCAGCAATCTTCCTTGTGACTGTCCATGTTAATAACCTGGTCGAGCTGCACCCCCCTCCCCCCCACAATTACGTGGAGGGGCCTGGCTCTTTGACATCAGCAATGGTGTCAGCTGCCTGTGCACAGGCGCTGGCGCCATTTGTAAAGGGCAGCCGGTTAATTTAAATTTTTAAAAGTTATAGCACCCCCCACTTTACTGATCATAAATCTTCTGCCCTTTTCCCACCCCCCAATAGCAATAAAATTTAGTATTTGTCCTTTCTCCCACTGCAAAACACTTACCTTTCAAACATGACCTTTCCCCTCTAAATTGAACAAACTGCACAGGTCATTCCCTCCTACCATCCCCGACACTAATGATGTAAATTTGACCCCGTTTACCCACCCCTCCGCACTAAAAATCTTAAGCTCGCCCCTTCTCCACCACGGCGGCGCCTGTTTTTCCCAAACAGGAAAGTGAAGGCGCGTGAGTGCCAGCCGCTGCTCAGAAGATCGCGGCACAACCGTAAATCTATTCACTTAATTAATTTACATATGGTAAACAGGATCCCATCACCCAGCAGCCGGGGGAGGCGCGGGGGGTGGGGGGGGTGCTGCCAAGGAGCCTGGCTCTCCCGGGGTCGGACTCCGTGGCGGGCTTCTGCCGGAACAATCTTTCGTCACTTCCCCCTGCCATGGAGCCCAACGTTGAGAGCCCTGTAAAATTCAGCCAGTTTCTTTCAATCAAATGCCATTGTTCCAATGACAGTATATCCTGCAGTGCTGGCACCTATTCCCCGCACTCCTGCCTTCTTTTGCCAATGCCCATACTGCCCCACCCTTCCTCTCACACTGCACTGGCTCTCTCAATGGCTACTGGAGCGAGTGAGCACTGAGCTCCCACTTGCTTGCCACATCCTTTAACTCAGCAAGGCTCTGAATCCCCTTGCACCAGTAATAAAGTTCAAAATGCACCATAAAATTGTAGTCAACTGGCCAGTTAAATGACTTAATTACCTTCCCATTGTGTCGATGTGCGAAGCCTTCCCTCCATGTTGGTGGCCATCGGTAAAATGTGTTCCGATGTCTTCCATCCTAATTTTATGATACGTGCCACCCCCAATTCAAAGTGGCCCCATAAAATTCTGACCGTGGAATCATACAGCAGAGAAAGGCCATTTGGCCCATCATGCCTGTGCTGGCTCTTTGAAAGAGCTATCTAATTAGTCCTACTCCCCTACTTTTTCCCTTTAGCTCTGCAAATTGCTCTTTTTCAAATGCAATCCAACTTTCTTTGTAAGTTTTTTATTGAATTTGCTTCCATTATCCTTTCAGGCAGTGCATTTCAGATCATGGCAATTTACTGGGTAAAAACATTTCTCCTCATCTTCCCTCTGATTCTTTTGCCAATTACCTTAAAAAGGTTTGCCAGCCTGCTGTATTAATGGCTGGAGGACAGAAATCTTCTGTGATTGTACCTGGGATGGTGAATCATAGAATGAAAGTAACTTACAGCACAGAAGGTGGCCGTTCGGCAGATAATGCCAGTGCACAAGAATGGGGCATACAGATTCAGAAGGCATAAAGCAACCTTCAAAAGGCATGGCTCACCCTCGAGTACAAAAATAGAAACTCAGTTTGCTGAGATATTAAACTGAAGCCACATCTCTCTGCTCAGCTGGATGCAAAAGACCCTATGCATCTACATTATGAAGGGCCATGTCCTGGCATTCCTCTCCACAGAACCCTTTCCCCACCTCCCCCCCCAACCAGATTAGCTTCATTCATGAAGCCCTACCTTGGCTTGCATCTGTATAAGACCCTGAACAATGTGAACAATAATTGTATAGTTCCTGTGAAACAGAGTTGAAATTCTTTCAATTGACAAATTATGGCAACATAAGAATATAAACAGAATCCTTTAGCATTGTGATGATGTTAATCCAGCTGGAGTTTTGTGTCCAATTCTGGGCACCACACTTTAAGAAGGATGTGAAGACCTCAGAGACAAGGCAAAGGAGGTTTACTAGAATGGTACCAGGGATGCGGGACTTCAATTACATGGAAAGGCTAGAGAAGCTGGAGTTGTTCTCCTTAGAGCAGGGAAGGTAAAGGGGCGATTTAATAGAAGTGTTCAAAATCATGAATAGTTTTCAGACAGGAGATAAGGGAAACTGTTTCCGGTGGCAGAAGCGTTGGTAGCCAGAGAACACAGACTTAAGTTAATTGGCAAAAGGACCAGAGGCATGATGAGGAGAATTTTTTTACATAGTGAGTTGTTGTGATCTGGAATGCATTGCCTCAAATAACAGATAAAATTGCCAAGTTTGGCTGGATGTACTCCTGGAGGAATACCTCCCTGATCCAACCACCCTTCCCCTCATGCTACCAGCATTGGTCATCCAATAAGCCCACCCTCACAGCACCAGTTGCAAAGCAAACAGTCTCCTCGTTACCCGATTGAATTATTCATGACTCTTAGTTTGACAGCCTCCTTTCCCCATCTTCAGTATTTTTATAACTAATAAGTGAAAGTCTTCAAAGAATTTTTTTTATTGCCCCAATGATTTTTCTAACTGGTTGCTTGCAGAAGTGTCCTGTAGATTAACCTTCAAATCCTGGAGACTCCAGGTTAATCTTGAAGGGTTGGCAATCCTACCCACAGCAAAAAATCTGGTCATTCATTGGGTTGTTGTTTGTGGGACCTTCCATATTTGCCTACATAACAAATGTGACGGTACTGTATTATGAAGTGTCATATAAACTCACCGACGATGAATTAATCACCTTTAGGAATTTCCGGCAATTGCCCTCATCTGTGAGCATTTGCAACAATCTTCAGCCAGAAGTGCCAAGTTGATGATCCATCTCGGCCTCCTAATGAAGTCCCCAGCAACACAGATGCCAGACTTCAGCCAATTCGATTCACTCCGCGTGATATCAAGAAACGACTGAAGGCACTGGATACTGCAAAGGCTATGGGCCCTGACAATATTCCAGCAATAGTACTGAGGACCTGTGCTCCAGAACTTGCCGTGCCCCTAGCCAAGTTGTTCCAGTACAGCTGCAACACTGGCATCTACCCTGCAATGTGGAAAATTGTCCAGGTATGTCCTGCACACAAAAAGCAGGACAAGTCCAACCCGGCCAATTACCGCCCCATCAGCCTACTCTCTATCATCAGTAAAGTGATGGAAGGTGTCATCAACAGTGCCATCAAGCGGCACTTGCTTAGCAATAACCTGCTCAGTGACGCTCAGTTTGGGTTCCGCCGGGGACACTCAACTCCTGACCTCATTACAGCCTTGGTTCAAACATGGACAAAAGAGCTGAACTCAAGAGGTGAGGTGAGAGTGACTGCCCTTGACATCAAGGCAGCATTTGACCAAGTATGGCATCAAGGAGCCCTAGCAAAACTGGAGTCAATGGGAATCAGGGGGAAAACCCTCCACTGGCTGGAGTCATACCTAGCGCAAAGGAAGATGGTTGTGGTTGTTGGAGGTCAATCATCTGAGCTCCAGGGCATCACTGCAGGAGTTCCTCAGGGTAGTGTCCTAGGCCCAACCATCTTCAGCTGCTTCATCAATGACCTTCCTTCAATCATAAGGTCAGAAGTGGGGATGTTTGCTGATGATTGCACAATGTTCAGCACCATTCGTAACTCCTCAGATACTGAAGCAGTCCGTGTAGAAATGCAGCAAGACCTGGACAATATCCAGGCTTGGGCTGATAAGTGGCAAGTAACATTCGCGCCACACAAGTGCCAGGCAATGACCATCTCCAACAAGAGAGAACCTAACCATCTCCCCTTGACACTCAACGGCATTACCATCGCTGAATCCCCCACTATCAACATCCTAGGGGCTACCATTGACCAGAAACTGAACTGGAGTAGCCATATAAATACCATGGCTACAAGAGCAGGTCAGAGGCTAGGAATCCTAAGGCGAGTAACTCACCTCCTGACTCCCCAAAGCCTGTCCACCATCGACAAGGCACAAGTCAGGAGAGTGATGGAATACTCTCCACTTGCCTGGATGGGTGCAGCTCCAACAACACTCAAGAAGCTCGACACCATCCAGGACAAAGCAGCCCACTTGATTGGCACCCCATCTACAAACATTCACTCCCTCCACCACCGACGCACAGTGGCAGCAGTGTGTACCATCTACAAGATGCACTGCAGCAATGCACCAAGGCTCCTTAGACAGCACTTTCCAAACCCGCGACCTCTACCAACTAGAAGGACAAGGGCAGCAAATACATGGGAACACCACCACCTGCAAATTCCCCTCCAAGTCACACACCATCCTGAATTGGAAATATATTGCCCTTCCTTCACTGTCGCCGGGTCAAAATCCTGGAACTCCTTTCCTAACAGCACTGTGGGTGTACCTACCCCAAATGGACTGCAGCAGTTCAAGAAGGCTGCTCACCACCACCTTCTCAAGGGCAATTAGGGATGGGCAATAAATGCTGGCCTGGCCAGTGGTGCCTACATCCCATGAATGAATTTTAAAAAAGTCTCTAAAAATTAAACTGGTTCTTTTTGGCGTAAGGACACTAGTAGACATGTTTTAAAAGCTTTGAATGTTCTTATTTTTATTGATTAATAAACTATCTACTGTGCGCCAAGGTAACTAGCAACTGGTTCTGTATAGTTTATAGAAATCATTTTCAGCAATTTAAAATCAGTTTACTCATAGGTGGTGAATTGACACTGTATTAGAAATACTAATGTTTTGTGATAAATCCATTTTCAGCTGTATTAATCAAACTTTATCAAGTTAATACTCTTAAATATATCAAAAAACATGCCTTAAAACAAAAACATTTTTTAAAACAGTGCCCAATTGCATTGCTTCATGGCAGATTTTGCATTCAGCAATTAGCAAATTGAGCAGAAACTCGGGAACAAAAATTCTCAAAACAGGGTGCAGTTTTGACCAGATCACCGATTGTGCCTAAGCCCAAAACCCAACAAACAAGAGATTGGCACCAAATTAACATAAATATCAGGTTTACACAGAGTTCCTTATGCTCTCAAATACCCTCCCTAAACCTCTCCGCCTCTGTACTTCTCTTTCTTCCTTTAAGATGCTACTTGAAACCTACCTCTTTGACCAAGCTTTTGGCCATCTGCCCCAAGATCACCTTCTATTGTTTTGTGTCTAATTTTGCTTTATGCCTTGAGATGTTAAATAACGTTAAAAGTGCTATATAAATATAAATTGCTGTTGTCGTCGAACCATTTCAATTGATCAATTGACAAAATATGGAACAGGCATTCACAAAAACTCTTGCACAATTCAGAAATTATGAACAGTGTACATTCATTTATCTGTTCCCGAGCACTTCTCCCTTTTGTTGACTGCCTGAATCCAGTTCTGATTCTCCTGTAGGAAAGACTGAGCTGGCACTTCTGCAATCTCGCTTTATGCACAAAATAAATCAGATTCTGTTTTGACAAGGAGCCCCTAGCAGAAATTCTGCTTCATGTGTACTCCTACACAGTCACTGAATGGCAAGATTGTCCACCGTGAGCCACTGAAATCAAATGCAGTTCTTCAGTAATGATTCCTTTAAAAGCCTTACATACAGAGGGTAAGTCAATCATCCTAATGTGAATCCTGTGGGTACGTTCCACATTCCACCATAGTTACACTGGCAACGAGGTAATATATTCAAAATATGCAGGGGTTATATTCTCTTTTATGAAGAAACATGTCAAAGATACAACGGAGCCGAAACAAGTTAACTTGGGGTAAATTCACTAATCCTACATTCTCAGTGGGAAGCTGCACTTAAGGGAGCTTGGGTTGGAGATTTAGCACTGGACTGTTGAATCCCTAACTCTGGCCTTCAAGCAGCAAATACGCAAATTTACCCTTAAATATAAGACCTCTAGTATCGGATTAGTACTTCAAAAGAGATTTCTATATTTTAATTGATATTTTTAATTAACCTTACATCAGGGTGAGCCTAACCTCACTAGTATGGTTCCTTCAACAAGGGCTAAATCATTTATTAATTGAAGGCATTTCACTTTCGATTAGTTTTCATATTTAAGCTGCTTTTATACTGGTGTCAGTAATGTCCGAGTGCAGTCCTGTCAGGAGTTGAAGCTCTCATATGGCTGATAGTACTCTTAACGGACACCCAAAAAACAGATTATCTGGTTATTGTCACATTGCTGTTTATGGGAACTTGCTGTGCACAAATTGACTGCCCCGTTTCCTATATTGCAAAAGTGACTACACTTCAAAATGTAGTTAATTAGCTGTAGGCACTTTGGGACATTCTGAGATCATGAAAGATGCTGTATAAATGCAAGACTTTTGTTTACTGATGGATTTCCCAATGCTGGCTGACCATATTCATTAATCAGCGATCAGGAGCTAGGTGGGACAGGAGAAATGGGGAGTAAACACTTTCAGTCCACTACTCTTTAAGCTAGTGGCTCACTGAGCAGTTCTGAAGTCCACATGGTCAGAAAACATAGCTAACTCAGACCACAGTCAGCTTGCACCCAATAGCCAGCTGTGTCATGCATTGTAATGCTACAAAGGTGATCTCAGTTGACGCTCAGGTATATATTTTCAGCACGTGTATGTTGCAAACATTGAGGCAGAAAGCTGTATTGGGCAGTAATGCAAAACGAGTGCATCACTCTGGCTGCCTCTCACACCTCGGTGGAAGTGAATATTGGGGGAGGCTGTACAATGGGCAGTTGATTTGATATCGCCAGTTTTCCGCTATTCCCAAAGACAAATTTCTACCCTATTCTTTTTTTTCGTTGGCACTGGTATGCTCAACTGAAGTTTGTAAAGGAATTTATTATAAGGAGCTGACATCATACTAACTGGGGAGAGGTTCTTTATTTTTTAATTACCTCTAGTTAAGTGTCTGGCCTCCACTTGACCTTAAACCGCAGACAGCAGCACGAGTAAAATTGAGTGCTAACTACCCAGGGAATCACAGGCTCACAGCGATATGTCTCACTTCACTCCATGCTGCAACATTTTGAAGCTCCCATGAGTATGGAGCTTAAACAAGGCACAGTTTGGGATTGTGGCCCCCTCCATAAAAGAAAGCTGAAGCCACACGTTGCATTCCTGCTCTCAGCCAAACCAGTTTGTCTTTTTCGCTGCGCTTGTACCACCCCTTTGCACCAAATCTGGTAGTTTATAGCAGGGCAAAACAGCTGGTACAGTCACAATGGGCCAAATGGCCTTCTTCTGTGCATAAGATTCTATGATTCTATGAAAAAACATCAGTAACATGAACATTTTTGGGGTGCCTAATCCAGTTTTTCTTTAAATTGTTTGAGTAAACATAAGGCTTAAACTTATATTGAATTTTATCATGTGAAAATGATATTGAAGTCAACATCTGCTCTGTGTTTAGAAAACTCCCATTTCTACTTTCAATTCTGTAATTATAAGACACAAAGATGAATTGAAAAGCTCTTGACAACAGTCCATAAAAATATTAAAGCAAATCTTTATCTGTAAATTCTGATTGAAACACAGAAGGAAATTCTATTACATTTTCTCATCATGACACAATTGTACTTGCATTATGGTACAAATGATTTTTGCCTGTGCAATAAAAGTTGATGCTTATGCAACAGTCAATCCATACTATTGATAGATAGCATACAGCACTCAGTGCAATGAATGTGTAGCACCATTTTGATGGCATTCCTCTGTAATGCCTCAGACTGCAGCCGTAGTGGCAGCAAAGGAAACAAATTAGCGAGGTTTGTCCGGTGCTCCTCTCAATGGGCTGGATTTTGTGGAGGAGGCAAGGCTCCCAGCGTCAGGTCAAAACGGCGGCGAGAACCCTGCCTCGGCCTTTTGTGCCACCCCCACCGCCCCCAGAGTGATCGCCCACTGTTTCCAGTGTCCTATACTGGGGTCCCATGACCCTTTAAAGATAGGGAATCCCGCCTCCAAGAGCTGCCGGCCAATCACAGGGCTGGAGCGCAGCAGTATTGGCAGTGCCACCGGGAGCAGCGGCCACTGTCGGTACTGCAGAGGCCTTGGACCCAAGCCCAGCGCTGGAACCCCGCACCGCAGGTAAGTGAAGCAGTGTCAGTGGGGCCGGCGAGAAGAGTTGGGGGGTGGTCATAAAGCCCAGGGGAGTGGTGTGCTGGGAATTGCATTGTTTCCTTGCAGGGGCCCTCCATGGGCCACAGATTGGCCACAGTAGAGGGTCACCCTCCAAAAGCCTGCAGGAAGGGCACCTCATTTTACAAGTCACCCTCCCGGTTTAGTGGCGACCCCCGCCTGCCGCTGGTTAGATGCCAGCAGCAGCATGAAGATGCCCTTAAGAGGCTTTTAACAGGCCACTTAAGGGCCTCAATTGGCCTTTGAGCGGGATGGCCGTCGTTGGCCTATTCCGCCCCCCGGCAAGATCACTTGGCAACGGGGCAGCGATGGGCCCTCCGTCCCCACCACTCGTCGTGATTCTATGGGCCCTCCTCCCCACCTCTGACCTCACCTCAGTGGTGCCCATTAAATCCAGCCCAATGTTAATCCAATTGATTCCATTAAGTCTGCTTTTCTGCAGATCAGAGGCCAACAGTTTAAGAAAATAGGATGGATGCTAGAATACATTTTAGGAAACAGCTTGGAACAAGCATGTAGTTAATAACTTTCAGGTGGCACAACATTCAGCTAGAATAATATTTGGGTGATGCTGATACTGGAGTGAGTTTCAAGCGATGCGACAGTAAACCTGTTTAATCATATTATGTGATGATACTGATAAGAGGACCATTTAGAGTCAGAGAGTTATACAGCACAGAAATAGGTCCTTCGACCCAACGCATCTGTGCTGACCATCAAGCACCCATCCAATCTAATCCCATTTCCCGCACTTGGCCTGTAGCCTTGTATGCTATGGTGTTTCAAGTGCTCATCTAAAAAATTCTTACATGTTGTGAGGGTTCCTGCCTCTACCACCTCTTCAGGCAGTGTGTTCCAGATTCCAACCACCCTCTGGGTGAAAATTTTTTTCCTCAACTCAACTCCCCTCTAATGTTAAATCTATGCTCCCGCGGGAAGGCGGTGGTATTATCACTGGACTAGTAACCCAGAGACCCAGGGTATTTCTCTGGGGACATGGGTTCGAATCCCACCACAGCAGAAGGTGGAATTTGAATTTAATTAATAAATCTGGAATTAAAAGCTAGTCTAATGATGGCCATGAAACCATTGTCGATTGTTGTAAAATCCCATCTGGTTCACTAATATCCTTTCGGGAAGGAAATCTGCTGTCCTTACCTGGTCTGGCCCAGCAAGCCACTCAGTTGTAGCTAACCGCTACAAAGTTAATAAAAAGGAATGAAACCAGACGGACCACCCGGCATCGACCTAGGCACCGGAAACGACAACGGCAAACCCAGTCCTGTCGACCCTGCAAAGTCCTCCTTACTAACATCTGGGGGCTTGTGCCAAAGTTGGGAGAGCTGTTCCACAGACTAGTCAAGCAACAGCCTGACGTAGTCATACTCACGGAATCATACCTTACAGACAATGTCCCAGACGCTGCCATCACCATCCCTGGGTATGTCCTGTCCCACCAGCAGGACAGACCCAGCAGAGGTGGTGGCACAGTCGTATACAGTAGGGAGGGAGTTGCCTTGGGAGTCCTCAACATCGACTCCGGACCCCATGAAATCTCATGGTATCAGCTGATTACCACCTACCGCCCTGCCTCAGCTGATGACTCAGTACTCCACCATGTTGAACACCACTTGGAGGAAGCACTGAGTGTGGCAAGGGCACAAAATGTACTCTGGGTGGGGGACATGGTCCATCACCAAGAGTGGCTCGGTAGCACCACTACTGACCGAGCGGGCCGAGTCCTAAAGGACATAGCTGCTGGACTGGGTCAGCGGCAGGTGGTGGGGGAACCAACACGAGAGAAATACATACTTGACCTCATCCTCACCAATCTGCCTGCTGCAGATGCTTCTGTCCATGACTATATTGGTAGGAGTGACCACCTCACAGTCCTTGTGGAGACAAAGTCCCGCCTTCACATTGAGGATACCGTCCATCATGTTGTGTGGCACTATCACCGTGCGAAATGGGATAGATTTTGAACAGATCTAGCAATGCAAAACTGGGCATCCATGAGGCGCTGTGGGCCATCAGCAGCAGCAGAATTGTACTCAACCACAATCTGTAACCTCATGGCCCGGCATATCCCCCACTCTGCCATTATCATCAAGCCAGGAGACCAACCCTGGATCAATGAAGAGTGCAGGAGGGCATGCCAGAAGCAGCACCAGGCATACCTCAAAATGAGGTGTCAACCTGGTGAAGCTATAACACAGGACGATCTGCGTGCCAAACTGCGTAAGAAGCATGCGATAGACAGAGCTAAGCGATCCCATAACCAACGGATCACATCGAAGCTCTGCAGTCCTGCCACATCCAGCCGTGAATGGTGGTGGACAATTAAACAACTAACTGGAGGAGGTGGCTCCACAAATATCCCCATCCTCAATGATCGGGAAGCCCAGCACATCAGTGCGAAAGATAAGGCTGAAGCATTTGCAACAATCTTCAGCCAGAAGTGCCAAGTTGATGATCCATCTCGGCCTCCTCCTGAAGTCCCCAGCATCACAGATGCCAGACTTCAGCCAATTCAATTCACTCCGCGTGATATCAAGAAATGACTGAAGGCACTGGATACTGCAAAAGCTTTGGGCCCTGACAATATTCCGGCAATAGTACTGAAGACCTGTGCTCCAGAACTTGCCGCGCCCCTGGCCAAGCTGTTCCAGTACAGCTACAACACTGGCATCTACCCTGCAATGTGGAAAATTGCCCAGGTATGTCCTGTACACAAAAAGCAGGACAAATCCAACCCGGCCAATTACCGCCCCATCAGCCTACTCTCTATCATCAGTAAAGTGATGGAAGGTGTCATCAACATTGCCGTCAAGCGGCACTTGCTTAGCAATAACCTGCTCAGTGACGCTCAGTGTGGGTTCCGCCAGGGCCACTCAGCTCCTGACCTCATTACAGCCTTGGTTCAAACATGGACAAAAAGGCTGAACTCAAGAGGTGAGGTGAGAGTGACTGCCTTTGACATCAAGGCAGCATTTGACCGAGTATGGCATCAAAGAGCCCTAGCAAAACTGAGGTCAATGGGAATCAGGGGGAAAACCCTCCACTGGCTGGAGTCATACCTAGCACAAAGGAAGATGGTTGTGGTTGTTGGAGGTCAATCATCTGAGCTCCAGGACATCACTTCAGGAGTTCCTCAGGGTACTGTCCGAGGCCCAACCATCTTCAGCTGCTTCATCAATGACCTTCCTTCAATCATTAGGTCAGAAGTGGGGATGTTCGCTGATGATTGCACAATGTTCAGCACCATTCGCAACTCCTCAAATACTGAAGCAGTCCGTGTAGAAATGCAGCAAGACCTGGACAATATCCAGGCTTGGGCTGATAAGTGGCAAGTAACATTCGCGCCACACAAGTGCCAGGCAATGACCATCTCCAACAAGAGAGAATATAACCATCTCCACTTGACATTCAACAGCATTACCATCGCTGAATCCCCCACTATCAACATCCTAGGGGTTACCATTGACCAGAAACTGAACTGGAGTAGCCATATAAATACCGTGGCTACAAGAGCAGGTCAGAGGCTAGGAATCCTGAGGCGAGTAACTCACCTCCTGACTCCCCAAAGCATGTCCATCATCTACAAGGCACAAGTCAGGAGTGTGATGGAATACTCTCCACTTGCCTGGACGGGTGCAGCTCCAACAACACTCAAGAAGCTCGACACCATCCAGGACAAAGCAGCCCGCTTGATTGGCACCCCATCTGCAAACATTCACTCTCTCCACCACCGACGCACAGTGGCAGCAGTGTGTACCATCTACAAAATGCACTGCAGCACTGCACCAAGACTCCTTAGACAGCACCTTCCAAATCCGCGACCTCTACCAACTAGAAGGACAAGGGCAGCAAATACATGGGAACACCACCACCTGCAAGTTCCCCTCCAAGTCACACACCATCCTGACATGGAACTATATTGCCGTTCCTTCACTGTCGCTGGGTCAAAATCCTGGAACTCCCTTCCTAACAGCACTGTGGGTATTCCTACATGGAATGCAGCGGTTCAAGAAGGCTGCTCACCATCACCTTCTCAAGGGCAATTAGGAATGGGCAATAAATGCTGGCCTGGCCAGCGTTGCCCACATCCCATGAATGAATAAAAAAAAAATGACTGAACCCTTCGTTAAGGGAAAATGTTTCTTCCTATCTATCCTATCAATGCCCCTCATACGTATGTATACCTCAATCAGGTCCCCCTTCAGCCTTCTCTGCTCTAAGGAAAGCAACCCTAGCCTATCTATGCTCCAGCCCAGGCAAAATCCTGCTGAATCTCCTCTGCATCCTCTCCAGTGCAATCACATCCTTCTTATAACATGGTGCCCAGAACTGTAAACAGTACCGCAGCAGTGGCCTAACTAGCATCTTATACAGCTCCATCATAACCTCCCTGCTCTTATATTCTCTGCCTCGGCTAATAAAAGCAAGGATCCCTTATGCCTTCCTAACCACCTTATCTACCTGTGCTGCTGCCTTCAGTGATCTATGGACAAGTACACCAAGGTCCCTCTGACCCTCTGTACTTCCTAGGGTGCTACCATCCATTGTATATTCCCTTGTCTTGTTCGTCCTCCCAAAATGCATCATCTCACACTTCTCAGGATTAAATTTCATCTGCCACTGCTCCGCCCACCTTACCAGCCCATCTGCAAACTTACTGATCATACCTCGTATATTCACGTCTAAATCATTAATGTACACTACAAACAGCAAGGGTCCCAGCATCGATCCCTGTGGTACACCACTGGTCACAGGCCTCCATTCGCAAAAACAACCCTCAACCATCACCCTCTGGCTCCTGCCACTAAGCCAATTTTGGATCCAATTTGCCAAATTGTCCTGGATCCCATGGGCTCTTACCTTCTTAACCAATCTCCCATGTCGGACTTTATTAGAAGCCTTACTGAAGTCCATGTAGGCAACATCAAATGCTTTACCCTAATCTGCACATCGAGTCACTTCCTCGAAAAATTCAATCAAGTTTGTGTGACACGATCTCCCCCCAGCAAAGCCAAACTGACTATCCCTGATTAATCCCTGCTTCTCCAAGTGGAGATTAATGCTGTCTCTCAGAATTTTTTCCAATAGTTTCCCAACCACTGACGATCGACTCACTGGCCTATAATTACCTGGTTTATCCCTGCTACCTTTCTTGAATAATGTTACCACATTCGCTGTCCTCCAGTCCTCTGGTACCTCTCCTGTGGCCAGAGAGGATTTGAAAATTTGTGAGTATTTAAGCCTCTATCTCCTCCCTTGCTTCACATAGCAGCCTGGGATATATCTCATATGGGCCTGGGGATTTATCCACCTTAAGCCCACAAAAACAGCTAATACCTCCTCCCTTTCAATGTTAATTTGTTCAAGTATATCACAATCCCCCTCCCTGATCTCTACACCTACATCGTTCCTCTCCATAGTGAACACAGATGAAAAGTAATAATTTAAAACATCACCTATGTCCTCCAGCTCCACACACAGATTGCCACTTTGGTCCTTAATGGTCCCTACTCTTTCTTGGTTATCCTCTTGCCCTTAATATACTTATAAAGCGCCTTGGGA
Organism: Heterodontus francisci; assembly: GCF_036365525.1. Lineage (NCBI taxonomy): Eukaryota > Metazoa > Chordata > Chondrichthyes > Heterodontiformes > Heterodontidae > Heterodontus > Heterodontus francisci. Next base: position 18,638,647 of record NC_090377.1, on the reverse strand, counting down.
TTTTCCTTTATCTTGCCTGACAGTGTTTTATTATGCCCCCTCTTCACTCTCCTAATTACTTTTTATAAGTACCCCCCTGAATCTGCTATCAGCCTCCTTTTTTTTCCTTATTCAATCCTCTATATCCCTTGACATCCAGGGTTCCCTGGACTTGTAGGTCCCACTCTTCACCTTTACGGGAACATGTTGGACCTGAACTCTCACTATTTCAATTCTGAATGACTCCCACTGGTCTGATGTAAACTTTCCTGCAAGAAGTTTCTCCCAGTCCACTTTGGCCAGATCCTGTTTTATCAGATTGAAATCTGCCTTCCCCCAATTCAGTACTTTTTTTCCCGGTCCCTCTTTGTCCTTTTCCATAACTACCTTAAATCTTACAGAGTTATTATGGTCACTATCCCCAAAATGCTCCCCCACTGACATTTCTACCACTTTTTCTGGCTTCATTCCCTAGGATTAGGTCCAGTACCGCCCCTTCACTTGCAGGACTCTCTACGTGCCGGCTCAAAAAGCTCTCCTGAACGCATTTTAAGAATTCCGCCCCCTTCAAGCCTTTTGCATTAATACTATCCTTTCTAATATTGGGGAAGTTGAAATCTCCTACTATTATTGCCCTATTATTTTTGCACCTCTCAGAGATTTGCCTACATATCTGCTCCTCTATCTCTCCTCTGACTGTTTGGAGGCCTGTAGTACACTCCCAGCAAAGTGATTGCCCCCTTTTTGTTTTTAAGTTCTACCCATATGGCCTCATTTGAGGAACCTTCTAAGATATCATCCCTTCTTACTGCAGTAATTGACTCCTTGATCAACAGTGTAATGCCACCTCCTCTTTTACCTCCTCCCCTGTCATGCCTGAAGATTCTATACCCTGGGATATTGAGCTGCCAGTCCTGCCCTTCCCTCAACCATGTGATAGCAATAATATCATATTCCCATGTGTTAATCAATGCCCTCAATTCATCTGCCTTACTAGTACGACTTCTTGCGTTAAAATAGATACAATCCAGCCTTGCATTATTCGCTTGTGCCTTAACAGGTCTATATTTGCTCTGCCTTCCAGACTGACTTAGTTTCTCTTCTATATTTGATTGTATATCACCCCCTATTGTACCTCCACTCTACATCCCATCTCCCTGCCAAATTAGTTTAAACCCCCCCCCCAACAGCACTAGCAAACCTCCCAACAAGGGATGTTGGTCTCGTTCCAGTTCAGGTGCAACCCGTCCAACTTGTACCGATCCCAACTTTGCCAGAAACAGACCCATTGATCCAGGAAACGAAAGCCCTCCCTCCTGCACCATCTCTTCAGTCATGCATTCATCTGCTCTATCCTCCTGTTCCTATACTCACTAGCACATGGCACTGGGAGAAACCCAGAGATTACAACCTTTGAGGTCCTGCTTTTTAATCTACTACCTAGCTCCCTAAATTCTTGTTGCAGGACCTCATCCCTCTTTCTACCTATGTCATTGGTACCAATGTGGATCACTACTGTGCACCCTTACCCTCCAGAATACATTGTAGCCGCTCGGTGATATCCATGACCCTTGCACCAGGGAGGCAACATACCATCCTGGAATCACGTCTGCGACCACAGAAACACCTATCTGTTCCTCTAACCATAGAATCCCCTACCACTATTGCTGTCTTGTCCCTTTTTCTCCATCCCAGCACAGCTGAGTCACCCATGATGTTCCAGTCATAACTCTCCAGAGGAACCCTCTTTCCCATCGGTACTCAGAACTGAATACTGGTTAGAAAGTGGGATGTCCTCTGGGAACTCCTGCATTACTTGCCCTGACTTCTTTGTCCATCCAGCAGCCACTCACTCTCCCCCCGACTGTGCTCGCCTCGGCACCGGGTTGACCACCTCCTGAAATGTGTCATCCACATAGTCCTTCACCTCGCGGATGCACCGCAGTGACTCCAGCCGCCAATCGAGCTCCGAAACCTGAAACTCAAACTTCTGTAACCGGAGACACTTTCTGCAGACATGTTCACCCATGTCACATGGCATGTCTCCGACTTCCCACATTGCACAGGAGGCACATTCCACTTGGCCGAGCTGCCCTGCCATTACTTAACTTTACAATGAAATTTTGCTAGTGTAATAACTTACCAGCTATTTACAATCAGCTTTATCTCCTCTACCTTTGAGGCTGAGAAGGCAGAAAAGAAAGAGACCAAAAAGCACCTTCCACCGCCCCCAGCCAGTGAAAATGCCCACACTCTACTTACAGCCTCACTCTGTGCAAACAGCACTAGTACAGCTCGTAATTACTAATAATTTACAGGTAGCTAGGGCTTTATTTTAAAAGGAACCTTTATTTTACTCTGGTCTATCTCAGCTGTCTACAGGCAATAACAGCTGGCACCCACTGACCAATCAACCCACAGAATTTCAGTGATGCCACTATTAGTTTTTTTTCCCACTTATCAAAACAGAGCACACAGCAACAGTCAGAGAGCCCGCCACTGCCCCGGACGTCAGGTTAGTGAGGGGCCTCGAGCCCCCGCTCTTTATTTTATAGGTCTGCTCCAGTCCAGACTCCTTCCAGGTCGGCCGCTGCCTGCCACCGCCCCGGACTTCAGGTTAGTGTTTGATCACAGCAAGGGTATTAAAGGCTGGTGGTTCGGATTATGAACTTTAAACCATCAAATATCGAGTTTGCATATTAAGTAGGTTTGCATGTGATGCAAAATGAACAATGCAAAAAAGATGTGAGGAGGAGGCACAGAACCTGGAGCATTCTCAAGGGCAATTACGGATGGGCAATAAATGCTGCCCTAGCCAGCGATGCCACATCCATAAACAAATAAAGAAACAGGGGGGTTTGCACAACATGGGAAAGAGAATATGAACTATACAAACGAGAGAACTCATTGCAAAAGAAACAATGACAGGCTTGCATTTATATAATGCTATTCATCACCTCATGACATCCCAAAGTGCTTTATAGCCAATGAAGTACTTTCCGAAGTGTAGTCACTGTTGCAATCTAAAAAACATGACAGCCAATCTGCACAGCAAGTTCCCACAAACAGCAATTTGATAATGACCAGATAATCTGCTTTGTGATGTTGATAGAGGGATAAATATTGGCCAGGATACTGAGGATAACTCCTCGACTCCACTTCAAAATAGTTCCATGGGATCTTTTAAGCCCACCTGAGAGAGCAGAGGAGGCCACTGTTTAACATCTAATCCAAAATACAGCAGCTCCAACAATGTAGTGCTCCCTCAGTACTTCATTGGAGTATCAGCCTAGAGTTTTGTGCTCAGGACTCGAATGGGGCTTGAACCCACAACTTCTGATTCAGAGGCAAGAGTGCTACCCACTCAGATACTGGTAGAGAAGCAAAGGAAGGACAGCAGGAAGAAGCAGGGTTACATCTCCACCCAGTCAAACCGGTGATACTGCTTTGCTGTTGTTAAAGCAATTGTATTTGCTTCACTCATTCCATACCAATAGAGTCATTAAACAATCAATATTGATTCTCCTTTGAATGTTTACAGTGGAGGCAGTGCCCATGACTAGTGCCATTGCTGCCTCACAAATTTGCAGCATGTAAGCATTGTTATGACCAGGTGAGAAAGGGGTCTAGGCGTTCCCGCTCAGCCTTTTCCTGGTTTGACCGGGTTTAATTTTTAAAACACCATGTTTTAGCATCCCCTCAGTGAATCCTTGTTCACTGCTCTTCAATTGTAGTGGCAAAGAAATCAATCAGACAGGTTTTCTTAGATTTAAACAAGAAAGGTGTATATTTATTCACCTTAAAACTCTAACTCGGTTAAAACTACTACGAATATGCGATGTGTCCACGCTAGCATGCATACACAATAAACACACGTGCAGGTAGAGACGGAAGAGGAGAAAGAATAAAGGGGAAAGTTTGAAGCAATAGCTGGAGTTCATTTACTGTCTTTTGAGTTTGATGCAGCGTCTTTGATTGCAGTTAAATCTTGCCGTTTTGTTGGGGCCCTGTGCACTCTTCCAAATTTGTTTCGATGTAGGAGTCTTCTCTCTTGAGGTTTCAGTGGCTTCAGTGGATCTGGAAATTCATGAGAGAGAGAGAGAGAGAGCCAGGGAGAGACCTTCCTTCTCTTTTGTCTTCAAATTGCAGTCTGGCTCAAACTGTTCTGTGAACACAATTCAAAACTAAACCTGGGCCAGCAGGTTAGTCATGTAAACAGATTTTTTTCTAACAAACTCTCCTGCACTTTTGTGGATTCTCCATCTTAGCAGACACCCTCAGTGGGGCTGGGGGGGGGGGGGCGGGTGGAATGGAATGCTGGCTTTTTACACATTCAATGTCTGGTGATCAAAATCCATTTGGGTTAATTGGATCAGGGAGCAGTTCCATTGTCTTCTCCAGGTAACTGTCTCTTAGAATGCAAATATTTCCAACCATTGTTGGGATCTCTTTAAACAAGTCATCTTTTCAGTCCAGCAAGAGTTTCAAATTAATGTTTCATATGACAAAATTAATCTGCCTCATTCTTGGCAGATGGAGTTTTCATGACAGCATAGATGGTGCAGCAGGTTTTTAAAAAATTCTTTCATGGGATGAGGGCATCGCTGGCTAGGCCAACATTTATTGCCCATCCTTTATTGACCTTGAGAAGGTGGTGGTGAGCCACCTTCTTGAAACGCTGCAGTCCATGTGATGTAGGTACATCCACAGTGCTGTTAGGAAGGAAGTTCCAGGATTTTGACCCAGCGACAGTGAAGGAACGGCTATATATCGATATAGTCAGGATGGTGTGTGGCTTGGAGGGGAACTTGCAGGTGATGGTGTTCCCATTCATCTGCTGCCCTTGTCCTTCCAAGTGGTAGAAGTCATGGGTTTGGAAGGTCCTGTCAAAGAAGCCTTGGTGAGTTGCATTTTGCATCTTGTAGATGTTACACACTGCTGCCACTGTGTGTCATTAGAACATTACAGCGCAGTACAGGCCCTTCGGCCCTCGATGTTGCGCCGACCTGTGAAACCATCTGACCTACACTATTAGAACATTAGACCGGTTCACCTTAGAAATTAAATGGCGCAAAGCTAAGACCAAGTCATTCTCACAAGGCTGGAAAATGGAAAACGACAGGCACCCTTCTCATAGAATTATCAACACAGATACAGTCCTTCTCAGCATATCCTTCTATCCCTTTCTTCCTCATTGTAATTATCTAGCTTCCCCTTAAATGCATTTATACTCCTTTGTAGTAGTGACTTCCGCATCCTCTGAGTAAAGAAGTTATTCCTGAATTCCTCATTGGAATTATTAGCGACTACCTTATACTTATGATCTCTAGTTTTGGGTTGCCCACAAGTGGAAGCATTTTCTCCACGTCTACTCTATCAAACCCCCTTTATAATTTTAAAAACCTCTATTAGGTCACCCTCTATTAGTCTTCCCTTCTCAAGAGAAACGAGCTCCAGACTGTTCAGTCTTTTCTGGTCATTATAATCTCTCAGTTCTCGTGTCATCCTTGTAAATCTTACTTGCCCCTTCTCCAGAGCCTCTGTATCCTTTTTATAAGATGGAGTCCAGAACTGTGTACAGTTCTCCAAGTGTAATCCGAACAAGGCTCTATACACGTTTAACATAACCTCTCTGCTTTTGAATGCTACTCCTCTAGAAATGAACCCCAGTGCTTTGTTTGCATTTTTTATGAGCTTATTAACCTGCGTGTTACTTTTAATGATTTGTGAATCTGATTTGTGAGCCTGTCATTCAGGAAGGGCTAAGGAGAAGCGTGAGACTTGGTTTTAGAGCTCACATTTCACACAGTGGAGCCAAGGGGAAGAATAGTGATAAGAAGCATGATGAGATGCAGCACTTAAGGATTTGAATATATTATCTGCACTGACGCTTTATTGTTCGACTGAGGTAAGTTCTACATTGTCAGAGATGCTGTCTTTTACATAAGACCAAGGTCCCATCTGCTTATTTGGGTGGGTGGTAAAATACCACGGTAAAGAAAAAAGCAGAAAGTTCAACTGATCTGCTGGACAACATTTCTCTCACGCCAACACCTGCCAAAATAGATTTACTGGTCACTTTTTTTTAATATTGTTTTACGCCAGGTGCAAATTGGGCTCTGTGTTTGCTTAGACAATGATAAAGACTGCATTTCAAAGTAATTCTTAAGTTTTATAGCGAAAAGTCTCCATCCCAGCTTATAGCACAGTCTTAATGAGTCAGGCAGCTCTGTGGGAGATTTCATTCTCACATCGGAACAGGAGTAGGCCATTCAGCCCCTCGAGGCTGTTCATGGCTGACCAGGTTAATTTAGGGATGCTGCAGGAAGCAGGGAAACATCGTCCATTGGGGTCATCAATGGAGCAGCTTGGAAGATGGAAGGACCCTAACAAAGAGTCACTGTGCCGATAAGAAACTTGATTAAAGCTTCAGAGAAGACATTCTGCTCAGGCTGTTACTTTGATCTATAAAACAGGGAAGTATTTTGAACAAGAAGATCTCCCCTTAGACTTTCGATCCGTATTAGGTTAATGCTGAGGCTGCAGGAAGAGATTAGGCCTAAGGCATCCACTTTATCAATGTAAGGCGCAGATGTCCTTCTGACCTTCTCCTTTGTCCCCTCTAGCATCTTTGAAAAACACAGATGCCTTTGGATGGTAACATTCAAAGTAAAGGACAAGCACATTTTAAAGGGAAATATAAGAAGCACAAGTACGTAGCTTGTAATCAAACACAGAAACAGTCACAACTTCTGTACCTTACATACCATTTTTTTGTGAATTAATTTGCTAATTTGAGTGCAAAAAACAGGGAACATTGCTGTGTACCTATCCCTACATTGCTGTTTAACATTAGCAATGTGGTGAAAATACACTCCTCAAAGTTTAATCATTATTCTGACATTGCACTAATCTTTTATTATTTCATTCGAGCATTGTAGGCATCGCTGTCAAGCCTCTCATTTTCTGCCTTTCTTAAAAGCGAACTTAATTTTCTGTACAGAATAGTGCATATTGATAGCTGCCCGGAATCTCGATAAATGCAGTGAGATCCAGGAATTGACAGAAAAAATACAAAGTGTTTTAGCTTTTTGGAATACATCGCAAGTCACCACATGATCCTTTTGTCTTGAAAGGTCAGTTGTATGTACACTCTGTTGAGACAACTTTCAGGTTATTCATCAACACAGAATTTTATTTAACATTAAACAGGTAAATGAATAATATTCAATACAAATAGTATACTGAAGACTCTGTGGGCATGTCAAAAAGTCCCTTTTCCTGCAATACCTCTTAACATCTCACTGACCCTTACAACAAGGCCACTCACTCTATTCACTGCAATTGGTGACTGATCTGAAACGTTAACTCTGCTTCTCTCTGCACAGATGCTGCCAGACTTGCTGAGTATTTCCAGCACTTACTGTTTTTATTTCATAGTTCCTCTACCTTGTACACAGTTTAAGCAGCAAGTCAGGTCCATCCCGTACATGATAGTGTTCCAGCTAATTTACTGCCTATAATGGCATGCTTCATTTGGTGGTAATGGGATGTAGAACATAATTACTGCCAATATCCCACAATGATTCAATCCTGGCCAAAATTAGAACATGATGGCTTGAACATATTTGCTTACATAACTGCATTTCGCAGTAATTCATCATAGGTTAAGTGTTTTGAGATGTTTCAGAGATGTAATAAGACAATACAATTTTAAGTCTTTCTTTCACTCAATGCTTGGTGTCATTACAAAACAGTCATGTCTGTTCCAGGTAGTGGGGAAGCTTTTAGAGACGTTAATATGGAACAAAATTATTTGTTTTATTTGTTCAAGAGATAGGGCACTTGCATTTTAGGGAGTGAGTGGAATTTGTTAGCAAAATTAAGGCCTGTGGAATTCTCTTCCCCGGAAACCGAGGCAGGGTCATTAAATATTTTTAAGGCAGAGGTAGATAAATTCTTGACTAACAAAGGAGTCAAACGTTATTGGGGGTAGGCAGGAAAGTGGAGTTGAGGCCACATTCAGATCAATCCCTTGGCATTTCTTCGCAGACGAAGATTTTGGGAAAGTTGTAGTCATCGGTTGCAGGCCCGCTGGTGGCTAGTCAGGCCTATCCCTGACCGGCAGATTCTCCCACGGCGGGTACAAGTGAAGGTGTAGTCGCTGCTGGGGGAAATTGGATCTATCCTTCTCCTCCTTCCATGCTGGTTCTTTGCTCAGTCTCAAAGGTGTCTGTAGCCCTCCTGATGTAGTATCTCCAGGCATCACGATCTATGGCCTATGTTTCCCACTGGCGATGGTCGATGTGGTACACAGAGAGGGACGTCTTCAGGGAGTCCTTGAAATGTTTGCATGGGGTCCCTCTGTTCCTTTTACCCATGGTCAGCTCTCCATACAACACGATCTTGGGCAGGCGACTATCATCCATCCGGGCAACGTGACCTGTGCAGCGCAGTTTGCTTTGCAGAAGGATGGCCTCGATGCTGGTGGTATTAGTTATTTCCAGGACTTCAATGTTTGAGATGCGGTCCTGCCAGCAGATCTTGAGGATGCTATGGAGGCAGCACTGATGGAAGTGCTCTAGAAGGCGTACATGATGGCAGTATAGGACCGATGACTCTGCGCGATACAGAAGGGTGCTGAGGACTACGGCTTTGTACACTTTGGGTTTGGTCTGTGCTCTGAGGCTGTGGTTGCTCAACACACATTTGTAGAGTCTGCCGAATGTACTGTTTGTTTTGGCGAGCCTATTGTCCAATTCCTTGTCTATGGTGGCATCAAACGAGATGACACGCCCCAAATAAGTAAATTGTTTGACGGCATTCAGCTCGGCTCCCTCGATGACAATGCTTGGTGGTCTATATTCTTCTTGGGGTGCAGGCCGATGCAGAACTTCAGTTTTCTTTAAACGGATTTTTAGTCCAAAGAGTTGTGTCTCCTCAGAAAAATGTGTTGTTATACTTTGCAGGTCTGACTGACTGTGGGCCAGGAGAGCACAGTCATCGGTGAAAAGAAGTTCATGGAAGAGATTTTCTTGTGTCTTTGTGTGAGACTGAAGAGGCCTGAGGTTGACAAGGTCAGTCCGGAACCGTACGTAAACTCCCTCCTTAAAGTCTTCCGTTGCCTGCTGCAGCATCATGCTGAAAAAGATGGTGAATAGAGTCGGAGACAGCACACATCCCTGCTTCACACCATTGGAGATACGGAAGGGACTTGAGAGGTCGCTGTTTTGCTTGACTCGTTCTTACAGATTTTAATGAAACTGCTTCACCATGGCCAGGAACCTGGGTGGGTATCCAAGTTTTTCAAGGATTTTCCAAAGTCCATCTCTGCTCACAGTGTCGAATGCCTTGGTGAGGTCTACCAATGGGACATACAGGCCTTTGTTTTGCTCACAATATTTTTCTTGTAATTGGCTGAGTGCAAATACCATGTCTGTGGTGCCTCTGTTTGCTCTGAAACCACACTGTCTCTCTGGGAGGTTTTCTTCCGCAATGGTAGGCACAAGCCTGTTCAGAAGTATTCTAGCCAGGATCTTCCCAGTAATAGAAAGGAGGGTGATCCCCTGGTAGTTGGAGCAGTCTGATTTTTCTCCTTATGATCTTATTAATCTCCGCATGATCTGATTAAATGGCGGAGCAGGCTCGAAGGGGTTGAATGGCCTATTCCTGCTGTTAATTCATATGTTTGCATGTTCATATGTTCATAAAGGGACTGGGGATATGATATCAGGGAGTAGAAGAAATTGAAATAAGCCAAACTGCAATTTTTACCACGGCTAGCATGCTAAACACATGGTCAAGAGGAATCTCTTAAGTTATTAGTGTGCCATTGACCACAAGCATGTGGTTCTGACTCAGTAGATGGTACTTTCTAGCATAAAGCAGGGCTAACTCCAATCACCCATTGGCATTGCATGTGTCCTGCATACTGTTGTTAGCCCCCATTCAGTCACAACTGTTTGAGGAGTGGTAGCATCACCCAATATAAACAGGAGAGTGCGATGTCACAGATCTTCTTCTGAACATGATGCTGGGATGTCAGTTAGAACACAATAAACAAGAGAGTTGAAAGGAGGGAACTCTCTTACCTCAATCCATACCACCCAAGGTTGAACTGTCATTTATTTGTTTGCTTGTTTGTTGGATATTGCTTCCATATTGGCCTGCATACCAATGGCCACTGCAATCTCAAGGAATTAATTGGTCTAGAAATTCTGCAGTCCCAGGCTCCACCACTGGAGGTGTGGTGGTTTTGAACTCCCAGTTGCTTACAGTGGCAGATGAAGACCTCATTCCGAATTGCAGCGATGGGATTATTTACATGCATGGGGTGGCTGCATTGGGCCATGAAGGGAGCACCCGCCCCTCCCTCCAACTCTCAAGCAAATGCCTAGAATGTCATAGCGATGCCATTTCACTCCAACCTAATACAGAAGGCCTGGGAAGAACACAATGGAGGCTGTTTTTTTATCTCTCTCCTGAAACATCAGTTTCTCAAGGGACTGTGAGTTGCTTTTGTGTACGCAAATCACAAAACCAATAATACTTCCTTGCTCTCTCCTCATATCCAATTTCTCCTCAAAAGATGCAATAATCTTTGCATCAACTGTTCCCTGTGGCAAAGGATTCCATGCTCTAATAAACTTTGGTTTAAAGAAATTATTCCTAAGCTTTCTCCTAACTCTTCACTTTAAGTTGAAGAACCCTCATCACTGATTTCCCCAACCAGAGGAAATAATCTTTACTTATTGGCTGTATCAAAATCCTGCATAATTTTAAACATCTCCATTAAAGTTCTTTTCAATCGGGGAATTATACAGCATAGCAGAAGGACTTTTGGCCCATTGTGCATGTGCTAGCTCTTTGAAAGATCGATCCAATTAATCTTCTCTCTTCCAGTGGAAATAATCCCAGAGCCTGAACCTATTTGTCAAATTGAGGCTTAAAATAAGTATATTAGCATTTTGGGAGGTGAATGTTAAGGCTGGACCCATTTCCGCTAGATTCTGCTCTTTCATGTAGTTTCCATCACGGTGATCTTCCGTGCATGTATTCACTGAGCTCTCATCAGCATGTGATAAAATTAAGGGGAACAGTTTGGAGTCACCGATTCCTGTCACTCGCTCTCCCTTTGCACCAAAGGTAATTAATGGTGAGTTAAAAGAAGCACTTACCATCAGCAGCTGTGACTGGGAGAAGCGATTAACTTTCCAGCTTACAATTGGAAAAAAAACTTTTAAGAGAGAGATTGCTACACTTACAAAGCATTTTAAAACCTTTTATGGCTTTAAATTTGGATTTAAATGGACTTGTCTCTGACAGCCTGTGAGGCTAATGAGATATTTTTGTTCTCGCACACAGTCAGAGGTCCTAAGTATCAGGTTCGGGATTCCTTGGGCTGAATTTTCCCCACAGAGGCAGGAAACAGGAGTCAGGACTGTTTTCAGGTCCTGGGCCTGCCTCTGATGGGAAACTGATGAAAGTTAAGATTTTCATGCGGGTGAAACCTTAATTGGCATAGAGACAAGATCCCTGTCCAATTAAGGGCGACGGGTGGGTTATCAAAGCTGAAGGGCCAATCAGTGGCCTTCCAGCTTGACCCAGCTGCAGTACAAGGTAAGTAACTGGGAGGACGTTTCAACAAGGAGGTGCCCTCTCAGCCACTTTTTAATACCTTTAATAAAAAAACACAAAAAGCAGACAGGCCACCACTATTGGTGGGGGGAGGGCGGGGGGGGGGGGGGGGGGGGAGGGCGGAGCCCGTCTACAAGGCAGCCTTTGGCTGTACCCCCATCCAGGCAGGAAGGCACGCTGGCCTGCTATTGGGTGCCCACCTCTAGGCAGTTAATCTGCACCCCATCGCGCATGAAACTGGAGACCATCTAGAAAGTACCATTGTCCTCCTTAAATCCTGCTCAACAAGGCTCTTAATGAGCCTAATTGCCTGCCCACCTCATAGTGGTGGGCGGCCCTCCAAGTGCCCAAATCCACCTCGGGCAAAACACTGGGAATGGGGTCGGAAATCCGGCACATCTGCTGACCCTCATAATTTTCAGGCCCCATGCGCTTCCGTTCCCAACGTTGGCGGGGCCCGAAAATTCAGCCCCTTGTTTATTATTTTAATGGAGATGGTGGAGGAAAAGGATGGAGAAGAGAAAAGAGAGGTGACGCGTGAGGAGGATGCCTCCTATGCAAATGGACCTTTCCTTCCTCGCCACTCCCCACCGCCCCTGAAAGAATTTATCGACCAAACACGTCTGCTGAAGATCTCAGTGAGAACCTCTGTATGAAAAGAGCACAGGTTTCAGTCAAAGGATTCTCAGGATCAGTCTCTGAACCAAGAGATACATCAGCACAGTGGCACTGGAGGCTATTCCAACAATCCTGTCACTACGCCAAGGAGCTCCAGTTGATGGTATTCCTGAGCAGTTTTCCCCAGGATACAACAATACATTTCAAAAAGTATTTAATTAGCTATAAAGCACTTAGGGACATCCTGATGCCATGAAAGGCACTATGTAAATGTAAGTCTTTCTTCCTGGCATACAAAGGACTGTAGGTTATATTACAACTGTACAGAGCTCTGGTTAGATGCCATCTTGAGTCTTGCATTCAGCTCTTGGCATCGCAGCTGAGGAAGGATTATTGGGCCTTGGAGATGGTGCTGTGCAGAATTAGCAGAATAATACCTGGACTAAAAGGGTGCATAGACTAGGCCTGTATTCCCTCAAAGTATAGAAGATTAGAGCAATCTAACTGAGATGTATAAGATGGTCAATGGAGTTGATAAGGTAGATCAAGAAAACTATTCCTTCTGATGGGGGAGTCCAGAGAATGGAGACCAACCTTAAAATTAGAGATAGGCTGTTCAGGGTTGATGTTAGGAAGGGTCATAATCATGGACTCACTCTCCAAAATGTTGTTGAGGCTGGGGAGTCAATTAAAAATTTCAAAACTGAGACTGATAAGAGTTTTTGTTTGATGAAGGTATTAAGGGTTATGGAAGCAAGGCGGGCAGATGCAGTAAAGATACAGATCAGCCATGATCTAATTGAATGGCGGAACAGGCTCAAGGGGCTGAATGGCCTCCTCCTGTTCCTGTGTTCCTTCCGATAGAGAATTGTGGTTGGATGCAGATCAGCATAGTCATCAGACAAACACTCGAGCCTCTATGCTTGGGTACTTGTGCAAATCATCTGTATGCTCTAATGGAAAGATGCAAAGTTGCAATGCAGTTAGTGTGAAGCAGATTCCACAGCCTTCAGGAAGATCTTTAAGGATTGATTTCCCAACAAGGCACTTCAGGTGAGAGGCAGCACCCACAAGGAGTGCTAATCAGAAAATCTCAGACTCACAAGTCCGATTTTCTCGACATTTAAATTAACAGCGTGAAGTTAGTTCTATTCAGCAGTAATTAATTCTCTCTTGGATGGCACATCCCCAGAAGGTGGGAGGACTGTTAAAATGGCGGCAGAAGGCGTAGGGAGGGAAGTTCAAAGTCTGCCTGCTGCCACCAGATATTATCAGTGACGGCAACACTAGCGGCGCAGCTGTTCACCAGGTGGCCGATAAAGTGCCCACCCCCACGAGCATTTTACCTGTGTCGGGAGGCACCACTGCTACATGAGGAGACCGCCAGTGGGATCCTTGGGGGAGGGTCCTCCCCTATGGTCACACCATAGCCCACAGCGGGGTCCCACGCAGTGGCAATGACGGTCCCCGGGGCTATGGTGCTGTCGCTAACAGGTGCCACTTTACCCCTCCGCCAACCCCGGTTGCTGAGGCCTGCCTGTCTGCTCCTAGCATGGTAAGAAAAAGAAACTTACCTTGTATTTGAGGGCGGCTCCGTGCCTTCTTCTTTCAGCCTCAGCACTGGCCACCAATGATGGCGGTGCTGCCAAGGCTACCGAGCTGCCTGCCCTCTGATTGGACCAGCAGCTCTGGGACATGGGCCTCCTTCCTCAATTGGATGGTGGTCCTGGCAGTGGCCTCTTAATTGGTCACCACCGGTAAGATGCCGCCCAGGGTCCTGCCGCCTGCCTGCGCGGGGTTGGGGTCCCTCTTTCGGTCCCGGTGGCAGGACCACTTAGCTTCTTGGAAAATTCAGCCCAAGTTTCAGGTTTCAAACAATTTTTGAAACTCTTTTTAGGTTATCCAAATCCAGGCATTTAGATACTTTGTAGCTGTTACTAAATTGTTGAGGCAGCACATAATGACCTTTTTTTTGCAATAAATGATTATATTCCTACATTACAACGTAGACTACATTTCAAATGTATTTCATTCGCTGTAAAGTGCTTTGGAATATCCTGAGGTTGTGAAAGGCAACATATAATGCAAGTCTTTCTTTTTAAATTGGGAATATTTTATCGACAGTATATTGTGTGTGATCGGGGACCATTGGTGTAAATGCCCCAAAAAATGTACTTGTTGGCAGTAGTAGCATTGGTCCAGGATTAGTTGAGGTGTATGATGGAGTCCCCATATTGATGCCACTCCATATCTATCTGATTCCCAGTGTTCTGCTTTCCCCGCTGCCTGACTGTGAAGAGAATTATCAGCTGGTAGTGTTACATAGAGTTACATCAAGTTGACCACTCAGAAACAAGCCATTCAGCCTAGCTGGTCAATGCTGGCATTTATGGTCCACAAGAGCCTCCTCACATCCTATTAGCCTTTTCCTCTGTTCCTTTCTCCCTCATGTGTTTATCTTGCTTCCCCTTAAATGCATCTATGCTACTTGCCTCAACCATTCCTTGTGGTAGCGAGTTCCACATTCTAATCACTCTCTGGGTAAAGATGGAGGAGGAGGCTCAAGAAACATCCCAATTCTCAATGATAGGAGAGCCCAGCACATCACTGCAGAAGACAAGGCTGAAGCATTTGCAACCACACTTAGCCAGAAGTGGCCAGGTAGATGATCCATCTCGTCCTCCTTCTGAGGTCCACAGCATCACAGATGCCAGTCTTCAGACATTTCAATTCACTCCATGCGATATCAAGAAACGGCTAAAGGCACTGGATGAAGCAAAGACTAGGGGCTCTAACTTATGTTCCAGAGCTAGCCGCACACCTAGCCAAGCTCTTCCAGTACATCTGCATCTGCGTGACAATGTGGAAAACTGCCCAAGTATGTCCTGTCCATAAGAAGCAGGACAAATCCAATTTTGCCAATTACCATTTCTGATGAGCCCTGACAACATTCCGGCAATAATACTGGAGACTGTGCTCCATTACTTGCCAAGCACCTAGCCAAGCTGTTCCAGTAAAGCTGCAACACTGGCATCTATCTGACAATGTGGAAAATTGCTCGAGTATGTCCTGTACAGAAAAAGCAGGACAAATCCAATCTGACCAATTACTGCCCCATCAGTCTACTCTCGATCATCAGTAAAGTGCTGGGAGGTGTCGTCGACAGTGTTAGCAATAACCTGCTCAGTGATGCTCTGTTTGGGTTCTGCCAGGGCCACTCAGCTCCTGACCTCATTACAGCCTTGGTTCAAACATAGACAGCGAGTGATCAGAATCTGGATTGCACGACCTGAGAGTGTGGTGGAGGCAAATTCAATAAATGACTTCAAATGAGAAGTCGATAATTATCTGAAGAGAAAAAAATTTTGCAGGGCTACAGGGAAAAGGCAGGGGAGACAGCCAGCATTGACATGATGGGATGAATGGCCTTCTGTGTTGCAAACATTCTATAATTCTAAGATTCTATGATAAAGGAGCCGTGGCAAAATTGAATCAATGGGAATTGGGGGAAAGCTCTCCACTGGTTGGAGTCATACCTAGTACAAAGGAAGGTAGTTGTGATTGTTGGAGGCCAAACATCTCATCTCCAGGACATCACTACAGGAGTTCCTCAGGGTAGTGTCCTAGGCCCAGCCATCTTCAGCTGTTTCATCAATGACCTTCCCTCCAGCATAAAGTCACAAGAGGGGATGTTCGCTAATAATTGCACAGTGTTCCATCCCATTTGCAATTCCTCAGATACTAAAGCAATCAGTGTCCAAATGCAGCAAGACCTGGACAACATTCAGGCTTGGGCTGATAAGTGGCAACTAACATTCACGCCACACAAGTGCCAGGCAATGACCATCTCCAACAAGAGGGAATCTAACCATCTTCCCTTGACATTCAATGGCATTACCATCACTGAAACCCCCACTATCGACATCCTGGGGATTACTATTGACATACGAACATACGAATTAGGAGCAGGAGGAGGCCACTCGGCCCTTCGAGCCTGCTCCACCATTCAGTAAGTTCATGGCTGAACTGATTACTCCACATTTCCACCTACCCGCGATAACCTTCCACTCCCTTGCTTATCAAGAACCTATCTACCTCTGCCTTAAAAATATTCAAAGACTCTGCTTCCACCGCCTTTTTCAGGAAGAGAGTTCCAAAGACTCACAGCCCTCAGAGAGTAAAAATTTCTCCTCATCTCCATCTTAAATGGGAGACCCCTTATTTTTAAATAGTGACCCCTAGTTCTAGATTCTCCCACAAGGGGAAACATCCTTTCCACATCCACCCTGTCAAGTCCCCTCAGGATCTTATATGGTTCAATCAAGTTGCCTCTAACTTGACCAGAAGCTGAACTGTGGCAGCCATATAAATACTATGGCAACAAAATCAGGTCAGAAGCTAGGAATTCTGCAGCAAGTAACTCACCTCCTGCCTCCCTAAAGCCTGTCCACCATTTACAAGGCACAGGTCAGGAGTATGATGGAATAATCACCACTTGCCTGCATGAGTGCAGCTCCAACAACACTCAAGAAGCTCGAAACCATCCAAGACAAAGCAGCCCACTTGATCAACACCGCATCCACGACCTTAAAAATTCACTCCCTCCACCACCAACACACTGTGGCAGCAGTGTGTACCATAAACAAGATGCACTGCAGCAACTCACAACGCCTCCTCTGACAGCACCTTCCAAACCCGCGACCTCTATCACCGAGAAGGACAAAGGAAGCAGATGCATGGGAACACCACCACCTCCTCCAAGCCACACACCATCCTGACTTGGAACTATATTGCCATTCTTTCATTGTCGCTGGGTCCAAATCCTGGGACGCCCTTCCTAACAGCACTGTGGGTGTAACTACCCAACATGGACTGCAGCGATTCAAGAAGGCAGCTCACCACCACCTTCTCAAGGGCAATTAGGGATGGGCAATAAATGTTGGCCTTGCCAGTGACGCTCACATCCCATGAAATAATTTAAAAAAAGGATTCTCCTGAATTCCCTATAGCACTTATTTCTGATGATCTAATATTTATGGCTCCTAGTTTTTTGTCTCCCTTATAATTTTTTATTTATTTATTTAGAGATACAGCACTGAAACAGACCCTTCGGCCCACCGAGTCTGTGCCGACCATCAACCACCCACTTATACTAATCCTACATTAATCCCATATTCTTACCACATCCCCACTATTCCCCTGCCACCTACCTATACTAGGGACAATTTATAATGGCCAATTTACCTATCAACCTGCAAGTCTTTGGCTGTGGGAGGAAACCAGAGCACTCGGCGAAAAACTACGCAGTCACAGGGAGAACTTGCAAACTCCGCACAGGCAGTACCCGGAATTGAACCCAGGTCGCTGGAGCAGCGAGGCTGCGGTGTTAACCACTGCGCCACTGTGCTGGAAATATTTTCTTTACGTCTACCTTAACAAACATCTTCATATTTTTAAACACCTCTATTAAATCACCACTCAGCTCTCTCTTTTCTCGAGAAAAGAGCCCAGTCTGTTAAGTCCTTCTTGATACATGCAACCTCTCAGTTTTAGTATCAGCATTTTGACACTCTTTTGCACCTTATCCAGGACCTCCAAATGATTTTTATATGAAGAACTGTGCACAGTATACTACTGTCAGCACGTGCTATACAGACCGTGCGCTGAGTCTAATTTGAAATAAGAGTGCGATTAAAGTGCTGCTGAGCAGAGTGTGTATTGACAGTGACATCAAGAGGTTACAGCACCTGAAGGTCAATTTTGTCCATGATCAGGCAGGTGGGAAGAAATAGATCATCACGAACTGGGTGATGGGGAAGGGGCAGGGGCCTTCATAAGGTAAATAATGCAACATTCCATTCCGAGTTGCAATACACTGCAAAATGGTTTTGTTTTCTCCAATTTCCCAGAATGACTGCAATTTGCAAACATAGCAACAACAAAAAAATTGCTGCCGAAAATAATTAGTTGGATAAAGTTTGAGCAGCATATGAAAGTTTTCCCTGTGAAATGTTTCTTTGGAGTTATTTGTTTGTGCGCACTGTTGTATTCAATCTACCACCAGCATGTAATAAGCAGTGCTTGATAAAACAACAACAAAAAAAGTGGGTCATTTCAAGTTGTGAAATGGGGGAGCAGTCCTTGTGAAAAAGTGTTTCATAGAATTGTACAATCATGCAGCACAAATGGTGATCATTTGGCCCATTTTGCCTGTGCTGGCTCTTTGAAAGGGCTGTCAAATCCCCACTCTAACTTCATAAGTTACCTTAGAATCTGCTTCCGCCACCCATTCCAGATCATAACCATGCACTGCATAAAATAAGTTCTCCTCATCTCCCCCTCTGTTTCTTTTGTCAATATGTGGTATAAAATCATTTTGAATAGGTTTGCATCTCTATTACTTTTCTTGTTGTTCTGCACTGTTAAAGATGGTGAATTACTTCCATTACTGACAGGCCTAGGTGGAGAGCCAAGGGCTTAATGCAGGACAGTGAATAGATTACAAAAAGAGAAGATTAGATAAGTCAAGGTGTCGTAGCTGGTTGAAGCACCTTGGCATGTTTTATTACGTGAAAAGCAAGTAAGTACAAGTTGTTGCTGTTAGGACATGACCAGCTTGGATTTGTAATGACATAAATCATCTTGAAACACATCAACAAGCATCATGTGAGTTTCGAGTCAGTTTCACACTCTTAATGGAAATATAATGGTCATGAATTTTGCAGGGAGAATGACTGACGCCATCAGCACTCACTTCTGGTGACCGCACATGCGCAGTTCAATGTGGGAATTTGGACGTTGCAGTCTGAATTGCCCTGCTCCTCCATAAGCTTCAGTACACCGGTACTGAGAAATCTGGCATACACGCAGATACAATGGTGACGAGTTGGGGTACTTACCCTGAGATAGAGAGGGGAAAAGGGCTGTTGTGTAACGCTATTATTTGAGATAACAGAATCTCATTAGAAAAAAGTAAAGCAGCCATCAGTAATACAGAAATGGAGTCCATGTGGATTGAGATAAAGGATACGAAAGGATCAAATATGCTAATCTTTTTTGATTCATTCATGGGATGCGGGTGTCGCTGGCCAGGCCAGCATTTATTGTCCATCCCTAATTGCCCTTGAGAAGGTGGTGGTGAGCTGCCTTCTTGAACCGCTGCAGTCCATGTGAGGTAGGAACACCCACAGTGCTGTTAGGAAGGGAGTTCCAGGATTTTGACCCAGCGACAGTGAAGGAACAGTGATGTAGTTCCAAGTCAGGATGGTGTGTGACTTGGAAGGAAACTTGCAGGTGGTGATGTTCCCATGCATTTGCTGCCCTTGTCCTTCTAGTTGGTAGAGGTCGTGGGTTTGGAAGGTGCTGTCTAAAAAGCCTTGATGCATTGCTGTAGTGCATCTTGTAGATGGTACACACTGCTGCTACTGTGCATCGGTGATAGAGGGAGTGTATGTTTGTGGATGGGGTGCCAATCAAGCAGGCTGCTTTGTCCTGGATGGTGTCGAGCTTCTTGAGTGTAGTGTTGTTGGAGCTGCACCCATCCAGGCAAGTGGAGAATATTCCATCACACTCCTGACTTGTGCCTTGTAGATGATGGACAAGCTTTGGGGAGTCAGGAGGTGAGTTACTCGCCTCAGGATTCCTAGCCTCTGACCTGCTCTTCGAACCATGGTATTTATATGGCTACTCCAGTTCAGTTTCTGGTCAATGGTAGCCCCTAGGATGTTGATAGTGGGGATTTCAGCGATGGTAATGCCATTGAATGTCAAGGGGAGATGGTTAGATTCTCTTTTGTTGGAGATGGTCATTGCCTGGCACTTGTGTGCACAAGTATTACTTGCCACTTATCAGCCCAAGCCTGGATATTGTCCAGGTCTTGCTGCATTTCTATACGGATGGCTTCAGTATCTGAGGAGTCGCGAATGGTGCTGAACATTGTGCAAGCATCAGTGAACATCCCCACTTCTGACCTTATGATTGAAGAAAGGTCATTGATGAAGCAGCTGAAGATGGTTGGGCCTAGGACACTACACTATGGAGCTCCTGCAGTGACATCCTGGAGTTGAGATGATTGACCTCCAACAACCACAATCATCTGCCTTTGCGCTAGGTATGACTCCAAGCAGTGGAGAGTTTTCCCTCTGATTCCCATGGACTTCAGTTTTGCTAGGGCTGCTTCATCTCATACACGGTCAAATGATGCCTTGATGTCAAAGGCAGTCACTCTCACCTCATCTCTTGAGTTCAGCTCTTTTGTCCATGTTTGAACCAAGGCTGTAATGAGGTCAGGAGCTGAGTGGCCCTGGCGGAACCCAAAATGAGCGTCACTGAGTAAGTTATTGCTAAGCAAGTGCCGCTTGTCAGCACTGTCAACGACACCTTCCATCACTTTACTGGTGATTGAGAGCAGACTGATGGGCGGTAAATGGCCAAGTTGGACTTGTCCTGCTTTTTGTGTAAAGGACATACCTACAAAGAACAAAGAAAATTACAGCACAGGAACAGGCCCTTCGGCCCTCCAAGCCTACGCCGATCCAAATCCTCTATCTAAACCTGTCGCCTATTTTCTAAGGGTCTGTATCTCTTTACTTCCTGCCCATTCATGTATCTGTCTAGATACATCTTAAAAGACGCTATCGTGCCCGCGTCTACCACCTCCGCTGGCAATGCGTTCCAGGCACCCACCACCCTCTGCGTAAAGAACTTTCCACGCATATCGCCCCTAAATTTTTCCCCTTACACTTTGAACTCGTGTCCCCTTGTAATTGAATCCCCCACTCTGGGAAAAAGCTTCTTGCTATCCACCCTGTCTATACCTCTCATGATTTTGTACACCTCAATCAAGTCCCCCCTCAACCTCCGTCTTTCTAATGAAAATAATCCTAATCTACTCAACCTCTCTTCATAGCTAGCGCCCTCCATACCAGGCAACATCCTGGTGAACCCTCTCCAAAGCATCCACATCCTTTTGGTAATGTGGCAACCAGAACTGCACGCAGTATTCCAAATGTGGCCGAACCAAAGTCCTATACAACTGTAACATGACCTGCCAACTCTTGTACTCAATACCCCGTCCGATGAAGGAAAGCATGCCGTATGCCTTCTTGACCACTCTATTGACCTGCGTTGCCACCTTCAGGGAACAATGGACCTGAATACCCAAGTCTCTCTGTACATCAATTTTCCCCAGGACTTTTCCATTTACTGTATAGTTCACTCTAGAATTGGATCTTCCAAAATGCATCACCTCACATTTGCCCTGATTGAACTCCATCTGCCATTTCTCTGCCCAACTCTCCAATCTATCTATATTCTGCTGTATTCTCTGACAGTTCCCTTCACTATCTGCTACTCCACCAATCTTAGTGTCGTCTGCAAACTTGCTAATCAGACCACCTATACTTTCCTCCAAATCATTTATGTATATCACAAACAACAGTGGTCCCAGCACGGATCCCTGTGGAACACCACTGGTCACACGTCTCCATTTTGACAAACTCCCTTCCACTGCTACTCTCTGTTTCCTGTTGCCCAGCCAGTTCTTTATCCATCTAGCTAGTACACCTTGGACCCCATGCGCCTTCACTTTCTCCATCAGCCTACCATGGGGAACCTTATCAAACGCCTTACTGAAGTCCATGTATACGACATCTACAGCCCTTCCCTCATCAATCAACTTTGTCACTTCCTCAAAGAATTCTACCTGAGCAATTCTCCACATTGCCGGGTAGATGCCAGTGTTGTAGCCGTACTGGAACAGCTTGGCTAGGGGCGTGGCAAGTTCTGGAGCACAGGTCTTCAGTAGTATTGCCGGAATATTGTCAGGGCCCATAGCCTTTGCAGTATCCAGTACCTTCAGTCGTTTCTTGATATCACGCGGAGTGAATCAAATTGGCTGAAGTCAGGTATCTGTGATGCTGGGAACTTCAGGAGAAGGCCGAGATGGATCATCAACTCGGCACTTCTGGCTGAAGATTGTTGCAAATGCTTCAGCTTTATCTTTCACACTGATGTGCTGGGCTCCCCAATCATTGAGGATGGGGATATTTATGGAGCCATCTTCCAGTTAGTTGTTTAATTGTCCACCACCATTAACGGCTGGATGTGGCAGGACTGCAGAGCTTAGATCTGATCCGTTGGTTATGGGATCGCTTAGCTCTCTCTATCGTATGCTGCTTACGCTGTTTGGCACGCAAGTAGTCCTGGGTTGTAGCTTAACCAGGTTGATACCTCATTTTAAGATATACCTGGTGCTGCTCCTGGCATGCCTTCCTGCACTCTTCATTGAACCAGTGTTGGTCTCCCAGTTTGATGGTAATGGCAGAGTGGGGAATATGCCGGGTTATGAGGTTACAGATTGTGGTTGAGTACAATTCTGCTGCTGCTGATGGCCTACAGCTCCTCATGGATGCCCAATTTTGCATTGCTCGATCTGTTTGAAATCTATCCCATTTAGCATGGCGGCAGTGCCACACAACAAAATGGAGAGTATTCTCAATGTGAAGGCAGGACTTTGTCTCCACAAGGACTGTGCGGCGGTCATTCCTACCGATAGTGCACTGGACAGATGCATCTGCGGCAGGCAGACTTCTGAGGACGAGGTCAAGTATGTTTTTCCCTCTTGTTGGTTCCCTCACCACCTGCCGCAGACCCAGTCTCGAAGCTATGTCCTTTAGGATTTGGCCAGCTGGGTCAGTTGTGGTGCTACGGAGCCACTCTTGGTGATGGACATTGAAGTCCCCCACCCAGAGTACATTCTGCACCCTTGCCACTGTCAGTGCTTCCTCCAAGTGTGTTCAAGATGGACGAGTACTGATTCATCATCTGAGAGAGGGCAGTAGGCGGTAATCAGTAGGAGGTTTCTTTGCCCATATTTAACCTGATGCCATGAGACTTTCATGGGGTCTGGAGTCAACGGTGAGGACTCCAAGGGCAACTCCCTCCCGACTGTATACCACTGTGCCGCCACCTCTGTTGGGTCTGACCTGCCAGTGGGACAGGACATACCCGGGGATGGTGATGCCGGTGTATGGGACATTGTCTGTAAGGTATGATTCCGTGAGTATGATTATGTCAGGCTGTTGCTTGACTAGTCTGTGGGACAGCTCTCCCAACTTTAGTACAAGCCCCCAGATGTTAGCAAGGAGGACTCTGCAGGGTCGACCGGGCTGCGTTTGCCGCTGTTGTTTCTGATGCCTCGGTTAATGTTGGGTGGTCCGTCCGCTTTCATTCTTTATTGACTTCGTAGCAGTTAGGTACAACTGAGTGGCTTGCTAGGCCATTTCAGAGGGCATTTAAGAGTCAACTACATTGCTGTGGGTCTGGAGTCACATGTAGGCCAGAGCAGGTAAGGACTGCAGATTTCCTTCCCGAAAGGGCATTAGTGAGCCAGATGGGTTTTTACAACAATCGACAATGGTTCCATGGCCATCATTAGACTAGCTTTTTAATTCCAGATTTCTTAATTGAATTCAAATTCCACCTTCTTCCATGGTGGGATTTGAACCCGTGGCCCCAGAGCAATACCCTGGGTCTCTGGGTTACTGGTACAGTAACAATGCCTCCGCCTCTCCTGAACCTAACCCTAATAGGGTCTAAAGACCACTTAATATTGGAAGGGAAGTGGAGAAAGAACATGCAAACAAATCAGGGAAATTAGTAACAAGCGGGAGAGAATTCAACTACCCTGAAATTAATTGGCCAGAAGAGGTGGGTTAAGGGGCGAAGAGAACAGAGTTTCCACAAGGTGTGCAGGATTCCTTTCTAATGCAGTATGTATGAAACTAAGCAATGAGGATTTGCTGCTGGATCAAAGCATGCAGAAATGCCAGCATGGAATGGTTGGGCTGAATGGCCTGTTTCTGTGTTGCATAATCTATGAAATTCTATGTAAATACCCACTGGATACACCTGTTGCTGTGCTGTAATTTCTATGTAATTCTATGTAAACATCCCAGGAAAAGTTAGTGCTTGTCCATTCAAGTGTAAGTGAATTCTTAACGAAGAGCTAAGTCTTAATTAGTACTGAACAACCTCTCTGCTGAATATTTCTTCGCCACTGACTGCAAATTCTGAGGCAAAGAATTAGAAAAGAAAATACAGAAACTGGCAGTTCAGCCCAGTCATTTTTGAAGGGCCTCCAGTCCTTCAGTGTAATTTACATTTTTCAAGTAATAGGACCTGAAAAATTAAAATTAAAAACTTATTAAAAGTTTCAATTCCCTCTCCCCCCCTATGAGTAATCAGCTTATTAGTTGCCCTCTCCCCCAACCACCCCTCCCCCGAAAAAACTGACGTTACGATCCCGACCTTCGCCCCCCCCCCCCCACCAAGTTTATTAACTCTGACCTTTACCCCTTCCACCACCCTCTAGACCAATCGGGAAGGTTTCACCCCGTTCTCCCCCACAACCACCCCCCACAAACTCCCACTTCAGATGTGGGCTGAATCTGCTGCAGTTCTGTCTGAAGAGCCCTTGACAGCAATCAGTTGGATAGCCCACAGTGCATTCTCCTGATCGGAGTCCTCATCAAACATTTTTTTAAAAATGCAAACAGTCATTGGGTGTGGGCATCGCTGGCAAAGCCAGCATTTATTACCCACCCCTAGTTGCCTTCGAGAAGATGGTGGTGGTGAGCCGCCATCTGGAACCACTATGGTGATGTTCGATAGGAAGGATTTTGACCCAGTAACACTGAAGGAGTGGTGATATATTGCCAAGTCAGGGTGGTGTGTGATGTGGTGGTGGTGGTGCTACCCTTGTCGATCTAGGTGTTAGAGGTTATGGGTTTGGGAGGTGCTGTCGAAGGAATTTTGGCAAGTGCTGTCTGTGAGTGCTGTGATCTTCCCATTCATTGATCATTTGATGCTGCCTGGGACTATTCTCAGTTAAGGGATTCTGTGGAAGACATTTTTGATTGAATGCGAGGAGAACTATTGATGCAAATGAGTTATCACTGAATAACATTTTTTCCATATAAATAGTAAATTCACATGTGTGGTATAAAAATACATTTTTTTAAATCGAATTTCTTTATCTGATGTAATGCCTCAGCTGATATTAAACATAGGTTTCATAACTAATATTCCAGTTAATTAAATCAGAGCAGTTTCAGGACAGCATCACTGAAATATGTAATTATTGTGCTGTTAAATTTGTAATAAGCTGAAGTGCTACCACAATTTAATTTACTTACCAGTAGCGATGGGAATAGCCTCGGAAATAAATGACTATTAATTTGACGATCTTAGGGATTCCAGCTGCATTTAATTGTATTGCCATGGAGCTGGTGAACATTTGATAAGATTTTCCTCATATTTTTATATTGAAATGTGAATCCTCCAGTTTGAATTCAGAAGCTTTTTCAAAAACTTTTAATGAAGACTCAGGAAGAAGTCTGCCCGAATGATAATGTGGTTCAGTTTGGTTGGATACTTTTCCTGATAGAAAAGCAATCGTACGTTGTGCAAAATAATTCCCATTCTTGTTTCCCTCTATCCCACTGGTGTCAATGTATAATGGGGGTGTGAAATTCACCTTGGACAGAGGTGCAAATCAGGCACTGGCAGCCTGTTTTACACTCCGTCTCATTTTCTTTTCCGCAGTGATTGGCGATTCACTGTTGCCCATTTTGCTCCTGCTGCCGGCTGCATTCAAGGCAAACAAATTTGATAAAGGTAACAAACAGGCATCAGGTCCATTACTTGCATATACAAAGGGCCTAACGACTGTTTCAGGCATGGACCCCAGATGCCACATTTGTTGCCTATACCAATATAGTGGTTCAGAATGTGTGTGCATGGCACTTCACCATATTGGTCCTTTTTAAAACAGGTGCCACACCATCAAATCTCTCAGTCAGCGTGCCCTGATCACTAGTTGAGTGAGTGGAGCACAACATTGCATGATTGACAAACGTTCTTTGTAATTGCTTTCAGGACTCAGTCCTGTCACCGTGAAAAGATCCAAAGATACCCTATATTGTTTCTGGATGTTCTCTGACATCCAAGGACAGATAACCTTATTGCTTTCATTAAGCCTTCCGTGCTTGAGACGACAGTTCTCAAAACAAACATCACCAGCACAATTGAACCTGCAGGCCTGTACCCAAGTTTGCATAACTTCTTTTCAGCCATTGTACTAAATGTTCCCTTCTGCAATTCTGCATGTAAAGACTCCTTTCTGTAGTAACTTCCGCAAGCCACACATTTTGCATTCTTGAACAAGAATTTGTTGCCAGGCAATTTTTATTTCTCCAAATATATATATTTTTTAATCTCTCACTGATTTGCTCCTGTTCTCTCCTGTCTGCTGTGACTTAGTGGGCTGCAATGTCAGCTTCTGAGTCAGAAGGTTGTGGGTTCAAATCCCACTCCAGGGGCCTAAACACAAAAATCTAGGTTGACGTGCTAGTGCAGTCTTTTGAATGAGATGTTAAACTGAGGTCCTGTCTGCTCTCTCAGGTGGATGTTAAAGTTCCCATGGCAATATTTCAGTGAAGAGCAGGGGAGATCTCCCCAGTGTCTTGGCCAATATTTCTTCTTCAACAAATAGCACTAAACAGATTATCTGAATTTTCCTAATTCCATTGCAGTAGGGTCAGAGTGGGGGTTACATCCCTACCCGCAGTGATCCTGATGTAGTTTCCTCTCTCAGGCCTCTTTAAGCATATCAGTCAATATTCCCAGCAGGACCCTGGAGTAAGTAGCACAGATCCACTTCAACGGAGTCTACAGAGTACTGAAGTCGGGGATTTGGTGGGTGAGGGAATTCGGTGCAGCGGAGGAAAGAACTGCTGTCTGGTCTTTTAAAAAACAAAGAGCGGTCCAAGAGAGGGAGCGAGACCTGAGATCTGAGGGCCAGAGGCATTATTTAGGTGAGCAGGTAGGTAATTGGTTGGTGAGTTCTACAATTATTTTCTCTAAACTAGGGCAGTAGTTTAAACTAGGACCTGGGCGTTATAAGTACTGTATTAACTTTATACCTTTACTCGTTAAACTACTTACTATAGCTACAAATAATCGTTCAGTAACATTTCAAAACTTGAAACCCTAATTAGTTAAATAAAACACAATAAAGATGGCACTGCAGGTGATGTGTTGCAGCTGTAGCACATGGGATCTGCTGGACCACAGCAACCATATATGCAGTAAGTGTCTGCAGCTCAAGGAACTTTGGCTCAGAGATGATGAGCTGGAGTCTGAGCTTCGGACAGCATCAGGGAGAGGGAAAGTTACCTGGACACTTTGTTCCAGGAGGCAGTCACATCCCTTAGGTTAAGTACTTCAGATTTGGTCCGTTCTCAGGGACAGGAGAGTGTGACTACGAGTGAGGCAGGTATGGGGATCCAGAAAGTAGCACTGGAAGAGCCTCTCTCCTTACACTTCTCCAACAGGTTCAAGGTTCTTGCAGCTTGTGTGGACTAGAGCAGGGACTGCGGGGAAGATGAGCAAACTGACCACAGCACCGTGGTGCAGGGGGCCATTTAAGTTGGGGGAGTAAAAAGCAATTTACTAGTAGGGAAAAGTATAGTTCGGGGGATAGATACTGTTCTCTGCAACCGAGAGCAAGAGTCCCAAAGGCTGTGTTGCCTGCCTGGTGCCAGGATTAAGAGCATCTCCTCAGGGCTGGAGAGGAGCTTGGAGATGGAGGGGAAGGACCCAGTTGTCATGGTTCATGTAGGTTCCAATGACATAGGTCGAACTAAGACAGAGGTTCTGCTAAGGGAGTATGAGCAGCTAGGGGCTAAATTAAAAAGCAGGACCACAAAGGTAATAATCTTTGGATTACTACCAGAGCCATGAGCAAATTGACATAGGGTAAATAAGATCAGAGAGTTGAATGTGTGGCTCAAAGATTGGCATGGGAGAAATGGGTTTCAATTCATGGGGCACTGGCACCAGTGCTGGGAAAAGAGAGAGCTGTACTGTTGGGACGGGATTCACCTGAACCACGCTGGGACCAGTGAACTGGCAAATTGAATAACCAGGGCTGTAGAGGCTGTAGTGGGGAGGCAGTGGCAGTGACACTAAACTAGTAATGCTAATGCTCTGGGGACATGGGTTCGAATCCCACCATAGCAGATAGTGTAATTTGAATTCAATTAATAAATCTGGAATTAAAAAGCTAGTCTAGTGGTGATCGTGAACCCATTATTGATTGTTGTAAAAACCCATCTGGTTCAGTAATGTCTTTTAGGGAAGGAAATCTGCTGTCCTTACCTGGTCTGGCCTACATGTGACTCCAGACCCACAGCAATGTGGTTGACTCTTAAATGCCCACTGAAATGGCCTACCAGGCCACTCAGTTGTACATAAATGAATAAAACGGGACGGACCACCCGGCATCGACCTAGGCACTGGAAACAACAACGGCAAACCCAGCCCTGTCAACCCTGCAAAATCCTCCTTATTAACATCCGGGGGCTTGTCCCACAGACTAGTCAGGCAGCAGCCTGACATAATTATACTCATAGAATCATACCTTATAGACAATATCCCAGACACCATCATCACCATCCCTGGGTATGTCCTGTCCCATCGGCAGGACAGAACATACCTATCAGAGGTGGCAGCACAGTGGTATAAAGTCAGGAGGGAGTTGCCCTGGGAGTCCTTAACACTGACTTCAGACCCCATGAAGTCTCATGGCGTCAGGTCAAACATGGCAAGGAATTCTCCTGCTGAATATCACCTACCGTCTTGCCTCGGCTGATGAATCAGTTCTTTTCCATGTTGAACACCAACTGGAAGAAGCACCGAGGGTAGGAAGGACACAAAATGTTCTCTGGGTGGGGGACTTCAATGTCTATCCACAATGGCAAACCCAGCCCTGTCGACCCTGCAAAATCTTCTGCTGAGAGTATGGCTTGGTAGCACCACTACTGACCGAGCGGTCTGAGTTCTGAAGGACATTTCTGCTAGACTGGGTCTGCAGCAGGTCGTGGGAAGAACCTACTTGACCTTGTCCTCACCAATCTACCTGTCGAAGATGTATCTGTCCATGCCAGTATTGGTAGGAGTGACCGCCGCACAGTCCATGCAGAAATTAAATCCCATCTTCACAATGAGGGTACCCAGCATTGTGTTGTGTGACACGACCACCATGCTAAATGGGATAGATTTCAAACAGACCTAGCAACTCAAAACTGGGCATCCATGAGGTACTGTGGGCCATCAGCAGCAGCAAATTGTATTGAACCACAATCTGCAACCTCAAGGCCTGGCATATACCCCACTGTACCACTGCCATCAAGCCAGGGGACCAACTCTGGTTCACTGAAGTGTGCAGGAGGGCATGCCAGGAGCAGCACCAGCTGTACCTAAAAATGAGGTGTCAGCCTGGTGAAACTGCAACACAGGACTACTTGCATGCCAAACAGCAGAAGCAGCTAAGTAATACCACAACCAACAGATCAGATCTAAACTCTGCAGACCAACACATCCCGTCATGAATGGTGGTGGGCAATTAAACAACTGACAGGAGGAGGTGGCTCCACAAATATCCCCAGCCTCACCGATGGGGCAGGGTGGGGGGCAACACATCAGTTCAAAAGATAAGGCTGAAGCACTTGCATCCATCTTCAGCCAGAAGTGCCAAATGGATGATCCATCTCGACCTCCTCCTGAGGTCCCCAGCATCACAGTTGCCAGGCTTCAGTTAATCCGATTCACTCTAGGTGATATCAAGAAATGACGAAGGCACTGGATACTGCAAAAGCTATGGGCCCTGACAACATTCTGGCAATTATACTGAAGACTTGTGCTCCAGAACTAACTGTGCCCCTAGCCAAGCTGTTCCAGTACAGGTACAACACTGGCATCTACCAGCAATGTGGAAAATTGCCCAGGTATGTCCTGTGCACAAAAAGCAGGAGAAATCTGACCCGACCAATTACCGCCCTATCAGTCTACTCTCAATCATCAGTAAGATGATGGAAGGTGTCATTGACAGTGCTATCAAGCGGCACTTGCTCAGGAATAACCTGCTCACTGATGCTCAGTTTGGGTTCTGCCATGGCCACTCAGCTCCTGCTCTTATTACAGCCTTGATCCAAACATAGACAAAAGAGCTGAACCTAAGAGGTTAGGTAAGAGTGATGCCCTTGACATCAAGGCAGCATTTGACCAAGTATGGCATCAAGGGGCCCTAGCAAAACTGGAGTCAATGGGAATCGGGGGAAAACTCTCCACTGGTTGGAGTCATACCTAGCACGAGGGAAGATGGCTGTGGTTGTTGGAAGTCAATCATCTCAGTCCCATGACATTACTGCAGGAGTTCCTTAGGGTAGTGTCCTCGGTACAACCATCTTCTGCTGCTTCATCAATGACCTTCCCTCCATCATAAGGTCAGATGTGGGGATGTTTGCTGATGATTTCACAAAGTTCAGCACCGTTCGTGAGTCCTCAGATACTGATACAGCCTGTATTCAGATGCAGCAAGACCTGGACATCCAGGCCTGGGCTGATAAGTGGCAAGTAACATTTGCGCCACACAAGTGCCAGGCAATGACCATCTCCAACAAGAGAGAATCTAACCATCTCCCCTTGACATTCAATGGCATTACCATCGCTGAATCCCCCACTATCAACAGCCTGGGGGTCACCATTGACTAGAAACTGAACTGGACCAGCCACATAAATGCTGTGGCTACAAGAGCAGGTCAGAGGCTAGGAATTCTGTGGCAAGTAACTCACCTCCTGACTCCCCAACGCCTGTCCACCATCGACAAAGCACAAGTCAGGAGTGTGATGGAATACTCTCCACTTGCCTGGATGGGTGCAGCTCTAACAACACTCAAGAAGCTCGACTCCATCCAGGACAAAGCAGCCCGCTTGATTGGCACCCCATCTACAAACATTCACTCCCTCCATCACCGATGCACAATAGCAGCAGTATGTACCATATACAAGATGCACTGCAGCAACTCATCAAGGATCATTCGACAGCATCTACCAAACCCGCGACCTCTACCACCTAGAAGGACAAGGGCAGTAGATGCATGGGAACACCACCATCTGCAAATACCCCTCCAAGCTTCACACCATGCTGGGTTGGAACTATATTGCCGTTCCTTCACTGTCACTGGGTCAAAATTCTGGAACTTCCTTCCTAACAGCACTGTTAGTGTACCAACACCCCAAGGACTTCAGTGATTCAAGAAGGCAGCTCACCACCACTTTCTCAAGGGCAATTAGCAATGGACAATAAATGCTGGCCTAGCCAGGGATGCACACAGCCCCTGAACGAATGCAAAAAATCGAGGGCTTTAACCTAAATATTAGGGGGGGTGGGGGGAAGATTCATGTGAGGGGAGATTTAGAAAGTTTAAGAGAAAAGACAAGACAATAGTGCAGGGTACTGATATGGGTAATGATAACCAGAGTGTGACAGGAGGGGACAGAGCAAACAAACATAAGAGTGCACCAGCAAATAGGGTCAGAGTAGGGAAAAATGGTAAAAAAAGACAGAATTAAAGGCTCTTTATCTGAATGTACGCAGAATTCATAACACAATAGGTGACTTAATGGCACAAATAGAAATACATGGATATGATATGATAGCCATTACAGAGACTGGGTTGCAAGGTAACCAAGGTTGGGAACTGAATATTCAAGGGTATTCGACATTTCAAAAGGATAGAAGAAAGGAAAAGGAAAAGAAATGGCAGAGATTTTGAACAAATACTTTATATCTGTCTTCATGGCAGAAGATACTAAAAGCATCCCAATAACAGTAAAAAATCAGGGGGCAAAACAGAGGAACTTAAAACAATCAATATTACTAGAGAAATAGTACTAGAAAAATTAATGGGACTAAAGAATGACAAGTCCCCTGGACCTGATGGCCCGCATCCTAGGGTCTTAAAAGAAGAGGCTGCAGTAATAATGGATACATTGGTTGTAATCTTCCAAAACTCCCCAGATTCTGGAAAGTCCCAGTGGATTGGAAAATCGCAAATGTATCACCTCTATTTAAAAAAAGGACGGAGACAGAAGGCAGGAAACTATAGGCCAGTTAGCTTAACATCTATCATTGGGAAAATGCTGGAATCCATCATTAAGGAGCATGACATTTAGAAAATCATAATACAATTAAGCAGTGGCAACATGGTTTTATGAAAGGGAAGTCGTGTTTTACAAATTTATTAAGAGTTCTTTGAGGATATAACAAGCAGGGTGGATAAAGGGGAACCAGTAGATGTAATGTATTTGGATTTTCAAAAGGCATTCAATAAGGTGCCACATAAAAGGTTACTACACAAGATAAGAGCTCATGGTGTTGGGGGTAATATATTAGCACAGATAGAGAATGGATTACCTAACAGGAAACAGACAGTCAGGATAAATGAGTCATTTTCAGGTTGCCAAATTGTAACTACTGGAGTGCCACAGGGATCAGTGCTGGAGCCTCAACTATTCACAATCTTTATTAATGACTTGGATGAAGGGACAGAGTGCATTGTAGCCAAATTTGCTGATGATAGGAAGATAGGTGGAAAAGCAAGCTGTGAGAAGGACACAGAGGGCTGGATTTTCAAAGCCTGCTGAGTACGGGAACGACTGTGAGCGTGATTTGCATATCGCGTTCTCAGAGGTTGGCACTGGGTCTCACAGCCTCCAGAACACAACGTTATTTTTAAACTGCAGCCAGCAAGGAGGGAATCTGCGGGTGCACGGGTCAATTAATTGCCTGTTGAGTTCATTATCGAGCTCATCAACGGGCTTGTCAGTTTCAGGGAACTATTTTTGAAGGCTGGGAATGGGGAAGACACCATGGAGGGAATACGGCAGGGTTGTGAAGATGTGAACAGTGTGGAGGGCCATGAGGGCTATGGAAGGGGCTGATTGAAATCTGCAGAGGCAGCAAATAAAGCTCATCTGCTTCAGTTGTGCCTCAGTGTAGCTATTCCTGCAGCCGGAAGTGCATTTCGCTTTGGTAAGTGGCAGGAAACCAGAGCGGGTTGTGAGGCCACTGGTATCACTGTAGCAGCTGGGCTTGGCAGGGGAAGGTGTGGTGAATGTACAAAGCCCAGCTGAGTAAGTTCAGATGGGAACAGGTTACTCTGACATTGGATAGAGCAGCCAGGATGAACTGCAGCAGATGCAACCTCCTGGACAGCAGGAGGTCAGAGGAACACAGCGGGGAGGCTGCAAGGGGAGGAAGGTGCTACCCAAGCGGATGCACAGCCCAACAGTCCACCACCTGCAAATGACAGAGCGCCACAGTGCCGCTGGAGCCTGTGCCTATCCAGACAGATGGTCTCAGTCCTTTGTGCTCTGATCCACAATGACCTGAGGCCTCATGGGCACCATGGCAGTCCCTTACCTGTTGCCATCAAGTTATCTGGTACCTTGAACGTCTATGCAACTGGGAAGACCCTCACTTCATCAATGCCGACATGGAGGACGTGAGGGAGAGGAAGGAGGTCCTCTTCCTGGAGGACGGCAATAGGAGGCCACCTCATCATGCAGCAGGGGTACCTCTCTTTTCAGTATTATCCCCCTCTGTCCCCTCTTCCGCCTCCTATCTTACCTTCTGCTCCTCCCCTGATGAGTTGTCTTCTTCCAAGGCCTCACTGTCCTTCAAGGTCCACACCTCTCTGGAGGGCCATGGTATGGAGAGCGCAGCAGACCATCACAATGATGGAGACCCTTGCAGGATAGTATTGGAGACTGCCACACAACCAATCTAGGCACCAGAATTGTATCTTCACAAACCCAATGACCTGCTCAATGATTGGCCTGCTGAGCAGGTGCCATTTTCTTTTCCATCTCTGTGCCTCTGTCTGGGCTCCCGTAAAGGGGGTAGTAGCCACCTCTACAAAGAATTTCCCTTGCCCCTTTGGAGCCAGCAATACATTCTGGGAAATGGTGTGAAGGACCAAGGCAGCCTGGACTCATTGCAGTTTAGAAGAACGAGAGGTGATCTTATTGAAATATATAAGATTCTGAGGGGACTTGACAAGGTAGATGCTGAGAAGATGTTTCCCCTTGTGGGGGAATCTAGAACTAGGGGGCACAGTTTCAAAATAAGGGAATATTAAATTATTTAAGACGGAGATGAAGAGTAATTTCTTCTCTCCGAGGGTTGTTAATCTTTGGAATTCTCTACACCAGGGATCAGTGGAGGCTGGGTCATTGAATATATTCAAGGCTGAGCTGGACTGAATTTTGATTGACATGGAGTAAAGGGTCATAGGGGGTAGGCAGGAAAGTGGAGTTAAGGTCACAATCAAATCAGCCATGATGTTATTGAACAGTGGAGCAGGCTCGAGGGAAAAATGGCCTACTCCTGCTCCAAGTTCTTATGTTCCTCTGTTCTTATGTTTTATGGCTGTGGTTTTGTAAACTGCTCCGTGGGTTACAGCCACTACTTTCATTCGGCACCAAGCCTACTGTTTCTGACTTCCAAAGTTTACCCTCATGCCATCAACACATTATGTTAAATGTGCCATCCATCCTGTAAAGAGCCTGATTCACTTCCACATGTAGTACATGTCTTTCCACACAGTGGAAATTGCCTGCATCAATCAAGAGTTCCAAACATTGCAGCCCACTCTAAAATCTTTTCTGTGTTGAAAGCTCAAGCCCATTAGAAGTAAATCTAAGTAACTGCCACTCAGTTTAGCTGCCACTGAATAAAAGAAAAAACCCATTTGTACAACTCACTGAATTTTGTAAGCCATTGAATAACAAAATGGCTGTAGAACATTAAACGAATGTACGATGGCCCATCTCAATGCAGATGTACAGAGATCGAAAGACCTTTTCTTTCCTACCTACAAATAGTTGGCTGTTGAGCTGTAAGTGGATGTGTCCATCATCTGGAGCCTCTTGAGCCTTTCTTGGTAGGTGATCCACTTGAAGAGATGCCTCTTTGATATTTCGCTCTGCCCTGATATAATGCCACTGATTGTTGTTTAAGTGGGTGGATGACTTCACGATAATCTCAGATGGACCATTGCCCACGTCGAATGAGAACAGCACTTCCATTGGGGCTGTAAAATCACATACAGTGACATTACTCTCTGAACATAATGTTCCGTTTAAGCAAAGTACACTTTACGACTATAAAGAAAGAATTCTTATACTTAGATAGCACCTTTCACAACCTCAGAATGGCCCAAGGTTACAGCCGATTAATTACTTTTTGAAGTGCAGTCACTGTTGAAATTTGTGAATCGTGGTCGACAATTTGCACTCAGCAAGATCCCATAAATAGCAACAAAGTAAACGATCAGATAATCTGTTTTTTTTAATAAAAGCAAAATATTGTGGGTGCTGGAAATCTGAAATAAAAACAGAAAGTGCTGGAAATACTCAGCAGGTCAGGCAGCATCTGTGGAGAGAGAAGCAGAGTTAGCATTTCAAGTCTGTGACCTTTCATCAGAACTTGCAAAGTTTAGAAACATAATAGGCTCTGTGCAAGTGAAAAGGGGGAGGCAGGAAGAAGAATAAAAGGGAAGGTGTGTATTAGGGCAGAAGCGATTAAGTGACAAAGATGTCACGGAACATTGGCCAAAGGAGTGCTAATGATAATGCTCTGCCTTTTAATACAACTATTAGCACTCCCTTTTCTTTGTTCTATGACATCTTTGTCCTTTAATCTCTCCTGCCCCCTGCCTTATCGCACACATTCCCTTTTGTTCTTCTTTCCCCCTTCCCCTTTTCACCTGCACAAAGCCTGTTACATTTCGAACTTTTGCCAGTTCTGATGAAGGGTCACAGACGTGAAATGTTAACTTTGTTTCTCTCTCTACAGATGTTGTCAGAACTGCTGAATCTGGTTTTTTTTTATGTGGTGGTTGATGGATAAATATTGGCCATGGCATGATTGTAATAAGAACAGGGAGCTGTCCCAGTGTCTTTGCCAACATCTAGCCTTCAAGCAACACCACAAAAAACAAAACAGATTAACTGGTTACTCATCTGACAGCTGTTTTGTGGAACCTTGCTTCCTGCAAACTGGTTGCCTTTATAACAACAATGTCTGTACTTCCGAATTAAGTCATCGGCTGTCAAGTGCTTTGAGAATGTGAAATGTGATCTATAAAAAAAATGTGAGTTCGTCAATGATGTATGGTACAGCCTCTGCTGTGGGTATTGTTGCAGTAAGTCCTCTGGCACCACCCTCGATTCTAAGGAAGACTGAAAAATTATAGCCAAGGCCTCCACAATTTCCATTTCCAGTTCCCTGAGTATCCTTGGATGCATTCATCCGGTCCTGGTGCCTTATCTACTTTAAGTACAGACAGCCTATCCAATACCTCTTCCTTATCAATTTTAAACCCTTCTAGTGTCTGAATTACCTCCTCTTTCACCATTGCCTGGGTTGCATCTTCTTCCTCAGTAAAGACAGATGCAAAGTATTCATTTAATACCTCAGCTATGCCCTCTGCCTCCATGTGCAAATCCCCTTTTGGTCCCTAATTGGCCCCACTCCTCCTTTTACCACCCTTTTACTATTTAGATGCCTATAGAAAACTTAGAGATTCCTTTTATGTTAACTGCCAGGCTCTTTTCATACTCTCTCTTTGCTTCTCTTATTCGCTTTTTCACTTCCCCTCTGGATCTTCTATGTTCAGCCTGGTTCTCAATAGTATTTTCTACCTGGCGTCTTTTGTAAGCACACTTTTCTTCTGATGATACTTACAGTTCAGCTCAATCCTTATGAAGTCCTTAATTCCGAGATTCTCCAGGAAAACCCCTGAGGAAGCAGTCGTTTTGAAGAAAAATGAAATGTCTGCACTGAGCTCGCCGTGAAACGTCGGGAAGTGGAGATATGAGGACTCGGTGTTGAACGATGCTGCATTCCAGTAATTACCTGTATGAATAGTTAGTAGTCTGTTAGAGAGAACACCATACAATTCACTTGCTAGTGTAATGTAGTTTAATGATATTTAGATTGTCATTTCACCATGGTAACATAGTAAGATGCTCTCAAACTATAGACATTTAAGCAATTGTTACTGGATAAGAATCACTTTGTGTAGCAACACTATAAATGTGTTTATACAAATTTCCTCTCTTTGCTACTGATGTAAAAGGCACTAACTCCTTTGCTGGGATACAGTTCCTTGGGTAAACCAAGTTGTCCATGCCTCGGCATGCAATTTGACCACGGCGGGTGTGCTACTATAACAGCTGCAACTGACACTTCCCTCACAACATCCTCACATTTTACTCTGATCAATTTTCTCCTCCTTGAAGCAAACACAGGCAAGCTCAAGGCCAGAAAGGACCACAAGTATTTCTGGTCTGTCTTCAGGCTCCCTTGGCAATGTGTTTCTTTTTCATGATCTGCGTTATTTGCCCCTTCAATGTCTTCCGAAACCTCTCAGTAAAATAATTCCTTCTTACATCCAACCTGAATCTATCCATTTACAGCTTGTCTCCTTGTTCTGCTTTCGTGTACCAAATTAAATAACCCTGACTGCTTCTTTAAATCTCTGAGATATATTAATGTCAGTACCTCCATCATATGCTTCCTCAGTCTTCTCCTGTTCAACAAGATCCCAGTCCTCCAAGTCTCACTTCATCAGTTTTGTTTCCTAATCACTTAAGTAGCTCTTCTCTGTGCCTTCTCCAATTCAGCTATATCTTTTCTGTTGTGAATGTTACTGAACTGCACACAATACTCCTCTAGAGACTGATAGCAGTGCCACAACCAATGCCCTGGCTATGACCTGCCAGCTCAATGCAGATCAAGAAACAAACCCAAGCGATTCCAGACCTATAGAGAGCCATAGAATGATAATATAATTTTTCTATGGTTCTACACAGCACAAAAGAAGGCCATTTGGCCCACTATGCCTGTGCTGACTCTCTGAAAGAGCTATTTATTAGGCATATTACCAGGCCCTTTTCCCATGGCTCTGCAAATTTTTGTAATTGTTTAGCATAACTCTCTTGCTTTTGTACTTTGTTCCTCTATTTATAAAATCAAGGATCCCATATGCCTTTTTAACAGCCATCTCAACTCATCCTGCCACCTTCAAAGACTTGTACATGTACACCACTAGGTCTCTCTGTTCCAGCACCCCCTTCAAGACTGTACCATTTAGTTAATATTGCTGCTCTTTATTCCTTCTACAAAAATGATTCACTTTACACTTCGTTGGGTGAAATTTTACCTGCCATGTATTTTCCCATTTCACCAGTCTGTTTTACGTCCTCCTGAAGTTTGTTGCTATCCCTGTCAATGTTTACTCCATTTCTGACTTTTGTTATATCCAAGTCCAGCTCATTAATGTATATCAAAATGAGCTGTGGTTCTAATACTGATCCTTGGGGAACATCACTGTACACTTCTTTCCATTTAAAAAAAAATAACAAACTCTCTGTTTTCTGCTTCTTAGTCTTTTTTATACCTATGCTGCCACTGTCCCTTTCGTCCCATGGACTTCAATTTTGCTAACAAGTCTATGATTTGATACTTCAAACACCTTTTGAAAAGCCATATACACAATATCAGCTGCACTAACCTCATCAACTCTCTCCATTTCTTCATCAAAGAGCCCAATCAAGTTAGTCAAAAAAGATTAGCTACTCACTGTCTTAACTCAGACTTGAAAACCAGATGCAAAAAGCTATTTAATCTCTAAGCACATTTTATACCTATTTGCATTCTAAATGTTTCTGCCAGAAATAAGCTAAATAAAATAAAATTTTCATTGATTGATGCGATGTATAGCACAGGCCAAAATATTAGCGCACAACAGTTGTTGTTTTAACAAATTACTAGTAGTTTGTTTTAAATGGAATAAAATATTAAAATAGTTCACATTCTCCGAATAAAGTTGAGGAGATGAATGGTTTTGAAGGGAAGATGGATGAGTACATAATGAAAACAGGAAAAGGAGCTGGTGGTGGTATGAGATGAGGTGGAGTGGGAGGAGGCTTGTATGGAGTATATACCAGTTGGGCTGATTGGTCGGTTGCAGTGTTGTGAATTCTATCTAATTCCATGTAATACAGTAAGAAAGAAGACAAAGGCCCAGATTTTCCAGTGGTAGTGACAGTGAAACCGTCAGTATCCACTGTCATTACTCCACTGAAACACTCAGCAACTTCAGGAGTCCAAACAGAAGTAGAATAACATGGAAATTCAGAAGCTGCTGCTCGTGAGTCTACGCTGCTCCATAGGGAGCACTGTAGAAGCTTCCACAGACGGAAATAATTTGACAAAAACTTTCACTTTAACGCTCACATGTAAAAACCCTGGAAAAAGTTGCACCTTGTTGAATGAGGTGTAACTGAGTTTGTAACAGTGCACTAACTTCAGAATTACAACAACAATGTGTATTTATATAGACCCTCTAACATAAAATGTCCCAAGGTGCTTCACAGGAGCATTATAAAGCAAGATTTGACACTGAGCCAGATAAGGTGCTATTAAAGCAGGTGGCCAAAAGCTTGGTCAAAGATGTAGGTTTTAAGGAGCATCTTAAAGGAGGAAAGAGAGGTAGAGAGGTGGAGAGGTTTAGGGAGGGAATTCCAGAGCTTAGAGCCTTGGCAGTTGAAGGCATGGTCACCAATGGCGGAGCAATTAAAATCAGGAATGCTCAAGAGGCTGGAATGAGTTGAGCACAGATATCTTGGCGGGTTACGGGGCTGGAGGAGATTACTGAGATAGCGAGGGACGAGGCCCTGAAAGAACTTAAGAGCTTTCAAATTACTGCAAATCACCCTCCCTGGCCCTTAAAAGCTAATTTTATATTTGTAGAATGTCAAATTTTTCTAATATGATAAAAAATATTCCATATACTTTTTTAAAAATTGGTTATATTGATATTTTAGTTTGTATCTAAATCCAATCATAATCATTTATTTCACTATCTAAAAGTGAAATGATTCAGTTGTTTTAACTTCCTGGTTTGCTGTGTGTGATTATTTCAATGTGATTGGCTGCTTACCCTGTTTGCTGACATCACTGCTTCTGCACGCCAAGACATCTTGACTTGGTGCCAGATTCAAACTTCTGTTGGGAAAGGGAAAATTCACGCCACGGAGATTGTTAGATCTCTGGGGACAGCTTTCTTTGAGGTCAGCGGCGAGAACCATTGTTTTGCCATTGACTGCAAAATCCATCCCAAAGTGAATCTACAAATGTTCATTACAGCTAGACTCAGAGTAATGATCATCCTTGCAGAGTACCAATGTACAGTTACCTCATTATCAATATAGATTAGTCTGGACAAATGGGACATAACTGCATCTACGTTCGCTAACTTATCAGGGATTGGAAGTACACCTGGTTTGGAAATGTTTACTGCAAATAGACTTCCAACTGATAATTTATTTGTTGTGATTGTAATTAATGCTATTGTGGTTGTACAGTAGTGAACTATTGTTACCGCAAGGAAAGCTATGGTGGCCTAGGCCGGGATTTTATCCAGGCGACAATGGTCTCAACATCCAGCAAAAGTGACGCTGAGAACCTCGCATTGCTGCTTCCGTGGGACATCGGCCTAATCAAGTACCAATTAGGCATTAACTAGACAGCGGTGGGCCTTCCACGGGATCAAGGACCGCCCTCTGAGAGTTTCCGGCCAATCAGGGGCCAGCAGCTCTCCTGCTGAGCAGCACCACCGTGGAGGCAATGGCTGCTGCCATAGGAGTTCCCATCCAACGCCCAGGGGTGGCACTGGACCCAGGCCACAGGGAGTTCAAGGCAGGAGGGGTCTCGTGGGGTGAGGCTCGTGGGGAGGGGGGTGTAGGGGTGTCACTAGCAAGGGCTGGGGGTGGCTCTCAGTGAGCCCCCACCTTCCTGATGCCAGGTTCCTCATTGCCGGGAAGTAGCCTCCACGGTTTTCGTGCCATGCTTCCCGTGCGGTGACCCGCTACCCATTGCACAGCTAATTGCAGTGGTGGCAGTGGGATGAGGCCCTTCATTGGGGATTAATTGTCGAGTTAACAGCCTCAATTGGTGGCGGGGAGAGAAGGCCGTTCACAGGCTTTCCCACCCTGGACTAAATTTTGGCGGAAGCAGGATGGTGGTGAGGTCCAACCCCACCACCATCCCACTCGATTTTATGCTCTCCCTGCTTCCAAAACCGCTGCGGGGGCAAAGCATTAAATTCCCCCCTCAGAGTAACTATCATCCTTGTAGATTATCATTGTACAGTTACAGCAGTATCAATATAGACCAGTCTGGACACATGAGACATAACTGCGTCTACATTCACTAAATTATATGGGATTGGAAGTATATTTGGCTTGGAAATGCTTGCTGCAAATAGACTTCCAACTGATAATTTATTTGTTATGATGGTAATTAATGGCAGAGTGGGTTTACTTCCTGCCCACGCATAGTAGTTATTGTTACCGCAAGAAAACCAAGTTAGCATAGACAAAATAGTGATGCGGTGAGGGTCATACTGCTCTCAGCAAGTATACTTGCTTGGTTTCTTTGAAAGAAAAAGCAAGGAAGCAATACAAATCCTGGCTAAATCATTGGTTAGGCCACAGTGAGCATATGAGGGTACAAATTATGCTTATTCCATCTCTGAACACAGAACTATTTGGTCCTCAATGTATCTCTGGTCTTAAATACTGGCATCATCAGACCTTTTTTTATTCATTTAGGGGATGTGGGTGTCACTGGCAAGGCCAGCATTTATTGTCCATCTCTAATTGCCCTTGAGAAAGTGGTGGTGAGTTGCCTTCTTTAATTGCTGCAGTCCCTGGGGTGTAGGTACACCTACAGTGCTGTTAGGCAGGGAGTTCCAGGATCTTGATCCAGCGACAGTGAAGGAATGGTGATATAGTTCCAAGTCAGGATGGTGTGTGGCTTGGAGAGGAACTTGCAGGTGGTGGTGTTTCAATGCATCTGCTGCCCTTGTCCTTCTAGGTGGTAGAGGTAGCGGATTTGGAAGGTGCTGTTGAAGGAGCCTTGGTGCGTTGCTGCAGTGCATCTTGTAGATGGTGCACACTGCTGCCACTGTGCATCTGTGGCTGAGAGAGTGAATGTTGAAGGTGATGGATGGGGTAACAATCAAGCGGGCTGCTTTGTCCTGGATGGTGCCGAGATTCTTGAGTGTTGTTGGAGCTGCACCCATTCAGGCAAGTGGAGAGTATTCCATTAAACTCCTGATTTGTGCCTTGTAGATGGTGGACAAGTACTGGGGAGACAGAAGGTGAGTTACTCGTGATAGAATTCCCAGCCTCTGACCTGCTCTTGTAGCCGCAGTATTTATGTGGCTGGTCCAGTTCAGTTTCTAGTCATTGGTGAGCCCCAAGATGTTGATGTGGGGATTCAGCGATGGTAAAGCCGTTGAACGTCAAGGGGAGATGGTTAGATTTTCTCTTGTTGGAGATGGTTATTGCCTGGCACCTGTGTGGCACGAATGTTACTTGCCACTTATCAGCCCAGGCCTGGATGTTGTCCAGGTCTTGCTGCATATGGACATGGGTTGCTTCTGTATCTGAGCAGTCGTGATTGGTGCTGAACATTGTGCAATCATCAGCAAACATCCCACTTCTGACCTTATGATGGAGGGAAGGTCACTGATGAAGCAATTGAAGATGGTTGGGCCTAGGACACTACCCTGAGAAACTCCGACAGTGATGTCCTAGGACTGAAATGACTGACCTCCAACAACCACAGCCATCTTCCTTCGTGCTTAGTATGACTCCAACCAACAGAGAGTTTGCCCCTTGATTCCCATTGACTCCAGTTTTGCAAGCGCTCCTTGATGCCATTGTCAGTCAAATGCTGCCTTGAAATCAAGGACAGTCACTCTCACCTCACCTCTGGAGTTCAGTGCTTTTGTCCATGTTTGAACCAAGGCTGCAATAAGGGCAGGAGCTGAGTGGTCCTGGTGGAACCTAAAATGAGTGTCAGTGAGCAGGTTATTCCTGAGCAAGTGCCGCTTGATAGCACTGTCGATGACCCCTTCCATCACTTTGCTGGTGATCAAGAGTAGACTGATAGGGTGATAATTGGCCTGGTCATATTTGTCCTGCTTTTAGTGCACAGGATGTACATGGGCAATTTTCCACACAGCTGATAAATGCCAATGTTGTAGCTGTACTGGAACAGCTTGGCTAGGGGCGCAGATAGTTCTGTATTCAGTATTACAGATTGCTACAGATTGCCACAGAGGAGGGACGAGGGACGAGGGACGAGGGAC
Source organism: Heterodontus francisci (assembly GCF_036365525.1). Classification (NCBI taxonomy): domain Eukaryota; kingdom Metazoa; phylum Chordata; class Chondrichthyes; order Heterodontiformes; family Heterodontidae; genus Heterodontus; species Heterodontus francisci. The sequence goes on along the minus strand of NC_090377.1, from coordinate 18,595,277 downwards.
GAGGGACCCCCCCCACCCCGCCCACCAAGCCTGCAGGGAGGGCACCCCTTTTTGCAAGGCGCCCTCCCCGCATAGCGGTGGCCTTCCCCCGCCACTGGTTACATCCCAGCTGTGGCGGGAAGAGGCCCTTAAGTGGCCATTAATAGGCCATTTAATTTATTGGAGTTCTTTGAGGGAGTTACATGTGCTGTGGATAAAGGTGAACCTGTAGATTGTACTTAGATTTCCAGAAGGTGCCACATCAAAGGTTATTGCAGAAAATAAAAGCTCATGGTGTAGGGGGTTATATATTGGCATGGACAGAAGATTGGCTAGTTAACAGGAAACAGAGAATAGGCATAAATGGGCCATTTTCTGGTTGGCAAGATGTAATGAGTGGTGTGCCACAGGGATCTGTGCTGGGGCCTCAACTTTTTACAATTTATATAAATGACTTAGATTAAGGGACCGAAGGTATGGTTGCTGAATTTGCTGGTGACACAATGATAGGTAGGAAAGTAACTTGTGAAGAGGACATAAGGAGGCCAAAAAGGGATATAGATAGGTTAAGTGAGCGGGCAAAGACCTGGCAAACGGATTATAATGTAGGAAAGTGTAAAATTGTCCACTTTGGCAGGACGAATAAAAAAGCATATTATCTAAATGGTGAAAGATAACAGAGCTCTGAGATGCAGCGAGATCTAGGTGTCCTAGTGCGTGAATCATAGAAGGTTAGTATCTAAGTACAGCATGTAATTAGGAAAGCTAATAGAGTATTATCATTTATTGTGAGGGGAATTGAATACAAAAGTAGAAAGGTTGTGCTTCAGCTATACAGGGCATTGGTGAGACCACATCTGGAGTACTGTGTACAGTACTGGTCTCCTTATTTAAGGAAGGATGTAAATGTGTTGTAGGCAGTACAGAGAAGTTTTACTCCTTCACTAATACCTGGAATGGGAGGTTTGTCTTACGAGGAAAGATTGGACAGACTAGGTTCATATCTGTTGGAATTTAGAAGAGTAAGAGGTGACTTGATTGAAACATATAAGATCCTGAGGGGTCTTGACAGGGTGAATGTGGAAAGGATGTTTCCCCTTGTGGGAGAATTTAGAACTAGGGGTCACTGTTTAAAAATAAGGGGTCGCCCATTTAAGACAGCGATGAGGAGAAATATTTTCTCTCCGAGTGTTGTGAGTCTTTGGAATTCTCTTCCTCAAAAGGTGGTGGAAGCAGAGTCTTTGAATATTTTTAAGGCAGAGGTAGATAGATTCTTGATAAGCAAAGGGGTGGAAGGTTATTGGAGGTAGGTGGAAATGTGGAATAATCAGGGCCTCAATTGGCTTCTGGGCGGAAAGGCTGTCGTCGGCCAATCCCACCCCCGGCCAGATCCCTCTTATCCCTGTGACCCTTCATGATTCTATAGGGCCCTCTGCCTCTGACATCGCCTCAGGGGCCATAAAATCCAGCCCTTTGGATGTGTGACCGACTCTACTAGAACTCCCACCCCATGTGTTTTCTGAATCTTGACAGGTGACAGACAGATTTTTGAACTATAGGGGAATCAAGGGTTATAGGGAACTGGCAGGAAGGTGGAGTTGAGGCAAAGATCAGATCAGCCATGACCTTGTTGACTGGTGAAGCAGGCTCAAGGGCTGTATGACCTACTCCTTCTCCTATTTCTTATGTTCTTGATGGAAAGTGGAGAGGGGGCATGTAGGTTGGGGGGACACAGAGATGCATCACCCAGTTAACTTTACAGTTGGAGATCAGCAGCATAGCCTCAGAAAAAGGAATTTGCAGTAAGTAAGTGGTGGTTTTTCAGTGAAACTAATGGATTAGATGGTGTTCAGCAGCAAAGTCTTTATTTTTTACTATCAACTCTGATGGTCCAGCGTAGATTAGCTTGACTTCTCAATTTGATTTCAGCTGCTGGGTAATTTTGCACCAGTCTGACATCTATTTCGAAACTTTCAAGAGACCATTTACGAAGCTTAACTACAGGACACTTACCATCACCATGGCAACGTAGTGGTCCAAGCTTGTAGGTGGCTTCTGAGTTTGTCGTGTTAATGTCTCCAATAATAATCTGAGTCACAGGCAAGTGTTCTTTGTACGAAAGAAGGCCCGTGTCATTGGTCCTGCCAAAATCCAGGTTAAAAATAAAAATTACTCTCAACTGTAATAATAATACATGTTATAGCTCTGGGCTTGTTATGTACAGCTGCCAGATAAATAGGTTACAATAATTAAGCACAAACAGATTTAAAATCATTCTAGCTGTCAGCCTTGTCTCAGTGGTCATGCTCTTGTCTCTCAGTCATAACGGTTGTGGGTTCAAGTCTCACTGCATAAAATCTAGGATAAGACTCCAGTGATAGGGGATTCAATCGTAAGGGGAACAGACAGGCGTTTCTGCGGCCATAAAAGAGACTTCCTGGTGCGAGGGTCAAGGATGTCTCTGAGTGGCTGCAGAGCATTCTGAGTGGGGAGGGCGAGCAGCCAGTTGTTGTGGTACAGATCGGTACCAACGACATAGGTAAAAAAAAGGATGAGGTCCTACAAGCTGAATATAAGGAGTTGGGACACAAATTAAAAAGTAGGATCTCAAAGGTAATAATCTCAGGATGGGGTGGGGGGAGGGATTCAGATTTCTGGGACATTGGGCCCAGTTCTGGGGAAGGTGGGACCAGTACAAGCTGGACAGGTTGCATCTGGGCAGGAGCGGGACCAATTTCCTCAGTGTGGGGTGGGGGGGGGGGTGGGGGGGGGGGGGGGGGGGTGGGGGGTGGTGGTGGTTTGCTAGTGCTGTTGGGGAGGGTTTAAACTAGAATGGCAGGGGGATGGGAATCTGAGCAAGGAGTCAGAGGAAAGGGAAACAAGGATAGAAATGAAAGACAGAAAGGTAAGAAGCAAAAATGGAAGGCAGAGAAAACAAGGGTGAGAAACAAATGGGGCTGTAGTGCAAATTAAAGCTAAGATGACTAACAATGTTAAAAAGACAAGTCTAAAGGTATTGTGTCTTAATGCGCGGAGCATTCACAATAAGGTAGATGAATTAGCAGTGCAAATAGATATATACGGTCATGATATAGTTGCGATTACAGAGACATAGCTGCAGGGTGACCAAGGATGGGGACGGGTCATCCAGGGGTATTCAATATTTAGGAAGGACAGGCAAAAAGGGAAAAGAGGTGGGGTAGCGGTGTTAGTAAAGGAGGAAATCAATGCAATAGCGAGGAAGGATATTGGCTTGGAAAATCATGATGTGAAATCTGTATGGGTGGAGCTAAGAAACACCAAGGGGCAGAAAACGTTGGTGGAGGTTGTCTATGGGCTCCCAAACAGTAGTGGAGAGGGAAGGGATGGCATTAAACAGGAAATTAGAGATGCATGCAATAAGGATACAACTGTAATCATGGGTGACTCTAATCTACATATAGATTGGTCAAACCAAATTAGCAATAATACTGCGAAGGAGGATTTCCTGGAGTGTGTATGTGACAGTTTTTTAGACCAATACGTTGAGGAACAAACTAGAGAACAGGCTATCCTAGACTGGGTATTATAAAATGGGAAAGGATTAATTAACAATCTTGTTGTGCAGGGTCCCTTGGGGAGGAGCGACTACAACATGATAGAATTCTTCATTAAGGTGGAAATTCAAGTAGTTGAATCTGAAACTGGGGTCCTGAATCTAAGTAAAGGAAACTACGAAGGTATGAGGTGTGAGTTGGCTATGGTAAATTGGGGAACTTTACTAAATGGGATGACAGTGGATAGGCAATGGATAATATTTAAAGAATGTGTGCATGAATTATAACAATTATTCATTCCTGCCTGGCGCAAAAATAAAACCAGAAAGGTGGCTCAACAGTGATTTACAAAAGAAATTAGGGATAGTATTAGATCCAAAGAGGAGGCATATAAAATTGCCGGAAAAAGCAGCAAGTCTGAGCATTGGGAGCAGTTTAGAATTCAGCAAAGGAGGATAAGGGGGTTGATTAAGGGGAAAATAGAGTATGAGAGTAAACTTGCAGGGAACATAAAAACTGACTGTAAAGGCTTCTATAAATTCATGAAGATAAAGATTAGTGAAGACAAATGTAGGTCCCTTACAGTCAGAAACGGGGGAAATTATAATGGGGAACAAAGAAATGGCAGAACAATTAAACACATACTTTGGTTCTGTCTTCACAAAGGAGGACACAAATAACCTCCCAGAAAGGTTATGGAACCAAGGGTCTAATGAGAGGGAGGAACTGTATGAAATCAGTATTAGTAAAAAAATAGTGCTAGGGAAATTAATGGGGTTAAATGCTGACAAATCTCCTGGGCCTGATAATCTACATCCCAGAGTACTAAAGGAAGTGGCCCTGGAAATAGTGGATGCATTGGTGGTCATCTTCCAAAATTCTATAGACTCTGGAGCAGTTCCTACAGATTGGACAGTGGCAAATGTAACCCCACTATTTAAAAAAGGAGGGAGAGAAAACACAAGGAATTACAGACCAGTTAGCCTTACATCAGTTGTGGGGAAAATGCTGGAGTCTATTATAAAGGGTGTAATAGCAAAACATCTGGAAAGCATAAACGGGATTGGGCAAAGTCAGCATGGGTTTACAAAAGGCAAATCATGCTTAACAAATCTACTGGAGTTTTTTGAGGATATAACTAGTAGAATAGATAAGAGAGAACCAGTGGATGGGGTGTATTTGGATTTTCACAAGGCTTTTGATAAGGTCCCACATAACAGGTTAGTGTACAAAATTAAAGCACATGGGACTGGGGGTAATATACTGGCATGGATTGAGAATTGGTTGACAGACAGGAAACAGAGAGTAGGAATAATGGGTCTTTTTCCAGGTGGCAGGCAGTGACTAGTGGGGTACCGCAGGGATCAGTGCTTGGGCCCCAGCTATTCACAATATATATTAATGACTTGGGTGAGGGAACTAAATGTAACATTTCGAAGTTTGCAGACGACACAAAGCTGGGGGGGAATGTGAGCTGTGAGGAGGATGCAAAGAGGCTCCTATGTGATTTGGACAAGTTGGTTGAGTGGGCAAATGCATGGCAGATGCAGTATAATGCAGATAAATAAGAGGTTATCTACTTTGGTTGTAAAAACAGAAAGGCAGATTGTTATCTGAATGGTGATAGAGTGGGAAAGGGGGAGGTGCAACGAGACCTGGGTGTCCTTGTACACCAGTCACTGAAAGCAAGCATTCAGGTGCAACAAGCAGTTAGGAAGGCGAATGGTATGTTGGCCTTCATTGCAAGAGGATTTGAGTAAAGGAGCAAGGATGTCTTACTGTAGTTATACAGGGCCTTGGTGAGACCACATCTGGAGTATTGTGTGCAGTTTTGGTCTCCTTATCTGAGGAAGGATGTTCTTGCCATGGAGGGAATGCAAAGAAGATTTACTAGGCTGATACCTGGGATGGCAGGATTGACGTATGAGGAGGGATTAGGTCGACTAGGCCTATATTCACTGGAGTTCAGAGGAATGAGAGGAGATCTCATAGAAACCTATAAAATTCTAACAGGACTAGACAGGCTGAATGTAGGGAGGATGTTTCCAATGGCTGGAGAGTCCAGAACCAGGGGTCACAGTCTTAGGATACGGGGTATGCCATTAAGAACCGAGATAAGGAGAAATTTCTTCACTCAGAGGGTGGTGAACTAATGGAATTCTCAACCGCAGAAGGCAGTGGAGGCCAAGTCATTAAATATATTCAAGAAGGGGATAGATATATTTCTTAATGCCAAAGGGATCAAGGGATATGGGGAGAACGTGGGAACAGGGTACTGAATTAAATGATTAGCCATGATCTTTTTTGAATGGCGGAGCAGGCCCGAAGTGCCGAATGGCCTACTCCTGCTCCTATTTTCTATGTTTCTGTGAATTTCAGATCAGATATTAAATAAAGGCTCTGTCTGACCTTGCAGATGGATGTAAAAGACCCCATGGCATTATTTTCAAGAAAAGCAGGGCAGCTCTCTCTGGTGTCCTGGCCAATATTTATCCCTCAGCCAATATCACCAAAAGAGATTGGCAGAATTTTACGCCGCCCCAGCGAGCCGGATGGTGGTGGGGAGGGTGGCGCTAAATTTAGCGGGAGGCTCCGGGAGGCCTTCCCAGCCACTTTAGAGCCTTCGCCTTAAGGGCCTTACCTGTGGCAAGCTGGCGTCCGGTAGGCATGAAAGGCCGCCCAGTGATACCTGGCGGCCTCTCAGCGCACTGGGTTGGGGGGGGGGGGGGAGGGGAAGTGGTGGGGGCCCTGACAATTGGGTACAGGGTGCCCGATTGAGGGCCGCCCCCATTTCCCCACCCCCATTTCCCCAACCACCCCCAGGACCTGAGACGCACCCCCCTTCCACCCGAAACGGCCATCCTTGTCTCGCCAGGTCACGAACAATTCCCACGGTGAGGCAAACCCCAACTTACCTTCAGTCCCGGCTCCATGTCCTCAGCTGGGCTACAGTCCCAGCAGTGGCCACTGCTCCCGGTGGCGCTGCTGGGACTAAGAGCTGCCGGTCCAATGATTGGCCGGCAGCTCAATGAGGTGGGACTTCCTCCCTCAAGCGGGTGGAAGTCCCGCCTCGGAATTAAAGCCCGGGGACCCGTACAATGCGGGACAGATCCCCGGGCCAGGCGGAAGTGGGTTTGCCATCAAGTTTTACTTCAGTGGCCTGCTCCTCTCCGTCCGACGTAAAATCCAGCCCATTATCTCATCATTATTACATTGCTGGGACCTTGCTGTGCACAGAGGTTGCCATCCTTGCAATAGCAACAACACTTCAAAAGTAATTGATTGGCTGTAAAGTGCTTTCGACATCCTCAGATCCTGAAAGGCTCTCTCTATCGTCAATCTTTCAGATAGTGAATTTGTAAAAGGCATTCAAAAATTTACAAAAAACACTGAAGCAGTACAGAGCCCAGTGTGTGTCAAGAACCTCATTATGTGACAATAAAACTTTCAATACTCCCCAATTTATTAACAACATGGCTCCATGTCAAGTGAACAGAGGTTGAGATGGATAATTTAACTGATCTGTTAATTGTTGGGCCCATGGCAATCAATTAATTAAGAGAATTCTCTTTGGAACTCATCAAAAACTCATGGCATCAAAGCTAATGCTTGCTATAGTTTGGTTTTTGATTTTACACCTCAAGAAAGTCTCTCATTGATTGGCATAGTTAAATTGCTTTCTTGACAAGCATAGCAACAATAAACCTTAGCAAAGATACCTGAGGCAACACATAAATTTTGATAAGCTACAACTTTACAGTTAACCTTTTCACTGTTAGAAAATAATAGTTAGTTTGAATAAAGTGCATTCCAGACACCATTTTTCATGTTCTGCTTTAATTAAATAATATTTCACACATGTGTGGCATTCTATAAATGAAGTGCAGATGAAACTCAGCAAGAGCTAGTTAGTTATCTGAAAAACAACGGCTACCTGGCAGGAATGACAGATTGAGATCTAACAGACGGATTTGAATGATTAACGTAAAGAATAAGTAGATATATGTGAGGGCTGTACGTGACAGAGAGAATTGGCCAGGTTATCCTATAGAGCTGGTGATACTGGATGGGCTGCTCATTTTACAACCATGCCTGATTTTCTTTCCCAATGAGGCAGGCAGGGTGTACAATTCTCTGTCACTTGCTTTGCACATGATTAAATTGCAGATCAATTTTTAATTGATGAGTTCAGGTGCTTTATATCCAGAACTAGTAGATCTCCTGTGTCATTGCTCACAACAAATAAAGAAAGAACTTGCTTTCATATAGTGTATTTTATGACCTCAGCAAGTCCTAATACACTACCAATAAGATACTTTTTTGAAGCACAGCCGCTGTTATACAGGAAGCGTGACAGTCAATTTACACACAGGAGAGTTCCGCAAACAGCAATGAGATAACGATCAGATAATCTGTTTTAGTGATGTTGGTTGAGGAATAGTTATTGACCAGGACACTGGGGAGAACTCCTTTGCTTTTCATCAAATTATTGCTATGGGATCTTTTACATCCACCTGAGAGGGCAGACAGGGCCTCAGTTTAATGTCTCATCTGGAAGACACCCTCAGTACTGCACTGGAGTGCCAGCTTTGATTTTCTGCTCAAGTCTCTGGAGTGGGAACCGAACCCAGTGATGAATTGTACCAGTGAGCATATACAATAACTTGCCACCCCATTTGTATAGATTCAGAAAAAATGCAAAGCGGGGATGTAATTATGGCGCTTCTTTCAGTACACTAAGTGTGATCAACAATGTGAGTGAAACACCACATCTGTGCTTTAATAAGGTTTAACAGTTTTGATGAACTGCTTAGCATTCCACACTAACTTTAATGGCACTCATTTGAATTTAGTTCTCTATCATGATTTCCACTGTCCCCTGGCAAAACATAGAAACATAGACATTAGGAGCAGGAGTAGACCATTTGGCCCTTCGAGCCTGCTCCGCCATTCAATACGATCATGGCTGATCATCCAAACTCAGTACCCTGTTCCCGCTTTCTCCCCGTATCCCTTGATCCCTTAAGCCCTAAGAACTATATCTAACTATTTCTTGAATATATTTAATGATTTGGCCTCAACTGCTTTCTGTGGTACAGAATTCCACAGGTTCACCACTCTCTGGGTGAAGAAATCCCTCCTCATCTCAGTCCTGAATGGCTTACCCCTGATCCTTAGACTGTGACCCCTGGTTCTAGACTCCCCCGCCATCGGGAAGATCCTTCCTGCATCTAGTCTGTCCAGTCCTGTTAGAATTTAGTAGGTTTCTATGAGATGCCCTCTCATTCTTCTAAACTCTAGCGAATACAAGCCGAATCGACCCAATCTCTCTTTATACGTCAGTCCTGCCATCCCAGGAATCAGTCTGGTGAACCTTCGCTGCACTCACTCCATAGCAAGAACATCCTTCCTCAGATAAGGAGACCAAAACTGCACACAATACTCCAGATGTGGTCTCACCAAGGCCTTGTATAATTGCAGCAAGACATCCTTGCTCCTGTACTCGAATCCTCTTGCTATAAAGGCCAACATACCAATTGCTTTCTTAACTGCCTGCTGTACCTGCAGGCTTATTTTCAGCGACTGGTGCACAAGGACACCCAGGTCTCGCTGCACCTCCCACTTTCCCAATCTATCACCATTCAGATAATAATCTGCCTTTCTGTTTTTGCCACCAAGGTGGATAACCTCACATTTATCCACATTATACTGCATCTGCCATGTATTTGCCCACTCACTCAACCTGTCCAAATCACACTGGAGCTTCTCTGCATCCTCCTCACAGCTCCCACTCCCACCCAGCTTTGTGTCATTTACAAACTTGGATATATTACAATTAATGCCCTCATCTATATCATTAATATAGATTGTGAATAGCTGGGGTCCTAGCACTGATCCCTGCGGTACCCCATTAGTCACTGCCTGCCACTCGGAAAAAGACCCGTTTATTTCTACTCTTTGTTTCCTGTCTGCCAACCAGTTCTCTATCCATGTCAGTACCTTATCCCCAATCCCATGTGCTTTAATTTTGCATGCTAATCTGTTATATGGGGCCTTATTGAAAGCCTTCTGAACGTCCAAATACACCACATCCACTGGTTCTCCCTTATCTATTATACTAGCAACATCCTCAAAAAACTCCAGTAGATTTGTCAAGTATGATTTCCCTTTCATAAATCCATGTTGACTTTGTCCGATCCAAATCATAGTTTTCCAAGTGCTCTGCTATTACAGCTTATATAATGGACTCTCGCATTTTCTCCACTACTGATGTCAGGCTAACCGGTCTATAATTCCCTGCTTTCTCCCCCCCCTCCTTTTTTAAATAGTTGGGTTACATTAGCTACCCTCCAATCCATTGGAACTGTTACAGAGTCTATAGAATTTTGAAAAATGACCAGCAATGCATCTACTATTTCAAGGGCAACTTCCTTAAGTACTCTGGGATGTAGATTATCAGGCCCTGGGGATTTATCTGCCTTCAATCCCATCAATTTCCCTAACACCATTTCCCTACTAATACTGATTTCATACAGTTCCTCCTTCTCACTAGACCCTATGTTCCCCAACATTTCTGGGAGGTAATTTGTGGCCTCCTTTGTGAAAACAGAACCAAAGTATGTATTTAATTGGTCTGCCATTTCTTTGTTCCCCATTATAAATTCCTCTGTTTCTGACTGTAAAGGACCCACATTTGTCTTCACTAATCTTTCTCTTTTCACATATCTATCGAAGCTTTTGCAGTCAGTTTTTATGTTCTTTGCAAGCTTACTCTTATACTCTATTTTCCCTTCTTTATCAATCCCTTGGTCCTCCTTTACTGATTTCTAAACTGCTCCCAATCCTCAGGTTTGCTGCTTGTTTTGGCCATTTTATATTTCTCCTCCTTGGATCTAATACTATCCCTAATTTCTTTGTAAGCCACGGTTAAGCCACCCCTCCTGTTTTATTTTTGCGCCAGACAGGAATGAACAATTGTTGTAATTCATCCATGCGCGCTTTAAATGCTAGCCATTGCCTATCCACTGTCAAACCTTTAAGTAACATTCCCCAATCTATCATAGCCAACTATCGCATCATACCTTTACAGTTACTGTCAGCCCATGCTGACAGTAAAGATTGTTGGTGGTGGGGGGGGGGGGGGGGGGGGGGAGCAGGGGGAACAAAAATTATGGTGGCACTCAGAGAGGCAGCAGCCTCCATCCTGTTACAAGTAGCATTCGAGTAGCTTCATTACTAGCAAGGAGTTAGACTGAAATAGGGGAAGAACTGAAACTTCTGCAGTGACAGATACGAGTGAAATAGGAAGTTGTCAGCCACAGCTGCCCTTTCCGGAGAGTGCAATACAGTAGCAGCCCCCCTTTCTGGTGATTTCCTGGCAGAGACAGAACAAGAATCTTAGGGTTAGGCGTAGCTGGACATCTTTCTCTCCCCTTGTGTCAACCGTGCTCGCTGGGTAGCGCTCTCATCTCTGAGTTAGACGTTTGTGGGATTCAAGTCCCACTCCATATACTTGAGCACAAAATCTAGGCTGACCCTGAAGGGGTGCTCCACTGTCTGAGGTGCCGTCTTTTGGTTGAGACGTTAAACCAAGGCCCCACCTGCTCTCTCAATTGGAGATCAAAGAAAATCCCAGGGCATTGTTTGAAGACAACCAGGGAAGTCATTCCTGGTGTCCTGGCCAATAATTATTCCTCAACCAATACTTAAAAGCTGGTTGTTATTGCATTGCTGTTTGTAGGAGCTTGTTGTGTGCAAATCAGCTGTTGTACTTCCTAGATTACAAAGCAGTGACTACTCTGCAATAGCACTTCATTGGCTGTAAAACACCTTGGGATGTCCTGGGGTCATGAAAGACACCATATAAATGCATGTCTTTCTTTCTTTCTTTCTTTCTTGATAACTCTCTGCCAATAGTTTTCACCCTGCTCTTCCTCTCCTGAAGGGATGGTATCTTCACTCGGGTACAATTCCATGAATACTAGGCCCTCTAGTGCATCATCCAAGTACTTCAGGTGTGGTCTCATCAAGGTCCCACATAATTGTCGTAAGGTTTCTTTACTCTTACACGTCAATCTCTTTGTAATAAAAGCCAACATACCATTTGCTTTCCTAATTGCTTGCTGTATCTGCATGTTAACATTCTGTGATTCGTGTACAAGGCCCCTCTGAATATTAACATTTCCCAGTCTCTCAGCATTTAAAAAGTGTCCCGCTTTTCTATTTTTCCTTCCAAAAGTAGATAACTTCATACTTTCCCACATTATATTCCATCCGTCATGTTCTCAGCCACTAACTTAGCCCGTGTATATCCCTTTGCCGCCTCTTTGCATCCACCCCACAGCTGACTTTCCCACCTAACTTTGCTTCGTCAGCAAAACCTGGATACATTATATTCACTCATTGCTATAAATTGTAAATAGCTGAGGCTCAAGCACTGATCCTTGCGGTAGCCCACTAGTTACAGCCTGCCAAGCCAAAATGACCCACTTACTCCTACTCTCTGCTTTCTGTTCATTAATCACTTCTCAATCTATGCTTGTATATCACCACAATTCCAAGTTCCCTTTTTTGTGTAATAACCTCTTGTGGGGTACCTTATTGAATGCTTTTTTAAAAATCTAAATACACTGCATCCAATGGTCCCCCCTATCTATCCAGTTATTACACCCTCAAAAAACTCTAACAGATTTATCAAACACGACTTCCCTTACATGAACAAGAAATGCTGGAATCACTCAGCAGGTCTGGCAGCATCTGTGGAAAGAGAAGCAGAGTTAACGTTTCGGGTCAGTGACCCTTCTTCGGAACACCGAAGAAGAAGGGTCACTGACCCGAAACGTTAACTCTGCTTCTCTTTCCACAGATGCTGCCAGACCTGCTGAGTGATTCCAGCATTTCTTGTTTTTGTTTCAGATTTCCAGCATCCGCAGTATTTTGCTTTTATTCCCTTACATGAATCTGTGTTGCCTCTGGCTAATCAAATTATGATTTTCTCAGTGCCCTGTTTCCATGTCCCTAATAATAGATTCTAGCACTTTCCCAACTACTGACATCAGGCTTGTTCTTTGGCCTCCTTGTCTCGAGAGACAATGGTTAAGCGCCTGGAGGTGGTCAGTGGTTTGTGAAGCAGCACCTGGAGTGGCTATAAAGGAAAATTCTAGAGTGACAGACTCTTCCACAGGTGCTGCAGATAAAGTTGGTTGTCGGGGCTGTTACACAGTTGGCTCTCCCCTTGCGCTTCTGTCTTTTTTCCTGCCAACTGCTAAGTCTCTTCGACTCGCCACACTTTAGCCCCGCCTTTATGGCTGCCCACCAGCTCTGGCGATCACTGGCAACTGACTCCCACAACTTGTGATCAATGTCACAGGACTTCATGTCGCGTTTGCAGTCATCATTAAAGCGGAGACATGGATGGCCGGTGGGTCTGGTACCAGTGACGAGCTCGCCGTACAATGTGTCCTTGGAGATCCTGCCATCTTCCATGCGGCTCACATGGCCAAGCCATCTCAAGCGCTGCTGGCTCAGTAGGGTGTATATGCAGGGGATGTTAGCCGCCTCGAGGACTTCTGTGTTGGAGATATGGTCCTGCCACCTGATGCCAAGGATTCTCCAGAGGCAGCGAAGATGGAATGAATGGATGTCCACCAAAGCTACTAAGTATCATCACCTCATTCCATGACAATATGAAAGGCACAATTCAGCATAGCGGCGCCTCATCAGACCCATTTCCTATCCTGAGTGGCGTGAAACAGGGCTCTGTTCTCACACCTACACTGTTTGGGATCTTCTTCTCCCTGCTGCTTTCACACGTGTTCAAATCTTCAGAAGAAGGAATTTTCCTCCACACAAGATCAGGTGGCAGATTGTTCAACCTTGCCCGTCTAAGAGCTAAGACCAAAGTACGGAAAGTCCTCATCAGGGAACTCCTCTTTGCTGATGATGCTGCATTAACATCTCACACTGAAGAGTGTCTGCATAGACTCATCGACAGGCTCAACTATCACCAGTAACCTGTCTCTCGATGCAGAAATCAACACGCGCATGGGAAAGGCTTCCACTGCTATGTCCAGACTGGCCAAGAGAGTGTGGGAAAATGGCGCACTGACACGGAGCACAAAAGTCTGAGTGTATCATCCTATGTCCTCAGTACCTTGCTCTACGGCAGCGAGGCCTGGACAACTTATGTCAGCCAAGAGCAGCGTCTCAATTCATTCCATCTTCGCTGCCTCCGGAGAATCCTTGGCATCCAGGTAGGTGAACTCTTGAACCACTTCCAGAGCGTGGTCGCCGATATTGATGGATGGAGCATTTCTGACATCCTGTCCCATGATGTTCGTTTTCTTGAGGCTGATGGTTAGGCCAAATTCATTGCAGGCAGCTGCAATCCTGTCGATGATTCTCTGCAGGCACTCTTCTATGTGGGATGTTAATGCAGCATCGTCAGCAAAGAGTAGTTCCCTGATGAGGACCTTCCGTAGTTTGGTCTCCGCTCTCAGACGTCTACTGACGTCAGGCTAACTGGTGCATAATTCCTCTGTTTTCACTCTCCCTCCTTTCTCGAATAGCTTGAAAGGGCATTAGTGACTGTGTTTCCTCTGGCGCCAAGCCAAAAATGATGAAATAACATAGAGCTGACATGGGATTGACTGGGAACACAAGCCTGAGAGGGTTATTGTAGTTAAATCAATAATCAAAGTGCTTAATTGCAGCTTCTAACCATGAAAATGACAGTCATGGGAACAGTATACACAAACACAGGCAGTCAGACACAAATATAACATACATATATTCACATGAATGAAGTAATTTTCAATCTCAATGTAACAGTATTGATGAGGGTCATAACTCCACAGAAAACAATATACACAGATGTATGATTCCAGAGGATATCAAAATGCTGTAATTAATTTTTCCAGAATTAAAAAAATGAGCTCAATCAATTGTAATTGCCTCATTTATTAAAATTCAGCAAAAAAAAATGTTTTGTCAATAGAAATCACCTTAGCTTTCAATAAAATCCACTGTAAGCAGCATCTCCACGGGTTTTGGTCTCTGGGTCAGCGTATGCTTAAAACGACAGCCCTCAATTTAAGAATCGGTGGTTGTCAAAAAGGATATGGGGAGAGGGCGGACACGCTTACACTCAATAAGATCCAAGGGCATTTTCACCGGGACCTGAATGAGGAAGCCACTGTGACGTTCCCGACAGGCTGAAACAAGTCAATAGCTGGCGGGAAGGATGAAGAGGCCCTCCAGGTAATCTTATTTATGTGGTCAGGAGGAGCAGGGCTGTCTCCCTCACCACTGACCTCCTCTGGCCTGTAATCCACCTCACTCCCCCTCTTTTCATTCCCTTCCCTGAGAGCCTCTCCACTACTTATCTGGAAGCTGGAAGGTGCCCATCGGCCACCTGATCTCCCTCGCCGAGCAGCTGCTCTGTACTCTCTTCCAGCCAATTCGCAGCATTAATTACATTGAATTTTACGTCACAGAAACAGGCTATTTGGCCCAGAAGGTCTATGCCAGTGTTTATGCTCCACATGAGCCCCCTCCCACCTTACTTCATCTAACCCTAGAACATATCCTTCTATTCCTTTCTCCCTCCTGTGGTTATCTTGCTTCCCCTTAAATGCCTCAAACCATTCCATGTGATAGTGAGTTCCACATTCTTACGACTCTGAGTAAAGAAGTTTCTCTGAATTTCCCCTTAGATTTATTGGTGACCATCTTATATATATGTAGTCCCCAGTTTTGGACTTCTCCAAAAGCGAAGACATCTCAACTTCTACCCAATCCCTCGTGGATGTGGACCGGCTGCATTAAAACAAGGCCCAGCGGTTAAAATTACAGTGGCCTCCTGTTGCCTCTGGCTGGCTGGAAGGATGTTACATAAAGGCACGCCCTTTCTTTCTTTAGAGAGGATCCATCTGATCAGTACCTCATTTTACCCTGTATTTCTGATCTGCAGTTTATTTATTTTATTTATTTATTTAGAGATACAGCACTGAAACAGGCCCTTCGGCCCACCGAGCCTGTGCCGACCATCAACCACCCATTTATACTAATCCTACACTAATCCCATATTCCTACCACATCCCCCTACCACCTGCCTAGACTAGGGGCAATTTATAATGGCGCTGGAGCTGTGAGGCTGTGGTGCTAACCGCTGCGCCGCCCATTATGAACCTCTGGGAGATTAAACCTTGTAAGTTACATATTAAGTTTCCTGGCATCTACTGTGAATTCCTTATTGACTTCCTAACCAGGAATATCAGATTCTGTGATCACCTTTACAATGATTTATAAATTCTGGTCTAGATCTTATGTGAAATGAGATCGTGAACTTCGTTGTGGAATTGTCAATCCAGTTTGAAACTGTGTTGAGAAGCCTGCACAGCTTGTCCGCTCTTGAGGAAAATGCTGACTGGTTGCAGAATTGGTGCAAATGATTTTTTTTTTGCTTGTCTCAAATGGTTGACTTTACTCCAAGCTCAGCAAATTCCTGTGCAATATTTCCACTAGTTTCACTCCCTGCCAATGGGTATTATATCCACTGTGGTAGTAAATTATTAAAGAAGGGTCATCTGGCTTCAAAAGCAATAAGATTCAAGTTATATGATTTCTTTTTCCAAGTCTTATGATTTTTTTTTTCTTTTCATCAGTCAGATGCGTATCCTCCTCTAGCACATTGAGCTTCTAAGCCCTAGTTATTGTGTCTCTAACTCAGGTGCTAAATTAGTCATCATACAATGCCCAGCTTCTGACCTGCTCTTGTAGTCATAGTATTTATGTGGCTGGTCCATTAGTTTGCTCTCTTGGTGATTTCTTGAAGCGACCATCAATGAGTTTGGACCTTAATACATCTTGAGTAAATATCTTTGGTGCATCCTCCCCCAAAATTTCAACATCACCTACAAGTGAAGTCAGTTGAATAAGCCACTATCCAGCTACTAATTGTCCTGCTGACTTAGTCCAGATCAGGAATGGACTCATCCTGTTGATTTCTGCCTATTAATGGCCTTTTAAGCCCTAAGGTCAAGACCAATTGCAGAATAGATTTGAGCTTACAGAAATAGGAGTTAATACATCTGGCTGGATTTTGTGCTTACGATGGGGATCCTGCTGGATGGGCCGAAATGATGGGAGGGGAAATCCGCCTTGGCCAGCTGGGCCCAGGCCCAGCGCTGGAGCCCAGATCCAAGGTAAGTGAGGCGGGGTCGCCAGGGCCAGTCCAGAAGAACGACAATGGGACGAGAAGGAAATGCCGGCTGATGCTGCGCTCTATCTTTGACTTTATTTTTGGCTAATGTCTAAACAGTGCTCAGTTTTACTAACTGCACAAGCATCTCTCCCTGGTACCTGAAAATATTTACTGGCAGATCTCACACTGTGATTCACTAGCCGTGATTGTAATGCCTTCCTCTAGTTTGTATAAACCTTTAGAAATAGAATCAGAAAATAAATTCAAACGGTAAAATAAATATTTGCGGCCCGAAGGGCTTTAAATATCAACTCAGTACCTGTTTTGTGCAAGGTTCTGTCACACAGGGAACGATGGTGACACGATGAGTGTCAACTTGAGGAATAAAAGGATTCAGGCTTGAAATATTCAACAGTCATATGTGTTTGTTAGTCTTGCTTGTATGCCAGACATTTTGGATTTGCAACAGACAATTTGCTTTCTCGAGTAGGCCTTCAGCAAGGCTCTGTGTCTTTAAATGTGCAAGGGTGAATGTTAGTGTTACTGAGGCTTTCAAAGTATTTTCAGCAGCAGCAAATCAAACACAATGCCACAGTTTCCTGAATTTGCATTGGTCAATGGGGAGTCCCAGTAACTAGCTGAAGGTCAGGCAACTTGTAGGCAGGGAACCAGAGACAGTCCTGATACATGTGGCCAGTGAACAAGGATCCTTGCCGGGAGTGTGGAATTGGAAAATGACCCCTCAGAACCTGAGCTTTCTTCCCAGCCTATGGTGTCAGTGGCCAATATAATATCAGAACACAATCACTGATCTCAGCTCCACATCACTCCGTCCTACCCTCATCTTGTTTGGAGCTTTTCAAAGAACTAGCAGCCATCTAGAAATTAAAATGTGAATTCAGCAGATAGGAATGGAGGGGCAAAAGAAGGAAATTGCATTTACATCGCTGCTTTCCCGAACGCAGGATGTCCCCAAGTGCTCCACAACCAATGAAGTACTTTTGAAGTGTAGTCACTGTTGTAATGTAGGAAAATATTTTTCTCCCACAAATAGCAATTAGATAACGGGCAGAATTGTCCCAGCCCCATGGAGGCGGCTTTGGAAGTTGGGAGGGGTGGTGGTGCTGGGGAAATTGCACTAAAAAGCGTAGGACCGGCCCACAGGCAGGTGCCCAGCAGTGACGGCAACCCACCCATCGAAGCTAATTAAAGATCCACTTAACGATGACTATTGCAGCCGCACAACAACTTTGCTGGCATCATAAAGGCACCCCCACCAACTGTGTCCACATCCCGGCAAGTGAGAGGAGGCAGCTGCAGAGCGGCAGGTCAAGGCTGCGTTACAGCTGAAGGAGATCAAAATATTTCCAGCAGAAAAAGGCAAGGCGCCCGTCTTCCCATTTCACAGCCTTGCCATTGAGTGTGCAATCCCTAGAGATAAATGTCCCCGAGCGTCATTGACCCAATGAGGTCTCAGAACATATCATGGCTGAAATTTGACAATACTATTACTTCTTCGATTGTGTTTTTTTCTTTTTATTACCAGACTGACGCAAAATAAAAGAATCACAGAAACACTTAATAAGGATCATGTATTGATACTTGCAAACGAGACTGAAGCAAGTGACCTGCTGACACAGGTTGCGTGTCATGTCTGGTGTACATTAGGCAGCAGTGGGTGCATGATCTGCTCTGCTCATTCAATGGGGTCTGTGGGCGCCCCTACTGACATCCATGATCGGGTTTCCTTTGCATTGCTTTCAGGCTCCTCGCTGTTTGGGAGAGCTGGAAATCCAGCAGGCCTGCCCTTTCTTAAAGTAAGCCTGTACCTCTTAAAGAGGAGATAGCATTTTTAGTATTGGAGTTGGGAAACTACATTTTTACAGCAACAATGCCGAAGGCCAAGGCACCCTATTTCTGGATACCGTCGCGGAGATGCTTATTGTTCATGTTGGGGCTGGGAAGGAGGTCCTGCTTCCCTTGGATGGCAGACGGCACCAGGACAAATCCGTCACCTTGTATGGACAGAGGTGACTGAGCAGGATAGTGCCAGCAGCAAAAGAAAATTTAATGACCTTACCAGGGCTGCCAAGGTAAGACTCCTCTCCAAGTCTCTCAGTTGCACCACACCATACTTTTATCGCAGTACAACCAGTCCTTCCTTCCTTCATTGCACAAGCCTTGCTTCCAATCACAACAGGACACTTCACTTCCTTCTGTGCACTCACACACACTTAACACCTGTGACTGCCCTCAATGCTGGCACAAACAACATTCTGCTTTTACTTTGTTACAAAGTTGGAGTTGTTAAACCATTGATGTGCAATTCTTTCAACTATAATGAATCAAATACTTTTCCTTTTCTCATTTAGTGCCATGTGTCCTCAACAAACACATCTGCAGCAAGTGTCACCGGCTACAGAAGCTTGATCTCCGGGTTTTGGAACTCGAGCGGCGGCTGGAGTCACTGGGGCACATCTGCGAGGCAGAGAACTATGTGGAT
This sequence comes from Heterodontus francisci, assembly GCF_036365525.1. Taxonomy (NCBI): domain Eukaryota; kingdom Metazoa; phylum Chordata; class Chondrichthyes; order Heterodontiformes; family Heterodontidae; genus Heterodontus; species Heterodontus francisci. The sequence goes on along the minus strand of NC_090377.1, from coordinate 18,576,055 downwards.
AGCATGTTTCAGGAGGTAGTCACCCTGGAGCCTAAGAGACCACAGGCAGAGAGGGACTGGGTGGCTGCCAGACAGACAAGGAGGTCAAGGCATGTAGTGCAGGAGTCCCCAGAGAGCATCTGACTTTCTAACTAGCATCTAGTTCTGAGTACCGATGGGAGAGAGGGTTCCTCTGGAGAGTGCAGCAAGAGTCATGACCAGAGCATCATGTGTGGCTCAGCTGTGCAGAGAGGGAGGACGAAGGACAAGAGAGTAATAGTGATAGGGGATTCTGTAGTTAGGGGAACAGATAGGCATTTTTGTGGTCGTAGATGTGATTCCAGGATGGTATGTTGCCTCCCTGGTGCAAGGTCATGGATATCACCGAATGGCTACACAGCATTCTGGAGGGTGAGGGTGCACAGCCAGAGGTCGTGGTCCACATTGGTACCAACGATATGGGAAGAAAGAGGGATGAGGTCCTGCAGACTGAGTTTAGGGAATTAGGAACGAGATTAGCAAGCAGGACCTCAAAGGTAGTAATCTCCGGATTATTCTCAAGGCCACGTGCTAGTGAGTATAGAAATAGGAAAATACACCAGATGAATGTGTGGCTGGAGAGATGGTGCAGGAGGGAGGGCTTCAGATTTCTGGGGCATTGGGACCAGTTCTGGGGAAGGTGGGACCTGTACAAGCCGGACGGTCTGCACCTGAATAGGACTGGGACAAATATCCTTACAGGAAGGTTTACTAGTGCTGTTGGGGATGATTTAAACTAGCTTGGCAGGAGGATGGGAACCTGAGGGCAGTTTCAGATAGGATGATTTCAGGGCAGAGAACAGGAGGCAGAAAATTAGCGAGTGATTCTGAAAGACAGAAGAAGCAAAGGTTAAAAAGTGTGCAGCACAGTAATTTGGCAGTGTTAAAGGGTATTTATTTAACTGCAAGGAGTATAGTAAATAAAGCCGAAGAGCTGAGGGCACAAATAGACACATGACAGCATGATATTGTTGCTATAACGGAAACTTGGCTTAAGGAGGGGCAAGAATGGCAACTCAACATCCCTGGATATAAAGTTTTCAGGCGAGATAGAGAGGGAGATAAAAAGGAGGGGTTGTAGCATTAATAATTAAGGAATCAATAACAGCTTTGAGGAGGGATGATAAGCTAAATGAATCATCAAATAAGGCCATATGGGTGGAGCTCAGAAATAAAGAAGGGGCAGCCACATTACTAGGAGTGTACTATAGACCCCCAAATAGTGAGAGGGAGGTAGAAGAACAAATATGTAGGCAAATCTCTGAGTGCACAAACTATAGGGCAATAATAGTTGGGGATTTCAACTAACCCAATATCAACTGGGATACAAACAGTGTGAAGGCACAGAGGGTACAAAATTCTTGAACTACATTCAAGAGAACTTTTATAGCAGCACGTAACAAGCCCAATGAAAGGGGGTGCAATTCTAGATTTAGTCTTCAGTAATGAAGCTGGGCAAATAGAGGAAGTAACAGTGGGTGACCATTTTGGAGATAGTGACCATAATAGTTAGTTTTTGCATAATCATGGAAAGGACAAAGATAAAACAGGAGTAAAAGTTCTAAATTGGGAGAAGGCAAATTTTAAGAAACTGAGAGTTGACCTGGCGAAAGTGGACTAGATACAGCTACTTGAAGGAATATAAGTGGCAAACCAGTGGGAAGCATTCAAAAGCGAGATACTACAGGCACAGTGTAGGCATGTCCCCACAAAGATAAAGGGTGGTACTGTGAAAAAGAAAGCTTACGATGATCACAAAAATCTTAATACTTTAGAAAGCCTAGAGGAATATAGAAAGTGCAGGGAGAAGTAAAAAAGGAAATTAGAGAACAAAGAGAGAACATGAAAAATTATTGGCAGATAAAATCAAGGAAAACCCAAAGACGTTTTATCAGCACATTAAGAGCAAGAGGATAACTAAGGAAAGGGTAGGGCCTATCAGAGATGTACAAGGGAACTTATGCATGGATGCAGAAGATTTGGGCCAGATTCTTAATGAGTTTTTTGTCTCTGTCTCCACAAAGGAGAGAGTTGATGTAAGCTCTGTAGTTAAAGAGGAGGAGTGTGAAATATTACATATGATAAGCATAATGAGACAGGAAGTACTAGAGTGTCTGACATCCTTGAAAGTGGATAAATCACCAGGGCCGGATGGATTGCATCCCAGGTTGTTAAAGGTACCTAGGGAGGAAATAGCGGATGCGCTGAGAATCATCTTCAAATCCTCACTAGATACAGGAGAGGTACCAGACGATTGGAGGTCTGCGAACGTTGTACCATTGTTTAAAAAGGGTGCGAGGGATAGGCCAAATAATTATAGGCCGTCAGTCTGACCTCAGTGGTGGGTAAATTGTTAGAATTTATTCTGAGGGACAGGATAAACTGTCACGTAGAAAGGCACGGATTAATCAGAGATAGTCAGCATGGATTTGTTAAGGGAAGGTCATGTCTTACTGACTTAATAGAGTTTTTTGAGGAAGTAACAAGAAGGATTGATGAGGGTAGTGCAGTGGATGTGGTCTACATGGATTTTAGTAAGACATTTGACAAAGCCCCACATGGCAGACTGGTCAGTAACATGAAAGTCCACTGGATACAGGGGAATGTTGCAGGTTGGATCCAGAATTGGCTCAGCACCAGGAAACAAAGGGTAGTAGTCAACAAATGTTTTTGTGAATGGAAAGAGGTTTCCAGTGGCATTCCACAGGACTCAGTGTTGGGTCCCTTGCTGTTTGTTGTATATATTAATGATTTGGACTTAAATGTGGGAGGCATGTTTGGGAAATTTGCTGATGACACAAAAATTGGCCGAGTAGTTGATAGTGAAGAGGATAGCCATAGACTCCAGAAAGATATCAATGGTTTGGTTTAGTGGGCAGACAAGTGGCAAATGGAATTCAATCCAGAAAAGTGAGAGGTAATGCATTTGGGGAGGGAAAATAATGTGAGGGGATACGTAATAAATGGGAGGATATTGAGAGAGGTAGAAGAAGTGAGTGACCTTGAAATGCATGTCCACAGTTCCCTAAAGGTGGCAGGACATGTAGATAGAGTGGTGAAGAAAGCATATGGAATGTTTTCCTTTATTGGCCGATGTACAGAATTCAAAAGCAGGAATGTAATGCTGGAACTGTATAAAATGCTGGTTAGGCCACAGTTGGAGTATTGCGTACAGTTCTGGTCACCACATTACAGAAAGGACATAATTGCTCTGGAGAGAGTACAGAGGAGATTTACAAGAATGTTGCCAGGGCTCGAAAGTTGCAGCTGCGAGGAAAGAATGGATAAGTTAGGGTTGTTTTCCTTAGAACAGAGGTGACTTAACTTCTTCTTTGGCCTCCTTGTCTCGGGAGACAATGAGTATGCGCCTGGAGGTGGTCAGTGGTTTGTGGAGCAGCGCCTGGAGTGGCTATAAAGGCCAATGCTAGAGTGAGGTGTACAAAATTATGAGGGGCCTCGGAAGAGTAGACAGGAAGGACCTGTTTCCCCTAGCAGAGAGGTCAATTACTAAGAGGCACAGATTTAAGGTGATTGGTAGAAGGATTAGAGGGGACATGAGAAAAACTTTTTCACCCAGAGAGTGGTGGGTGTCTGGAATTCACAGCGCGGAATGGTGGTGGAGGCAGAAATCCTGAATTGTTTTAAAAGGTACCTGGACATGCACTTGAAGTGCTGTAACCGGCAAGGCTGTGGACAAGGTGCTGGAAGGTGAGATTAGGTTGGGCGGCTAGTTTTTTCAGCTGGCATGGACACAACGGGCTGAATTGCCTCCTTCAGTGCTGTAATTTTTCTATGGTTCTATTATTGGAAACCTTAATAAGCATGCACTATAAAGCCAACACAATAGGTAAGTTGCATTTCTTCTAGCGACATTTGACTTCAGTTCAGTAAGACCTGTGTTATGGTAATGGCACACCTCAAGCTGTTCTAAATTTACAGTCACACTTCATCTAACCTGCCAGGATAATCTTTAAGCCAGACTTTAATAGGTTTAACCACATCTCAAACACAAACAACTGAAGCTGAGAATATTGTTAAGATGGTGGAGAGTAGTGGAAATATCACACATGTTCAGGTAAATCATCTTTTGCACAATAAAACTGCAAGCTGACAAACAGAAAAAGATTTATTATTTAGGAAATAAATGTCATGGTACCATTCATCTCTGCCAGCATCACAGTTGCAATGATACTTGGTATCCAAGCAGCTCTCCTCCAATCCGCAGGCACATTTCTGAATGCCTGGCGATGAACCTCCCCAGTAGGTTTGCTTCTCATTGGTCCTCCCAATCCACGAGGTGAACGGTGCCCCATCTGAAAGAAACTTTGAAATATTACCAAGAATAAAACTGTCAGAGCTACTGTGCTTTTCCATCAATAAACTTTTTTTTTAATGTCATGGGGGCTTTTTTGTTTTCATGAAGGTGAGTGGTAGCAGTCCTGAGAAAGAAAAAATGCTTTTGTTTCTACACTGATACTGGGGTTGCCAACTCTGGTTGGACACATTCTTGGAGGATTCATCACTGGCACCCCTCCACCAACAACCCCACCTCTCTGCTCCCACCATTGGTCAGTTAGTTGCCCAATCCTAGCGCTGCACCACCTTCCTACACCAGTTGGAATATGAACGGACTCTTGGTTACCCAATCGGATGATTCTTGACATGCCAATGAAACAGACATTTTTTCCTATCACTACTTACTAATAAATGAAAGTGATCAAAAAATTTTATTTTTAAAAATGTTTAATGCCCCTATGATTTTTATCCTGGAATTGCTAGCTGCAATGTCAAGGAGGTTAATCTTGAATTCCTGGAGGCACTTGGCTAATTCTAGAGGGTTGGCAACCCATATCAAGCATTAGTTAAATACAGTGCAGCATACATGAGGCTGCCATAGTATCATAGACATTTCAGTATAGAAGGAGGCCATTCAATCCACTTCTGGCTTTGCATTGGAGCTGTTGGGCTGGATTTCTCTCAGTGGTGAGTTGGCCACAGAAGTGGGTGAGCATTTTGTCTGCCATCTCAATCCTACCATGATTTCAACCCATTTCCTGGGTTGTAGCTCATTAAAAATGGACAGCAGGTTCCGAGCGGTGTCTCTGGTGCACAGAGGAAGCCTCAATGCTGGCCAACAAAGTCAACCCCACATTCTCTGACTTTGATCCTATGAATAACTATTGCAACGAGGAGCAGCCAACATAAAAGAGTGTAGAACTGCCACAAAATTGTAGAAATAATTGCTATGAAAGCCTCTTGATGAATAGAGCTCTATTTTGATAAAGTAATGTGGGTAGAAGGTGGGCCACTACCAGGCCCTCTTCCTCCCATTGTTGCCCCAGCATTGACTGTCAAACCTTTCTGTCATTACCTAGAGTTAGTAGTACTGCAGATGGGAAGGCAGGCAAATCAGTCAGTTTTCCTAGCTCTGTCCCACCCACCATCGGATATTAGTGGCGCGTCAGTCACGGGTCAGGCATCTGATGTCCCTGTCAGGGGAAGGGTTCCATTATCTTTCCTTCTTCACAGACAGACGGACTTTAGATGGTATAACAGAAGAAAATCCAGTCCATTCCCACTCCCCTGCTTTTTCCCTATGCCCTTTAATGCCTTTCATCATGTAATTCTCTCTTAAATGCCCAAACTAATTCAGATTCAGCAGCCACTTGTGCTAGTCCATTCTGTATTCTCATGTCACTTGAGTGAAAAAAAAATCTTCTAACCTCTCTCTTCATGCTTCTAGTTCTAATTCTGAATATATCTCTCCTTGTTTTCCATTCAACAATCAGTGGAAATAATCTTTCACTATTTTGGCACTAAAACCCATGGGATTTTGAACACTTCTGTTAGATCACCATTTTCCCCATGGTCAAAGGTCACCACAGTAGCTCTGGCACGTCAGTCAATAACCAGAGGTCGTAGATTTAAAGTCATAGACAAAAGATTGAAAGGAGATGAGATAAATTCTTGAAATGTATACAAGAGAAATCTCTTCATTAGTGTTTTTCCAGCCCAACGAGAAAGGAAGCAATGCTGATGTAGTTCTATGAAATGAAGTGGGACAAGTGCAGCATGTTTCAGTGTGGGGGTGCATTTGGGTAACAGTGATCATAATATCTTCAGGTTTTGAATAGATATAAAGAAAGAAAAAGCAACGATCAAATACAAAAATACTTTGTATTTTTGGAGGAGGGCTAATTTCAGTGAGTTAAAAAGAGATCTGACCCAAGTGGATTGGAATCAAAAATTAGTAGGCAAAACACTAGTTGAAAATGGGAGGCCTCCTGGTTACAGAGTAGAAGCATTCCCACAAGGAGGTAAGGAAAGGAATCCAAAGCTAGAGATCCCTGGATAACTAAAGATATAGAGATTAAAACAAAACAGCAAAAGGAGGCTTCATCGTACAATAGAGAACCAGAAAGTACAGAGCAAATCTAAAAAAGGGAATAAGAGAGGCAAAGAGTGTGAGATTAAATTGGGGCTCACATAAAAGATAACACAAAAGTCTCTTGTAAACACATAAATAGTAAAAGGGTAATCAAAGGAAGAATGGTGCCAGTTAGGGACCAAAAAGGAAATCTTCCTGTCGAGACAGAGAATACTAAATGAGGTACTAAATGGGTACTTTGCATCTGTCTTCACTAAAGAGAATGTTGCCAATATAGCAGTAAAAGAGGAGGTAGTATATATAATGGAAAGAATAATATTAGATAAAGAGGAGGTAATTAAAAGGTTTACTGTCCTCAAAGTAGAAAAGTTACCTAGTCCGGATGGGATGCATCCTAGGTTACCAAGGGGAGTAAGGATGGAAATTGCAGAGGCTCTAGCCACAATCTTCCAATCCAAAGACCAGAGGATTGTAAATGTTACATCCATGTTCAAAAAAGGAGAGAGGAATAAACCCAGAAATTACAAACCAGTCAACCTAACATTGGTGTGAAAACCTTTAGAGACAATGGTGTGAATTTCGCTGGGTGGGTCGTGATCTTCCCAGAAGCGACCAATTAAGAAGCTGCCTCCAGGAGCCCCGTCCAATTAGGGATAGCAGTCGGGTTCCAGAGTGGGGAGGTCCGTTCAATGCGGTCTATGGATTTGGCCGCCGGCCTCCTTCTGAGTGTGTGCTGCTGAGGGTCCAGCAGCAGAAGTGTCAGTGGTGCCCTCGAGCTGCCTTCATTAGGAGGGGAGAGGCTGCCATTGCAGCAGGTACAACATTAGCGGAGACATCAATCCCCAAGAAGTGGCTGCAATGGCATGCCTTCTTCTTGGCGAGACCTGAGTATTTCAATTTACTGCTGGCAAATTAATAGAAGGCCTCAAATGTTTTGCATCTTGGACCTCCCACTGTGAAGCCTCCTCTGCTGCATTGCCGGGTTCCTGTCTTAGCGGGGACCTCTGCGCTGTCGGGAAAATTTCAATCCGTTGCCTGACAAGGGACTGTTTGCCCTATATTGTACCCTAACTGGCTCCCCGCCGTTGCCAGGCAGGCTGCTATTCCTGTTGGTAGCCCTCCTCTGGGAAAAGCACACAGAAGCGGACCATGTTGCGGAGACAGCCTGATTCGAATCCATCCAAATTTCCCCACCCTCCCGCCTCCGTCAGGCTGGGAAAATCCAGCCTAATAATTTGGGACTAAATTAATTAGCACTTGCAAAAATTATAGGCTAACAAATGAAAGTCAGCACAGATTTGGTAAAGGTAAATCATGTTTGACTAACTTAATTGAGTCCTTTGATGAAGTAATGGAGAGGGTTGGTGAGGGTAGTGCGGTTGATACTGGTGTATGGACTTTAAAAAAAGCGATTGACAAAGTACCACATAATAGACTTGCGAGCAAATGTAAAGCCCATGGGATTAAAGAAACTGTGGCAGCATGGTGATGATAATGGCTAAGGCACAGAAGGCAGAGTAGTGGTGAATGGTTGTTTTTAGACTTGAGAAAGCATGAGGTAATGTTCTCCAGTGGTGGGTAGTAGAACCACAGCATTTTTCGATTCGAATTCTGCCCTGTTTACCCAAGGCCAGGTAATTGCAAATGACACAAAACTTGGAAATGTAGTAAACAATGAGGAGGATTGTAACAGGACATTAGTGAACCAGATGGGTTTTTACAACAATGGTGTTGTGGTCACCATTAGACTAGCTTTTAATTCCAGATTTACTGACTGAAATCAAATTTCACCATCTATCGTGGTGAGATTTGAACCCATATCCGTAGAGCATTAGCCAGGGGTCTGGATTACTACTCTTGTAACATTACCACTATGCCACCGCCTCCCTAAGTCAGCAGATCAGCTATCTATCAGGTGGGCAATTGAGGCTCTTAAGTGGCCAATTAAGGGCCACTTCTCCCTTCCACCGGCATATTGCCTGTGTCGAGAGGACCTGCCCAGTGAAATCCAGTGGCATTTCAGTGGGCTCTGTGGGGGAACCCCTTCTTATGGCCATCCATGGCTCACGGAGGGCCCCCCCCACAATGGCAATGGATGCCTCGCAGCAATGATGCCACCGGTACTCCACAACTACCACATGGTTACCCCAATCTGCCTCAATTCTCTTCTAGGGCACACCGCCATATAGGCGCCCTCTCCCTGGAGGTGCAGTCTCAGCAGCGGCCACCGCTAGTGGTGGCGCTACTGAGGCTGCTGAGCTATTGGCTCTCTGATTGGATCGGCAGCTCTTGGGGGTGGGCCACCGTCCTTAAATGGACTGCTTCCTGGAAATGGCCTATTAACTGGCTAGAGCGGGCAATATGCCTCCTCGGGTCCCGCCGCCTACCAAAACAGGGTCACCTGTTGCTTTTGGTCCTGGTGGTGGGACTTGCTGGTACAACACACAATTCAGCCTAGTGTTTCTAGTGGCAGAAGGGTTAGTTAGCAGAGGGCACAGATTTAACGTGATTGTCAAAGAACCAGAGGTGACACAAGGATTTTTTATTTGTGCAGCGCTTAGTTATGATCTGGAATGCATTGCCTGAAAGGGTGGCAGAAACAGATTCAATCATAACTCTCAAAAGGGAACTGGATAAATCTTGAAGGGAAAACAATTACAGGGCTATAGGAAAAGAGCAGAGGAGTGGGATTAATTGGATAGTTCTCTCAAATAGCTGGCACATGCACGTTGGGCCGAAAAGTCTCCTTCTGTGCTGTATCATTCTAAGATTCTAAGGCATCCAAAACTGGCTACAATATTCTAATTGTATCTAATTAATGATTTGTAATAGAATTACCACTAGCTCTTTGTTTTCTAACACAGTGACTACCGTTCAAAAATTACATATTTGGCTATAAAGCATTTTGGGACGTCCTGAGGCCATAAAAGGTGCTCTTTAAATGCAAGTCTTTCTTCTTTCATGACCTATTTCTTCTTTAATGTTGCAATGCCAACTATCATGGTGTAGTTGCAGGCTCTGGCTGCCAAAGATAAAGTTTCCAATACTGTCATCATTTCATATATGCAAAGACATCTTCTTCAATCATACCATGGGCAATTTAACAACACGACAGAACTTTCACACAAATGCCATGCACTTTACTGAGATCTTAGTAACCACGCTTCTAACTTGCACCTTTCAATATAGCATTGAGTGTCAGCTGTGGCTCAGTTGGTAGCACTCTTGTCTTTGAGTTAGAAGGTTCCAGATTTAAGTCCTACGCCAAGGACTGTTGTCAATGGACCAGCAAAATTTAACCCACTATCTCTTTACATACTGTATTGAAATTGTTCATTATTTTGAACACCTTGATCAAATCTTTCCACTCCAGGGACTTGACTACAAACATTAAGGCTGACATGCCAGTGCAGTACTGGGGGAGTGCTGCACCTTGGAGGTGCTGTCCTTTGGATGAGACACTTAAACTAAGGCTCTGTCTGTCCTGTCAGATGGATGCAAATGATCCCATGACATTATTTCAAAGAAGAGCAGGGGAGTTCTCCCCAGTGTCTGGGCCAATATTTATCCCTCAATCAACATCACAAAAACACATTGCTGTTTGTGGTAGTTTTCTGTACACATATTGGCAGCCTTGTTTCCTTCATTACGACAGTGATCACTCTTCAAAAAGTACTTCATTGGCAACAGTGCGCTTTGAGACATCTGGTGGTCATGAAAGGCGCTAAATAAATGCAAGTCTTTCTTTTCATTGTCCTAAGTCAACACAGCACAATGAATTTGTCAGAATGTATAGCACAACAGTCCATTTGGCCCAACTGGTCTGCCCTGTGTTTATGCTCCACTTGAGCCTCCTCTCACACTACTTCAGCTAACCTTATCGCATATATCCTACTATTCCTTTCTTTCGCATGTAAATATTGAGCTTCCCCTTAAATGCATTGACGCTATTCACCTCAGCTCCATGTGAGGGAAAGTTCCAAATTCTAATCATGCTCTCCGGGTAAAGTTTCTCTCTTTTTTAGTTTTATTAGCAACTATCTTATATTTACAGCCCCTAGTTTTGGACTTTGCCCCAAGTGGAAACCTCCTTTCTACATCTCCCTTATCAAACCTCTTCATAATTTTTAAAACCCTCTCTCAGATTACCTATCAGCTTTCTCTTTTCCAGAAAAAAAGAGAAAAAAAGAGCCCCAGCTTGCTCAGCCTTTCCTGATAAGTATATTCTCTCAGGTGTGGTATCATCCTTGTAAATGTTTTGTACCTTCTTCAGTGACTCTATATTCTTTTTATAATATAGACACCAGAACTGTGCATAGTACTCCAAGTCTAACCAAATTCTATGAGAAGTTTTACATAGCTTACCTGCATTTCGATTCTCTTTGCTATATTTTTATGGTTGTTTTAACTTAGAAACATAGAAAATAGGAGCAGGAGTAGGCCATTCAGCCCTTCGAGCCTGCTCCGCCATTCAATACAATCATGGCTGATCATCCAAGCTCAGTACCCTGTTCCCACTTTCTCCCTGTATCCCTTGATCCCTTTGGCCCTAAGAACTATATCTAACTCTTTCTTGAATATATTTAATGATTTGGCCTCAACTGCTTTCTGTGAGAGAGAATTCCACAGGTTCACCACTCTCTGGGTGGAGAAATTTTTCCTCATCCCAGTATCACTTGCAATGTTACTTTTAATTATCTGTGAATATGCATCCCTAGATCCCTTAGCTCCGTTATCCCATTTAGACAGTTCCCTGCTGCAAAGAAGGAAGATACTTCACATATCAACCAACTTTGCATTCTCTATGAATTAGATTGCTGATTTAGTGTCAAGTGCCTCCCTTACTCAGATTCACGCATTTCTTTATGCCAGTTTAGGCAGAATGTTTTACATCCACAGGAGACTTAATTGGCAGAGCCTCAACTCATTTCACTCGGAAACCTTTGCACTCGCCAAAGTCAAGAGACTCATTCCATCTGTCCGGCTTCAAAACCTAGATCTCAGAAGTAAAAGGAAATATTTCAATCCTCCATGTCACCCACTCCCCATAATTGCTATTTCTTGGCATGGTTGTAGATTGTCTACCTTCGAGGCATTTTCAGCATTAAAATTTCTGTTACTAAGTTAGCCTCTAAATATCACTAAAAATTCATGCTTTTGTAATTAAAAGCAGAACTCGCTGGCAACCAATTATACCCTGCAACAGATTTTAACTACTTAGTCAATCTGTTCTCCTGGCAATGAATAGTAATTCATTTGATTCTCACCAAAACAACACAGCTTTTTCTGACTTTCAGATACTCATTTTCATGGAAATTCCCTTCAAACACTGTGAGAGGGTGTTTGAACAATCATGCCCAAAATAATTAAACTTCTCATTTCAAATCGGTTGACATTTTATTCATTGGGGCAATTTTCGCTCCATCAAAAGATTTTTCATTCTCTTTAATAAGACATCTGCTCTGCGGTTTCAGTTGTCCTTTCTTTGAAAGCCTCGTCAGAAGTACAACTTAAATCCATTTGCTTCAGTGGGGAGTGGAGTGAGACAGGTACTTCAATATTTTCTTGTCACTTATTGTAATGATTCTGACTAAAAATCAATGTGCAGTGTTTTTTCTATTGCACGCGAAGAGTCATCCTTCTATGTGACAAACCAATCAGAGCACATCTGGGTGACAATTATCAACACAATTATGTCAAGTTCGTAATGCAGAACTCTTCCAGGCTGGATCTGGTGGGCAAAGTGCTGCTTTGTCATTGGCTTTGGGCAAACAGACTATCCCAGGGGAATGCAGAGCTGGAATCAAATGAGAAGTGGGAGTTTGCTGTGTCTTCGGGATTTCTGGCATGAATTCTTCATCCACTTACCCAATTGAAAGCGCAAATGGATTCACTAAACAGGACTTAGTGTGTTTTGAATAAAACTGCAAGTTAAGACATCCTTCTTTAACTTGCATCATACGTAGGGTTGTGGTTTTATAACAAGGGGTCATTGATTCATTGAGACTGCTTAGATCATTGTAATGCATGTTTGTAAACAGAACAAACAAAATAAGATCTGACAAGTACTTGAGGGCACCGAACATTTCTTTTATACTTATATCGAACATTACGGATCTCTGCTCACCTGCAACAACAAACCTAATCCTGAATTTCCTTGATTGCCACCAAACCGTATTACGTTTTTCACATTGACATAAAATCCATGCAAAATGTTAAGATGTACACAGCATGTGCTTGAGAACATCAGCTAAGTAACAATCAGTTGCTCTTTAATTAGGCATCGGTCGATGTTCTCTGTTACTAAAATATTTAGCTTTCCTTGCCCATAAATGTCTGTTGAATCCCACAGTGCCTCCAAAAATTGATTCTGAAATTATAAATGTTGACAGAGCTAATTAGTTTTGCTCAGCATAAAACCTTTGTCAGATCTATTCTGTTTCTGTAAGACAGCAAGGTATACAAGTCGAAAGCGTTCCTCATTGAGGTACATTTAATATATTCTATGGTACAGACAAACTAATCCCAGGATATCAATTTAAATGAAGTCAGAAGAGTGGGCCGCAAGGAGATAAAATAGTGAACATTATATGTAAAACAGATCCGTCAGGGCGAATGGATTTGAACATCCATTGCTTCTCAATCGGGAGGGTGTGGGAGGGTGAGGGGAAGTCACAAGATGTGCCCTCTATGAGTTTACTCTGCTGATCTCATTGAACGTTTCGAGCATTGCCAGTGTGGAGGAGTTCTCTAAACTTCAGTTGTTGGCGAGATGTATCTCAGGTGCTTGCCATGGTGGAGGGGCCGACAGGCCAGAAACTTCTATGCCCCTCCACCATGGCAAGCACCTGAGATAATTTGGTGGGGGATGGGAGGATGATGAGTAATGGCCTATAACAGTCCCTGAAGCCTTACATAATTGCCTTAGAGGATTATATGGTTAAGGGGTAGACAAATGGTGTTGTCTCTGAATTGGAAGGGCTTGATGAGCTTTTCATGACCCTTCTTGCATGTATGTATGTATGTAGACTCCTTTCTGCCCACAACACGCACAAAACACAACGCTGAAAGGTTAGGAACTTTGAATGGTCTTTTACTTAAGTAGTAGACAGTCTATGGATGTAGCATATACGGGCTTCCAGGAGGCATTCGATAAACTTCCACATAAGAGACTGTTAGCTAAAATTAAAGCTTATGGAATTCTAAGCAAATTATTGACGTGGTAAGGAGATCATGTAGGCATTAGTAGACAGAGTGTAGGGATAATGGGCATATAATCTGATTGAAAAGAAGTTGTTGTTTTCTAATTGTTTTCCTTAAGAGCAGAGAAGGCTGAGGGGGGACATGATTGAGGTATACAAAACTATGAGGGGCTTTGATAGATTAGATAGGAAGAAACTTTTTCCCTTAGCGGAGGGGTCAATAACCAGGGGGCATAGATTTAAGGTAAGGGGCAGGAGGTTTAGAGGGGATTTGAGGAAAAAAAATTTCACCCAGAGGGTGGTTGGAATCTGGAATGCACTGCCTGAAGAGGTGGTAGAGGCAGGAACACTCACAACATTTAAGAAGTATTTAGATGAGCACTTGAAACGCCATAGCATACAAGGCTACGGGCCAAGTGCTGGAAAATGGGATTAGAATAGGTAGGTGCTTGATGGCCGGCACAGATACGATGCGCCAAAGGGGCTGTTTCTGTGCTGTATGACTCTATGACTCTAAGTGACTCGTGGTGTCCCACAAGGATCTGTGCTGGGGCCTCAACTATTCACTATATTACAACAACATATTTTATATAGTGCCTTTAGCATAATAAAACATCCCATGGTGCTTTACAGGAGCATGATAAAATAAAGTTTGACACCAAGCCACAAAAGGAGACATTAGGTCAGATGACCCAAAACCTGGTCAAAGAGGTAGGTTTTAAGGAGTGTCTTAAAGGAGGAAAGCGAGGTAGAGAGACATAGAGGTGCAGGAAGGGTATTCCAGATCTTGGGGCCTAGGTAACTGAAGCTGCAGCCACCGATGGCAGAACGATTAAAATTGTGGATGCACAAGATGCCAGGATTAGAGGAGCGCAAATGTGGGGCTGGAGGAGATTACAGAGATAGAGAGGGGTAAGACCATGGAGGGATTTGAACATAAGGATGAGAATTTTAAAATCAATATGTTGCTTGACCAGGAGCCAATGTAGGTCAGTGAGTACAGGGACGATAAGGAATGGTGCGAGTTAAGACACAGACAGCAGAGTTTTGGATGGCCTCAATTTACAGAGAGTAGAATGTGGGAGACCAGCCAGGAGTGCGTTACCTAGAGGTAACGAAGGCATGATTGAGGGTTTCAGCAGCAGATGAGTTGAGACTTAATGACTTAAATAATGCAATAGAGACCATGGGCTGGATTTTACCTGCCCTCTGAAGATGGGCTAGGAGGTGGCAGGTCTTGTAAGATGGCAATGACAGACTTTGGAAGGGGAGCCTGACATCATCCTGCTGCCAAGGGATATTATCAGTCGCAGGAATCTTAGCGGCATGGCCACCCATCAACTGGAGGTGGGTGGCCAATTAAACTGATTAAGTACCCAATTAAGAGCCACTTCCTACCCCCACTGGCATTTTACTGGTGTCAGGAGGGGCTACTGCCATGCATAGAGACTACCGGGTAAACTCTGGCGGCCTCCCATGGGTTTCTGTGGGGTGGCCCTCCTTTATGGCCACTCCATCGTCCACTGAGAGGGATCCCAATGGCAATGGCTTCCCCTGCGGCTACAACACTGCCACTGGAGGGTGCACCCTGGATTGCCGGGGCCTGCTTGCCTGGTCTCGGCATGGTAAGTAAAAAAACTTACCTTGCCTTCAAGGATACCTCAGCAAGGAAGTGCCGTCTCTTTCTCCCTGCAGCCTCAGTAGTGGCCACCTATCGGTGGCGCTGCTGAGGCTGCCGAGCTTAATTGGCCGCCACCGGTAAAATGGTGCCCAGGGTCCTGGTGCCCAGCCGCGCAAGGTTGGGTCCCAGCAACTGGACAACCCTGAACTTGAGAAAATTTAAGCCCATATATCTAAGTTTGCCATAGACACAAAGATTGGTGACACTGTAAGTAGTGTAGATGGAAGCATAAATCTACGAAAAGACATTAACAGATGAAGTGAGCGAGCAAAACCATGACAGATGGGTTTCAAAGCAGGTAACTTTGAGGTCATCCATTTTTGGACCAAAAAAGGATAGATATGAATATTTCTTAAATGGTGAAAAGCTAGGAACACTGCAGGTCCAAAGATACTTAGGGGTCATGTACATAGATCACTAAAATGTAGCAGTTAGGTGCAAAAAAAAATCAAAAAGGCTAATGGAATTTTCATCTCAATAACTGGAGAGCTGGAATATAAAGGGAGGAAGATTTGCTGTAGCAATGCAAAGCCCTGGTTAGACTGCATCTGCAGTACGGTATATAATTCTGGGCACGAGACCTTTGAAAGGATATGTTGGTGTTGGAAGAAGTGCAGTGTCGGTTCGCCAGAATGCTACCAGGGCTCCAAGTATTAGACAATGAGAAGAATTACGCTGACAACCAATTTAAGATTGTCAGTCAAGCTCGCAATGCGGTGCATTTGCGCATACTGGAAGCTACATATGTTAATACACAGGGCCTTGTTCTTTGCAGACAGAAAGAACATGTACAAACATTGTGCCTGTTTCAGCTAAACAAAATAAGTGACAGCCATTCGGTAGTTCATTCCTCAAGGCAATGCCTTGACCAATCAGAGCCAAACTGCCTGGTTTAACTTTCAAACAAAGCTTGGCAGTTAACTGTCAGTCTGCATAAACTGGTGCATTCTCCATGGCAATATCTCTACCAATCAGAGCCCACATGCCAACCAATCAGCACTCTCTTCTGATACAATATAAATTTGTTGCTTTCCCTTACTTGTATTCTTGTGAATTGTCCTGATGAGTACAAGCTGAAAAGCTTCGACAAAATGTCTCTGTTTTCAGCAATACCTGAGAAGAGATTACATAAACTGGGCTTATATTCCCTGTAATATAAAAGGTTAAATGGTGATTTGATCCAGGTTTTGAGGATTTATAAAGGAAATGATAGAGTAGATAGAAACTTTTTCTGCTGGTGTGATATCCAGAACGTTAAGGGGCACAATTCTAAAATTAGAGCCAGGCCATTCAGCAGAGAAGTTAGGAATCATCTTTCACACCAAGGATGGTAGAGTGTGGAACTCCCTCCTAAAATAAGCAATAAATGCTAGCTCAATTAATTTCTGAGTAGAATTTTGCTAGCCAAGGGTGCTAAAGGATATGGAGCCACGACGAGCGGATGGAATTCGGATACACATCTCACTGAATGACGGAATAGACTTGAAGGGCTGAATGGCCTCCTGCTGTTCCTATGTTCTTACCAAAGGTGAATTTTCACTTTACAACACAAGCCGCCACATAGAACAATGTAAGTTCCATTTAATGAGGTTGAGAGAGCAGGTCAAAAATCGTAAGATTTACATATGTTCACAAGATAGGTTTTGGTTGAAAATAAGCCTTTGACCCATTTGATCTTCCAACAGACTAACCCTCCTGTTCCTGAAGTGATTCCATAACCTGATCTCAGGCACGCCTCCAAGCAACCCTTCCTAGCTTTTGACCCCCTCTCTGTGAAGAAATACTTCCTGATTTTTACTGTCCCCAATAATTGGCATAACTGAGGGAGAAAGAGGCTTAGGCCACATGGAGAATCTGAAATGGAAATTCCTGTAAGATAATTGTTTTGATTTCACTTACATGTTCACTTTATTTTAACCAGATGGCAGATAATCAGCATAGCTCCGAGCAGTTGTATCTGAATTACAGACACAAGGCTGCTATTGAGCAGAATATATCTTCATCTCAAAATAAAAACAGCTCCAAGTAATTAAACACTAGTAGAGCATTTCAAAGATTCACAACCTTCTGAGTGAAAAGATTTCACCTCACCACCGTCATAAATGGCCAACCACTTTCCCCGTGACTGTGACCCCTAGTTCTAGAATGTCCTGCCAGTCGAAGCAGCCTCTCAACATCGAGGTTTGAGCAGGACAACCATCATTATCCACTTGTGGAATATCAAGCATTCAGACTGGGCAGAGAAATGGAGAGGCTAGGGTTGGAAACTGGTGGCATAATTGAATGGGGGGCTTTGGAGGAGGTTGTTGGAACCAGGGAGGGAGGATGATAAGTGGAGAGAGGTGAGTAGAGAATTGCCAAAGGCAGGAGTGTAACGACCAAATCAACAACCACTGATCACCGAAATACACGGGTAGATGCCGTGG
Organism: Heterodontus francisci; assembly: GCF_036365525.1. Lineage (NCBI taxonomy): Eukaryota > Metazoa > Chordata > Chondrichthyes > Heterodontiformes > Heterodontidae > Heterodontus > Heterodontus francisci. The sequence continues at coordinate 18,558,340 of NC_090377.1, read as the reverse complement.
AGTGACTTGAAAACAATGGTGGGAATTGGGATTCTGACTTGCCGAGGCACATGCAGCCAGCAGAAGTTTAAGAGGATGGAGATGATGGGAGTGTGGGTGAGATCGGGGACTTGCAGATTTTTGGATGAGTTAAATGACCATTTGGGTGAAGTACTGAAAGTTGGCAGGAGCTTATGGGCTTTCAGTAGATGGAAGAAAATTAGTGGGGTGTGGTAAGGAGCAATAACAGTTGGCAAATAATCCTCACTAGATTTAAAATAAAACATCTGCATGAACCCAGAAGCTTCGGATTCAATATATTGTAGTGGAGTTTAATGTTGTACAACACAGTCTCTTTAAGCCAAACATATCCTTTGCATGTGACTCTGAAAACTATTAACTCAAAATGGCCTAACATTGCTTCTTCATCTATAAATTATTAACTATTAAAACACAAGAACCAGAATCTCAATGTTTATTAATCTAAAATGTGTGCAAGTAGATTTCTATATTCAAAAGTATAATTCACATTAAAAATAAATTAATCTTATTCCATAACCGTGTGATGTGAGGTTATCCTTGATCACAAGATAAAAACCGATAAGAAATTCAATTTGACCCATAAAAATATCAAACAATCTATTAAACACTATCAAGGTGAAGTACCCAACTTGTAGCAACATAGGCAATTCAGTGTCAAACATTCCAAGCCTCAGGAAGAGCTGGGTTAAATTCATACCCTCCTTTCCTACAGTCAAAGAATTCCTCTTTCCCATTTACTCGATCCTCAAGATGATTAGAAAAGTGTTCTGTTCACAAGGATTATTCTGTTCCGCTTTGACTACCCACATTCATCTTCCACTCCTATACCTAATCCGTTTTCCCATCTTTAATCTCATATCCTATCTTTAAGCTCGGTGTAAACTTTGGGAATAGGGTCCAAGCTGCTTCCTCAGTACTCTGCAGATTTGAAAACAGACTTTAGCAACTTTGAAATTAGCCGTCTCCTCTATTTCCTCCCAGTTTCTCCCATTCAAATTCCATTTTGTTTTCAATTATTTCAGAGTTTTATCCTTTTAATTCCTCTTCACTTCTTTACGGAGGTGATCACCTTAGAGCATCCAGCATATTTTGGGGCTGAAGTTGTTCTTCAGCATAAGTACAAAACAGGCAACAGCAAATTGGTAACCCCTTTTACATAAACAATTTCCTTTTCCATAGTTGTTAACAGAAAAGGAAATCGGGCGAAGTGTAAAACAGGCTGCTGATTCGCTATCGCACATTTGCCAAAGACCAATTGCACAGCATCATATAGCACAGAAGCAGGCCATTCAGCCCAGCATGCTCATGTTAGCTTTTTGGAAGAGCTATCTAATTCATTCCATCCAATTTTACTCCTTTCATTTCTATCCAGCTCCTTAAAGAAAATCTGTTCATTGATTGTTATTCCCATTAGCTGCCTATTTTAACGAGTAGTCAGCATGGTTGGCTTGTGACTTATACTTGGTCTCCCTCACCTCTTTGTTCTGTCACATTAAGTGGCTTTCCCTTTTCCGTTCTGAGAACGATCTGAACCTAAAACTCTTTGTTGAGCTCTGCCTTGATAAAGCGTCTCCTTTTGCTCATCGTCATATTATAATGCGTGCAAAACTTCAGTTGCACTGTACTGATGATGTGATTTTCTTTAGAACATCAATTAAACACTAGTTTATCTGACACTGTAAAGGTCTCATGAATAAATTTTAAATTCCACAGAATGAAGTAGCCTTCAGGCTCATAAAAAATGCAATTTTTAACACAGCACTAATCACATGCTGTCAAAAACACAGGACGAAGGAAAAACAGCCAGAGCTGAAATGAACTTAGCTCCTGGTGTAGAAAGTGGTTGGGGAGAAATAAGTGGCAAGGTCTAGATGAAGATTTATATCAGGGATAGGTAGGAGTGCAACTAATTCAAGATTTATCTTCAAGTTTCGATGTAAGTAATCCTTATTCTAAACAATTTAATTACTTTATGTAGCTAATGCTCTCTGAGGTGAGGATGGTAAATAAAGGGAAAATGAAGGGCACATTGACACTCAGGGTTGGATTTTATGCAGCCGGCGGGGGTCCCGACACCAGTTCAGAAAGGCTGTTTGAGGGACCCCCGACTGCATTTCACAGCACTCGGGAAATTAACTGCTTGGTTTCAAGGTCCCCATCCCTTTAAGGACGGGATCCTCCCTCCAAGAGCTGCTGACCAATCAGAGGGCTTGCAACTCAGCAGTGCCACCAGAAGCGGTGGCCACAGCTAGGACTGCAGAAGGCCCAGGACCAGGAGCAGTGTTGGAGGCTGGGCCTGCAGATAAGTTTTATATTCTTTTATGGGATGTGAGCATCGCTGACATGCCAGCATTTGTTGTCAATCCCTAATCGACCTTGAACTGAGTGGCTTGCTACGCCATTACAGAGGGCAGTTAAGAGTCAATCTCATTACTGTGGGTCTGGAGCCAGACAAGAAAAGGACAGCAGATTTCCTTCCCTCAAGGACATTGGACTAGATGGGTTTTTATGACAATTGATGATAGTTTCATGCCACCATTACTAAGAGTAGCTTTCAATTCCAGATTTTTATGAATTAATTGAATTTAAATTTCACCAGGTGCTATGATGGGATTTGCACCTGTGCCCCCAGGATATTAGCTTGGGCAGCTAGATTATTAGGCTAGTGACATTACCACTATGCCACCTTTTCCCCTAGTGGAGACAGACTCACTAGGGCCAGTCAGGAAGGTCCCGGCAAGGGGTGGGGGAAATGGATTGTTGAGGGCAATTTGGGGGGGGGGGGTGCAGTGTTGGTGCAGGAGTGGCCTTTGCTGCCGGGGGCCCTCCGTGGGCTACAGATTGCCCAAGCAGGAGGCCCCCACCACCACCTCCAGCCCACAGGGAGGCTGCCTGGTTTTACTGGGTAAAATACCAGCGATAGCACGCTGAGGCCCTTAAGTGACCATTAATTGGCCTCTGGACCTCTCCGCCCGACAAAATCGAATGGCATCGGGAAGGCAATGGCCACTCCAGTCCCAGCCTTCCCTCGCTAGTTTATGGTCCCGCATCCCACCCTGTCTGTCCCTAGAGGGCTGATAAAATTCAGCCCTAAGAAACTGAAAACTCTGGAGCTTCTTACCTCTCTTGGTCTTCCCTTCTTCCACAATCTAAAACCCAAGCTCATCATCGCCTAATTTTTTCACATCTCGTAATATTTTCAGAATCAGGTGGCACCCTCTTTGTAGCCTCCTCCAGCCCTACAATCCTACGAGAACTCTATGTTCCTCCAACTCCGGATTCGTGCAATGCTCCCCACTTCCTTTAACCAACCCTTGGCAGCCATGCCTTAAGCGGTTTAGGCCCTAAGCTCAGGAATTGCCTTCCCAAACCTTTTCACCACTCCACCTCTCTCTCTCCTCCTTTAATACGTTGTTTAAAACCTGCCTCTTTGACAAAGCCTTTGGTCACCTGTATTAATGTCACCTTCTTTTGCTTGCCATCAAGGTTTGTCTGATTATGCTCCTGTGAAGCACCTTTGGGATATTTCAGTTTGTTAAAGGGTACACATAAATGTAAATTATTGTTGCTGAATCATCCCACACTAAACCAACCCCACCTTTCCCAATAATGACTCAGAACTATAAAAAAGCATGTATTTCTATATATCATCCATAATCGTACTGCCACAGAATGCTTTGACTCTGTTTTATTGTATCTTTGTGACAATAGTGGATATTAACATAGATGCCGACTGCCATGCTTGTCTTTAAAAAGTGACTATTTATTTAAAGGAACTATCTTCGTTTATTACAAGTGTCATGCAGACCCCCACCTGCCAAGAATGGGGCATATTAATTTTGTCATATGAACATTGATTTGAAACTGTTGCTGGAGTGAAGAAAGGACTTGTTAAAAAAATCACCAGACACTTGGTAATCAGAAGAATAGTAATAAATCATACCTAGATAACTGAGGACTTCGGGTGTGGTATTTGTCGTAAGGAAATGTAGGTTGAGTGGAGAGTTTAGAGTGATTGGTGTTGAAAGGGTTAAATGACTCCGATGTCAGCTGGGTCTGCTGTTCCCTTTGATAAACTTGTATTTTTGGCCAAATGCTGGAGTCAGAGGAAACTAATGGTTGGAGCTGTAAAGGTTGTAAATTTTGCGCATGGATGTCCAGGGAACAGAGAGAACAAAGAGGACAGTTGGTGGTTGAAGGACATCTGCTGTGGAAAGACGAAGAGACAGAGAGGGGTAAAGAAAGAGGATGTAAGGGAGTGAATGAGAAGCAAATCTTGTAGAAGACTGGAAAGAGAGCACCAGGGAAACATAAATCTGAATGAAGCAAATGGAATGGGGATGACATTACAACATATACCCAAAGAACAATAGGGTAGTTGAACTTTCAATTGTCCTTTGTAAACTATTGCTTAAATACTGTAATGTATTAATTCTTAGTTATGACAATATTTGACACAACTATTACCATTATGGTGTCAGCGTTGAACAATTAAACAGGGAATTAAAATTGACTGCATTGCGGTGGCATCATTAGCAACATTTGGGGTCATTCCTGCTTTGTGAAGATTAGGCCAAAATATTCTATGTATTTTTGAACTGAGTTCATACTTGGTGTGTGTGAGTGTAAGGCCTTTTTCTCATGGTGTGTGAAGAACCCAGTCAAGCCAGGTGTCATGTTCAGCTTCTTTGGTTACACATATCAATACATCATTGCTTACGTTCAAGGCACCTGATACTCCTTCAATAACTTGGATAGAATTGCTGAAGGTAGGGTCATGAGTCATAGCGTTTGAGGTAGACGTACGCCAAGTATGCAACCAGCTTCTCCTTTCTTGACAAACATGTCAGCTGAGCCATAGTCAACATAATCAAAAAGATCATCAACAACTGTATCTTGTACTTATATAACATTTTGAACGTAGTAAAACTTCCCAAGGTGTTTCACAGAAGCGTTACCAAATAAAATTGGACACCGTTAAGAAGATATTTAAGCCAGGTGATCAAAAGCCTGCTCAAGGAGGTAGGCTTCAATAAGAATGTAAGAATACAAGAAATTAGAGCAGGAGGAGGTCTTTCAAACCTGGTCAGCCATTCGTTACGATCATGGCTGATTTTCTACTTCAATTTCACCCACCGTTAGTATAAAAAATCAATTGATTTCTGTCTTGAATGTCTTTATAAGAACATAAGAAATAGGAGCAGGAGTAGGCTATTTGGCCCCTTAACCCTGCTCCGGATTCAATAAGATCCTGTCTGCACCCCATAACCGTTGACTCCCTTGCAGATCAAAAATCTGTCTAGCTCAGCCTTGAATATATTCAATGCCCCAGCCTCCACTGTTCCCTGGGGTAGATAATTCCAAAGATTAACAACTCTTTCAGAGAAAAAAATTCCTCATCTCCATCTAAATTGGGAGACCCCTAATTCTGAAACTGTGTCCCCTAGCTCCAGTTTCCCCCACAAGGCGAAACATCCTCTCAGCATCTACCCTTCAAGCCCTCTCAGAATCTTATGTGTTTCAATAAGATCACCTCTCATTTTTCTAAACTCCAATGAATATAGGCCCAACCTTTCCTCAGAAAGCATCTCCTTCAGCCCAGGAATCAGCCTAAGAGAACCTTCTCTGAACTGCTTCCAATGCAAGTATATACGCAGTACTCCAGGTGTGGTCTCACCAATGCCCAGTACAGCTATAGCAAGACTTCCCTACTGCAACCCCCTAGCAATAAAGGCTAACCTTCCATTTGCCATCCTAATTACTTGCTGTACCTGCATACTAATTTTTTGTGATTCATGTACAAGGATGCCCAGTTCCCCCTGTACCGCAACATTCTGCAGTCTCTCTCCATTTAAGCTAGGCGAGGGAGTGGCAATAGGTGAAATGGTCATTAGGAGAGTTGGGGCCGACACGATGTGCTGTAACAATTCTGTGATTCTGTCAGTCCTGCTTTCTGTCTCCCTCCTTTCTTGAACAGGGGTGTTACATTTGTAGTTTTCCAATCTGCTGGGACTTTTCTAGAAGCTAGGGAATATTGGAAGATTACAGCCAATGCATCCACGATCTCTGCAGCCACTTCTTTTAAGACCCTAGGATGCAGGCCATCAGGTGTAGAGAACTTGTCAGCCATTAGTCCCATCAGTTTTCCTCGTACTTTTTGTCTAGATAGTCATTGTTTGAAGTTCCTACCTCTTGCCCTGTGATTTTCCACCATTCTTGGGATTCTTTTGTGGCCTCTTCCATGAAGACAGAAACAAAATACTTGTTCAAAGGCTCTGCCATTTTCTTGTTTCCCATTATTAATTCCCCAGTCTCATCCTCTAGGAACCAATTTCACTTTAGTTCAATGACTGACTAGCCACAGCCCTCAGGGGTAGAGAATTGCAATGTTCCACAATTTTTGAATGAAGAAATTTCTTCTCATTTCAGTCCTTGATTAGTACCCAAAAATCTAACGATTTCAGTCATCAACTGAGCAGTGACTGTCAGAAACATTTGGAAGTCCTGGGGTTGTGAAAGGTGATATATAAATCCAAGGTTTTTTCTCTTGTTTCCAACATTGAAGATGCTCAAATAAAATTGTTGTGCACATCAAATGGATTTATATAAGGTAATCCCAAGGCCATTATTATTAGTCGAATAGTATTGTTACTTAGATGAATATAAATGCACTAATTAATAGTTATTGAGTCACTGGGGACACATATGGGCCTACAGCTAAGCAAAGCATGCTTAATGTACATGAATTAATCATTAGTCATTCCTCCTGAACTTATCCATAATGCCCTTATTCACAAACTGCTTATTTGAGTATTGCTGAAAATAGAGACATGTTGTCGAAGCTTTTCACCTTGCACTCATCAGGACAATCCACAAGAATACCAATGTAAGGGAAAACAACAACTTTATACTGTATGAGAAGAGAGTGCTGATTGGTTGGCAAGTGAACTCTGATTGGTAGAGGCGTTGCCATGGAGAATGCACCAGTTTAGGGTGACTGACAGTTAAATGCCAAGCTTTGTTTGAAATTTAAACCAGGCAGCTTGACTTTGATTGGTCAAGGCATTGCTCTGAGGAATGAACCTGTGAATGGCTGTCACTTATTTTATTTAGCTGGAATAGGCACAATGTTTCTTTGTACATGTTCTGTTTGCAGACAGAAATAACACTGGATTTTAGTTACAAGGTTAGGTTGGAAAAGCTGGTGTTGAACTCCTTAGAGCAACTGATAGAGATCTACAAGGTTATGACAGGCTTAGATAAGGTAGACAAGGAAAAACTTTTAACTGATGGTGCAAGATCTAGGAAAGATAGACTTTTTTTATTAGTTCATGGGATGTGGGCATCGCTGGCTAGGCCAGCATTTATTGCCCATACCTAATTGCCCTTGAAAAGGTGGTGGTGAGTTGCCTTCTTGAACTGCTGCAGTCCTTCGGGTGTAGGTTCGCCTACAGTGCTGTTAGGAAGGGAGTTCCAGGATTTTGACACAACGACTGAAGGCACAGATGGTGTGTGGCTTGGAGGGGAACTAAGGTTTTGAGTAAGAGATGCAGGGGAGATGTGAGGAAAACCTTTTTTATGTAGTGAGTGGTAATGAGATGGAATTCACTGCCCACGAGGGTGATGTAAGCAGAGATGATCAATGATTTAGAAAAGAAACTGGATGGGCGCTTGAAGTAAATAAAATGGCAGGGCGATGGGGATTGAGCGGGGCAGTGGAACTGATTGGATTTCTCTGCAGAGAGCTGACTTGAACTCAATGGGCCAAATGACCTCCTTCTGTGCCAAGGACTGCAGCGGTTCAAGAAGGCAGCTCACCACCACCTTCTCAAGCACAATTAGGGATGGGCAACAAATGCTGGCCTAGCCAGGACACACACATCTCACAAATGAATAATAAAAAATAACTCTGATTCTAAGTTTAGAAGGTTGAGTGGTGAACTGATCAAGATGTTAAAAGTGATAGTGTCACTGGTTGGAGTCATACCTAGAACGAAGGAAGATGTTGTGATTGTTGGAGGTCAATCATCTGAGCTCCAGGACATCACTGCAGGGGTTCCTCAGGGTAGTGTCCTAGGCTGCATCATCAATAACCTTCCTTCAATCATAAGGTCAGAAGTGGGGATGTTCGCTGATGATTGCACAATGTTCAGCACAATTCACGACTCCTCAGATACTAAAGCTACCTGTGTCTATATGCAACAAGACCTGGACAATATCCAGGCTTGGGCTGATAAGTGGCAAGTAACATTCTTGCCACAAATGTGCCAGGCAATGACTATCTCCAACAAGAGAGAATCTAACCAGCTCCCCTTGATATTCAATGGCATTACCATCGCTGAATCCCCCACTATAAACATCCTGGGGGTTACCATTGACCAAAAACTCAACTGGACCAGCCATATTATTACTGTGGCTACAAGAGCAGGTCAGAGGCTGGGATTTCTACGGTGAGTCACTCACCTCCAGATTCCCCAAAGCCTGTCCACCATCTACAAGACACAAGTCAAGAGTCTGATGGAATATTCTCCACTTGCCTGGATGAGTGCAGCTCCAACAACACTCAAGAAGCTCAACAACATTCAAGACAAAGCAGCCCTCTTGATTGTCACCCCATCCACCGCTTTCAATATTCACTCCCGCCACCAACAACGCACAGTGGCAGCAGTGTGTACCATCTACAAGATGCACTGCAGCAACTTCGACAGCACCTTCCAAACCCACGACCTCTACCACCTAGAAGGACACAGGTGGCAGTTGCATAAACACCACCACCTGCAAGTTCCCCTCCAAGCCACACACCATCCTTGCTTGGAACTATATCACCATTCCTTTACTGTCGTTGGGTCAAAATCTTGGACCTCCCTCCCAACAGCACTGTCGGTGTACCTACACTGCACGGACTGCAACGGTTCACCACCACCTTCTCAAGGGCATTTAGGGATGGGTAATACATTCTGGCCTATCCATCGACGCCCACATCCCGTGAAAGAATTTTAAAAAAAGAAGGGATTTTCTAGGACGTCAAATCATTCACATAGAGGCTATTTGGCTATCCTACCAGTACTGGCTCTTTGAAAGAGCTACGAATTAGTTTCACTCTGCCGCTTTTTCCCAATAGCACTGAAAGTTTTTCCCGTTAAAGTATATATCCAATTTGCATTTGAAAGTTGCCATTAAATCCGCTTCCACCACCCTTGCAGACAATGCATTCCAGATCACCACAACTTACTAATTAAAAATATTCTCTTCATCTCCCATCAGGGTAGATACAGAGAAGCTGTTTTATCTGTTTGGAGGAATCTAGAACAAGAGCTAAGCCAGTTAGGAATGAAATCAGGAAGCAAATCTTCGCACAAATGATCATGGAAATCTAGAACTGAGTTCCCAAATGGACATTGGGTCAAATTAAGTTTTAAAGACCGAAATGGATGGATTTTCGTTAGATATGGGTATCAAGTGCTATGGATTAAAAACAAGTAAATGGAGTTGAAGTACAGAACAGCCATGGTATGGTTCGAAGTAGAAGCTCGAGGAGCTGAATGGCCTATCCTTGTTCCTATGCTCGTAAAACAGGATTAAGAATTTTTTCATCATGGAATGGTGGATAAATTGAACAGACTCCCAATTTAAAGCACATAATACAACATTGATTAACTCTGTAAAAAGGCAGGATGAGAAGGTAATTATGATTAAGACTAAAGGTTGTAGGGACAAGGACAGGCCAACATGTTCAAATGTACTGAAACAAAATGGTCCTCGAGTTGTAGGCAAAATGGTCATGTCGTCTGTGGTACACAACTAGCCAGTGTTAGATATTATGGGCTTGTAAGATTGATAAATACCTTTGAGTTTGATTCATTTGAAGCACTTATTGAGCTTTTCTTCTTGTAAATTTGCCTGTGAATGGTTGCCTCGCTTAACAGATAGAGTCCATAACAAGGCACGTGTGCACAGTCTATAAATTTAATGAGCTCGATGGAGCGAGTAAGCTGTTCTGATTCCATACTGAAAGGTGAGTTATTTCCTGCTTTTTGTAAATATCAATTGCTCAATAAAATCAAGTTCACACGAGTCTGTACTTTTACTATTACTCTCTCAAAGCCTTACATAATTTTGAAAGGCTCTACCAAGTAACAACGCCCACCTCCCCCCCCCCCCCCCCCCCACCCCCAAACTCCCATCCCACATTAACCTTCTCTGTTGAAAGCAGCCCTAATTTAATTAATTAATTTCATAATTACACCGTTTCCTAGCAGCAATACAGGTAAGGGAAGCAGGCCCTTTCAAGTGTACCATCAAAGCTGTTTTCTACACTTGGCTCTGCCATCTGCCTAGGGCAGTCCATCTGACCAATACTGGATGAGCAGTGGTGCAACAACTCACAATTATTGCTGACTTTCCTGCAATCAATACAGCTGAGATTAAATTCTCGACACCTTGACAAAGGTTAAGTATACCCATGCCTGGCAATCTTACAGCAGAGTTGGCAGGAACTCATAACAACCTGGAGATTACTTTATTTTTGTAAACAAAAACTTCATCCATGTACGTCTGGTCTTTATTGTTAGCAGAGACAGATGTCAGTCCTCTTTAAGCACACTGCAGTATAACAGTATTTCTGCACAATTTTGAAATGGATCAACTTAGAAGCTTACTCTCTTGTTGGACTTTTAAGTTCTTCAAAGCACCTGAAGTATTAATATTTCCTAGGTCAAATTTTTCAAAGGATTATAATCATGACAGACAATCAGGATGAATGTCTATTACAGAGAGTTACACAGAAACGCCATAAATAGGCCATTCAGCCTACCTGGTTTATGCCATTGTTTATGCTTTACAGGAGCTTCCTCCCAAACTTCTTCATCTGATCCGGTTATTATATCCTTCTATTCCTTTCTCCCTTATGTGCTTATTTAACTTTCCATGAAATGTATCTATATTTGCTTCAACTACTTCCTGTGGCAGCAACTTCCACATTCTCACCACTCCCTGGGTAAAGAAATTTCTCCTGAATTCCTTATTGGATTTATTAGTGATTATCTTATATTTATGACCTCTAGCTTTGGACTCCCTGACAAGGGGAAACATCTATTCTATGTTTATACTATCAAACCCCTACATAATTTTAAAGACCTCTATTAGGTCATCCCGCAGCCTTGTCTTTTCCAAGAAAGCAGCCCCAGCCTGTCAGTTAAACTTATAATAGTTATAACCTCTCAGTTCTGGCATCATCCTTGTAAATCGTTTTTGCAGCTTCACCACTGCCTCTATATCCCTAAGTAATATGGAGATCATTTTCAAAGGGCCGCGCAGTCGGGAGATGGAGCGGACTCAATTTAAAAATCGGGATCCCGGAGGTCGTCTCCAGAACCCATACCTCTGGGACAGACCAGCATTTTCAATAATAAAAGCAAAATACTGCAGATGCTGGAAATCTGAAATAAGAACAAGAAACGCTGGAAATACTCAGCAGGTCTGGCAGCATCTGTGGAGAGAGAAGCAGAGTTAACGTTTCAGGTCAGTGACCAGAAGACGGTGGTCAGTTATTCTCTGTGACCTTGACCTATCAACACCTTCTCTTTGGTTTTCTCTTGCCCCAGCCCCACTTTACTTGCTTAAAGCCTATTAAATTTCTAATATTTGCCAGTTCTGATAAAGGGTCACTGACCTGAAATGTTAACTCGGCATCTCTCTCCACAGATGTTGCCAGACCTGCTGAGTATTTCCAGCATTTTTTGTTTTTATACCGGGATTTTCAATGTCGGGGGATGGGGTGGAGGGAGGAACGGGGAAGGCACTTTCCTACAATTAAGGGCCTATTAAGATCCTTTTGGAGCTTCGAACATCTGGCGAGGTCGGCACCGCAATTTTGGAAGGGGATTCCGCCGAACTTGAACAGTCAGGTGCACATTGGTGCACAGCTGTCTGATTCGCTGTGGAGCGAAGGGAAAGTATATTTTTAAATGTTTAAAATTATCTGCCACCCTGGTATCCTGAGCGGGGACATGAGCCATTTTGCCTCCGTTCCATTTGATATTTGGTGCTGTCCCTCTGAGGAGCTGCCTACTCTCCTCGGAAAGACAGTGGCAGGCCCCATCATGGCTGCCTCTTTGCCTCTGGCACCAGGCAGGCAGTTCCCGCCTCCTGGAAGTGCTCAGCACCACTGATTGGCCACTGACCTTGCCTCCTGCACAATTAGGGCATTAGCATTTCCAAATAGCATCCACGAGTGACACTGTGGAGGTGTGGGGTCGGTACCCGGAAATTTATAAGAGCATCGGGTTCCCAATTCTGGATTGAAAATCCTACCCCAGAACTGTACACAGTACTTTATGGTCTAGTCAAGGTTTTTTTATTTTTATTTTTAGATACAGCACTGAAACAGGCCCTTCGGCCCACCAAGTCAGTGCCGACCAACAACCACCCATTTATACTAACCCTGCAGTAATCCCAACCTACACTAGGGGCAATTTACAATGGCCAATTTACCTATCAACCTGCAAGTCTTTGGCTGTGGGAGGAAACCGGAGCGCCCGGCGAAAACCCACGCGGTCACAGGGAGAACTTGCAAACTCCACACAGGCAGTACCCAGAATTGAACCTGGGTCCCTGGAGCTGTGAGGCTGCGGTGCTAACCACTGTGCCACTGTGCCGCCCATCTATACAAGTTTAGCAAGTGCAAAAGAAATGTATAGAACCTAGGGCCAAACTGTTTTATGAATATTCTTGGTGAAGAAATGGTGTCAATAAGCTTACACAAGGCTGTATTTTTTATTATTGAGCCACATGTCCTCAAATAGATCTGTCCTTCACCCATGTGCATTCTATACTCCATTTGTGGAGGTGCTGTTATGTATGTATATATTGTTATACTATCTGTAAAATGTTAGGAACTAATTAGCTAGGAACTAGTAGTTATGTGGAAGTGTTCCAGTAGGGGGCCACATTCACAGTTGCACTGGGGAGTCATGTCATATGTAACACAAGACCCAGGTTCCACAGTACAAAGCATGGTGCTGTAATAAAGAAGACTGACTCCAGCCTTTTCCAAGATTAAAGTGTGATTCTTTCCAACATCTGGGAACCAGAAACAACATAAAGATGAAACATGGTGGCAGTGAGTGTCTGTGAGTAAACCTGCAACATTTTTAAAAGCATCAGATTGAGAAAAGTGACCCAAATTAGTACGAGAGAGAGAGAGAGAGAGAGAGACAGAAAAACTGAGTGACTCGTGTGAAAACTCTTTAAAAAAATCGAAATGTCAGTCAGGATAGGAATGAATTCACTGCCACAGCACATGAATTGGGGAGCTGATGATGTCATAGAGGCATTGAGGAGTTTAAACAAAAGTGCAATTTGGCATTCAGTAGTTTCCTAAAAGGTACTAGTGAAGAGGAGAGGGTCAGCTATATCCTTCTGTGGGCTGGTGATAAAGGATTAAATTTATTTAACAGCTGGGACCTAAGTGAAGAGGAGAGCAGAAATCCAGACAAATTCCTTTAAAGATTTGTCACCCATCTCCAGCCAAAATCAAATCATCGGATATACCGATATGAATTTCAAGAACTCAGACAGGAACTAGGTGAGCCTATTGACAATTTTGTAGCAAGATTGAAAAATGCAGCCAGAAAATGTAAATTTAAGGACACAGATGAACAGCTGATAGATCAGCTCATTTGGGGTTCTGCACATCCTGAAGTACAGAAAGCTCTAATCGGACAGGACAAGCGAACAATATCACAGGCTGCAGACACTGCCAGAGCACATGAAGCCACGAGCAGACAGATGAAGACTCTGACCTCCCAAATGGTGAGCCTTCAGTTAAGCCAAGAGACAGGCAGCAGGGTCAATACAGTGAAACAACAACTAAAGAATGTAAACCAAACAGAGAGAAAGACGTACAGGAGCCATGGACGATGACTTGAATTGACAGACAGAAGGAAATGTCCTGCATATGGATCAACCTGCAGAGCTTGCGGAAAGACCAATCACTGGGAAAAGATGTGCAGAACAAGGCAAGAAGGTGGTAGACGAGTCATCACAGCCAGAGTAACAGGGTGAAAGAATAGTGAAAGAAACCAAAACATCCACACCCTGGAAGATGGCGATAGGTTTGAGAACATGATAGACATTGGAATCATAGAATTATATGAAATGTCTGGATGTGACAGTTCCCAGAGAAAAGAAATTCACACAACCATTCAGATCAGGAAGAGGCTGAGAAATAAGCCCACGATGATAAATCTGAAGGTGAAGATTGAGACTGGAGCACAGAGTAACATCATCCCACTCAGACTATACCAGCAGATCTTTCCTGAAAATTTGCAGAAAAATGGTTATCCGAGGGAAGGTGCTCTGAAACCAAACAACATCATACTAACAGCATATGGGGGAACTGAGATTCGACAGCTAGGAACAACCCAAATCAGAGGGACACACAAAGGAAAAGATGTTAACTGTATGTTCTACATCAGAGAAACAGATGGTCGAGCTATCCTGGGGTTGAGCAGTTGTGAAGAGCTGCAGATTACCTCAGTAAACCTTGATGTGAAGGAGGTGACACTGAGGGTTAAAGATAGTACACCCATTGAAAAGTGCCCTCTGTACCCAAAGTGCTTTGATGAGACGGTTGGACGCTTCGAAGATTTTGAGTATCACATCACTATTGAACCAGCAATGAAACCAGTGATTCATCCCCCAGGTAAAGTACCAGTAGAATTAAAAGGAAAGCTTGAAAGAGAGCTCTGAGAAATGGAAGAAAAGAAGGTGACTGCCAGAGTCACAGAGCCTACAGATTGGGTAAATTCCATCGTGGTGAGAGAGAAGCCAAATGGATGGCTAAGAATTTGCCGAGATCCCAAAGATCTTAACCAAGCAGGGATCACTACCCTATTCCAACATTGGAAGAAATCACACCAGCACTGGCAGGGGCAAAGGTTTTCAGCAAGCTTGATGCCAGAAATGGCTACTGGAATGTGAAGCTGGACGCAGACTCTTTCTTCACTGTTGACAACATTTAACACACCCCTTGAATGGTACAAAGTTTTCAGCAAGCTTGATGCCAGAAATGGCTTCTGGAATGTGAAGCTGGACGCAGAATCTTCACTGTTGACAACATTTAACACACCCCTTGGATGGTACAAATTCCTGCATCTACCCTTTGGCCTCAAAGTGAGCCAGGATGTGTTCCAACAGAAAGTAGACGAGACATACAGCGGATGCAAAGGAGCAGTAGGCATAGCTGATGGTATCCAGATATTTGGTGTAGATGGAAAAGATCATGACAACCATCTACATGAAGGCATGGCGAGAACCAGGAAAGCTGGGATTAAGCTAAATGCAGACAAATGCATTGTGAAAGTGACAGAATGTCAGTTCTTCAGAATGGTGTACACACCTGACGGAGTTAAACCGACCCCTGAAAGAATCTCAGCCATCTTGGGGATGGAAGCCCAAAGAGATGAGAGAGAGTTGAGAAGTTTCCTTGGTTTGACACAATACCTGAGCTCCTTTATTCCGCACATGTCGGAACACACAGCAAACCTGCTGTGCCTGGCAGCACAGTGGCGCAGTGGTTAGCACCGCAGCCTCACAACTCCAGCGACCCGGGTTCAATTCTGGGTACTGCCTGTGTGGAGTTTGCAAGTTCTCCCTGTGTCTGCGTGGGTTTCCTCCGGGCGTTCCGGTTTCCTCCCACATGCCAAAGACTTGCAGGTTGATAAGTAAATTGGCCATTATAAAATTGCCCCTAGTATAGGTTAGATGGTAGGGAAATATAGGGACAGGTGGGGATGTGGTAGGAATATGGAATTAGTGTAGGATTAGTATAAATGGGTGGTTGATGGTCGGCACAGACTCGGTGGGCCGAAGGGCCTGTTTCAGTGCTGTATCTCTAAAAACTAAAAAAAAAAAGCTGATGAAAGATGTAGAGTACCAGTGGTCACATGACAGGAGTTTCAACAAACTCAAAAAGATAGTATGCAAGGTGACAAGTCTGTTGTACTATGACAGAAAGAAACTTGTCACCCTACAAGTAGATGCTTCCACAAAAGGACTGGGAGCATAGAAACATAGAAAAACAGGAGCAGGAGTAGGCCATTCGGCCCTTCGAGCCTGCTCCGCCATTCATTATGATCATAGCTGATCATCCAAATAAGTAACCTGTTCCCGCTTTCTCCCCATATCCTTTGATCCCTTTTGCCCCAAAAGCTATATCTAACTCCTTCTTGAAAACATACAATGTTTTGGCCTCAACTGCTTTCTGTGGTAGCGAATTCCACAAGCTCACCACTCTCTGGGTGAAGTAATTTCTCCTCGCATCCTTAGACTATGACCCCTGGTTCTGGACTCCCCCAGCAGTGGGAACATCCTTCCTGCATCTAACCTGTCAAGTCCTGTTAGAATTTTATAGGTTTGTATCAGATCCCCCCTCACTCTTCTGAACTCCAGCGAATATAATCCTAACCAACTCAATCTTTCCTCATACGTCAGTTCCACCATCCCAGGAATCAGTCCAGTAAACCTTCGCTGCACTCCTTCTATAGGAAGAACATCCTTCCTCAGATGAGGAGACCAAAACTGCACACAATATTCCAGGTGTGGCCTCACCAAGGCCCTGTATAATTGCAGCAAGACATCCCTGCTCCTGTACTCGAATCCTCTCGCTATGAAGGCCAACATACCATTTGCCTTTTTTACCGCCTGTTGCATCTGCATGCTTACCTTCAGCGACTGGTGTACGAGAACACCCAGGTCTCGTTGCATATTCCCCTCTCTAGCAACCCTGGTACAAGAGGGAAAGCCAATAGGGTTTGCGTCCAAAGCTCTGACATCAGCTGAGACAAGATATGCCAACATACAGAGAGAGCTTTTGGCCGTCGTGTATGGATGTGAGAAGTTCCACACATATCTCTATGGGAGGAAGCTCACAGTGGAGAGTGATCATTGTCCACGAGAGCAGCTCTACAAGAAAAATCTATGTAAAGTACCAGCAAGACTGCAGAGGTTACTCTTGAGGCTTCAGAGTTATGATATCACTCTGAAATATAAGCCACCCTATCTCGGTTGTCACCACGGGAGAAACATGAGATAGAAGATCTAGGCATAACGATTCATCACCTAGTGAATGTAACACCACCGAAACAGTCAAATTAGAGATGGGACCAGCAAAGACGAGGAGTTACAGATGCTATCTCAGCAAGTGATCCAGGGATGGTCTGATAGGATACAGCACACACAGCCAGCAATACGGCAGCACTGGTCTATCAGAGATGACATCTCACTAGAAGATGGTGTTCTGCCAGCCGGATCCAGAATAATCAAACCCAAAACAATGCAGGAAGAACTTCTCCAAAAGACACAGGAAGGCCACATGGGAATGGAGAAGTGTAAGCTCGGAGCCAAATCAGCTGTGTACTGGATAGGCATATACAAAGATATTGAAATTATAGCGTCTACATGCAATGTATACCAGACGTACAGAAACTCACAACAGACAGAGGAGATGATAGCTACTGAAGTACCACCCAGACTATGGCATACTGTAGGAGTTGATTTATTCACACATAATCAAGAATGGTATCTCATAGTCGCAGACTATGACTCAAAATTCCCTTTTATCCAGAAGATGAAAGACTCAAGAGCTGCAACAATAATCTCAGCAGTATGAGTTCTGTTTGCTGAGCAAGGGATTCCTGAAAGGTTAATATGGGACAATGGCACCCAATTTACATCCAGAGAATTTAAGGAATTCACTGACCAGTATGGATTCAACACCATCACCTCATCACCACACTACCCACAGGGACAAGGATTTATAGAAAGACACGTCTAGACGGTCAAAAGAACACTTGTGAAATGCCAAGAGATGAAGGAAGACCCAAACCTGGCCTTATTATCACTCCTATCCACACCTCTCAAGGCTGATATGACCTGCAGAGCTGTTAAATGGAAGAAAATATAAGACAACTCTGCCAAGCAAAATACATCCTTCAAGTGACCAGCAGGAAGTGAGACAACAACTCACTGAAGCACAGGTAAGAGGAGTGCAACACTTCAACAAATATGCTAATTCCCTACCTGAGCTGTTGAAAGGACAAACTGTACACATACAGGATCCAATCATGAAAACCTGGAGCCCAGCAAAAGTTGTGAGTGAAGCTGAGACTCCAAGGTCATATATCATTGAGACCGAAACCGGTAACCAAATGAGAAGGAACAGAATCCATATTCGACCTACACCTGAGCTGGAACAACAGAAAAGACCATCAACAACACCGGAAACATTACTATCCAGCAAGACAACACCAACATCACCAGCAAATGACACATCGCCTGTACAATGCTATAGAAGACTCTAAAAGGGGGTTCAGATTATTTCCACAAGTCGAATGATAATCTTTTTTATTTATATTGATAGTGGGCATTATGTTTTAAAGAAAGAGAGATGTTATATATGTATATATTGTTAGTAATTGTTATATAAGTCATAGAGCGTATATTCTATCTGTAAAGTGTTAGGAACTAATTAGCTAGGAAATAGTTGTTATGTGTAAGTGTTCCAGTAGGGGGCCATATTCACAGCTGCACTGGGGAGTCATGCTATATGTAACACAAGAATCAGGTTCCACAGTACAAAGCATGGTGCTGTAATAAACCAGACTGACTCCAGCCTTTTCCAAGATTAAAGTATGATTCTTTCCAACATCTGGGAACCAGAAACAAAATAAAGACGAAACAGGTGCAATGAGTTGATTGCCCCAGACTTATTTCGCTTAAAAACTCCAAGTTAGAAGAATGTCATTTAATCAGTCTGAGCTGATTTCAAACACAGGCTCCAAAGGTGATAGACAAGCGTTTAGCCCACTGCACTATCCAATCCCTGGGAATATGACAACGGAAAATCAAATCTCATCTACTGTTATTGATCTCAGCTAAAGAAAGTTGCATTTTAACAGAGTCCTTCATGACATCAAGACGGTCTAAATCCAATGAAGTACATTTTGAATCTAGCCACTGTTGTAATATAAGTTAACATTGCAGCCAATGTAGCAGCTTTAATACCTGGGCTAATTTAGGCTGAACCAATCGCACTATTTAGTGTTAGGTTCTTAAGTAGACTAGATATATTGTATGTCAGCCGTGCCTCAGTGCACGCTTGCCTCTGATTCATAAAATAATGAGTTAAAGTCACAGGGACTTGAGCACAAACTCGAGGATGACACTCCAGTACAATACCACAGGAGTGCTGCACTTTCGAAGGTGTCATTTTTCGGATGAGGCGTTAAACCAGCGTCCTCTCAGGACACAAAAAAGTAACGACATTATTTGAAGAAGAGGAGTGTTCTCCCCCAGTGTCTTGGCCAACAAATATCCCTCAAACATCACTAAAACAGATGATTAGGTTATTTTATTTAATTGTTGTTTGTGGGATCTTTCAGTGCGTACATTGGCTGCCATGTTTCCTACACTGCAACAGTGACTACACTTCAAATGTGCTTCATTGGTTGTAAAATAATTTGGGACGTGCTGAGGACATGAAAAGTGCTATATAAATAATACATGCCCTTCCTTTTTAACTGCTGCCTGCTTGGTTCCCCCTTCTTTGTAGGAAACAATTTGATTCTTTCAAATAGCTAGAGGAGAGTCTTCAGTCTAAACTAAAAATCACAGAGGTTTCGCACATTTCACAAAGTGCCCATTAGCTACTGTGACTCAATGGAATGTGGGAAATTTAAATTAGCTGTTAATAGTGGTGCACTGCCAGTGAGCCTTGTCCTCCATGAAGGTGTTTATAAGCTTTAATTGTGCTCTGACTCCGAGGCAAACATTCAACCTATGAATGCTTAAAATGGTCTATCGAGTTCCGAAGAAGGGTCACTGACCCGAAACGTTAACTCTGCTTCTCTTTCCACAGATGCTGCCAGACCTGCTGAGTGAATCCAGCATTTCTTGTTTTTGTATCGAGTACTTTGTTTGTTTAAAGGAGAAGACTAATTAATTCTTTACTGTGTCAGCAATTACTGGACAGCAGTGAACCTCTGGCACTCCTTGATTGTTTTTATCAGCCCAGCAGATTGTTACCAGGGAGGGCGTTGAGAAATATATGGGGTGCCTTCTGTAAATGTGCTTATTTGGCCGGTCAGAGAGCCTGAATCCTTCTCCTGAAAAATTTTGCGGAATTTGGTGCCTTTGGGCAGGTTGTCTTTCTTTGGCCTCCTTATCTCGAGAGACAATGGGTAAGCGCCTGGAGGTGGTCAGTGGTTTGTGAAGCAGCGCCTGGAGTGGCTATAAAGGAAAATTCTAGAGTGACAGACTCTTCCACAGGTGCTGCAGATAAAATTGGTTGTCGGGGCTGTTACACAGTTGGCTCTCCCCTTGCGCTTCTGTTTTTTTTACTGCCAACTGCTAAGTCTCTTCGACTCACCACTCTTTAGCCCTGCCTTTACAGCTGTCCGCCAGGTCTGGCAATCACTGGCAACTGACTCCCACGACTTGTGATCAATGTCACAGGACTTCATGTCGCGTTTGCAGACGTCTTTAAAGTGGGGACATGGACGGCCGGTGGGTCTGATACCAGTGATGAGCTCGCTGTACAATGTGTCCTTGGGGATCCTGCCATCATCCAAGTGGCTCACATGGCCAAGCCATCTCAAGTGCCGCTAGCTCAGTGGGGTGTATATGCTGGGTATGTTGGCCACCTCGAGGACTTCTGCGTTGGTGATACGGTCCTGCCACCTGATGCCAAGGATT
Organism: Heterodontus francisci; assembly: GCF_036365525.1. Classification (NCBI taxonomy): domain Eukaryota; kingdom Metazoa; phylum Chordata; class Chondrichthyes; order Heterodontiformes; family Heterodontidae; genus Heterodontus; species Heterodontus francisci. Next base: position 18,537,565 of record NC_090377.1, on the reverse strand, counting down.
CTCCGGAGGCAGCGAAGATGGAATGAATTGAGATGTCACTCTTGGCTGAAATATTTTGTCCTGGCCTCGCTGCCGTGGAGCAAGGTACTGAGGACACAGGCTTGATACACTCGGACTTTTGTGTTCCGTGTCAGTGCGTCATTTTCCCACACTCTCTTGGACAGTCTGGACATAGCAACGGATGCCTTTCCCATGCGCATGTTGATTTCTGCATCAAGAGACAGGTTACTGGTGATAGTTGAGCCTAGGTAGGTGAACTCTTGAACCACTTCCAGAGCGTGGTCACTGATATTGATTGATAGAGCAGTTCTGACGTTCTGTCCCATGATGTTCATTTTCTTGAGGCTGATGGTTAGGCCAAATTCATTGCAGGCAGCCAGAATCCTGTCGATGAGTCTCTGCAAACACTCTTCTGTGTGGGATGTTAATGCAGCATTGTCAGCAAAGAGGAGTTCTCAGATGAGGACCTTCCGGACTTTGGTCTTCACTTTAAGACGGGCAAGGTTGAACAACCTGCCATCTGATCTTCTGTGGAGGAAAGTTCCTTCTTCTGAAGGCTTGAACGCATGTGAGAGCAGCAGGGAGAAGATCCCAAACAGTGTAGGTGCAAGAACACAGCCCTGTTTCACAGCACTCAGGATTGGAAAGGGGTCTGATGAGGCGCCGCTCTGCTGAATTGTACCTTTCATACCTTTGGGCAGGTATTTTCTTCAATACAACACTTCATGGTCACCCAAAAATGGATATATTCCCTGAGGGATAATGTTCCCTTTTACCTGTATTTACAAACTTTGGATAAAGTGTACACTTGGATTTCAGATATAAAGGCCTAGAAATTGGTTTGTGCAAGGAATGATCCCTGTGGCGGAATGGGTAGGCCTGAGGTGCACCTGATATTGGGCCTCGAGACTAATTTCATCAGACCAGTGAGTTGTCAGGTGTCCATAGGCAACTCATTGGTGAAAACAGATTTCTATTTGGGCCACTGTATCACGCAGTAACCCTCGGGTAGTTCCTGGGCTGTGTGGGGGATGGGGGGGGGGGGGCGCAATGGGAGGTGGCCCAGTGGGATTCAATGACACTGTGGTGAAGCTGGGAACAACACACCTGCACCTGACTGCTCCATGTTCAGTTAAGTATGTATTTTTTAAATTGGCCTATTTATGGCAGCCTCCAGTGGCTGAACATTCCCACCTACCCCTGATAACCATTCACCCCCTTGCTTATCAAGAATCTATCTACCTCTGCCTTAAACATATTCAAAGACTCTGCTTCCACTGCCTTTTGAGGAAGAGAATTCCAAAAACTCACGACCCTCTGAGAAAAAAATTCTCCTCATCTCTGTCTTAAATGGGCGACCGCTTATTTTTAAACAGTGACCCTTAGTTCTAGATTCTCCCACAAGGGGAAACATCCTTTCCACATCCACCCTGTCAAGACCCCTCAGAATCTTATATGTTTCAATCAAGTCACCTCTTACTCTTCTAAACTCCAGCGGATACAAGCCTAGCCTGTCCAACCTTTCCTCATAAGACAACCTGCCCATTCCAGGTATTAGTCTAGTGAACCTTCTCTGAACTGCTTCCAACTCACTTACATCATTCCTTAAAGAAGGAGACCAGTACTGTACACAGTACTCCAGATGTGGTCTCACCAATGCCCTGTATAACTAAGCATAACCTCCCTACTTTTGTATTCAATTCCCCTAGTAATAAACGATAGCATTCTATTAGCTTTCCTAATTACTGTACCTGTGTACTAACCTTTTGTGATTCATGCACTAGGACTCACGATGCATCTCAGAGCTCTGCAATCTCTCACCATTTAGATAATATGCTTCTTTTTTTTCTTCCTGCCAAAATGGACAATTTCACATTTTCTGACATTATACTCTATTTGCCAGCTCTTTGCCCACTCACTTAAGCTATCTATGTGCCTTTGCAGCCTCCTTATATCCTCTTCACAACTTACTTTTCTACCTATCTTTGTGTCATCAGCAAATTTAGCAACCATAACTTCGGTTCCTTCGTCCAAGTCATTTATATAAATTGATCCCTGTGGCATACCAGTCGTTCCACCTTGCCAACCAGAAAATAACCTCTCTGTGCCTACTCTCTGTTTCCTGTTTGCTAGCCAATCTTCTATCCATGCCAATATGTTACTCCCCACCCCGCCCTGCCACACCACGAGCTTTTATTTTCCGCAATAACCTTTGATGTGGCACCTTATCAAATGCCTTCTGGAAATCTAAGTACAGTACATCCAATGGTTCCCCTTTATCCACAGCACATGTTATTTCTTCAAAGAACTCTAATAAATTGGTTAAACATGATTTCCCTTTCACAAAACTATGTTGACTCTGCCTGATTACCTTGAATTTTTCTAAATGCCCTGCTATAACATCTTCAATAATAGCTTCTAACATTTTCCTTGTGATAGATATAAGGTCAGAAGTGGCGCAGCGGTTAGCACTGCAGCCTCACAGCTCCAGCGACCTGGGTTCAGTTCTGGGTACTGTCTGTGCGAAGTTTGCAAGTTCTCCCTGTGACCACGTGGGTTTCCGCCGGGTCTACCGGTTTCCTCCCACAGCCAAAGACTTGCAGGTTGATAGGTAAATTGGCCATTGTAAATTGCCCCTAGTATAGGTAGGTAGTAGGAGAATTGTGGGGATGTGGTAGGGAATATGGGATTAATGTAGGATTAGTATAAATGGGTGGTTGATGGTCGGCACAAACTCGGTGGGCTGAAGGGCCTGCTTCAGTGCTGTATCTCTCTATGACTAAGTGGGAATGTTCCCTGATGATTGTACAATGTTCAGCACCATTCCTGACTTCTCAGATACTGAAGCAGTCTGTGTAGAAATGCAACAAGACCTGGACAATATCCAGGCTTGAGCTGATAAGCAAAATCCACGCCACACAAGTGCCAGACAATGATGATCTCCAACAAGAGAGAATCTAACCATCTCCCTTGACATTCAATGGCATTACAATCACTGAATCCCCACTATCAACATCCTGGGGGATACCATTGACTAGAAAATGAATTGGAGCAGCCATATAAACACCATGGCTACAAGAGCAGGTCAGAGGCTAGGAATCCTGAGGCGCGTAACTCACTTCCTGACTCCCCAAAGCCTGTCCGCCATCTACAAGGCACAACTCAGGACTGTAATGGAATACTCTCCACTTGCCTGGATGGGTGCAGCTCCAACAACACTCAAGAAGCTCAACTCCATCCAGGACAAAGCAGCCCGCTTGATTGACACACCATCCACAAACATTCACTCCCTCCACCATTGATGCACAGTGGCAGCAGTGTGTACCATCTACAAGATGCACTGCAGCAACACACCAAGGCTCCTTAGACTGCACCTTCCAAACCTGTGACCTCTACCAACTAGAAGGACAAGCGCAGCAGATGCAAGGGAACACCACCACCTGCAAGTTCCCCTCCAAGCCACACACCATCCTGACTTAGAACTATATCGCCGTTCCTTCACTGCCACTGGGTCAAAATCCTGGAACTCCCTTCCTAACAGCACTGTGGGTGTCCCTACCCCACATGGACTGCAGCGGTTCAAGACGGCAGCTCACCACCACCTTCTCAAGGGCAATTAGGGATGAGCAATAAATGCTGGCCAAGCCAGTGACACCCACATCCCATGAATGAATAAAAAAAAGACGTTATGCAAACTGGTCTGTAGTTTCCTGTTTTCTGACTCTCTCCCTTTTTGAATAAAGAAGTTACATTGGCTATTTTCCGATCTAGTGAAACTTTCCCCGAGTTTAGGGAATTTTGGAAAATCAAAATCAATGCATCAACTATCTCACTATCCACTTCCTTTAAGACCCTAGGATGAAGTCCATCATGACCTGGGGACTTATCAGCCTGCAGCTCCAACAATTTGTTCAGTATCACTTTGCTGGTAATTGTATTTTTCTTGAGTTCCTCCCTCCCTTCCATTTCCTGATTTACAGCTATTTCTGGGATGTTTCTTGTATCCTCTATGGTGAAGACCGATGCAAAATACCCGTTCAATTCATCTGCCATCTCCTTATTGACCTTATTACTTCCCCAGACTCACTTTCTATAGAACCAACGCTCAATTTGTTAACTGTTTTCTTTTTAGTTATCTATAGAAACTTTTACTATTTGTCTTTATATTTCTTGCTAGCTTTCTCTTGTACTCTAATTTTTCCCTCCTTATTAATCTTTTAGTTGTTCTCTGCTGCTTTTTATATTCTGTCCAATTTTCTGATCTGCCTCCCATCTTTGCGCAAATATAGGCTTTTTCTTTCCGTTTGATAGTGAGATATCAGCATAACAGTGGAAGTTCTCAGATTTTTTGCTGTCTAGGGGTGCACAGAGAACTCTCTGGGGAAGCATAGAATCACTGACAGCAACTTTTAGATTTCCTCATTATTTTCTACAGACATGACTCCCAAAGTTGTTGTCACTTTCAACGGAGCAATGACGATAGATGCTGATAGTTGCACTACCATTAGCACTGTAAAATCCAGGCCATTATTTCTTTTTGCAGATGCTGCCAGACTTGCTGTGTGGCTTCAGAATTTTCTGTTTTTGTTTCAGATTTCCAGCATCGGCAATGTTTGGCTTTTGTATTCGGTCTTTGTTGGTGTTTATGCTCCACACAAACCTCCTCCTACCCTGCTTCATCTCACCCTATCAACATATTCTTGTATTCTTTTCTCCTTGTGTATTTATCTAACTTCCCTGTAAATCATCCTTGCTAATTGCCTCAAGATTTACATGCAATCTAACCATTCTTGCTCCACCAATTGCATCTAACCTCACTGTTGAATTTCATCACCTTTCCCTCAGTCCTTCTTTTCTCTTCTCATCAACAGTTTCCGTCATCTGACCTTTTTATTCTCCGACCTGTCAAAAAGCTAGAAATGCTGTGAAAGCGCCTTACTTATCTAATTTGAGAATTTCCATGGAAGCTTAAATAAAAATAGCATCAAATTAGCACCAAGAAAAATTGCTAAAACCCTTAAAGTGACTGTAATATTTAAACAGGATAGACTGTAAAAGATTTGTTAATCTGCAGTGTCATCACAACCCAGTATTGAGCAATTCAGTCCACTCTTATCTCAATTACATTGTCCATTTCTGACATTTCCCTTCCCTTCCTCAACTTCTCTATCTCCATCTCTGGGGATAGGCTGTCTAACTAATATTCATTACAAGCCCACCAACTCCCACAGCTACCTCGACTACACTTCTTCACACCCTGCTTCCTGTGAAGGATGCCATTCCATTCTCCCAGTTTCTCTGTCTCTGACGCATCTGCTCTAATGATGCAACCTTCCATGACAGCACTTCTGATATGTCTTCCTTTTTCCTTAACTGAGGATTCCCCCTCCACTGTGGTTGACTGGGCCCTCAACCGTGTCCGGCCCATTTTCGGCACCTCTGCCCTCACCCCTTCCCCTCCCTCCCAGAACTGCGACAGGGTTCCCCTTGCCCTCACTTTCCACCCCACCAGCCTCCACATCCAAAGGATCATCCTCCGCCATTTCCACCATGTCCAGCGTGATGCCACTACCAAAGGCACCTTCCCCTCCCCTCCCCTGTCAGCATTCCGAAGGGATCATTCCCTCTGCGACACCCTGGTCCACTCCTCCATTACCCCCAACACCTTGTCCCCTTCCCACAGCACCTTCCCATGCAATTGCAGGAGGTGTGATAACTGCCCTTTTACCTCCTCTCTCCTCACTATCCGAGGCCCCAAACATTCCTTTCAGGTGAAGCAGCGATTTACTTGTACTTCTTTCAATGTAGTATCCTGTATTCGCAACTCACAATGTGGTCTCCTCTACATTGGGGAGACCAAACACAGATTGGGTGACTGCTTTGCAGAACACCTCTGCTCAGTCTGAAAGCATGACCCTGAGCTTCCTGTCGCTTGCCATTTCAACACACCCCCCCAGCTCTCATGCCCACATATTTATCTTGGGCTTGCTGCAGTGAACATCAATGGAAGCTCAAAGAAAAGCATTTAATTTACCGATTAGGTGCACTACTACCTACCAGACTGAACATTGAGTTCAATAATTTTAGAGCATAACTGGCCCCCTACTTTTTTATTTTTAGCTTTACTTTTTAGTTTTTATTTTTATTCATTTTATTTTAATTTATTTCAGCATTTTTTTTTTACCCTGTGCCTGCCCACTGTCTTTTTTCATGTTTGTGCTTTTGGCTCGGGCTTTCATTATTTTGCCATTTAACACCCTCTCTGTACTAACACCACACTATTAACACACTCTTTGTCTTTACCTTTGCCCCATGACCTCCTTGTCAGTTATTCTCTTTACCCTCTGGCCTATCAACACCTTCCCTTTTGTTCTCTTTTGCCCTACCCCCACTTTATTTGCTTAAAACCTATTATATTCCTAACCTTTGCCAGTTCTGATTAAAGGTCACTGACCTGAAACGTTAACTCTGCTTCTCTCTCCACTGATGCTGCCAAACCTGCTGAGTATTTCCAACACTTTTTGTTTTTATTTCAGATTTCCATCATCTGCAGCATTTTGCTTTTATTATATTACTGAGCAATTCAATACCTTGTTTGAAGAGGAAGATGAGCAACTGAGTACATAATTTTCATAACAATGAGGCCATTCAGCCCATCCTGCCTGTGCTTTCCCATAGCCCTTCAATTTTCTCTTTTTCTAAAACAATCTGTTTAACTTTTGAAAGTTACTATTGAATCGGCTTCCACTGCTCTTTCAGGCAGCACATTCCAGATTACAACAACTCGCTGTGTAAAAAAAAGTCTTCTCATCTCCCCTCTGATTCGTTAGCCAATTATCTTAAATCTGTGTCATCTGGTTACTGGCCCTCCTGCAAGTGGGAATAGTTTCTCCTTATTTACTTGATCAAAGCCCTTTATGATTTTGAATGCTTCCATTAAATCTCCCATTAACCTTCTCTGCTGTAAGCACCTTGCCAGCTTCTCTTGTCTCTCCACATAACTGAGGTTTACCATGATACCAATGTTTAGTTTATGTTTAGTTTAGAGATACAGCACTGAAACAGGCCCTTCAGCCCACCGAGTCTGTGCCGACCATCAACCACCCATTTATACTAATCCTACACTAATCCCATATTCCTACCACATCCCCACCTGTCCCTATATTTCCCTACCACCTACCTATTCTAGTGGCAATTTATAATGGCCAATTTACCTACCAACCTGCAAGTCTTTTGGCTTGTGGGAGGAAACCGGAGCACCCGGAGAAAACCCACGCAGACACAGGGAGAACTTGCAAACTCCACACAGGCAGTCCCAGAATTGAACCCGGGTTGCTGGAGCTGTGAGGCTGCGGTGCTAAACACTGTGCCACTGTCTCTAGGGCCTTGATATCCTTCCTAAAGTGTGGCACCCAGAACTGAACACAATTATCTAGCTGGGGCCAAACAAACATTTTTAGAAAGTTTTACCATAACCTCCTTTCTTTTGTACTCCATTCCTCTGTTTATAAAGCCCAGGATCTATATGCTTTTTTCTTTCAAATAATCTTCTCAACTTGTCCTACCACCTTCAAATGGTGAGATGGCATATCTTGATTAGGTATGCGCCCCTGCCTTCAGTTTATATATGCTAAAGAATTTTTCCTAAAGACAGCACTTCTTTAACGAAGGAGCAGTTTGTGGATGCATGGGTAGAAAGTGAAGGAAATTACCTAGCTCAACATCAGTGAATAGTTTCCTGTTTTCTGTGATTTCTTATTCTATAAATGTAGGAGAATGAAGTTATACAGACGAGAACAAGGTAAAAATCCACAACTATCACTGACTGAATTTTACAAATTCACCTTCCTTGGGTTGGATTTTACCAAGCTGTCGATATTGGGTTCCATGGTGGGGGGGGAGGGCCTGAAGATGGGCCCGGCCCAATCCCCCTGGCTGTGGCGAGGCTCCATGGTGGCCCCCTGGCCTCTGGGTGACGGGACCTCAATTACAATGTTTAAATGAATAAAATGAATAAATTTACATAGACTTACCTGCAATCCTGAGGGCCCGCCACGATCTTCGGTGCAGTGGTTGGCACTCCCATGCCTTCAGTTTCCCATCCAGGGAATGTTGGCGTGATACTGGTGGCGGAGGGAAGGAGGTAAGATTTTAAGTGTGCGGTGGGAGGGAATGGGATCAAATACACATAATGGGTGTAGGGGATAGTGGAAAGGGTTGAACTTCAAATTTTGTGCAGTCTGTGGGTTGAAGGTGACATTTAAATGGTAAGTGTTATGGGGGGTGGGGAAGGGCAAATCGTTACTTTAATTATCATTGAGAAAGGTATCTAGGGGTCTTTTGCTGTCTTCACCTGGTCTTATTGTAACAGGGTTTAATTTTAAACATACTGTTTTTTGAGCTCCCCCTTTGTGAATCCGTTGTTCACAGCTTTCCAATTATAAGGCAAAGAAATCAGCACAAACAGGCTTTCTTCAGTTTAAAGGAGAAAAGTGAAATTTATTAAAACTTAAAATTAAACTCGAATACAGTTCACGCCTACGGATATATGACAGGCACACCTACGGTATACAGACATGCAAATAGAGACAAATAAAGAGGAGAGAAAAATATAGTAAAGAGGGGTTTGAGGCAATATCAGAAGAGTTTCTTGTTTATTGTGCTTCAAGCTCACTTGGTTGTATGTAGTCTTGCTGTTCATCGGGGCCCATTGGTCTTCTTAAACCTTATTCTTTGTGGTTCACATGTTTTCACAAGATTCAGTTCCATGGGAAAGAGATGGAGGCAGGCAGACAGGAGAGGGTTCTGCTTCAGTTGCAGGAGCACACGGCTTTCTCTGTTCCCTCACAGCTCCAGCGACCTGGGATCGGTTCTGGGTACTGCCTGTGCAAAATTTGCAAGTTCTCCCTGTGACCGCGTGGGATTCCTCCTGGTGCTCCGGTTTCCTCCCACATGCCAAAGACTTGCAGGTTGATAGGTAAATTGGCCATTGTAAATTGCCCCTAGTGTATGTAGGTGGTAGGAGAATTGAGGGAAAGTGGGGATGTGAGAGGGAAAAAATGGGATTAATGTAGGATTAGTATAAATGGGTTGCAGCACTTCAGGAGCCACACCTCCCTGCGAGTGGATCTCTAAGAGAGCAAGACTACACCTTCTTCTGGCAGGGTAGGGATCCTGAAGAACCAAGACAGCATGGAGTGGGCTTCGCCATCAGAAACTCTTTGCTCAGCATGATAGAGCAACCTTCAAATGGCTCAGAACGCATACTGTCCATCCGACTGCTCACTGCCTCTGGTCCAGTACACCTACTCAGCATCTATGCTCCAACACTCTGCTCCCCACCTGAAGCTAAAGACCAGTTCTACGAGGAATTCCATAATATAATTAGTAGCAGCCCCAATACCGAACATCTGTTCCTGCTGGGGGACTTTAATGCCAGGGTTGGGGACGACCATGACTCATGGCCCTCCTGCTTTGGGCGCTATGGCATTGGAAGGATGAATGAGAATGGACAGAGACTGCTTGAGTTGTGTACCTATCATAACCTCTGCAACACCAACTCGTTCTTTCACAATAAACCCTGTCACCAGGTTTCTTGGAGGCACCCGAGATCACGTCGTTGGCACTAGCTGGACCTCATCGTCACAAGGCGAGCCTCTTTAAACAGCGTTCAAACCACACGCAGCTTCCACAGTGCGGACTGCGACACCGACCACTCCCTGGTGTGCAGCAAGTTTAGACTCAAACCAAAGAGGCTGCATCACTCCAAGCAGAAGGGCCACCCGCGCATCAACATGAGCAGAATTTCTTATCCACAGCTGTCACAAAAATTTCTAAATTCACTTGAAAAAGCCCTTCAAAACACTCCCACAGGGGATGCAGGGACCAAGTGGGCCCACATCAGAGGCGCCATCTGTGATTCAGCAATGACTACCTATGGCAATTGTGTGAAGCGGAATGCAGACTGGTTTCAATCTCACTTTGAAGTGCTGGAACCTGTCATCGCCGCTATAGCGCATTGCACTGCTGAACTACAAGAAAGCCCCCAGCGAGTTAACATCCGGAGCACTTAAAACAGCCAGACGCGCTGCACAAAGAACAGCCAGGCGCTGCGCAAATGACTACTGGCAACACCTATGCAGTCATATTCAGCTGGCCTCAGACACCGGAAACATCAGAGGAATGTATGATGGCATTAAGAGAGCTTTTGGGCCAACCATCAAGAAGATCACCCCCCTCAAATCTAAATCAGGGGACACAATAACTGACCAACGCAAGCAAATGGACGGCTGGGTTGAGCACTACCTAGAACTGTACTCCAGGGAGAATGTTGTCACTGAGACTGCCCTCAATGCAGCCCAGTCTCTGCCAGTCATGGATGAGCTGGACGTACAGCCAACAAAATCGGAAGTCAGTGATGCCATTGATTCTCTAGCCAGCAGAAAAGCCCCTGGGAAGGACGGCATTACCCCTGAAATAATCAAGAGTGCTAAGCCTGCCATACTCTCAGCACTCTACGAACTGCTTTGCCTGTGCTGGGACGAGGGAGCAGTACCACAGGACATGCGCGATGCCAATATACTCACCCTCTATAAAATCAAAGGTGACCGCGGTGACTGCAACAACTACCGTGGACTCTCCATGCTCAGCATAGTGGGGAAAGTCTTTGCTCGAGTCGCTTTAAACAGGCTCCAGAAACTGGCTGAGCGTGTCTACCCTGAGGCACAGTGTGGCTTTCGAGCAAAGAGATCGACCATTGACATGCTGTTCTCCCTTTGTCATCTACAGGAGAAATGCCGTGAACAACAGATGCCCCTCTACGTTGCTTTCATTGAGCTCACCAAAGCCTTTGACCTCGTCAGCAGACGTGGTCTATTCAGACTACTAGAAAAGATTGGATGTCCACCAAAGCTAATAAGCATCATCACCTCATTCCTTGACAATATGAAAGGCATAATTCAGCATAGCGGCGCATCATCAGACCTCTTTCCTATCCTGAGTGGCGTGAAACAGGGCTGTGTTCTCGCACCTACACTGTTTGGGATTTTCTTCTCCCTGCTGCTCTCACATGCGTTCAAGTCTTCAGAAGAAGGAATTTTCCTCCACGCAAGATCAGGTGGCAGGTTGTTCAACCTTGCCCGTCTAAGAGCGAAGACCAAAGTACAGAAAGTCCTCATCAGGGAACTTCTCTTTGCTGACGATGCTGCATTAACATCTCACACTGAAGGTTGTCTGCAGAATCTCATCGTCAGGATTGCGGCTGCCTGCAACGAATTTGGCCTAACCATCAGCCTCAAGAAAACGAACATCATGGGACAGGACATCAGAAATGCTCCATCCATCAATATCGGTGACCACGCTCTGGAAGTGGTTCAAGAGTTCACCAACCTAGGCTCAAATATCACCAGTAATCTGTCTCTCGATGCAGATATCAACAAGCGCACGGGAAAGGCTTCCACTGCTATGTCCAGACTGGCCAAGAGAGTGTGGGAAAATGGCGCTCTGACACGGAACACAAAAGTCCGCATGTATCAAGCCTGTGTCCTCAGTACCTTGCTCTACAGCAGCGAGGCCTGGACAACGTATGTCAGCCAAGAGCGATGTCTCAATTCATTCCATCTTCGCTGCTTCTGGAGAATCCTTGGCATCAGGTGGCAGGACCATATCTCCAACACAGAAATCCTCGAGGCGGCCAACATCCCCAGCTTATACACCCTAGTGAGTCAGCGACGCTTGAGATGCCTTGGCCATGTGAGCCGCATGGAAGATGGCAGGATCCCCAAGGACGCATTGTACAGCGAGCTCGCCACTGGTATCAGACCACCGGCCGTCCATGTCTCCGCTTTAAAGACATCTGCAAACGCGACATGAAGTCCTGTGACATTGATCACAAGTCGTGGGAGTTAATTGCCAGCGATCGCCAGAGCTGGCGGGCAACCATAAAGGCGGGGCTAAAGTGTGGCGAGTCGAAAAGACTTAGCAGTTGGCAGGAAAAAAGACAGAAGCGCAAGGGGAGAGCCAACTGCAAAACAGCCCTGACAACCAATTTTATCTGCAGCATCTGTGGAAGAGTCTATCACTCTAGTACTGGCCTTTATCGCCACTCCAGGTGCTGCTTCACAAACCACTGACCACCTCCAGGTGCCTACCCATTGTCTCCTGAGACAAGGAGGCCAAAGAAGAAGAAAAAGTATAAATGGGTGGTTGATGGTCGGCACAGACTCGTTGGACCGAAGGGCCTGTTTCGGTGCTGTATCTCTCTGTGACTCTAAGTCCCCTGTTGAAAGTTCAAATTCAAAACCTCCAACAGTCAGTCAGTCATGTGACCAAAACTGGACTGACTACTTCTTCTGTGTATTGGGGAAGCAACGACTGGGTCCCCGTTCTTCCAACACTGTCCGTTACTATGCAAATGTATTTCCAGTCAGGGGCTGGCAATTGTAAGCTTGAAGGTTCATGTGCCGAAATAATGTGCGCTTCAGTCTTGGCAGGTGGAGGGTTTGCCTGACAGTGTATTAAGAATTTGGGTGGCAGGCTGCACATAATGGGAGCAGAAATTCCTAAGAATTACCCCTTCATCTCAAACGAACAAGGGAAATGCAGCAAAAGAAAAAGAGTGGGCTGTCAATTTTAGCAGTACGCTGCAAGTGAGTGAAAAGCAACGGAACACCAGCAGGAATCACTGATGGACTGTAAGTCCACACTGATTTAAGGATTCTTATCTTCTCAAAATTAACTGACATTAGTAAAATATGTCCTTTTTTTTGCTGGCTTAAATCATTAATCAAGAGCTCATGTAGCATTTCACAGCTGCAACAGTGAGATTAGATCATGTCAGACTTGGAGATTGTGGAGTTTAATAACTGGAAAAGAAAATCCACCATAAAGCAGTGACACGAGTGAAAAGTACAGAACCAATTTACTTTGACTGGCGTGAGGCGTGAGGACCTTTTTTGTTTTACACAGCCGTTTGCTGTGAAGTGGAATGCACTACCTGAAAGAAGCAAATTCAATAGTAACTTTCAAAAAGGAATTAGATGGGGAAATCTTGCAGGATTATGGGGAAAGGCAGGGGAGTGGGCTAACTGGGTAGCACTTTCAAAGAGCCAGCAGGATGGACTGAATGGCTTCTTTCGATGCTGCATCATTCTATGATTCTACCTGAATCTTCCACTCAGCTGATATCCAGAGATGAAGTTTGCGGGGCAACACAATCCCAGGAGGAATTTGGCTGGCCCGACTGCTGTTTCTGGGATCAACTGATTTAAATATTGGTTGTAGGCTTCTGCTACTAACAATGCTACTGTTTAGGGGCTTACTATTTGCAGATACAGCAACCAATCAACATTCTGGGGAGTTACCATTGACCAGAAACTGAACTGGAGTAGCCATATAAGTACCAAGGCTACAAGAGCAGGTCAGAGGCTAGCAATCCTGCGGCAAGTAACTCACCTCCTGACTCCCCAAAGTCTGTCCACCATCGGCAAGGCACAAGTCAGGAGTGTGATGGAATACTCTCCACTTGCCTGGATGAGTGCAGCTCCAACAACACTCAAGAATCTCAACACCATCCAGGACAAAGCAGCCCACTTGATTGGCACCCCATCCACAAACATTCACTCCCTCCACCACCAACGCACAGTGACAGCAGTGTGCATAATCTACAAGAGGCACTACAGCAACCAAGGCTCCTTAGACAGCATCTTCCAAACCCACGACCTCTCCAACCTAGAAGGACAAGGACAGCAGATGTATGGGAACACCACCACCTGCAAATTCTCCTCCAAGCTCACTTTATCTCACCTCATGCCTCCTCCAAGCTCACTTTATCCATGAGACCCACCTCCTGCTCCCTCAACCCTATTTCCACTTAACTGCTGACCACCCAACTCCCCTCTGGTTCCAATGTTAGCCAATATTGTTAATGGTTCTCTCTCTTCAGGTGTTGTCCCTCTTTCCCTTTAATCTGCTGTCATCACCCATCTCCTCAAAAAAAAACAACCCTTGGCCCCATCGTCCTTTCAAACTGCCACCTCATCTCCAAATTCCCCTTTCTCTCCAAAGTCCTTGAACATTTGCACGCCTCCCAAATCCGTGCCCATCTTTCCCAGAACTCCATGTTTGAATCCCTCCAATCAGGTTTCCACCCGGCACAGTACCAAAACGGCTCTTATCAAAGTCACAAATGGCATCCCATGTGACTGTGACAAAGGTAAACTATCCCTCCTCATCTTTCTCGACCTGTCTGCTGCCTTTGGCACGGTTGACCACACCAACTTACTCCAACGCCTCTCCACTGTCATCTAGTGGGTGGGGCTGCTCTCACCTGGCTCTTCCATTGGGCTGAATTCTATAAGCCTGCTGCTGACCAAAGAGCCGCCACAATTCCAAGCGTGGTGGCTCATTTAAATAGTCGGAGCGGGCCGGCCGCTACCATGTGGAGGGGGGTGGGCTGTCCGTCCCTGCCAACTCACAAACTTTAAACTATTACCCTTCCCGCCATCTCCAACACCCATGATGTTAATTTGATCCCCACAACACACTGAGAAAATTATCTCTTCCCCCTTCCCCACCTGTGTTGCACCTCGTTTTCCCAGAGGGGGAACCGAAAGCGCAGCAGTGCCAGCCGCTGAGGTGACGATCATGGCCAGACCTTAGGAGACAATGGGAAGGTCATTAATGCAGGTAATTTAATTTATTTAAATATTTAAATGACAGTCCCATTGCCAAGCGGTGGGAGGGCCGCCACAAGGCCTCGCCACCGCCAGCAATATTGGGCCGGGCCCTGCCAGATTCGAGGTCCATGGTGGGCCTCATCCAGTGCAATCTTCAGGCCCCCCACCCCCGCCATGGATCCCGATGTCGAGGGCTCTGTAGAAACAAGCCCATTGTCTATCTAATCGTAGCCAGAGTATCACTTGCAATGGCTTCTCTTCCCACTCCCACACTGTCACTCTGGTGCTCCAATGACCTATCCTTGGCAACCCCCCCCCCCCCACCCCCACACCTCATTGCTCATCTACATGTCGCCCCTTGGCAACATCATTCAAAAGCAGAGCGTTAATTTTCATGTGCACACTGATGACACCCTGCTCTACCTCACCACTACTTCTCTCGATTCGTCCAGTGTCTCCAAGAGACCCAACAAACCAGTCATGCACTTCTTCAAACGAAAAGCCTCATAACCACCGAATTCAGATTTAGAAGAATGCAGAGTTCTCTGAGGGTTATAGAGGGGAGTCGAAGACACGGAGCAAACACAAAGATGAGCATTTAAAATTGAGATGTTGGTGGAGTAGGAGCCAATATAGGTCAGTGAGCACAGGGGTGATGAGTGAACTTGGTGATTTGTGATGGAGAAGATTATGGGGTCGGAAGCTCAGCTCAGGGTCAAATAGGATACTGAAGTTTCAATCAGTCCGGTTCATCTTAAATGCAATGGGCAGGGAGGGGCTATGGAATCAGTAGCTAGAGAACGAAGTCCGTGGCAGGACAGCAGAGAGGAATTCAATACAAATGTTTTAAATGCTTGTAGAAAAAACGCGCGTGCAATGATATCCAGGCCACCTTATTTAAAAAAACAAGCCTACATAAGGTGATTGCAATATGCTGTAAATATATCTTTTTACTACATTATATAGCAAAACTGTCATCTTTTCTCTCTCCTGATTATCTGGGATCAGAAATAGAAATGAAAAAGCTGTAGGATTTGTTATTTTTTATTTTTATTCATTCATGGGATGTGAGCATCGCTGGCTAGGCCAGTGTTTATTGTCTATCCCGAGTTGCCCTTGAGAAGGTGGTGGTGAACTGCCCTCTTCAACCATTGTAGTGTAGGTACACCCACAGTGCTGTTGGAGAGAGAATTCTGGAATTTTGACCCAGCGACAGTGAAGGAACAGCAATATATTTCCAAGTCAGGATGATGTGGATGCTCATGGAATAAACTGGACAGTAGCAACTTGGATACGGAATTGGCTGAGTGACAGGAAACAGAGCAGTGGTTAATGGATGTTTTTTCGGGCTGAAGGAAGGTTTGTAGTGGAGTTGCCCAGGGGTCAATGTTGGGACCCTTGTTTTTCCTGATACATATTAATGACCTAGACCTTGGCATACAGGGCACAATTTCAAAGTTTATGGATGAGACGAAACCTCGAAACATTGTGAGGAGGATAGTGTAGAACTTCAAAAGGACATAGACAACTTGGTGGAATGGGCGGACAGGTGGCAGATGAAGTTCGATGCGAAGAAATGTGAAGTGATAAATTTTGGAAGGAAGAACATTGAGGGGCAATATAAAATAAAGGGTGCAATTCTAAAAGGGGTGCAGGGGCAGAGGGACCTGGGTGTATATGTGCATAAGTCATTGAAGGTGGCAGGACTGGTAGAGAGTGTGGTTAATAAAACATACAGTATCCTGGGCTGTACTAATAGGGGCACAGAGTACAAGAGCAAGGAGGCTATGTTGAACTTGTATAAGACACTAGTTTTGCCTCAGCTGCAGTGTTGCATCCAGTTTTGGGCGCCGCACCTTAGGAAGGATGTGAAGGCGTTAGAGAGGGTGCAGAAAAGATTCACGAGAATGGTTCCAGAGATTAGGAATTTCAGTTATGAAGATAGATTGGAGAAGTTAGGACTGATTTTCTTGGAGAAGAGAAGGCTGAGAGGTGATTTGATAGAGGTATTAAAAATCATGAGGGGTCTGGACAGAGTAGATAGAGAGAAACTGTTCTCAATCTTGAACGAGAGGACACAGATTTAAAGTAATTGTTAAAAGAAGCAAAATCAACATGAGGAAAATCTTTTCCACGCAGTGAGTGGTTAAGGTCTGGAATGCACTGCCTGCGAGTGTGGTGGAGGCAGGTTCAATCGAGGCATTCAAAAGGGAATTAGACTGTTATATGAAAAGGGAAAATGTGCAGAGTTACAGGGAGAAGGTAGGAGAGTAGCTCTAGGTGAAGTGGTCATTCGGAGAGCCAGTGCAGACACGATGGGCTGAATGGCCTCCTTCTGCGCTGTCACAATTCTGTGATTCTGTGTGTGACTTGGAGGGGAACTTGCAGGTGGTGCTGTTCGCATGCGCCTGCTGCCCTTGTTCTTCTAGGCATTTAGAGGTCATGGGTTTGGAAGGTGCTTATATATATTGAATAAAGAACGAATATATCTGCTGAGGGAGTGCAAATTCACAGGAACATATTGCTTTGAGAACTATAATTATGGATTAGAATGAAAACAACACTGATAGCATAACGCACAAAAACCTTGTTGCACCCTTTGTATAAGGAATGTATTTCACTCATCCTCAAACAAATTATTCCCATTAAAAATATTTGTGTCCATATAAATAATACTACTCCGCCTCCGGGCTCACTTCTTTGACCAGGAGTCCTCCCCCCGACCAGCAGACCCATTCACCCGCCTCCAGCATTCTCCCTCTACCTGGACCCCTCCCCCTGGCCTCTTACCCGCTCTTGATCTCTTCATTGAAAACTGTCGGCGAGACATTGGTCGTCTCAATTTCTCTGCCCCCCTCACTCACTCTAACCTGTCCCCCTCTAAACTTGAGGCACTCCGTTCTCTCAGGTCTAACCCCAACATGGTCATCAAACTTGCAGACAAGGGTGGTGCTGTTGTCGTATGGCGTACCGACCTCTACCTTGCAGAAGCTCAACGCCAACTCACGGACACTTCTTCCTACCTCCCTCTGGACCATGACCCCACCACCGAACATCAAGCCATCGTCCAAAGGACTGCCACTGACCTCATCTCCTCTGGAGATCTTCCCTCTACAGCTTCAAACCTCATAGTCCCACAACGCCGGACAGCCCGCTACTACCTCCTTCCCAAAATCCACAAACGGGACTGTCCCGGCAGACCCATTGTGTCAGCCTGCTCCTGCCCCACTGAACTTATTTCTTCCGATCTAGACTCTATCTTTTCTCCGCTGGTCCAGTCTCTTCCCACCTACATCCGTGACTCTTCTGACGCCCTACGTCATTTTGACAATTTCCAGTTTCCTGGTCCCAACTGCCTCCTCTTCACTATGGACGTCCAATCGCTCTACACCTCCATCCCCCACCAGAATGGTTTGAGGGCTCTCCGCTTCTTCCTGGAACAGAGGCCCAACCACCACCCTCCTCCGCCTGGCTGAACTTGTTCTCACATTGAACAACTTCTCCTTCAACTCCACGCACTTCCTTCAAGTAAAAGGTGTCGCTATGGGTACCCGCATGGGTCCTAGTTATACCTGTCTTTTTGTGGGATATGTCGAGCATTCTTTGTTCCAGTCCTACTCAGGCCCCCTCCCCCAACTCTTTTTCCGGTACATTGATGACTGTATCAGTGCCGTTTCCTGCTCCCGCCCCGAACTGGAAAACTTTATCAACTTTGCTTCCAATTTCCACCCTTCTCTCACCTTTACATGGTCCATCTTTGACACTTCCCTTCCCTTCCTCGACTTCTCTGTCTCCATCTCTGGGGATAGGTTGTCTACTAATATCCATTATAAGCCCACCGACTCCCACAGCTACCTCGACTACACTTCTTCACACCCTACCTCCTGTAAGGACTCCATTCCATTCTCCCAGTTTCTCCGTCTCCGACGCATCTGCTCTGATGATGCTACCTTCCATGACGGTGCTTCTGATATGACCTCCTTTTTCTTCAACCGAGGATTTCCCCCCACTGTGGTTGACAGGGCCCTCAACCGTGTCTGACCCATTCCCCGTACCTCTACCCTCACCCCTTCCCCTCCCTCCCAGAATCGTGACAGGGTTCCCCTTGTCCTCACTTTTCACCCCACCAGCCTCCATATCCAAAGGATCATCATCCGCCATTTCCGCCACCTCCAGCGTGATGCCACTACCAGTCGCATCTTCCCCTCCCTTCCCCTGTCAGCATTCCGAAGGGATCGTTCCCTCCGCGACACCCTGGTCCACTCCTCCATTACCCCCACCACCTCGTCCCCTTCCCAGGGCACCTTACCCTGCAATCGCAGGAGGTGTAATACCTGCCCATTTACCTCCTCTCTCCTCACTATCCCAGGCCCCAAACACTCCTTTCAGGTGAAGCAGCGATTTACTTGTACTTCTTTCAATGTAGTATACTGTATTTGCTGCTCACAGTGTGGTCTCCTCTATATTGGGGAGACCAAGCGCAGACTGGGTGACCGCTTTGCGGAACATCTCCGCTCGGTCCGCAAGCAGGACCCTGAGCTTCCGGTTGCTTGCCATTTCAACACACCCCCTGCTCTCATGCTCACATCTCTGTCCTGGGATTGCTGCAGTGTTCCAGTGAACATCAACGCAAGCTCGAGGAACAGCGTCTCATTTACCGATTAGGCACACTACAGCCTGCCAGACTGAACATTGAGTTCAATCATTTCAGAGCATGACAGCCCCCCATTTTACTTTCATTTTTAGTTATTTTTTCTTCCTTTTTTTTTTACATTCTTTTTGACATTTTTTACAATCCTTTTTTTTGCATTTATTTCATTTCATCTTAGTTTGTTCAGTTTGCTTACCCACTGTTTTTTTTCAGGTTTGCACTTGCTGCTGTTCAATATTCAGTGTATTTACACCTAATCTGTACTAATGCTTTATCTTTCAACACACCATTAACATATTGTTTGCCTTTGCTCCGTGACCTTTTGGTCAGCTATGTGGCCTGGTCCAATCTAGACCTCCTTTGTTATCTCTTGCCCCACACCCACCTCACTTGCTTATAACCTGTGACTTTTCTAATATTTGTCATTTCCGATGAAGGGTCACTGACCTGAAATGTTAACTCTGCTTCTCTTTTCACAGATGCTGCCAGACCTGCTGAGTGGTTCCAGCATTTCTTGTTTTTATTATAAATAATACTACTGTTGTAACTAAAGGAAGGATGGCTTAAATGTCATATAGTGGGTAATTTGGCAATAGTGGAAAATGGATGCTTTCCGATCAGTAGTTTTTTTATATAGGCCGGAATTTTACAGCCCCCAAACGAGCAGGCTGGTGGCGGTGTTGGGGGGGGGCATTCCCAACCCCCTCCCGCCCCCCGCTGCAATTTTATGCAGGACAGTGGCGGCGAGAAATGCCCAGGCCAATCATGGTCCTTAAGTGACCAATTAACTGCCAATTATGGGCCTCCTCCTGCCGCCGTGGGTACTTTACCCTCAGTGCCAGGATGGCAAAGGCCTCAAGAACCCCGCCTGATAAAACCAGGCGGCCTTCTTGCTGGCTGGAGGGGTTGGCCCTCCTGATTGGGTACCCTGTGCCCCACGGAGGGCCACCCTCGAAGCCCCAACCGTACCCAATGCACAACATGCCTTCCCCCATCCCATCCGACCCCCCCCTTGCCTCGCCAGGGCCAGCCAATTGTCTCCGGTGAGGCCCTGAAAGCTTACCAGTTCTCTGGGGCCTGCTGACTGTCCGGCAGCTCCATTAGGTAGGACTTCCTGCCTCAAGAAGGTGGAAGTCCTGCCCAAGACCAATTAAAAGCCAGGGATACGAAAACCCTGGCCTGGTTCCCCAGGCTCGGCAGAGGCGGGCTCGCCTCTGACTTTTCGGCCGGTGGGTGGGGCCTCCCGCCAAACGTAAAATTCCAGCCATGGTTTCCCAATAGAAGCAGTTTGTTTTAAGCATGGCCAATCCAATATTGCCATTTACTCTGTCGTCAGAAGTTCAAATCACCGCCAGATGGTACCTCCTCACTACATCTTTAACAAATATCTTGAACGACGATGGGGGAAAGAAGTTATAATTTATGAGAATCTAGTGGATCAAATAATTACAAACTTCGCAAAATGGCTTGAGATGAAGATCCTTTGCTCATCTAAGCTTTTCCATTCCAAAATCCCAACCCTGTCTTCCCATGACAGAATTCGAGTTTACCTTCAATGAGTTTAATGTCCGGGGCCTGAATTTTCAATAAATGGTTGGGAACCCCACACCTGGATGATTTCTGTGTCCCGACCATGTGCCTGAGCTGCGTTGCTAACATGACGCGATCTTCAAATGTTAACGCGCTAATTGGGCAGAAGGTGAGCTTGGCGCACAATTAGTGGTGCCAAGCGTCTGCAGGAGGCAGGAGCTGCCTGCAGAGCTCGAGCAGCAAAGGCAGGAGGCAGCCATGATGGGGCCTACCACTGCCTTGCCAATAAGAGCAAGCAGCTCCATGGAGGGCCAGCAGAATAAAAAGGTGAGGCAGTGCTTCCAGAATTAAGAGAGAATGTCGTGCTCTTGGGCGGGCGAAAGATTTCCATGGGCCCAAAACATGTCATTGTGCAACAATAAAGTTTGTTCCCATCTGCTGTGAGTGCAACAGCTGCACACTATTGAGCACCAGACTGGCTGGGCTCACCGGAATCACAATTGAAAATTACAATGCGGCCCCCTACCCTTAACGAGGACCTCCATGAGCACATCGGGCCTTTAACTGGAGGTGAGTGACTTGCCCGTTCTCTCCCCTCAGTCCTCAAATTGAAAATTGCGGACTCTCCCGCAGGCATTGGATTCTGGAGACGACCTCCAGGAACACGATTTTCAAATCGCATCCGCACCGGATCGGAACCTCGCGGCCCTGTGAAAATCTGGCCCCTGGTCTCAATTGCTTCTTCTGCCAAATCCACTCGAACTGCTGATCACCCTTTGTGTAAAGGAATACATCACCATGTTGTTCCTATATTGTCTTTCAGAACTCATGAACCCGCCTTCTCTTCTCCTACTTCCCCAGCTGAATTGTAAAATATGATTTTACTTTGCTTCTTATTCCATTAAGTATTTTCTGTATCTCTAGAGGGTCCCCTATGATATATTTCATTTCCAAGCTGCTGAGTCCTTTGCTTATCAAGTTGTTTCTGAAAACTCTTCCCTCCAACAGCAGGGTTCAGTATGTGGCTCTCCAGAGCTCCTTTGGCACTTGATGATCTTTGCATGATGACAGCTAGAAGTACAGGCAGAACATCTGGTTCAGCCCCAACTGACTGTATAATGTCTCTATAACAGTGTAAAAAATAACTTAATAACCTGGAACAAAAAAAATGAATATTCTTTAAAAAACTTATATTCAACAAAATTATTACTAGCATACTAAATTAATTTATTATATTGTAAACTAATAATTTGCATGATAAATTTAAATCCAAGATCTCTTGACTCGAATGTTAATGTTTATTTTCTCTTTCGTAAGCTTAAATTTTGACACATTTCATATTATTTGTGTTGAATCGTTTGATCTAATTTTCACCTCAGATCTAGCATTCAGTTGAAGCTCTATTCTTGGAGGTAATGGGTATATGAACAGGAACTGGTTGTAAGTCTTCTTGTGTGTTGTTGGAGCTGCACCCATCCAGGCAAGTGGAGAGTATTCCATCATACTCATGACTTGTGCCTTCTAGATGGGGGACAGGCTTTGGGGAGTCAGGAAGTGAGTTACCTGCCACAGAATTCCCAGCCTCCGACCTGCTCTTGTATCCACAGTATTTATGTGGACAACATTCAGGCATAGGCTGATAAGTGGCAAGTAACATTTGCATCATACAAGTGTCAGGCAATGACAATCTCCTATAAGAGAGAATCTAACCATCTCCCCCTGACATTCAACGGCATTACCATCGCTGAATCCCCCACTATCAACATCCTGGGGTTTACCATTGACCAGAAACTGAACTGGACCAGCCACATAAATACTGTGGCTACAAGAGCAGGTCAGAGGCTGGGAATTCTGTGATAAGTAACTCACCTCCTGACTCCCCAAAGCCTGTCCACCATCTACAGGGCACAAGTCAGGAGTGTGATGGAATACTCTCCACTTGCCTGGATGGATGCAGCTCCAACAACACTCAAGCAACTTGAGATCATAAAAGACAAAGCAAAGTGGGAGGGAAGCATGGAAAATCTGGCAAAGAGAAGATGGCTCCCGTGGCTCGGGAATGTGGGAGAGAAAGGTAGGTAGACCCTCAGGATGCAGACCCCTAAACAGGCCAGGTACCATTTGGGGATCTCAACCATTTTATTCATTTCAGTCAAGTTAGTGACAATGACTAGTGGTTTAAATTTGATTGGAAATTTGTAACCAACGGCAATGTTAGGGAGTATATTGTGCCATATTTTCCCCTGGTATGATCAGAAAATGGGTCAAATGCAAATTGTCTATTGTAATTTATGACCCACGAACAAAACTGTACAGCACATAATTTTGAAACATGTGTTATGTGAGAATGTGATGTCATTATTGGCAACAAGGTAGTTACAGTTGGTAATGAGTAACAATGGTCATTTAACACTTCTCTGTAGCAAAAGAGCATCTGAATTACTGTAGCTTCATGAATCTAGTTGTAGAGTGCATCATTTTGTCGTAAATAGCTCAATAAAAATTGAGGAAATCCCAATTAACCCACAAGGCCCTGCGTGTACTCAAGCCTGAGTTGTAGTCCTGCACGTTCCTGGTCGAGAATAGTTTGAAGTATGGAATGCATTGTTTTATTATGATGGCTGAGAGCTAACGATATCCTTGATGTAACAAGAGTGATTCACTGAAATCCAGTTTCAACTTTCTGCCAATTTTGTGCCATGCCACCTCCTTTGACCCTGACTAGCCCATCTTGGCTCCATAATCTCCCTCGTGACCAAATTTCCTCTTCATAGTACCAACATCTGTGTTTCATTCACAATATCATTTGCAACAATGCTCCTTGAGGGCCATTTTTAAAAATTCTTTCATTGGATGGGGGCGTCGCTGGCAGGGCCAACATTTCTTACCCATCCTTAATTGCCCTTGAGAAAGTGGTGATGAACTGCCTTCTTGAACCGCTTCAATCCTTGGCGTTAATCCATCCCTTTTTGCCTTGCGCCAACATCATTTTTGTCATTCAGCAACTCCTGCTCCCCATCTTATCACAAACCTTTCGCTTTCCTTCTTTCCTCACCTCAACATCCCCCCCCGCACCCCACCCCCCCCCCCCCCCACCGTCCACCCTCACTTTTTCCCTGCACTTGCTTAAAAATTGTTAAACCTCCAACTTCGTCCAATTCTAACGAAAGGTCATCGTCCTGAAACGTTCACTCTCTTTATCTCTCCAAAGATGCTGTCTGACCTGCTGAGTGTTTTCCAATATTTCATGTTGTTATTATTGTTCTCCAGCATCTGCAGTATTTTGCTTTTGTGAAAATAAAATGAGCAGCAATACTAATTAGCAATAATTACCTCTTTTCAAGGTGCTATCTTTCAAATGGTGCCTCACTGCCTTATGTTATGCATGATCCTCTATTGAGCCTCACACCAGCAGGTGGGAAACTGTTACAGTGGATGGATGAGGGCTGTTATCGCTCATTCAGTGCATCTGCTCAGTGGAAAAGTCAGTATGTTTACCTAGTTTTTTGTTTAAAATGCTGCAAAATCTGAAAAATCATAGCAAAATTATACAAATAATCTCTCATCCCATTAAAAATAATTTCTGCTCATAATTATAAATGTGAAAGCATCATCATCAGATTAATTAGCGACAACAGGTTCAAGCACATCTGCTTTGTAGCAATTTAAAAAAATTAATTCTCAGGTTGTGGGCGTTGCTGTCAAGGTCAGCATTTATTGCCCATCCCTAATTGCCCTGAGCAGGTGGTGGTAACTGAGTGGCTTTCCAGGCCATTTCAGAGAATGGTTAACCATTAGCCACGGTCCGGGAGGAGAGTCGCATAAAGTCACTTTACGAAGGACGTGAAAGCTTTGGAGAGGGTACAGGAGAGATTCGCTAGAATGGTTCCAGGATGAGGAATTACAGTTACGAGGACAGATTGGAGAAGCTGTGGCTATTTTCCTTCGAGCAGAGAAGGCGAAGAGGAGATTTGAAGGTTATATTGGAGATGTGTTTAAAATCATGAAGGGTTTAGGTAGAGTAAATGAGGAGAAACTATTTCCAATGGCTGTAGGGTTGATAACCAGAGGGCACAGATTGAAAGTGATTGGCATTGGAACCAGTGGCGACATAAGGAAAACTTTTTCTGCGTGACGAGTGGTTCGGATTCGGAATGCACTGCCTGATAAGATGGTGGAAACAGCTTTCAAGGGAATTGGATAAATATTTATAGAATCACAGAATAGTTACAGCAAAGAAGGAGGCCATTAGGCCCATTGCATCTATGCTGGCTCTCTGCAACAGCAATTTAGTTAGTCCCACTCCCTGGTCCTTTCCCCGTGGCCCTGCCGTTTTCTCCCTTCAGGTGCTTAACCGATTCCCTTTTGAAAGCCATGACTGAATCTGCCTCCACCACTGTTTCAGGCAGTGTGTTCCAAATCGTAAGCACTTGTTGCATAAAAATGCTATTCCTCATGTCGCCTTTGCCTCTTTTGTCCATCACTTTAAATCTGTGCTCTGGTCCTCTGATTCTCGACCTTCCACAAATGGGAGCAGTTTCTCTCCATCTACTGGTGTGAGGGAATAGCTCTAAATAGCTGGGTAAGTATCTCAGGTAAGAGAAGTTTAAAAGTTTAAAGTTTATTTCAAATATAGTAAGTAGTGTTTTTTTTTTATGGGAGTTCTGTAGTAATGAGGACCAGGGAAGAAGGGCCCGAGAGTAACTGGTATTATTCAACATTAAGATCTTCCAGAAGGTTTAATTTAATTTAAAGGGTTAAGTCATGGCAGGAGAGCTCAAAGCCGTGGTGTGCTCCTCGTGCTCCATGTCGGAAGCCGGGAACAATTCCAGTGCCTGGGACCTGCATGGGTGCATAAAGTGTCTCCAGCTGCCGCTCCTGGAAGCTCGGGTTTTGGAGCTGGAGCGGCAGCTGGAGAGACTGTGGAGCATCCACGAGGCTGAGAGTATCGTGGATAGCACGTATAGAGAGGTGGTCCCACCGCAGGCTCAGACCCCACAGGCAGGAGGGGAATGGGTGACCACCAGGCAGAGCAAGAGGACTAGGCAGGCAGTTCAGGAATCTCCTGTGGCTATTCCCCTGCAAAACTGGTATACTGCTTTGGATACTGTTGGGGGGAATGGCCTCTCAGGGGAAAGCAGCAACAGCCCAATTCATTGCACCACAGTTGGCTCTGCTGCACAGGGGAGGAGTAAAAAGTGTGGGAATGCAGTAGTTATAGGGGATTCAATTGTAAGGGGAATAGATAGGCATTTCTGTGGCCGCAATAGAGACTCTAGGATGGTATGTTGCCTCCCTGGTGCTAGGGTCAAGGATGTCTCAGAGCGGTTACAGGACATTCTGAAAGGGAAGGGTGAACAGCCAGTTGTCGTGGTACACATTGGTACAAACGACATAGGTAAAAAAAAAGGATGAGGTCCTAAAAGCAGAATATAGGGAGCGTGGAAGTAAGTTGAAAAGTAGGACCTCAAAGGTAGTGATCACATGATTACTACCAGTGCCACATACTAGTCAGAGTAGAAATAGCAGGATAGAGTCATAGAGAGATACAGCACTGAAACAGGCCCTTCGGCCCACCAAGTCTGTGCCGACTAACCCATTTATACTAATCCTACATTAATCACATATTCCCTTCCACATCCCCACCATTCTCCTACCTACACTCGGGGCAATTTACAATGGCCAATTTCCCTATCAACCTGCAAGTCTTTGGCTGTGGGAGGAAACCAGAGCACCCGGCGGAAACCCACACAGTCACAGGGAGAACTTGCAAACTCCGCACAGGCAGTACCCAGAACTGAACCTGGGTTGCTGGAGCTGTGAGGCTGCGGAGCTAACCACTGCGCACTGTGCCGCCCAAGGCACTGAAGTGGATGATCAGCCATGTTCATATTGAATGGCGGAGCAGGCTCGATGGGCTGAATGACTGAGGTTATATTTTCTTTCTCTCGTTTCTGCAGGTGCTGGATCATGTTATAGAGTCATAGAGAGATACAGCACTGAAACAGTCTCTTTGGCCCACTGAGTCTGTGCCGACCAACAACCACCCACTTACACTAATCTGACATCAACCCCATATTCCCTATCACATCCCCACCATTCTCCTACCACCTACCTACACTAGGGGCAATTTACAATGGCCAATTTACCTAACAACCTGCAAGTCTTTGGCTGTGGGAGGAAACCGGAGCACCCGGTGGAAACCCACGCGGTCACAGGGAGAACTTGTAAACTCCGCACAGGCAGTACCCAGAACCAAACCCGGGCCGCTGGAGCCGTGATGCTGCAGTGTTAACCACCGTGCCACTGATATATCAGATGAATACATAGCTGAAGAGATGGTGTGAGGGGGAGGGTATTAGATTCTTGGGGCATTGGGACTGGTTCTGGGGGAGGTGGGACTAGTACAAAATGGACGGCTTACACCTGGGCAGGACCGGGACTGATGTCCTCGGGGAGTATTTGCTAGAGTGGTTGGGGAGGGTTTAAACTAAAATGGCAGGTGGATGGGAACCTTTGCAAGGAGTCAGAGGAGGGGGAGATCAAAGACCAGAACAAAAGACAGTAAGGGGAATAAGAAAAGTGATAGTGGGCGGCACAGTGGCGCAGTGATTAGCACCGTAGCCTCACAGCTCCAGCGACCCGGGTTCAATTCTGGGTACTGCCTGTGTGGAATTTGCAAGTTCTCCCTGTGTCTGCATGGGTTTCCTCCAGGTGCTCTGGTTTCCTCCCACAGCCAAAAGACTTGCAGGTTGATAGGTAAATTGGCCATTATAAATTGCCCCTAGTATAGGTAGGTGGTAGGGGAATATAGGGACAGGTGAGGATGTGGTAGAAATATGGGATTAATGTAGGATTAGTATAAATGGGTGGTTAATGGTCGGCACAGACTCGGTGGGCCGAAGGGCCTGTTTCAGTGCTGTATCTCGAAATGTAAAAAAATAAAAATCTAAAAAATCAGAGAAATCAAGGGCCAGAATCAAACAGGGCCACAGTGAAAAATAGTGGGAAGGGGACAAGTAATGTTAAAAAGTCAAGCTTTCAGGTTTTGTGCCTTAACGCGCGGAACAGTCGCAATAAAGTTGATGAATTAATTGTGCAAGTAGATGTAAACGGGTATGATATAGTCGGGATTACGGAGACATGGCTGCAAGGTAACCAGGGATGGGAAATGAACATCCAGGGATATTCAGTATTTAGGAAGGACAGACAAAAGACAAAAGGCGGTGGAGTTGCATTTCTGGTTAAAGAGGAAATTAACGCAATAGTGAGGAAAGATATTAGCTCTGATGATGTGGAATCTGTATGGGTACAGCTGAGAAACACTAAGGGGCAAAAAACGTTAGTGGGGGTTGCATATAGACCCCCAAACTGTAGTGGTGATGTTGGGAATGGCATTAAACAAGAAATTAGAGATGCATGCGATAAAGGAACATCTGTAATTATGGGTGACTCTAATCTGGATATAGATTGGGCAAATCAAATTAGTCACAATACCGTAGAGGAGGAATTCTTGGAGTGTATATGGGCTGGTTTTCTGGACCAATACGTTGAGGAACCAACTAGAGAACAGGCCATCCTAGACTGGGGATTGTGTAATGAGAGAGGAATAATTGACAATCTAGTGGTGTGAGACCCCTTGGGGATGAGCAACCATAATATGATAGAATTCTTAATCAAGATGGAGAGTGACGTAGTTGAATCTGAGACAAGGGTCCTGAATCTTAGTAAAGGAAACTACGAAGGTATGAGGTGCGAGTTGGCCATGAGGGACTGGGAAACGTTACTTAAAGGGATGACGGTGGATAAGCAATGGCTAACATTAAACGAACACATGGATGAACTGCAACAATTGTTTACCCCTGCCTGGCACAAAAGTAAAATGGGAAAGGTAGCCAAAGCATGGCGTTCAAGGGAAATTAGAGATAGCATTAGATCCAAGGAAGAGGCATATAAATTTGCCAGGAAAAACAACAGACCTGAGGATTGGGAGCAGTTTAGAATTTAGCAAAGGAGGACCAAGGGATTGATTAAGAAGGGGAAAATAGATAACGAGACTAAGCTTGCGGGGAACATAAAAACTGATTGTAAAAGTTTCTATAGGTATGTGAAGAGAAAAAGATTGGTGAAGACAAATGTATGTCCCTTACAGTCAGAAACAGGGGAATTTAGTATGGGGAATAAAGAAATGGCTGGCCAGCTAAATGCATACTTTGGTTCTGTCTTCACAAAGGAGGACACAAATATCATACCAGAAATGTTGAGGAACACAGGGCTTAGTGAGCGAGAGGAACCGAAAGAAATCAGTATTAGTAGAGAAATGGTTTTAGGGAAATTGATGAGTTTGAAGGCCGATAAATCCCCAGGGCCTAATGGTACGCATCCTAGAGTACTTAAGGAAGTGGCCCTAGAAATAGTGGATGCATTGGTGGTCATCTTTCAAGATTCTATCGACTCTGGAACAATTCCTACAGATTGGAGGATAGCTAATGTAACCCCACTATTTAAAAAGGGAGGTAGAGAAAAAACAGGGAATTATAGACCAGTCAGCCTGATATCGGTAGTGGGGAAAATTCTACAATCCATTATCAAAGATTTTATAGCAGAGCACTTGGAGAACAGTGGTAGAATCGGGCAGTCAGCATGGATTTATGAAAGGGATTCATGCTTGACAAATCTACTAGAATTCTTCAAGGATGTAACTAGTAGATTTGATGAGGGGGAGCCAGTGGATGCGGTTTACTTGGACTTTCAGAAGGCTTTCGACAAAGTCCCATATAAGAGATTAGCGTGTAAAATTAAAGCACATGGGATTGGGGGTAGTGTATTGCGATGGATAGAAAATTGGTTGGCAAACAGGAAACAAAGAATAGGTATAAATGGGCCTTTTTCTGAATGGCAGGCAGTGACTAGTGGGGTACCACAGAGATTGGTGCTCGGACCCCAGCTATTCACAATATACATTAATGATTTAGATGAGGGAACTAAATGCAATATCTACAAATTTGCAGATGACACAAAACTGGGTGGGAGGATGAGTTGTGAGGAGGATGCAGAGAGGCTTCAGGGTGATTTGGAAAAGTTGAGTGAGTGGGTAATGCATGGCAGATGCAATATAATGTGGATAAATGTGAGGTTATCCACTTTGGTAGCAAAAACAGGAAGGCAGATTATTATCCGAACGGCTATAAACAGAGAGGGGACTATGCAGCGCGACCTGGGTGTTCTCGTACACCAGTCGCTGAAGGTAAGCATGCAGGTGCAACAGGCGGTAAAAAAGGCAAATGGTATGTTGGCCTTCTTAGCGAGAGGATTCGAGTACAGGAGCAGGGATGTCTTGCTGCAATTATACAGGGTCTTGGTGAGGCCCTGGAATATTGTGTGCAGTTTTGGTCTCCTTATCTGAGGAAGGATGTTGTTGCTATCGAGGGAGTGCAGCGAAGGTTTACCAGACTGATTCCTGGGATGGTGGGACTGGCGTATGAGGAGAGATTGGGTCAGTTAGGATTATATTCGCTGGAGTTCAGAAGAGTGAGGGGGGATCTCATAGAAACCTATAAAATTCTAACAGGACTTGAGAGGGTAGATGCAGGAAGGATGTTCCCGATGATGGGGGAGTCCAGAACCAGGGGTCATAGTCTAAGGATATGGGGTAAACCTTTCAGGACTGACATGAGGAGAAATTTCTTCACCCATAAAGTGGTGAGCCTGTGGAATTCGCACCATAGAAAGCAGTTGAGGCCAAAACATGTTTTGTATGTTTTCAAGAAGGAGTTAGATATAGCTCTTGGGTCTAAAGGGATCAAAGGGTATGGGGAGAAAGCCAGAACAGGCTACTGATTTGGATGATCAACCATGATCATAATGAATGGCGGAGCAGGCTCGAAGGGCCGAATGGCCTCCTCCTGCTCCTATTTTCTATGTTTACTCTGTCTAGACTTCTCATGAGTTTGAACACCTCTATCCAATCTCTTGTAGAAGAAAAATTGTAGGGATATGTGGGAAGAGCAGGAGTGTGGAACTATCTGGATTGCTCTTCAAAAGAGTCGGCACAGACTCGCTGTGCTGCACTATTTTGTGATTCTATCGGCAAGACTGGGTGAAGACGACAGATTTCCTTCCCTAATGGGAATAGCTTTTGATAGCTTCATGCTGCAGCTTGTGATCGGATTTATGCAGCTCTCCAGATAGGAATTGGCAATTGCAGTGAAACATCCATCAGCTCTGATTGTTCATTTGTGAAACAAGACACCAGAGCCAATTATCCAGCAGTGGCTTGGCCCAGCCCAGCCTACCTTGGTATTCCTTGCTTAGTATCCAGTGACCTGGGAAACATGCTCGTTGGCGGAATTGTATTTGTGCCTTTTGATCATCTTCCATTATTCACACAAATATTGCCAACCCCGGATCTGGTACCGCAGTGATCTCACCAAGGTTAGGAATGGCTGTCGACTGAATGGCCCTAAATATCCATGATCCCACTCTGCTGACGTAAGTGAGGTGGAATGGGAAAGCCCTTTCCTCTCCCAGCAATGAGAAGTAGATCAGGCCCTGCTGAGTTTTCCAGCATCAAGAAGCTTCAAATAATTCATTGTAAGTGAAGCACTATTCGAGAGACGTAATAAAAGGAGATAAAAAAGCAGGTTGATATTTCAGTTGCTATTTATTATTCAGCACAAGCAGTCCATAGTAATGTATCTCCTATAAGTCTAAGTGTTCAAAAATTCAAGGAAAGCTGAGTTCATCGTAAAAAAATTTAAAATATGCCGTATCTCAAGATTCTTACTGAAATGTAGTTACCTAAAAAAAAAGTGCAACTGCCTGTCTGAAAGACATTGCCAATGTCTTTAGGAAGACCTCAGCATTCGTGCAAACCTATTGACCTTGCAATTCTAGTTCAGCTAAAATCCCTTCTTAAACAGAATTGTGTGGTTTGCAGGGTTGCTATAGCACAAAATACAGAGAATGTACAGCACAGAAACAGGCCATTCAGATCATGCAGATGTTTATGCTGCACACAAGTCCCTCCCACCCTTCTTCATCTAACCCCATCAGCATAACCTTCTACTCCTTTTTACCTCATCTGTTTATCTAGCTTTCCCTTATATGCATCTAACTGAATACCATCGCAATTCACCATCCCACTTCTGATGGGAAATTGGCGGGGTGTAAAGATGGGTGGGGACTGAGCTGAGTGCACCCCTGCCTGATCGTACCAGTTCCATGTAGAGAGCAAAACAACCCCAGAGACTTGAGTGCAAAAATCTAGGCTGACACTCCAGTGCAGTACTGAAGGAGCACCGCACTGTTGGAGGTGACGTCTTTGAGACATCAAACTGAGGCCCCGGTTGCTCTCTAAGGTGGACATAAAAGATCCCATGATACTATTTCAAAGAAGAGTAGGGAAGTTATTCCCAGTGTCCTTGTCAATATTTATCCCTAATCAACATCACTAAAGAAAGCCAGATTATCTGGCCATTGACGTTGCTGTTTGTGGGAGCTTGCTATGCACTAATTAGCTACTGTGTTTCCCACATAACAACAGTGACTACACTTCAAAAGTGCTTCATTGACTGTAAAGTGCTTTGGAGTATAATGAGGTCATAAAGGGTGTTACATAAATTCAAGTCTTTGTTTTTCCTTTCAGCCCAGACCTGTAGCTCGAGCTCAACCATTTGCTGAGCGAGGAGCATGGGGTGAATCTTTGGGTGTGTGATCCCAATGATTTTCCATACACTGATTTTGACTGTGGCGTTTGCACTCAAATTCCCATTTTGCACTTCCAACCTACAAAGCTGTATGTCCAAAACTCTGAGATGAAAATTTGTCTTACAGAGATGTCTACACATACATCTTTCAGAATGAAAGTCCCTGGGGAAAGAGCTGCCAATCAAGCAGGATCAAAGGCACAATGGAGCAAACATTGGGCGGTATTTTATGCACTCTCCTGTGACAGGTTTGGAGGCAAGGCGGGGGTTTAAACAGACAGGATGGTGGCAGGTGGGGATCCCGCCACCTTCCCGATTAAGTCTGTGGCAGGAAGGCCCATGGACAGCCTTCCTCACCTGCCATCAAATGAGGCTCTTAAGGGGCAATTAATGTCCAATTAAGGGCCTCTTCCTGCCACCACTGATATTAACCTAGTGGCAGGTGGGCCTGTTGCCGTTTGGGGAGCACGACATGCAAATCTTCGCAGGTTGCTTGTGGTCTCCTGGAGAGTGTTGGTGGGGGTGGGGTGGGACGGGGATGGGGGAGTCCCTCATTCAAAGGCACTCAGTGCATGACTGAGAGACCCAGAATCGGGAAGGGGGGGGTCCCACTGAGAGCCACCCCCTGCCCTTGCTGCCAACCCTCCTGCAACGCCCTCCCCCGCAACCTCCACCCTGCGAAACCCCTCCAGCCATCAGCTACCTCTGGCCTTGGTTGCTCCACAATCCTGGGGCTAGTGGATATCATTCCGGCAGAAGTCACCGCCTCTCCAGCGGCACTGTTGAGCAAAAGAGCTGTCATCTTCTGATTGGCCAGTAGCTCTCAGTGGGCGGGACTTGCGACCCTCCTGGGGTCCTGATCCTGTGAAAGGCCCGCCAGTGACTTCTCAACTGCCTGATTGGCACGTAATACTGGCAGGCCTTCGCAGAGACGGCTACGCAGCTCTCTCACCAGCCATCCGGCCCTGTTGCCTCCATAAAACTCCCCCCATTGTCTATTGTCCAAAGACCTGCTAATGCTATCTCCAAGTACTACTTAACAAGTACCTAAGATAAAGGCCCTGTATGCTGACTAATTTGCCTAGTCCTGTAATCAATTCATTTTCAAGTCTTCTTGACACTCAGGTAGGTGAAGTTCTGATGTTAGGTTATCGACCTGATACATTAACTCTGGTTCTCTCTCCAAAGATGCTGCCACGCCTGCTGAGTATTTCTAGCATTCTCGGCTTTTATTTCACTCATATTTAACTCTAGCTGCTTGAAAATAGAGTCACTATTGACACTATTGTGTCAGCCAATGAGTTGGAGGCTGGACAAGACTTTAACCTCAACTATGAACGAAACTAAGTATGACTTAAACTAAATCTATTTGGCACAACTACTACAAGATCACAAGGTATAGGTGAATAAGGCCTTTCAGTCTAACCCCAGTTTCTCCATCCAAAAAGACTAGTTTCCTTATCATAACATTCAGCTGTTTTGTAAATGACTCTGGGCCTTTTTTGTTTTCACTATCTTGCTCTAAGTCAATTCAATGTTGTGAGCAATCCTTATGTAGCAGAACTTTGTAAATACTTTTAAATTTGCCTGAAACCTGCATTTTTTCTACTCTGCAATCTGTAATCTGAAGGAATGTTTTACATTTGCCAAGCCTAACACCAAGTGAAAGCTACTGAAAAACAGGAGAGTAGACTAAATGTCAAGATATAATTTTAAGTTATCGGTGTAAACATTTAAAAAATGTATTAATAAATAAACAGTTTATAGAGTACCCAACTCAACTGTGTAAACATAACTGACTGTTTTAAAGTATTCAAACTACATTAATATTAATATGTAACATGCTCGATTTTGCTTACTAGCTATAATCGTAATGCATCTGTTGAATAAAAAATGAGAATAAGTTGTGTCTATTTTTGTTGCAATATCTACAATATATATTTGTGGCTCAATTGGGAGCACTCTTGCCTGTCTCTAAGGCAGAAGATTATGAGTTCATTTAGTCTACTCTTCTGTTTTTCAGTAGCTTTCACTTGGTGTTCACTTGGTAAATCTGCAAATCAGTCAGCATTCAGGGCCTTTGGGGTACTTGTTAAGTTGCACTCGGAGATAGCATTAGTCCAGGACTTGAGCATGAAAACATTCAAAAATGAGAAGCTGACCTTCCAAGGTGGTACTGAGGGAAAGTTGCTCTGTTGGAAGTGCTATCATTTGGAATAGATGCTAAGCCAAGGCCCCCTTTGCCCTCTTAGGTGGATGTAAGAGATCCCTTGGCCTTATTTTGAACAAGAGCACTGGAGTTATCCCCAGTGTCTAGACAATATTTATCCCTCAATTATCATCACAAAAAAACAGATTATCTGATCATTATCATATTGCTGTTCGTGGGAGCTTGCTGTGCGCAAATTGGCTGCTGCACTTCCTACATTACAACAGTGACTACACTTCAAAAATACTTCATTGGCTGCAAAGCTCTTTGGGAAATCCTGTGGTCATGAAAGTCGCTATATAAATGCAAGTAATTCTTTGTTTCTTTAATTCTCAGTTGCTAACTACTGTAAGTATTCATCCCTCAACTAAATAAAGCATTCCTCTAAGCATTGTTTCTAGGATCTTGTGTGCAAAATGGATGCTGCCCTTGCTTACAATAACACCTGCATTTCAAAGCAATTCATTGTAGGTGAAGAGTTTTAAAAACATTTCCGAATGCTCTGATCAAGTATTATAACAATGAAAGTCTATTCTTCTTTTCAGTATTTCCACAGACCAAAATCCAGGAACTAATACTGACAAAACTTCTAATGACGGCCATCAACTCCATGTACATGCGATTTCTTGTGGGATTCACGTTACCGGATTATGCAAATGATTTTACTCATCCTCTTTGTGTTAAGAGTCAAAATGACAACTGCCATCTTGCTCACAGGTAGGTCTGAGGAGTGCTGCTTCGTAAAGAGAGGAAATGTGGAGCAGTGCATGCAATTGTGAATGCAGTGACCCCCAATTTAAATCATGTTATCAGGCATTGTTGATAGACAGAGATAACTCCCGTGTGAACAGGGGGAAATCCTAAGGGCTGATAGTTGTATTAAACAGTTATTTTTCAATGGGGTTCTTCACACACTGGGCAGGATTTTACCAAGCCCACAACATCGTGACCCGTGACGGGGGTGGCTTGACGATGGCTCCGGACCTCGATGCCAGCGGGGCCCAGCCCGATCCTCCCAGTGACGGCGAGGCTCCGAGGTGGTCTCCTCCGCCACCCGCCCCCTTCCCACCGCCGCCACTGGGTGATGGGACCATAATTTAAATATGCAAATCAATAAAATGAATACATGTGAATTCACTTACCTGCAATCTTGAGGGCACGCCGCAATCTTCGGTGCAGCAGCCGACCCACCCCCACCCCCCCCGGCCTTCAGATCCCCATCCAGGGAAACACGGTGCCACACTGGTGGGAGGGGCGAGGAGGTCAGATTTTCAATGCGGGAATGGGGTCAAATACAGGTAATGGGTGTAGGGGATGGTGGGAAGGTTTGAATCTTAAACTTTGTGCAGTTTCGGGGGGTGGGGGGGGAAGGTCAGATGTAAAAGGGGGAGGAACAAGTAAAATTGTAATTGTTGTTGGGGGCTGGGAAAGGGGCATAAGAAATATATTTATTTAAATTTTGGGGGATATTTCTTTAAAAATGTAAACATGCCGTCAGATATGGCTGCCCTTTAAAAATGGCGCCAGTCCCTGGGCACAGGCAGCTGACGCCATTGCTGGGGACGGGCAGCCCGCCCCCCTCCATGAGATTGTGGGGTGCGGGCTTCCCCGGCTATTTACATGAGCCACCGCGCTTGCAGTTGCGACGGTTCTTTGACGTGTTTTGAGCTTGCCACCAAGATCTTAAGATCCAGCCCATTGTGTGGAAGCTGGGATAACTGTCCTTGTAACATCCCTTTTTGTTCCCTGAAGGAATTTATTTGCCTCTTTTGACTGCAGAGCAAGAAGGCTTGGTCAACATCTAACTGCCAGGCAGACCACGTAATGGAGGCCCAGTGAAGTGCAGAGCTGCAGGTCTGGTGAGGCTATAGGTGAAGGAATGCTGGGACACAAATGGCCTACAAGATTGTTTTGCACAGTTTTGTTCTGCTGATTTGAGAAAGGATATAAATGTGTTACAGGCAGTGCAAAGAAGTTTCAGTTGACTGATACCTGGGCTTGGGGGGGAGGGGGCGTTATCTTATGAGGAAAGGTTGGACAGGTTGGGTCTGGATCCATTGGAGTTTAGAAGAATGAGAGGTGATCTTATTGAAACATATAAGATCCTGAGGGGACTTGACATGGTGGATGCTGAAAAGTGGGAGAGACTAGAACTAGGGGACACAGTTTAAAAATAACAGGACCCCCATTTAAGATGGATGGTTGTGAGTCTTTGGAACTCTCTTCCCCAGAGAGTTGTGGAGGCAGGGTCATTGAATATATTTAAGGCAGAGGTAGATAAATTCTTGACTAACAAGGGAGTCAAAGGGTATAGGGAGTAGGCGAGAAAGTGGAGTTGAGGCCATGATCAGATCAGCCATATTAAATGGCGGAGCAGGCACGAAGGGGCCGAATGGCCTACTCCTGCTCCTAATTTGTTTGTTCATTAGGTCTGATGAATGCAAAGAAATAAGTTAATGTGGCAATACTAAGTATAGATTGTGGCCTAATATATATCAGAAGTAGACATTATATTGATTCAAACTGGCATTTATATATGCTTGCTATATATAGCAATTAATGAGCAGTTTGAAAATAGGAGTATTGGCTCAAACCATTTATCTGCACTCGCGCTGGTTTCATTATCCATACATGGTACAACATTGGCTTAAAAAGCATAATTAAATAAACGTGAGTGTTTTGGATGTTCCTATTAAGGATTCAAACATGTCCTACTTCATAGCTTCGCACAGCACAGAAAGAGGTAATTTGGCCCATTGTGCAAGTGCTGGCTCTTTCTAAGAGCTATTCAATTAGTCCAACTCTCCTGTTCTTTACGCCTAATCCTGCAAATTTTTCCTTTTCAAGTATTTATCTGATTTTCTTTTGAAAGTTCCTGTTGAATCTGCTTCCGCCGTTCTTTCAGGCAGCGCATTTCAGATCAGAACAACTCATTGTGTAAAAAACAATTCTCTTCATCTCCAGTCTGGCTCTTTTACCAATTACTTCAAATCTGTGTCCTCCTGTTGTCAACCCACCCACCAGTAGAAACAGTTCCTCCCTATTTACTCTATCAAAACCCTTTTATAATTTTGAGCAACTTTATTGCATCTCCCCTTAAACTTCTCTGCTCCAAAGAGAGCAATCCCTTGTTTCTGATCTCTCGAGTCCCTCATCCCTTATGTGATTGTGGAATAAACAACAAGATTTCAATTCACATTGAGTGGTACCATAAATCACTCCACTCAAAGTCTCAGGAAGAAATGTGTAAAAGTTATTAGACACAATGCAACACAAAATCAGCCACTTGTCAAAACTAAACCAGACATTTTCTCTCAGTTATCTTAATGTCTACTTTGACAAACTACTGGCCTGATACACTCTGTCAATTCTGAGCTGGGAGTTTTAGTTGAAACAACTAAAAGGACTTAGAGCAGCTGAAATCAGCTTTCTGCCCATGCCTCCACCCATTAGTATCAGACATTAGTGCCCAGGTTTAAATATAACAAGTCTCAAATGAGAAACTT
The DNA here is from genome assembly GCF_036365525.1 of Heterodontus francisci. NCBI lineage: Eukaryota > Metazoa > Chordata > Chondrichthyes > Heterodontiformes > Heterodontidae > Heterodontus > Heterodontus francisci. The sequence continues at coordinate 18,499,286 of NC_090377.1, read as the reverse complement.
CACTCCCTCCTCCAAGTTGCGCATAGAATAGTGAATAAATGGAACAGTCTCTCAGGGAAAGCATTTCAAGGTGGGTTAAACAGAAAGACTTGCATTTATATTGCAGCTTTCACGACCTCAGGACATCCCAAAATGGTTTACAGCCAATTAAGTCCTTTTGAAGTATAGTCACTGTTGTAATGTATAATGTAATGTGGCAGACAATTTGCGCACAGCAAGCTCCCACAAACAGCAATGGGAGAATGATCAGATAATCTGTTTTAGTGATGCTGTTTGAGGGATAAATATTGGTCAGGATACTGCGGAGAACTTTGCTATGCTTCTCTGAAATAGTGCCAGGGGACCTTTTATATCCATTTGCGAAGGTAAATGGAATTGTCTGTGACTTGACCCACACCTTTATGCCAACTGCACAGGTACTTCCTTCGGGGCAGTGGTCTAAACAGGCACCTGTTGAGAGCAATTGGACACAAACTGCTAAGGTAGATTGACAGCAGCTTTTGATGAGACACCAGGTAAGAACAAAATACAGCATGAAATGACTGGTTTTAACTTCCTGTCTTTTATACATTCAACAGTGTGAGACGTGACACCGAAAGCATGACAGACGCATGCTAGACAAAACAATAAACATGGATTTACTTCAAGGGCCTCCCTGGCTACTTATTCCAAATGTAAATTTCTGTGGGTGTGAAATAGCAGTTCCTGAAATTCTTTTTCACTACATATCTACTTCTATTTTCCCTGGTATTTGAATCCACTGTTAAAATGAATAAGAGGTCCTTAGAAATGTCATCAATCTATTTTATAATTTGGAATCTCCTGCTGGGTGGCCCCAAAGTATCCTCTTTCCAATGAAAGCAATTTCAGTTTATTTGTCCATGCTTCAGTTGGTTGCACTCTCACCTCAGAGTATGAAGGTTCCAGGTTCAAGCCCCACTCCAAGGATTTGAGCACAAAATCCAGACTAACACTTCAGTGCAGCACTGAGAAAGTGCCGCATTGTCGCATCTGCTGTCTTTCAGATGAGATGTTAAACTGAGATCCCGTCTTCCCTCTGAGGTGGATATAAAAGATCCCATGGCACTACTTAAAGAAGAGCAGTGTCCTGGCAATCATTTATCCCTCAACCAATATCATCAAAACAGATTATCTAGTGACTTATCTCATTGTTGTTTGTGGAACTTTCCTCCTAACTATGGTAGTTTTTGTATGTGTCTCTCTTTCACTTTCTTTGAGGGTGGACTGATGAATGGAGACCACCCTAATGGAGTACAACAGCTTACCACATTAAGTTCCGAAGAAGGGTCACTGACCCGAAACGTTAACTCTGCTTCTCTTTCCACAGATGCTGCCAGACCTGCTGAGTGATTCCAGCATTTCTTGTTTTTGTTACCACATTAACACTGAGTGTCAAAGACCAGTTTCGCAGCCCTCTCTGTACCACGCCAGCAGGGGAGAGGGAAATGCACTGCACATTCAGGGCTTTCTTCCTGTTGACTTAGCGCAATTAAAGGCATCAGTGGCTACACTTACCAGGTGTATTCAGGAGTTGCGACCTCTTGCAGTGGTAGGCAATTTCCTGCTCACAGTGCTCAGCGCTGTTAATCATGGTCTGTAGTTGTTCCATGTTGGCGCTGTAGTTGAAAGACACGATGTAAGGCTTGTCAACATTGGGAGAACCTTGCAATTTGGTTTCCTTCGTGTTGTTATGCTGAATTATGGTCCAGGTTCTATCTTCTGTCAGAATAATGAGTAGAAAATGTTAATGGAACATTACAGCTCATTGTAGAGCTTGGTACAAGAGTGTTAAACAGAAAAATCAATTGGTGTTTTACCCATAAACCAATCTGTCGTCATTATGATTATGCACTTAGCATTAGAGCTGCTGTGCACTGAATTTAAACTGGAATTTACTTATTTTGCACTTTCAGCTTAGAAACAAGAATAATACATTAGCCTCCAGTGCGAGGACCACTATCTGCACTCTGATTATCGACCTTGCTCATTGTCCATCGGAATTCCGCATGGAGTGCTAATACTTAACTTAAATCAATCTTCAAGCTCAAGAGATGTTAAATTCAATTTACAATGTATTACATAGCATTTACAGCACAGAAACAGGCTATTCAGCCCAACTAGTCCATGCTGGTTTGTATGCTCGACTTAAGTCTCCTTCGACCTTATTTCATCTATTAACATATCTTTCTGTTCCTTTCTGCCTCACGTTTATCTAGCTTCTCCTTAAATACATCTATGCTATTTGTCCTTACTAATTTACTCCTTGTGGTAGCAAGTTCCACATTTATAACCATTCTGAGTAAACAAGTTTCTTCTAAATTCCAAATTGCATTTAATATTGACGATCTTATATTTATTACCTCCACTGTTGGACTCCCATCACAAGTGAAAACATTTTCTCTACGTCTCCCCTATTGAATTCCTTCATAATTTTAAAGATCTCCATCAGGTCACCTCACAGCCTTCACTTTTCTAGAGAAAAGAGCCCCAGCCTGTTCAGTCTTTCCTCATTTTAACTTCTCAGTTCTGGTACCATGTTTGCAAATCTTTTTAACACCTTCTCTAGAGCCTCTTTTTTTGTAATATGGAGACCAGAACTGAGAACATCATCACTAAATGTGATCCAGCCAAGGTTTGATATAAGTTTACCATAACTTCTCTGCTTTTGAATTCTATTCCTCTAGAAATGAACCCCAATGTTTTGTTTATAATTTATATAATTTGTATTGCAGGTCCTGAGTTCCAGGTCTAGCACTTTGCCGACCCATAAGTATAAGACAAAAACGCAGAGGCTCCATTCAGCTCAGTTCTCCCAGGGTGGTCTCTCTGATACATAGTGCAATTTCTATCTGCCCTACTGATCATAAATATGGACAAGTATTAATTTGTAATTGGCAATTCACAAGATTTTTTTCCTTTGGTTTTTGTTGGTGAAGGAAGATACTGTATGATATTTATGTTATGAAATTACTTTGCTTGACATGTACGTTTTCAGTCTTTAGCAAATCTCTGTCCACCATTCTCCTGAGGACAAGTACAATGATGTTCTCCCATTAACTAATCCTGATACAGAGTTTTCTGGCTGCAAAGTAATTGGCCGGAATTTTACCCTTGGCAGATGGGAGCCGTCCACCGACTGAAAAGTCGGTGGTGAACCCGCCTCCACCTGGCCTGGGGATTTGGACCACATTTTGCAGTCCCCAGGCCCTTAATTGTTCTGAGGCTGGACTTCCACCTCATTGAGGTAGGAAGTCCTGCATAATGGCGCTGCCGGCCAATCAGCGGGCCGGCAGCTCTCTGTCCCAGCAGTGCCACCAGGAGCGGTGGCCACAGCTGGCACTACAACCCAGTTGAAGATGGAAGATGTCGGGGAGTCCCGGAGGCGGGGTACGTTTTTGGGGCCTGACTGGGGGCAATCAGTTGGGTCCCAACGAGGCAAGGGTTGTCGATTGGGGGAACGGGGGGCAGGGCGTGTTGGACATTGGGGGTGGTTGGGCATTGGGGGCAACCCTGAATTGGGCATAGGGTGCGTGAACGGGAGGGCCTCCCCACCCCCAGGCTGTCAGAAAGCAGCCTACTTTTAACAGGCAGCTTTTCTCGGGCTTGGGCCACCCGTCCACCATGGCTCAGTTGGTAGTACTCTCGCCTCTAAGTCAGAAAAGGATTCAAGTTCCACTGCACAGACTTGAGCACAAAATCCAGGCTGACGCTCCGGGAAGTGAGGGAGCACTGCTCTGTCAGAGGAGCTGTCTTTCAGTTGAGATGTTAAACTGAAATATGCCCTCTCAGGTGGATGCAATGGATCCCATGGTACTACTTTGAAGAAGAGTGTGGGAGTTCTTCCCAATGTCCTGGCCAATATTTATTCCTCAACTAACATCACTAAAAAATGATTAGCTAGTATTTTGTTGTTTTTAGGTGCTTACTGTGTGCAAGGTGGCTGCCACGTCTCCTACAGTACAACTGTATCTACACACCAAACGTACTTCATTGGGTGTAAATCACTTGGGAACATCTGAGGTCAATAAAGGCACTATATAAATGCAAATGTTTTTCTATAAATCCACCGTATTACGCAGCGTCCACTATCCATGAGGTCAGGCAGGAAATCTGTTCCCTGACTTCGACAATCACAGAATCATAGAATTGTTATAGCCCAGAAAGCGGCCACTCGGCCCATCGAGACCCCACTGGCTTTCTGCAAGATCAATTTAGCTAATCCCACGATCCCGCCTTTTCCCATAGCTCTGCAAGTTGTTTTTCTTCAGATAATGGTCCAATTCCCTTCTGAAAGCCATAATTGAACCTGCATCCACCACACCCTGAGGCAGTGCATTCCAGATTCTAACCACTCGATGAGTAAAAAAGCTTTTCCTCATGTCGCCACAGGTTCTTTTGCCAATTACCTTCAATGACCTCTGCAATGCAACTCTTGGAATGGGCTGAAGCCTATTGCAGTTCCTAGATGGATTTGTGCAGAGTTTCTTCCTTGTGGAGAGGCACCCATCCTCTGCTTGCTCCGACCCAAAAAATAGAGGAGATTGGGACCTGATCATGTGGATGTGCTAATTGCTCTACTACTTCCAGAAGAACAAATTGTGTCAGCAATGTGCCTCTCCCAAACTTTGATCTTTTACTCCCTCTCCCTCTGAGCACCCCCCTCCCTCTGTCTCTGCCCCCCCTCCCTTTCCCTCTGCACCCCCCCCCCCCCCATCAGACTGAGGAAGAACAATGAAGCGATGCCTGGCAGCTCTTGCAGCATCAGAGATATGGTGCCCACCTGCTGGTACCTGCACATCCACAGCTATGGCCAGAGGGGCACAAGGCTTTCTTTGGCAACAACAACGTGGATTAAAATGTTTCAAGGCAATTCACAGGAGGGTAATACGACAAAAAATGTGACACTGAGCCAAAGAAGGAGTTATCAGGTGATTAAAAGCTTGGCCAAAGAGATAGGTTTTAAGGAGCATCTTAAAGGAGAGAGAGAGAGCTAGAAAGGCTGAGAAAGACAGATACAAAGAAAAGGAAGGCTTCCATTTATATAGTACCAATCACGACCTCAGGATGTCCCAAAGTGCTTGGTGGCCAAATAAATACTTTTTGGAAATGTAGTCACTGTTGTGATGCAGGAAACGCAACTGCCAATTTGCGCACAGCAAGACCCCACAAACAGCAATGAGGTACAGACCAGATAAACTGTTTTAGGTTTTGGTTGAGGGATAAATGTTTGTAGGATACTGGGAGAGCTCCCCTGTTCTTCTTTGAATACTGCCGTGAGATCTCTTATATTTACTTGACAGGGCAGACAGGTGCATCCGATAGTGCTTAGTACTGCACTAGAATGTCAGCCTAGATTTTGTTGCCGCATCTCTGGAGTGGGATTTGAACCCACAACCTACTGACTCAGGCAACTGAGCCACGGCTGATACTGAGCAGGGCGTAGTTACACAATGAGTCATCCTTTATCAAAATTAAAATAATGAAAAAAGTATTTACTCTGTAGCAGATCCCATAGCTATATCAATGCAAAGATCCCACAAAGGGCAATACAGCAGGAGACTAGTAGAGAGCTTGGAGCAGGATATTTTAAGAATGAACCTTCCCATTAAAAACCACAAGGAAATTAGTGCAAGCTAATTGCATGAGCCTGCAGTATGACTGAATTATCACTTTGAGTATAACAAATGTGGGCAAGTGGAGAATTAATCAATATCTAATTTGGCAAGGGTCGTATCTTGTTAACAATTGCTTCAGTTACTGCCTCTTCTTGTATTTGAACGGCAAATTTCCCAATCACTTTGTCCCAACGTATTTTATGGATTCATGCTATAATTGTGTTTACTGTCAATTCTGCTTTGTTGGCAAGATGTAAACGAGCATGCTTAGAAACTTAAAAAGGACATTCTTACCTGTCATGTTACAGGAGACAAGCAAAGGTCCCTGTGGGCCGCTGCCATCTGGATCAATGGAGAAGAAGCCTGATGTATTCCCTGTGTGTTTGTACGTCTCACAGGACTGCTTATACCTGGCTATTTATATATAGAAAAGGAAAGCTCAGTATCCGTACAGTACGTTTCTATTACCATAATGTCAACTGCTAGTAGGGGGTAAAACAGATCTTGAAAAGTTTGGCTCTGAGAATACTTATGACAATAGCAGTGGAAAATGCATTAGCTCAAATAAATGGTGATGGGATGAACAACAAAATCACCTGGGAATCAGGTCACAGAATTTTGAAGGCGCAGCAAAAAAAAATAAAGAACCACAATCTTTAAATTCATGAGATGCTCTATTCCTGCTTACTCAGGTAATTCAGGAGTGCTCACATACTTTTGCAGTTTTGTTTTTACCAACAATGCACATTTTATGTGAAAATATCACTTTTGGATTCTTGAAGTGACTATAAATATAATGTGGGTGGAGGGGAAGAATAAAGTAGAATTTCAATTAAGGATTTACATGGCATGCTTTAGTGCACAGCGAAAACACAATAATTTGTGAGAAAGAAAACTTTTTTGTCATTGAATTTATTCTTGGCAAAATATTTTTGTTAAATATCACTGTTAAAAGTGCACTAGCATGTGAGAATTCTTTGCTCTTAATTCACCTACTTCACCTGCTAAAAAAAGGTAAAGAATTCCCTTTTAGTGCAGTCAACTTGTCCACACTAATATGGACAGATTATTTTGACTCCTTAAGTTCAAAATCTTCCACAAAACTATCACAAGTGCTGAAATTTCTCGCTTTCTCACTCATGACATTATTGCACTTGCCAGGATCTTTAATGCAACTTCCACTTTGCATGACAAGTAAGAGATCTGACTCCAGAACTTTCTCCAAGGGCATGGATGATTCAATTCAGTTTTCACTATGTACAGTCATTACTTCCTCAAAGAGTTTTTAGATGGAAATTTTAAATAGTGACTCCAGCATAGGGAGATGCAACAGTGACATACTGTAACCACAACAGAAACTGTTGGAAACACTGAGCAGGTCAGGCAGCATCTGTGAAGAATGCAGCAACTTTGATATTTCCGGCATAGCCCTTCATCAGAAGCCAGGTTCTAATTGGTGCCAGGTCTGAATTAAAGACATATGACTTGGTTATAGTGCACATGGTCCTATTGTAGATATAGTCTGCTAAAGTGTGATTTGTGTTACCTTCCCCGTTTTGGTGAGGTCAGTGAACCTTTTTTGGCACTGTTCTGCAGTCCTAGATGCAGAACAAATGCCAATGCCACCTCCCTCCGGGTGTCACAAATGACATTTCTGGCAGGCTTGTTGGCACAGACACCCAAAAGTCTGTGCTTCTTTAGTATATCATCTCAGTCCCAGGACATCACTGCAGGAGTTCCTCAGGGTAGTCTCCTAGGCCCAACCATCTTCAGATGCTTCATCAATGACCTTCCCTCCATCAGAAGATCAGAAGTGGGGATGTTCACTGATGATTGCACAATGTTCAGCACCATTCGAGACTCCTCAGATACTGAAGCAGTCCATGTCCATACGCAACAAGACCTGGATAACATTCAGGCTTGGAATAGAAACATAGAAAATAGGAGCAGGAATAGGCCATTCGGCCCTTCAAGCCTGCTCCGCCATTCATTATGATCAGGGCTGATCATCCAACTCAGTAACCTGTTCCCGCTTTCCCCCCATATCCTTTGATCCCATTCGCCCCAACAGCTATATCTAACTCCTTCTTGAAAACATGTTGTGGCCTCAACTGCATTCTGTGGTAGTGAATTCCACAGGCTCACCACTCTCTGTGAAGAGATTTCTCCGCATCTCAGTCGTGAAAGGTTTACCCCGTATCCTTAGACTATGACCGCTGGTTCTGGACTACCCCACCATCGGGAACATCCTTCCTGCATCTACCCCCTGTCAAGTCCTGTTAGAATTTTATAAGTTTCTATGAGATCCCACCTCACTCTTCTGAACTCCAGCGAATATAATCCTAACCGACTCAATATCTCTTCATATGTCATATGTCATCTCTTCATATCCCAGGAAACAGTCTGGTAAACCTTTGCTGCTCTCCCTCTATAGCAAAAACATCCTCCCTCAGATAAGGAGATCAAAACTGCACACAATATTCCAGGTGTGGCCTCACCAAGGCCCTGTATAATTGCAGCAAGACATCCCAGCTCCTGTACGCGAATCCTCTCGCTACGAAGGACAACATACCATTTGCCTTTTTTACCGCCTGTTGCACCTGCACACTTCCCTTCAGCAACTGGTGTACAAGAACACCCAGGTCTCGTCGCATATTTCCCTCTCTCAGTTTATAGCCACTCAGATAATAATCTGCCTTCCTGTTTTTGCTACCAAAGTGGATAACCTCATATTTATCCACATTATATCGCATCTGCCATGCATTTTCCCACTCACTCAACTTGTCCAAATCACCCTGAAGCCTCTCTGCATCCTCCTCACAACTCACCCTCCCACCCAGTTTTGTGTCATCTGCAAATTTGGAGATATTACATTTAGTTCTCTCACCTAAATCATTAATATATTGTGAATAGCTGGGGTCCTAGCACCGATCCCTGCAGTACCCCACTAGTCACTGCCTGCCATTCGGAAAAAGACCCGTTTATTCCTACTCTTTGTTTCCTGTCTGCTAACCAATTTTCTATCCATCGCAATACACTACCCCCAATCCCATGCGCTTTAATTTTACATGCTAATCTCTTATACAGGACTTTGTCGAAAGCCTTCTGAAATTCCAAATAAACCACATCCACTGGCTGTCCCTCATCAACTCTACTAGCTACATCCTCGAAGAATTCTAGTCGATTTGTCAAGCATGATTTCCCTTTTGTAAATCCATGCTGACTCTATCCGATTCTACCATTGTTCTCCAAGTGCTCTGCTATAAAATCTTTGATAATGGACTCTAGAATTTTCCCCACTACTGACGTCAGGCTGACTGGTCTATAATTCCCTGTTTTCTCTCTACCTCCCTTTTTAAATAGTTGGGTTACATTAGCTGCCCTCCAATCTGTAGGAACATTTCCAGAGTCTATAGAATCTTGGAAGATGACCACCAATGCATCCACTATTTCTAGGGCCACTTCCTTAAGTACTCAGGGATGTTGACCATCAGGCCCTGGGGATTTATCGGCCTTCAATCCCATCAATTTCCCCAACACCATTTCTCTACTAATATTGATTTCCTTCAGTTCCTCCCTGTGTTCCTCAACATTTCTGGTATGATATTTGTGTCCTCCTTTGTGAAGACAGAACCAAAGTATGCATTTAGTTGGTCAGCCATTTCTTTATTCCCCATAATAAATTCCCCTGTTTCTGATTGTAAGGGACCTACATTTGTCTTCACTAATATTTTTCTCTTCACATACCTATAGAAACTTTTACAGTCTGGTTTTATGTTCCCCGCAAGCTTACTCTCGTAATGTATTTTCCCCTTCTTAATCAATCCCTTGGTCCTCCTTTGCTGAATTCTAAACTGCTCCCAATCCTCAGGTCTGTTATTTTTCCTGGCACATTTATATGCCTCTTCCTTGGATCTAATGCTATCTCTAATTTCCCTTGTAAGCCATGCTTTGGCTACCTTTCCCATTTTACTTTTGCGCCAGACAGGAATAAACAATTGTTGCAGTTCATCCATGCGCTCTTTGAATGTTTGCCATTGCCGATCCACTGTCACCCTTTAGGTAACATTTCCCAATCCATCATAGCCAACTCGCGCCTCATACCTTCGTAGTTTCCTTTATTAAGATTCAGGACCCTAGTCTCAGATTCAATTACGTCACTCTCCACCTTGATGAAGAATTCTATCATATTATGGTCGCTCATCACTAAGGCATCTCGCACAACTAGAATGTCAATTATTCCTCTCTCATTGCACAATACCCAGTCTAGGATGGCCTGTTCTCTAGTTGGTTCCTCAATGTATTGATCCAGAAAACCATCCCGTATACACTCCAAGAATTCCTCCTCTACGGTATTGTGACTAATTTCATTTGCCCAATCTAGTGGCACAGTGGTTAGCACTGCAGCCTCATAGCTCCAGGGACCCGGGTTCGATTCTGGGTACTGCCTGTGTGGAGTTTGCAAGTTCTCCCTGTGTCTGCGTGGGTTTTCTCCGGGTGCTCCGGTTTCCTCCCACAAGCCAAAAGACTTGCAGGTTGATAGGTAAATTGGCCATTATAAATTGTCACTAGTATAGGTAGGTGGTAGGGAAATATAGGGACAGGTGAGGATGTTTGGTAGGAATATGGTCGTGTGGGATTAGTATAAATGGGTGGTTGATGGTCGGCACAGACTCGGTGGGCCGAAGGGCCTGTTTCAGTGCTGTATATCTAATCTAATCTAATCTATTAAGTCACCCATAATTACAGATGTTCCTTTATCGCATGGTCTCTAATTTCTTGTTTAATGCCATTCCCAACACCACCATGACAGTTTGGGGGTCTATATGCAACCCCCACTAACATTTTTTTTGCCGTTTGGTGTTTCTCAGCTCTATCCATACAGATTCCACATTGTCAGAGCTAATATCCTTCCTCACTATTGCGTTAATTTCCTCTTTAACCAGCAATGCAACTCCAATGCGTTTTACTTTTTTGTCTGTCCTTCCTAAATACTGAATATCCCTGGATGTTCATTTCCCATGCCTGGTCACCCTGCAGCCATGTCTCCATAATCCCGACTATATCATACCCGTTTACATCTATTTGTGTGATTAATTCATCCACTTTATTGCAAATGCTCTGCCCGTTAAGGCACAAAGCCTTCAGCCTTCCCACTATTTTTCACTGTGACCCTGTTTGATTCTGGCCCTTGATTTCTCTGCCTATCACTTTTCTTATTCCTCTTACTGTCTTTTGTTCTTGTCTTTGATTCTCCCCTCCTCTGACTCCTTGCAAAGGTTCCCATCCCCCTGCCATTTCAGTTTAAACTCACCCCCAACCACTCTAGCAAATACTCCCCTTAAGACTTCAGTCCCGGTCTTACCCAGGTGTAACCCATCCAGTTTGTACTGGTCCCACCTCCCCCAGAACCAGTCCCAATGTCCTAGGAATCTAATAGATTGATACATGGTAAGTAACATTCACACCACACAAGTGTCAGGCAATGACCATCTCCAACAAGCGAAAATCTAACCAGCTCCCATTGACATTTAATGGCATTATTATTGCTGAATCCCCCACTATCAACATCCTGGGGGTTACCATTGACCAGAAACTGAATGGACCAGCCAAATAAGTACAGTGGCTACAAGAGCAGGTCAGAGACTAGGACTTTTGTGGCAAGTAACTCACCTCCTGACTCCCAAAAGCTGTCCACCATCTACAAGGCACAAGTCAGGGGTCTGATGAAATACTCTCCACTTGCCTGGATGGATGCAGCTCCAGCAACACTCAAGAAGCTCAACACCATCCAGGACAAAGCAGCTCGCTTGATTTGTACCCCATCCACCACCTTCAACATTCACTCCCTCCACCACTGATGTACAGTGGCAGCAGTGTGTACCATCTATAAGATGCACTGCAGCAACGCACCAAGGCACCTTCGACAGCACCTTCCAAACCCGTGACTTCTACCATCTAGAAGGACAAGGGCAGTCGTTGCATGGGAACAGCACCACCTGCAAGTTCCCCTCCAAGTCACACACCATCCTGACTTGGAACTATATCGCCGTTCCTTCACTGTCGCTGGGTCAAAATCCTGGAACTCCCTTCCTAACACTACATGAACTGCAGCGGTTCAAGAAGGCAGCTCATCACCACCTTCTCAAGGGCAATTAGGGATGGGCAATAAATGCTGGTCTAGCCTGCATCACCCACATCCCGTGTAAGAATTGTTTTTAAAGTATAATTACGTCCAGGAGGTCAGAGTCAGAAAAGTACTAGGTTCTTGATCTCTGGCCTGGTGCCATGCCCTGTCATCTTGTCTGTCTGCTGGATGCTGTAAGATTGAGTGTTCAAAGTTGAAACAGCTCACACTTATAAGAAATACAACGTAGCTAGAAATAGCAGAATTATCTCGTGAGAATCTACCCAGAAATCAGAAGGGTATTGTTAAGTAAGGTGATAAAACAAGTAGTTTCTACTAAGTAGGTTAAGGAAAGGAGCAGAAAAGTGTGAAAAACAACTCCAAAATGGAGAAAGGCACATATGACCTGCAGAGCAGAAAAGTGAGTTTAAACAACTTGAGTTATAGAGGCTGAGACAGTGGAGACCTGAGCGGAAGATCATGCAAGGATGATGACCTCTGTCTGAGGGAGAAACGGGTAATATTTTTTACTTCTTTGTGGTGCTATTGCTTAAACACTACGTATGTTGAGAGTTGATTGAGTACAATAAAGGATTGCTGGAAGCCAACTGGTGTCAAGTCTGAATTAATGTCATGCAAATTGGCTACAGTGCAAATGGTCATACAGTAGAAATATTCTTCTCAAGTATGATAAAAAAATTATGAACCATGTAGTGAAGTTATTGATGGTCAAGTGAGTTAACATTGTTGTCCTCCAGGCTGCCACTGAAGTGAACAGCCATAATGGCTTTTTAAAGGATGGGCTCTAATTTCCATGCATTTCAGCCTGCTTTGCACTGGATTTATGTCAATCATTATTCCAATGTATATGTGCATGAGCTGACCCAGGAAACCCCTGTGTAAGTACCTCTCGTAACCAATCTTTTTCCACTGGCCTAACAATCACAAGCAAAAGCACCCTCCAGGCATGCTGATGACTGGCTATGACTTGCTACGTATGGTTATTAAGAGCTGAGACGATCCTAAATGAACTCCAGTTTAAATGATCCGTTGAAGGCTTGACAATTTTTTTCTCCCAATTCATTGTCTTTTCAAGATTGCACTCTTTGGCCTATATTGCCCACTGATTTCCCACCCATTTTGCAGGGAGTCTATGAGGAATTCGCAGTGGGGAAAGAAGCAGGAAGCTGTTTGATTAACTTCCGGCTTCCTCCACCACTTACAGGGTTTTCATCCTGAAGTCACGCCAGTCGCTGAATACATCAACTCCAATTTGGATAGATCCTTTCAAATAGAAAGCTGGTGTCAAGAATACTTAATTCAAAGTATTTCATCGGAACATAGTAACAGGCATAGGACATCCAACCCTTTGAGCCAACTCTGCCATTCAAATACATCATGGTATATTTGTACCTCAACTCCATCTACCCGTCTTGGTTCCTTAACCCTTTATAACTTTAACTAACAAAAAAAATCTATCTTTCAATCTATCTTTAACAATAATAATTTAGAAATTTCCAATCACTCCTGGCCTCACCACCCTGTACCTTGTGTTGTTTGATGTTCTAAAGTACTTCTTTTCTGCCCATTCGTCTTTTGAAGTTTTGGGGGGGGGGGGGGGGGGGGTGGTAAGTTCCAGATTTCCACTGCCCTTTCTGTGAAGAAGTGCTTCCTGACATCATCCCTGAACAGCCTCACGCTAATATTGTTCTGGACCTCCCCACCCAACACCTCCACACCCCAGACACAACTAGAGGAAACAATTTCTCTCTATCTACCCTATCAAATCCTTTATTTGTCTTATACATCTCAATTTCCCCATTATCAATGTCTTAGGAACACTGGGTCTAAGGAATGCTAACATTACTAAGGCACCAGGAGGCGTTAAAAATTAAAGGCTGCACATTACAATCAATAACAGAGCACAATGGGATAAAGAAAAAGTAATTATAACCAGGTCAAAAGGGCCATCACACAATTGTAGCAATTATTTCCCTTCCCATGCAACCCCCTGCCCACACATCACCTCCCCCCCACCCACCCCCCCACCTCTCCAGCCAATCGAGGTGGATGACCCCGTGAAACAGGAAACAGCACTTCAAGCCCAATGTAGAAGAATTAAAACAAACTTGAACTTTTATGAACTTTTGCTGTAAGAATAGAAAAGCAGAATATTTTGTTAAAGGCATGAAACTTGTTAGTGTCGATCTTCAAAGAGACTTGTGTTTGTACAAGAAACAGAGAAAGTTAACATGCAGGTACAGCAAGCGATAAGGAAGGCAAATGGCATGTTGGCCTTTATTGCAAGGGGATTGGAGTACAGGAATAAGGAAGTATTGCTACAATTGTACAGGGTTTTGGTGAGACCACATATGGAATACTGTATGCAGTTTTGGTCTCCACATTTAAGAGAGGATATACTTCCATTGGATGCAGTGCAGTGAAGGTTCATTAGATTGGTCCCTAGGATGAGGGGGTTGTCCTATGTTAAGAGGCTCAGTAAATTGGGCCTGTATTCTCTGGAGTTTAGAAGAATGAGAGGTGATCTCATTGAAACATACAAGAATCTAAACAAGCTGGATAGGGTAGACACTGAGAGATTATTTCCGTTGGTCGTGGAATCTAAAACATGGGGAACAGTCTCAGGATAAGGGGTCGATCATTTAGGACTGAAATGAGGAGAAATTGCTACACTCAAAGGGTTGTGAATCTCTGGAATTCTCTACCCCAGAGGGTTGTGGATGCTCCATTGTTGAATACATTTAAGGTTGGGATAGACAAATCTTTGGTCTCTCAGGGAATCAAGGGATATGGTGAGCAGACAGGAAGGTAGAGTTGAATCCTAAGATCAGCGATGATTGTTTTGAATGGTGGAGCAGGCTCGATGGGCCATATGGTCTACTCCTGCTCCTATTTCTTGTGATCTTGTGTATCACCAGTCTGGTAAGATTTAAATGTTTCCCGCATTGCATTTGAGCTCCACATGCCAAATACCACTCTCTGGCAGGTGGCTGGGTGTGTAATCTTAGTCTCAGGCCTCAAGTGTAAAACCTAATTATTAAAACACAGCCCCACACCCTTCCCAACATCCATCAGTATAGCCTACACAGCTGTCAGTACTAATGTGACTATTTAACACAGTTCAATGCTACTCACAGTTATGGCAGGTGGCTCCTGTGTAGCCAGTCCCTGTGCAGTCACAGTAAAAGGTACTCCAGGACTGAGAGCATTCTCCGCCATGCTCACAGTAATTTGGTAAACACCTATTATACAAAAATAGACATTCTGATATAAAATGCTTCCCTTACTTGATACATTAAACTCAGCTCTCAGTCGGTGGGTCCACAAAATAAATGGCTTTTAATTCATCATTAACTGACAATAAATTGGTAGTCACATTCAAATAGAAAAGTGTCCTTGATATGCTGAATAGCATACGGATGCAGTCGGAGGCATTCTTGTGGCAGGCACGTTGCTTACCCTATTAGGCACTGTTAAAAGCTTACTTGGAATTAGTCCTGGTGTTAGCCATGGCTCAGTGGTCATGTTCTTGTCTCTGAGTCAGAAGGTTGTATGGGTTGAAGGAAATGTTTTCAGACATGTGCAGATGCTCCATTTATATTATTGATACCTTATTACCAGTTATGTGGTGATGCTAATTATTAGGGGCCAGCTCGGGACAGAACTCAGGAAAACCAGGCTGAAGAAGTAAACCATACCCAATAAATCTCAATTGGGCAGAGTCAATGTGGATTTATGAAAGGGAAATAATGTCTGACATGTCTGTTGGAGTTTTTTTTGAGGATGTTACTTGTAGCATAGATAAAGGAGAGCTAGTGGATGTGTTTTATTTGGATTTTCAGAAGGCTTTTGGTAAGGTCCCACAAAATTAGAGCACATGGGATTGGGGGTAATATACTGCAATGGACTGAGAATTGGTTAACAGGCAGAAAACAGAGAGTAGGAATAAACGGGCCATTCTCAGGATGGCAGGCTGTTACTAGTGGGGTAACACAAGGATCAGTGCTTGGGCCACAGCTGTTCACAATCTATATAAATTGGAGACCAAATGTAATACTTCCAAATTTGCTGATGACACAAAACTAGGTGGGAATGTAAGTTGTGAGGAGGATGCAAGGAGGCTTCAAGGGGATTTGGACAGGCTAAGTGAATGGGCAAGAACATGGCAGATGGAATATAACGTGAATAAGTGTGAAGTTATCCACTGTGGTGGAAAAAACAGAAAGGCAGAGTATTTCTTAAATGGTGAGAGGTTGGGAAGTGTTGATGTCCAAAGGGACCTGGGGTGGCACAGTGGTTAGCATCACAGCCTCACAGCTCTAGGGACCCGGGTTCAATTCTGGGTCCTGCCTGTGCGGAGTTTGCAAGTTCTCCCTGTGACCGTGTGGGTTTTCGCTGGGTGCTCTGGTTTCCTCCCACAGCCAAAGACTTGCAGGTGATAGGTAAATTGGCCATTGTAAATTACTCCTCGTATAGGTAGGTGGTAGGGAATGTGGGATCACTGTAGGGTTAGTATAAATGGGTGGTTGTTGGTTGGCACAGACTCAGTGGGCTGAAGGGCCTGTTTCAGTGCTGTATCTCTTTTTAAAAAAAATGAAGATGTCCTTATTCATGAGTCAATAAAAGCTAGTGCAGCAAGCAATTAGAAAGGCAAATGGTATGTTGGCTTTCATTGCAAGAGGATTTGAGTACAGGCTTAAAAATGTCTTGCTGCAATTGTATACAGCCTTGGAGAGACTGCAACTGGAATATTGTGTACAGTTTTGGTCTCCTTATCTAAGGAAGGGTATACTTGCCACAGAGGAAGTGCAGCAGAGGTTCACCAGACTAAACTTGGGATGGCGGGATTGTTTTATGAGGAGACATTGCAGAAACTGGGCCTGTATTCTGTACAATTTTGAAGAATGAGAGGTGATCTCATTGAAAGTTACAAAATTCTTACAGAGTGTGACAGCGTAGATGTGGAAAGGATGTTTCCTCTGGCTAGTGAGTCTAGAACCAGAGGACACAGTCTCAAAATAAGGGGTAGACCATTTAAGACCAGGAAGAGGAGGGATTTCTTTACTCAGAGGGTGGTGAATCTTTGGAATTCACTACCCCAGAGGACTGGAGAAGCTTAATCACTGAGCATGTTCAAGACAGAAATCAATAGATTTCTGGATACTAATGACATCAAGGGACATGGGGATAATGGGGAAAAATGGCATAGAGGTAGATGATCAGCCATGATCTGTTTGAATGACAAAGAAGTCTCGAGAAGCCGAATGGCTTACTCCTGCTCCTATTTCCTATGATCCTATGTTCCAATAATCTCATTTTAAATGAGGCAGAGTGGGTTCTCAGGGGGCTTCATGGGGATTGGAGATTTCTATCCAGAAACTTTTTACTGGACACGTCAGACTGGTATGCAAATAACACGTATTTTATTCCATTTTCTGCTCCATAGCTGTCCCAAAACTCAGAGGTAAATACTGCTTGTATCTTATTTTAATCACCTTTCAAGCTCATTCAGGTCCACTTTGAAATATTACTCTTTGTCCAAACATTTTCAAATTAGGAAAAGTCCATCTGCTTCCCTGCCTTTTCCTAATATTCATCAAATGTTCCTTGCATTAAGCAATCTTTCTTTCTATGCCAAGGGGAAAGAGCAGGGGAAGTGGGACTAATTGGATAGCTCTTTCAAAGGGCTGGCACAGGCACGATGGGTCAAATGGCCTCCTTCTGTGTTGGATGATTCTATGATCTACATTAGCGCACGTATCAGAGTTAACTCCAGTTTGGGGCTGACGGACTGTATTTGAATATGTGGAGAAACAAAATTAAATCACAGAGCAGAAAAATGACTTATTGTTTTAAATAAATTCTATTAAAGTGAAAAATTCCTAACTTATGTCTTTGATATATAGTGAGGAAAGTGACAACATAATCCGTGAGGGACTAAACTGCTTTTGTATTAGGTTTGCATTCAAATTTTAAATATTAAAACTTTAATGTATTTCTAGAATATAAAATAGGAAATATCATTACCTGTCCATGATACCACATAAGTCTATTTGTAAGTCACTGAAGTTGCCTTGCAAGCCTTGTTGCACCAGAATGAGATTGGCTGGCTGGTTGTCTATCGAAAAAAGCCGCATGCAGCCTTGAAAGGGACCAATAGTGTTTGAACATCCAACATCAATGACACTTCCAGGGCAGCCTTTGAAGCATAGCATGTACAGAAGTGCTTAGAATAATAAGGCAACAGCTGAGCATGGCATTAATTGAAAATCAGATTGAAAAATACACATTTATAATTAAGCGTTGAAGCAATGATGATTGCATATGTAAATAAAAACTTCTCTATCCCTAAAGGGATTGAGTTGAATAACCCTATATGTCCTATTCCTGAAAGCCAGTTGGTGAAGGATAGCACTGAAGTCTATCTTTACTCAATTTTACATTTATTTACAGAGTGAAACCTTATAAGCATAAAACTCCAAACTCCACCACATCACAGTTTCAGTAAATGTCTCTTTATATGTGCTCAAGTGAAACCCCAATTTATGCCCTCCATCTGCATATACTTAAATACATTTGATATACAGTTAACACTATATTCTCTGGAACTTAGAAGAATGAGAGGTAATCTATTTGATATGTATAAAGTTCTTAGAGGGCATGACAGGGTGGATGCAGAAAGGCTATTCTTCCTGACTGGAGAGTCCAGAACTAAAGGTCTCAGGATAAGTGGTCAGTCATTTAGGATTGAGATGTGGAGACATTTCTTTACTCAGATGGATGTGATTCTTTGGAATTATTTATCTCAGAGGGTGTGGATGCTCCATCTTTGGGTACATTCAAGACTGAGATTGACAGATGTTTGGACACAAAATGAATCATGGTATGTGGAGTGAGGGAAGGATAGTGGAGTTGAGACAGAAGATCAGTCATGATCTTACTTAATGGCCTGCTCCTGCTGCTAAATATTCTTGTGTTCTAACCTTTACCATCAAGAGAAAGTTTCCAACCCTCATAGATTGCCCTTGAGTCTCTAGGATTGAAAGATTATGAACAGCACTGGGGGGAAATCATCGTAGAAGAAAATCAGAGATAAGGAAAGAAAGCTGTTTGGCCGATGGTCAAGAATCATCCAATTGAGTGAGAAAGGGCAAAATTATAATTCATTGAAAAATTATGCACTTGCACAGAGTTAAGATTGAGCCCAGAGTCTTGTCACATTCCAGTTGGCTTGGGGGAACGTAGTGCATCGACAGGAAGGTAGGAACTTGGGCCTGGGCTGGTTGGAGGTCAGAGGTTATCTGATAAAATCTCTGGGATTATATCCAACCAGAGTTGGCAACCTGACGTCAAGACAATATCATCTTCTAATTCATCATTCTGACAAATCTGTATAGAGTACATAACTGAACATCTGGCTAGCAACAATCTCAGGCCTGGGGGCATTACAATCTAACGGTGGTCCATTATGCAAATGAATGTGTCCCACCTCCAAAATAATAGCTGTTTCCTGAGTACATCTGTGTCTGTGTGGTCAAGTGAGCAGTCGAGGCAGATTCACCATTCAACTTGATGCTGACCCGATTCCGTCTGCTGCTCAACTGGATGGCGTGCCAGAGTCCATTATTCAGGTTGCTGCCTGTCACAGTAAATCACACAGAGGTCTATGAGTCTCATTAAAGAAAGGCCATCTGGTTCCTTGACCTGGGCCGGCTGTGTCAGGACTGTTTACGAATTACACAGATTTAAGATATTTGACAAAAGAACCAGGAGGGTTTGTTTACACATGAATTGTGGTGATCTGGAATTCACTGCCTGAAAGGGAGGTGGCAGTCAGATTCAATAATAACTTTCAAAAGTTTGGATTAAAATTTAAAAAGGAAAACTTTGCAGGACGATGGGGAAAAAGCAGTGGTGGGGGTGGAGGGGAATAGTGTTGGAACTAATTGGATAGCTCTTTCAAAAAGCTGACACAGGCATGATGGACCGAATGGCCCCCTTCTGTGCTGTACAATTCATTAATTCCATGAACACCTTCAATTGATGCAGTGCAACCAAAGAACAACCATCACTGACTGCAAGAAGGGATGTTTGTCTCTGACAGGTGCCAATAATTGAGAATTGGAATTTTGATCCAAACACTCCTTGTTCAATAAAATAAAGGCAAAATAGTGCAGATGCTGGAAATCTGAAATAAAAATAAAAAGTGCTGGAAATACTCAGCAGGTCTGGCAGCATCTGTGGAGAGAGAAGCAGAGTTAACGTTTCAGGTCAGTGACCTTCTGATGAAACTCTGCTTCTCTCTCCACAGATGCTGCTAGACCTGCTGAATATTTCCAGCATTTTTTGTTTTTATTCCTTGTTCACTGTTTGTTGTAATGATGGCACACATTTTCTCTTCTTCCACTTCTAACTGATGATGTGGTATAGTTCTTCCGCTGCTCGCGACATACGACTACAATGGTTTCCATTATAGCTCAGTAATAACTCTTTTATCTCAACGTTAATAAGGTTGTGAGTTTAAGTCCCATTCTAGAGACTTAAGACCATTGTATAGGCCATGACACTGGTGTAATGCTTCGCCTGCTGCCAGGACGGATGATGATAAGTCCAGGAAGGCATCACATATGAAGCTGATCTACCCATTTGCACGTGTGTACGTGTTACCACATGAATCCGTAGTAACTAGGATTGGGATCCCTGACTGACATTTTAAATCTCTCCTTAGCTCAGGGATGTTAAAGCCAATTGATGCATGCCAATTACTGCCCGTGTCAAGATAAACTCCTTCACCACAAACTTGGCACCTCTGGTTGGTGAGGCTCAGTTCTAAATCAGGCACTACATCTTCCATCTCAAACAAAGCATCCTGCAGGCATTTGTTTAAATGATGACAAGTGAGAATCAATATCAATTAAAATCACTGCTGACTGGAATTTCCATCAGTTAGTAAACTGAAATGTCTCTTTAGAAAAGAAAGAAATGTGTCAAAATACAACAGAGAGTTAACTCAGATCCACAATCTTAGCAGGACTTGAAAGGGTATAAGGCGAGTGCTCGAAAACTAGCCACACACCTAGCCAAGCTGTCCCAGTACAGTTACAACACTGGCATTTACCCGACATAGGTCCTGTGCACAAAAAGCAGGACAAATCCAATCCGTACAATTACCGCCCCATCAGTCTACTCTCCATCATTAGCAACGTGATGGAAGATGTCGTCAACAGTGCTATGAAAGAACAAAGAACAGTACAGCATAGGAACAGGCCATTTGGCCCTCCATGCCTGCGCCGATCTTGATGCCTGTCTAAAATAAAACCTTCTGCACTTCCGGGGTCTGTATCCCTCTATTCCCATCCTATTCATGTATTTATCAAGATGCCTCTTAAACGTCACTATCGTACCTTCTCCAAGTGGCACTTACTTAGCAGTAACCTGCTCAATGATGCAGTTTGGGTCCTACCAGGGCCACTCAGTTCCTGACTTCATTACATCCTTGACCCAAACATGGACAAAAGAGTTGAATTCCAGAGCCGAGGGGAGAGTGACTGCCCTTAACATCAAGGCAGCATTTGACCCAATGTGGCATCATAGGGTCCTAGTAATATTGAAGCCAATGGGAATCAGGGGAAAACTCTCCATTGGTTGGAATCATACCTATCACAAAGAAAAATGGTTGTGATTATTGGAAGCCCAACATCTCAGCCCTAGGACATCACTGCAGGAGTTCCTCAGGGTAGTGTCCTATGCCTAACCACCTTCAGCTGTTTCATCAATGTCCTTCCCACCATCATAAGGTCAGAAGCGAGGAGGTCTGTTCATGATTGCACAGTGTTCAGCACCATTCGTGACTCCTCAGATGCTGAAGCAGGGGCGGCACAGTGGCGCAGTGGTTAGCGCTGCAGCCTCACAGCTCCAGCGACCTGGGTTCAATACTGGGTACTGCCTGTGTGGAGTTTGCAAGCTCTCCCTGTGTCTGCGTGGGTTTCCTCCGGGTGCTCCGGTTTCCTCCCACATGCCAAAGACTTGCAGGTTGATAGGTAAATTGGCCATTATAAATTGCCCCTAGTATAGGTAGGTGGTAGGGAAATATAGGGACAGGTGGGGATGTGGTAGGAATATGGGATTAGTGTAGGATTAGTATAAATGGGTGGTTGATGGTCGGCACAGACTCGGTGGGCCGAAGGGCCTGTTTCAGTGCTGTATCTCTAAACTAAACAGTCCTGTGTCCACATGCATCGAGACCTGGATACCATTCAGGCTTGGTCTGATAAGTGGCAAGTAACATTTGCATCACACAAGTGCCAGGCAAAGACCACCTCCAACAAAAGAGAATCTAACCATCTCCCCTTGATATTCAATGGCATTACCATCACTGAATCCCCCACTATCAACATCCAGGGATTACCATTGACCAGAAATGTAACTGGGTCAGCCATATAAATACTGTAGTTACAAAAGGAGGCCAGAGGCTGGGAATTCTGCAGGGAGAAACTCACCACCTGATTCCCCAAAGCCTGTTCACCATCTACGTGGCAAAAGTCACGAGTGTGATGGAATACTCCTCACTTGCCTGGATGGGTGTGGCTCCAACAACACTTAAAAACTCAACACCATCCAAGACAAAGCAACCCTCTTGATTGGCACCCCATCTACCACCTTCAACATTCACTTCTTCCACTACCAATGCACAGTGGCAGCAGTGTGTACCATATACCAGATGCACTGGAGCAACTCGCCAAGCCTCCTTCTACAGCACCTTCAAAACCCACGACCACTACCACCTCGAAGGACAAGGGCAACAAATGCTTGGGAACACCACCACCTGCAAGTTCGCCTCCAAGTCACACACCATCCTGACTTGGAATTATATCACCGTTCCTTCACTGCTGCTGGGTCAAAATCCTGGAACTCCTTTCCTAACAACATTGTGGGTGTACCTACCCGACATGGACTGCAGTAGTTGAAGAAGGCGGCTCACCACCATCTTCTCAGGGCAACCAGGGATGGGCAATAAAGGCTGGCCTAGCCAGCGAAGCCCACATCCTATGAATTTTCTTTTAAAAAGTTCATCTCGAGCTGTAACAATTAATAGGCTTTAATGAGCTGGCAGCCCATGTCGTATGTTTGATTGAAGTTAATATAAAAAAAAATCAGGTGGGCTGTTGATTTGCTATCACCAGCTTTAAACGGCCACCCAAGCTGAATTTATAATGTGAAATATTCCCAAAGTAAACTCCTAGATTTGCTGGTAGCACTAAATTTGTCCTATTTTCTTATGTGGTAAACGTGCCATATTTCTCAAGTGCCAGCTTGGCTCAGTTGATAGCACTCTTGCCTCTGGGTGAAGAACTGCAACCTCCACCCCAAGAGTCGAGTACATAACGATAACTTCATACTCCCATATTCCACAAACTCTCTTTTTCTGAGAGCAATTTTATTTAATATCCAATTTTTTATCTGAATTTAAATTCACAAACTTCCTTGGTGGGATTTAATCTTACCATCTGTGGATTATTCATCCAAAAACATAACCACGACACTACTGAATTGAATAAAGCAGAGCCTGGGAATGCTGCAAAGTACAAAGTAGAGATATTGGCAACTGTGGGTTTTTATATTTGCTTGTTTATAGCAAATCTATACACACTAGTGCATATGTACTATTGTATATATAATATTGTATATACATATTATTGTAGAAAAATATTTATATGGACATATGCTAGATATATACTAGCATATGTCCATATAAATATTTTTCTACAATAATATGTATATATATTATATATACAGTAGTACATATGTACTAGTGTGTATAGATTTGCTATAAACAAACAAATATAAAAACCATCATGAAATAAAGACAGAAAGTGCAGGAAATACTGAGCAGGTCTGGCAGCATCTGTGGAGCCAGAAACAGAGTTTACGTTTCAAGTCTGTGACCTTTCATCAGTTCTATTTCTCTCTCCACAGATGCTGCCTGACCTGCTGAGTACTTCGAGCACTTTCTGTTTTTATGCTAGTATATACATACCAGTGTATATATGCACACATACAAAACAATAATGTGCATTTATGTAGTGCCTTTAATGTAGTAAAACATCCCAAGGTGCTTTACAGGAGCGTTATCAAACAAAATTTGACACCGAGCCACATAAGGAGATATTCAGACAGGTGACCGAAAGGTTGGTCAAAGAGGTAAGCTTTAAGGAGTGGCTTAAAGGAAGAGAGAGAGTCGGAGAGGCAGGGAGGTTTAGGGAGGGAATTCCAGAATTTTGAGCCAGGGAGGGATTTGAAAACAAGGATGAGAATTTTAAAGCTGAGGCGTGACTGGATCAGCAACCAGTGTAGGTCAGTGAGCACGGTGTGTGATGGGTGAACAAGACCTGATGTGAGTTCAGATATGGGTAGTAGGCTTTTGGATGAGTTCAAGATTATGGACAGTGGAGGAAGGAAGGCCAATCAGAAGAGTGTTGGAACAATCAAGTCTAGAAGTAACAACAGCATGGATCAGGGTTTCAACAGCAGATGAACTGAGGCAGGGACAGTCAGACAATGTTACGGAGGTGAAAGTAGGTGGTCTTGGTGATGGTGCAAATAGGTGGTCAGAAACTCATTTTGGGGTCAAATATGACACTATAGGTTGTGAACTGTTTGATTCAGCCTCAGACAGGTGCCAGGGAGAAAGCTGGAGTTGGTGGCTAGGGAATGAAATTAGAGGTGGGGCCAAAGACAATGGTTTCGGTCTTACCAATATTAAATTGGAGGAAATTTCAGTTCATCCAGTTATGGATGTCGGATATGCAGTCTGATAATTAAGAGACAGTGGACGTATCAAGAGAGATGATGTTGAGGTAGAGCTGGGTGTCATCAGCCTGTCTGTACTATTCATATTTCTACATAGAGCAAGTGCCAGATATTTACTCATATATACATACTAGTGTGCATATGTTTGGCATCCTTCCATCTATGAAAGCTGATGGACACATAGTAAACAATCCATTTAGGTGGCATGTCTTCTCTTGATGCACCTTTGTTAATGGCTGTGAAGACCAATCCTTGAGAGGCAGGTTCTGCCACAAGTGCTGCACGTGAAGCTGCCAAGTGACACCGTGAGTTGTTGTTTTTGGCGTCGTCACCTGTTGCCAAGCTGCTGTAGCAACTGGTCGTCGTGGTAATTCACACCAGTCCACAGGATGTGTTGCCATTTCCCTATTTCACCAGCTAGTGACTCCCATGTGCTACAGTCAACATTTAGGGCCTTCATGTCACACTTGTAAACATCCTGGAAGCAGAGCTTTGGACGCCCCACTGGTCGTCTGGCCCCGGTTACTTCACCATACAGAAGGTCCTTGGATATGCGACTATCTTACATCCTGCGGGCCTGTCAGATCCACCAAAGCTGCCTCTGTTTAATTAGTGCCAACACACTTGAGAGCTCTGACTTTGAGAGAACTGCCACATTTGTGATTTTGTCCTTCCAGGATATACCCATAATGTGCCGCAGATAACAAAGATGGAAATTATTGAGCTTCTTTTCCTGGGAGCTGTAAGTCACCCATGTTTCACAGCCATATACCAAGGTGCTAAGAACACAGACCTTTTAAACCATCAGCTTGGTCCTAAGGGTCATCTTGAGTATATATTTTGCTATAAACAAATATAAAGCTTGCACAACTCAATATGAATTCCTCTGAGCTGCAAAAATCTCTACTTTCACTACGCTTTGCAGCATTCCAACAATGTAATTTATTCAATTAACAGCTTCCTTGCAGGCAGAGTTCAAACATCAGCATTTAATTTGCAAGGGGACAGCGACTTTTCAAGCATTCACAATTCAATTAGTAGATACTGAACAGGGAGATCTGATGCTGTTAGTTTGTTGGTGTGGAACTAAGTGCTTGGTTGAAATGGAAGAACTTTTCAAAATTCAGGAGCCTAACTTTTTGAGCTATTTTTTTTCAGAGAGATTTCAGCCAAAGGCAGAAAATATAGAAGCTAATTTAATCGGTAAAACGTAATTAAAAAAGTGGCATGAAGCAGTTATACTTTGCCAATGCAATCATTTCTTAAAAATAAGAAAATCCCAATGTAGAATGCTAACGTCCCTTACGTTTATATGTACGAAAGGGATTGATAAGATCACTGGCAATCCAAAGAAATGGAAAGATTAATAGCATATCTTTTAATAAGACCATACCTTTTTGATAAATCATCCTCAGCTACCCAGCTTCTCATATTGTCCCTCTATTCCTCCTTTGGCTTCCTCTTGAACCTATTTGAGCAATATGCCACTGTAGCCTTCTTCAAGGTAACTTATTCTACAACTTTGTTATCCTTTGGCTGAAAAGCTATTGTCTAATTTTCTTTCTTAATCTTAACTTCCCCAGTTTAACCTTGGGATTCAGCAGTTAAGCCCACTGCGACAATAAATAGCTTCCCTGGATCGACAGTGCAAACTTCTGGGATTCTACAATGGCTCCATTGAATAAGGCAGCAAGTAGCTAAACTAACAGACCAGGACTGTTTTAGGTTCAATCCCCAGTTTGTAGCTGTGCTGGGTGACATCACTTGCTGTGTTGATAGTGCTATTAATTAGCCTCAGCTCATCTACTCCTGATTATTATGTACTAGTGTTAATGAAGGGAAGATTTTGAAACATCACCACCACATTGATAAAGGAGCGGGGTTTTTCTAAAAGAATGGGCATTAGGCCCATTGGCGCGTATGTTGCAGTGGAACACGAGTTGTAGGAGGCCCAGTGGTGCAGATGCAATAGCAAGTGTAAGACTGACAGGTGCTAACTCAGGCGATAGATGTACCATAACAGAATGGTACTGCTTGTCGAGATGCAGTGGAGGATTAGGCCCATCAAAGTGCCTGTGATGAGGTGTACCAATAGGTCCATGAAAGCTTGCAGCAACAGTAAACCTCTTGCAACACCTAAGTGGAGGTCACCACTACTCTTGTTGTTAAGATGCAAAGACCTTCGAAGGCCCCACAAAGAATCAGCCATTTTATTTGTTTACCTTTGAGGCATAGAAACATAGAAAAACAGGAGCAGGAGTAGGCCATTCGGCCCTTCAAGCCTGCTCCACCATTCATTATGATCATGGCTGATCATCCAACTCAGTAACCTGTTCCCACTTTCACCCCATATCCTTTGATCCCTTTCGCCCCAACAGCTATATCTAACTCCTTTTTAAAAACATACAATGTTTTGGCCTCAACTGCTTTCTGTGGTAGCAAATTCCACAGGCTCACCACTCTCTGGGTGAAGAAATTTCTCCTCATCTCAGTCCTGAAAGGTTTACCCTGTATCCTTAGACTATGACCCCTGGTTCTGGACTCCCCCACCATCGGGAACATCCTTTCTGCATCTACCCTCTCAAGTCCTGTTAGAATTTTATATGTTTCTATGAGATCCCCCCCTCACTCTTTTGAACTCCAGTGAATATAATCCTAAACGACTCAGTCTCTCCTCAGATGTCAGTCCTGCCATCCCAGGAATCAGTCCAGTAGAACTTCGCTGCACTCCCTCTATAGCAAGAACATTCTTCCTCAGATAAGGAGACCAAAACTGCACACAATATTCCAGGTGTTGCCTCACCAAGGCTCTGTATAATTGCAGCAAGACATCCCTGCTTCTGTACGCGAATCCTCTCACTATGAAGGCCAACATACCATTTGCCTTTTTTACTGCCTGTTGCACCTGCATGCTTACCTTCAGCGATTGGTGTACGAGAACACCCAGGTCTCGTTGCATATTCCCCTCTCTCAGTTTATAGCTGTTCAGATAATAATCTGCCTTCCTGTTTTTGCTACCAATGTGGGTAACCTCACATTTATCCACATTATACTGCATCTGCCATGTATTTGCCCACTCACTCAACTTGTCCAAATCACCCTGAAGCCTCTCGGCTTCCTCCTCACAACTTACCCTCCCATCCAGTTTTGTGTCATCTGCAAATTTGGAGGTATTACATTTAGTTCCTCATCTAAATCATTAATGTATATTGTGACTTGCTGGGGTCCTAGCACCGATCCCTGCGGTACCCCACTATTCACTGCCATTTGGAAAAAGACCCATTTAGTCGTACTCTTTGTTTCCTGTCTGCCAACCAATTTTCTATCCATCGCAATCCAGTACCCCCAATCCCATGCGCTTTAATTTTACACACTGATCTCTTATGTGGGACTTTGTCGAAAGCCTTCTGAATTGCAAATAAACCACATCCACTGGCTCCCCCTCATCAACCCAACTAGTTACATCCTTGAAGAATTCTAGTAGATTTATCAAGCATGATTTCCTTTTTGGAAATCCATGCTGACTCTGTCCGATTCTACCACTGTTCTCCAAGTGCTCTGCTATAAAATCTTTGATAATGGACTCCAGAATTTTCCCCACTACCGACGTCAGGCTAACTCGTCTATAATTCCCTGTTTTCTCTCTACCTCCCTTTTTAAATAGTGGGGTTACATTAGCTACCCTCTCCAATCTGTAGGAACTGTTCCTGAGTCGATAGAATCTTGGAAGATGACCACCAATGCATCCACTATTTCTAGGGCCACTTCCTTACGTACTCTGGGATGTAGATTATCAGCCCCTGGGGATTTATCGGCTTTCAATCCCATCAATTTCCCCAACACCATTTCTCTACTAATACTGATTTCTTTCAGTTCCTCCCTCTCACTAAACCCTTTTGCTCCTAACAATGAAAGAATGATAGATTGCTTGTTATACAAAAAAGCTGACTAATATTATAAAGAGATAGTGACACATGGAGTTAACGTGCTTTTTGTCTACCATGCTAACTCCTTGTGGGATGTGGGATGAGGATATGCCTATTTCTAAGGTCTCTCCCACAAGTTGAGGGAGTAGAATTTGTGATTGCCATTCAGTCAATTTGTGAACTTCAGGCAATCCAAATGGCCTGCTACCCATGCCTGTATCTAAACCCTCCATCAATGCCACAGGTTCAGAGGTAGCACCCACTGTCCCCTGTATAGGGGTACATGGAGGCACAGAACATGTCATGGATAAGACTCACCTTGTCAAGGACATCTAAAAGTCTGCTTACCTGAGCTTTCCACTAGGGTTGTCACTAATGTTGGGACATGTTCAGTTGCAGACTGCAGTTCAAACAACCAGGGATAGAAATTGATCCTCATTGTGCCTGTTTTTCAATTGGAAAATGGGGACAAAAATGACCAATTTCGGGGCATATCCCCAATTGTATTACATGCGAACCCATATTGTGCCCGGTAATAAGAATGGTCATCAGGCCCCTTAAATATGTTAATGAGGGGCCTAATACTTCTTTATGGACCTTTCCATAAAACTAGCTGCTCCAGGCTCAGCCTTTTAGTTTGCAATGCAGCCTAACCAGAAGTCCTTAAAGTGACTTCAGGAGGCTGCCACGAATAAGGTAAGCAAATCTTTCTAAATTTACCTTTATGTGGAGGAAGAGTTTTTCTCCTGGCTTCACAGCACTGCCCTGTGGACAAACACTGGGCCCTAGCAACCCTCTCCTAACTCCCCCAGGACTCACCTGATAGTCACTGCCAGGAAGGTGACTGGCCAAAGGGAACCTTGGGTTGACTGACATGTTGCCTCTGGAGGCTTGATAGGCACCAACAACTCGCTGGAATTATTGAGATGAGGTCAGGGACCCAATTTCAAATGAGCCTTGGGCCTTTGGCTGCTGGTGCATGTTAGGAGCGTGCCAAAAACTGCAGGCCTGAGAATGATCTGAGACTATTTTCTATCCCCCCAGCACTCCACTTATGCAAGAGATAGCAATACTTCTGGCTTTGAATTTCCTCGGGTGCTCTACTGGTCTTCCACCAGCAGGAGACTGAATGAACCAGCAGAGAAATGGTGGAAATAGTATTTTTTCACCATTAGCATCATTTTACTGGGATCCTGCTACAGTCTCCCAATAGAATTACACTGGGAAACCAGGACAATCCCTATTTTAAGGCCTGTATGCCCCACACAACCTGATGGTGACCATCAACGCTGAGCCTCAGATGTCAACAGAAATGAAGCCAGCTGGAATTGACAATAGAAAGGGTTTTTACGTCTCCATAACCTGTCGTTAAGGGTACTTGATCCAAAAATGGAGACCTTATACTAGCTATCCCCTCATCAGCTACTGCCACTGCCACCCTTTCCATAGCAGTGCGTGGTGTGTCATCATGTAACTTGTCACCAACATTTTCATGTACCCCTCCCATTATGTGAAAGTGGCTTTGCTGGTGCCTGATTCAATTGGTGATGTGGTGGCTAATGGTCTTCAGCAGTGTGAGGTGGGCCACTGGGTTCTCCTTATACGCTGAACAGAGAAGATGGGGCATTATGAATACAACAGCTCACTTTGACCTCAGCCATTACATTCACTATCATCTGCTTATGCACAGAGTGTACGCAGATACATTGATGTAGCGTCCTGTGCAAATACAGAATAATATTATGCCCTCTTTGCCAAATTCCACAGTCCCAATTCCTTCTCAACACTCTCTCTGCTGAACACATTCATCCATATGGAGTGAATTTCTTAATGTATGTGTCTGTAGCATGCTGTGTTATCCTCTTATTGTGAATGTTTTGCCATTAAACATAAAAACAATAAGGACTGGGACACAAGGATCTGCCCATTTCTTCCTCAGGTATACACTCATATTATTCTCAGATATTATGTATACTATCATTTCCTTGAAACTTTTATTTTCACTTCTCATTTGTTATTTGCTACATCCTTTCTAACATTGCTTTGTATCAATTCAGCAAGTTTGCAATTCAATAACTGATATTTTTAATCATGTCTATGTATACAGTGATATTGGTGGTTTACCTTTGTGCCCTTCTTTATGCCATGACCTTGTTCTGGACCTTCAATTCTCCAATTCATGGAGCTGGCAATCATCCTGCCCATCGTGAACTGTTTCACATTCTTTGCATGTTCTCTCCTACCCTCAACTCCCAACCCCCGCCCTCCCTCCCTGCCAAAAAATATGCTTATAGATCACCAACACTTGCAGCATCTCATCATTAATTGGCCTTTTCCTGTTACCATTCAGAAATTTTCCCCATGGGCTGCTCATTCCCAAAGTTGGATTATTGAGCTTTTCAACATTCATAATTGTTAAGTGGCTCGTTGACTGTTTGAGAAGCATTAAAGTTGCATTATTTCACATGCTTCATAACTAATGCTGCTTTTCCACTTTGTTAAGAAGACTCTTGCAAGTGTTGAGCGTGTCGCAAAATGAGGGTTACGACGACATTATTTGAGGAACTTCAGGGATGTTCTCCCAATATTCAAGGCAATGGTTATCCCGCAACCAACACCAAAAAACAGATCATCTGAGCATTTATGTCCTTACCGTTTGTGGGGCTTTGCTGTGCACAAATTGGCTGCTGTGTTTTCAAACAATACAGCTGTGACTACATTGCAAAATACTTCATTGCTGTGAAGCACTTTGGGCTGTTCTCAAGTTGGGAAAGCTGCTGTAAGAATGCAATTTTTTCACTCTTCATTATGCCAGCTGTAGTTCAGTGGGTAGCACTCTAGCCTCTCAGTCTCGATGGTAATAGATTCAAAACCTACTCCAGAAACTGGCTCACATATTCTAGGTTGATGTTCCAGTGCAGTATCGAGGGAACACTGCACTGTTGGAAGTGGCATCTTTCGGACGAACGGTTAAACCAAGGCCTTGTAGGTAGATGCAAACAATCCCAAGCCACTATTTTGAAGAAGATTATCTGGTCATTATCTCATTGCTCTTTGTAGGAGCTTGCTGTGCGCAAATTGGCTGCCACATTTCCTCCATTACAAAAATGAGTACAATTCAAAAGTACTTTATTAGCTGCAAAGTGCTTGGGGGATGTTCTGAGTTTTTTTTATTCATTGGATTTAAGAGTCAATCACATTGCTGTGAATCTGGAGTCAGATGTAGGCCAGACCAGGCAAGGATGGCAGATTTCCTGCTCTAAAGGACATTAGTGAACCAGATAGGTTTTTACACCAATCGGCAATGGTTTCATGGTCACCATTAGATTAGCTTTTTAACTCCCAGTTTATTAACTGAATTCAAATTTCATCATCTGCCGTGGTGGGATTCAAACCCATGTCCCCAGAACACTAGCCTCAACCTCTGTACTACTAGCCCAGTGACATTACCAATACACAACTGCCTCCCCTGCTCTGAGGTTGTGAAATGCTATATAAGTGTAAGTCTTTTTCTTTATACTGACTGCTTGTAAAGCTTACTCCAGAAGCCACACCTCGCAAAATTGTCCGTAAAGAATTCTATTTATACAGATTGCACGTTTGAAATCCATGAATTCCCATGATTTACTTTCTGCTTTTATTCCCCCATTTTTAAACTATAAAATTTTTAGTACTTGGTTGAATTGAATGGTCTCTCTTCTCATTTCCATGTCCTTTAGTGGAATGGTGCTTTCAGTTCTCAATCAAATTGCTATGTAATAATTCATAACGGAATAAGTTGAATTCTGTCCTGTATAAGCCTTGCTTGCCATGCTGACCTATATAGGCTCTTCGTCCCTCCAAACTATCATCTACAAATCCATCCAAATTGGCTCTCCCAATCTCTGCTATCTTTTCTAGCCTTTTGTCCCATTAATTCTGCCCTCCTGTGAACCTCACATCTCTCCATTCCACTACTGATGGTGGAGTCTTCAACTGTGTCAGCCTTACTCTTTGGAGCTCCTTCTCTAAAGAACCATTGCCACCAACATCCGCCCCCTACCTCAGCCCCTCTATTGTCCCAATAACCTGCATTATTCCATCCTTGCTTTATAAGCCTTCAAATTAACATTCATTTGACCAAGCTTTCAGTCAACATTCTTAGCTGTCTCACAAAACTTGCACTTGCTCTTTCTCCCTGCCCCCCACCGACCCCCACATATGTGATGTGCCCTGTAATGTTCGTCTATGTTGAAAACGCTTTATAAATGCAGTACATTATTCCTATTGGAATGATTGTACATGACAGTAAATGAGAGGAAGCCCTCAGTAGAATGATGAACCCTATTCATACCATTACTAAAGCAAAATACTGCAGTTGCTGGATGACTGAAATCAAAACAGAAAAAGCTGGAAAACACTGGCAGCAACCGTGGAGAGAGAAGCAGAGTTAACATTTGTAAGTTGATGAGTTCTGATGCAAGGTCACTGACCTGAAATGTTAACTTTGCTTTTCTCTCCTTAGATGCTGCCTCATCCGCCAAGTGTTTACAGCATTTTCTGTTTTTGTTTAATCAATTCTTGCTGCTGATCTACAATCATCCACATTGTCTTCAAATTTTTCATTTAATTTTGGTTCAATTGGAAGATTGCTAAACTTCATGTCTGCTCCATGTTTTCATTCCTTCATAATGCAAGACTGGATCACCTAGATCACAACTTCAGATAAATACATACTATTCATCGAACTGCACTGCTCTGCCTACTCTGTTATTCATCTCAACTATTTCCTGTTCATCCAGCTCCTTGCTTCCCTGTCTCATATCATTCCTGGCTTTCTGATGCAATGGTAATGTACTTGGTATTTTATTCTGATCTTCTTCTATAATAAGAGTTGCAGTGGATGTTTGATGTTTGCAAGATGAGCTATCTGACCAGAAACAGACAATGTATCTGATGCTACTCTCATATTGGCAAGTGATTATAATTACAATTTAACACACAACAGATCAAAAGCTGTCTCTTATATTATTAATGTGAATTACTACAGGTAGACCAGAAATTGGCTACTTTACATATTTATAGGAAACTGTAACTAGTATAATAATGGTCTGTATGAAGGATTCATTAATGAGAACATGGTTAGAATATTCTGACCCTCGGTGAAACATCCCATTAAATCTAGCGGTGAGAAATGGTTTGATTCTAATTCTGAGTTCTGTCATTTGGAATGTAAATCTGAGTGTGGTTTCAGAAGTTCCCCTAATTGCTTGGTGCAAAGCTGAACCTCATAGTGTGGCACTGAACTACACAGTATATGAGGGCCCCAGTGTGTGTTGAGTTGGTTGGTTGCCTGGGTTGGCACTAGGAGTGTAATGATTGATTCCAGTGCCCACTAACTAGATCATAAAATGATACAGCACAGTAGGAGGCCATTATGCCTGTGCCTGATGGGCAGTGGCAATAAATGGATGAGATTCTTTTTAAACATCCAGTAACATGCATTGAAAAGTGGATGTGAAGTATGGAAAGGAATTGGTTGTGCCTCCATGATCAAATAGCCTTGTCACTTTCCCAGTTTGAGCTCATACATGAGGGATGACATCATAGATGCACTAATGAAGGGTGGCTGGTGCCTATGGAACTGTGCCCAGTACGGGTCGCACCTCCATAACACAAGAGGAGAAAATTGGTACACAGATATTCCGCAAATTCTGAAGATGATCTGAACGGAGAAAATGGAGAACAATCTCTCATTTTACACTGTGGAGCATAGGAGCAGGCAAAGAACATTCAGCCACTCGAGCCTGTTCCACCTTTTAATTAGGTCAAGGTTGATCCTCATCTTAGCTCCATCTAATTGCTTCCATAACCCTTGGGGTAACAACCTAGAAGGAGGACTTCTTCAGGCTGCTTTGTGTTCATGGTATCCTAAACCTAAATGGTGACTTTGGTCTGAAATAAAAATGGTGCTGGAAGGTGGGATTAGATTGGGCGGCTAGTTTTTTTAGCCGGTGCAGAGACGATGGCTGAATGGCCTCTTCCTCTGCCATAACTTTTCTATGGTTCTAATCATGGTTATTCTTCCAGCTATGTCTAAATGTTGCTAAAACAATGATGAGAAGCTCGGGACTGTGGAGGAGCAGAGAGATTTAGGAGTCCAAGTACGAAAATCACTAAAAGCCAATGGACAGGTACAAAAAATAATTGAAAAGGCTAATAGATTGTTGGCCTTTATCTCAAGGGCTTGGAATATAAAGGGTTGGAAGCTATGTTACTGTTATATAAAGCTCAGGTTAGACTTTATTAAGAATTGATAAATTCTGCATTGAGTTCTGGGTAATACAGCGTTGAGTTCTGCGTAATACAGCATTGAGCTCTGTGGTAGCACAGTGGCGCAGTGGTTAGCACTGCAGCCTCACAGCTCCAGTGACCCGGGTTCAATTCTGGGTACTGCCTATGCAGATTTGGCAAGTTCTCCCTGTGACTGTGTGGGTCTTTGCCGGGTGCTCTGGTTTCCTCCCACAGCCAAAGACTTACAGGTTGATAGGTAAATTGGCCATTGTAAATTGCCCCTAGTATAGGCAGGTGGTAGGGGAATTGAGGGAAGGTAGGAATATGGGATTAATGTAGGATTAGTATAAAAGGGTGGTTGATGGTCAGCACAGACTTGGTGGGCCGAAGGGCCTGTTTCAGTGCTGTATCTCTAAATATAAATAAAAATAAACGCACCTCAGGAAAATTATATTGGCCTTGAAGGTGATGAGGCACAGATTCACAAGAATGAAAGGCATAAATTATAATAGGTTTCATTGATTAGGCTTGTATTCCTTTGTGTATAGAAGATTAAAGGATGACTTAATTAAGGTGTTTAAGATGTTTTAAGGATTTGAAAGCATAGGTAGAGAGAAACTAATTGCACTGGTGGGGAAGTCCAATATAATCTCAACATTAGAGCTAGGCCATTCAGGGGTGATGTCAGAAAACACTTTTTCACACAAAAGGTAATGCAAATCTGAAACTGTCTCCTCCCAAAAAGTTGTCGAGTTTGGGGTCAATTGAAAATTTAAAAACTGCAATTGATAGGGGTTGCGGAACCAAGGTGGGTAGATGGAGTTGAATTGCAGATCAGCCGTGATCTAACTGAATAGTGGAACAGGCTTGAGGGGCTGAATGGCCTACTCCTGTATGTATGTTCCGAGGTCAAGTCACCTCCATCCTCACTTCAAAAGGACAACACTGTGTACCACAGAGAACATAATGAACTTGGAGAAAAGTAACTAACAAAATGAAGCATGCATTTATTAGGTCAATCCAGCAGACATTCAAATCAATGAATACATGGAGCCGCTGAATTCTTATCCAGCAGGTTCACTCCGCCATTGGGTCATGGTTCTTTTCACAGGTTAAGCCAACAAATAACCCAGAAAACAGCTGAAATAAAGCCATCAGTTGGGTTCCATCCAAAATCAATTGTGATAAACCAACTAAATCAGCTGTCAGCACAACTGTCAGACCAGCTAGACTTGTCAGGTGAAAATGATAAAAGATGAAGATCTCTACTGAGTGTCAGGCATCATGTTGAAAACAAGCAAGAAGCTAAATGTTCTACGTGGGACACTGAGGGTGAAAAGTGCTTATATTACCTGAAGTATGTACAGCCAGAATCTCTAGTTGCAGTTAGACTGTGCAATTATTGAGCACATCAAAGAAAACAGTGATATAATAAAAGCAAAATACTGCGGATGCTGGAAATCTGAAATAAAAACAAGAAATGCTGGAACCACTCAGCAGGTCTGGCAGCATCTGTGGAAAGAGGAGCAGAGTTAACGTTTCGGGTCAGTGACTCTTCTTCGGAAACAGCAGACCCATTCACCCGCCTCCAGCATTCTCCCTCTACCTGGAACTCTCCCCCTGGCCTCTTACCCGCTCTTGATCTCTTCATTGAAAACTGTCGGCGAGACATTGGTCATCTCAATTTCTCTGCCCCCCTCATTCACTCTAACCTGTCCCCCTCTGAACTTGAGGCACTCCGTTCTCTCAGGTCTAACCCCGACATGGTCTTTTAAAGAAAACAGTGAATCTGCTTATTGCAGAAAAATTGGTCACTGTAACATTGTAGAAGATAAACATGAAGACCTAATTCTACAGAGAGTAGAATAAACTGAAGAAAATTTTCACAGGCATAGATGTCCGCCAGGTTGTGGCGTCCCGATGCCTTCAAATTTAGTCCAGGGCGGAGAAGGTCGAGGACGGCCTTCCTGGCTCAGGCCAGTTGAGGCCACTTCCCGCCTCCGCTTCAATTTAATAGGGGTGGGGCCTGCAATCGCATGGAGATGCCACCAGGTAAAACCTGGCAACCCCCTAGTGGGGTTGGGGAGTCCTCCTTTGGGGCAATCCAGGGCCCCTGCCATCGGGGACTCAGCCCCTGGGAGCAGTGGCGACTGCCGATAGTACAGGAGGTCCTGCAGTACCAAAGAGCTCGGAGACCCGGGGAGTGGGTCACTGGGGCCATTCAGGCTGGCCCTGGCAATGAGTTGGGAGTTGGGGTTAGTGAGGGTTGGGGTAGGTCTTCCTGGGGGTGGGCAGGGAATGGCAATTAATTGCCTGCCCAGCATGGAATTGCAACAGGGCCGAGGCGGGGTCTCTTCCCCCCTCACACCTTCCAGCCCACTGCGGGTTCCCCTTTGTTCAGAATAAAATTCAGTCCAATGTATCTTTGCATCTAATTTTACCCTTGACAAAGAACAAATATGGGCACTGCTTCACAGAGGAGCTCCAAATTCTTTATGAAGCTATGTTTCAGCTCCTTGGAAAAAAAATACTCATCAAGCTGAGCATCGCTGAGTTCAGAGAGCACAGGAAGTTTAACAGCACGACACTAAAATCAGCTGCACTCAACTGGTTGCTTCTGAGTCGGAAGGTAATAGGTTAACAGCCTACACCAGGAATCGAAGTTGGAGCTTGTATTCTAAGCTGGCAGTACTAAAAATAGTGCTGCATTGTTGGTGGTGCTGTCCTTTGTATGCAGCACTGAAGTGAGGCACTGTCAAGGCTGATCTTTTGACTCGTGTGGGTGTTAAAGTTCCCCTGGCAGTATTTGAAAATGAACAGCAAGCTCTCCTGGCATTCTGGCTAATACTACTCCCTCAATCAAAACTGTCAAGAACAGATTAATGGGCCATTCATGCAATTCACACCCAAGTCAATGAGATTTTGGACACAAAAATAGCTGCCACATTTACCTCAGCAGCATGTTACACGACAATATATTTTGAAGTACTTTGCGATGTTACTCAGGAACATGCTACATGAATTCTAGCTTTCTCTTTCACTACATGACGGGTTTGGTGTACATATTTTCCTACTTAAAAAAGGCTGTTTGCCTGATCAGACCCTCCTGATGAAGAGAAGCGCTCGCAGCTATTACTAGTCAGGGAACTGTGGGCCAGTAGCCCCAGTTGCTATCCATTCATTTAAACAGATGAAAGGTCACCCATTGTGGGCCCTCAATTTTCCAATCAACACACTCTGTTTACATGACTCCTCACAAGGTGTGCCTGACTGGGGAAACAGCCAAATATATTCTGAGGCCAGGATTTTAACTCTCTTCCTCACCTAGTGAGAATGGTGGAGTTAAAATCTGAAAATTCTGAGTCATGGCTCCAACCCACCAAATTCTTGGCCACTGTAATTTTTAAGATGGTGCATCATGCCACCAAAGTGGCGGTGGGGGGGAACCTTACTTAACACGCAAAAGTCATGGTCTGGTGACTTATTAAATTGGAATCAAGGAGGAGTCACACATGATCTTTAGCCTGGCACAAAAACCACAGCATGAGGAGTCAACTGACTAAAAGAGGACATAATAACGGAAAATGCTGGAAATACTCAGCAGGTGGAGAGAGAAACAGAGTTAACGTTTCAGGTCTGTGACCTTTCATCAGAAGTAGCAAAGGTTAGAAAAGTACTAGGTTTTAAGCAAGTGAAGAGGGAGGGGGTTGGTGGAGAAGAGAACAAAAGGGAAGGTGTGTGATAGGGCAGAGGGCAGGAGAGATTAAATAACAAAGATGTCCTGGGACAAAGGCAAAGAGTGTCATTGCTTGTGGTGAAAGACAAAGCATTAGTCCGGAGAGAGTGTTAATGACAGAGTAATGAGCAACTCTGTCCAAAAGCACAATGTGAAAAACAGGCACTTGGTTAAAAAATAAAATAAGATGATTTTAAAAATAAAAAATTAAATTAAAAAATGACGGTCAATTTTGTGTCATCTGCGATCTTACAGATCATACCTCCTATATTCACATCTAAATCATTAATGTACACTCCAAACAGCAAGGGTCCCAGCACCGATCCCTGTGGTACACCACTGGTCACAGGCTTCCACTCGCAAAAACAACCCTCGACCATCAATTTCTGCCTCCTGCCACTAAGCCAATTTTGGATCCAATTTGCCAAATTTCCCTGGATCCCATGGGCTCTTACCTTCTTAACCAATCTCCCATGCGGGACCTTATCAAAAGCCTTACTGATGTCCATGTAGACTACATCAACTGCTTTACCCTCATCTATACATCCAGTCACCGCCTCAAAAAATTCAATTACTTAGTTAGACACGATCTCCCCCAACAAAGCTATGCTGACTATCCCTGAGTAATCCCTGCCTCTCCAAGTGGAGATTAATCGTGTTCCTCAGAACTTTTTCCAATAGCTTCCCAACCACTGATGTTAGACTCTCTCCTGAGATATCCTCTTATTCTTAATGCATTGATAAAACATCTTTGGGTTCACCTTGATTTTGCTTGCCAATATTCTTTCATGTCCTCTCTTTGCTTTCCTAATTTCCTTTTTGATTTCACCCCTCCACTTTCTATACTCCTCTCGGCTTTCTGTAGTATTGAGTTCTCAGTGTGGGTGTAAGCTTTCTTTTTTGCCTTATCCTGCCTTGTAAGCTCCTTGACATCCATGAGGCTCTAGATTTGGTGGTCTCACCCTTTATCTTTGTGGGAACATGTTTACTCTGAACCCTTTGAATCTCTCCTTTGAATGCCTCCCACTGCTCTGACACTGATTGATCTTCGAGTAGCTGTCTCCAGCCCACTTTCACTAAATCACTCCTCAGTTTAGTAAAATTGGCCCTGCCCCAATTGAGAACTCCTGTTCTATCTCTGTCCTTTTCAATAATTATGTTAAAACTAACTGAATTATGATCACTACCACCAAAATGCTCTCCCACTGCCACTCCTTCCACCTGCCCATCTTCATTTCCTAAAACTAAGTCTAAAACTGCACCCTCTCTTGTTGATCTTGCTACATACTGGCCAAAAACATTCTCCTGAATGCACCTCAAGAATTCTGCTGCCTCAGTTCCTTTCACACTAAAACTATCCCAGTTAATATTGGGGTAGTTAAAATCCCCTGCTATTACTGCCCTATTGTTTTTGCACTTCTCAGAGATTTGCCTAAATTGCTGCTCTTCTATCTCCCTCTGACTGTTTGGGGGTCTACAGTACACTCCCAGCAGTGTGATTGCCCCTTTTTTTTGTTCCTTAGCGCAATTCATATGTCCTAATTTGATGAATCTTCAAACATATCATCCCTCCTCACAGCTGTAACAGTTTCATCGACCAAAATTGCCACTCCCCCTCCTTTCTTATCCCTCTCCCTATCGTATCTGAAAACCTTGTGACCAGGAACGTTGAGCTGACATTCCTGTTCCTCCTTCAGCCATGTTTCTGTAATAACTATGATATCATACTGCCACGTGTCTATCTGTGCCCTCAGCTCATCTGCTTTATTTGCTATACTCCTTGCATTGAAATAGATATCCTTGAGCCAAACTCTTATTTTCTAACCTTTGTTTCCTCTGTCTTCCAGACTCATATATTAATTTTCTGCCTTCCATTTTCATTTCTGATTTTGTCCCAACAGTCTACCCTCAGGTCCCCATCCCCCTGCCAAACTAGTTTAAACCTTCCCCAACAGCTCTAGCAAAATGTCCCACAAGGAACTCAGTCCTAGCTCTGTTCAGGTGCAACCCGTCCAGCCTGTACAGGTTCCATCTCCCCCAGAGCTGGTCCCAATGTCCCAGGAATCTAAAGTCCTCCCTCCTGCACCATCTTTCCAGCCACGCATTCATCTGTCTTATCCTTCTATTTCTGTACTCACTTGTGCGAGGGACTGGGAGTAATCCGGAGCTGACTACTTTTGAGGTCCTGCTTGCTAATTTCTTACCTAGCTCCCTAAATTCTGACTGCAGGAGTACATTCTTCTTTCTACCTATGTCGTTGGTTCCGATGTGGACCACGACTGCTGGCTGTTCACCCTCCCCCTTCAGGATGTTCTGCAGCCGCTCAGTGACATCCTTGACCCTGACACCAGGGAGGCAACACACCATCCTGGATTCACGGCTGCAGCCACAGAAATGCCTGTTTGTTCCCCTGACTATTGAATCACCTATCACTGGCTCTTCCAGTCTTCTCTGTATCCCACTGTGCAGCTGAGCCATCTCTGGTGCCATGGACATGGCGCTGGCTGCACTCCCCAGGTGAGGCATCACTTTCCTCAGTATTCAGAACTGAATACCTGTTGGAGAGTGTGATACATGCAGGGGTCTCCTGCACTAAAGGCCTGCTCAGGTCGGGAAAAAGAACCTGACCCAAACCCGACCAAACTACAGCGGACCAGAGCCCGACCTGGCCTGAGACTCTCTGATTTTGCCCCGAGACCGAGCCCGACCTCGATGCGACCCGGCCATCCCTTTACTTACCTTCCGACTCGGAACCTCCAGGACGTTGCAGCGCATGAGTGATGATCTCATAGTGACGTCACTCGCTCATTGCACAGACTCAGTTTCGTCCTGGACTCCCAGCTCAGTTAAGTTTTTTAATTTCAATACTGACCAGCAGAGCACTTACCGTGTGCGTCAGGCCCGACCCGGTCCTGGCCCGATGCGGACTCGGCCTGACCTGACCCGAGCCCGAAAGCCGGAACCGGAAGAGGGGCCCGACCCAACCCGAACCCGACACATGTCGTCGGGTCCCGTCGGGTTCGGGTTGGGTAGCAGGCCCTTATCCTGCACTACCTGCCTGATTC
The DNA here is from genome assembly GCF_036365525.1 of Heterodontus francisci. NCBI lineage: Eukaryota > Metazoa > Chordata > Chondrichthyes > Heterodontiformes > Heterodontidae > Heterodontus > Heterodontus francisci. Next base: position 18,457,692 of record NC_090377.1, on the reverse strand, counting down.
TTTTTGACTGTCTGGTGGTCACCCTTTCCCTCTCCTCCTGCATACTCTTAAGCTGTGGGGTGACCACATCTAGAAACATGCTATCCACTTAGCTCTCATCCTCACGAATGCACCGCAGTGTTGCCAGCTGCCACTCAAGTTCCAAAACCTGGAACTCAAGCTGCTGCAATTGACAACACTTTCTGCACAAATGGTTCTCCAGGGTACCGGAAGCATCCTGGAGCTCCCACATAGCACAGGAGGTGACTCTCGAGGTTGAAGCACCTCGAACATTCCAATATTTATTAGTTGACTCTTTGCTATTTCTAAAAAACACCTTACCAATACTACAACACCTTAGAATTATTAATAAAACCTTACTTAGTACTGATAAATCCTACTTATAATCAATACAGTTCACTAGTTAAAATAAACCTTACTCAAAAAAATACTCCCCAGCTGCTCACTTGTTCCTTATTATTAATATTTAATTTTTACACTTTTGTCGTCCACCAGTTGTTGAGACAGTATAACCCAGCTATTTACACACATCCACCTCCAGACCTGACTGCCAGAAGTGTAATGTTCCCATCCCCCAGTAAAAATGGAAGCCTGGGAATCTATTCTCTTTCCGGCCGCATTTTTGAGAAAGGCAGGAACTTGTATTGAGACTAAAAGTGGGCTTATGAATTCTAGCATGCAGAGCATGAATCGGTAGGGTTGATTTAATTCTCAAAAGTCAATTTAAGCAATGGCTCAGGTAATAGAAGAATTAGTCTAGCTTGACAAACAAGATCTGTTTATACTGCAAGCATTACACCAGAATAAAATGGGTAGGATAAATCTTTGTCAGCTTCAGATGCTATTAAAAAAGCAGCCTGCAAACTGTAATCTCTTGAGTGGAAGCTGTCAGTAGTCTAATACCATTTCCCTCTCTATAATCCCATGCAATCTCTTTACCAATGCATTGGGAGCCTGATTTTGGGACAGAAATCTTCCATATTGACCCCAGCACATTTATGTGCTATACAGAATGTGATGCCTCTTCTCCTGAAGTTGATAATTCCTTGTTTAGCTACAGTTCCACAAGAACCAGTATCTTATCAATGTGCCATCATTCATGTGTCCACCTTATTTAGAATTGCACAGAAACCACAGTACAGAAATGGGCCATTTGGCCCAAAAGGTCTGTGCTGGTGTTTATGCTCCACATGAGCTTTCTCCCAATTTACCTGATAGGGTTGATATGTAGAAAGGATCTACACAACTGTGTCCCTGCCCACAAAGTTGTACCAAAGGATGGTTAAACATAGAGCTTGGCAGTGTAAACAATGTTTCACTCACACCAGGAAATTATAGAGAAAGGGGAGGAAGTGGAAGGTTAGTTGAAGTGAGATTCAGAAGATGGCACTTGGGTTCATTCTGCATTTCTAATTTAAACCCTGTACTTGTATGAAAGACAAAATAATTTGCTTACAACTATAGCGACTGTGAATTATGGGTCCTTCACACGTCTAATAAATCTGGTAATTCACAACTCCTCAATCAAGTACCAACTCATTTAAATGGTAATTCTGAAGGTCTCCAAGTCGATAAATAAAGAACTGTGTTTATTGCTGTTCTGAGGTGTCGTGCACACAATGGTGTTGTTACCCCATAATAATCCACTGGGCAGCCCACATGAAAAACAAGTGGAGGAATCAGTAGTTGCAGCATTAGTCTGCTCTCTCATTTGTGGTTGAATATTAAATGTCCTTCTTTGAATGCATTTCCAATTTTGCGACACATCACCAGCAGAAGAATTTGCCCCGTCCTATATTTGCTAATTTAAAACCATCAATATCCTTAAATAGCAGTTAATTATGGGATGTTAAGTTTGGGGCCATAGGTGTGCAATAGGGAACACTAAAGAGGTGAAGCATAATACTAATAGGGTACATAAGAGCGCAACATTTTAAATAGGGGCTCAATATTAAATAGGGGTTCAAAATTAAATAACATTTCGATATTAAAATGGGTACAATGTTAAATAGGAGTGCAAAATTGTAAGTAGAGTACATAATTAAATAGTGGTACAATATTAGACAAGGAAATTATGTTAAATGGGATCTACTATTAAATAGAATTACAATGAAGCAATTAAAATCAGAGACACTCAAGTGGTCAGAATTATATAAAATATTAAATAGGTGTATGATATTAAAGTGGTTCAAATGATATAATATAGAGTTAATATAAGAATATAAGTCAAAGCTAGATCTAGAGGGGATTGTGAATAAGTCCCTTTTGTTTTTATTTATTGAGTCAGTCCTGTAGTTTAATTAGTTGTTAGAATGTATTTTTGGTGTTCAAAGCACTGATAAACATAAACTGTAAAGACGTCTGACAATCTAGCAATTTCATCAGCTGCTAATCATAGAGAGGAAAACAGACATTCTCCCATTCTTTATTGAGGAGTTTCAACTCATCATACATTTTCTTAGTTGATAAAAGAGGAATAGCTCTAAAGAGAGATGTAAATTATTCCCTCCCATAGACTGCTGTGCAACGGTTATTATGGTCTTTAGTTAGTTTATCATCTACTTGACAGAGACTGCTTGAGTTGTGCACCTATCATAACCTCTGTATCATCAACTTATTCTTTCACACTGAACCCTGTCACCAGGTTTCTTGGAGGCACCCAAGATCACGTCGTTTGCACCAGCTGGACCTCATCGTTACAAGGCGAGCCTCTTTAAACTGTGTTCAAATCACACGCAGCTTCCACAGTGCGGACTGCAACACTGACCACTCCCTGGTGTGCAGCAAGGTTAGACTCAAATCAAAGAAGCTGCATCACTCCAAGCAGAAGGGCCGCCTGCGCATCAACACTAGCAGAATTTCTCATCCACAGCTGTTACGCAAGTTTCTAAATTCACTTGAAAAAGCCTTTCAAAACACTCCCACAGGGGATGCAGGGACCAAGTGGGCCCACATCAGAGACGCCATCTATGACTCAGCAATGACCACCTATGGCAATTGTGTGAAGCGGAATGCAGACTGGTTTCAATCTCACTTTGAAGAGCTGGAACCTGTCATAGCCGCTAAGCGCATTGCACTGCTGAACTACAAGAAAGCCCCCAGCGAGTTAACATCCATAGCACTTAAAGCTGCCAGAAGCGCTGCACAAAGAACAGCCAGGCGCTGCACAAATGATGACTGGCAACACCTATGCAGTCATATCCAGCTGGCCTCTGACACAGGAAATATCAGAGGGATGTATGATGGCATTAAGAGAGCTTTTGGGCCAACCATCAAGAAGATTGCCCCCCTCAAATCTAAATCAGGGGACACAATAACTGACCAACGCAAACAAATGGACCGCTGGGTGGAACACTACCTAGAACTGTACTCCAAGGAAAATGTTGTCACTGAGACTGCCCTCAATGCAGCCCAGTCTCTGCCAGTCATGGATGAGCTGGACGTACAGCCAACAAAATCGGAACTCAGTGATGCCATTGATCCTCTAGCCAGCGGAAAAGTCCCTGGGAAGGACGGCATTACTCCTGACATCATCAAGAGTGCCAAGCCTGCTATACTTTCAGCTCTGCACGAACTGCTTTGCCTGTGCTGCGATGAGGGAGCAGTACCACAGGACATGCACTATGCCAATATCATCACCCATTGACATGCTGTTCTCCCTTCGCCAGCTACAGGAGAAATGCCGTGAACAACAGTTGCCCTTCTACGTTGCTTTCATTGATCTCATGAAAGCCTTTGACCTCGTCAGCAGACGTAGTCTCTTCAGACTACTAGAAAAGATTGGATGCCCACCAAAGCTACTAAGTATCATCATCTCATTCCATGACAATATGAAAGGCACAATTCAGCATAGCGGCGCCTCATCAGACCCCTTTCCTATCCTGAGTGGCGTGAAACAGGGCTGTGTTCTCGCACCTACACTGTTTGGGATCTTCTTCTCCCTGCTGCTCTCATATGCATTCAAGTCTTCAGAAGAAGGAATTTTCCTCCACTCAAGATCGGTGGGCAGGTTGTTCAACCTTGCCCATCTTAAAGTGAAGACCAAAGTACAAAAGGTCCTGATCAGGGAACTCCTCTTTGCTGACGATGCTGCATTAACATCTCACACTGAAGAGTGTCTGCAGAGACTCATCGACAGGTTTGCGGCTGCCTGCAATGAATTTGGCCTAACCATCAGCCTCAAGAAAACGAACATCATGGGACAGGACGTCAGAAATGCCCCATCTATCAATATCGGCGATCACACTCTGGAAGTGATTCAAGAGTTCACCAACCTAGGCTCAACTATCACCAGTAACCTGTCTCTCGATACAGAATTAAACAAGCGCATGGGAAAGCTCTGTTATGTTCAGACTGGCCAAGAGAGTGTGGGAAAATGGCGCACTGACACATAACACAAAAGTCCAAGTGTATCAAGCCTGTGTCCTCAGTACCTTGCTCTACGGCAGCGAGGCCTGGACAACGTACGTCAGCCAAGAGCAACGTCTCAATTCATTCCATCTTCGCTGCCTCCAGAGAATCCTTGGCATCAGGTGGCAGGACCATATCTCCAACACAGAAGTCCTCGTGGTGGCCAACATCCCCAGCATATACACCCTACTAAGCCAGCGGCATTTGAGATGGCTTGGCCATGTAAGCCACATGGAAGATGGCAGGATCCCCAAGGACACATTGTACAGCGAGCTCGTCACTGGTACCAGACCCACCGGCCGTCCATGTCTCCGCTTTAAAGACGTCTGCAAACGCGACATGAAGTCCTGTGACATTGATCACAAGTCGTGGGAGTCAGTTGCCAGCGATCGCCAGAGCTGGCGGGCAACCATAAAGGCAGGGCTAAAGCGTGGCGAGTCGAAGAGACTTAGCAGTTGGCAGGAAAAAAGACAGAAGCGCAAGGAGAGAGCCAACTGTGTAACAGCCCTGACAACCAATTTTATCTGCAGCACCTGTGGAAAAGTCTGTCTCTCTAGAATTGGCCTTTCTAACCCCTCCAGGCGCAGCTCCACAAACTACTGACCACCTCCAGGCGCTTACCCATTGTCTCTCGAGACAAGGAGGCCAAAGAAGAAGATCATCTACTTGACCAGATGGTTCACTGTGTCTATAAGTGTAATGACACGAGCCAGTCTCACAGAGCTGTATAAAAGCAAAATACTGCGGATGTTGGAAATCTGAAATAAAAACAAGAAATGCTGGAACCACTCAGCAGGTCTGGCAGCATCTGTGGAAAGTTTGTATTTTGTTCAGTTTGCTTACCCACTGTTTTTTTTTCATGTTTGTACTTGCTGCTGCTCAATCTTCAGTTTGTTAATACCTTATCTGTACTAATGCTTTGTCTTTCAACACACCATTAACATATTGTTTGCCTTTGCTCCATGACCTCTTGGTCAGCTATGTGGCCTTGTCCAATCTACACCTTCTCCTTTGTTATCTCTTGCCCCACCCCCGTCTCACTTGCTTATAACCTTTGACATTTCTAACATTTGCTAGTTCCGAAGAAGGGTCACTGACCCGAAACGTTAACTCTGCTTCTCTTTCCGCAGATGCCGCCAGACCTGCTGAGTGGTTCCAGCATTTCTTGTTTTTATCACAGAGCTGTATAGTGCACATACAGGCATGATTATGAGCTATTTAGGTAAGTCCTGGATGAGTGCAACTTTCCTTCAGCTCAATAAGTCATCACCATCTTTTCTTCAGCTCCTGCTAGCACTGACAAGCTTCAGGTCACAATTCCACCAACCACCCTATGTGCCACCCAAGTCAAATCCAGTTGCAGTTCTTATTGACCCTGAGCTGAGTTTCCTGCTCCACATCTGGCCAATTGCCATGGCTTCTTTCTTTCACCTGTGAAACTGGAAGCTTACAACATCTGCTTCTCGCTCGCCAGTGCTGACAGCCCTCTATCAACCTGGGAGGTCAACTACTCCAATCCTACCGTCATGGTCCTCCTCAGTCCACACAAGTTATTCAGAGCTCTGCTGACCCCCTCCTCTCCCACACACCTATCATTTTCACCCTTGGCACCCTGGATCTCAGTGCCCTTGCCAATTGATTTTCAGATCTTCACCCTCATCTTTCAGTGACCCCATGGCCTTGCTCCACATATTTTGGTAATCCTTTTGATTTGTAGATCTCCAAATGGACTCTCCATTCTGCAGATATCAGATCATGGCTTTCTCCAATCCACCATCGGACAATGTTTCATCAATTCTTAAGATGCTTTTTCACATAATTACCTCGAATGTACAGCACAGAGACAGGTCACTCTGTCCAAGTGTGCCAGTATTTATGCTCTACATTAGCCTCCTCCCACCCTACTTCATCTCACTCTATCAACAACAAAAAAGCTAGTCTAATGGTGACCATGAAACCATTGTCAATTGTTGTCAAAACCCATCTGGCTTGTTAATGTCCTTTAGGGAAGGTAATCTGCTGTCCTTACCTGGTCTGGCCTACATGTGACTCCAGACCCACAGCAATGTGTTTGACTCTTAAGTGCCCTCTGAAATGGCTTAGCAAACTACTCAGTTCAAGGACAATCAGGGATGGGCAATAAATACTGATCTAGCCAGTGATGCCCACATCCCATGAATAAATTTTTAAAAAACTTGCATTTGCACTTGCATTTTAACATAGTAAAACATCCTAAGACGCTTCACAGGAGCGTTATCAAACAAAGTTTGACACCGAACCACAGAAGGAGATATTAGGGCAGATGACCAAATGGTTGGTCAAAGAGTTAGGTTTTGAGAAATGTCTGAAAGGAGAAAAGAGAGGTAGAGAGGCAGATAGGTTTAGGAAGGGAATTCCAGAGCTTAGGGCCTAGGCAGCCGAAGGCACGGCCTCCAGTGGTGGAGCAATTTAAATCAAGAGGCCAAAATTAGAGGAACGCAGAGATTGCGGAGTGCTGTAGTGCTGAAGGAGGTAACAGAGATAGGGATGTGTGAGGCCCTGGAGGGATTTGAAAACAAAGATGAGAAATTTAAATATCCTTCTATTTCTTTCTTCATGTATTTATCTAGCTTACGATTAAATGCATCTCTACAATTTGTCTCAACCACTCCATGTGATAGCAAGTTCCACATTCTCACCATTCTTTGGGTAAAGAAGTTTTTCACCATTTCCTTGTTGGTTTTATTGATGACTATATCATATTTATGGCCCCTTATTCCTACTTTCATTCTTTTCTAATAATATATTGCTCTACTACCTCCCTCACTAACATCAACTCTTTCTAAAAATGCTTTCCTTTGACCATATCTTCCATTCGCTTCTTCAGCTTTGCTTCTTATCATCCACACGTCTGCCTCATTAAATGCTGTGAGATAATCATAGAGTCATAGAGTCGTACAGCATAGTAACAGGCCCTTCGGCCCACCGCGTCCATGCCGACCATAATGCCTATCTATACTAATCCCACCTGCCTGCATTCATTCCATATCCCTCTCTGCCTTGCTCATTCAAGTACCTGTCCAGATGCCTCTTAAATGTTGCTACAGTTCCTACCTCCACCACCTCCTCTGGCAGCTCAATCCAGACACACACTATTCTTTGCGTGAAAAATTTACCCCTTTGATCCCCTTTAAACCTCCTCTCTCTCACCTTAAATCTATGCCCTCTAGTTTTAGTCACCCCTGCCATGGGAAACAGACTCTGGCTATCTACCCTATCTATTCGTCTCATAATTTTATATACCTCTATCATGTCCCCTCTCAGCCTCCTTCGCTCCAGGGAAAACAGACCCAGCCTATCCAATCTCTCTTTATAACTCAAGCCCTCCAGACCAGGCAACATCCTTGTGAATCTTTTCTGCACCCTCTCTAGCTTAATCACATCTTTCCTGTAGTGCGGCGACCAGAACTGCACACACTACTCCAAATGCGGCCTAACCAACCTTATATACAACTGTAACCTGACATCCCAACTCTTGTACTAAATGCCTCGGCCGATGAAGGCAAGCATGCCATATGCCTTCTTCACCACCCTGACTACCTGTGTTGCCACTTTCAGGGAACTATGTAGTTGCACCCCAAGGTCTCTCTGCTCAACAACACTCGCCAGGGCCCTGCCATTCACTGTATATGTCCTGCCCTGGTTTAACTTCCCAAAATGCATCACTTCGCACTTGTCTGCATTAAATTCCATTTGCCACTCCCTTGCCCACTTTCCCAGTTGATCTATATCCTGTTGGAACCATAGACAACCTTCTTCACTGTCCACTATACCATCACGACCCACTGAAGTGGCACATCGCCTCGCTGACAGGGGGCCCCTGAAGGCAATCAGCATCTGATTTGTTTTCTTTTTCTCAAGGGTACTGGAATTTCAAAGGCACTTGATTCCCTCTGGGATTAGTTATCTTTCCTGGCAGACTTCTGAGCTCTTCCCCAGAGTCTCAATGGAACTCATGCCTTTGATTCCTTATAGTGGTTGACTGTACATCATTTTTTGGGTAGCTCCAAGGTGTGAGTGGGGTAAGAATATCTTCCAAAACTTATATGTGGTGAAATCCAGGATTAGCCATAGCCTGTTCCAAATTCTATCTGCTCCACCCTGGGGGGCATGCATGGTTACACTGCAAACTCCCTTGTCCCCAGAATTTTGGGGCTTATGATTCCAAGGGGCAAAATTGGTCTTCACGAGTCACATGAAAATGGGTTCATAGCCCATTTTACACCATGCCCCAATTTCCTTTACCATTGAAGCAGTGTAAAATGGGCTGCCAATTTAGCTACGGATTTTCACGCCAATAGTGAAGTCAAATTACATCTCCGATGAGTCTAACTCCTTTATTGCTAAAATACTATACTAACAGTTTGAAAAGAAGACAGTGGAGTCTCTTTATAGTTATGGAGTGGATTTTATGGCCTGACCCTCTGGCATCACTGCATCACATATTGGGAGCTCATATCAGAACATGGGTTGGAGATCAGTGCACCGTTCCTGATGGCCTTGCATGGGATACAATTGCATGGAGCTCTACAATTATTCATGACAACTTTTTCTTTTCTTTCATGGGATGTGAGCATTACTGGTAAAGCCAACATTGGTTGTCCACCCCTAATTGCCCTTGAGAACTGCCTTCTTAAACTGCTGCAGTCCATCTGGTGTAGGTACACCCCCAGTGCTATTAGGAAGGGAGTTCCAGGTTTTTGACCCAGGGACAGTGAAGGAGTGGCGATATAGTTCCAAGTCAGGATGATGTGTGTTTTGGAGGGGAACTTGCAGGTGGTGGTGTTCCTATGTGTCGGCTACCCTTGTCCTTCTAGGTGGTAGGGATTGTGGGTTTAGAAGGTGCTGTTGAAGGAGGCTTGGGAAGTTGCTGCAGTGCTGCTGTAAATGATACACACTGCTACTACTGTGCGCCGGTGGCAGAGGGAGTAAATGTTTAAGGTGGTGGATGGGGTGTCAATCAAGCAGGCTGCTTTGTCCTGGATGGTGTTGAGCTTCTTGATTGTTGTTAGAGCTCACTCAGCCAGACAAGTGGAGAGTATTCCATCACACTCCTGGTGGTCAGGCTTTGTGGAGTCAGGAGGTGAAATGCTCGCCACAGAATTCCCAGCCTCTGACCTACTCTTGTAGCCACAGTATTTATATGGCTGGTTCAGTTAAGTTTCTGGTCAATGTTAATCCCCAGGATGTTGATGGTGGGGGGTTCAGCAATGGTAATGTCATTGAATGTCAAGGGCAGATGGTTGGATTCTCTCTTGTTGCAGGTGGTCATTGTCTGGCATTTGTGTGACACGAATGTGACTTGCCACCTATCAGCCCAAGTCTGAATGCTGTCCAGGTCTCGCTGCATGTGGACATAGGACTGCTTCAGTATCTGAAGAGTTGTGAATGGTACTGAACACAATGCAATCATCACCAAACATCCCCTCTTCTGACCTTATGATGGAGGAAAGGTCATTGATGAAGTAGCCTAAGATGGTTGGGCCTAGGACACTACCCTGAGGAACTCATGCGGTGATGTCCTAGGGCTTAGATGTTTGGCCTCCAACAACCAGTGGAGAGCTTTCCCCCCAATTCCCATTGACTTCAATTTTGCTCGGGGCTCCTTGATGCCACATTCGGTCAAATGCTGCCTTGATGTCAAGGGCAGTCACTCTCACCTCACCTCTTGAATTCTTTGTCCATGTTTGGATGGAGGTTTGGACGGAGGTTAGGAGCTGAATGGTCCTGGCAGAACCCAAACTGAGCATCGTTGAGCAGGTTATTGCTGTGTAAGTGCTGCTAGATAACATTGTCGATGGCCTCTTCCGTCACTTTGCTGCTGATCGAGAGTAGGCTGATGGAGTGGCAGTTGGGTGGATTGGCTTTGTCCTGCTTTTTGTAGACAGGACATACCTAGGTAATTTTCCACATTGTCAGGTAGATGCCAGTGTTGTAGCTGTACTCGAACAGCTTGGCTAGGGGCGCAGCAAGTTCTGGAGCACAAGTCTTCAGTACTATAGCCAGGATGTTGTCAGGGCCTTTGCAGTAGCCAGTGCCTTCAGTGTTTCTTGGTATCATACGGATTGAATCGAATTGGCTGGAGACTGACCTGAGACAAAGACAGAGATGGATCATCCATTCAGCACTCCTGGCTGAATATGGTTGCAAATGCTTCTGTCTTGTCTTTTGCACAGACGTGCTGGGCTCCCCCATTATTGATGATGCGGATGTTTTTGGAGCCTCCTCCTCCAGATAGTTGTTTAAGTGTCCACCACCATTCATGGCTGGATGTGGCAGAACTGCAGAGCTTTGACCTTTTCCATTGGATCTCTATATAGACCCACGGTCAATGCATGGAGAATTAATGGTCTTCTTGCTTTTATGTGCGTGTCCCTCCAACCCCTCCTCCACCTCCCCACTCTCAATGGCTCAGTGGGTAAATGGACAATGTCAGGCAAACCCACCCACCTGCCAAGACTGAGGCACACATTATTTTGTCATATGAACAGAAAGTTAAAATCACAAGTCCTGAGTGGAAGGATATTTTCATAATACCAGACAATGTTGAAACAGTTGCTTGCCAATACACAGAAGTGGCCAGAACAGTTTTAGCCACATGACTATGGCTGTTGCAGAGAAGTTGCACTTAAGAACATAAGAACTAGGAGCAGGAGTAGGCAATTCAGCCCCTCGAGCCTGCTCCGCCATTCAATATGATCATCGCTGATCTCATCTTGGCCTCAACTCCACTTTCCTGCCCGTTCTCCATAACCCTTCAACCCATTTCTAATTAAAAATCTGCCTATCTCCTCCTTAAATTTACCCAATGTCCCAGCATCCACCGCACTCTGGGGTAGTGAATTCCACAGATTCAAGACCCTTTGAGAGAAATAATTTCTCCTCATCTCTGTTTTAAATCTGCTACCCCTTATCCTAAAACTATGACCTCTCGTTGTAGATTCCCATAAAGGATTTTTGAAGAGACTGTTCCTTATAAGGAGCTAGTCACATGACTAGCCTGCTGGGCAACTTGGGAGTTTTTTAAAAAATTTGAACTCCCAAACAAAGGGATTTGAGGCAGAATGCTATGTGCTCCTGGAACTGAAGCAAGAACATCTCCTGCCTGCCTGCTCATCTCTCAGGAAACTGAAACCATTGAAGACACTTGAAACTCAAAGAGAGAAAGGTTTGCCACGTGAACAAAGTTTTAAGAAGATTACTGGGCTCCAACGAAACACAAGACTATAACTTCGATCAAGGACTACAGTGAGCTTGAGAAACAGTAACAAGATATTGCCTCAAAATGTTCTAGTTATCTTTTCTTCTGATCTTTTCTATTCCTATCTGCATGTTTATATCGCGTATGCATGCTAGCGTGAGCGCATTGTATATCCGTAGATATGCACCGTATTAGAGTTAAGTTTAAGGTTTAATAAATTTCATCTTTCTGTTTTAAACCAAAGAAAGCCTGTTTGTGCTCATTTATTTGCCTTATAATTGGAAAGTTGTGAACAAGGATTCACAAAGGGAGAGCTCAAAACACAATGTGTTTAAAATTAAACCCTGTTACAATAAGACCAGGTGAAGATAGCAAGAGACCCCTAGACACATTGCTCACCTGGTCATAGCAACATCCAAACATCATACTGAGGCATGAAGCCAAGGAATCCCCAGGTAGTATTCCCAGATTTGGCTGAGTCGGCTGATGCCAGCCGATATGGCCAGTCTGAACAGCATCACTGTACACAATCCTCCAGAGTAAGGAGGGAAGAAAATATCTTCCAGAGCTCCTGCTCCTGATCGTTGACCATTGACCACTGCTGGAGGACTCTGTGTGATTGGATGCCAGATGAAGGGTACAGTAGTTTAGTGGTTATGTTACTGGACTGGCAATTCACAGGCCTGGATTAATGTTCCAAAACATGAGTTCAAATCCCAACATGGCAGCTGCGGAATTTGAATTCAATTGATTAAATAAGTCTGGAATTAAATGCTAGTCTCAGTAATGGTGACCATGAAATTACTGAAATGTCGTAAAAACCCATCTGGTTCACTAATGCCCTGTAGGGAAGGAAATCTGCCGTCCTTAGCCAGTCTGACCTACATGTGATTCCAGGACCCACAGCAATGTGGCTGAAACTGCCCTCTGAAAAGGCCCAGCAAGCCACTCTGCTGTATTCAAGAAGCTGGTTCATTACCACCGTCTCACGGGCATTTAGGGATGGGCAACAAATGCTGGCCTTGCCAGTGATGCCCAAATTCCATGAATTAATAAAAAATGCAGTATTGGTCTCTTCTGTGATGTTTTCACAGTCAAATAGCCTGCTGATAGTCACTGCCTGGGTTCACATAAGACGAACTATACCCAAGAAGGGAAGCTTCTTTCATAACCATGGGCACTATGATGTCCTGATTACAGTAGGTTTCTCAAAGGAAACTGAGGCCATTCAACGCACGTTTGCCGGAAATTAACCAAAATTGAACACAAATATCATGAGACGATCACTGTACTCTATGGTCATCACATTACATTCAATACGATTCATAATAATTTAAATAAAAGCTAAGACAAGTATTAAAGTTGTTCATTGCAATTATTTGTAATGAATTGGTGTGCGATATTAGTTTTTGCAGAAATTTAAATTAAAAAGGCGCACATAGATTGAGAGCATCTTTTCAGTTTTGGAGAGCAGCACAAAAAAATGTTCTGACATGTGATCTCATTACAAGAAGCTCAGAATAAAGAGCGTTCATTCATTAAATTTCCCTCTATACTGTTCAGGAAAAAGATGAGCTAGATTTTTACCATGCCCAGAAAAATAAATTTTATGCATTGAAAAGTATTGATGTTTTCTGAATGCAGTCTCAAAATGATGAAAAATAAAGCCAGAGATCCTCTCTATTTCCGTAGATCATTTGCTGTCACCACGGACAGCAAAATGAACTGTTGTAATTACCTGTAGTGATGTCAGCCTGGCTCCTTGATGATTTATGAACAGTTACTTTCAGTTTACCATCACTGAGGTGAATCTGCAGAGCTCCAGTCTCTTTTTGAAGTTTACAGTACAGCAGCAGACCATCTTTGTTCCAGGTGCGGAATTGGAAACTGACAGATAATCCATCCATTTGATTTGTTCCTGGCAGCAGCAAGTAACTACTGGAAGTCATGAACGTGACCGGAACGATGTGCGGCTCAATGCAGGAAAATGTCACATTCCCCTGGGAATAGAGAAAATAAATTGCATGACAACCTTAAAGGGTTTATCAAAGATTTCAAAGTATTCTTTTAGAAGCTTAGTGCAGGTCATACCTATGCTAATGACCATGTCACAGCACCTAAGTGGTAAACACTAAATCATTCACATCTGATCAGGAAAATGGGCAAGATTTTAAATCACTCACAAACCCTCCACTTGTTCAGGGTTAAAATATGGCCCATAATGTCTGAAAGTTCAGACAAACTGAAGAGAGGGAAATCAAGGTGACTGAGTTACAGTGAGACCAAGGGTAGAGACAAAGGTGGTTAACAATGCTTTGTCAATACAACTAATGGAAAAAAAATATTTTCATAAATTCATAGTAATCCTTATTTCCTTAATGATTCTAATGCTGAATCTTGGAGGGTGGTGTGGGGGGGGGGGGGTGGGGGGAGAGCATTTTAAGCACTGAATCTTTCAAGCTGACTTACCTGACTATTGCTGAATCTAGTGGAGTAGCTCAGATCATGGGGTCCAGGCACAAAGGTATCATGGAGATTGCCCCGACCCCTGAATATACTTCTTAATACAACATATATCTTTAAGTGGTTATGAAACAATTAGGTGCCAATACCTTCTGTGTAAATTCACAAGGGTTTATCCAAGATTGGATACTGTTAAGTTTAGTTAGATGATTGGCGACCCATTAAGTTCCCAAACAGAAGATTTAACAAACCTAGGAATCATATAATGGTGCACAACCAAGCTTTCCAAACAACTAGAAAAATCAGTAAGACATTTCAGAGAGACCCGGCAAGTTAAAACAGCAAGTACAGAATAGCAAAAGCTCTTGGATTCTACATTGATGAAGTTTAAGAGTACTAGAGGTTCTAAGTAGCTTAACAGTGTTGCTAATTTAGCAACTCAGTCCCCTAGAAATCAGGATAAGTAAAGAAATAGTACTGGAGCAATTATTGAACTAAATGGCGACAAGTCCGCTGGACCATACAACCTGCATCCTAGGGTTTTAAAACAAATAGCTGCAGAGATAGTGGATGCATTGGTTTGGATCTTCCAGAATTCCTTAGATTCTAGAATAGTTCCCAAAGATTGGAAGATAGCAAACATAACCCTGCTATTTAAGAAGGGAGGAAGAGAAAAAATAGGATACTATAGGCTAGTTAGCCTAACATCAGTATTAGGCAAAATACTAGACTTGATTATTAGGAATGTGGTAATGGGGCACTTCGAAAATTACAATATGATGAACCAGAGTCAACACAGATTTATGAAAGGGAAATGGTGTTTGACAAATATGTTACAGTTTTTTGAGGATGTAACTAGTAAGATGGATAAGGGGCAACCAATGGATCTGAATTTTCAATAAGCATTTGATAAGGTGCCACATGATAGGTTATTACACAAAATTAGGACTCACGGGATTGGTTAATGGGCAGAAAATGGAGAGAAGGAATAAACAAGACATTTTCAGGTTGGCAGGCTGTAACTAGCTGGCTACTGCAAGGATCAGTTCTTGGACCACAACTATTTACAATCTATGTTAATGACTGAGTGTAACATATCCAAGTTTCCTATTGATACAAAGTTAGGAGAGAAAGTAAGTGGTGAGGAGGACACAAAGAGGCTGCAGAGGGATATAGACAGATTAGGTGAGTGGGCAAGAACATGACAGATGGAATACAAAGTGGAAAATTGTGAAGTTACCCATTTTGGTAGGAAAAATAAAATAAAGCCGAATATTTTTTGAATGGCGAGAGATTGAGAAATGATTGCATTCAGGGGACCTGGGTGTGCTTGCACATGAATGATAGAAAGTTAACATGCAGGTACAGCAAGCAATTAGGAAGACAAATGGTATGTTTGCTTTTGTTACAAAGGGATTAGAGTTTAAGAGTAAAGAAGTCCTAGTACAATTACACATTGGTGAGGCCACACCTGAAGTACTGTGTGCAGTTTTGGCCTCCTTACCTAATGAATAATGTACTTGCCCGAGAGGGAATGCAACAAAGGTTCACTTGACTGGTTACTGGGATGAGGAGATTGTTCTATGAGGAGAGATTGAGTAGACCAGGTCTATATTCCCTGGAGTTAAGAATAATAAGAGTTGATTTAATTGAAACATAAAATTCTTAAGGGTCCTACCAGGTAGATGCTGAGAAAAAGTTTCCCCTGGCTGGGGAATCGAGAACATGGGATCACAGTCTAAGAATAAGGGGTTGATGAGATGAGGAGAAATTTCTTCACTCAAATGGTTGTGAATCTCTGGAATTCTCTACCCGAGAGAGCTGTGGATGCTCAGTCATTGAGTATATTTGGGACAGATATCAATAGATTGGTTGGGTACTAAGGGAATTAAGGGATATGGGGATAGTGCGAGAAGGTGGAGTTGAGGTTGAAGATCATTCATGATCTTGTTGAATGGTGGTGCAGGCTCTAGGGGCTAAATAGCCTACTGTAGCTCCTATTTCTTATGTCCTTACGTTCTATTAAGCATAATTAGAAGGAAATTAATTGATCCATGTCTCAACAGTGACTGTGTAGAATCAAAGGAAAATGTTCTCATTATAGAGTAATGGTCAGCTGGAACAGCTGGGAATAATTTTGGAAGATGACTTAATGACACAGCCCCTTACAGTGAATCTACAAACAAATGACAACGAGAATGCTCCTGAATTAGAAGACGAAGATCCAGCAACGGAGATGTGAGTCTCATAAACAACATTTGCAACTCATTTCAATCCCATGCAACAGGAGCAGTAGACAACTGACGAAGATAATTTTGTTGGTGCATGTGTCCCCAGTCTGTGATCTGTATAATCAGGTTGGGCATTTTTTCCTATTCAAGCTTCATCTTCCACATTGAGGGAAATTGCAACCAAAATCTATTTGCTTAAGGCTTGAATATGAAAGGGCAAGGTGAAAGCATTGAACAGATGTCAAGTCAGCCAAATAACTGCAAATGATGGATGGGACATTTCCATTCAGAGGCCACTATATTCTTGAATAGGTTTCCTATACCCACCTGTAAATACTAAATGGCAAAAATCAGAAAATCAGTGAGTTATTAATCCATGGAGTTAAAATCTGGGAACATTCAGATAGATTCCTACTTCAACAGATGAAAGGGAACAAGAAAGGAGTACTTTTATTTGTTCTCGTGAATCAGGAAAATGCCATTCAAAATTCCTGCAATAAAGGGTTGCGTTGTTCTTGGTTCTTTGTTCAAAGGAGAACCAGAACTCTACACTAGCAATTGGCAAAGAACCACAGCATCCATCTGAAAAGCCCATATACTTTTTGAGGCACCAATTTACCCACAAGATGTAGAATCGCCACTTGGGGAATTTCATTCCAACAATTTTAAATGAACGGCCGTTGGAGGCTCCCAGCATCTGTAACATCAACCCAATGATCTTGAACAGGTTATATTTATTACAGAATGTCAGAGTAGAGGAATATGCAAGGATCTGTATAACCATTCACATATGCTCTGGATCTCAGGTCTATCTTTTATTTTTCTAATTTCCCTCACTATCTTTGCTTCTGTCATTCAACTATCTGCTGCTGTCCTCCATCTAATCACAGATAAAAAATAAAATTTACTCACACCTTTTTCTCTGCCAAACTTGACTAGAAAGTAATTTTATAAACAACTACCAGAAGACTACTTTTGAAAAGTTGGTGATTGACAAACAGGTTTCAAGTTCTGAAGTGAAGGACCGGACAGTTATACAATATTGCAAAAGGTGAAATGAAGCAATTTGGATCAAAGATAACAGCTACTATCAAATTGCCACAGATACCTTAGTGATTTGAGAACAATTGGTTGTTCCCAAAGTTAACAAAATGTACATTACAACAACAACAACAACTTGTATTTGTATCATGCCTTTCATGTAATGAAATGTTCCAAGTTGCTTCTCAGAAGAATTATCGCACAGCAATTGACACTGAATCACACAAAAGAGACATTAGGACATGTAACCAAAAGCTTGGTCAAAGAGGTCCTTTGTAAGGAGAGATTTAAAGGAGAAGAGAGAGATAGAGAGGTAGAGAAGCAGAGAGGGTTTGGGAGGGAATTCAAGAGCTTAGGGCTTACGCAGCTCACGGCACGGTTGCAATGGTGGAGTGATTAAAATTGGGGATGGGTCAGAGGCCAGAATTGGAGGAGTGCGGTGATCCCTGGATGGCCGTAGGGCTGAAGGAGGGAACAGAAGTAGGGAGGGGCAAGGTTCTGGATGGATTTGAATATAAGGATGATAAGTCAATGGACGTCAGTGGGCACAGGGGTGAGCGGTGAGCGGAACTTAGTTTGAGTTAAGATACAGGAAGTAGAATATTGGATGAGTTCCTGAAGTATATTTCCACTCCCCCAAGTTAGTTATGGAAAAACAGCAGTTACAGTTAACCAGCAATGCCTTGCGATTGGGCTCTTTAAATACAAGTGTTTGATTACTTAATCTGTTGATATAAAACTTTCCTGTTATTTTAATTGAGTGGCTAAACCATTAATTTTAACTGGGTTAACATCTCTAACAAAATCACGAACAAATCAATTTCACACATATGTGCTCAGTGTGTTTCACATTTATAGTTGAAGAGTTTAATTTCAAGGCGCGATTGAATGTTTTCTTCTGAAACAACAGCAAAATACTTCAGATGCTGGAAAAATGAAATAGAAAGAGAAAAGGCTGGAGACACTTAACAGATCAGGCAGTCCCTATGCAGAGAGGAACGGAATCAATATTTCCAGTTAATGATCTTTCATCAGACCAGTTCTAACGGAGCTGACAGAATTTATGGAAGGTTCCCCCAATCTGCCAATCCCATCTCTTCTTCTGTTATTAGCACAAGCGAAAGGGAGGACACAAGAAGCACGTGCCTTCACTTGTACAACAACAACTACTTATATTTGTATAGTGCCTTTGATGTAATAAAACGTCCCAAGGTGCTTCTCAGGAGCATTTTAAAACAAAGTATGACACCGAGTCACTTAAGGAGATATTAGGTCAGATGACCAAAGTCTGGTCACAGATGTAGGCTTTCAGAGTGTCTTAAAGGAAGAAAGAGAGGTAGAGAGGAGGAGAGGTGTAGAGAAGGTATTCCAGAGCTTGGGGCCTAGACAACTGAAGGCACAGCCACCAATGGTGGAGCAATCAAAATCAGGGATTCTCAAAAGGCCAGAATTAGATGAGCAAACTATTTACTATGTACTATATACATCTGAACTATTTTGCTGTTGTTTGATAAGAAAACATATCCAACTCATGCCTTGAAATTAAGCTGTTCAACTATAAATGTGAAATACACTTAGCACATGTGTGAAATTCATTTGTTCGTTATTTTTCAAGAGATGTTACCCCAGTTAAATTAATGGTTTAACCACTCAGTTAAATGTGGTAAGTTTCATATCAACAGATTAGATGATTCAGATGGTTATGGGATTGGAGGAGATTACAGAGATAGGGAGCGGTGAGGTCATGGAGGGATTTGAAAACAAGGATGAAAATTGTAAAATCAATATGTTGCTTGGGAGCCACTGTAGGTCAGTGAGCTCAGAGATGATAGGTGAACGGGACTTGGTGAGAGTTAGGACATGGGCAGTAGAATTTTGGATGGCCTCAAGTTTAGAGGGTAGAATGCGGGAGACCAGCAGCAATGCATTGGAATCGCCAAGACTAGAGGTAACAAAGACATGAATGAAGGTTTCAGCAGCAGATGACCTGAGACAGCTGCAAAGTCAGATAATGTTACAGAGGTGGAATAGGTGGTCTTAGTGATGGTGCTAATATGCGGTCAGGAGTTCATCTTGAGGTCAAATATGACACCAAGGTTGTGAACAGACTGGTTTAATCTCAGACTGTTGCCAGTGAAAAGGATGGAGTCAGTAGCTAGGGAACAAAATTTGGAGCAGGGAACTAAAAACAATGGCTTCAGTCTTCCCAATATTTAATCAGAGGGAATTTCTGCTCATCCAGTACTGGATGTCAGATAAGCAGTCTGATAATTCAGCAACAGTGCAGGAGTTGAGAGAAGTGGTGGTGAGGTCGAGCTGAGTGTCGTCAGAGTACGTCTAGCAGAACTTGTCCTCCTAAAAAAAACCTTGCATTTATATAGTGCTTATTCATGACCTCTGTATGTCCCAAAGCAATTCACAGACAAAACAGTACTTTTGAAATTGGAATGTAGAAAAGCTCAGCAGCCAATTTGCGCATAGTAAAGTGCCACAACAGCACTGAGATAAATGATCATTTGTTCCAGCCATAAATGCTGGCTAGAACACTGGAAGAATTGACCTGTTTTTCTTTGAAGAGTGCTCTTTTACATGCACCTGAGAAGGGAGATAGAGGACCAAATTTTCATTCTGGGGCAGGAACCCCTGAACATTTCTGGGCCCCGACGCCTCCCCCCCCCCCCAATCCCCCACATCAGTGTCAGTGATGTAACACAATTTTCAAAGTGTCAGCCACTGATTGGCCCAGAGCCAAGTTTGGCGCCCAATTAGGGGCATCGGGTGTGGGCAGGAGGCGGGAGCTAGGCATTAAGAGAGAATTTAAAAGACAAACAGCAACCATGACTGGGCTTGCTGTTGCCTTTGGAAATGGATGAGCAGGGACAGCAGAGGGCCAGCAGTCGTTTGGGCAGGTGTCCCCAGCCAACCCCATATTTTTCTGATGTCTCCCTTGAGGCCCTGATCACGGCTGTTGAGGACAGGAGAGCTGTACTCCTCCCACCATCTGGAAGAAGAGCTCCAGTGATCCAGACCAAGCAGGCATGGCTAGAGGTAGCAACGGATGTCCAAATGCTCTCTCCTCACAAAATCAAGCCTCTCAGCTCTAATGATGGTAACTCTGCGCCACTGCATGAGCAGCTGAGTTTAAATCTTCCCTTTTATATAGGGTTTTCACACTGCAGTCATGCACACTAATGGCTTGCCTCTCTGTTCCTCATGCTTACCATTTGAAAATTGCTAACTCTTGCTCCCCGTACTCCGAATGAGTTCCACAAGGAGCTCAACAAGCAATTAATTGGAGGTGTGTGGGTTGCTGGCTCCCCTTTCCTGCACTCTAACCACGTCACTGAGACGTCAGGAATCAGAGACACCTTCCGAGTGCATGGGTTTCCGGGCTCGCCCGCACCTAAACTTGCCCCCATGGGCAACTGAAAATTCAGCACAGGGGTTCAATTTAATAGCTCACCCAAAAGAAACCACCTCCATCTCTGAAGTGAGGTTGGACTCACGATCTTCTGGTTCAAAGGCAAGAGCACTGCTTTGAAGATTGACAAGATGCCAATGCATTCCACTAAGAAACCAATGGGCAACATGATTTAACTCCTGATTAGTTCTGTGATTAGCACAAATTCACCCTCCCCTCCTCACACTTGCAATGCTGCCTTCGTATAGAACTTAATTTCCTCTGGTATGGCTAATTGCCTTTACTAGCATGAAACTAACCTGCATTTATTTAGTGGTAATTGCCAGCAAGATTTGCTAGACCAAGGCACTCGCATCAAAAACATTTGTGTGAACTCAAAACTCCACAAGCAATGGGAGACTGGGAAGGCCATTTTAAGTTGGCATGGCAATGATTTACTTAACTAATCTGCTAACACACATCCTGAATTAAGCAATATGTCAAATATTTTGAGGCAGAACTCTCAAAATTAACACAATGTACAGTAAGCCCATTTTGAAAAAGTTTTTAACCTTCCTGGTGGTTTAAAGGTACTGAGCCATCACTGCTCAATGATGCAGAGTTTAGTCGTCTGCTGGCCTGCTACTTGTAAAAGTGTCGTGTCCCAAGAAATGTATCAATGCTAAGGTGATTCCGACACCAGCAATGGATGTGGGGAACTGTCATATTTGAAAAAGTGGTTGATGCCAAAGAACAACAGATGTATAACCAGACTAGGGTCCGGAAAGTGTATTGCCTGCCAAAATCGTTAATGTTATGGATGTCCAAATGTCTTGTAGCGTGGCAAGAGATTGAGAAAAATGTTCCATCTGTTTATTGATAACATTCATTTGTTTTTCTCTTGTACATGAATATGTGCAGATTATGATAGACATTGCATATTTCTTTAACTCCCTTCTCCACATACAAATATTTTGCTTCAGCCACATCAGAACCACACCAAATGAGCCTCACTATTTTTTGGGGTGAGATTTAAAGTTTCAGTCACCCTTTTTTTAAGGAAACAATTGTAGCTATGTGTGACTGAGGTCTATTACTACAAATTGATGGCAGCAGCAGAGAAGCTGTTTTCAGGTGAAAAAAAAACTTTACTATGAAGAGAGATTTGTAACAATGAGCTTTATGAGTACATTTGAATGGGGTCATAATGTGCCTCATTCTTTAGGCAGTTAATATTTTTTTATTCATTCGTGGGATATGGGCATTGCTGGCTAGGCCAGCATTTATTGCTCATCCCTAATTGACCTGGAGAAGGTGGTGGTGAGCTGCCTTTTGAACCGCTGCAGTCCTTGGGATGTAGGTACACCCACAGTGCTTTTAGGAAGGGAGTTCGGATTTTGACCCAGCGACAGTGAAGGAACACCAATACAGCTCCTCGTCAGGATGGTGTGTGGCTTGGAGGAAAACATGCAGGTGGTGGTGTTCCCATGCACCTGCTGCTCTTGTCCTTCTAAGGGGTAGAGGTCACGGGTTTGGAAGGTGTTGTCAAAAGGAGCCTTGGTGCGTTGCTGCAGTGCATTTTGTAGATGGTACACACTGCTGCCACTGTGCATCGGTGATGAAGGAAGTGAATAGGGTGCCAATCAATTGGGCTGCTTTGTACTGGATGGCTTCGAGCTTCTTGAGTGTTGTTGGAGCCGCACCCATCCAGGCAAGTGGAGAGTATTCTATCACACTCCTGACTTGTGCCTTTTAGTTGGTGGACAGGCATTGGAGAGTCAGAAGGTGAGTTACTTGCTGCAGAATTCCAAGCCTGTGACATGTTCTTCTAGCCACAGCATTTATGTGGCTGGTCCAGTTCAGTTTCTGGTCAATGGTTATCCCAGGATATTGATAGTGGGGGATTCAGTGATGGTTGTTGGTCAGGGGCTGCAAGAAGTACTGAGTCTGTTACAAACTGCTGAACAGCTTGTGAACTGAACTAACCTGAGCTCAGACACTGGCCTGTGCTGGTGAAAACCAGTTTGAACTAATTAAGTTATGCGAAAGACAAGGGAGATATCACAAGAATGGAGCCTTATTTGGACAAGGAGTGATACCGGGGTCCTTGGGCCTGGGCCAATAAGGAGAAGATACGAACGAGGTGAGCAGGCCTAAACCAATGGGAAAGAGACAGCACAGCTCGAAGAGATAAGAAAGAGAATAAGTATGGAGAATCTCAGGCATAGAGCCAGCGAAAAACTCCGGAGACCAACCATCGCGGAAGTGGAAGACCTTGCGTGAGCAACACAGCGACGACATAAAAGAGAGAGAGAACAGAACGCCTGGCCAGCATCAGCTCTCCCCTTTTTCGGGTATTATCCTTTGTTTTCTGTGACTAGGTCAGGGAAAGGTCAGAGGAACCTAGTGGGTGTGCTTATCGATTCTAGTTAGCTTTGTTATTAACTGTATAACCCAATTTGAGTTGCATGCTTTTGTCTAACCAAGTGTATAAGCCTTATTCTTACATTGTACAACAACGTGAATAAAGTAAATTAATAGTTAAAGAAAGGACTGAGTTTCCTCCTCTTTGTACTAAGCCATTAACTGTAGCTGGTGGATTAGGTGGAGGGTGGCTCTCCTATAACCTGATATCCCAAACACCCAGCCTGAGCCTGAATTAAGGGGACTTAGTCCCACGTGATGGCCAGGATCAAGTGGGTGAAGGGAATAAAGGGGCCAAGGGGGAGTTGACTCCGCGCCACGGTTTACATGGTAATGCCATGAAACACCAAGGGGAGATGGTTAGATTCTCTCTTGTTGGAGATAGTCATTGTCTGGCACTTGTGTGGCGTGAATGTTATTTGTCACCTATTAGCCCAAACCTAGATGTTGTCTAGTTCTGCTGCCTTTCATTGGCAGTAGTTTTTGAAGTTTGTATAAATGGAGGCTAAGCAATAGTTCTTGGGCATGATTTAAGTATCTTTTGGAAGTAAAAGTAGAGTACTTTTGGGAGCCAGCCAAACAGGGCATTATGCACAGTTCCTATTGCTGATCCTTTGAAATTGAGAAGTGCAGCTTTTAAGCATTCTTGACAGCATTCTCAGTAAACGCATCTTGGCAAGGAATCAACACGCCATTACCTGAACTCATGTTTAAGAAGGCAAGGAATTACTGCTTCCAACAGCATGAACTAAAAATAAGGACAATTTAGAGAGTGAGAAAAAAACCTCTTGATCTTTGATTCCAGCTGCCCACTTTAAAATCCCCATCCCTGGTGTCTCATTGCTAACTCCCAGAATCTTGGCTAGGTGGGTCAATAACATCTTTCAGTTCTTTCCATGCTTCACAGGGTCAAGAGTACAAATGCTGACAGAAGAAGCAGAGGCACAAGGAGTGTCAGAAATCTTCCACAGGGAACGGAAGCAGGTAAGCAAGGGGAACGAGTGGGTCGGGGGGGGGGAAAGAAATCACAGGTACATAAAAAAGGATTCACCAGTGGACATGCACAATGGAGGAAGTACAAGCATGCTGAGGGCTTTGTAGCGTCATGCCAAGGCTAACAGAGGAACTAAGCAAGCATGTTAGGAGAACGAAGAAGAACATTTTGGGGGCAGCGATAGACCTGCTGGAGATCAAAAAGAAAGTCCAAGGCACTCTGCTGAGAAACCAGCAGGCAAAAGTGCTTCCACTAATTTGAGCTGATTGTTTCCTTGATCAGCACAAAGCTGCTTACCGGCAGATAAAAGGATTAGGATCCAATCAATTAGCATTATAAATGAGTTAACAAGGGACCACTATATGCACTTTTGTGTGCCTTGATGATGAAATAGATTTTCATGACACACACTCTAAGTACAGATTCGACTTGATCAAAAGTAATTTGGCTCAAAGCTTCCTGTGCTAAATTGCAACATTTTTGGGATTGCAAGTTTCATTTTGGAAATATTGAGCTAATATCATCATGACTTCAATATCATTTTCCATTTTTACAGAAAATGTGGTCCTTCAAGGTGACTAACGTTTTGATAGCACGATAAATGATAATGGCAATATTTGCACTTGTACAATCCAACATATCTCAAAAGTGTTTTTTCACAATGATAACGGTGGAAAATATTCCATGTACATTTATGTGCAGGCTCCAACTGATATTTTGGTTTAAAGATCCCCAGATTCATTGCTTACCCAATCACCCTTATTATCTCACCTTATTCTACCAGATAGGAGTCTCCTTTGACATATGCCTCCTTCTAAAGCTTCCCTTCTCATCTTTAAGAGTTCCTGTACAGATCTGGAGTTAATTTCCAAGCTCTGTGGGATAGACACCCATTCCATTCAACATTAATAAGACCATTTTTTTATTCGTTCATGGGATGTGGGCGTCGTTGGCTCGGCCAGCATTTATTGCCCATCCCTAATTGCCCTTGAGAAGGTGGTGGTGAGTGGCCTTCTTAAACTGCTGTGTATCGGTGGTGAAGGGAGTGAATGTTGAAGGTGGTGGATGGGGTTCCAATCAATTAGTTTGCTTTGTTCTAGATGGTGTCGAGCTTCTTGGGTGTTGTCGGATCTGCAGTCATACAGGCAAGTGCAGAGTATTCCATCACTTGTGCCTTGTAGATGGTGGACAGGCTTTGAGGAGACAGGAGGTGAGTTACTCGCCACAGAATTCCAAGCCTCTGACCTGCTCTTGTAGCCACAGCATTTATGGAGCTGGTCCAGTTCAATTTCTGATCAATGGTAATCCCCAGGATGTTGATAGTGGGGGTTTCAGCAATCGTAATGCCATTGAATGTCAAGGGATAATGGTTTGATTCTCTCTTGTTGGAGATGATCATTGCCTGGCACTTGTGTGGCGCGAATGTTACTTGCTACTTATCAGCCCAAGCCTGGATATTGTCCATTTTTTATCCATGTCTTGCTGCATTTCTACACGGACTGTTTCAGTATCTGAGGAATCGTGAATGGTGCTGAACATTGTGCAATCATCAGCGAACATCCCCACTTCTGACCTTATGATTGAAGGGTCCTTGATGAAGCAGCTGAAGATGGTTGGGCCTAGGAGTGGCTTGCTCGGCCACTTCTGAGGGCAGTCAGCTAGGTTGGCATGAAACTGGAGACACATATAGTCCCAGACCAGGTAAAGATGGCAGGTTTCCCTCACTAAAAGGCATTGGTGAATCAGTCAGGTTTTTATAACAATCCAGCATGTTCACTTTAACCGATACTGGGCTTTTTATTTACAGATTTGTTTAATTGAATTCAAACCTATATACTATCATGGTGAAATATGAACTCACATTCTCCACCATATTAAGCCAAGCCTCTGGATTACTAAGTCAGTTTTCCACCTAGTTGACTGATAATAATAACAGCATCTTGTACTTATATAATGCCTTTAACATAGTAAAACATCCCAAGGTGCTTCACAAGAGCATTATCAAAATTTAACACTAAGGCACACAAGGAGATATTGGGATAGATGACCAAAGGCTTGGACAAATTGTTGGTTTTGAGGAGCATCTTAAAGGAGGAGAGGGAGGTTAGAGAGGCCGAGTGGCTTAGGGAGGGAATTCCAGAGCTTAGGGCCTAGGCAGCTCCAGCACAGCAGCCATTGGTATAACGATTAAGATCAGGGTTGCGCGAGAGGCTAGCATTGGAGGAACAAGGCTATGTTGAAAGCTTGTAGGGCTGGAGGAGGCTACAGAGGTAGAGAGGGACAAAGCTAGGAAGGGATTTGAAGACAAGCATGAGAATATAAACATTGAGGTATCTGTGGACTGGGAACCAATGCAGATCAGTGAGAACAGGGATGTTGGATGAACAGGACTTGGTGTGAATTAGGAGACAGGCAGCAGAGCATTTGATGGGCTTGAATTTATGGAGGGTGGAAGATGGCAGGTTGGCTATGAGAGCATTGGAATGGTTAACTCTAGAAGTAACAAAGGCAAGAATGAGGGTTTCAGCAGCAGGTAAGCTAAGGCAGAAGTAGACAGTTTTAGTGATGGAAAGGATATGTTGCTGGAAGTTCATCTCAGTGTCCTTGTGTCACTTACTTTCATGGTTCTTATTGAAATTCATAAGGTTATTTTTGCCTTTGTGGACCTATAGGGATAAAATTTTATCTTATTGCACTTGGGCATTTTGGACCCTCTGGATGTAGCACAGAGGGGAAAATCAAAAAAGGAAGATCACATGAATAAATGGATGGAAAATCAGTGGGGTTACTGAACAGCATATGATCCCTCCAGCCCCATGTTTCTTGTGCTGCCCTGGCAACATAGAAGACCGAAGCACAATAGGGAAATCTTTCTCTTAATATCCTCAGCAGGATATTCAGCTTCTTACTCATCCAATAAATATCTTACCTACCAGGTTCTGCAACCATTTAGGGTTAACTCACTACATCTAATTATAGCCAACCTACCCTCTCCCCATACAGCCTGTGACCAAAGTGACAGAAAATTCACATATATAGAGAGATGGAGAATGCATTTTTGGAATTGGGATTTAATAGATAGACTGCATCAATGTCTGTGAATCCTGTGTATTGTTTTCCAATGATCTGGAAGTATTCACGTAAATAAGGATCTTAACTGGTATTTAATCACATAGCAAAACACTTGAAACATTTTTGTTGGGCATCAAACAACTGATGCTCATTTGTACCTATGTACAAGTCATAACCTTCAGTTCACAATTTACAAAAGCCTACTAGAGGCTGCAAATTAACTGTTCAGTTTGACAGCATTAAGTTCACTTAAAAAAGGGCAGCCTGAGAGATTGACCCATAGTGAGGCGACAAATTTATTAATCTGTAAAAGAGCTTGTCACAGCACCTTCTGGGACAACATATGGGGTTTCTGCTTATTCATCAGGGTTGGTGTTAATTCTTACTACGGTTAAAAAAAAAAGCCTCATTTATATTAAATCATTTATGATTGGGAAGCACATTCATTTACATCACAGCGACCTTCCGCCAGGAGTCTGAGAAAAAGAATTCCATAGATAGAGGTCTGTTTCTATTTGTGCCAACAATGCAGGAAGTTGATAGCTGCAGTTTCAGAAAGGTCACTTGACATCATCATCATCATGAATCCTGTTAACTGAGATGCCATTTGCTGTTTCTGAAGCAAAATGTTATTTGTATCAATGTATACAGGGCACATCAAAAATCCACTATAGTTCATCCGAACAAGGTGGACACTGAAAGTTACCTCAAGTATTTGTCCCACCTTGAATGTAAACCTCTTTATATTCAACAATGTCTTTGGCCTCCTTATCTCGAGAGACAATGGGCAAGCACCTGGAGGGTGGTCAGTGGTGTGTGGAGCAGCACCTGGAGTGGCTATAAAGGCCAATTTTAGAGTGACAGGCTCTTCCACAGGTGCTGCAGAAAAATTTGTTTGTCGGGGCGGTTACACAGTTGGCTCTCCCCTTGCGCTTCTGTCTTTTTTCCTGCCAACTGCTAAGTCTCTTCGACTCGCCACACTTTAGCCCCGCCTTTATGGCTGCCCGCCAGTTCTGGCGATCGCTGGCAACTGACTCCCACGACTTGAGATCAATGTCACAGGACTTCATGGTTTGCAGCCGTCTTTAAAGCGGAGACATGGACGACCGGTGGGTCTGATACCAGTGGCGAGCTCGCTGTACAATGTGTCTTTGGGGATCCTGCCATCTTCCATGCGGCTCACATGGCCAAGCCATCTCAACAATGACTGTGAGACATTTACCAGGTACAATTTATATATTTAGAATTCTACAGAAACGCAGCCACGCTCCAGATTTGAATCCACGATTGGGGAAATAAGTAGCCAGTTTTTTTATGGGATTTGCATAATCCATTAAACTAAGGTTCTGTCTGTCTGTTTGGATGGATGTTAAAGGCTGCACGTCAGGAGGGTTTCTTTCCTGGTCTCTAGGCCAAAGTCCTTTTTTATTTTCTTTTTATTTAGAGATACAGCACAGAAACAGGCCCTTCGGCCCACCGAGTCGGTGCCGACCATCAACCACCCATTTATACTAATCCTACACTAATTCCATATTCCTACCACATCCCCACCTGTCCCTATATTTTCCCTACCACCTACGCTAGGGGCAATTTATAATGACCAATTTACCTATCAACCTGCAAGTCTTTGGCATGTGGGAGGAAACCGGAGCACCCGGAGGAAACCCACGCAGACACAGGGAGAACTTGCAAACTCCACACAGGCAGTACCCAGAATTGAACCCGGGTCGCTGGAGCTGTGAGGCTGCGGTGCTAACAAAAAAACATGAAAAATAGATCCACCATCCATTTGTCTCATTGATATTTTATTAGATCTTGCTGTGCTCAAAATGGGCATAGTTTGCCTGCAGAGCAACAATTGCTGCATCTCAAAGTAGTTTATTGCAGCTGTAGCGCTTTGAGACATTTCGGAGAATTATGCTAAGATAAATAAATGCAAGACTTCTTTTAATTCTGATAGCACATCTGGGCTCATCTGGTTTTTCAACATATGAACAGTCAGGACCTCGAGAAAAGGACCAAAAACACAAGCTTCTCTCTTATTCTGTGGAACCTATATGGCAGACATGCCTGTAGCCCTCTTCTCTGGCACATTGATTCCACTATATACTCATGACAGCCCTGGCAGTGGTTTAGAATGATTCTGCAAATGTCCTAAAACAAAATTGTGACATGCTGTATTTCTTTTTGAATCTCAAAGCAAAAACAACCGAACTGAAAGCAGAAGCTGCAGTCAAAGAATTGACATACAATGTTTAGGATAATTCTATGAAGAATATTACTAAAGCCAAATTTATGCTCAGTGTCAAACAGATGAATCTATTCAATATTATCAAAGACTTTTTCAGTATCTGGGAGTAGCAGCAGCGAGCTCCCCTGACTCTATGCAAATGACGAAAGGATCAAACAGTCTGCAAACATCTTTTTTTAATGAGCAGAGTTTTAGGTTAAATTTGAGATGGATATGTTCTGAGGCCTAATTCTACTGGACAGGAAAAAAAAAGTCCACCAGATAATATATAATAAAAGCAAAATACTGCAGATGCTGGAAATCTGAAATAAAAACAAGAAATGCTGGAAATACTCAGCAGGTCTGGCAGCATCTGTGGAGAGAGCAGAGTTAACATCAGGTCAGTGACCCTTCAGATACCAGTGACCAGATAATATATTAGATTGGCTGTAGCCAAACACTAGTTCAGCCTCAGCTGGAGTATTGCGTCCAGTTCTGGGTGCTGCCACTTCAGGAAAGATGTGAGGGCATTGGAGTGAGAACAAAAAAGATTCATGAGAATGGTTCCAGGGATAAGGAATTTCTGTTATGAAGACAGATTGGAGAAGTTAGGACTGTTTTCCTTGGAGAAAAGAAGGCTGAGAGATGATTTGATAGCGGTATCAAAATCAAGAGGGGTCTGGACAGAGTAGATAGAGAGAAACTGTTCCCACTCGTGAAAGGATCGAGAACAGATTTAAAGTATTTGGTGAGAGAAGCAAAAGTGACATGAGGAAAAACTTACGGTCTGGAATTCACTGCCTGAGAAAGTGGTAGAGGCAGGTTCAATTGAAGCATTCAGAAGGGAATTAGACAGTTATAGGAAAAGGAAGAATGTGCAGGGTTATGGGGAGAAGGCAGGGGAATGGAACTGAGGGAGTTGCTCTTTTGGAGAGCCAGTGCAGACATGATGGGCTGAATGGCCTCCTTCTGCACTGAAACGATTCTGTGAACAGGGAACCACAGTAATTCTTGAAAACATTCCAACCGTCAGAAAGTGGGAAATGTTGTGGCATTAAGTGTTGCAGTATTGCTTTAAGGGGCTATTCTGAAATGGCTGTTGATCACCAGACAGGACGTGATGTACAGATGCATGTGATCTCCAAGCACTCGCTGGAAGCAGCCACAGGAACAAGACATGAAAAACTACCTTGCCAGTATTGCTGGATAGAAGTTAGTATCTTCAATAAAAGAACCCACCATTTAGATTCACCAATCGTGTCTGTGTGATTCCCAAAAAGCAAGAAACCCCACCTGCTCACTCTGGCCTTGTCTTTGGCCTGTGAATACCACTGCCGAGGATCCAATATGTGCTGAGAAGACTGTTTAACACCCTCCAAAACACAAGAAACCCCAAAAAAGTATTCAACCAGCTTCAGAGTTGACTTCTACCTCCTCCCAGCAGTTCCCATCCGCTAAGCTCTGCCCGAGAGAGGTCCAGCTCCTCCAAAACTCTACCTCCCACATTGTGCCTAAGGAAGTCCCACTTGCCTTAGATCTCTACCCTCACTGATATCTATTCGATCCCTTATTTCCCAAGCACATTGATATCAAAATCCTTGCCTTCATTTGCAAATCTCTCATTGGCTTTTCTCCATCTAACCACGGCATCTTTCGTTGTTCTGAGCCGAGACTGTTGCACATCACCTCATTTCTTGCCACTTCACTATTATCACAGTCATAGAGTCGTCGTCATTATGGCACAGGAGGCCATTCGGTCCAACGAATGCACACCAACTCTTTGTAGAGCAATCCAATCAGTCCCATTCCCTTGTTCAATTCCCGTAGCACTGCAAGTTTATTTCCAACAAGTGCCCATCCAATTTCCTTTTAAATCATTGACTGTCTCTTCCACCACCCACGTAGGCAGCAAGTTCCAGGTCATTACCTCATTTTCTCCCCACATCTCTTGCTCAAACCTTAGTGGTGACAGAACTGTCAACGACTGCACTCTAGGATAATTCTTTCTCTATGCCTCTGCCTTGCTACTATTTTGCCACTTTCAAAGACCTCTTGAACCACACTAAGTTCCCACAATTCTTAAAGTGAGTGTACAATGTGCACTCATAGGACTGGATTTTACCAGCCCTCCAACTCTCCAAGGATGGGCTGGGAGGCAGGGGAACATATAATGGCAAGGGAAGGTGGGAGTGAAGTGCCAATCACCTTCCCGATGTGATGCATTTCTACCAGGGCTGGGGAAGGTCCAGGACGGCCTTCACGCCTAGAGGCCAATTGAGGCCTTTAACTGGCCAATTAAAGGCCACTTAAGCGCAACTTCCCGCCTGCATTTTACCAGCAGCGGGGGCCCTAATATAAGCTGGTGGCCTCCCTGTGGACTCGATTGGGGTTGGTGCCTCCAGATCAGGCACTCTGTGGCCCATGGAAGGCCCCCCTTACAGCAAGGGTTGCCACCACTGAAATAACCCACCCTGCCCTCATTAAATACCACCAACCGCTCCCCCAGATTTGCCCTGGCGAGCTCAACCACACTGGCAGGCAGCTCTTGAAGGTGGGATCTCCACCCTCAAAGGGATGGAAGCCTCAACACCTGGTTGACATTAAATTGCATTGAGGCTTCTGAAAATGGCCAAGCGGGGTGGCCCCTGCTTTCATGCCAATGGACAAGGCCACCGCTACAGCCATTAAATTCATTCCATAGAATTACATCGAAATTACAAGAAGGCAAACAGGCCATTTGGCCTATTAGGCACTTTTGATGCTTATCCTTCACTTAAGCAGTAGTCCTAGTCCCATGTGCCTGTCTTGTTCCCATATCTCTTTATCCCTCTTCCCTCCAGCTCCAAGTCATTTTCACTTGCCTCCTGCTTTGGTGTTCTATTGTTTTTCATTCGTTCATGGGATGTGAGCATCGCTGGCAAGACCAGCATTTATTGCCAACCCCTAAATGCCCTTGAGAAGGTGGGGATTAGTTGCCTTGTTGACCTGCTTTCAATCTTTGTGGTGTCGGTACACCCACAGTGATGTTTAAGGAGGGAGTTCCAGGATTTTGACCCAGCGACAGTGAAGGAACGTTGATAAAGTTCCAAGTCAGGATGGTGTGCCTATCTTGTATTTGTCTACTCTCCCATTTCTACTGACCAATAGACCAAAGACTACATTAGAGAGTGGGTTACTAACTAAGAGACAGGATTCTGAACCTCATTTTTGACAAACAAGAGGTTCAAGAGCGAGAAAAGAAGAAAAACTGCCCAGAAAAGAGAATCGCTTTACTGCACTGCTGAAAAGTTATTGTCAGCAGCAAGGTAGAGGACATTCGTTGAGATGCTGCTCTGCTCCACTCTCCTGAGTGAGATTAATAGGAAGGATGTAGGGATCGAACTGAAGGATGTACACAGAAGAATAATGGCATATGAGAATAAAGAGTTAAACGTGTCCAATTCGACTAACCTTTCAGTCAATGTGCTGCCTGTCAGAATGAACATAGAACATAGAACAGTACAGCACAGTACAGGCCCTTCGGCCCACGATGTTGTGCCGAACATTTAACCTACTCTAATATCAAACTAACTACCTACCCTTCATTCTATTATCATCCATGTACCTATCCAAGAGTCGCTTAAATGCCCCTAATGTATTTGCTTCTACTACCACCGTTGGCACCGCATTCCACGCACCCACCACTCTCTGTGTAAAGAACCTACCTCTGACATCTCCCCGAAACCTTCCTCCAATCACCTTAAAATTATGCCCCCTGGTGATAGCCCTTTCCACCCTGGGAAAAAGTCTCTGACTATCCACTCTATCTATGCCTCTCATCATCTTGTACCCCTCTATCAAGTCACCTCTCATCCTTCTTCGCTCCAATGAGAAAAGCCCTAGCTCCTTCAATCTTTCTTCGTAGGACATGCCCTCCAGTCCAGGCAGCATCCTGGTAAATCTCCTCTGCACCCTCTCTAAAGCTTCCACATCCTTCCTATAATGAGGCGACCAGAACTGAACACAATATTCCAAGTGTGGTCGAACCAGGGCCTTATACAGCTGCAGCATAACCTCGCGGCTCTTAAACTCAATTCCCCTGTTAATGAAAGCCAACACACCAAACGCCTTCTTAACAACCCTATCAACTTGGGTGGCAACTTTGAGCGATCTATGGACATGGACCCCAACATCCCTCTGTTCCTTCACACTACCAAGAATCCTGTCTTTAAGCCTGTATTCCGCATTCAAATTCGACCTTCCAAAATGAATCACTTCACACTTTTCCAGGTTGAACTCCATCTGCCACTTCTCAGCCCAGCTCTGCATCCTGTCAATGTCCCGTTGCAACCTAGAACAGCCTTCCACACTATCCACAACTCCAGCAACCTTCGTGTCATCGGCAAACTTGCTAACCCAGCCTTCCACTTCCTCATCCAAGTCATTTATAAAAATCACAAAGAGCAGAGGTCCCAGAACAGATCCTTGTGGAACACCACTGGTCACCGAGCTCCATGCTGAATACTTTCCATCTACTACCACCCTCTGACTTCTATGGGCCAGCCAATTTTGTATCCAGACAGCCAACTTTCCCTGAATCCCATGCCTCCTTACTTTCTGAATGAGCCTACTATGGGGAACCTCATCCAGCGCCTTGCTAAAATCTATATACACCACATCCACTGCTCTTCCTTCATCAATGTGTTTTGTCACATCTTCAAAGAATTCAATAAAGCTTGTGAGGCATGACCTGCCCCTCACAAAGCCATGCTGACTGTCTCTAATCAAACCATGCTTTTCCAAATAATCATAAATCCTGTCTCTCAGAATCCTCTCCAATAATTTGCCCACTACCGACATAAGACTGACTGGTCTATAATTCCCAGGGTTATCCCTATTCCCTTTCTTGAACAAGGGAACACATTTGCCATCCTCCAATCATCCGGTACTACTCCAGTGGACAGTGAAGACGCAAAGATCATCGCCAAAGACGCAGCAATCTCTTCCCTCGCTTCCCGTAATATCCTTGGGTATATCCCGTCTGGCCCCGGGGACTTATCTGTCCTCATATCATTCAAAATTTCCAGCACATCCTCCCTCTTAACCTCAACCTGTTCGAGCATATCAGCCTGTTCCACACTGTCCTCACAAACGACCAGGTCCCTCTCTCCAGTGAATACTGAAGCAAAGTATTCATTTAGGACCTCCCCTACCTCCTCCGACTCCAGGTACATGTTCCCTCCACTATCCCTGATCGGCTCTACCCTCACTCTGGCCATCCTCTTGTTCCTCACATAAGTGTAGAACGCCTTGGGACTTTCCTTAATCCTACCCGCCAAGACTTTTTCATGTCCCCTTCTAGCTCTCCTAAGTCCATTCTTCAGTTCCTTCCTGGCTACCTTGTAACCCTCTACAGCCCTGTCTGATCCTTGCTTCCTCAACCTTAAGTAAGCTTCCTTCTTCCTCTTGACTAGCTGTTCCACATCTCTTGTCATCCAAGGTTCCTTCGCCCTACCATCCCTTCCCTGCCTCATCGGGACAAACCTATCCAGCAGTCGCAGCAAGTGCTCCCTAAACAACCTCCACATTTCTGTCGTGCATTTCCCTGAGAACATCTGTTCCCAATTTATGTTCCCCAGTTCCTGCCTAATAGCATTGTAATTCCCCCGCCCCCAATTAAATATTTTCCCATCCCGTCTGCTCTTGTCCCTCTCCATGACTATAGTAAAGGTCAGGGAGTTGTGATCACTATCACCGAAATGCTCTCCCACAGAGAGATCTGCCACCTGGCCTGGTTCGTTGCCAAGCACCAAGTCCAACATAGTCTCCCCTCTAGTCGGCCTATCTACATATTGAGTCAGGAAACCTTCCTGGACACACCTGACAAAAACAGCTCCATCCAAACTATTTGCACTAAGGAGGTTCCAATCAATATTAGGGAAGTTGAAGTCACCCATGACAGCAACTCTGTTACTTCTGCACCTTTCCAAAATCTGCCTCCCAATCTGTTCCTCCGTGTCTCTGTTGCTATTGGGGGGTCCCAACAAAGTGACTGCTCCTTTCCTGTTTCTGACTTCCACCCATAATGACTCAGTAGACAAACTCTCCTCGACGACCTCCCTTTCTGCAGCTGTGATACTATCCCTGATTAACAGTGCCACTCCCCCACCTCTTTTACCTCCCTCCCTATTCCCTTTGAAACATCTAAACCCCGGAACATCCA
The DNA here is from genome assembly GCF_036365525.1 of Heterodontus francisci. NCBI lineage: Eukaryota > Metazoa > Chordata > Chondrichthyes > Heterodontiformes > Heterodontidae > Heterodontus > Heterodontus francisci. The sequence goes on along the minus strand of NC_090377.1, from coordinate 18,421,985 downwards.
ACATCGATTCCTGCCCCTGAGATATCCACGTCTCCGTAATGGCCACAACATCGTAGCTCCAAGTACTGATCCAAGCTCTAAGTTCATCACCTTTATTCCTGACGCTTCTTGTGTTAAAATAGACACACTTCAACCCATCATACTGGCTGCAATTTTGCCCTGTCAACTGCCTAACCTTCCTCACTGACTCTCTGCACTCTGTATCTGCCTGTTCAACAGCTACCCCATCCACTGATCCATGGCTCCGGTTCCCATCCCCCTGCCAAACTAGTTTAAACCCTGGTTGAACAAAGAGCTAACACATAAGAAGATCGCAAGGGATCTGACAAGTTGGCCATCCAAATGATTCTGATTCTCCTGAAATGAAGGCAAACAAGTTGTCAGAACACAGAAACAACGCCAAATGAAAGCAAGGCTGATCTAATGAAAGAAGGTTTTCTTCAGCTCACTGAAATGTTCATTAAGATGAACAACACCATCATTAGTGCTCACTCTTGTCCTTTTTCTGGCAGCTGCCTGAGATCTTTAACAGACAAGTCATGGCTCATATTAATGCTTTGCTAATGACCAATTCCACCATGATCGCGAGAAAATATTTTTTGCCAGCTGCTGCACTACTCTTTTTTTCATTCTTCTTTCAGGGATGTGAGCATCGCTGGCAAGGCCAGCATTCATTGCCCATCCCTAATTGCCCTTGAGAAGGTGGCAGTGAGCCTGCACTAATAATGCTCATAAATTCAAAGAGAGCTTCCCTACTCCATCTGAATAGACCTCTTCTGGTTCAAGTAGCATATCATTTTCTCTTATATATTGAGCAATTTTAAGTCAATCTCAGTTTTAAATGGGAAGTACAGTAAATGTAGTGAGTGCCAGAGAGAAGCCTTGCCCCAAACCCAGTCTCTCACTCACTCTTCACGCCCTCCGGGCCTGTGAGTGACTGCTTATAAGTGCTTAACTAAAACCCCAATTAACACCCTACACCTGCATATAATCAAATCATTGACACGCAATTAACAGATTCCCTTCTTTCTTTTACAGTACAATTTAGATTAACACGCTCGTACAACATTTCAAAATAAATTCCATATTATGCACAAAGTATTAACATGCTCAAAGAATATTTCAAATTAAATCAAAATAAATTCCATATTGGGTGCAAAGTTTTTTTTACACTGTGAGACGCTCCTCCTCGTGCACCTCTAATAATTTCTTTGTACACACATTTCTTTTTGTGAAACAATCGGATAGCTGATGACTTGCATCTACCCATTTAAGTTTGGAGATTTCCAATCTCTCCAGTATTTGTTTCAATCCAGCGAGGTCAATACATAGTCTTTTCATACTCACACTTTTTGTACAGTGTACATTGTCCCACGAAGAACGATTATCCACATAACATTCAATGGGTATCCTATCTTCAGGATGTCCCTTGTTCAGAATTTCACCCAAAATATATGACAAATAGAACTCCATGTCTACTGCTTCCACAAGACCCAGTGTTTCCGCAGCTAGTGTGCTTTTGACAACCCGTTTTATTTTCTTAGCCTCCCAAGCTAAAGGACAACATTTCCCATTTTCACCGATCAGAAAGATTATGAAGTCTGCTGCACTCGAATACCCATCAGCAAGATTAGCATGTGAAGCATCACTAGAAATTATTAGCTTCATTTTCTTTGGGTCGCCTAAAGATGGGAACTTCAGCACGCATTTCTCCAGATATAGTTTTTTCAACATTTTATTTGCCGATAAAACATTCTCAACTTTTGGATATTTCATCATCGTGCTTAACTCTAGCACATCAAAACTAACATCAGGCCTAATCTGAGAGCACAACCAGTCTAATTGATCCACCAGGCTTCGCAATTGCTCAGTCTCTGCTTCAGTTAGATTATCATCTTTCTGTGACCTAACATGATTAACCGGGATAGGAGTAACACTCTCTAAATAGGATTGTTGATTCAAACTTATTCCAGACTTGGTCTGCTTAATATCTAAACCATTATATCTGAAGGCCACACAAGCCTGACTCCCAATCTTAAATTCTGCCCTAATCTTATTAATAACATATTTCTCAAATTCCGCAGTACTACCCCAGAAGAAATCATCAACATGCATCATGAAGATGCCTGAAAGTTTCCCTTTGATATCAATAAAACATTGCAGGATCTCCTTTTAGTTGAACACAACCAATTTTCAACAAAACAGATCTCATCGAGAAATACCACACCCTGCAAGCATCATTAAGGCCATAGACGCATTTGTTCAGTTTCCATAATTTTCAGATACACTTCTCTCTGAAAAGTATCACCCTGCAGAAATGCAGCTTTTATGTCAATAGATCTACACTCCCATGAATATGTGGCCAGAAGAGCCAGAATGATTTTCAAGATTACTTTTCCAGCTGTAGGAGAGTCCACTCTAACATCGGTATCCCCCAGTCGCTCTTCAAAACCCTTCGCTTTAGCCTTACAAGTACCATCAGGAAGGACTTTTTCAGTACAAATCCATCCATGTGACAAGGCTCCCTGTCCATATCTGGTACCTCAGGATAGCCTCCAAACTCTCTCCAACTCTCTAATTGCTTATGTTTTGCTTCTCTGATTTGTTTATCCGCAAGTTTATTGGCAGCCACTAAAACTTCACGATCATGAGGACTTCTGCTTCTAGTTCTATTCCGAGACTGCTCTATAACCTTCGTTTCTTTGTGGAATCTGTTCATACTATGGCCTCTATTAACACTTTGATGTCTTTCGGAACTGCTGGTAGAAGATCTGTCTCACACTTCATAGAAAGTTTAAAACACAGAAAGAGGCCACTTGTCCATCATGTCTGCGCCAGGTGAAAATCGAACTACCCAGCCTAATCCCACCTTCCAGCATTTGGTCCGTAGCCCTGCAGATTACGGCACTTGAGGTGCATATCCAGACTTCCTTTGAATGACTTCACAGTCTGTGCCTCAACTACCCTTTCAGGCAATGAGTTCCAGACCATCATCACCGTCTGGGTGAAAATGTTTTTCCTCATCTCCCCTCTAATTTTTCTACCAATCACTTTAAATTTATGCCCCCTCATCACTGACCTCTCTGCTAAGGTAAATAGGGCCTTCACCTGCATTCTATCCAGGACCCTCAAAATTTTGTACATTTCAATCAGACCTCCCCTCAGCCTTCTCTGTTCCAAGGAGAACTACCGCGGCCTATCCAATCTTTCCTCATAGCTGCATTTTTCCAGTCCAGGCAACATCCTCGTAAATCTCCTCTGTACCCTCTCCAGTGCAATTACATCCTTTCTGTAATGAGGTGACCAGAACTACACACAGTACTCAGGTTGTGGCCTAACCAATGAGATATACAGTTCCAGCATAACCTCCCTGCTCTTGTATTCTATACCTCAGCAAGGAAAGGATTCCATATGTCTTCTTAACCACCTTCTTGACCTGTCCTGCTACCTTCAGGGATCTGTGGACATTCACTCCAAAGTCCATCACTTCTCAGTATTTTCCGAGTAATTGTGTATTCCTTTGCCTTGTTTGACCTCCCCAAATGCATCACCTCACACTTCTTCAAGTTGAATTCCATTTACCACTTTTCTGCCCATCTGACCAGTCCATCAATATCATCCTGTAGCCTACAGCTATCCTCCTCGCTATCTACCACACAGCCAATCTTTGTGTTGTCTGCAAACTTCTTGATCATGCCCCCTATATTTGCATCCAAATTGTTAATATACACCACAAAAAGCAGGGGACCCAGTACTAAGCCCTGCGAAACAGCCTTCCAGTTGCTAAAACAACCGTCAACAATTACTCTTTGTCTCCTGCCACTAAGCCAATTTTGTATCCACCTTGCTGCATTTTCCTGGATGCCATGGGATTTTATTTTTTTAACCAGTCTGCCATGTGGGACCATGTCAACAGCCTTGCTAAAATCCATGTAGACCACATCAACTGCACTATCCTCATCTATCTTCCTTGTTAATTCTTCAAAAAATTCGATCAAGTTGGTCAAACAAGATCTTCCCTTAACAAATCCATGCTGACTATCCTTGATTAACCTCTGCCTTTTTAAGTGACAGTTTATGCTGTCTCTCAGAATAGATTCCAATAATTTACCCACTACTGAGGTTAGACTGACTGGCCTGTAATTATTCGGTCTATCCCTCGCTCCCTTTTTAAACAGAGGTACAACGTTAGCAGTTCCCCAGTCCTCCGGCACCACACCTGCATCCAATGAGGTCTGGAAAATGATGGTCAGACCCTCTGCTATTTCTTCTCTTGCTCCTTTTAACAGCCTAGGATACATTTCACCTGACACTGGTGATTTATTAACTTTCAAGGATGCTAATCCCATTCATATGTCCTCTCTCCCTATGCTTATCACATCCAATACTTCACACTCTTCCTCCTTAACTACAATATCTGCATCGTCCCCCTCTTTTGTGAAGACAAACGCAAAGTATTCTTTAAGAAGCATTACCAGTATCTTCCGGTCCTAGACATAGGTTACCTTTTTGGTCTTTTATGGGCCCCACCCTATCCTTAGTTATCCTCTTACTCTTAATGTATTAAGAAACCATCTTTGGATTCACCTTGATTTTGCTTGCCAATATTCTTTCATGCCCTCTCTTTGCTTTCCTAATTTCCTTTTTGATTTCACCCCTCCACTTTTTATACTCCTCTCGGCTTTCTTTATCGGAGGCTCTTTCGCCAGTATGTGATCGCTTCCTTACGCAAGAGTCACTTCCTGACCCACTATCAAAACTTGCACTGCACTTTTTTACCCTCCACTCTTTCACCCCATTCTGCTAGTCCATGGGTCTGCCTTCTTGGCCATCATCTTGAACACTTAACCAATATTTAAACTTGCCTGTAGATTTTCCTGCATGCCGCACAATTGCTGCATTGCTCCATTTATCAGACCCCTCTAGAATATATGACACCCGAGTACCTACTCGGGGCAATTGGCCTTTGGATGCGACAGCTCTTTCCTGAGCATCACGATTGGCTACATTACTATCCAACTCTTGATCTACCTGTGCCTCAGGACCTTCATCACAAAACACGAGTATTTGAGGTCCAAGCTGCCTCTTTTTCCTATATCACCTGCTCAGATTCTGAGATTTTGTCATCAACCCCGATTAATTGTGAAGAATGGACCTTAACAGTTTGATTTCCATGCTTGATAACTACTGTCTTACCATCATGACCAATTACCTTACCAGGGCCCTTCCATTCCCTATGGCCTTCTCTTTTATAATTGACCAAATCTCCTGAACTAAATTTCAGCTCAGATGGCTTTATACGATGCCTCAGAGCTCTGCAAATTTTCTCAGAGACCTCAGCCTTGAAGAAAGCCCGTCTCTCTGCATGTAAAACATTCAAATGTGCAGAAAAAATGGAACTAATTGTAGTACCTTCTAGAGTAGGAGGAATGTCGAACAGTACAGAAGGCAATTTAGGATTCCGCCCATAGGCCAATTGATAGCGACTATATCCTCCAAGCATCTGAAGTGAATTCTTCGCATGAACCGCCCATGCCAGGGCAGTTGTCAACTTGCAGCTTGGCTGGTCAGCCAAGATTTTATGTAACATCTCATCAACCACTGCATGATTCCTTTCACAAAGCACTTTCAGATGCAGTATTCATAACCATAATGTTCATGTTTTTACACAAATCTCTGAAATCATTGGTAAATTCCCCTCCATTATCAGTCAGAAACGTGGCTGGTGCCCCAAGTCCAGTCCCTATCCATTTCTCCATATTTTGTCCAAAATCACCCTTTCGTCCTTACTATTTATTATTGTAGAAAGACTAAATCTAGTTGCTAGGTCTATAAAATGTAGAATAAAAATATTCTTGTCTCTGTCCCATACCTTTAAATCCATGGCAACTACCTTCTTAAAGTCACGTGCCAATGGAAGGCTGATAATAGGACGTGATGGTGTCCTCCGATACTTTTTACAAATCTCACACTTTTCACTAATCTCCATTATCCTCATGTACTCTTCATCAATCACACCTGCATCTTTTAGTAGGGTTTTTTAATCTCTGACAAGAAGGGTGAGCAAATTGTCTGTGTAACTTTAAGACAATTTGCATTTTATCTCTCTGATAACACCTGATGCCATCAATACATCTCTAACACTCTGACTAGAAATATCAGGTTTTGTTAAGGGAATACAATAATGCCTTGACTGGGTAAATTGCAAATTCACTGGCTTCCCAAAATTAATTGCCTTATCATGCTCCATATCAAGTTTCATCTGTGCCTTTTTCATTGAAGGCTTGCTCAAGAGTAAAGGTATCTCACTGGAGACTACATCAGTATTAATATGCAGTCCCTTCAGAGACGGTGGGCTGGATTTTATATTGGCCGCCCATGCGAGCCGCACGCCAAAGAGCCACCGCAATTCTAAGTGCGGCGGCTCATTTAAATAGCCGGGGCAGGCCGACCCTCCCTGATCATGTGGAGGGAGTGGGCTGTCCATCCCTGGCAATGGCGTCAGCTGCCTATACACAGGCACTGACGCCATTTTTCAAGGGTTGTTAGCCTTACCAGCTAATTTAAATATTGAAAAATAGAATGAACTAAATTAAGTAAAAACATCTATTTTGCCCCTCTCCCATCCCCCCAATTAAATTAATTATTTGCCCTTTCCCCCCCAAAAACACACCTTTACTATCTGATCATTCCCCTCCTCCCCAAAGTGCATAAGCTTTAAACTACAACCCTTCCCACTATCCCCTACAGCCATGATGTTAATTTGACCCTGCCCCCCCACCCCTCCACACTGATAAACTTACCTCTTCCCCCCCCTGTCTCCACCAATGGGGATCCAAAGGCGGGGGAATGTCAGCCGCTGGGCCGAAGATCACAGCGGGACATCAGGAGGCGACGTAAGTTTATTTAAATTAATTATATTTATTGATTTAAATATTCAAATTATGGTCCAGTCGCCGCCCAGCAGCAGGAGGCCACCATGGTGCCTTGCAGCCGCAGGGAGATTCGGGTCAGACCCTGCTGGCATTGAGGTCCGTGGTGGGCCTCATCTGGGACCATCTTCAGGCCCCGCTCACTACAGCTTCCAATGTCCTTAAAATCCAGCCCGCTGTTCCCACAATGGTTTAAGGTAGGGTAGGATGTTGACCCAGGAATAATGCATGAATGACAATATATGTCTGAGTCAAGATGGTGGGTGACACTGAGGGAGACCTGGAGGTCCACAGTGTAGGACTACTTGGATAGCTCTACCAAAGGGCCAGCACAGTCATAATGGAATAAATGGCCTCCTTCTGTGCTGTATCATCCTACAATTCTAGGATTCTAGATGATGCTGTTCCCATCACATTACTGTTAATGTTCTTCTTGGTCGGAGAGATCACAGGGGAGTGAGGTGTTATCAAAGTAAACTTGTTGAGTGGCTGCAGTGCATCCCGTAGATGCTGCACCAAAATGTGCCCATGATGGTTAAGGAATGGATTTTAATTGCTGTGGTGGGGTGCCATTCAAGTGGCCACCTCTTTCCTGGATACTGTTGGGTGTTGTTGTGGCTGCACTCATTCATGCAATGGCAAGTATTCCATCACACCCCTGTCCTAAGACCTACTCACTTTAGAGTACGCAGCACTTGCACATCTCTGACAGCCTTCATGTGTTATATGGTATACTGTTCCTGCCTTGTATAATACTATATCTTCTGACTTACCCTGACTGTGCTACAGGACATCCACTACTAACGTATACGGTCCAGTTTTAACACATTCAAAACCCACCCACTTGCATTGAGTTAAAATCAGGCCCATAATGTATAATCTTGAATGGTTTGTTGTCTCGTTACAATGAATATCTAGAAATGTCATGTTTGCTAGCAACAATATATATTATTTATTATAAATAAAAACAAGAAATGCTGGAAATACTCAGCAGGTCTGGCAGCATCTGTGGAGAGAGAAGCAGAGTTAACCTCTCAGGTCAGTGATGCTTCATCAGAACTATGTTATTTATTATATAGTTGAATAAAGAATTTTTTCAGTTAGCAAATATAAACAGTAAATTGGGTTCAAACAATAAAAGGTGTTGGCACTAATCAAACAGAGACAGCTTCCACAGGATGGAAGACGGTCTGAAATAGTCTGGGATTTTGGGTTTCTTTAATTCTCTAAGAGCACACACTGTTCTACGTTCCAAAGAGGACATCAGCCAGCTCCAAGCTCCCTGCCAATGCCACTCTGTAATATACATAGGAGATATGCAAGAAGGGCCCAAGCTGAGTCACATTTTCCTTGACCTCCTTCTGTCTGTCCTTCGATTTCCATCTGCCACTGATTGCTCGAATCAGCTCTCTATGTGGGAAACTGCTGTCAGAAGCCCAAATTTTGCAACTTGATTGGCATATCTTTTCACACACAGCATGCTGTCACGTAGAGCTGCCAGTGTTAACCATTTTAATTGACTCTTCTATTTGCAATGTTTCCACCCACCCTGGCGGGTTGAGGAGTCTATTATACTGCTACAAAAATAACATTTCCACACAACAATATGCACCCATTAATTTTTAGTATCACTCAAATCACATTCCTGTTTCCAGGCCAATTCACCTCACCAATCCAACTGGTTAGCCATTATCCTCTGATACAGAGGGAAAGACGACAGTTGGGAATTTCTTCGGAGCTGTTCCTGCTTTGTAATTGTAACTTAGTCGGAAGGCCGGTGCTTAAACAGATTTTCAGCCATACTTCTAGCAAAGACACAGCAGCAGAGCAAGAGTAGATCTGAGGAAATTCTTGATAATCCTGATTGCCTTTTGGTTGGTATCACTCCACACAAAGATGATGGACATGCAGCAAACAATCCAATTAGGTGGGTTGTCTTCTCTTGGTGCACTTTTGCTGATGGTATGAAGGCCAATCCTTCAGAGGCAGGTTCTGTTACAAGTGCTGCACGTGAAGCTGCCAAGTGATGCTGCGAGTTACTGTTTTTGACATTGGCGCCTGTTGCCATGCTGCTGTTGTAACTGGTCGTGGTGGTAGTGCACACCAGTCCACAGGATGTGTCGCCATTTCTCTCTTTCACCAGCTAGTCGACATTTAGGAACTTCATGTCACACTTGTAAGCATCCTTCAAGTGGAACTTTAGGCGCTGCACTGGTTGTCTGGCCCCAGCTACCTCGCCAACTGTCTTCCATCCCGCGGATGTGTCCGATCCACCAAAGCCGCCCCTGTTTGATTAGTGCCAACACACTTGGGAGCTCTGCCTTTGCGAGAACTGCCACATTTGTGATTTTATTCTGCCAAGATATACCCACAATGCACTACAGAGAGCGAAGATGGAAATTATTGAGGTTCTTTTCCTGGTAGCTGTAAGTCACCCATGTTTCACAGCCATATAATAAGGTGCTGAGAACACAGGTCTTATAAACCATCAGCTTGGTCCTAAGGGTCAGCTTGGTGTTATCCCATGGGAGACACAGTCCATGAGTCTTTGTAGTTAAGTTTCCGTGTGAGAAATTAGTGCAGCATCATCAGTGTGGAGGAGTTCTCTGATCAGAACGTGATGTGTTTATGTCTTCACTTTTAGCTTTGATAGATTGTGGAGCTTGCCGTCTGACCTAGTGTGCAAGTAGACTTCTTCCATATCTACCAAGAGGGTGAAGGTCAGCAGCATGGAGAAGAAGATGCCAAACAGATAAAATCATGGAAATTCTAAGCTAAGTGGGAATCTGACAGGAACCGTGTGTAACTAATTGTATGCGGCACTTGAAAGTGGCATTTTAAAATTAAAACTGGGTGACATTTTAGTATTGTTTTGAAATGGTCTAATTTACCAAGGAATATGCACATAAATAAAAGTTTTATGATTTCTCTACAAAAGGGCAAATAAAGCAAATATCCAGGCAGTATGGAGTGTGTTTTTAATTAATATGAAAGTCTGTGGAAAAGCAAGGCACTTGTTATCCAAAAGCACTTGAAAAGCATTGACTGCAAGTGACAACTGGCCAGCGCACTAGCACATGCCAATAAACCAAAAGAAAATCCTGCAAGTCTATTGTCAACTGAGTTATTGGTCAGATGGAACCCATTGAATACAACACCTTCCAAACTCACTACACACATGGAACTAAGGAGCTAAAAGCATGAGCACACAATCCCCAATCTAGTAGGAAGGAATGCAGGCCCCTGAAGACAATAACACAGAATTGGGCACAACATTTCTGAGGTGCTTCATTCCAATGAACCACGAACAAATAAACATGGCGGACTCAAAATAGTAGTTCAGAAGAGAAAATGTTTGAATATGATGCATTTAATTTACCAATAGTATTTTACCTCATTCAACAAATAAAAATTACAAGCTTCAGCACAAGGAGGTGCTGCCATCTTTCAGCTGAGAAGTTAAAGCAAAGCCCAGCCCGCCCGCCCGCTCAGGTGGATGTAGAAGCTTCCACACACTATTTTGAAGAAGAGCAAACGAGTCCTTCCCAGTGTTCTGGTCAATATTTATCCCTCAATTAACATCACTAAAGCAGATTATCTGGTCATTATCACATTGCTGTTCGTTGGAGCTTGCTGTGTGCAAATTGGCTGCTGCATTTCCTACATTTGACTGCACTTCAAAAGTATGTGATTGGATGTAAAGCACTTTAGAAGGTCCTGGAGTCCTGAAAGGCATGATATCAAGTCAAGTTTTTCTTCCATTCATTCTTTCAGGTATTTTCACAAGTATTAACGATTCATTTATTATGGGGCATAATTTAATTATTAGGAAGTTTGGGGTGAAATAAAATCATTTAGAAGTTTTTCTGCACAGAGGACAAATCACTTGTGGAATGAATTATCAGGAAGACCTTTAAAGCCAACAATATAAATGGGTCCAAGAGGCACATCAGACACGCCTCAAGAGGAGGGTTGAGGGATAGATGGGTCCTGAGATCAGATGTAAAGGGAAAGATTCTGTGCTAAAAAGCCTTCAATTTTCAAAAGAAGATAGCTAATTAAACAAGTTTCATTACTAGGTGGGTTACTAGTTGAGGTATCAATATCATTTCAATGGTTTACACACATTCACTCAATAAAACTAGTGATCCTATCATCACCTATGCTTCACAATTATCTTGGTTTCTAAGAACTTACCACAATGTGTATCTGAGGTTTGCGTCTCTTGGCCAGATCAATAATATTCACTCCGTTGTAATAGAGATTCTCAATGCACCCATGAAAGTTCTTCCTCAGAAATGTCACTGATTTGCCTGGAATTGGAATCCCTCCAAAGCTCAGCTGTAAAATAAGAGAAGACACACACAATTATGCTGATTAAGATATCTGCTGACAATATGCAAAACTACCACAACTTCATCAACAACTGAAAAGATCTTAGTTGATTCAGTGAGGCCAGCTTCAGCTTCGATAATGATCCTACTCATGACAGGAAGTGGAAGTGCCAAGGTGAAGTCACAGGAGTCAGGCACTCAAGACTTAGAGGTGACGTTGAGATTGCATTTACAAATCTCGTTCACTGAATTATGCTGCAGATTAAATAGCCGTGATTGGTAGATACATCGGAATTGAAAACAGAAAATGATAGAAAGGTGTTTGATAGGGAAAAGCTGGTTAACAATTTCAGGAGGGATCAGATATCAGATTCTTTCAGATGTAAATTTTCTGATTTTCATTATATATATCATTTTCATTTCTTTCTGTTTAAATTCCACTAAGAAAACATAAGAACATAAGAAATAGGAGCTGGAAGAGGAACGTCCGGCAAAAGACAAGGCTGAAGCATTTGCAACAATCTTCAGCCAGAAGTACACAGTGGATGATCCATCTCAGCTTCCTCCTGAGGTCCCAGCAGCACAGGTGCCATTTATTTCAGTCTATGTGATATCAAGAATTGGTTTAAGGCACTGGATACAGCAAAAGCTATGGGCCCCAACAGCATCTGGTAGTAACACCGAAGACTTGTGCTCCAGAACTATCTGGACCCCTAGCCAAGTTGTTCCAGTACAGCTACAACACTGGCATCTATGTGACAATGTGGAAAATTTCATAGGTATGTCCTGTTCACAAAAGGCAGGACAAATTGAATCTGGCCAATTACCACCCCATCAGTCTACTCTTGATCATCAGCAAAGTGAAGGAAGGTATCTCGACAGTGCTATCAAGTGGCACTTACACAGCAACAGCCTGCTCACTGATGCACAGTTGGGTTCTACCAGGGCCATTCGGCTCCAGCCTCATTACAGCCTTCATCCAAACAAGGACAAAAGAGCTGAATTCAAGATGTGAGGTGAGAGTGACTTCCCTTGCATCAAGGCAGCATTTGACTGAGTATGGCATCAAGGAGCCCTAGCAAAACTGGAGTCAATGGAATCAATGGTGAAAATTTTGCACTGGCTGGAGTCAGACCTAGCACAAAGGAAGATGATTGTGATTGTTGGAGGTTAATCATCTCAGTCCCAGGACATCACTGCAGGCGTTCCTCAGGGGAGTGTCCAAGGCCCCAACATCTTCAGCTGCTTCATCAATAACCTTCCCTCCATCATAAGATCAGAAGTGGGGATGTTTGATGATGTCTGCACAATGTTCAGCACAATTCTTGACTCCTCAGATACTGAAGCAGTCCATGCAGAAATGCAGCAAGACCTGGACAATATCCAGGCTTGGGCTGATAAGTGGCAAGCACCACACAAGTGCCAGAAAATGACTATCTCAAACAAGAGAGATTCTAACCATCTCCCATTGACATTCAATGGCATTACCATCGCTGAATCCCCCACTATCAACATCCTGGGACTCAGCATTGACCAGAAACTGAACTGGAATAGCCATATAAATACCATGGCTATAAGAGCAGGTCAGAGGCTAGGAATCCTGCAGCAAGTAACTCACCTCCTGACTCCCCAAAGCCTGTCCATCATCTACAAGGCACAAGTCAGGAGTGTGATGGAATACTCTCCACTTACCTGGATGGGTGCAGCCCCAACAACACTCAAGAAGCTCGACACCATCCAGGACAAAGCAGCCTGCTTGATTGGCACCCCATCCACCAATTTTCACTTGCTTTACCACTGATGCACAGTGGCAGCAGTATGTATCATCTACAAGATGCACTGCAGCATCGCACCAAGGCTCCTTAGACAGCACCTTCCAAACCTGTGACTTCTACCACATAGTAGGACAAGGGCAGTAGTCACAAGGGAACACACCACCTGCAAGTTCCCCTCCAAGTCACACGCTATTCTGACTTGGAACTATATCGTCGTTCCTTCACTGTCAGTGGGTCAAAATCCTGCAACTCCCTTCCTAACAGTATTGTGGGTATACCCGCACCAGTTGGACTCACCAACAACATCTCAAGGACAATTAGGCATGGGCAACAAATGTTGGCCCTGCCAGCGACGCTCACATCCCCTGAATGAATAATAATTTTTAAAAATTGGTCCTTAGAGCCTACTCTGCCATTCAACAAGATCCTGGCTGGTCTTCTACCTCAACTCCACCTTCTTGCAAAATCCCCATATCCCTTAATTCCCTTAGTACCCAAAAATATATCGACCTATATCTTGAATATAGTCAAGAACTAAGCATCCACTGCTCTCTGGGGTAGAGAATTCAAAAGATTTACAACCCTTTGAGTGAAGAAATTTCTCCTCATGTCAGTCCTAATCGGTCGACTCCTTATTCTGACCCTGGGTTCTAGATTCCCCAGCCAGGGGAAACATCCTCCCAATATCTACCCTATTAAACAAAACAAACGGGCATAAGAGCAGTCTGTAGTGCTCCAAATGTTGCACCAAATAGCAAATAAACAAATTTAAGCCTGCAAGTGACCTAACGTACAATATCATTTTACAAAACGCCAAAGGTGTTCATTTCAAATTCTGCTGATGCTCATTTTACAAGGGACATTAGCTTTTTTTGTTTTGGACAGGTTAAAGCTTACTCTAAGCAGCAGTCAAAAGAAATTGTTACAAATATTCTTCTTCTTTGGCCTCCTTATCTTGAGAGACAATGGGCAAGCGCCTGGAGGTGGTCAGTGGTGTGTGGAGCAGCGCCTGGAGTGGCTATAAAGGCCAATTCTGGAGTGACAGGCTCTTCCACAGGTGCTGCAGAAAAATTTGTTTGTCGGGGCTGTTACACAGTTGGCTCGCCCCTTGCGCTTCTGTCTTTTTTCCTGCCAACAGCTAAGTCTCTTCGACTCGCCACACTTTAGCCCCGCCTTTATGGCTGCCCGCCAGCTCTGGCGAATGCTGGCAACTGACTCCCATGACTTGTGATCAATGTCACAGGACTTCATGTCGCGTTTGCAGACGTCTTTAAAGCGGAGACATGGACGGCCGGTGGGTCTGATACCAGTGGCGAGCTCGCTGTGCAATGTGTCTTTGGGGATCCTGCCATCTTCCATGTGGCTCACATGGCCAAATATTAATTGTGCATTAATAGAGTGTTTAATTATATTCTGGTGGTGGGCATTAACTGGGGATTCACGTGTACCATATATAGGAGCAGACTGAAATTGCAGTTGTTGGATTTGGAGGTGCATGTTTGTAATGTGCATTTGTGTAAATAAAAGCTTATGGAGTGTGTAAATTATAGGTTCCATTCTACCCTCCATTGTCTCGCTTTCTGGAATAGAACAACAAACACCATAAGCGCTTGCAAAATAATACTGCAGAGCTCTAATTCTTTAAAAGATCATTCTCAGCATCCACATCCTTTTAAAAAAGACAGTCTGTTGAGAGTGGTGATGATACTATTGTGAGAAAATGTTTTTGTTTAAATAATGCCAAATGGCATCATGTGAGGAGATGCTTCAGCGAAGTTGCTGAGGTTGGCAGTGCAAGGGAGTTGAGGTTGTAATATGCCAGCTTTCAGCTATTAATCAAATTTTCTTCCATAATTGCCACCTCTATTTGTTCATTAAATTGTGTTGATCCTTCAGCAATACTGTCATCAGTTCATCAACAAAAAAAGACAAACTGTCATAAGAATTTAAAGAGCAAAATCTTTGGAATGAATTGCATAGAAATCATACAACATAGAAGGAGGCCATTCGGCCCATCGTGCCTGTGCCAGCTCTTTGGTAGAGATATCCACTTAGTCCCACTCCCCTGCTCTTTCCCCTTCAAGCATTTATCCAACACTCTTTTCAAATTTACTATTGATTCTGCTTCCACCAACCTTTCAGGCAGTGCATTCCAGATCAGAACAACTCATTGTGTAAAAGCATTTCTCCTTGACCCCCATCTGGTCCTTCCGTCAATTACCTTCAATCTGTGTTCTCTGGTGACTGACCCTTCTGCTGGCAGGAATGGTTTCTCTTTATTTACTCTCGCAAAATGCCTCATAATCCTAAAAGAATTTTATACTTATCCAGGTACGGGATGTTGGTGTTGGGATATTTTGATACACTGAATGCTAGTATCAAGCTCTTCCAGATCCACATAAGTAGATTAGATGAAGAGTAAACACTTCCACTACTTTCCTCAACCTGCTGTCTGAGCACTAACCTCAAGCATTATTTATCTCATTTCTACAGCAGCCATCATCTGAATTGTCTGGTTCTGATTGACAATGTGTGTGGAATTCAGTGGCAACTTACTGCTTTGGGCCCAATTTTATCTTTTATAGAGCTATTAAGAGACAAAGGAGACTTTGGTTCCCTTTGTCCAAACTAGACAAGGCATTGAAGTGGATGATCAGCCATGATCATATTGAATGGTGGAGCAGGCTCGATGGGCTGAAAGGCATACTCCTGTTCCTATATCCTATATTCCTAGACTTCGGGATATTAAATGTGTTGTTCCCATTCAGTGGCACAGTGGTTAGCACCGCAGCCTCACAGCTCCAAGGACCCGGGTTTGATTCTGGGTACTGCCTGTGTGGAGTTTGCAAGTTCTCCCTGTGACCGTGTGGGTTTTCGCCGGGTGCTCTGGTTTCCTCTCACAGCCAAAGACTTGCAGGTTGATAGGTAAATTGGCCATTGTAAATTGCCCCTAGTGTAGGTAGGTGGTAGGGAATATGGGATTACTGTAGGGTTAGTATAAATGGGTGGTTGTTGGTCGGCACAGACTTGGTGGGCCGAAGGGCCTGTTTCAGTGCTGTATCTCTAAATAAATAAAAGAGGATTCAAACACGAAGTGTTGTCTTTAAGCAATGCAAGTTGTGGATAGGTCTATTTTGTCGTTAGCCCTGTTTTGTTGGTGATCTAATTTGAGGCCTATTTTTCTCCTCTGTTTTGAACTACATATTGCACTTTTATTGCACATAAAAGTACAGCTTTTAAAACATTTCCTTCTATTAGCATCATTCTTTTTCCAATTTTGCACTGGTCAGATTGAAGCCTCTTTATTGTCGGAGCAGCTTTGCAGTCAGTACATTTCCTGGAAACATTTTCCAACATGCTCATCTACTTTTCAAGATAACAGCATAAAAATAATAGATCAGCTGTGAATGATCAATCTGAAGAGGCGAGAGGCAAGCTGGAGGAGATCATTTGCACCAAGGATGTGGGATTAATGACACTAATGGAGCCTGTGGATGCACTGCAAACCCACATCATCCTTGTGATGACTCGAAAATGCAAATGGATCTTACCAGAAAATCAATGATTGCACTCTGCAAAGATGCTCTCAGTTCACTTGTATCAAAGAACAAAGACACAGGGAGAACTTGCAAACTCCACACAGGCAGTACCCAAAACTGAACCCGGGTCGCTGAAGCTGTGAGGCTACTGTGCTTACCACTGCACCACTGTGCCGCCCAGTGAAAAAGCATACATGTTTGTGGTTATAACAATATAGAATGACCTCGAAATTACAGCACAGAAAGTGGTCATTTGGTTCAAAGGTTCTATGCCAGTGTTTATGCTCCACATCAATCTCATCTCACTCTACTTCAACTAACCTTATAATTTCCAGCTATTCCTTTTTCTCGATGGATGGATGGATGGATGGATGGATGGATGGACGGAGAAACAGATAGAACAAAGTAGTTTCTAGCTTATAACAAGTAACCAAACTTCAAAAAAACTTTAGTATTTAGATGTGCACTTGAAACGCCATAACATACAAGGCTATGGGCCGAGTGCTGGAAAATGGGATTAGATTAATTAGGTGCTTGATGGCTGGCACAGACACAATGGGCCGAAGGGCCTGTTTCTGTGCTGTATGACTCTATGACTCTAAAAATAACTCATTAGATCTGAAGTACTTTGGGACATCCTGATCACATAAAAGGTGCTATATAAATGCATTCATTCCATCTGACTCTCCTCACTGTAATATCTCTCTATTTTATCAGTGCTACTATGGTCATTACTCCTCCAAACTTTCTTCTTGTTCCTCCTAAGCTCCAAATCCACCATCCCAGTACATATCCCTCTGGCCCATATTCTCACTGGGTTCAAGCCTCATCAAACACGACTTCAAAGCCTCCTTTCCTAGTACCTGGAAGCTAAACACCATACCTCCTTCATGCTTCTTTTACTACAATCTTACAAGCCACTAGTGACATCATCCAACTGCTGTTGCTTGGTTTGTCTAGTTGGTTGTTCTTGATTTGTAATCCCTCATGGCCACAGCCCATAGTATCACCATTAGTTTCATCAACACTATATCCTTTCCTAAAATGGGTATTGTATCACAGTGGTTATGTTACTGGACTAATAACCCAATGGCCTCGATTAATGATCCAAAGGCATGAGTTCAAATGCCACCACAACAGCTGGGGAATTTGAAGTCAGCGAATTAAATGGATGTGAAGTTGGTGACAGCAAACAGAGAGTAATGGTGAATTGTTGTTTATACGGATGGGAAGAAGGTATATAAGTGGGGTTCCAAGGGGTCAGTGTTAGGACCACTGCTTTTCTTGATCTATATTCATGACCTGGGATGTTGGACACAATCACAAAATTTGCAGATGGCCCAAAACTTGGAAGTATTTTGAACTGTGAGAGACTTCAAGAGGGCATAGACAGGTTGGTGGAATGTGTGAAGACGTGGCAGATAAAATTTAATGCAGAGAAGTGTGAAGTGATTAATTTTAGTAGGAAGAATGAGGAAAGGCAATATAAAATAAAGGATACAAATTAAGCAGAGGGACCTGGGGAGGGCGAGGGGAGCGGGGGGTGTGGTGGGGTGGTGGGGTGGGTAGTTAGTAAGACATACTGGATCCTGGGCTTCATAAATAGATGCATAGAATACAAAAGCAAGGAAGTTATGATGAATCTTTGCAAAAACACTGGTTCAGCCTCAACTGGAGTACTGTGTCCAATTCTGGACACCACACTTCAGGAAGGATGTTAAGGTTTTGGAGAGGGTTCGGAAAAGATTTACGAGAATGGTTCTGGGATGAGAGACTTCAGTTACATGGATAGATTGGAGAAGCTGAGTCTGTTCTCCTGACAGAAGAGAAGGTTGAGAGGTGATCTATTAGAGGTGTTCAAAATCATGAGGGGTCTGGGCAGAGTAGATAGAGAGAAACTGTTCCTATTGGTGTAAGGGTCAAGAACCAGAGGACACTGATTTAAGATGAATGGCAAAAGAGCCAGAGGAAAAATGTTTTTATGCAGCGAGTGGTTAGACTCTGGAATGCACTGCCTGTGAGTGTGGTGGAGGCAGATTCAATCTTGGCTTTCAAAAGCGAATTGGATAATTATCTGAAGAGAAAATTACAGCACAGTGGCGCAGTGGTTAGCACCGCAGCCTCACAGCTCCAGCGACCCAGGTTCGGTTCTGGGTACTGCCTGTGCGGAGTTTGCAAGTTCTCCCTGTGACCGCGTGGGTTTTCGCCGGGTGCTCCGGTTTCCTCCCACAGCCAAAGATTTGCAGGTTGATAGGTAAATTGGCCATTATAAATTGCCCCTAGTATAGGTAGGTGGTAGGGGAAGGTTGGGATGTGGTAGTAATATGGGATTAATGTAGGATTAGTATAAATGGGTGGTTGATGGTCGGCACAGACTCGGTGGGCTGAAGGGCCTGTTTCAGTGCTGTATCTCTAAATAAATAAAAAATTTGCAGGACTACAGAGAAAAGCCAGGTGAGCAGGACTACCCAAATAGCTCTTACAGCGAGCCAACACTGACATGACAGCGCGAATGGCCTCCTTCTGTGCTATAATGATACTATGATTCTAAATAAATCTGGAATTAAAAAGCTAATGTCAGTAATTGTGACCAAGAAACTATCGGATGTTGCAAACATCTGTTTGATTCACTAGGGAAGGAAATCTGCCATCCTTACCTGGTCTGGCCTACATGTGACTCCAGACACACAGCAATGTGGTTGACTTTTAACTGCCCTCTGAGGTGGCCTCACAAGCCACTCAAATCACAACCACCTTCTCAACAGCAAATAGGGAAGAGCAATAAATGCTGGCCTTACCAGTGAAGCCCATGTACCATAATTATTTTTAAAAAATGTTCTATTTCTCTGATTCTGACCTCGCATTGACACCCATCCCTTTGTATAACTGGTTTAAAGCCTTTTGCCATTGTGTCCAACTTTCTATAATTCCCTACCTGAACCTCTCTTCCTCTTCAACTCCCTCTCTTTCCTCCTTTAATAAATAATAACAAAACTTTCCTTTTACATGGCAACACATTCCGAGGCACTTTGCAGAAAAACAATCAAATAAATGGATGCTGAAACCAAAAAACAAAAATTAGGAAGGATGACTAAAAGCTTGGGCAAAAGAGGTGGGTTTTAATGAGGGTCTTAACAGAAGAGAGGCCGATGGAGATGTAAAGAGTTTTGGAAGGGAATTCCAGAGAGTGGGACCTGGTTGCCTGACGGCACAGTCACTCATGGCGGAGGGAACAGATGGTGAGGAACAAGAGGCCAGAGACAGAGGAATACAGACTGGGGAAATGTAAGGATGGAGGAATTTTCAGACATATGATCGGGTGAGCCCAGGAAGGGATTTACTGCAATTTGAAATTGGAGATGTTGGGAACCAAGAACAGGGGTGATGGGTAAGCAGGATGTTGGGCAGTATTGGAGACAGTTTTGGATTACCTAAATTTTATGGAGGGTGGAGGGTGTAGAGCTAACTACGACAGCACTGGGATACTGGAGGCTACAGATAACCAGGGCACAGATGAGCGATTCAGCAGCAGATGGGCTGAAGTAGCAGTAGAGGCAAATGATGCTCCAAAGCTGTAAGTAGTTCTTTATGATGGTGAGGATATGGGACCAGACACTCAGCTCAAGACCAAGGTTGTAAACAGTCTGGTTCAACTTGCAATTCCTCAAAGCCCATTTTCCTAATCTCTCCTTCCTGGCATGGAATTTGTTTTCCATACACTTAACTCTGAAGAGTTCTGGGGCATTCCTTACACTGAAAGGCACTGGAGAACAAGAACGAGGAAGTCTTGCTACCATTGCACAGGTCTTTGATGGAGTATTGTGTGCTGTTTTGGTCTCCATATCTAAGGAAGGACATACTAACCTTGGAGGCAGTACAGTGAAGGTTCACTAGATTGGTTCCTTGGATGAAAGGGTTGTCCTATGATTCGAGGCTGAGTAAATTGGGCCTATACTCTCTGGAGTTTAGAAGAATGAGAGGTGATTTCATTGAAACATACAAGATTCTGAAGCGGGTTGACAGGGTAGGCACTGAGAGGTTGCCTGGCTGGGGAATCTAGAATATGGGGACACAGCCTCTGGATAAAGCATCAATCATTTAGCAATGCGTTAAAGAGAAATTTCATCACTCTGATCATAGTGAATCTTTGGAATTCTCGACCTCAGAGGTTGTGGATGCTCCATCGTTGAATATATTTAAGACTAGGATAGATAGATTTTTGATCTCTCGGGAAGTCAAGGGAATGGGGAATGGGCAAGAAAGTGGAGTTGAGGCAGAAGATCAGCCATGACCATATTGAATAGTGGAACAGGATCAAGGGGCTGTATGGTCTACTCCTGCTCCTATTTCTTATTTTCTAAGGCAGGATGGAAATGCAAGCTGTTTCTGCTGTTTCATTTTTATTTACTGACACAGAGGAATTGGATAAATTTATAAGAGCATTTCCTCTGCATATTATACGTGACAAAATGGCAAACCCATTTATAAAGAATGGGTTTATGATTTGGTTACATATTGTGTACAGATGTAATCTCCCCTAGGGTGAAAACAGAGTATCATTTTACAATGCAATTAATATTGATGGCTGGTTGGAACTCAGCAAATCAGTTGCAATCATCTTGCCCATCTTATGTGCCTGAGTCTTTTTGCACACTTGATCATCAGTTTCACTCTACTCCTTCACTAAGGAAAGACAAAATGAAAAAAAGGTAATTTGGCTCAGTACTCTGATGTCTTCCAAAGCTCCTTATAGAATTCATCCTATCAGGAACCCTACCTTGCTCATTTAATCTCCTGAGCGAGATAACTAAATGCAACAACAATAACAACTTGTATTTATATAGCACCTTTAATGTAGTTTTTTTTTATTCTTTCATGGGATGTGGGCGTCGCAGGCCAGGCCAACATTTATTGCCCATCCCTAATTGCTCTTGAACTGAGTGGCTTGCTAGGCCATTTCGAGGGCATGTAAGAGTCAACCACATTGCTGTGGATCAGGAGTCACATGTTGGCCAGACCAGGTAAGGACAGCAGATTTCCTTCCCTAAAGGACATTAGTGATCCAGGTGGGTTTTTACAACAATTGACAATGGTTTCATGGCCATCATTAGACTAGCTTTTTAATTCCAGATTTATTAATTGAATTCAAATTCCACTTTCTGCTGTGGTGTGATTTGAACCCATGAACCCAGAGCAATACCCTGGGTCTCTGGGTTACTAGTCCAGTGACAATACCACTGTGCCATCACCTCCCCCGAAGATATCTCAAGGCATTTCACAGGGGCATCAAACAAAATTTTACACTGAGCCCCCTAAGGAGACATTCGAACAGGTGACCAAAAGCTTGGTCAAAGAGGTAGGTTTCAAGAAGCGTTTTAAACGAGGAGTGAGATGTAAAGAGGAGAGGTTTAAGGAAGGAATTGCAGAGGATACTGGTCAGCAGAGTTTTGAATAAGCTGAAGTTTATATAGCATGCAAGATGGGAGGTCAACTAGCAGAACATTGGAGTGGTTAAGTCGAAGAACATAAGAAATAGGAGCAGGAGTAGGCTATTCAGCCCTTCGAGCCTGCTCCGCCATCTAACGAGATCATGGCTGGTCAGCTACTTCAACACCACTTTCCTGCACTATCACTGTATCCCTTGATGTTTTTAATATCTATAAATCTATCGCTCTCAGTCTTGAACATACTCAATAACTGAGCCTCCTCAGCCCTCTGGGGCAAAGAATTCCAAAGATTCACCACCCTCTGAGTGAAGAAATTCCTCCTCATTTCAGTCATAAATGGCCTGCCCCTTATTCTGAGACAGTGTCCCCTGGGTCAAGACTCCCCAGTCAGGGGAAATATCCTTCCTGCATCAACCCTGTTGAGCTCTGTAAGAATTTTGTATTTTTGAATGAGATAACCTCTTATTATTCCAAAGGTAGAAAGACGTGGAAGAAGCATGCAGGTGGAAATTTCGGCAATATAAAGCATTGTCAAATTTCTCCATGACTGCTCAGGTTAATCTAGTGAAATGCTGCTTATAATGTATGCAACATGTCGCATATCACAGGTGATATTTGTACAGTCTCATTAATACAGGAACTGCCATATTCCTGTGACATATTCGATCATCAACATTTATTCCTGACAACCTGGTTTTAATCAGGTATTGATTTTTTAAAGAAAACTTAAATTGAGACAGAGTAACGGCTTTTCTAAGTCACATTCTGAATATCCACTAGTCTGTGGAGAATTTGTTTCTCTACTCTCTAATATGTCGTGAAGGTTGCTGGCTTTACAATGTGTGCACTCTGTAACCATGGCTTCAGTTATTTCAGCACTGTGTACCATATTATTTATGCAGCTCAGCATTTCAAAGAGCAGGATTCAATACTTTCTCAATTCTCTTCTGACTTTGCTTCTGAACATGACTGAGAAGATTTATTTGACTTTACTTATCAGCATCATGAGCACAGAACTAAACACTGGTTCCACCGAGACCTGCAATTGGCCAGATGGAACAGCAGCTGCTCCGGTTATAAAATTCAACAACATTAAAAAAAAACACCATAAGCTCACCAGTTTCAGCCTGAAACGTTCATACATACACAGCAGACTTTATTGCCACTATACAATAACAAAACAGATAATTTGTTGAATTAAATTTTTTTTTAAATCCATGTCAATCAATCAATCAATCCACTAATTTTTCTTTGTTGTGCACAGCCTGTTGTTGCACTGTGAAGTCCCTTTAAGATTGCTACGTGGCCACGCCCAACGTAAAGAAAAAGCTGCTTGCGGGTGGCCTGTTTGTGGTACTGCGCAGAACGTTCTGGACTGCTGTGCAGCCGCACATTCGCACAGCTCGGAGGGAACATTGGTCACAGTCACATTTTAAGAGTCAGCGCAGAAGCAACCTAGATCATAATGAGATAGTCGTATCAGTGGCCAATAGACAGATCAGAAGGTGGTTGAATATATTAGTGGATTGTGTAAAGTTGAAGAAAAGAAAAGGTCTAAGTAATCACACTTGCATGAACTTTATAACTGCAGGGCTGGAATATGTCAACCTCAGTACAATCAGGTCAAATCTTATTAAATACCCTGTACATGAGATCAGTCCTCCTTCAGTGCCTCACCAGGGTTGGACTGAGTCCCAGGTTTCTTTCTCAGTCTCTGCCAAGTCAGCAAATCTCAGCCAGAACTATAACAGAGATGCTACAATTGGCTTCAGCACTGCTGAGTTAGCGAGAGGAACATCAGCACTTGATCACTTCTCACTAACCCATGGGTGAGGATATGATGTGAACTCAAAACAGTAAGTGGTAGGAACACTCAACGAGTCAGGCAGCATCTGCAGCGAGAGCCGCAGAGTTCACATTTCAGGTCGATGATCTTTCATCAGGACTGATCTGCTGCATGTATCTAGCATGTTCTGTTTTAGTTTCAGATTCCCAATATCCACAGTATTTCTCTTTTGTTGAGGATAAGATAAACATCAGTGCTGCTGCCCCTTGTGGTCAAATAGGTTCCAGAAAAAATAATGGGGAACATTGCAAACGGATTCAAATGGATGTTAATTTTTCAGATAAAATGGTCCAGAAAGTGGCAGGTTCAGTTCAATGTGGATAACTTCAAAATAATCAGTAAGACAGCAAAGAACTAAAAGATATGTATTTGTTGAATGTAACAGTCCCAGAATGTAGTGATCAGGGAATAGATTTAGGGGCTAATGTGGGTAATTCTATCAAAATTATCAGAGCTCTGCTTGGCTGCAGTAAAAAGCCAAATGATGCACTAGGTTGCATTAGAGGAACAGAGTATAAGGTGTTACCACTTGCTCCATAATGAACTCCAAAACCAGGAGTCATAAATACAAGATAGTCACTAATAAATCCAATAGGGGATTCAGGAGAAATTTCTTTACCCAGAGAGTGGTTAGCATATGGAACTCATTACTGCGCAACTAGTTGAGCTGAATAACAGAGATGTATTTCAGGGGAAGCTGGATCAGTAGATGAGGGAGAAAGGAATAGAAGGATATGTTAATAGAGTTAGATGAAGAGGAGTGGAAGAAGGCTCGTGGCGGGGCAGAAACAGTGGCACAGACCAGTTGGGCTGTAAATTCTATGCAATTCTTTATAAGTGTGTAAGTCATAAAGAGAGGGTATTATTGCCACCTAAGGCTTTGGTCTGAAGCCATTTGGAATAATGGGGTAACATTTCTGTTTAAAATTACTGGGCAGAATATGGCTGGCTAGCGGTGTGTAATTTTGCATTACACCCTCCTGCTGCATACCAGGAGCACAGAAACAGGAAAGCTACCATGCTATGCACACTTCTGGTCACCTAATCACAGGAAAGGCAATAGTGCCCTTGAAAGGCTATAGAGACATGTAAGGAAGGTAATTACGGTTCTAAAGAATTTCATTTTCAGGAAAGGTCAAGGAAATTGTCCCCCTTGGAAGAGAAAGGGCTGCAAGGAGATCTAATTAAAGTTTTCAAGATTATGAAGGGAATTGAGAAAGTTGATTGGGACAAATTGCTCGTGATTGTGAAGATACTCGCACCAGACATCACAGTTTAAAAATTAAGAAGTTAGAGAGGTAATTTAGTGAGGTGCTGCCATCAGCATAAAGAAAGAAAACAAAGAGCTTGCATTTTCTATAGTGCTTCTTACAACTTTAGGATTACAACTTACAGTGTCACAAAAGGTTTTATATTTGTACTAAAATCTTGGACATCTTATGTGTTTCAAAAAAAAAATGATAAAAGGATTTTGCTCAGTGAAGGACACCTGCAAAAATAACTGGAATTCCTGCAATGTTTTGAAAGGAAGTTCAGAACAAAGAGTTGAACTTTATGGGTGTTTGGAAAGGAAGTTAAATTTGTAAAAGGGCAGGAAGG
Source organism: Heterodontus francisci (assembly GCF_036365525.1). NCBI lineage: Eukaryota > Metazoa > Chordata > Chondrichthyes > Heterodontiformes > Heterodontidae > Heterodontus > Heterodontus francisci. The sequence continues at coordinate 18,396,513 of NC_090377.1, read as the reverse complement.
TCAGCAGTTTCAAGGAAATTACAGTGGTTTGACCTTTCTTTAGAGCAGCTTGAGTGACAAGGGGGAGACACTATGTCTGGACATGTGACCATGTTCGAGAAGGTTCTTTTTCACTTTGGACGCTTTGAAAGCCTGTGAATTGGACAAAGGGCAGGCATTTGAAATCTTTGCTTGACCTGCCTGAAGCCAGAGAGAAAAGACCAAGAAAAGTGTTACCTCTCTCTGTAAAGGAGACTCGCATCTCTTGAAAAGGAATTCTGCATTTGAAAGGTAGCAGATTCCTGTTGCCTCCAGTCTCTGAAGAATGTCTGCATCCAGTGAGATTCCTGCTGCCTCCTGTGTTCTAAGAAAATCCTGAAATCTGACGAATTCTTCTATTGCTAGACTGCTGCTTCAAAACCCAAGCAGATCTGTTGCTAAACTCCTGATGGAAGACCTATGTGACGCCTGCTGAAGTTAAATTGCCATGAACACCTACCCATCACAGACTGTTCATCAACCTGGAGAGACTTCGAGTGGTATCCAATCATGTGACTCTGGGACACCTCACCACACCGAAAACATCCTACCAGAACGTGAACCTCAATTACGTTTTATTATTCCTTCTATTCCTAAGAAAGAGTTATAACCCAAAACTCCTCTGTGAAACCAGTTAACCATTTCTTTTTGAATGTATGTGTGCACATGAGGGTTAAGGGAATAAAGGGTTTTTTCATGTATAGATTTATCTCGTTAGTAATTAAGACCTATTATTTCTCTTCTAATAAATAGTTAATATTGTTATTGTTTAAAGAAACCTGGTTTAGTGAGCTTTATTCTGGGTGAAAAATACAGTGTTTAATTAGGCGAGTGTTCGGTAGGCGGGAAACTTTATTTAATACACTGTGACCTGTGTAGTAGTGGGACTGAATTAACAGTGCATTACTCCCACCTTGGTCGTAACAATAGTCAATTCAGTACTTTTTGAAGTGTAATCACTGTTGTAATGAAGGAAACATGGCAGAGGACTTGTGTATAGCAAGCTCCACGAACAGCAATCAGATGATGATCAGATAATCTGATTCAGGGCCTTGGAAGATTTCAATGTAGGTCAAAAGTATGTCTGATTCTCACAATTTCACAAGTCACAATTTCTGTTTGTGAGACATTGGAGCCTCACATAATTGGGTCTTAGAGATGTCAAGTGGATGTTTTTCACACAATGATTAATAAATTTATGGATTAAGTTATGACAGAAGGCCATTGAAGCCAAGCAAAGCAGACAGCTCAAGAGGCTTCTGTATAGAGAAGGCATTGCACATATGGTAAAAAAGTGGGTGGGCATTGTTGACTGATTAAGAAGTAACAAGCTTGTTTGGGCGGCACAGTGGTGCAGTGGTTAGCACCGCAGCCTCACAGCTTCAGGGACCCGGGTTCGATTCTGGGTACTGCCTGTACGGAGTTTGCAAGTTCTCCCTGTGACCGCATGGGTTTTCGACGGGTGCTCCGGTTTCCTCCCACAGCCAAAGACTTGCAGGTGATAGGTAAATTGGCCATTGTAAATTGCCCCGAGTGTAGGTAGGTGGTAGGGAATATGGGATTACTGTAGGGTTAGTATAAATGGGTGGTTCTTGGTCGGCACAGACTCGGTAGGCCAAAGGGCCTGTTTCACTGCTGTATCTCTAAATAAATAAATAAATAAATAAATAAATGACGGTCTTTCTAAGGTCCAATGTTTCTGTTAGACTCTCTAGCATTGAGCGGCAGATCCATACTGTGCACTTCCTTAGAGCTTTTGTAACATTGTCCTAATCTTCAAGATTACCATAAATGTGACACAGGTCAAGAATGTGGGAAATTTTGAAGAATTGATATCATTCACCTTAATGATAAACCATTTACCTCATAATCAATATCCAAAAAGTCAAATTCCCCTTTGGTTTGAAAGTGTTGTGTGTCTGCATCCACAGTAAAATTCACTTGCTTCTTATTACGTTCAACTGCAACATAATGCCAGTGTTGGTCGTCTAGGAGACTGCCCAGTATGACAGAAGAATGGCCGTTAATAGATAGAAGTGTTGTGTCACCTAGGATACCACAGGACAGAAATAAAACACGTCATTTTTCTAAACAACCATCCCAGATATTAGTCCCATTATACAGTACATATGTTGCACAGACAAGCAACTGAAATGGTGTAAAGCCTTCCGTAAATGATGACATAGTTCTATTCACAGCCCAACTCCACTTATGGCCCACCTTAAACTCTCTGTCCTCAGCTTCTGACACTGTTCCAATGAAATTCAATTAACAAAATCTCATCTTTTGATTAGTTACTTTATAGACTTCAGACTCAACATTGAGTTTAACATAGATGATAACCACCACTCCCACTTCCTCTGCAATCATTTACACCTCCTCTGGATCCATGTTTTGTTTCTATACTTAGACCAGTACTATACCAGTTATGCCTTGATTCATCATCCCACTTGTCATTTAATCACTCCTGTCTTCCACCCTATCACAGACCTACCCCTTTGTTTTTTCTACACACACCCTTCTCCCTGGCTGTGTACATGTTTAGAAATTGTTAAATTTCTTACTTCTTCCAGTTCTGATGAAAGGTCACTGACCTGAAACATTAACTTTCTTTCTCTCTCCACAGATGCTGCCTGATCTGCTGAGCGTTTCCAGCATTTTCTGTTTCTATTACTCGAAATATTAGTCCTGTGATAGTGTACATACATTGCACAAACGATTGGAATTATGCAAAACCTTCATTAAATGAAAACATGGTGCCGAATTATGGCCCATCACCACATCATCTGTGTGACTCTGGGGTGGTTGCTGTTCTGCATTTCTTTGGACCTCAATGTAAGGTGTTGCCACAGCATTGAATTCAGTGTTTTTCCCTCTTTTTCTTACCCTCCAGCAAGAGAGGGCACAGGAATGCAGCTAAGATGTAGGGTCATCCCTACATGTCTTGGACAAGTATAAAGGACTCAATTAAAACCATAGAGTGGGATGGCTAGTTGCATAGTTTGCCATTTCACACAGATAAGTAGCTGACCTCCATCCAGCAAGCTCCCAGGGTTGCATATTTGAAATCAGGAGATCGCAACAAGGGAAACTGCAGGCGCAGTTCATGGTGCAGCATATTGGGACATTCCTGCCTTTAATCAAGGCCACTGGTTTGTGATTTATTTTAATAGAACAATAGATAGAGTCATAGAGTTATACAGCACAGAAACAGACCCTTCGGCCCATTGTGTCTGTGCCGGCCATCAAGCACCTAACTATTCTAATCCCATTTTCCCGCACTTGGCCCATAGCCTTGTATGCTATGGCATTTCAAGTGCTCATCTAAATACTTCTTAAATGTTGTGAGGGTTCCTGCCTCTACCACCTCTTAAGGCAGTGCGTTCCAGATTCCAACCACTCACTGGGTGAAAACATTTTTCCTCAAATCCCCTCTAAACCTCCTGCCCCTTACCTTAAATCTTTGCCCCCTGGTTATTGATACCTCTGCTAAGGGAAAAAGTTTCTTCTTATCTATCATATCAATGCCCCTCATAATTTTGTATACCTCAATCAGGTCCCCCCTCAGCTTTCTCTGTTCTAAGGAAAACAACCCTCGCCTTTTCAGTCTCTCTTCATAGCTGAAATGCTCCAGCCCAGGCAACATCCTGGTGAATCTCCTCTGCACCCTCTCCAGAGCAATCACATCCTTCCTATAGTGCGGTGACCAGAACTGTACACAGTACTCCAGCTGTGGCCGAACTAGCATTTTATAGAGCTCCATCATAACCTCCCTGCTCTTATATTATATGCCTCGGCTGATAAAGGCAAATATCCCATATACCTTCCTAACCATCTTATCCAACTGTGCTGCTGCCTTCAGTGATCTATGGACAAGTACACCAAGGTCCCTCTGACCCTTTGTACTTCCTAGCGTCCTACCATCCATTGTATATTCCCTTGCCTTGTTAGTCCTCCCAAAATGTATCACCTCACACTTCTCAGAATTAAATTCCATTTGCCACTGCTCCACCCATCTTACCAGCCCATCTATATTGTCCTGTAATGTGAGGCTTTCCTCCTCACTATTTACGACACCAGCAATTTTCATGTCATCTGCGATCATACATCCTATATTCACATCTAAATCATTAATGTACACTACAAACAGCAAGGGTCCGGCACCGGTCCTTGCGGTATACCACTGGTCACGGGCTTCCACTTGCAAAAACAACCCTCGACCATCACCCTCTGCCTCCTGCCACTAAGCCAATTTTGGATCCAATTTGCCAAATTGCCCTGGATTCCATGGGCTCTTACCTTCTTAACCAATCTCCCATTTGGGACCTTATCAAAAGCCTTACTGAAGTCCATGTAGACATCAACTGCTTTACCCTCATCTACACATCTAGTCACCAGCTCGAAAAATTCAATCAAGTTAGTTAGACACGATCTCCCCCTGACAAAGCCATGCTGACTATCCCTCATTAATCCCAGCCTCTCTAACTGGAGATTAATCCTGTACCTCAGAATTTTTTCCAATAGTTTCCCTCCATTGATGTTAGACTCACTGGCCTGTAATTACCTGGTTTGTCCCCCTCTGCTACTCTTTTTGAATAATGGTACCACATTCGCTGTCCTCCAATCCTCTGGTACCTCTCCTGTGGCCAGAGAGGATTTGAAAATTTGTGTCAGAGCCCCTGCTATCTCTTCCCTTGCCTCACATAACAGCCTGGGATACATCTCATCTGGGCCTGGGGATTTATCCATTTTATCCCGCTAAAACAGCTAATACTTCTTCACTTTCAATGCTAATTGTACGGAATTGTAGAATCTGTCAAAAAGCTCAAGTCAGGGCATCAACCTGACAGTATTGAAGCCTTATCTCCAATCTGCTCTCCTCCCTTTGAGCCCATCTCCTAGTTGGAAATGTGGAATTCATTCTATGTTCCCTAAAATACGGGTACAAATCTTGGAAGATCGTGTAGAACAATGCTAAACAAATGAGTTTTAATTTATTTGGATACCGTAAACCTGTCAGCCTAATTATAAAGAAATAGAATTGAGCAATCCACAAAACACTGGTGGGTCCCAAGCAGTAAAAACATAACTTGATTTATTCAGTCATTGAAAACCAGTGGTCTGAGTGACAACTCTTCTATATTCTCTTCTGTTTATCATCTGTAAGAAATGATTCCTGTGCGATAATTAAATGTTCAGTTAGCACAAGGGCTGTTTTATACACTCCTCAATCCCTAACAAAGTAATTGCTTTAAAACAGAAATGAATTAGATCCATACCTAAACTGATCTGCAGTGAGAGTTTGCCTTCCTTCAGTTCCAGAGTGATGTAATCTCCCCGTTGTCCTTCCCCGTGTAAGACCACTCCATCACTCTGCATCGTCTTGAACTTCAGGGAGATGACATCTTTCACTGTGGTCATACTCTTTTGGTTGAATCTGTAGAACATGGAGCTCTTCCCATCAAAGTCAGCAACATCTGATTCTGTGAAAGCAAATCCAGGCTGTGATCTCTTGGAAATAAGCCGTACAAATTTCAGGACACTGATTGGAAGACCAGACTCTGATTGGTTTTCTGACTTAAGGTTAAGTAACAGAGCTATCTGAATTGTACAGAAGAGCTACGCACACTGTGGATTAGGGACAAAAGAGTATGGGAGAAATTAATTTAAAATGCTTTCATGGATTTTAGCTAGTTCGACAGTAAAAAACAACGCAACTCTTGCCCTTCTCCCATCAGCTTAAAATAAGAGTGGTTATAATGAGAGTGAGGATTATGAGAGCAAAGACTATGAGAGTGGGGATTATGAGAGCAAAGACTATGAGAGTGGGGATTATGAGACTGAGGATATTATAAATGTAAATAATGAAAATGCAGTTAATAAGAGCGAGGATAATGTAATTGCAGATGCTGATAATGGGAGTACAAATAATTGGAACGTGGATAATGGGAGTGTGGATAATATAAGGGTGACACTGGGAGTGTGTGAATAATATGTATACTGAAAATGGGAGCATGGGTACTGACAGTGTGAATATAAGAGTGCTGATAATGAAAGTATGAGTAACTGAGGTCCTGATGTATGTTTTTATTTTATAAGAAATGGATAAAGCAGCAGATATATTTTGAAGCTTTGCACAGTCCTTGATTGCAACTGATTTTGGAGATTTTCTTCTAATGCATTTGCTATTCCTCATCACTGTAGCATTTGCCTTTGTGTTATTTGGCAAGGCTTTGCTTCTCCATGATGCTTTCTGTGGGGATTGTAATCTTACTGAAAAGCTGCTATTATTATTACTGCTTGCAATTGTAAAGAGGTGGCTCACAGCCTTTAAAACACTGCAGAACTTTGGCTGCCATCACCAACTGAAAATCAACTCACTAAAGGGCAATGGAGATTGGCAGATAATTGAGAGTCCCCCAATAATTTGTCTGAAATGGTCGAGTAAATTCTGAGATCCAAAAGAACTAGCCGGACCTCACACAAAGACAAAGCTGATTGGAAAATCACCTCCTTTTGGTCTCTTCTGATTATTTGCATGATAGATGTCAACTGTGGCTCACTGGGCAGCTCTCTGAGTCCCAAAATTGTAGGTTCAAGTCTCACTCCAGAAACTTGAGCATGCAATCTAGGCTGACACTGCAGTGGAGTACTGGGGGAATGCTAGACTGTTAGAGGTGCCATCCTTTGGATGAGACATTAAACTGAGCTACTACCTGCTCACTCCGGCTGATGTAGATACTATATGTTCTGGTCAACATTTACCGTTCAATAAACAGCACTTAATCTGGTGCTTTTTGGGAGCTTGCTGTACACAAATTAACTGCCACATTTCCTATGTTATAACAGTGACTACACTTCAAAAAGTACTTCATTGGCTGAAAAGTGTTTTGGGACGTCCTGAGGTTGTGAAAGGTGCTATATAAATGCAAATTCTTCCTTTCTCATCAGGTCCCTAGTGTATGCATATAAGACTCGTGTTTTACTATTTTAAAAATAAGATTGATATCCTTGAAAGAGAAGTTGACAGTCTGTTGGCCTCCTGGATTGAAAGTCGAACATATACTATGTTTTCCCAAATAGCAGAATTCAGGTAACAACTAATGAACATCCTCTTATTAACATCTCACCAACTAGAGGAAACAGTGGGGGCTAAAGTCATTAGGGACCAATTTCAGGTGCGTAACTTACCAAGTACATTCAGCGCGTGCCTAAACCAGAAGGCCAAAACTCGACAGAACTTAGGCCTCAGGCCTTGTCATGCTTCCTGAAGCAGTTCGCCTATGTGGCTGGCAGCAACTCTCAGGTAAATTCTGAGGGCAGGGGCAGGTGGTGCTGGAGGAGGGAAGGGTAGACGATTGCAGGTGTGGAACCAGGAGGAGCACCACATTAAAGTATATTTTAAAAATATTCCACATTTGTCGCTGGCTGCAGCAAATTCCTGAAAAGGTGAGCAAACCCGGTGCCTGATTCCCTCAGCACTAATGAATTTCATTCAAGGATCCTTAAACAGATGTTAGGTCCCTAGAACCGCCTGCAAAATGTGCTGTTAAATATAGCAGTCGCCAATATTCTCCTTAACTTCTGTTTGCTAGGTGCAGCTTGTTGCACGGCTGTGCTTGTGTGCATCTTTAAGGGAATGTTGCTTGTGTGCATCTCGTTTGTTCTCTGCGCGGTACATTCCTGATTGCTGCATTGCCTTGCACCCACACAGCTTAGAGGGAATATTGGCAGTCGTCCGAATGCACATGCAGTTTGGGCATGGCCCGACACACAGCTAAATTCATCATCATTGCACCATTTCATGCCCTTCAAATAGGCGGAGTGATATTGAATTTCACCCCCCCCCGCCCCCACATCCCCCATCTATCACTATTTACTGGATCATAACCCATCATAATTTTGAAGGCTTGTATCCGTTTTGGAATAGCTCACGTTTACAGAGGGTGAAAGATGGGAGGTTGGCCAAAAGAGCATTGGAAGAGTCAAGTCTAGAGGTAACAAAGACACGATTAAGAATTTCAGCAGCAGATGATCTGAGGCAGGGTCAGCGATGGCGATGTTATGGAGGTGGAAGTAGGTGGTCTCGGTGATGGAGAAGCTATCGGTCTGAAGCTGAGCTCAGGGTCAAATAGGATGCAAAGTTGTAAATGGTCTTGCTCAGCCTTCGACTGTGGTTAGGGAGAGGGATGGAGTTTGTGACTCAAAATGGGTGCTTAAAACTGCACATAATACTTCAACTGTAGCCTAACTAAGTTCTTATACAAGTTTGACATTACATCTGAGCTGGTAAGCCCTCAGTATGATGATCCTTGTAGATCACTGAAGTGCAACGCTATGTTGCCAGAGATTAACCTACAAGAACATTACATAGGCTGCCTATGACTAGAATATGCCATCTAGATTTCCTGCATAGCTTGTACTTCTAAGGCGATAATACATCAAATGGTTCTGAAGTAATGCTTGAGCAGTTCCTCGATGTCATCCGACCTCTGACATATCTTAACATCCTTTATTCATGTGCCTCATGCTTTACACTGTATCCAGTCGCAGTCTGTCAGTCCTGGTTTTTGCTGTTAACACATCTGGCACGAATCGGGGCAGAGGATCTTTCAGAAAGAGGACTTGTGTTTCCTTTAAAGCACACATGAGGAAGGCAATGGCAAACCACCTCAGGTACTCTTTCACTAGTCATATTTCTTATTTCTCATGGAAGTTAAAAAATGGGTGGCTATTACAAGCAATGGAAAAGGAAAGTGCAGGACCGTGAGGCATGGAGAAATGAGCAGAGGACCTACCCTTGGGCAGATCACCACTTACATATGAAGCAGGAACAGGACTGAGACAGCAACAAGTAAAGGGAGGGGCGCTGAGGTGAGTCATGAAGTACCCGTTAGGTGACACACCAAACTAGGTTTTAATAAACCTTCAGATTAGAGGAGGATCGGAAGGGTAGGGGATGTTAGGAGGTCCATGCTTTCGACATCATGGGAAATTATGAGAGGCTCAACAAATCGTTAGTGGAAATTGTGTGTTGATCTCGGTTTGGGGTTTTCCAATATGCGCTGGTCATGGATAACCAATCAGTGATTTTCCTTCCCAGCCAACACATTTCAGCACTGTCAGTGCTGGCAGAGGAAGGGTGTGCTGGATGTTGCATTTGTAACTTAGTAAGGACCAATGGGGAAAGCTCATGGGAACAGTGGCCTTTGTCTTAAGGGTAAAATACAGCAAGCCAAGAAAGGCTGCACAGATGGAAAAGGTTTGCAGGCTGGAAGTAAGAAGAACCACCTTTTCCTAGAATCATAGAATAATAGAGCACAGAAGGAGGCCATTCTGCCCATCATGTGCATGCCAGCTCTTTGGAAGAGCAATCCAGCTAGTCCCTCTCCCTGGCTCTTTCCCCATATTCCTGCAATTTTTTCCTCCTTCAAGTATTTATGCAATTTTTTTTAAGGTTACTATTGAATCTGTATCCAGCACCTTATCGGGCAGTGTATTCCAAATCCTAACTACTCATTGTGTAAAAAAGTTTTTCCTCATGTCCCCTCTGGTTCTTTTGCCAATCACCTTAAATCTGTGCCCTCTGGCCATTGAACCTTCAGCCATTGGAAACAGTTTCTCTTTATTTACTTTATCTTAACGCTTCAGGATTTTAAACACCTCTATCAAATCGCCTCTTAGCCTTCTCTGCTCTAAGGAGAACAACCTCATCTTCTCCAGTCTTTCCACAAAGCCATAATCTCTCATCCCTGGTTCCATTCTAGTAAATCTGTTCTGTACACTCTCCAAAGCCTTCATATGTCCTTCCTAAAATGTGGTGCTCAGAATTAGATACAATACTCCAACTGAGGCCAAACTAGTGTTTTATATACATTTAGCTTAACTTCCTGGCTTTTGTACTCTATTTATAAAGCAAACAATTTATGCTTTATTAACTGAATTGTTACCCTGTCCTGCCCCTTTCAAAGATTTGTGCACAAACACCCCCAGGTCTCTGTATTCTCGTACCCCCTTTAAAATTGTACCATTTAGCTTGTAATGTTTCTCCTCATTCTTCCTACCAAAAGGCATCAACTCACACTCTTCGGCATTGAATTTCATCTGCAATATGAACCATAGAATCATAGAAAGTTAAAGGCACAGAAAGAGGCCACTTGGCCCATCATGTTTGTGCTGGCTGAAAAATGATCCACCTATTCTAATCCCACCTTCCAGCATTTGGTCCGTAGCCCTGCAGTTTACGGCACTTGAGGTGCATATCCAGACTCCTTTTGAATGAGTTGAGGGTTTCTGCCTCTACCACCGTTTCAGGCAATGAGTTCCAGACCCCCACCACCCTCTGGGTGAAAAGGTTTTCCTCATCTCTCTAATTTTTCTACCATTCATTTTAAATCTATGCCCCCTATGACCTCTCTGCTAAGGTGAATAGACCCTTCACCTCCACTCTATCCAGACCCCTCAAAATTTTCTACATTTCAATCAGATCTCCCCTCAGCCTTCTCTGTTCCAAGATGAACAACCCCAGCCTATCCAATCTTTCCTCATAGCTGCATTTTTCCAGTCCTGTCAACATTCCCTACATTTATGTCCAAATTGCTAATAGCAGGGGACCCAGAACTGAGCCCTGCGGAATGCCACTGGAAACAGACCTCCAGTCGCTAAAACACCCGTCAACAATTGCCCTTTGTTTCCTGCCACTGAACCAATTTTGTATCCACTTTACTGCATTTTCCTGGATCCCATGGGATTTTTTTTTTAACCGGTCTGCCATGTGGGGCCTTGTCAAAAGCCTTGCTAAAACCCATGTAAACCACATCAACTGCACTACCCTCATCTATCTTCCTTGTTACTTCTTCAAAAAATTTGATCAAGTTGGTATTATCACTGGACTAGTAATACAGAGATCTAGGTTATTGCTCTGGGGACATGGGTTCGAATCCCACAATGGCAGAAAGTAGAATTTGCATTCAATTAATAAATCTGGAAAAAAAGAGGTATACAAAATGAGGGGCATTGATAGGTTAGATAGGAATAAACTTTTTCCCTTAGCACAGATGTCAATAATCAGGGGGCATAGATTTAAGGTAAGGGGAGAGGGGATTTGAGGAAAAATTGTTTCACTCAGGGTGGTTGGAATCTGGAATGCACTGCTTGAAGGGGTGGTAGAGGCAGGAACGCTCACAACATTTAAGAAGTATTTAGATGAGCACTTGAAAAGCCATAGCATACAAGGCTAAGGACCAAGTGCTGGAAAATGGGATTAGAATAGATACGTGCTTGATGGCTGGCACAGACACGATGGGCCAAAGGGCCTGTTTCTGTGCTGTATAAATCTATGACTCTATGACTCTAAATCCATGCTGACTATCCTTGATTAATCCATGCCTTTCTAAGTGACAGTTTATCCTGTCTCTCAGAATAGATTCCAATAATTTGCCCACCAGTGAGGTTAGACTGACTGGCCTGTAATTATTCTGTCTATCCCTCGCTCCCTTTTTAAACAGAGGTACAACGTTAGCAGTTCTCCAATACTCTGGCACCACACCTGTATACAGTGAGGACTGGAAAATGATGGTCAGACCTTCTGCTATTTCCTCTCTTGCTTCTTTTAACAGCCTAGGGTATATTTCATCCGGCCCTGGCGATTTATCAAATTTCAAGGATGCTAATCCCATTAATACTTCGTCTCTCCCTATCACATCCAATACTTCACTCCTCCTCCTCAACTACAATAACTACATCATCCCCCTCTTTTGTGAAGACAGATGCAAAGCATTCATTAAGAACAATACCAACATCTTCTGCCCTGACACATAGGTTTATGGGTCCATTCAACCAGTCTGTCTATGTCCTCTTGAAGGCTATTACTATCTCCATCACTGTTTACTACACTTCCAAGTTTCGTGCCACTCTGTAAATTTCAAAATTGTGCCCTGCACCCCCAAGTTCAAGTCAACATTGCAGTCGTCCTAGTACTGATCCTTGGGGAACTCGACTGTATACCTCCCTTCAGCTTGAAAAACAGCCATTCACTAACTATTTCTGTTTTCTGTCCCTGAGCCAATTTTGTATCCATGCTGCTATTTCCTCTTTTATCTCATGGGCTTCAAATGTAGTGGTTTTCTATGTGAAGGACTACCCCTGCAAATATGTAAGAATCCATGAGATCTCTCCATTGGAAAACAATGACACACACCGGAAAACTGCAAATAATGGTACACTCCTTGGGATCCCCCTAGAAATATTCACACTTCTTGGGACACTTATCACCCACTGCAGATATTGCAATACCCCTTGGGAGCGCCCTGGTAATATTGAGACACCCACTGAGATCTTCTGTAAATTGCAACACACTGCTGAGGACCCCCTGCAAATATTGAAACATTCCCTGGAATCCACTGGAAATGGTGATACATTCCCAGGTACCGTATTCCTCAGCAATTCCAGAGAATCCCCATCCCAACCTCTGACAGACAGTGTCAGCTGCTCGAAGTTAAACATTGTGATCCATGCACTTGATGAACAGAAATAGGAAACTCAACAAATACAGGAAAATACAGCAATCTGATTGCAAAAAGCACCAAAATCTGATGACCTCCCCACAATCCCCTGAAATCTTGCAAACCCTGAAGGTGCTAAGGATCGTAGTTTTAAAATCTATGACTTAACAACTTAGTCTCATCTGTGGCATTTGTTTCCTATTCCTGCTGTTGGCCTTGAGGGAAGCTGTTCTGGCTGGGATCTCATTTCAGATAAAAGGAACAAATTCCAGATAGCATTACAGATTCTCACACAAGGCTGCAGCATTGGGTGGCCACAGATATAAAAGAACCAGAGCTGTGGTGAGGAAAATTTTTATTTCTTTTTAACGCAGCGAGTTGATGGTGAGCAGGAATGCACTGCCTGAAAGGATGAATCATAGAAATTTGCAGCACAGAAGGCAGCCATTCGGCCCATTGTGGTGGAAGCAGATTCAACAGTAGCGTTGAAAAGGGAATATATACTTGAAGGGAAAGCAATTTGCAGGGCTATGGGGAAAGCAGTGTCGTGAATAGTTCTTTCAAAGTACTAGCATATGTGTGATGGGATGAATGGCCTCCTTCTGTACCATATCATTCTATGATTTTATGATTCTATGTAGCTTCAGGTATCATACCACAAAAAAGTATGCTAAGTGTCAGGAAACAGTAATGATGACTATTAAAATATCAGTAGGGAGGAGAGAGACTCAGTGGACAATAAATATGGACTGAAAAGCAGAAAAGTCACAGGTTGATTATCAAGTAGGGTCCTTCCGCCAACCACTGAGGGGTCTGCAAGAGCACTGTATATTGACTTGTCCACTCACACTCAATCTAAACATTGAAGCCCTGGTGGAAATAAGAAATCATTACTGGAACAGAGCCAGTACTGTACTGTTTTATGACACAACAGATTAATCGAATACCTCACTGATAGCTGAAGAATGAGTTTATGATGAGATAATCAAGTATAATTTGATACTTGATGGCACCTTGGGTTACTACACTATCTTTTTACTGCTGAGAACTGTCTTCAAATCCAACACAAATAGATGTGATTAAAGGCTCTTCTTCTCAGTCATCTACAAGAATCTTAAGCCAAATTAACTTGGACAGTCTCAATCCAGTTCCTAATAGATGTGAGTCTACAGTGCAAAACTGCCCATAATTCAGCGGTAATTTACTAAATTCGCAATGTCACTTCAAAAAAAACCACAGGAATGGAAATTCCTCACTGCTGTAGTGCTCTATGCTGCCTACAGTCTAGGCTAAAGGCACAGTGCTGACAATGTAGAGGGAGCCTTCCATTCTAACAAGGCTGTCCAATATCTGACCTGGGACTCCAGTGCCAAGAATGTAACTTCCCATTCATCCCGGTGAAACTAATAACCTCGTAGTTATACTTATTAGGAAGGACTGAACAGGCTGGGGCTCATTTCTCAAGAAAAGAGAATGTTGAAAGGTGACCTAATGGAGGTCGTTGAAATTATGAAGATGTTTGTTAAGGTGGACGACAACAACAACTTGTATTTATATAGCATCTTTAATATAATGAGACGGCCCAAGACGCTTTATAGGAGCATTATAACCCAAAGTATGATGGAGATGTAGAGAAGATGTTTCCACTTGTCGGAGACACCAAAACTAAGGGTCATAAAAACAAGACAGTCACGAATAAATCCAGTAAGGAATTCAGGAAAATCTTTCCCCAAAGAGTGGTAACAATGTGAACTTGCTACCACAAGGACTAGTTGAGGTGAATAGCATACATGCATTTAAATGTAAAATACCCTAGGATTTGGTTTAATCTCATATGATTATAGCTCTGGTATCTTTTTGCTTAATGAAATGATTAAGACTTGTTCATTCACATGATGCTTTAGGGTTTCATTTGTCAGGGTACAATTTAGCTGACACTGCACTTTAATTGTTTGCTGAAACTACAGGATACGTAAGATTCATGTCTCTTGACCTATTTTCATGGTCACATTGGGAAACATGTAGCCAAGGCAATTTTAAGATAAGAAATTGAATAATGGAAGAACAGGATGAAAACAAATTGGCATCTGAAAGAAATACATCCTTTCTGCCTTGTTCAAAATAGGACTTGTCATGCCACAGTAATACTTGTCATGTCATAATCAATTATCAATGACAAGGTTTTGTGAGAAACAAACTATAAAGCTCCTAAGCATTTCTTAATAAATTGTGGAGAGAGTTAGGATTGGAAAGGAACAGTACTGAGGTTACATCTCTACTTGGGCAAAGAAAGCACAGTTGTATGGATTATTTCTCTATATATCTAATGCTTAAAGATTTTTTTTTTAGATTTAGAGATACAGCACTGAAACAGGCCCTTCGGCCCACCAAGTCTGTGCCGACCATTAACCACCCATTTATACTAATCCGACATTAATCCCATATTCCTACCACATCCTCACCTGTCCCTATATTCCCCTACCACCTACCTATACTAGGGGCAATTTATAATGGCCAATTTACCTATCAACCTGCAAGTCTTTTGGCATGTGGGAGGAAACCGGAGCACCCGGAGGAAACCCACGCAGACACAGGGAGAACTTGCAAACTCCACACAGGCAGTACCCAGAATTGAACCCGGGTCGCTGGAGCTGTGAGGCTGCGGTGCTAACCACTGCGCCACTGTGCCGCCCGCTGTGTGTATCCGGATATTGTGTGTATCCGGACTTGGCCTCATATAAATAACAAGTAGCTGTAAGCCATTATCTGGCATCAGGATTCAAACCTGTTACATAAGAGAAGGCTCGATAAGCATGTGACGGAGAAAGGACTAACAGGATATTCAGATAGGTTTAGATGAAGAGCGATGGGAGGAAGTTTGTGTGGAGCATCAACGCTGGCATTGACCAGTTGGGCTGACTGGTCTGTTTCTGTGCTGTCAGCTATATATAATTCTATGTCCGCAATAAGCCAGATGTGAATGTGCAGATGCGTAACTGTCTGTTGTTGGCTTATAGAGCTGGTTCAGCCAGTCACTGTAGCACTTACGCTATTGTTAGCTACAAAACACATATCAGGAAACTGCAGCAGCAACTATAATAAGCTGAGTCAAACAACCATACAGGTCAGTTATACACTACACTTTGTGTTGCTAGAAGGAGGTGACCATGCCCCACCCCACCATTGCTTCAGTTTCACAACTACTGGAGTATAAATCCAGTCTGACTCCTCAGCGGAGTACTCAGGGAGTACTGTATTGCCATAGGTACTGTTCTTAAGATAAGGCCCTGCAGCCTGTTCCATTGTTTCAGGAAGAATAACAGAATAGTAGAATTTTCTGCATAGATTGAGGCTGTTCAGCCCGTCACTTCAGTCCTAGCTCTTCAAAAGAGATACAGAAAGAAATTTGCATTTATATGGCACCTTTTACATCCCGAAGTGCAGTGGCGGAAATGAAGTCCTTTTAAAGTGTAGCCACTGGTGTCATGTAGAAGAATTGGCAGCTAATTTGCATGCAACAAGGAGATAATAAGCAGATAATCTGTTTTAGTGGTGATGGCTTAGAGATAAATGTTGACCAGGACACTGGGAAGAACTCCCCTTCTCTTTGAAATGGTGCCATGAGATCTTTTAGGTCCATCTGGGAGGGTAGATGTGTTCTTGGTTTAATATCTCATCTGAAAGCCAGCCAGCACTTCCAACAGTACAGTACTCCCTCAGAACTGCACTGGAATGCCAGCCTAGATTGCATGGGCAATAATGCAGCCTTGACAGTGCCACCAACACACTGAGTAGACAATATGACAGAGAAAAGAATTTGTCAAATGAAGACATACAGATGCGGGGTGGGGGTGGAGTACTAGTTTTCCTCTTAAGAAGATGTTCCAGTGATGCAGAACGTCTACCCGAAAACCCATTTTGTCCGATGGATCCCTTAATCCAGCTGCTGAGAATGAGCCCACCAATGCGTGGGCAGAAAATCCCGGCAAGGCTACAGTGGGTGAGTTGCTGCAACACAAGAGGAGACAGCAAGGGAGCTGAAAGTGGCATAGCTAAAATCGGAATCAAAGCCTTTGTCAGGTAACGACATGAAAGGGCAGTGGAAGTAGATTCAACAGTAACTTTCAAAAGGGAATTGGATAACTGCTTGAAAAGGAAACATTTGCAGGACTATGGGGAAAGAGCTGGTGCGCGGTACTAATTGGATGGCTCTTTCACAGGCACGATGGGACAAATGTCCTCCTTCTGTGTTGTATGATTCCATGATTCCAACTCCAGCCCTGCTGAAATAAGCCAACACTTCTTTCTTCTTCTTTGGCCTCCTTGTCTCGAGAGACAATGGGTAAGTGCCTAGAGATGGTCAGTAGTTTGTGAAGCAGCGCCTGGAGTGGCTATAAAGGCCAATTCTAGAGCGACAGACTCTTCCACAGGTGCTGCAGATAAAATTGGTTGTCAGGGCTGTTACACAGTTGGCTCTCCCCTTGTGCTTCTGTCTTTTTTCCTGCCAACTGCTAAGTCTCTTTGACTCGTCACTCTTTAGCCCCGCCTTTATGGCTGCCCGCCAGCTCTGGCGATCGCTGGCAACTGACTACCACGACTTGTGATCAATGTCACAAGACTTCATGTCGCGTTTGCAAATGTCTTTAAAGCGGAGACAGGGACGGCCGGTGGGTCTGATACCAGTGACGAGCTCGCTGTACAATGCACCCTTGGGGATCCTGCCATGCGGCTCACATGGCCAAACCATCTCAAGCGTCGCTGGCTCGGTAGGGTGTATATGCAGGGGATGTTAGTCGCCTTGAAGATTTCTGTGGTGGAGATATGGTCCTGCAACCTGATGCCAAGGATTCTCCGGAGGCAGCGAAGATGGAATGAATTGAGATGTCGCTCTTGGCTGACATACGTTGTCCAGGCCTCGCTGCCATAAAGCAAGGTACCGAGGACACAGGTTTAAAACACGGACTTTTGTGTTCCGTGTCAGTGCGCCATTTTCCCACAACCCCTTGGCCAGTCTGGACATAGCAGTGGACGCCTTTCCCATGCGCTTGTTGATTTCTGCATCGAGAGACAGGTTACTGGTGATAGTTGAGTCTAGGTAGGTGAACTCTTGAACTACTTCCAAAACGTGGTCGCCGATATTGATGGATAGAGAATTTCTGATGTCCTGTCCCGTGATGTTCGTTTTCTTGAGGCTAATGGTTCGGTCAAATTCGTTGCAGGCAGCCGCAATCCTGTCGATGAGTCTCTGCAGACACTCTTCTGTGTGAGATGTTAACGCAGCATCATCAGCAAAGAGGAGTTCCCTGATGAGGACTTTCCGTACTTTGGTCTTCGCTCTAATAAGGGCAAGGTTGAACAACCTTCCATCTGATCTTGTGTGGAGGAAAATTCCTTCTTCTGAAGACTTGAATGCATGTGAGAGCAGCAGTGAGAAGAAGATCCCAGACAGTGTAGGTGCGGGAACACAGCCCTGTTTCACGCCACTCAGGATAGGAAAGGGGTCTGATGAGGTGCCGCTATGCTGAATTGTGCCTTTCATATTGTCATGGAATGAGGTGATGATACTTAGTAGCTTTGGTGGACATCCGATCTTTGCTAGTAGTCTGAAGAGACCACGTCTGCTGATGAGGTCAAAGGCTTTGGTGAGATCAATGAAAGCAACGTAGAGGGGCATCTGTTGTTCGCGGCATTTCTCCTGTAGCTGGCGAAGGGAAAACAGCATGTCAATGGTGGATCTCTCTGCTCGAAAGCCGCAATTTGCCTCAGGGTAGACACGCTCAGCCAGTTTCTGGAGCCTGTTTAAAACGACTTGAGTGAAGACTTTCCCCACTATGCTGAACAGGGAGATTCCTCGATAGTTGTTGCAGTCACCGTGGTCACCCTTATTCTTATAAAGGGTGATGATATTGGCATCGCGCATGTCCTGTGGTACTGCTCCCTCATCCCAGCACAGGCAAAGCAGTTCATGGAGTGCTGAGAGTATAGCAGGCTTGGCACTCTTGATTATTTCAGGGGTAATGCCGTCCTTTCCAGGGGCTTTTCGACTGGCGAGAGAATCAATGGCATCACTGAGCTCCGATTTTGTTGGCTGTTCATCCAGCTCATCCATGACTGGCAGACACTGGGCTGCATTGGGGGAGGATTCAGTGACATCATTTTCCCTGGAGTACAGTTCTAGGTAGTGCTCCACCCAGCTTGCGTTCGTCAGTGATCATTTCCCCTGATTTAGACTTGAGAGGGGCGATCTTTTTGATGGTTAGCCCAAAAGATCTCTTAACGCCATTGTACATTCCTCTGATGTTTCAGGTGTTGGAGGCCAGTTGAATACGACTGCATAGCTGTTGCCAGTAGTCATTTGCACAGCACCTGGCTGTTCTTTGTGCAGCACTTCTGGCTACTTTAAGTGCTACGGATGTTAACTCGCTGGGGGCTTTCTTGTAGTTCAACAGTGCAGTGCGCTTAGCAGCTATGACAGGTTACAGCTCTTCAAAGTGAGATTAAAACCAGTCTGCATTGTGCTTCACACGTTTGCCAAAGGTGAGTCATAGATGGCGTCTCTGATGTGGGCCCACTTCGTCTCTGCATCCTCTGCAGGAGTGTTTTGAAGGGCTTTTTCAAGTGAATTTAGAAACTTATGTAACAGCTGTGGTTAAGAAATTCTGCTAGTGTTGATGCGCGGGCGGCCCCTTTGCTTGGAGTGATGCAGCTTCTTTGGTTTGAGTCTAACCTTGCTGCACACCAGGGAGTGGTCGGTGTTGCAGTCCACACTATGGAAGCTGCAGGTGATTCAGACACTGTTTATAGAGGCTCGCCTTGTGACGATGAGGTCCAGCTGGTGCCAACGACATGATCTTGGGTGTCTCCATGAAACCTGGTGACAGGGTTCAGTATGAAAGAACGAGTTGGTGATGCAGAGGTTATGATAGGTACACAACTCCAGCAGTCTCTGTCCATTCTCATTCATCCTTCCAATGCCATAACACCCAAGGCAGGAGGGCTATGAGTCATAGTCGGCCCCAACCCTGGCGTTAAAGTCCCCCAGCAGGAACAAATGTTCAGTATTAGGAATGCTACTAATGATATTACAGGATTCCTCATAGAACTGGTCTTTAACTTCAGGTTGGGAGCAGAGTATTGGAGCATAGATGCTGAGTAGGTGTACTGGACCAGAGGCGGTGAGCAGTCGGATGGACAGTATACGTTCCGAGTCATTTGAGGGTGGCTCTATCATGCTGAGCAAAGAGTTTCTGATGGCGAAGCCCACTCCATTCTGTCTTGGTTCTTCAGGACCCCTACCCTGCCAGTAGAAGGTGTAGTCTTGCTCTCTTAGAGATCCGCTCGCAGGAAGGCGTGTCTCCTGAAGTGCTGCAATGTCCACATTGAGTCTACTGAGCTCGTTGTTAATGATGGCGGTCTTCCGAGAGTCGTTGATTTGTGTAAGGTCTTCCGACAGGCCAGGACACATAGTTCTGATGTTCCAGCTTGCAAAACAAAGGGCTGGTACCTTCTTTCCTTTTTTGCTGTTGGTGGTGCGGTGTATCAGTCCACTTGTCAGGCAATGACTCTGAGCTACAAGCACCCATTGAAGCAGCTGGACTGTGGCAGGACAGAACTTTACTGACCGGGGGCTGCCCGGTTTGAGGCGGGCAGTAGCTGTCCAGTGAGATGCGATGACCTCTCCCACCGACAAAGGCAATCCATGGCGCCCAATCTCTACACCAATTGAGCTGGACTTATAACCCGTAAATGCTGCCTTCCGTGTTGTTTTGGTCGCTGTGAGGTGACTATGGAGTGATCTCTCCATGGTGCATGCCTGGGCGGGATGTATGGAGGTTGTGAGTTGCCCAAGCGTCAAAACCCCCCTCTCGGCCTTCCTGGTGGGGTCCAAAGGAATGCAGAGCATGACGTTTGGCACCGGTATGGCTGCAGGAACTGCCGGAAACATGCCAAAGGTGACACATGACCGCCTTAGGGGTTCCGCTCCGGACTAGTAGCTAGATTTTCACATTATCCTTAGAAGCTTAGACTAGAGAGTTAGCTCTGCAATGGCTCATAAAATTATATTGCTTAGAGAAAAGGCGTCTGTGGAGCAAGGACCTGGCTGCCTAAGCTCGATAGAGCGGCCACTTGAATAAGATAAACAGGAACCACTGCTGCCTTTCAAACCAAGCGGGCAATTTTCCACTGTTAAACTAACAAAATCTGTGACTGGGAGCTCACAATTTCCCGATTTGAGATCTTGGAGTTCCTTGGGAGCATGGACATGAGAAATCTTCCCTACAGATGCGAAGAGGTAACGATCATAGGAAATAAGAAAAAAGAAATGGTATCACCACAATGCAGTTATATTGAGCAATTGTCTGCATTATTTCCAATTAGAACATTGTAGGACATGCACACTGGGTGATTATATACCAGACACAGAGTTCCCCAGTAATCTACTGCAAATTGTTTTCAATAAACGTTCAGCCATGTCCTCCATATCCATTAATCCTTTTGTGTGAACATCATTATATATCAAGACACTGGAGTGCCCTAAGAGGGTTTTGTCAGCCAGTGCTAGCAAAAGCACTGAGCAAGGTTAAGAAGCACTGCCTAGATATTTCCCTTTTCCTCCCAGATTTCTCAACTGCAGCTGAAAAAAAGCAAGAAAAACTTCCAAAGACAACCTCACAATGTCCCCAAGCTCTTACCGCCATTGAAGTGCTTTTAAAGTGTAGTCACTGTTGCAATGTAGAATATATTGCAGCCAATTTTCACACAGCAAGCTCCCACAAGCAACAATGTGATAATGACCAGATCATCTGTTTTGTGGTGTTGGTTGGATCATAAGTATTTGCCAGGACACCAGGGAGAACTCCTAAGCTCTTCTTTGAAATACTGCCATCTTTTCCATCCATCTGAGAGGGCGAATGAAGCCTCAACTTAATGTCTTATCCGAAATACAGCACCTCCGACAATGCAGCACTTCCTCAGCAATGCATTGGGAGTGTCTGAGGTCAGAAAGTCCCCACACTGTGGTGAGTAACTTGAACTGAGACATAGTTGTTGTCAGTGCCGCAATTGGGCTCAACACCTTTGGGGCCAAGGCGTACAAAATCAGCTGGGACTGCTGCTAAAGATTGCAACCTGATGACATCTTCTGTCGCTGTCTAGGAGAAATCCATGAAGAATGGCCATCTAGCCTTGTTACTGGAGTAGAACGGAAGCACAATGGAAAGGTGAGCTACAAGTGGGGGAAATCACTTAGTAGGTAGCTCATTCAGCCACTGCACCATCTGGCTCAGTTGCCTCTGAGTCAGACGTTGTGGGTTCAAGTGCCACTCCAGACACTGAAACACAAAGTCTCAGTTGATGTGCAGTATTGAGAGGTGTACTCTGTTTTGGATGAGATGTTTAACCAAGGCACTATCTGCCCTCGCAGATGGACATAAAAGATCCCATGGCAATATTTTGAAGAACAGGGGAGTCCTCCCAAGTATCCTGGCCAATATTTAACCTTCAACCAACATGATTAAAACAGATTATCTGTTCATTATCACATTGCTGTTTGTGGAAGATTGCTGTGCATAAATTGGCACCAACTTTGGTGCATTACAACATGACTAAACTTCAAAAGTGGCCTGTTTGGGCTGTTCTGAGGTCCTGATAGGTGCTATATAGATGCAAGTTATTTCATTCTTTCTTCTTCAACTGTGGACAGATCATATGAAAATTAAACAGCTTACGACATCTAGAGAAGTGTTTCCCTGGCCCAAAATGCTTCCATCAACCAACACCAGCAAAAAAAAAAGAGCTGGTCATTAATCTCACTGTTGGTTGTATACGAGATGTTTTAAAATGGCTGCAGTTTTTGCCTACATAACAACAACTGCACTTCAAAATAATTCAGTGCACGCGAAGCAGTTGGGGCCATTTCTGAGTTAATAGCTGTACAAATGCAAATTCTTTCTTCCGGAGTCCTCATTCCAGACCTCGCTTTCTTCCATCTTTATCTATTCCTTATGATGGGAGAATTTTTCTAATGAAATCATAAATGCAGTATTGATAAAGGGTGTTCAGATTTTGTTACACACAGCTTGCAGAGATAATCGTCCCCTACGCTACCCCCACCACCATGAAAAGGTTCTTTAATGTTGCCTTGACAATCTGTTCTCAAAGAAGATAAGTTCATACTCAAAGGGTTTCGAAATTTATGGTGATCTGTGAATGATATAATTAAGATATTTTTGAATATAATAGAGCTTTTTTTAAATCAAAAAGATAAAAGTCCCATTTTAACTGGGCTTTTGAGGGCTTCATGACACATGAAGTATCTGTCAAACGGCACAAAGGCAGAAACCAGCATGGGAGAACAGAGACATAATAAAAAAAAAAGAACTGTTCTGTTACTGCATCTTGACAAGCTCACTAATCATATTCCGTACTAACAAGAGGAATGGGTAATTATTCTGTCACGATGGATTCAGCTGCTAAATGAAGATGTAAAGAAATACCAACAATAAATGAAGTTATTATTCACCTGACTGACTTTACTCATTATAATCAATAACAAAAGCCATCAGTCCCCTTCAATCCTTATTTCACCTTATGGATTTGTAGGCTCAAGATGTGTCCATAACACACTTTTCTAGTATCTTATTTTTTATCACTCCTACCATTTTTCCAACTTTGAATGATTACATTAATCCTCATTGGGGACTATGCATGAGGGCCATTGTGCTAATCAACTGTGCATGGCATCGCTGTTGAACCCAACCCTGTCCTGAAAATTCCAAATTTGAGGTGCTGGGGCACCCAAAGCAAATGTAGGTCAGAGAGCACAGAGCTCTTGTAACAAAATTCATTCTTAAGATGTGGTCATCACTACATGTATTGCTCATTCCTAGTTATCCTGATAAAATGGTTGTGCTTAACTTTCTTAACTGCCACGATCCACATAGTGAAGTGAATGTTGCCAGGGCTTGAAAGTTGAGGCTATGAGGAAAGATTGGCTCGGTTATGGTCGTTTTCCTTAGAACAGAGGAGGCTGAGGGGTGACTTAATTGAAGTGTACAAAATTATGAGGAAGGACCTGTTTCCCCTAGCGGAGAGGTCTATTACCAGGAGGCACAGATTTTAGGTGATCGGTAGAAGGATTAAAGGGGACATGAAGAAAAACCTTTTCACCCAGAGGACGGTGGGTGTCTGTAATTCACTGTCCGGATCAGCAGAAACCCTCAACTCATTTAAAAGGTACCTGGACCTGCACCTGAAGTGCTGTAACCTGCAAGGCTACGGACCAGGTGCTGGAAGGTGGGATTAGATTGGGTAGCTAGTTTTTGCAGCTAGTGCAGACACGATGGGCTGGATGGCTTCTTTCTGTGCCGTAACTTGTCAATGGTTCTCTGGCATCTGAGTGGCTTGCTAGGCCACAACATTGATGTGGCACTGGAGTCACCTATAGGCCAGACCAGGTAAAGGTTGCTCCCCTAAGGACATTATTTAACCAATTGTTTTTTTACAACAATCTGACAGCTTCACGGTTCCTTTTTCAGTGATAGCATCTTATGATTTCCAGATTTATTTTAACAGAATGCAAATTCTTGAAATTCAAAATGATTTGAACTCATGTCCCATGGATTATTGGTCAAGGCTTCTGTATTGTTAGTCCAGTAACAAAACCACTACACTACTGTACCATCTTAATGGTGGGCGAGTAGGACAATAGGATATGTACTGCTGAAGTTTATGGAGGGTGGGGGATGGGAGTTGGCCAGGAGACCATTGGAATAGTTGAGTCTGGAGATGACAAAGGCACAGATGGGGGTTTTGTCAGTGGATAGGGACTTAGAAATTGATGGCTGAAGAAAGAATATGGTCTATCTAAATCTCCTTCTACCTTCCTAGGTGTTCGCGTTTGTGGGTCACGTGAAGTCAGGACAGAGATGGTCAATATTATGAAGGTGGAATAGGCAGTATTTGTGATGGACAGGATAAGGGGTCAAAAGCTCATCTCAGGGTCAAATAGGACGTCAAAGGCAAAAACAGTTTGGTTCAATCTGAGACATTGTCCAGGGTAGAAGTTGAAATTGATGAAGAGAGTACGGAGTTTGTGCTGGGAGCTGTGGATAAGAGCTTTCTCTTCCTAATGTTTAATTGGAGTATGTGGCCATCCGTGTCAAAGGCTGCAGAAAGGTAAAGCAGGAAAAGGAGAGACAGTGCACAACAATCATAGTCACAGACTGTCCTTACAGCAAAGAAGGTTAAGAGGAGATTTGATAGAGGTTTTCAAAATCTTGAAGGGTTTTTGATAGAGAAAATGAAATTGTTTTCAGTGACAAAAGTGTCGATAACCAGAGGACACAGATTTAAGGTGATTAGCAAAAGAATGAGGGGACATGAAGAATAATTTTTCCGCATTGAGTTATTGTGATCTGGAATGCACTGCCTGAAAGGGTGGTGGAAGCAGATTCATTAACAATTTTCAAAAAGAAATTTGATAAACACTTGAAAAGAAAAAAATTGCTGGGCTATGGGGAAAGAGCAGGGTGGTTTTTGAAAGAGAGGAAGCCATTTACAATGTTAGCTAGCATGGGTCTAGGAAGTGAAGTTGGGTGACCAGCAGTTTAGTGAGAGTGGGGTCAAGAAGGTGAGTCTTGTGAACAAGGTGAGCTCAGAGAGGGCAAGAGGAGATGATAGGAAAGAAACCAGAGAAAGACACAATTTCGGGGATAGAATGGCAAAGGGAAAATCTGGGGGAGGTGTAGTTTGATAGGCAAGGGACAGGGAGGGAAGTGGCAGAGGCAGCTGAACAGATGGTTGCATTCTTAGTGACAAAGAGGTCTATAAGCTCATCGCAATTGCTGTTTAAGTTGAGGGTGAAGGGGACAAGGAAACAGGGTTTAAGGAGATGGTTGGTAGGTTGGTAGTGGAGAAAAGAAGTTGGTTGTTCTCTCTGCTGTTCAGAGTGGTCCTGGAGTAGTGAATGGTTTTGATAGAGGAGAGGAAGGCTCAATGCTGCTTGATCAGAATGATAGCGGGGCTATGAGGGCGAAATTATGAGGGCAGGCTGTAAAAACAGTTTGCATTCCCTTGTGTTTAGAAAATTGAGGGATGACCTGATCGAGGTGTTTAAAACGTTAAGAGGATTTGGTAGAATAGATATAAAGAAATTATTTCCTCTGTTGGGGAATCAAGAACAAGGGCGCTCAAAATTAGAGCTAGACCATTCAGAGGTAAAATCAGGAAGCGCTTTTTCACAGAAGTCTGGAATCTGCTCTGCTAAAAAGGTTGTAGATGCTGGGATAATTGGAGCTTTCAAGACTGAGATTAATAGGGTTTTGTTAAACAAGAGTATCATAGGGTAAGGAGCAAAGGCAGGTAAATGGAATTAAGATACAGACCTGCCATGATCTTATTCAGTGGTGTAGCCAGTCCTGCAGCAAGAACGCATTTAACAAAGTAACAGGATATTAAAGGATCAAGCAGCTGTACTGCAAAGGCAATTTGTAAATTGGCAATTGCCAGAATTGAGCCAAGTCCCGTATCCCAGGAACCAATAGAACTTTTAACTGAACTTTTAAAACAAGCTGGGATTTGAAATGAAACAACATAATCAAGCAAATTCAAGAATATACTAGTCAAACGATAGCTGATGAAATCAGACAACACGATGGTTATGCATCGATCCAGGTTTAAGTGACTTATCTCAACCATTAAACTTGTGCACCCAGTATGTCTGGGTGGACACTCACATCCCTTGGAAAGGCTAATCCCAAAAAACTGTTTCATTCACCAATCAGATGATGCCAATTAGTCAGAATCTTCCCTATTGATTCACCTTCATATGTTACTGGGCTATTCACAAACACAAGATGTAGAATTGTTGCAAGATTTAAGAAGTTACAATTAAAAGTGGGAGGGGTTTGGTCAATCATTGTCACGGGTGTGATTTTTGCACAATAAGAACTGTGTGTTCAGGGACAAGAGCAGCGACTTACAAGGTAACCGCAGGAGGGACTGATCATCCACACAGATGGCAACATAATCTTCGGAGTGATCAACAGGGTGAGTGCAGTTTAGTAATTAAGGGTCAGCGTTTGTGAGTACTGATTTAACTTGAAGGGAGCAGGGTCCTGATGTTTGTAATTTACTGGTGGTACAATAAACTGTTAAAAGAATACCGAGTGAACCGAGTTGTGAGCCTTGATCATTTTCCCCACCCAGACGGGTTCAGGTAAGACTTTAGAGTTAAGAGTACAAGAGGGGAGGTGCAGGTTCACCTACCTACAATCGTGCAACAGGATCAAGAGGCTGAATGGTTTACTCCTATTCCTAATGTTCTATGATAGTAATATAGTAAAGCAGATGTGGCAATGGAAATATTAAAATTGCGAGGCATCATGAATGGGAGAACACGTGCGTTAAGTGGGATACTAACTGTTGGATCACGAAGACAAGAGATTTATCATATGTGACATTGCACAGATATCTACATTTATAGTGTGCAGTTAGGTTTGCTGCCCATGTGTTTTGTATTAAAACCTCCCAGAGGCAGTGAAAATGGTGGCCTCTGATCTATTGTAAATGATGATAAATGACTTGCGCGAATGATCATGTGATATGCAGTAATAGGCATCTATTTTAAAATCAATTTCAAAGCATGTCAAGTTATATGTCACTCTCTTCAGATTGATCTTGTAGATGCTGAGGATAAAGGTTGCTTCTCTGCCTTTTTGTTTTGCTGTGAGTGTGATCTCAATTTCAGTCATTTAATTATCCATCAATTTGCTGTTTGTTCCACACAGGCAACACGTGAAGCTGAGAAAAAAAACAACACAGCACCTCAAAATCTTTAATGTATGGGCCTGGGCTTGAGAAGGGTCTGGCAGCATGATGTTTATATTACTGGACCAACATTCCAGAGACCCAGGGCCTTATATTTAGGCCCTGCTGGGGCGGGAGTGGAGGGGGAGAGGAGCTAAAACTAGAAATACCAGCTTGCATGCCAGATCCCCAACTCCATCCTGCCACTGGCCATTTTGCGGAAGCTAGATGGGAGGGTAGCAGGGCTCCCCGCCACGTCGATTCAGCTCATTAAGGGTGACTTAAGGCCAATTAAAGGAGGCTCACTGGGATTTTCCAGTCAGCCTCCAGGTTCCCGCAGGTGGCAGGGGGCCAGTCTAGCTGGCTGGAGGCAGCCTCCCAGCAGCAGGCCAGGGTGCCAGCGTTCGAAGCAGGCCTAGAGGCCCTCCCTGTCTGGATGCTGCAGCAGCTGTAGGCCACCCTGTAGAGGGGTTCTCCCCCTCACACTGGTGGCATGGCTGCAAAAAAACATTTTTTAGTTTAAATTTTAAAAAGTTGGAGAGACAGCTCCTCCCATTTTGAAGTGCCTCTCCCTTGCTTCCCTTCCATTGCATCCTGCATCTGCTTTGAAGCTGGAAGGCCTCTGATTGGCCCTCCAGCTTTCAGAAATTGCCTGCCATCTTTAATTGGATGCTGAGCCCGTCTTCTGGCCATTAATTGGTTGCTCTGGGGAAAATCACTGAGTCACTGTTTCACACACAGTGCAGGCTTCTGACTCCCATTTGAGCTTAATGGTAGGATTTGGAGATGCTGGTGTAGTGATAATGTTACTGGGCTAGTAATCCAGAGATCCCTGGGGATATGGGTTCAAATCCCACCACAGCAGCTGGTGGAATTTAAGTTCAATTAAATAAAAAAAAATCTGGAATTGAAAGCTAGTCTCAATAATGGTGCCATGCAACTATCATTGATCCTTGATAAGCAAGGGAAGGTTATTGGGGTAGGCGGGAATGTGGAGTTGAGGTTACAATCATATCAGCAATGATCTTTTTGAATGACGGAGCAGGCTCGACGTGCCGAGCGGCCTACTCCTGCTCCTAGTTTTTATGTTAGTATGTCCAGAACCCAGCAGGGAAAATGCAGCCCCACATGAACTTAGGTTCAAATTCCATTTATGGCACTTTGAGGAATTTTGAATTCAGTTTTGAAATGGAAATTCAGAAGTAAAAAGCTGTCTTCAGTAAAAGTGACCATGGAGCAGTTGCACTGTGGTTAAACAGAAAAGCAACTGGTTTCCTAATGTCCTGTAGCGAAGACCTGCCGTCTTTACCCGGTCTGGCCTGTACCTGATGTTGCTTCCACACCAACGTGGTTGACTTGTCTCTGCCCTCTGAAGTGGGCCCAGCGAGCCACTCAGTTGTATCAACTGCTACCAGTGCTTCAAACTGAATGACCAGCACCACCTTCTCAAGGCAACTAAGGATGAGTAATAAATGCCAGCGATGCTCACATCCCAAGAATATATTAAAACAAGACTGCCCAGTTGAATTCTCGAGAAAAGGATTTCAGCTCTCCTTTCCCATTCATCACATACCCTTTCCCTGTTAAGTGTCAATTTGGTTCAGTTGATAGAACTCTTGCCTCAGAGCAAGGAAAGTCCTGGGTTCAAACCCCATTCGTGCGTATGTATCCAACAACTAGACTGACGTTTCCATGGAATTCAGCAGGAGTGCTGTATTGTTCTATCTTGCAAATGATATGCCCACAACCAGCAGCTTTAAAAGCTGTGATGGACGGTTAACAGCAAACTAGTAATTGTTTAATCAACTGCATAGGTCTGTAATTTATCATGCACAGTTCTTTGTTGGATTTTGGCTCTGCATTATAAATGGAGAAAATTAATACCAAACAGACATTTCCTACTTGGTCTGAGCTTCCGATAGATCTCGACTTTGTGTGACAGTGTAAAACAGGTGACAGGAACCCACTGTTACACAAGGTCCAGATCTACCTCAGTAAATCCAATGATAACTCATTCCCAAATTATAATTGGGGAGCCATTTTCAAAAGGAATGTGAGTCAGTGACTCAGGAAGCATTGTTGTAGCACTATTTCCAATCAGTCTCCCAGAGATCATTGGGAACACCAATGTACTGTCAATCAGAATCAAGACATGCAACATAAAAAAAATAGGAGCAGGAGTAGGCTATTTGCTTGTTTGAGCCTTCTTTGTCATTCAAAGTATCTGGCTGATCTTCTACCTCAACTCCACCTTCCCGAACTATCCCCATATCCCTTAATTGCCTTCATACCTGTAGTGCTGTGCTGCATTCTTAAGTCTTCATGAAATGATAACCATAGGCTTTATATTTGGATTCAACACAAACACTATTCATTGTCTTACTTATTTACATTGCATGATTTCAGGTACAGGTCTTTTTTTTGCTGTCATGTATCGGCTCACTGTAAAGCCATGTGCTGAGTGAGTCTCTCGAAATGGTATCTCCTAATATATGCCTGAAGATGTCATCAGTTACATCAGTGGCCTGGCCTCTTAAAGATATGGTTTCGTAAAGGTGAAGTCAACAGTTCACTACATTGCAATACCCAAAGATATATCGACCTCTGCCTTGAATATACTCAATGACTGAGCATTCACAGCCCTCTGGGATAGAGAATTCCAAAGATTCACAACCCTTCGAGTGAAGAAATTACTCCTTATCTCAGTCCTAAATGTCCGACCCCTTATCCTGAGACCGTTAACCCACGTTTGAGATTCCCCAGCCGGGGGAAACATTTTCAGAGCATCTACTCTGTCAAGGTCGTTAAGAATTTTATATGTCTTAATGAGATTACCTCTCATTCTTCTAAACTCCAGGGAACATAGGTCTAGTTTACCCAATCTCTCCTCATAGGACAATCCCCTCATCATGGTCAAGCTCATTTTCATACTGCATTCTGAAGGTCAGATCAAACATTTCAATTTTCACAACAGTGGCAAAGATTGGTGGCCAATGTTTCAGAATACTCCAATCGGAATGTCAGCAAGAGTCCATCGACAGCAAAGTTGACCAGGGCTTAGAGTAACTGGGTCCTACCCTTGCATGGACATTTCCCGCTTGGCTAAAGTCTCCATGGGTACTTCTGTAAAGCACCTTGGAATGTTTTTACAACATTAAGGGCACTATATAAATAAAAGTTGCTGCTGTCAACTCTTCCCTGTGTTACGACCCAGGCGGGAGGAGTGCACCGTTTATTCTAGTTCCACTTCTCCACGGGTCACAACATA
This sequence comes from Heterodontus francisci, assembly GCF_036365525.1. Lineage (NCBI taxonomy): Eukaryota > Metazoa > Chordata > Chondrichthyes > Heterodontiformes > Heterodontidae > Heterodontus > Heterodontus francisci. Next base: position 18,365,916 of record NC_090377.1, on the reverse strand, counting down.
TATCAAAATTTTTTCCCACAAACCAAAACCGTCAATCATAGACTCTATTTTTATCCCAGAATAAAACACACCAACCAGGTTTCTTTAATAAACAACAAAAGTATCAGTTTATTATACAAGTCTTAACCAGTAATGAAGTACGCATAAACACACAGATTGAAATATTAAAGTTCCCTTTTTACCATAGCCCCTCACACACACACACACACACACACACACACATACACCAGTTAACTGGAAAAATGAAGGGATTTTTGTTTTTAGAGCTCTGTTGCAGACAAAAAAAACACATTTGGGCTGAATAGTTGTTCTTGAAGAAACAGCAGATGAGATATGTTGTGTTCCAAAACTGGGATACAGAGGTCTAGCCTACGAGTACACGTAGATGGGTCACTGGGATATTTTACAACAATTCTTTTTCGTGTGGCATTGAGAATTAATTTTGAAGGCTTTTCTTCAAAGACAGGAGGTGATATGAGTTGACACAGTGGACTTCTCAGGGTCTTTTAGAAAGGTGCTGGAAAGCTGAGCTGGGTTGTGGTCTTCTCTGCTTCCTTGGGAATTCTCTTCTCTCCTTGAAAGTTCTCTCCCTTTTTATACAGTTCAACCCCAATTCAAAACAATTCAAAAGCAAAACTGACAACAGGAGATCAACCTTTTGGCCTCCATCAATCTTGACCTGTGACTCCTTTGTAACCAACTTTTTATTTATTTATTTAACAGTACAGCACAGGAACAGGCCATTTGGCCCTCCAAGCCTGCGCCAATCTTGATGCCTGCCTAAACTAAAACCTTCTGCACTTCCGGGGTCCGTATCCCTTCTCCAGGTGTCCAAAGTTCTCTGTTGTTTATTGAGGTGGAAGTCAGGTGGTTTCCTGGAAAGACTTGTTTTCCTCACAAGACCTCTCAGTGCCCCTTTTAAAAACATTTCCAGGGACTGTTTATTCAAAGTCAAGTGGCCTTTACATTACTCCCTCTGAAAACCCCAAAGCTTCACATTCTTCAATCTTTCAAAAATGAATCTTCAAAAAATGTATTTAACAAAAGAGGCACTATTGTAACATCTGGGAAACGAAGAACTAGTTCATATCTAACCTAAGATTGCTCTTGTGTAATTCATAGGCTGATCCTCCCTGACATGTCTAAATTAAATAAGTTGTCTGAATGCACACACTCTAGGCAACTGTGGGTCAGTGGTAGCACTCCTGCCTCTGAGTTAAAATACTTGAAATCTGGCCCAGCAAGTGACCTTAAGCAAGAAACCACTTAAATTAAAAATCAACCTCAGTGCCTCATCATATCCTCAGAACATCTCAACCAATGGATTACTTTGATGTTGAGTCTGTAGATAGATAAGGCAACTGTACAAACTAGGAGCAGGAGTAGGCCACTTGGCCCCTTGATAAGATCATGGCTGATCTGATTGTAACCTCAATTTCACATTCCTGCCTACCCCCAATTAGAGCATGGCTACCCAACCTGAAGCCGACCGGGCTCAACAACATGTGTTGGGTTCGGGTTGGTCTCTCCTCCATGTCCGGCATTCGGGCTTGGGCCGGGTCAGACACAGTGACAACCAGGACGTCAAGGCTTTTTTGTCCATGTTTGAACCAAGACTGTAATGAGGTCAGGAGCTGAATGGCCCTGGTGGAACCCAAACTGAGCATCACTGAGCAGGTTATTGCTAAGCAAGTGCCGCTTGATGGCACTGTTGATGACACCTTCCATCACTTTACTGATGATTGAGAATAGGCTGATGGGGCGGTAATTGGCCGGGTTGGACTTGTCCTGCTTTTTGTGTACAGGGCATACCTGGGCAATCTTTCACATTGCAGGGTAGATGCCAGTGTTGTAGCTGTACTGGAACAGCTTGGCTAGGGGCATGGCAAGTTCTGGAGCACAGATCTTCAGTACTGCTCCTGGCATGCCCTCCTGCACTCTTCATTGAACCAGGGTTGGTCTCCTGGCTTGATGGTAATGGCAGAGTGGGGAATATGTCAGGCCATGAGGTTACAGATTGTGGTTGAGTACAACTCTGCTGCTGCCGATGGCCCACAGTATCTCATGGATGCCCAGTTTTGCATTGCTCGATCTGTTTGAAATCTATCCCATTTAGCATGGTGGTAGTGCCACACAACACGAAGGAGGGTATCCTCAATGTGAAGGCGGGACTTCGTCTCCACAACGACTGTGCAGTGGTCACTCCTACCAATACTGTCATGGACAGCTGCATCTGCGGCAGGCAGATTGGTGAGGACGAGGTCAAGTATATTTTCCCCTCTTGTTGGTTCCCTCACCACCTGCCGCATACCCAGTCTAGCAGATATGTCCTTTAGGACTCGGCCAGCTCGGTCAGTAGTGGTGCTACCGAGCCACTCTTGGTGATGGAGATTGATGTCTCCCACCCAGAGTACATTCTGTGCCCTTGCCACCCTCAGTGCTTCCTCCAAGTGGTGTTCAGCATGGAGGAGTACTGAATCATCAGCCGAGGGAGGGCGGTAGGTGATAATCAGCAGTTGGTTTCCTTGCCCATGTTTGATCTGATGCCATGAGACTTCATGGGGTCCAGAGTCGATGTTCAGGACTCCCAGGGCAACTCCCTCCCTACTGTACCCACTTATTAATTCCCTTATTAATTCCCCAGACTCACTTTCGATAGGTCCAATGCTCACATTGTTTACTCTTTTCTTTTTTAAATATCTATAGAAACTCTTAGTATCTGTTTTTATATTTCTAGCTAGCTTTCACTCGCATTCTAACTTCTCCCTCCTTGTCAATCTTTTAGTCATTCTTTGCTGTTTTTCAGATTCTGTCCAATCTTCTGACCTGCCACCCATCTTTGCACAATTATTTGCTTTTTCTTTAAGTCTGATACTATCTTTAACCTTTTTCGTTAACCACGGATTGTGGGTCCTTCCCTTGGAATTTTTCTTTCTTGTTGGATTGTTTCTATTCTGTGTATTCTGAAATATCCCATTAAATGTCTACCACTGCATCTCTATTGACCTATCCCTTAACCTAGTTTACCAGTTCACTTTAGCTAGATCTGCTTTCATGCCCTTATAATTACCCTTATTTAAGTTTAAAATACTAGTCTCGGACCCATTTTTATCTCCCTCAAACTGAATTTAAAATTCAATCATATTATGATCGCTACTACCTAGGGGCACCTTCACTATGAGGTCATCAATTAATCCTATCTCATTGCATAATACCAGGTCTGGTATAGCCTGCTCACTGGTTGGCTCCAGAACGTGCTGTTCTAAGAATCTATCCTGAAAACATTCTATGAACTCCTCATCTAGGCTACTTATGCCTATCTGATTTTTCCAGTCTATATGATTAGATTTTTAGATTAGAGATACAGCACTGAAACAGGCCCTTCGGCCCACCGAGTCTGTGCCAAACATCAACCACCCATTTATACTAATCCTACACTAATCCCATATTCCTACCAAGCATCCCCACCTGTCCCTATATTTCCCTACCACCTACCTATACTAGTGACAATTTATAATGGCCAATTTACCTATCAACCTGCAAGTCTTTTGGCTTGTGGGAGGAAACCGGAGCACCCGGAGAAAACCCACGCAGACACAGGGAGAACTTGCAAACTCCACACAGGCAGTACCCGGAATCGAACCCGGGTCCCTGGAGCTGTGAGGCTGATTAAAATCCCCCATGAGTATCGCCGTATTTTTCAGACAAGCTCCCATTATTTCTTCATTGATACTCTGTTCTACCATGTGGCTACCACTCCCATAAGTGACTTCCTGCCTTTATTATTTCTCATCTCGACCCAAAATGCCTCTATGTCCTGGTTTCCAGAACTTAGGTCATACCTCTCTATTGACAGAGTGGGCAGTTTCAGGTTCCCCAAACAGCATGAATAAATGACCAGGTAAGCTGGTATTGCTGGCTGAAGGGAGGAATAGTGGCCAGGATACTGCCATAGCAGTAGAGCCTCTTTGTAGCATCTTATCCCACTGTACTGCATTGCAGCACCAGCTGAAAAAATGAGCTCAAGTCTGTCATTGGACTTGTACCCTTAATAGTCTAGCGCAGAGACAATAGTGCTATCGATGGAGGTCGGAAGACAGTCATACAGGAGATGAATGTCCAGAAAACCTGTTTTTACAGCTGCTGAATGAGGAAATAATGCTGCCTTGAGGCCTTCAAAATTCATCTGAGCTGTCAGAACTGGCCAATAGGGCCTTGATTTTGAAAGATGACACCTCCGACATTGCAACACTTCCTCAGCACTGGTTAGGAGTGTCAGCCGAGATTAGCAACGGAAAGTGCACAGATTTATGTTTCACAAAGACAACTCCAAAATTATCTCTTCCTTTAAAAAAAATATCAATTTGTGTAAGTCTGCAGACAATGCTTTGAATGATAATTGTCATGCTAGACCGCCACCTGCCAAGAATGAGGCACATTAATTTTGTCATGAACATTGATTTTAAACTGTTACTGGAGTGAAGAAAGGACTTGCTAAACAGATCAGCCATGGCTGGAAAAGATATTTGCATATTAACATACAGTGTTTGAAAGGACAAAGCAGCCATTCCCTGACACATTCAACCCACAATGGACTTTTGATCACCTGATGTTGAAGGTGGGGGAGCTCGCATTCCAGGTTGACTGCTAAGATGGCTGAATACACAAACGGACATGGTCAAACCAGCTAGTCACATGACTAACCTGCTGGGCAACCTGAGTTTTGTGAATTTGTACAAACAGTTTGGGCAGAAAGCTGAATGCTCCTGGACTCAGAAGATCTCTCCTGGCTGGCTCGTCACAGCCTCTCCTGTCTGCCTGCTCCCATCTCTTTCTCACATGCCTCTGAATCCACTGAAGACACATGAACCCCAAGACAGAAAAGTCTCCTACAGCGAACAAAATTTAAGAAGAATACTGGGCCCCAACGAAAAGCAAGATCTACCTACAATCGAGGACTCTACAGAGAGCTCGAAGAACCATAACAAAAGCTCTTCAGATATTGCCTCAAACTTTTCCACTTTATTTTTCTTCTGCTCTTTTCTGTCTCTATTTGCATGTGTGTATCGCATATGCATGCTAGCGTGGGCGCGTCATGTATCCGTAGGCGTTAACCGAACGAGAGTTTAAGTTTAATAAATTTCAACTTTTCTTCTTTAAACCTAAGAAACCGTGCTTGTGCTGGTTTCTTTGCCTTATAATTGGAAAACAGTGAACAAGGATTCACCAAGGGGGAGCTAAGACCACGGTGTGTTTAAAATTAAACCCTGTTACAGTCAGACCAGGTGAAGGCTGATAGGGAACCCTCGACACCTTTCTCACCTGGTCGTAACATAATTCTGATGAAGGTTTTTCTGTAAATCATAAGATTTATATTTTTCTTTCGTTTTACAAAATATTAGCAGGGTAGCACCTCAATTCCCTTCTGTCCTACTCCTGTTTATCATTCCACACTGTTATTCTTCATATTACCCAGCTCCAATAAACCAGGAAATAGAAGAGTGATGCACCACATTAGGTATTACTGATTGGTGCCCTGCTAAACCAATCACCACAATCAGCTTACCGCATCAACCAATAAACACAAGAAGGGTAAGGCTGTCAAATTGAGTTGTTTCAAAGGCTTTTAATTCCTCTCTGCATCACCATCAGCACCTCCACACATCAATTTCCTTAAGTGTCCGCTGTCACTCAGTTGTAGCACTCTCACCTCTGAGTCTGGAAAGTTATAAGCTTAGGTCCTACTCCAGAGACTTGAGCACAAAAGTGCTGACTGAGCCTGCAGTACTGAGGGAGTGCTGCACTGTCAGAGGTGCTATCTTTTGGATGAGAAGTTAATCCACGGCACTGTTTACTATCTGAGCTGTATATAAAAGATCCCAGGGTGCTAGTTTGAGGAAGAGCAGGCAATTCTCTCCTGTGTCCTGCCTGTTATTTACCCATTAATCAACACCACTAAAAAAACAGATTATCTGGTTATTATCGCATTGCTATTTTTGGGATAAAAGCAAAATACTGCGGATGCTGGAAATCGGAAATAAAAACGAGAAACGTTGGAAATACTCAGCAGGTCTGGCAGCATCTGTGGAGAGAGAAGCAGGTCAGTGACCCTTCTTCAGAACTGCTTTGCTGTGCACGTTGGTTGCCACATTTCCTACATTATAACAGTGAATATACTTCAAAAGTACTTCATTGGCTGTAAAGCCCTTTGGGACAGCCTGAGGTCATGAAAGATGCTATATAAATGCAGGTTTTTCTCTTTTTTTGCATTTAAACCCTCGACTCAGGGTGTGTAGTTTCAGCAGCTCTCCAATACAGCATCGGGTTCTTGCTCTTTGATGTGCGAGCCTGGGTAGTGAATGTCAACAGGCTATTTGACCGTGGGGGCATCATGGGCGAGCCATATCCTGCTCTCACACAATCCTCCACACTTCCCAGCAAGGAGGCACCACAAGCCATTGGGCGTGTAACCCCCAGTTGATTTTTCTGCCATAGCCCCTTTGTGCGAAGGAGAAAATCAGAGAGGGATTCGGGGCTGGGGAGTGTGGGGTGAAGAGACAAACAGAATTAAACAACAAAATATGTTGTGCACACAGAGAATATGTCAAATGTTTAGATGCTAATATGTCCTATTAGTATCAGCACTGTTAGACCATGGAAACAAGCCTAATCTATTGTATTAAATTATCTATGTACACCACATACTTTTTATTCCGACATTACAGGTTGAATTTTTGGTCTGGGAGTCGGGACCCCGACGTCGGGTGCATTTCTGGGTCCTGACCCCGGGTCACGTTGGCGGCTGATGCCCAACACGATTTTTAACGAGCAAGGCAATTAGTGGCCAGGGTGTGCACGCCATCCAATTAACGGGGGGCTAATAGGAGGCCCTCCAGTACTGACACATCGGCAGCCCCACCGCGGAGGTTGGGCTCTGCCGATGTAGGAAGGAGAGAGGGTGCCTCAAGCTGGTGGGACCCTCTGGAGAGCTTTTAAAACTATTTAATCGCAAAAAGGCCACAGCTGCTAGGCCATCATCATGGATGGCCAGCGGCCGCAGCTGTGACACAATGGCCAAAGCGGGTGCAGGCGGGGTTCTGTAGCTGGATGGAACGTTGGCTCCCCTGCAAACCCCACCTGGTGTGCCACCAGGAGGATGTCACTATCCGTTGGATGTGTTTTGGCCTCAGCAAGGGGCTCACATGCTGACTGGAAAATTCCAATCAATGTGTGGAGAATGGCCTTAAAATGTTCTTTAATTGGCCGAATAAGCTACCCAGCACTTGAGAGCAGCTAGCTGTTGTACGTTTGGTTTGTCTGCTGCCACCTTAATATACTTAGTTAGTCTAGCTTAGAGAGGTTCCTTAGTCTTGAACACTTAGAACATTAACCTTTATTACATTATAACTATGTACGGCTCCACACCAGTCTGTGTGACTCCTCTGAATCTATGCTGCATGTCTCTTCAAGTCTCTCTCACATGTGAGTTCTTACATCATCATGGTATTCTGTACACCTTTTCAACATTAACCCTTTCAGATCCGAACACTACAGTAGCCATCACCGCACCCCCCACCCCTACTCCAATCCTCCCTGAACAAAAATTACCCGGGGTGGGAAGATGGCAGGAGATCAGCACACCTGCCAGTGGTAGGACATTGCAGACCCGCCCACCTCTGGTCCTGCCTCTGCGGCTGTTTGAAAATTCGGCCCCACAATTTTGTCAGGTGCAGTCACACCTGCAGCTGCACACTTCTTCCACTAGATGTAGCTTCATAAGCTCCAGAAGCCACGGATTCCCTTACCTATACATACAATGTCAGTTTTGTCTCAGTTGCCAGCACACTCACCTCTTAGGCAGAATGTTCTGGGTTCAAGTCTCGAACATATGTTCTAGGCTGATACTCCAGTGCAGTACTGGTGGAGTGCTGTACTGTCAGAGGTGCTGCCTTTCAAATGAGACCTTAAAACTTCAATATGGAAAATGACATAACATATTAGTGGATTTAAATAACTTGAGAAAAATATCTGGTGCAAATTAGCGGACAATAAAAGCAGAAATTTATCAAGCTTAAGCCTACGCTCTCAGGTGGATGTAAAAGATCCCATGGCACACTATTCGAAAAAGAGCAGGGGAGTTCTCCCCAGTGTCCTGGTTAATATTTTTATTTCAATTAGCATCACTAAACAGATTATTTGGTCATTATCACATTACTGTTTGTGGGACCTTGCTGTATGCAAATTAGCTGCTGCGTCTCCGACATTGCAATGGTGAATACACTTCAAAAAGTACTTCATTGGTTGTAGAGCACTTTGGGACATCCTGAGGTCATGAAAAGTGCTATATAAATGCAATTTCTTCTAATTTAGCCATTGCAGCAAGTTACACAACTGTACAAAAATGCAACTGGGATTTCCTTAGAAAATACTGATCAGAAAGGAAAATATTCACTCCATAATCTCAACACATTGGAATATCCTCATTACATTGCACTCATGCCAGTGAAAAAATAGGCGTAACTGTGTGCAGTGTGTTTCCTTGCTATTGACCACTCAGGGGTTTGTTGTCCAAGTTGGAAGCAAGGCTAGATAAATCAAATGGTGGGGCGAGGAACATAAGCACATAGGAGAGTAGGCCACTCAGCCCATCGAGCCTGCTCCACCATTCAATTTGGTCACGGCTGATCGTCTACCTCATCACCACTTTCCCACACTATTCCCATATCCCTTGGTATAATTAGTATCCAGAAATCTATCGATTTCTGTCTTGAACATGCTCAATGATTGAGCTTCCACAGCCCTCTGGGGGAGAGAGTTCCACAGATTCACCACCCTCTGAGTAAAGAAGTTCCTCTTCATCTCAGCCATAAATGGCCTGCCCCTTATTCTGAGACTATGTACCCTGGTTCCAGATTCAACATCCAGGGGAAACATCCTGTCCATATCTACCCCGTCATGCCCTGTAAGAATTTTGTAAGTTTCAATGAGATCACCTCTCATTCTTGGAAACTTCGAGAATACAGGCCTTTTTCTTAATCTCTCCTCATAAGACAATCCCGCCATCCCAGGGCTTCGTCTGGTCAGCTCCGTTGCACTCCCTCTATGGCAAGTATATCCATCCTTAGATAAGGAGAACGAAACAGTGCACAATACTCCAGATGTGGTCTCCAGAGCTCTATAAAATTGCAGCAAGACATGTATACTCCGGTACTCAAATCCCCTTGCCTTCTTAATATTTGCTGCACCTGCATGCTAGCTTTTAGTGACACATGAACAAGGATACCCAGGTCCCTTTGGACATCAACCCTTCCCAACTTCTCACCATTTAAGAAATACTCTGCCTTTCTGTTTTTCTGCTAAAGTGTATCAGTTTTTTATTTGTTCGGGCAATGTGGGCGTCACTGGCTATGCCAACATTTATTGCGCATCCCTATTTGCCCTTGAGAAGGTGGTGGTGAGTTGCCTTCTTGAACCGCTGTAGTCCTTGAGTGTAGGTGCATCATCAGTGATGTTAGGAAGGGAGCTCCAGTATTTTGACCCAGCGACAGTGAAGGAAAGGCAATATAGTTCCAAGTCAGGATGGTGTGTGGCTTGGAGGGTAACCTGCAGGTGGTGGTGTTCCCATGCATCTGCTGCCCTTGTCAAACTAGGTGGTAGAGGTTGCGGGTTTGGAAGGTGCTGTTGAAGGAGCTTTGGTGAGTTTCTACAGTGCATCTTGTAGATGGTACACACTGCTGCCACTGAGCATTGGTGGTGGAGGGAGTGAATGTTGAGGATAGTGGATAGGCATTGGGGTGTCAGGAGGTGAGTTACTCGCCACAGAATTCCTAGCCTCTGACCTGCTCTTGTAGCCACAGCATTTGTGTGGCTGGTCCAGTTCAGTTTCTGGTTAATGGTGACCTCCAGGATGTTGATAGTGAGGTATTCAGTGATGGTAATGCAATTGAACGTCAAGGGGATATGGTCAGATTCTCTCTTGTTTGAAGTTGTCATTGCCTGGCATTTGTTCACATTATATTCCATCTGCCATGTTCTTGTCCAAGTCCCCTGGAAGCTTCCTTGCATCCACCTCACAACTTACATTCCCACCTAGTTTTGTGTCATCAGCAAATTTGGAAATATTACATTTTGTCCCCAAATCCAAATCATTTATTTAGATTATGAACAGCTGAGGCCCCAGCACCGATCCTTGCGGTACCCACTAATAACAGCCTGCCATCTTGAGAATGCCCATTTATTCCTACTCTGTTTTCTGTCTGCTAACCAATTCTCAATCTATACCAGTTTATTAGCCCCAATCCCATCTGCTCTAATTTTGTTTACTAACCTCCTGTGTGAGACCTATCAGAAGCCTTCTGAAAATCCAAATACACCACATCCACAGGTTCTCCTTTATCTATGCTGCAGATAACATCCTCAAAAAACTCCAACAGGTTTGTCAAAAATGATTTCGCTTTCACAAATCCATGTTGACTCTGCCCAACCTTCATATAATTTTCCAAGTGTCCAGTTATCTCATCCTTTACAATAGATTCTAATATTTTCCCTACTACTGGCGTCAAACTAGCAGGTGTGTAGTTCTCCATTTTGTCACTCCCTCCTTTCTTAAATAGTGGGGTTATATTTGCTACTTTGCAGTCTGCAGGAAGCTTTCCAGAATCTCTTGAATTTTGAAAGAAAACTGCCAATGTATCTACTATCTCTATAGCCACCTCCTTCAACACTCTGGGATGTAGCTCATCTAGTCCAGAGGATTTATCAACCTTCAATCCAGTTAATTTTTTGAGTACTACCCCATAATTAATACTAATTTCTTTCAGTTGCTCATTTTCACAAGTCCCTTGGTTCCCTAGTATTTCTGGTAGATTTTCTGTGTCTTCCTCCATGAAGACAGACACAGACCCTATTCTCCATTAGAAATGCTCCTGTCCCTGCCTGTAATGACCCACATTTGTCCTTGCTAATCTTTTCCTTTACACATACCGAAAGAAGCTTTTACAGTCCATCTTTATGTTTCTCGCTAGCTTGTATTCATATTCTCTTTTCCTTTTCTTTATCAGCTTCTTGGTCAGCCTTTGCTGGATTCTAAATTGTTCCCAATCCTCGGGCTTACCACTTTTTCTGGCAACCTTATAAACCACTTCCTTTGATCTAATGCAATCTGTAACTTCTTTTGTTAGCCGCGGTTGATTCATCTTTCCTGTTGGGGTTTTCTGCCTTACAGAAATGTATATTTGTTGTAGACCATGTAATACTTCTTTAACCACTAGCTATTCCCTGTCTACCATCAAATCTTTTAATGTATTTCCCAATCCACCAGAGCCAACTTGCCCCTCATATCTTCATAGTTTCATTTGTTCAGATTTAAGACTCTAGTTTCAGAATGAACTATATCACTTTCAAACTTAATGTAAAATTCTATCATATTATGATTACTATTTCCCAAAGTCTCCATTACAGAAAGGTTATTAATTAGCCTTTCTCATTACATAATACTGAATCTAAAATAGCCTGATCCCTAGTTGGCTCTTCAACATACTGCTCCAGAAACTCATCTCGTACACATTCCAGGAATTCATTCTCCACAGCATTAGTGCTGCTTCAGTTTACCCAGTCTATATGTAAATTGAAGTTGTCAATTATTACTGTATTGAAAATTGATTTTTTTTTTATTTCTTCAGCTTCTCCTTCCCCCAACATAGTAGCATCCTGAGTGACATGTTTGAAATTATAAGGTCACTGTGGTCGATATTGATGTTGTCTGTGCCTGCGGCAGAGTGGCAGCAGGGATTTTGCGGCTCCACCTTTTTTGAAATCAGGCATATTCAAATAGACCTACTACCTAAACGAGGTGGACGCTTCCGACAGCTGGTGGTAGGCCCCTTTCAAAATGGCACCAGCATTATGGTCAGTGCTAACAGGTCGGTATGGCCACCAGCTCAATCTTGTGGACATTATTGGCCCATTAACATCCAGCGGCATGATTGGAAATGGAATCTTTCCATGCATTAAATCACAAGATAGAGTAGTGCAGTGCAAACAAAGTGTCTGCTCTGCAGCCATTCAAAGGCTATGGCAGAGCATGAGCCAATAGATTAATGGTTAAAACCATTGCCTGCTGTCAAAAATACCAGTCAGAAGGTAGAAGCAATGAAGAGAGAAGGCGGCGGAGTCAATCGACAGATACGGCAATCACAGAGCGGGTGCAATGAGTAACCTGCAAACGACTTAATAGAAAGCTTTGATTATGTAGAGGATCATGGAGGGAGAAAGTGGACTCCATTGTTCAGCTGCAGAATGGAACCAAAAAGCACCAAGTTCATGGCTTTATTAATCCTCGAGATTCCCTGCCCCCACTGGGTACAGTACTGGATGAGGGACACAGAGATTGTGAGTTCAAATCTCACCAATGGCAATCTGTGAACTGAATTCTCGAATCAATCTGGTAATTAGTGGAAAAACCATGAAAACTGTTGAACATTTGTAAAAATTCAGATGGTTCAGTAACATCCTTTGATGAAGGGGACCTATCACCCTTACATGTGATTCCAGACCCACATGAAGTGATTGACTCTCGCATGCCACCCAGTTGCAAACTGAAGAATAAAATCAGAAAGAACACCATCGTGGGAGCAATATCCCTGGAGCAGTTTGAGGAGAAAGACCAAGCTCACAAGGCAACTAAGGCTGGGAAATAAATACTTGGCCTTCCAGCTACACCCATATCCAAAATTGGGTTGCCAACCCTCCAGGAATGTCCTAGAATCTCCAGAAATTGAGATTAATCTCCCAGATACTGCTGATACCAACCCAGGAAAAAAGACATAAGAGCATTAAAAGAATTGCTTCTTTCTTTTCAATTTTCGAGCAGTTTCACTTAACAGTTATACAAATATTGACTGGGAAACTGCAGTCAGCAGCAAAGCAACTGCTCTCACCACTGGCCTCAATGAAAGCTGCCCAGAAAGATCTAGCGATCTCGGTGGTGTGATTTCCCCTTTCCTGATGGCAGTGCAAATCTGACGCCAAGTCAAAGGGATCTCAAATAAAAACAAGATAAGCTGGAAATACTCAGCAGGTCTGGCAGCATCTGTGGAGAGAGAAGCAGAGTTAACATTTCAGGTCAGTGACCCTTCTTCAGAACTAGCAGATATTAGAAATGTGAAAGGTTTTAAGCAAGTAAAGCAGGGGTGGGGCAAGAGATAACAAAGGAGAAGGTGTAGATAGAACAAGGTCACAGAGAATAACCAACAAGAAGGTCGTGGAGCAAAGGCAAACAATATGTTAATGGTGTGCTGAAAGACAAAGCATTAGTACAGACAGGGTGTTAATGGACTGAACACTGAACAGCCGCAAGCACAAACATGAAAAAAACAGTGGGTAGGCAAACTGAACAAAGTAAGATAAAATAAAATAAACACAAAAAATATTTAAAAAGAAAAAAGAAAAATAACTAAAAATAAAAGTAAAATGGGGTGCCCGTCATGCTCTGAAATTATTGCCCTCAATGTTCAGTCGGGCAGGCTGTAGTGTGCCTAATTGGTAAATGAGGTGTTGTTCCTCGAGCTTGCGTTGATGTTCACTGGAACACTGCAGCAAGCCCAGGACAGAGATGTGAGCATGAGAGCAGGGGGGAGTGTTGAAATTGCAAGCAACAGGAAGCTCGGGGTCATGCTTTCAGACTGAGCGGAGGTGTTCTGCAAAGCGGTCAACCAGTCTGCATTTGGTCTCCCCAATGTAGAGGAGACCACACTGTGAGCGACGAATACAGTATACTAAATTGAAAGAAGTACAAGTAAATCGCTGCTTCACCTGAAAGGAGTGTTTGGGGCATTGGATGGTGAGGAGAGAGGAGGTGAAAGGGCAGGTATTACACCTCCTGCGATTGCAGGGGAAGGTGCGATGGGAAGGGGACGAGGTAGTGGGGGTAATGGAGGAGTGGACCAGGGTGCCGCGGAGGGAACGATCCCTTTAAATGCTGACAGGGGAAGGGACGGGAAGATGTGTTTGGTAATGGCATCACGCTGGAGGTGGTGGAAATGGCGGAGGATGATCCTTTGGATATGGAGGCTGATGGGGTGGAAAGTGAGGACAAGAGGAACCCTTTCATGGTTCTTGGAGGGAGGGGAAGGGGTGAGGGTAGAAGTGCGGGAAATGGGCCGGACAAGGTTGAAGGCCCTTCAACCACAGTGGGGGTAATCCTCGGTTGAGGAAAAAGGAAGACATAACAGAAGCGCTGTCATTGAAGGTAGCATCATTAGAGCAGATGCGTCGGAGACAGAGAAACTGGGAGAATGGAATGGAGTTCTTACAGGAGGCAGGGTGTGAAGAAGTGTAGTCGAGGTAGCTGTGGGAGTTGGTGAGCTTATAATGGATATTAGTAGACAGTCTATTTCCAGAGATGGAGAGAGAGAAGTCAAGGAAGGGAAGGGATGTGTCGGAGATGGACCACGTAAAGGTGAGAGAAGGGTGGAAATTAGAAGCAAAGTTGATAAAGTTTTCCAGTTTGGAGCGGGAGCAGGAAACGGCATCGATACAGTCATCAATGTACCGGAAAGGGATCTCAAGGTGTTCAGCAGCAATGATGTCAGAAAACAGGATAAGCAGCCAATCACACTGAAGTATTCTAACAGACAGCAAACCAGGAATGTTAAAAGCACTGAATTGTTCTACTTTTAATTTATAATTTCAGATAGAGAAATAAAATGATGATTGGATTAAGTTAGAAGCTAAAATAAAGATAAACAAACTTTAAAAAAACTGTTTTTTATCATAATGGAGAAAAAAATAGCGTTCCACAAATGTAAAATTCGCTTTTCAAGGCCAGTGAGCGTGTTCAGTAGTAATTATGAAGTTATTACACCATTAAGAACCCAGTTACGCCTCTTTCAAGGTGCAACATTTTCAAAGGTTTTTACAGCGAGACTGGCAGTGTAAGAGTGGAAGTTCTAGTTTGTTCAGTGATTACTAATTGATTGCAGTCTGGTGGTTTGCCTGAACAGCACACTTTCCGAAGAAGCATAGAATCACTGACAGCAACTTCTGGATTTCCACATTTCACTGCCCATGTGCAACTCCCAAAGTTGCTGTCAGTTTCAGAGGAGTAACGACGGTGAAAGCTGACAGTGTCTTTACTATCGCAAAATTCAGGCTATTAGAAAGAGAGGCTGTTTGGCTATGCAGGGCCAGTGGAGATGGGCAGAGATATGATGAATCCTCCAGGAACACATCCCTAACCTTAAGAATAATTAATTATTTTTGAATTGATACGATGCCTCCAACTTGACACAATAGTTTTAGACATTGTTATGGCCAGTTTAACCTACATATTATGTTCCCTAACGTCAAATACAAACACGCACTTGCATTTCACAAATCTATAGGCGTTAAGGATTACAAGTGACACCTGGGTAAACACATCCTGACTGCAATTGGATTGCAAGCCTTTCTGCATTTTTAGCCGTGTGTAGAAATCAAAGACCTTGGGCGTGTTAGCAAAAAAGAGAAAAGGAAAGCACACATGCACAAAAAAAAGTCATAAATAATTGCAATGATGGTTGGCCATGGAATAAATAAAACTGAATAAGATCTTTTGAAAGGCTGTTTCATTTGATGGTGTCTGACAGGAACTTTGTAAGGAATGTATTCAATACTGTGAAGTGCATGAGCAGCAATTGGAGATGGTGTTTAGATCTGTCTTTCACATCAGCATTGAATCAGAGTGCCGGTCCTGTCTTACATTAGTACCGAGAAAGGGTTTTCAAGCAGACAAACAGTGAATTTGGGTAACACATTACGGACATCAATGTTCGCTCATCTCTAAGAGGTGACGGGATTCTCTCTTGGCTGTATTTGCTGTTAGGTATGTTGTTCACCTCTGCTGAAGATTGGTGACTCACCGAGGGTAATTTTGACTTTGGGCAATAGTGTAAAATGGCCAACACTGATTCAGCTATCAGCCTCGGCTCAGCGGGCAGCACTCTCATCTCAAGTCAAAAGATTGTGGCTCCCACGCCAGCAACTTGAAAGCAAAACCTAGCCTGCACTGTCGGAGGTGCCATCTCTGCTTTCTCAGGTGGACATAAAAGATCTAACTACGAAGAAGAGCAGGGGAGTTGTCCCCAGTGACCTGGTCAATATTTATCCCTCAATCAACAGCTCTAAAATGGATGATCTGATTATCACTGTCTGTGGGGTACTTGCTCTGTGTGAATTGGTGCCACATTTCCTACATTACAATTGTGACTACACTTCAGAAGTACTTCATGGACTATAAAGCACTTTGGGACATCCTGAGGTCATGAAGATTGCTACATAAATGCAAGCTTTCCTTCTTTTACTCAAATAGCTGTTCATCTTTCAGTCTTCAGTTTGGGTGAAGAGTTACACACTCAATCTGTCTTTGCTCTATACAGATTCTGACTGACTGGCTGTGAACATCCCAGCATTTTCTGTTTCTATTTCACATTTTCAGTAATGGCAGTCGTTTACTTTTTTTGAATACAACAACAACTTGCATTTGTGATGGGTGAAGGATGAGCAGGGCTTGATGCAAGCTAGGATATGGGCAGCAGTGTTTTGCATGAGTTCAAGCTTATGGAGGGTGGAATATGAGAGGCCTGCCAGGAGAGCATTGGAGTAGTCAAGTCATAAGCAGCAAGGTAATGAATGAGGGCATCAGCAGCAGATGAGCTGAAGCAGATGCAGAGTCGGGCAATGTTAATGGAAGTAGGTGATCTAAGTAATGTCGCAGATATTGGTCGGAAGCTCATCCCAGGGTCAACCAAGTTTGTGGTCAGTCTGCTTCAGCCTCAGACAGTTGCCAGGAAGAGGGATGGTGCAAGGCAAAAGGTGGTGGTTATGGGACAAATATAGAAACAAAAGGTGGTTTCAGAGGATGGGTAACTGGTTACAGCAGAATAAGAGAGAGGGAGGGAAGCATGGAACTTCTGGCTGAGACGAGAAGGTTCCTGTGGCTCAGGAATAGAAGGCTGGTAGATTCCTAAGGAGTGGACCATCCACAATAGTGTTCATTTTGATAAGGTTGTGCAGGATTACACAACATTTTTTTAGCTCCAGTCAAAATCAGACTATCCTCCAGTCGGTACATTTCGTTACAACGTGAATGTAAGAAAGTTGGCAAAACTACTCTCTGCTTATGTCAATTTCTTTGTTTTTGCTTGAAATTAGCAAATGAACGAAGATATCGCCCTCATGTCACTATGGTGCTTGGATCATTATCTCATGCCACTTTGCGTTCTGGAGAGATTATCTTAAATCCTTTTTGTTTCATAACATTGGCACTTACACCAAGACCGATAAGGGAGATTAGTTGATTTTATTAGTTGATTTTCCTGTGACCTTCAATGAAGAACATATTTGATTCTGTCTGCGATGATATTAACAACTGCATTTCAATTACATTTTAATAAGATTGTTTCCGAGACCATTTTTATCAGATGCTTGCAATATAAAAAGGAAACAACTTTCAGGATAACCCCTGAAGCAACAATGGGGAAAATCCTTTCACTGGACAAGAGTTAATTGTAGGAGCGTAGGAACAGGAGGAGGCCATTCAGCCCCTCAAGCCTGTACTGCCATTCAACTGGATCATGGCTGATCTGGATCTGAAGTCCATTTATTCACCTTGATCCTGTAACCCCTAATACCTTTACTTAACAAAAATATATCAAACCGAGTTTAGAAATATTCCAGTGTCTGCTGGCTTCAACAGATTTTAAAGGGAGTGAGTTCCAGATTTCCACTACCCTTTGTATGAAGAACTGTTTCCTGACTTCACCTCCTGGGATTGCCTAGCTCTAATTTTAAGGTGCGCCCCACGAGAGAAATTGTTTCTATCTACTCTATCAACTCCTTTAATCATCTTAAACCCCTCAAGTAGATTACCCCTTAATCTTTTAGACGCAAAATGTTGACTTGACTATTCCAAGACACCCCTAACCGGCCTCCCACATGCTACCCTCCATAAGCTTGAGGTCATCCAAAACTCTGCTGCCTATGTCCTAACTCACATCAAATCCCATTCACCCATCACCCCTGTGCTGGCTGACCTACACTGGCTCCCAGTTTAATAACACCTTGATTTTAAAACTTTTATTTTCAAATCCCTCTATGGCCTTGCCCCTCCCTATCTCTGTCATCTCCTCCAGCCCTACCACCCTCCAAGATATCTGCACTCTTCTAATTCTAGCCTCTCAAACATCCGGATTTTAATTGCTGTGCCATTGGTAGTCCCTAAGCTCTGGAATTGCCCCCCTAAACCTCTCTGGTGTCTATCTTGCTTTCCTTCTTTAAGACACTCCTTAAAACCAAGCTTTAGGTCCTCTGACCTAATATCTCCTTAAGTGACTCTGTGCCACATTTTGCTTAGTAATGTTCCTGTGAAGTGCGTGGGAACATTTGCGGGTGGCACAGTGGCGCAGTGGTTAGCACCGCAGCCTCACAGCACCAGCGACCTGGGTTCAATTCTGGGTACTGCCTGTGTGGAGTTTGCAAGTTCTCCCTCTGTCTGCGTGGGTTTTCGTCGGGTGCTCCAGTTTCCGCCCACAGCCAAAGACTTTCAGGTTGGTAGGTAAATTGGCCATTATAAATTGCCCCAAGTATAGGTAGGTGGTAGGGGAACAATAGGGACAGGTGGGGATGTGGTAGGAATATAGGATTAGTATAAATGGGTGGTTGATGGTCGGCACTGACTCGGTGGGCCGGAGGGCCTGTTTCAGTGCTGTATCTCTAAATAAGAATAAATTTTATTACATTAATGGAGCTATATAAATACAAGCTATTGTTGTTAAGGGAGTACAAGCCTAGTCTATGCAATTGATGTTGAAGGATCTCACAGAATCACAGAACTGTTACAGTGCAGAAGGAGGCAATTCGGCCCATCATGTCTGAACCAGCTCCCTGAATAAGCAGTTCACTTAATGCCATTCCCCCTGCTGTCAATGCACATCGGATTGATTTTTGAGGCTTAAACTTACTGTAAGAGCAGCCGTAAACTTCAACCCGCATTCCAATCCTTCCATTGGGATTCCAATCAAGAGGAACAAAGCGAAGGAATCTGGCTTTGATGGAGTGTTGCAACTTGTGGTGCACAACAGTGTCTGCATTGGAGTTTCCTACAAAGGCCTACAAGGGAAGGAAGGAAAGAAACAAAGGGTTAAGGCATAATAATTGAATACTATTAATGATCTGTAAGCACCAGCTGGAGCAGCTCTGAGAATCACAGTTGCAACAATCAATCATTTTCGCAGAGCAAGAGCAAAGGAAAAAAAAATTAATTAGCCTTTATCACTGGGAATTGATGGTGATATCTTGTATATCTTGATCAATCTGAAACTATTTAGAATTTGGACTTAAACAGATTGGCTGTAGTTACACTTAAAATTACAAAATTAAATATTTTTCTACTCAGTTCACACTTAAGATCTTAAGCAATTATTCCTTTAGAGTTAATACCAGGGCAATGTGGGTTAAATTATGAGGACAAGTCACATAAACCTGGCTTGTGTTTCCCTAAGTTTACAGCGTTAAGGGGTAATCGAATCGTTGTATTTAAAATGATAAATGGATTTGATACAGTAGATGCAGAACAGCTATTTCCTCTGGTGCGGAAACTCCAGTACAAAGGGGCACTGTCTTAAAATTAGAGCTAGGCTGCTCAAGAGTAAAATCGGGAAGCACTTTTTCACACAAAGGGTCGTGAAAAAGTGGAATTATCGCCCTCGAAATGCTCTGGATCCTGGGTCAATTGCAATTATCAAAGACTGAGATCGACAGATTTTTATCGGGTCGGGGTGTCACTATGGAGATGGAGCAGTGGCCTGTAAATGGGGTTGAGGTACAGATCGGCCATGATGTAATTAAACGACAGAACAGGCTTGAGGGGCTGAATAGCCTATCCTGTGTCCGTATTGCTTATTTTGGTTCTCTTCATACTGGCAGTACAACAACAACAGCAAAAATTAAGTTCATATAGTACCTTTAACGTAGAAAAATGTCCCAAGGCACTTCACAGATCTGTAATCGGACCTATCAATATCAGGAGGGATGACTAAAAACTTGGTCAAAGAGGAAGGTTTTAAATGAAGAACAGAAGGCTAAGAGACAGAACGGTATGGTAAAGACATTCCAGAGATTCAGGCCTAGATGGCTGAAGGTATCTCTGTTTGCCTGACAGCTTTTAACTAATGTTTTAATTATGCCCACACTCTCTAATCAAACAGAATGTTTTCTCCTGACTGAAGCATTTCTTTAGTTAAATCAACATAGGAATCACTTAAAATCATAGAAACATATAGAATTATATAATTGTTACAGCAAGGAAGGCAGCCATTCGGCCCATTGTGTCCATGCCAGCCCTCTGGAAGAGCAACTCACCTAGTCCCACTCCCCTCCCTTTTTCCTGTAGCACTCCAATTTCTTTCACTTCGGATAATTATCTTTTGAAGGCCTTAAATGAATCTGCCTCCACCGCACTCTCAGGTAGAGCATTCCAGATCCTAACCACGTGCTGCATAAAAAAGTTTTTCCTCATGTCGCCAATGCTTCTTTTGCCAATTATTTAAATCCCCTCTCATTCTCGATCCATTCACAATAGGGAACAGTTTCTCCCTATCTACTCTGTCCAGACCCCTCATGATTTTGAACACCTCTATCGAATCTCCTCTTAGTCCCAGCTTCTCCAATCTATCCATGTAACTGAAGTTCCTCATCGCTGAAACCATTCCTGTGAATCTTTTCTGCAGCCTCTCTAATACCTTCATATCCCTCCTGAAGTGTAGTGCCCAGAACTGGACACAATACTCCAGATGAGGCTGAACCAGAGTTGTGTATAGGTTTACTATAACTTGATTGCTTTTATACTCTATGCTCCTATTTATAAAACCTAGGATCCCATATGCTTTATCAACCTGCTCTGCTATCTTCAAAGATCTGTGAACATACACCCCCAGGTCCCTCTGCTCCTGCACCCCATTTAGAATGGTAAGCTTTATTTTATATTGCCTCTCCTCGTTCTTCCTACCAAAATGAATCACTTCACTCTTCTCTGCGTTAAATTTCATCTGCCACTTGTCTGCCCATTCCACCAGCCTGTCTAAGTCAACTTGAAGTTTATTGCTATCCTCCTCATGTTTCATAATACTTCCAAATTTTGTGTCATCTGCAAATTTTAAAATTGTGCCCTGTACACCAAAGTCTACGTCATTAATATAGATCAAGAAAAGCAGGGGTTCTAACACTGACCACTGGGAACCCCACCATATATCTTCCTCCAGTCTGAAAAACAACTGTTCAGTGCTACTCTCTGTTTCCTGTCACTCAGCCAACTTTGTGTCCATGCTGCTACTGTCTTTTTTCCCATGAAGAGAAGGGTGCATGCATGGACGTCCCCTGTGTACACATGGAAGGTCTCGAATTGACACTATCCTGACGTCACATAGCCCAACTGGTTGATGCAACACCAGGATCCCTAATATGGATATTGCAGGCCCAGGAAATGATTTCGTAGAGCACTCTGCAAACAACAAGTGTGCTGCTACAAGCTGGGCCCTGCACCAGCATTATTTAAAGGGCCAGACACATAAATTGCTGGTGAGTTCCTGGATTTCCTAGGGAGTGTTGCTGCATCCTCGTAGGGGGGGAGCATCTAGCTCTCCAGTGATATCAGTAGGACTCTCCTCCAATAAGGTGTTCAGTATCTCCAAACTTAGGTTTAATCGCAGAATTTGAGTTACAGCCTCAACATAAAAAACACAGACTTTTCCTTTCCAATAAATTGACCAATATTTCTTCAGATTCTGCACTGGCATAACTTAGATTTTGCGTCAACAATCTAAATCCAATAGCTGGTACTTTTAATGAAACAAAATTGGGTCTAATTATTAGCTTTGCTAACTAAAATTTATAGCAAGGAATTTGAGAACATGCTATCAGAATCCTGATGTACAGTCCTCATTGCCTGAACAACTGAATTCTGCATGTGTCCAGGACCAATGCAGACAACATTTAACAAACCTGATCCATACTTTACCCTATCAGCCGTGGATCGGTTGGTAGTACCTTTGCTTCTGATTCTGGAGGTTACGGTTCCAGTCCCAATCCAGGACAAAAGCATAAAAATCATGGCTGGTGGTGCAGTGCTGAGGGAATATTGTAATGTCAGTAATGCTGTCTTTTGGATGAGATGTTAAACTGAGGTCCCAGCTGCCCTCTCAGGTAGACCTCAACGATCCCAAGGCACTATTTCAAAGAAGGGCAGGGGAGTTGTAAAATGCCTGTAAAGTGCTTTGGGAAGTCCTATGGTCATAAAAAGCACAATATAAAGCAAAGTCTTTATTTCTATCACTGTAACCTCCATTGACCCTACACAGCTCTATGTTTTTCATGACTTAGGCCTCTTGCTCACCATTGCTTTTGCCTCACCATTGGCTGCTGTGCCTCCAGTATCTCGACCCACTTGCTGGAATTCCCTCCCTCGGCCCCTACAAGCCCTTCACCTCCCTACCTCTGCTTAAAGCCCACCTCTTTGACCGAGCGTTTGGTCACACCTTCTAGCATTACCTTCTTTGGATTGGTGGCCCATTTTGTCTGATTACAATTCCGTAAAGGACCTTGGGATATTATTCTACATTAAAGGCTTTGTGTAAATGCAAGTTGTTACAGTTATTTGCTGTACAAACACAGCTCCAGTTCAGAACCAGCAACTATCTACTAATTCAATTAATAAATCTGGAAGTAAAAGTTAATCTAATGGTGACCATGAAACTATTGATTGTTGTAAAGATCCATCTGGTTCACTGGTTAATGTCCTTTAGGGAAGGAAATCTGCCATCCTTACCTGGTCTGGCCTACATGTGACTCCAGAACCACAGCAATGTGGTTGACTCTTCAAATAACCTCTGAAATGTCCTAGCAAGCCACTCAATTCAAGGGCAGTTAGGGATGGACAATAAGTGCTGGCCTGGCCCGGGACGCCCACATCCCACAAACAAAAAAAATATATAGTTTAGACTAGGCCAATTTGGGGGATGGCGGGGGGATGTCCCCTTTTCGCTATTTGCAGTAAATATATCAATAATTAGACAAAGAACATGAAGTGATTTCACTAAGGCAGCAAACAGTGGAATTCTCTTATCTCCCTGGCATTTTTAAGACAGGTATCAAGGACTGTTTTAAACAGGAACAATGAAATCCGTAGGGAACTACATTAAAACGAAAATACTCACTCTTAGATATATTTATTCAGCTAATGTACCTGCTTACAAGCCAAAATTTTAATGACTCCTCTGACAATAAACATTTCCTTCTTAAAGAAGTCAGGAGGATTCCCATTTCCACCACAACACACTTTAATGTTGAGGTCAGCCAAAAGATCCTCACAGAATTTATCGATTGGCAAACATTATGCAGTATTCATTTGATCTCTTAACAGAAGAAGTTTAAAAGAAAATCCTACAAAATTCCCCGATGCATTGTCCAATTTTTAACTAAAATACTGTAGTTCACACAGAAATATTCATCGAAACATTGAATTGTAAGGCTGGAGGAAGTTACAGACATAGAGAAGGGTGGGGCCATGGATGGAATTAAAAACAAGAATGCTTAAATGACTGACAGCCCAGGCAGATACTGAGAAAGGGGCACCAAATGAACCCCACCCCGCCTCCCTAACTATTGGGGATTTAAGAGCGAAGGTTGTTGTTTGACCGATGTCTTGCACAACACCTTATATCATTTAGCAACACTGTGCAAGTATCATAATGCAATACTCGATTACATTACTATGACAACTTGTGACCTAATGGAGAATAAACTGCCAAAGTCTAAAATTAAGTAAAGGATTTGTCATGATTGTACTTAGAGAAACATGTACACTGCTGTATGCTGAGGTGAGAGGTTTTACCGGTAATTATCAAGTAGATGCTTTGTGACTCTGGCTGGTCCATTCCTGGGGATTGAGGAATGCTCAACAGATCTTACAATAACAACTTGCATTTATGCAGTGCTTTTATGTAATAAAATGCCCCAAGGCACTTTACAAGAATGTTATCAAACAAAGTTTGACACTGAGCTACACAAGGCAATATTAGGCCAGATGACCAAACACTTGGTGAAACAGGTTGGTTTTAATGAGTGTCTTAAAGGAGGAAAGAGAGGTAGAGAGGAAGAGAGATTTAGGGAGGGAAATCCAGAGCTTAGGGCTTGACAGCTGAAGACACAACTGCCTGTGACGGAGTGATTAAAATAGAAAATGCTCAAAAGGCCAGAATTGGTGGAGTGGAGAGATTTCCAAGGGTTATATGACTGGAGGAGGGAGGGTGAGGCCATGGAGCGATTTGAAAACAAGGATGTGAATTTTAAAAATCAAGGCATTGCTTAACTGGGAGTCAATGTAGGTCAGCAAGTGCAGAGGGAGATTTGGTGCAAGATAGGACATAGTCAACAGAGTTTTAAATGACCTGAGGTTTGTGGAGAGCGGAACTAGGGAGGCTGGCCAGGAGTGCATTGGAATAATCAAGTCTAGAGGTAACAATGGCATGAATGAGTATTTCAGCAGCAAATAAGCTGAGGCAAGGGCAAAGTCAAGCGATGTTATGGAGGTGGAAATAGGCAGTCTTAGTGATGGTGCAGATACTGGTAGGAAGCTCATCTCAGGGTTAGATATAACACCAACATTGTGAACAGTATGGTTCAGCCTGAAACAGTTGTCAGAGAGATGGATGGAGCCAGTGGCTAGGGAACAGAGTTCGTGATGGGGACTGAAGACAATAGCTTCGGTCTTTCCGATATTTAGATGGAGGAAATTTCTGCTCATTCGACGCTGGATGTCGGACAAGCCATCATACTGTTTAAAGACAGTTGAGGGGTCAAGAGAGGTGGAGATGAGGTACAGTTGGGTTACTGTCAACGTACATGTGGAAACTGACACTGTGTTTTTGGATGATGTCGCTGAGATGCAGAAATAGGAGAGGGCCAAGGATAGTTCCTTGGGAAACACCAGAGATAACAATATTGGGGAAGGAAGAGAAGCTATTTTAAGTGATTCTCTGGCTCCAACTGGAGAGATAAGAATGGAACAAGGCACATGCAGTCCCACCCAGATGGAAGATAGTAGAGAGGTATTGGAGCAGAATTTAATGGTTAACTATGTCAAAGGCTGCAGACAGGTCGAGGAGGAGGAGGAGGAGGAGGGATAGTTTACCTTTGTCAAAGTCAATGCAAATGTAATTTGTGACTTTGGTAAGAGCTCTGTTAGTACCAGGGCAGGGGAAGAAACCTGATTGGATGGATTCAAATGTGAAGTTCCAAGAAAGATGGGCATGGATTTGAGAGGTGACAACATGTTTAAGGACTCTGGAAAGGAAAGGGAGGTTGGAGATGGGACAATAGTTTGCAAGGGGGGAGTGGCTCGGGTAGCACCAATGCTGACCAAGCTGGCCAAGTCCTGAAGAACATATCTGCCAGACTGGGCCTGGGGCAGGTAGTTAGAATTTATAGCCCCCCTAACAGTAGCTACACTGTAGAGCGGAGTATAAATCAAGAATTATTGGGGGGTGGGGCGCATCAGGGTTGAAGTAAAGGTACTGAAATAATCATGGACAATTTTAATCTTCATATAGATTGGACTAATCAAATTGGCAAAGGTAGTCTAGGGTATGAGTTCCTAAAGTGTATTAGGGACAGTTTCTTAGAACAATGCATTCTGGAACTAACGTGAGAGCAGACTATTTCAGACCTGGTAATGTATAATGAGACAGGATTAATAAACAATCTCATAGTAAAGGATTCTCTAGGAAAGAGTGATCATAACATGACAAAATTTCACATTCAGTTTGAGGGTGAGAAACTTGGGTTTGAAATGAATGTCTTAAATAAAGGCAATTGCAAGAATATGAAGACAGAGTTGGCTAAAGTGGACAGGGAAAATAATTTAAAAGGTAAGACAGTAGAGAATCGGTGGCAGACATTTAAAGAGATATTTAATAACTCTCAACAAAGATATATTCCATCGAGAAAGAAAGACTATGAGAAGGACGCACCGTCTGTGGCTAACTAAGAATGGTAACAAATTGAAAGAAAAGGCATACAATGCTGCAAAGGTTAGTGGTAGGCCAGAAGATTGAGAAAATTTTAGAAACCAGCCGAGAATGGTTAAAAAAATAAAGACAGAAATTAGAGTATGTGAGTAAACTAGCAAGAAATATAAACAGACAGAAAAGCTTCTACAAATATATAAAAAGGAAGAGGGTAGCTAAAGTAAGCATTGGTCCCTCAGAGGATGAGAATTGGGAATTAATATTGGGAAACAAGGAGACTTTGAACAATTATTTTGAATCCGACTTCACAGTAGAAGATGCAAAAAGCATCCAAAGAATAGTCTTAAAGGGGTAGGGATCCCATCGTGGAACACTTAGGTTTGAATATAACGGAGGATCACTCCAGTGGGGGGGGAGGGCATGGTGGGGTCCCCCTCGCCTTTTCAGCCTGACGCCGGGAACTCCGCCTCCTCCACAACATCCAGCCCCATGTTTGCAAAGCGATATAGATAGGTTAAGTAAGTGGACAAAAATCTGGCAGATGGAATATAATGTGGGAAAATGTGTGGTTGTCCACTTTGTCAGGAAGCTGATTATTATTTACATGGAGACTGTAGAATATTGCAGTACAGGGGGATCTGGATGTCTTTATACATGAATCACAAAAAGTTAGCATGCAGATACAGCAAGCAATTAGGAAGGCAAATAGAATGTTGGCATTCATTACGAAGAGGATGCAGTATAAAAATAGGGAAGTCCTGCTACATCTGTACAGGGCATTAATAAGACTGCACCTTGACTATTGCATACAGTTTTTGGTCTCCTTACTTAAGGAGGGATATACTTGCATTGGGAGCAGTTCAGAGAAAGTTCACTCAGCTGATTCCTGGGATGAAGAGGTTGTCTTATGAGGAACAGTTGGGATAATAATTATTGTAGTTTAGAAGAATGAGACGTAATCTTATTGAAACATAAAAGATTCTGAGAGGGTTTGACCGGGTAAATGCTGAGAGGATGTTTCCCCTCGCAGGGGAATCTAGACCGAGGGGCACAGTTTCAAAATAAGGGTCTCCCTTTTAAGACGGAGATGAGGAGGAATTTCTTCTCTCCCGGAGGTCGGTAATCATTGGCATTCTCTTCTCCAGAGAGCAGTGGAGGCTGGGTCACTGAATATATTCAAGGCTGAGTTAGACAGATTTTTGGTAGGAAAGTGGATTTAAGGCCACTATCAGATCAGCCATGATCTTACTGAATAGTGGAGCAGGCTCAAAGGGCCAAATGGCTTACTCCTGCTCCTATTTTTTTAATGATCTTATGAGAGAACCAACAAGAAGGAAAAACCTACTCAACCTTGTCCTCAATGTGCCTGTCCATGACAGTATTGGTAGGACTGACCATCGCACAGCCCTTGTGGAGACCAAGTCCTGTCTTCACACTGAGGACACCCTCCATCCTGTTTTGTTTCACTACCATGGTGCTAAATGGGGTAGATTGAGAATAGATCCAGAAACTCAAATCTGGCATCTGGCAGAATATAAAGCCTGGCACTATGGGCCATCAGCAGCAGCAGAACTGTATTCAATCACAATCTACAAACTCATGGCCTGGCAAACTCCCCACTCTACTATGACCATCATTGTTTATTAACAGCTAACAAGTATATACAGTGCAGAGCTAACTATTTACACAAGCTGCCTCTTGGTGTTACAGTTGCAGGGTGGGACGTGCATGCAGTCACAAGACCACATCCTGGTACTTGGCTCATTTGCATACTAAGATCTTAAAGGTACACTCTTAAAGGCAATCACACAACACCTATCAAAAGACCCTTTTTCAATTTTTTTATGCAACAAGTGGGTGGGATCTGGAATGCACTACCTTATAGTGGAGTGGGGGGCAGATTTAATTGAGGCCTTCAAAAGAGAATTGGATAATTATATGAAAATTTGCAGGGCTATGGAGAAAATCTGGGGGAGTGGGACATGGATATGATGGGCCAAATGGCTTCCTTCTGAGCTATAACCATTCTATGAATCTATGAAATTATTTTGAGATGAGGACAGCAGACAGCCAATGGAACATGAGGTTAAAACAATTGTTTCAAAGAAGCATTCCTGTGGAGCAGGGCACATCCCTGCGTTGCCCCCCCCCCCCCCCTCCATTTTACCCAGAGAGCCAAACAGCACCTCTAACCATGCAGCACTCCCTCACGGCGACCCCCGAGTGTCAGGTTATGTGCTCAAGTCTCTGGAGCAGGGCCTCAAACACACAACTGTGTGGCCCAGAGGCAAGTGCACTGCTGACATCATGACTGCACACAAGTTTTCTCTTGTTAAATAGTAAGTCAGTCCCTGTGATGACAGATGCCTAATTAATGAATTGTACCTCAATGAGTTACATAGTATGATAAACAGCATAACCATGTGAAGGAAAATAACACAAAGGTGGGGGGGGGGGGGTGGAAAGAGCAGTTCAGAATATAAAGCCTGGCACATGAATCCCTTGAAGTCCTTGTACAAAACATACGCACAATACTTTACTTCAAATCTAATGGCTTTCGCTATGGTTAAACGAATATTTGTAAGCAAGGCCATGGCTCTGCAGAAGCAGTTAACATTTTCTCATAAGTAAAACCTGTGCACACACATTCTAAGTCAAAGAAAATGACAGAGGATTTTGCAGAGTCAGGTCCCACATTTGCAAGCCATCAGTAAATTTGTATTCAAGGGCTAATGCCCTGTTTTCAGAGGAGTTGCGAATAAATTCAAGCCATGTCCAGGGGCAATGTTTCATTTCAGGTCTCGGTAGGGTTCTACATTCTGTTGTGGATGCGACCCCTATCCATCCCTGCAAGTGTACTAAGCTGTCAGTCGTGGTTCAGTAGGTAGCACTCTCAAATCTTGAGTCTAAAGGTTGTGGGCTCAAGCCCCACTCCAGAGACTGGAGCATAAAATCCAGGCTGTCTCTTCTGTGTATTGGTGAGAGAATACTGCACTGCTGAAATCTCTACCTTTCAGATGGAATGTTAAACCAAGGCCCCATCTGCCTTCTTAAATAGACATGGCACTGCTTTGAAGAAAAGCAGGGGAGTTCTCCATAGTGCCCTGGCCAATATTCATCCCTCAACCAATATCACTAAAACAGATATTCAGTGATTTACAATCAATAACTTAGATGAGTGGACTAGTGTAATGTATCCAAGCTTGGTGACAATACAAAGTGGGAAAGTAAGTTGTGAGGAGGGTGCAAAGAGGCTACAAAGGGATGCAGACAGGTCAAGAATATGACAGATAGAATATAATGTGTGAAGTTATTAATTTTGGTAGGAAGAGCAGAATTTATTTTAAATGGTGGAGGACTGGGAAATGTTGATATTCAGAGGGACCTAGGTGTCATCGTACACCAATCAGTGAAAATTAACATGCAGGTACATTAAGCAGTTAGGAAAGCAAATCGTATGATAGCCTTTATTATAAAGGGATTGAAGTATAAGAGTCTCACTACCAATATGGTTTGGTAAGACCACACCTTACCTAAGCAAGAATATACAAGCATTGGAAGGAATGTAACAAGGGTTCACTAGATTCATTTCTGCATTGAGAGGAATGTCTTATGAGGAGACAATGAGTAGACTAGGCTTATATTCCCTAGAGTTTACAAGGTGATCTCATTGAAACAAATGAAATTCTTAAGGGGCTTGATAGGGTAGAAGCTGGGAGGGTGCTTCCCATGGATGGAAAGTCCAGAACTTGGGGTCACAATCTCAGAATAAGGGGCCAGCCATTTAGGACTGAGATGAGGAGAAACTTCTTCAATAAAAGGTGTCAGGAAAATGTGTTATGTCGAATGATGATCTTTAATCCACCAGCTGGAAACCTGATTCGAATTTTTTTTCAAAAAATACAGATTAAAGATGACTTGATGCTGGCAGATAAAGATGGCCACCTCAATTTGCATCACTGTTCTTTCCACATTCCAATGCATTCAGATGGAGACAGCATGTCTGCACAGACCCATCAAGAACAATGACCTGGAGAATCTGAGCGAACCACCTATCCTGTTGCCAATAGCAAGGCGTCAAGGCCATTACCTAAATATTCAACTGGTAAAGACGAATCACGCAAACCTAATCACTCGAACAATGGGATCCTATCTGTGAGAAGGGAAATCCTAGACAAGGACTGATTAAGTTGCTACAGAGAATATACACCTGCAACCACCATGCTTGAATCACTGAGTGACGGTCATGTGACATCCCTACCCTTCGTGTGCTTAAGCTGGTGTTTTCTCTGCAGTAGAGAGGCAAGCAGCTAGACGCTGAAGAGAGAAGACCTGAGTGGAGTCTCTCCTTCCTTTCTCTCTTTCTCCAATCCACCTAGCGGGCTTCAAACTGCCTAATGACTGTAACCACCCAGGGATGCCCCTGCTGCAGAAAGAGACTCCTTGAAGAAAATCAGATGCCCTATTGTCTCAAGGAGAACCATCGTATCAGCCAGCCATATCTTCAAATAGGAAGCCTCAGGACCACCAAAGGAAAGTCGCATGACCACCGAATTCAGCCTGAAGCCAGCCGAGTAACCAACCTCCACAGACTATATACCCCTTTTATTTCTCTGGACTCTAATTTGACCACTTTCTCCTTACAACTCTGTAACCTATTTGTGAGTGCGTGTGTGTATGTGAAAGTCAGTTTAAGTACAATAAGCTAACCTCTTTCTTTGTTAAATGCGTGAAAACCTGTCCGATTGGTTCTTTTTATGATCACGGCGCACAAACAGTTAAACACTCACTGGATTGGCAAGTATATTGTTATGGAAACCACACCTGCCAAGAATGAGGCATATTAATTTTATCATTTGGAACATAAATTTTAAACTCCTACTGGAATATAAATATGGCTGTAACTGTATTTTAAAAGGACAGGGGCTGGAAACATTTTCATTCTAAGAGACTGCCTGGAGAAGACAATGACAGTGATCCCTGATTCAATTAACCCAAATGGATTTTGATCACCAGACACTGAATGTGTAAAAAGCCAGCATTCCATTCCACCCCCTCCCCCCAAACTGAGGGTGTCCGCTAAGATGGACAATCTGCAAACCTCAGAAGTGGTTGTTCCAAATAAGGGGTTAGTCACATGACTAACCTGCTGGCCAACTTGGAATTTTGAATTGTGCCACAGAACAGTTTGAGTCAGACTGCAACTGATCTTGAAGGAAGACAGTATCTCCCCGTTTTGCTCTCTCTCCCTCTCATGCAAAGATGAGGACCCACGGAAGAAACTAAGTCAAGACAGAAAACATTGAAACAAGTTTGAAAGAGTGCACTGGGCCCCAACGAGACGGGAAGATTTAACTGCAATCAAAGATTTTACATCGAGCTCAAAAGACAGTAAATGATCTCCAGCTATTGTTTCAAACCTTTCCTCTTGATCCTTTCTCCCTTTCTGTCTCTATCTGTGTGTGTGTTTATCGTGTATGCATGTTAGCATGGTCGTGTCACATATTTTTAGTAGTTTTAACCGAATTAGAGCTTTAAGGTTAATAAACTTACACCTTTCTTGTTTAAATCTAAGAAAACCTGTCTGTTTGATTTCTTTGCCATTACAATTGGAGAGCAGTGAACAAGGATTCACTGAGGGGAAGCTAAAAACACAGTGTTCTAAAAACTAAACCTTCTTACGGTCAAATCAGGAAAAGGCTGAGGGGGAACCCCTAGACCCCTTTTTCACCGGGTCGTAACAATATCCACTTCCAAAAGTAATAAACCTGTTGCGATCAAACAAGGAGAGGAAAAAAAGAGGAGCCCTTCAACCCCTCCTCAAACAAAGGGTTGTGGATGTTTGGAATTCTCGACCCCAGAGACCTGTGGACGCTCAGCCAATAAGCATATTTAAGACAGCGATTGAAAAATTTTTGGAACTAAGGGTATGAGTCAATATGGGGATAGTGTGGGAAGTTGTAGTTAAGGTAGATTAATCTTTCTCTCCCAGGACTGTTTGGACTCCTATCACCTTCCCACCCTTTGTCCTTTTCACATTTGTAGGGGTGACAAGGAAAGGTTCTCCTCTGGGAAATCGATTTATAAATTAAAGCAAACTCATCAGTCAGAATGGCCACTTGCAGGGTTCTCTGAACGCGCTGCTCCTCTAAATGGGTCTTTATGGAGAGTGGGAGAGAGTGTTTAAATTCCTCGAACAGAATTACTTCTCGGAGATTCTGAGCTGTACTTTAAGAGCCCTCAGCCACTGGTCAAAAGCCAGCTCCTTACTTCTTTTAAGCTCCAGATAAGTTTGATTAGCTTGCTTCTTGAGGGTTCTAAACTTTTGGCGATAGGCTTCGGGTACTAATTCATATGCCTCGAGGATAGCATTTTTTGTCAGTTCATAATTTTATGAACTCTCATCTGGCAACAGGGAGCAAACCTCATGGGCTTTTCCAGTTAGCTTGCTATGAAATAAAAGAGGCCAAGTCTCAGCTGGCCATTTTAGCTGCCTTGCCAGTTTCGCAAAGGACACAAAACACAATTCCACATTTTTCTCATTGAATTTTGAGATTAGTTAAGATAGTTTTAACAATTCTGTACCCAGCCCTGAATTATGCTCCTCAATACTGGCCATAATTTCACTGGGGTTACTCTGCCGCTCCCTAGTTAACTCAAGCCACTTCAGCTCTCTTTCTTTGCATTCTTTCTGGAAGACACTCTCTCTCTCTCCTGCCTCCATGTTCTTTCTGGAAGGCTCTTTCTTTCTCTCTCTCCTGTCTCTCTATTTCTCTTTCTTTTCCCTGTCATCTAATTTAAGTTTCCTCTGTTCCAATTGTATCTTTGCTAACAATACCCTGTCAGAATCTGCTTCTAACACTGTTTCTTCAGATTCAAGGAAAAAATGGTTGGCCCCTAGTCTTAGGAGTTCATACTTCCTAGCCTTATCACGTACAGTGATCCCACACTGCTCAGCCATTTTCCTCAACTCCTCCATAGACAGTGCTTTTAACTTATTCCAAGTTAATTCACCCTGGCTTGGGGAGTTGCCAGCTTCAGTTACAGATATATTAGTATTAAATCACACACAACCACAAGAAAATCTGTATTGAAATCATGTCTTTTTTTTGATTGGGAACAATTTGACTTCTCACTTCCAATTTCTCATTTGTTTATGGGTCAAATCCAGGACGGTAGCCCCAAATTTCTGTTGCAACCAGTTGAGAAAGAGGTCTAGAGTTCCCCACGATACACGATACACATATGCAGATAGAGACAGAAAAGAGCAGAAGAAATAAAGTGGAAAAGTTTGAGGCAATATCTGAAGATGATTTTGGTTACTGTTCTTCGAGCTCACTGTAAAGTCTTGCTTTTCATTGGGGCCCAGTATTCTTCTTAAACCTTGTTCGATTTAGGAGACTTTTCTCTCTTGAAGTTCATGTGTCCTCAGTGGGTCCAGAGGCTTGTGAGAAAGAGATGGGAGCAGACAGGAGAGGCCTTCTCACTCCAGGAGTAAACAGTCTTTCTGAGTTCAAACTCTTTGTACAATTTGGAAAAAACTCAGGTTGCCAAGCAAGTTAGTCATGTGACTGGCTGGTCTAACCATGTCTGTTTGTGGATTCTCATATCATAGCTGACCCTGCAATGTCTCTTCTAACACTCACTACCTGGTGCTCAAAGTCCATTGTGGGTTAAATTGGAGCAGGAAGCAACTCCTTTGTCCCTCCAAGCACTGTCTGTTAGTGTTCAAAAATGTTTTTCCAGCCAATTGTCCGGTAATTTTTTAGCAAGTCCTTTCTTCACTCCAGTAACAGTTTAAAATCAATATTCACATGACAAAATTAATATGCCTCATTCTTGGCAGGTGGGGGCCTGCATGACATCACTGTTGTAATGCAAAAAACATGGCAGCCAGTATGCACATAGCAAGCTCCCACAAACAGAAATGTGATAATTACCATCTTATCTGTTTTTTGCGTGATGTTGATTGAGGGATAAATATTGGCTAGGACACCGGGGATAACTCCCCAACTCCTCTCTGAAATGGTGCCATGGGATCTTTTACATCCACCTGACCAAGCAGATGGGGCCTCAGTTTAGGGGCTCATCCAAATAACAGCACCTCCGACAGTGCAGTGAGTTGAGAGTTGCTTTATTTTGATAGCCATGTAGTTTTTATTTTGTGTCCTTTAACAGCATATTAATAACTACAATGTAACCAGAGATGGCAGACAGATGATCAATAAATATCTATTTGAACTCCATTGTCTTTTAGATGCAGCTGACTTCAGGTGCGACAGAATGATGGTCTGTGGTCACAGTCTTGGTTTCCCTCTGACATCCAGTCAGTTTCTGTCAGGGTGTAATGGAGATTAATGTAGGAGGATAAGGTACAGGGGGAAATTGAGCAGAGCAGCACTCCCAGGTCAGAGCTTCACAAGTGGGGAGTGACGGGTTGACGAATCCAAGCTGCGTTATTCTCTCTGACGTAGCACCACAAGCTCAGCCTCACCAATTTGCTGCATAATTTTTATGGAAAGGGATCTTGTGTCATAGTGCAAGCTATTGGGTTGCCAATGCTGAAGGACTGCCCTAGAGTCTCCAGGAACTGAAGATGAATCCCCAGGACACTATTGAGGGCCAAAAACCCAGAGGGAAAAAAATTAAAGATGAGTTAAACAAAATAGTGTTCTTTTTTCATTTTCTTTAAATGCTTTTGTTTATTAGTTATAATGTTAAACTTGTATAAAACACTGGTTCGACTTCAACTATTGCGTGAAGTTCTGGGCGCACACTTTCGGAAAAATGTGAAGGCATTGGAGAGAGTGTGGAAAAGATTCACGAAAATGGTTCCAGGAATGAGGAACTTCATTTATGCAGATGGATTGGAGAAGTTGGGACCGTTTTCCTTGGAGAAGAGAAGGCTGAGACGAGATTAATAGAGGTATTCAAGATCATGAGGGGTCTGGGCAGAGTAGATAGGGAAAAACTGTTCCCACGCATAAAAGGATCAAGAATGAGAAAGCACAGATGTCAGGTAATTAGCAAAAGAAGCAAAAGATGACATGAGGAGAATCTTTTTCATGCAGCGAGTGGTTTGGATCAGGAATGCACTGCCAGAGGGTGTACTGGAGGTAGGTTCAATCGAGGCATTCAAGAGGGAATTAGACTGTTATCTGTAAAGGAAGATTGTGCAGGGTTATGGGGAGAAGGCTGGGGAATGGCACTAGCTGAACTGCTCATTCAGAGAGTCAGTGCAGACACGATAGGCCGAATGGCCTCTTTTTGTGTTGTAACAATTCTGTGATTCTGTGAGAGCAAAGGATGTCTGACTGACAGTCAAGAATCATCCAAGCGATTAATGAAGACTATGTTTGCATTCCAGTTGGTGTGCCTTAAAGGATTGCCATGTTGGGTGACCAATGGTGGGTGTGTGAGGTTGGGACAGTGGAGGTGTGAGGTCATGTGATCAAATCTCCAGGAATATGTCCAACCAGAGCTGGTGACCCTAAATCTGTGCTTGATTGTATTCGAGGATCATTGACTTTTACTGTGGGGTGACCACTATCCTCTGTAAAGCAATTAAGAAGGCAAACGGTATGTTGGCCTTCATTGCAAGAGGATTTGAGTACAGGAGTAGTGAAGTCTTGCTTCAATTGTCTTGCACCTTGTTTAGACCGCACTTGGAGTACTGTGTGCAGTTTTGGTCCCCTTACATTAGGAAGGATATTATTGCCATAGAGAGAGTGCAACAAAGGTTCACCAGACTTGTTCCCAGGATGGCAGGATTGTCCTATGAAGAGAGATTACGGAAACTGGGCCTGTATTCTCTAGAGTTTTGAAGAATGAGAAGTGATCTCATTGAAACCTACGAAATACTAAAATGGATAGACAGGTAAGATGTTTCCCCTGGTTGGGGAGACTAGAACCAGGGGGCACAATTTCTAAATAAGTGGGAAGCCACTTAGGACAGAGATGAGGTGAAATTTCTTTACTCAGAGAGTTATGAACCTTTGGAATTCTCCGCCCCAGAGGCTGTGGAAGCTCAGTTATTGAGTATGTTTAAATCAGAGATTAACAGATTTCTAAATACCAATGATATTAAGGGATATGAAGAGAGTGTGGAAAAAAGGCATTGAGGTGGATGATCAGCCACAATCGTATTGAATGGTGGGACAGGCTTGATGAGCTGAGTGGCCTACTCCTGCTCCTATGTTCCTAAACAGAAAGGCCTGATTCTAACTCTCCACCTGGTGATTCAAGAAGGCGGCTCACCAACCCCTTCTCTAAGGCAATTCGAGATGGGCAATAATGCTGGCCTAGTTAACGATGCCCAAATCCCATGAATGAATAATAAAAAGGAAACCAGGCTGGATAGGAGCTACTAAAATGATGGTATTGACTTACCCACTCCGATCCTGCTGCCTTCCCACTATGTCCCTATGTGAACCTGCTCTTTTGAGCAAGTGAGTGGTGCACATGCTCCAAGCTGACAGGATCTTGTAAAGTATGCATATTGGACCCGTTTACATCATAGGCATCTGATCTTCTATCTTAGTTGGCGACCTGAGCTGGGGGGTAGTGAGAACTAACCCATCAAGCCAGGCCTGTCAGGACATGGAGGCTGGGCCAGAAGCGGCACAGGTAAGTAAGTTGAAAAAAAAATGACTTGCAGAGGAAAGATGTGCATTTACATAGTGCCTTTCATGACTTCAGGACATCCCAAAGCACTTTACACCTGATAAAGTACCTTTGAGATATAGTCACTGTTGTAATGGAGGAAACCTGGCAGCCACTTTGTGCACAGCAAGCTCCCACAAACAGTAATGTGATAATGACCAGACAATCTGTTTTTGTGATGTTGATTGAGGGATAAATATTGGCCAGGACATCAGGGAGAATTCACCTATTCTTTTTCAAATAGTGCCATAGGATCTTTTACAGCCACCTGCGAGAGCAGGCAGGGCCTCAGTATAATGTTGCATCCGAAAGACAGCACCTCCGACAGTGCAGTATCCCCTCAGTGCTGTACTGAAGCATCTGCCTAGACTGTGGTGTTCAAGCCTCTGAATTGGGATATGTATTCATAACCTCCTGACCCTGAGGCGAGAGTGCTATCAACTGAGCCACAGCTCTGTTATGAGCTGTGTCGTTACTTTAAATGTTATTGATGCAGGTGATTGATTCGTTGCAAAATGTTACATTATTAAAACAATTCTACCACATACAAACACTCTAAATCGGTGGAAGAAACATAAAACACTCTTGAGATTTCCCTTATCACCATGACAAAGTGATTCATTAGGCTTAACTCTAAATTAACTTGAGCCTCATTGGGCAGGCGGTGACATTTAGTTTTGATCAACATGTATCTGAAATTGAATCTAAATTAAACCAAATCATGTCGGCAGGATTTAAGGTTATTACTGATTGTTATGTATATATATCATTATCAGGGCCATTGGTTTGTGGTGACTCAATGGAGCATTTCCCTTTTTAGCATTCGGATTTAAAGAGCAACATTAAAGATAGATCACACTTAGGAAAATGGGCAGGGGAATCGCAGGTCCATAATATGGGGGTCTACTCAAATCCCAGTCCGGTTCAATGAAAGATTGGAAAATGCAGCAGACTGCGTTACAAGTGTCCAATCTTCATACTTGATAACGAGGGAAGTGTGCCCCAGTTAAGTCAAATTCCCTTTTTTTTTTAAAGTAGTGTTTCTATATTTTTACAATCATTTTAAGAATCACATTTAGAAAGACTGAATAGGCTGGGGCTCTTTTCTTGAGAAATGAGAAGACTGAGGGGTGACCCATTAAAAGTCTTTAAAATTATGAAGGGATTCAGTAGGGTCGACATAGAGAAGATATTTCTACTTTTGGGAGTTGCAAATGTAAGATAGTCACTAATAAATCCAATAGAGAGTTCAGGAGAATTCTTTTTTTACCTAAAGAGTGGCTTAGAATGTGGAACTCACTATCACATGGAGTTGTTGAGGTGAATAGCATAGATCCATTCAAGGGCAAACTTGGTAAACACATGACGGAGAAAGAAATAAAAAGATATGTTGATCACATCAGATGAAATAGGGTGGGAGAGCACTGAGATGGCACATAAACAGTGGCACAGACCAGTTATGTTGAATGGGCTGTGTATGTGCTGTAAATTCTATGTAGCTCGATGCATCCTGTGATTCCATCAGTAAAAAATGTGACACTTTGACACTATTTTGAGACTTGCTTACTCACAAGTTTAAAATGACCAATCCCATATAGGATAAGAAATAAAACAACTATTTGTTTCCTACAGAAGCACTAGGATATAGATAATAGAGCCCAAACAGAAAGCACTTTTTCACACAAGAGTAGTGGAAACCTGGAACTCACTCCCCAAAAGACTGTGTATGTTAGGGATCAATTGGAGCTTTCAAGGCTGTGATCAATAGATTTTGGTTAGGTCAGGGTATCAAGGGATATGGAGCAAAGGCAGGTAAATAGATTTGAGTACAGTTCTGCCATGATCTAAATGAATGGCAGAGCAGGCTGAAGGGGCTGAATGACCCAATCCTGTTCTTAATGTTCTTATGGTATAGGCGATACTGTACACTGTCTGTTGAAAGGAATGTGATCGATGGGTCAAATGTCCTATTCTTTCTCTAAACTTTCTTATATTCAATAATAGACTAGTTCAAACAAGAATACAATATGGAATACTCTGCACTTGGCTGGATGAGTGCAACTCCAAAAACACTCAAGAAGTTCAACACCATCCAAGACAAAATAGCCCGCTTGATCGACACCCAGCCCACCACCTTCACCACTGACGCACAGTGGCGGCAGTGTGTAACGTCTACAAGATGCATTGCAGCAAAGCACCAAGGCTCCGTCGACAGCAACTTCCGAATCCATGAACTCTACCACCCAGAAGGACAACGGCAGCAGATGCATGGGAACACCACCACCTGCAAGTTCCCGTCCAAGTGACACGCCATCCTAGCTTGGGACTATATCGCCGTTCCTTCACTGTCACTGGGTCAAAATCCTGAAACTCCCTCTATATAGCACAGTGGGTGTACCATGACATGGACTGCGGCAGTTCAAGAAGGCAACTCACCACCACCTTGTCAAGGGTAGTTAGGGATGGGCAGTAAATGCTGGCCTTGACAGCGACACCTGCACCCCAAGAAGGAATTTCTTTTTTAAACTATACTCTTTTAACTGCTTCATTTCATGTGCAAGATAATTTTTTTGAAGAACATATTTTCCATCCATCCACATTCGGTAAGGGCAGTCAGTTTTTGGTGGTGTTGGCATAAAAGCAGCACAGACTATGTATTTTCCCCTCAGTGCTACTTCCTGCTGCTAAAAGAGATTAAATGCCACTGCACCGAGTGGACAGGAATTCTTGCAACATCAGAAGTTCTCAGCTAAAGTGGTAATCTCGTTCAGCAATGACATCTTGCAATAGGAATCCCAAAGCAGCCTTGGAAGGTTGGAGCGAATCCAGGATCATTGCTTCGAGGGTGGAGAAGCCTCGAGCAATACTGAGGCAGTGATAACCTAAGCACCAAAATTAGTTAAGATAAATACACAAATAATTTCCCACTATGTGTGGACATTTCATAAAAACAGACTCTTGCGGTGTAATTTATAGTTAAATTTGGGAGGGTTGTCCTTGGAAACACTGTAGGGAGTTCCATCCATATTTGAAATATTCAGTCAGACAACTGGATTTTTGTTTCTGGCCATATAACTGACTCAGTGTCAGTTTTTGTCCAATTACGCTGCTGTGAAGCGCATTTTGCTAAATTAAAAGCACAATATAAATGCAAGGTGGTGGTGTTGTTGTTGCCTCCGTGAAATCTTCCACTCCTCCATTACCCCCACCACCTCGGCCCGTTCCCATGGCACCTTCCCCTGCAATCGCAGGAGGTGTAACACCTGCCCATTTACCGCCTCTCTCCTCACTATCCAAGGCCCCAAACACTCCTTTCAGGTGAAGCAGCAATTTACTTGTACTTCTTTGAATTTAATATACTGTATTCTCTGCTCACAATGTGGTCTCCTCTACATTGGGGAGACCAAATGCAGATTGGGTGACTGCTTTGCAGAACACCTCCGCAGTCCGTAAGCATGACCCCGAGCTTCCGGTTGCTGGCCATTTCAACACTCCCCCATGCTCACAGCTCTGTCCTGGGATTACTCCAGTGAGCATCAATGCAAGCTTGAGGATTAGCACCTCATTTATCAATTCGGCATGCTACAGCCTATCGGACTGAACATTGAGTTCAATAATTTCAGGGCATGACGGGCCCTCCTTTTTATT
This sequence comes from Heterodontus francisci, assembly GCF_036365525.1. NCBI lineage: Eukaryota > Metazoa > Chordata > Chondrichthyes > Heterodontiformes > Heterodontidae > Heterodontus > Heterodontus francisci. The sequence goes on along the minus strand of NC_090377.1, from coordinate 18,325,549 downwards.
TTTACTTATTTTTTCTTTTTTATTTGTTTATTTTATTTTAGTTTGTTTAGTTTGTTTCTACTGTTTTTTTAATGTTTGTGTTTGGGGCCAGGCTGTTCATTTTTCTGTCAATTAATGCCCTCTCTGCACTAATGCTTTGTCTTTCACCCCACCAATAACGTACCATTTGCCTTTGCTCCATGACATTCTGGTCAGTTATTCTCTGTGACCTTGTCCTATCAACACCTTCTCTTTGGTTAGCTCTTGCGCACCCCCGTTTTACTTGCTTAGAACCTATTACATTTCTAATACTTGCCAGTTCTGATGAAGGGTCACTGACTTGAAATGTTAACTCTGCTTCTCTCTGCACAGATGCTGCCAGACCTGCTCAGCATTTCTTGTTTTTCTTATTTAACTCATTGGTTAGGCCACAACTTGAGTACTGTGTGCAGTTCTGATCACCTCATTACAGAAAAGATATAATTGCACTAGAGAAGGTACAGAGGAGATTTACGAGGATGTTGCAAGGACTGGAAAAATGCAGCTATGAGGAAAGATTGGATAGGCTGGGGTTGTTCTCCTTGGAACAGAAAAAGATGAGGGGAAATCTGATTAAAATGCCCAAAATTTTTAGGGGACTGGACAGAGTGGAGGTGAAGGGCTTATTTACCTTAACAGAGAGGTCAGTGACGAGGGGGCATAGACTTAAACTGATTGGTAGAAAAATTAGAGGCGAGATGAGGAAAACTTTTTTCACCCAGAGGGTAGTGGGCGTCTGGAACTTACTGCCTGAAAGGGTAGTTGAGGCAGAAACCCTCAACTCATTCAAAAGGAGTCTGGATATGCACCTCACTTGCTGCAATCTGCAGGGCTACAGACCAAATGCTGGAAGGGGGATTAGAATAGGTGGATCATTTTTCGACTGGCACAGACATAATGGGCCAAGTGGCCTCTTTTTGTGCCTGAAACTTTCTATGATTCTATGATACTGGGTGAGTGCAAGTCGAAGTGTTCAGTTTCCCAGCTCTAAAATTTCTCTTGACCAATATTTTTAAAAAAATAGCTACCAAAGGAAGCATTGCACTGCAATTCAATTCTCTCACATTTTCAGAAATGTTCCAACTTGCTTCAGTTGTTAACACTTTTACATGAGTCAGAAAGTTGTGGGTTTAACCTCACTCCAGACCTAAAAATGTAGTGAACAAATTTCCAGGGAGTTCTCCCAATCTCGCACCTTAACGTTGGAGAAATGCCCTAAATGGCCATTTCTGACATTTTCCTGAGGTCTCTATCTAAGTTACACCAGAAGATTGGGAAGGCACAGAATGAAACTCCAGAGAAAAGGAGACAGTGCAGAATTGAGGGAGTGTTGCACTGTCAGAGGTACAGTCCTTCAAATAAGACATTAAGCTAAAGCCTGCTGTTCCATGGCACAATTCAAAGATTAACTCATCATTTATCTCATTGGTTGTTAGTGGGACACCTCTGTGCCCAAATTGGTTTCCACGTCTGACCACATAACCAGAGTGACTGCACTTCAAAAGTAGCACATCAATTCTGCTTTGTAATGTCCTGAGGTTGACATGAGGTGCGAAATAAATGCTAATTTTTTCTCTATTCTTTCTAAAACATTTGGTCATAGTCATAGAGTTATACAGCACAGAAACAGGCCCTTCGGCCCACCGTGTCAGCGCCGGCCATCAAGCCTATCTATTCTAATCCCATTTTCCAGCCCTTGGCCTGTAACCTTGTATGCTATGGCATTTCAAATGCTCATCTAAATACTACTTAAATGCTGTGAGGGTTCCTGCCTCTATCACCCCTACAGTCAGTGTGTTCCAGATTCCAACCACCCTTTGGGTGAAAACATTTTTCCTCAAATCCACTCTAAACCTCCTGCCCCTTACCTTAAATCTATGTCCCCTGATTATTGACACTTCCGCTAAGGGAAAAAGTTTCTTCCTATCTACCCTATTAATGCCCCTCATAATTTTGTATACCTCAATCAGGTCCTCCCTCAGCCTTCTCTGCTCTAAGGAAAACAACCCTAGCCTATCCAGTCTCTCTTCATAGTTGAAACGCTCCAGCCTAGGCAACATCCTGGTGAATCTTCTCTGCACCCTCTCCAGTGCAATCACATCCTTCCCATAGTGCAGTGACCAGAACTGTACACAGTACTTCCAGCTGTGACCCAACTAGCGTTTTATACAGCTCCATCATAACCTCCCTGCTCTTATATTCTATGCCTCGGCTAATAAAGGCAAGTATCCCATATGCCTTCCAAATCACCTTATCTACCTGTGCTGCTACCTTCAGTGATCTATGGACATGTATACCAAGGTCCCTCTGACCCTCTGTACTTCCTAGGGTCCTACCATCCATTGTATATTCCCTTGCCTTGTTAGTCCTCCCAAAATACATCATCTCACACTTCTCAGGATTAAATTCCATTTGTCACTGCTCCACCCATCTTACCAGCCCATCTATATCATGCTGCAATCTAAGGCTTTCCTCCTCACCATTTATGACATCACCAATTTTCGTGTCATTTGTGAACTTACTGATCATACCTCCTATATTCATGTCTAAATCATTAATGTACACTACAAACAGTAAGGGTCTCAGCACCGAGCCCTGCAGTACACCACTGGTCACGGGCTTCCAATTGCATAAACAACCCTCAACCTCTGCCTCCTGCCACTAAGCCAATTTTGGATCCAATTTGCCAAATTGCCCTGGATCCCATGAGCTCTTAACTTTTTGAACAATCTCCCATGCGGGACCTTATCAAAAGCCTCGCTGAAGTCCATGCAGACTACATCAACTGCGTTACCCTCATCTACATGCCTTGTCACCTCCTCAAAAAATGCAATCAAATTTGTTAGACCTGATCTCCCCCTGAGAAAGCCATGCTGACTATCCCTGATTAATCCCTGCCTCTCCAAGTGGAGGTTAATCCTGTCCCTCAGAATTTTTTCCAATAGTTTCCCTACCACTGATGTTAGACTCACTGGTCTATAATTACCTGATTTATCCCTACTACCCTTCTTGAAGAATGGTACCACATTTGCTGTCCTCCAGTCCTCTGGCACTTCTCCTGTGGCCAGAGAGGATTTGAAAATTTGTGTCACAGCCCCTGTAATCTCCTTCCTTGTCTCAGATTGCAGCCTGGGATACATCTCATCTGGGCCTGGGGATTTATCCACTTTTAAGCCCGCTAAAACCTTTAATACCTCCTCCCTTTCAATGCTAATTTGTTCAAGTATATCACAATCTCCTTCCCTAATCTCTACACCTACATCATCCTTCTCCATAGATGAAAAGTAATCATTTAAAACCTCACCTACATCCTCTGGCTCCACAAACAGATTGCCACTTTGGTCCTTAATGAGCCCTGCTCTTTCCCTGGTTATCCTCTTGCCCTTAATAGACTTACAAAACGCCTTGGGATTTTCCTTTATCTTGCCCGCCAGTAGTGTTTGTACTGATAAATTGAGGCACAACAGTGTTGCCGAATGGAAAAATGCTGCTACTTTTTCCCCAATTGAGTTAGCATCAACAACTGGGCAAATTAGGTGTAGCAGGCCATAAATGTTGTTCAAATGGCCCTCGAGACGACTTCAACAGCAGCCCTTTACTTCAACTTTATTGTAACACCCTTTAACTATGTTAGTTGCACCTACGTCAAGCATGCCTGCTGTCTCTTCAAACCAGTTTGTCCATTAATAATATTCCAACTTTTTACTCCACTCTTGTGCATATCGGAAATGTGCGTACATCCTACATATGATTTGATCATTTAAATTAATGGTTGAAACACTGGAATTAATATTAATCTATTGCACCTTGGCTGGTGATCTTTCACAGTGGATTGTCTGCCCAATATATGCCTGCCAGATTATCATTTCATTGATCTCCAAAGAATAAATATCAGGCGGGTTCTATAAAGGATGGCCCGATTTGCTCCATCAGATTGCAGCCTGGGTGTAGGAGATCAAAATCTACCAAGAGCTGGGCTCTTGTGCCCAGAGCTGCAGCTGAATTTCCAATGTGTGTTTCAGCTGGGTATGGCTGCCTGTCGGTAGTCAGGACACTAACCTTTAAAGAACCATCAAAGCATAAAATAGTACAGCACAGAGGAGACTATTTACCCTAATGAGTCTGTGCCAGCTCTTTCAAAGGGCACTCCAGTCAGTCCTGCACCCCGCTTTTTCCCCGTATCCATGCAGTTTTTCTCCTTCAAGTATTTATCTAATTCCCTTTTGAAGGCTGTATCCACAACCCTAACAGGCAGTACATTCTAAATCCTTACCATTTGTTGCATAAAAAGGTTTTTCCTCATGTCATCTCTGGCTATCTTTCCAATCACCTTAATTCTAAGAGTTAACTGGGACTGAATTTGGCCGTGAAGCCCTTGGGGACAATCTGAGGCCGTGAAAGGCATTCTGATAATTATGGTTATTAACCCTCCAGGATTGTTCGGGAGGCTCCAGAAATTGAAGATCAGTTTCCAGGACAACGCTGCGAGCAATCCAGGAGAAAAATCAAAGGACTTTAAAAACAAAATTCTGTTTGTTTCATTTTCTACGAACATTTTCATTTGTTAGTTTACAAAATATTGTAATGGGCACAAAAGGCAGTTTAACTGACAGTCACGATTCATCCAACTGGGCAACATTAGACTGGATTTTACGTCGGGTGGATGGGAGCTGGCCACCAACGTAAAAGTCGGTGGTGAGCCCGCTTCTGCCCGGCCCGGGGATCTGTCCTGCATTTTACGGGTCGCCGGGCTTTAATTGTTCCGAGGCAGGACTCCCAACTGCTTGAGGGAGGAAGTCCCGCCTCATTGAACTGCCATCCAATCATCAGGCCGACAGCACTTAGTCCCAACACCTCCAACAGAAGCGGTGGCCATTGCTGGGACTGCAGCCCAGCCGAGGACATAGAGCTGGGACTGAAGGTAAATTGGAGTTTGCCTCACCGTGGGAATCGGTCACGACCCGGCAAGGCAGGGGTGGACGTTTGGGGGGAAGGGGGCATCTTGGGTCCTGGGTTTTTGGTGAAGCGGGGGCAGCCCTCAATCGAGCACCCTGTGCCCGACAGTCAGGGCCCACCCACACCGGTGCACTGAGAGGCTACCAGATATCACTGGGTGGCCTTTCACGTCGACCGGATGCCTGCTTGCCATGGGTAAAAGCCCGTGGAAGAGGCCACTTAAGGGCCTTGATTGGCCTGGGGTGAGCGGCCCGTTTCTTGCCCCCCCCACCCCATGGCCCATGTAAAATGAGGCGGAGCCGGGAGCGGGCCGGGAAAGCATCCTGGAGCCTCCCGCTCAATTTTACACCACCCTCCCGCCACCATCCAGCTCACTAGGATGGCGTAAAATCCCGGACATAGAGTCAGTTCCCTTTCCAATTGGGCATGGGAAGGCAGTGCACCCGGAGAATGGACCAATGGTGAGTGTGGGAGGGGATGGGGGTGGGAGGGGGTTATGTTGGGATGTCACGCGATAAAATCTCCAGGAATACAGGTAGGTGGTAGGGGAATATAGGGACAGGTGAGGATGTGGTAGGAATATGGGATTAGTGTAGGAATAGTATAAATGGGTGGTTAATGGTCGGCACAGACTCGGTGGGCCGAAGGGCCTGTTTCAGTGCTGTATCTCTAAATCTAAATCTAAAAATCCAAAATCATACACCCAACCAAAGTTCGGTAACCCTCACAGGAATGCAAGTTCTTTGTTTTATTCAAGTTAGGGGTAATTTTTATCCTGCAGCCTCATAGCCACTAATTAGTCAGAGAATGCCGAGACTAACTGCACTGAAGCATTAACAGACAGGAGCGTTTCATCCCAATAATCTGACTGGATTGAAACCCAAGCCCCAGCCATAAAAGAACAGTCTGACTTTTACCAAAAGAATTTTCTTTTCTCTTTCCCTGGAAAGTTATCAGTACTCTTAAATATTTTTATTATCTTTCATCCTTGGCATACTCTGTCAACAAATTAATAACGTGTGCTGTGTACATGGGCACAAACTGAATACATCTCTCCGAAACATAACTTGCTGTGGGTCACGTAATTCATCTGTCAGAAGGCAATCCCTCCATTTTGTGGGTAAGTTACATTAAAGGTTGCCATGGCTAAAAAGACAGGCCCACATCGATCCTTAGGGTTTTGTTGGTTCATTTGCCCCAAAAATATATGTAGGAGCAGAGAGGTAGAAGAAAAACTTGAATTAAATATAAGATTGGGGGGGAAGTTGCTCTCGAATATAATCACTGGAAAACATGTAAACTTGAATTATAAAAAGGATACAGAGAGGTTTGATGTGACAATGACAGGAAATAGGAACACAAAATGAGCACAATTGAAGTGTTAGGTTAAGCTTCTTACACTTTTCCAATAAAGTTGATAGTAATTTCGAAGATCAGCAGCTCATCTTTTCCATTACAGCCTTACAGCCTTCTGGTTTCAACATTGAGTTCAACAATTTCAGATTATAACCTTTGCCCGCAATCTTTTTTTTTGGATGGCAGCTGTTGGTGATGATTCTGCTTTCCTTTTTACACCTACTTTTGGCCCATCTTTTGTTTCTTTACTTGTCCCACTACCATCTTCTTTTGCGTTGCACCATCATTGCTTTTGACATTTAATCTCTCCTGCTCCCCAGCCTATTACAGCCCTTCCTTATGTCCTTTCCCCAAGTTCCCTTTCCTTGCCTCAGTACTTGCTTCAAACCTGGTACATCTTTAACTTTTTCCAGTTCTGATGAAAGGTCACTGACCTGAAAACTTTCTCCCTCCGCAGATATTTCCAGCATCCGTAGCATTTTGCTTTTGTCGAGGTAACCTGTTAAATGTTTCATTTTTAACTCATACTTTATATAGCATCTTTCATGACCTCGAGATGTTCCGAGATGTTTTACAACCAAGGAAGCACTTTTCAAGTGTTGTAATGTAGGAAATGTGGCTGCCAATTTATGAACAAACAGTAATGCGATGACAACCAGATAATCTATTTTTGTGATGTTGGTTGAGGATTAACTTTTGGCCAGGACACTGTGGATAACTCCCCTGCTCTTTTTAGAATAGTTCCATCAGGCTTTTCACAGCCAACTGACAGGGCAGACAGAGCCTCGGTTTAAGATCTCAACTGAAAGATGTCACCTCTGACAGCGCAGCACTCCCTCAGTGCTGCACTGCACTGTCAGCCTAGATTATGTGTCCAAGTCCCTGGAATGGGGCTTGAACCCACAACCTTCTTGCCTTGGAACTGAAAGCTCTAGCACTGAGTCACAGTTAATGGTTTTACATAATATTATGCTTTCAACACTAAATTGAATATTTTAGGATAATTAACAGAGAAATAAAGCTATTCCTAATGTGGGAATAGATTACCAGAATATCAGTATTTGTTCAATACAACACTGAGGGAATGGAAAACAAGCTAAACCAGTCAATGCAGGGGTTCTGTCATTTCCCTGAACCTTCTCGCAGTTTAATGGCTTAAAATTTAGCTTTTACTGAATGAAAGTACAACCTAATTTTAGGATCTATTTGAAAGCGAAACAAGGGTCCTATTAGATGCCCCGGAGAAGAAGCTACTTAAAAAAATTGCTTCCCCCACCTCAAATCTCCCTCATCGTTGCTCAGTCAAAATCCTGGAACTCACTATTTAATAAGCACTGTAGCAGCATCGTCACCACATGGACTGCTATGAAGACTCACCACCACTTTCTAAAAAGACAACTAGGGTTGGGCAATAAATGCTTGTTAGCGGCGTCCATATCCCCAGGATAATTTTTTCAAAAATATAAATTGCTAAATTCTGAAACATCAACTCAAATTCAACAACCTGCCATTCAAGCTGTTAGCTGGCCGGTAGCTTTCAACCTGTCAGCACTGGATTTGTTACCAGGGCTGCAGAACTATATTTAATCAGCACAATGTTTTTATGGCTGGCAGAAAAAAATACTTTTATAAGGACCATTATGAGGAAATTGCTGATTGCATTCAAGGCTTTGAAAACTGCCCAAGTGCTTTCTTTTAAATAAAAAATCCGTCGAGTTGAGTTTCTGGTCCATGCTGAGCTTGCTAATCTCACCATATTAGTGACAGCAGGGGCTATCACTGCACATGGCCTCATAGTACATGGGTTAAGTTGGTGAAAAGTGCTCCAGAGTGCATGTTCCTGATTTCTAACAAGCAATCCCTGTTGCAGTAAAACGTGTGTGATTAGGCATCAGGTAAGGAGGACAGGATCAGTCTTGGCTACACAGCCCCTCGTACTCAATGAGCCTTACACCACTCAATGTCAGAACTGATTTTTTTTTATTCATTCATGGGATGTGGGCATCGCTGGCTAAGCCAGCATTTATTGTTCATCTCTAATCACCCTTGAGAAGGTGGTGGCCTTCTTGAACTGCGGTATAGGTAAACCCATATTGCTGTTAGGAAGACAGTTCCAGGATTTTGACCCAGCGACAGTGAAGGAACAGTGATATAGTTCCAAGTCAGGATGGTGTGTGATTTGGAGGGGAACTTGCAGGTGCTAGTGTTCTTATGCAACTGCTGTCCTTATCCTTCTAGATGGTAGAGGTCGCGGGCTTGGAAGGTGCTGCCGAAGGAGCCTTAGTGAGTTGCTGCAGTGCATATTGTATATGGTACACACTGCTGCCACTGTGTATCAGTGGTGAAGGCAGTGAACGTTGAAGGTGGTGGATGGAATGTCAATCAAGCAGGCTGCTTTGTCCTGGATGGTATTGAGCTTCTTGAGGGCTGTTGGAACTGCACCCATCCAGGCAATTGGAGAGTATTCCATCAGACTCCTGACTTGTGCCTTGTGTACAGGCATTGGGGAGATAGGAGGTGAGCCAGCCTCTGAATAATGGCCAGCCTCTGAATAATGGTCTCTTGGGAAAGATATTAGAGGGAAACTCACAATCAATGGAATAGCTTTAGGAGGGGAAGTGGAGGAATCCTTTAAAATTCCACAGGATTCCGCCTTCTGCCACTACTTTATTGAAATGGCACTGTAAGGATAGGATTAAACAGACCACGTTGAGTCTATTAGTGTTACACCATCATTCATTTAGCTTCATATTGTAGCAATGTTAACCTTTACCCCTTGCCTGTTAAGCAGAGAGATTTAAGTCAATTTAAATTACGACTGGGCATTTGACCCAGGTCGGTCTCTGCAGCAACGGTCAGTTCTAGAATGAAATAATAAGAGGCTTAATTATACACTACCATTGAATCATTTGTCAACAAGCTGGGAAAACAATTAGTTCTGCAAAGGAATACATCAAGGTGTGCATCACCCTTTTTAATTGAGGTTCATGAAGAAGCAGAAGATTGGCTAGTACTGAATGGCACAGATTCAAAGACAAATTAGAATTTTTACTTGGTAGAATAGTCATTACATGTAAAAAGGCTAAAGCTATCGATAAGGTAACACATGCTCTGTATGCTTAATAAATCTGTGACACCTGATTTTCAAAGTTTAGAATATCAACTTAAAAAGGATATCCTGGCACTGGAGAAGATGCATAAAAAGATATACAACGATGATACCAGAACTGAGAGGTTATAACTATTGAGAAAGACAGAACAGGCTGGGGCTCTGTTCTCTAGAAAAGAGAAGTCAGAGAGGTGGCCTGATAGAAGGTTTTAAAATTATGTAGCAGCTTGATAAAAATAGACATAGAGCAGATGTTTCCAGGGAAACCAAAACTAGCAGCCATAAGTATAAGATGGTCATCAACAAATCCAGTAGGGAATTTAGGAGAAACTTCTTAACTCAGAAGGTGGTTAGAATGTGGAAGTTGCCAGCACTAGCACTTGAAGTGAATAGGTGAATTAAACTGATAAAGAAAGGGAGAATAGAATATGAATGTAAACTAGCAAAAAACATAAAAACGGACGGGAAAAAGCTTCTATAGGTACATAAAAAGGAAACATTTGGCAAGACAAATGTGGGTCCATTACAGGCAGAGTCAGGAGAATTTATAATGGGGAATAGAGAAACGGCAGAGAAGCTAAATGATTACTTTGTGTTTGTCTTCACTGAGGAAGATACAGGAAATCTCCCAGAATTAGAGATCCAAGGGACGAGGGAGAATGAGGAATTGAAGGAAATTAGTATTAGGTTGTATTGGAGAAATTGATGGGGCGGAAGGTTGATGAGTCCCCAGAACCTAATATTCTACATCCCGAAGTGTTGAAAGAGGTAGCTATGGAGATAATGGATGCATTAGTGATTATCTTCCAAAATTCTATATATTCTGGAGCGGTTCCTGCAGATTGGAAGGTAGCAAATGTCACCACACTATTTAAGAAGGGAGGGAGAGAGAAAACAGGGAACTGCAGACCTGTTAGCCTTACATCAGTCATTGGGAAAATGTTAGAATCTATTCTCAAGGATATGATAAATGGACACTTGGAATAATAATGATCTGATTGGGCATAGTAAACATGAATTTATGATTGGGAAATCATGTTTGACGAACCTGTTGGAGTTTTTTGAGGATATTACTAACAGAATTGATAAAGGGGAGTTGGTGAATGCAGTATACTTGGACTTTCAGAAGGCTTTTGATAAAGTCCCCCACAGGAGGTTGGTTAGCAAAATTAAAGCACATGGGATAGCAGGTAATATACTGGCATGGATTAAGGATTGGTTAACAGGCAGAAAGCAGCGAGGAGGAATAAACGGGTCATTCTCGCGTTGGCAGGCCGTGACTAGTTGGGTACGGCAAGGAACAGTACTTGAGCCCCAGCTGTTCACAATATATATCAATGATTTGGATGTGGGCACCAAATGTAATATTTCCAAGTTTGCAGATGACACAAAACTAGGTGGGAATGTGTGTTGTGAGGAAGATGCAAAGAGGCTTCATGGGGATTTGGGAAGGCTTAGTGAGTGGGCAAGAACGTGGCAGATGGAATATAATGTGGGGAAATGTGAGGTTATCCACTTTGGTAGGAGGAATAGATGCGCTGAGTATTTTTTAAATGGTAAGAGATAGGAAATGTAGATGTACAAAGAGACCTGGGTGTCCTCGTCAATAAGTCACTGAAAGAGAGATGATCTCATTGAAACCTACAAAATACTTAAAGGGATAGACAGGGTAGATGCAGGTAAGATGTCCCCCCTGATTGGGGAGTCAAGAACCAGGGGACACAATTTCAAAATAAGGGGAAGCCACTTAGGACAGAGATGAGGAGAAATTTCTTTACGCAAAGGGTTGTGAATCTTTGGAATGCTCAGCCACAGAGGGCTGTGAAAGTTTAGTCATTGAGTATGTTTAAAGTAGAAATTGGCAGATTTCTAAATACCAATGACATAAAGGTATATGAGGATAGTGTGGGAAAAAGGCATTGAAGTGGATGATCAGCCATGATCATATTGAATGGCGGAGTGGGCTTGATGGGCTGAATGGCCTGTTCCTGCTCCTACATTCCTGTAGACACACTTAAGGGGAAGCTAGATTAAGTTTGTGGGAGAGAAAGGAATAAAAGGAAGAGAAGGTTAAGCTGATATGGTTGATTGAAGTAAGGTGGGAGGAGGTTTATGTGAAGTTTGGCTGAGTGACCTGATCCTGTGGCCTAATTCTATGCATTTCATTGATCTGAGGAGTAGATTATAATTGAGTGCCTTTCCTCTAACAGTCATGAATTGGCAGTTTATACTGTTTATACCAGAGTTACAATTGTTTCCTGCCATGGTTACAGCATGAGATCAGGAGAACCTCTGGGGAATTTTAGGGTCCCTTACTTTCTCTACAATCATTTCTAATTTTGAACACCTCAAAACCAGAATGCTTTGTCGTCTGCCACTTTTCTTGTTCCAATTGTGACAATAATGCTTGGGCACTTTTATGACCATTTTTCCACAGAAAGGATTTGGAAAAAGTTAATTTCAAATGTGTTTTAAAGCGTAGTGTATTCACACTTTTTATTTTTGTTTTAAATGTCTCAAAACAATTGGTAGTTACATTATTAATGAATGGAGAAAGTATTTGTATTCATGTAATGTCTTTCAAAACTTCATCCAAAGCACTTCACAGTCAATGAAGTGTCATCAATGTTGCAATGAAGGGAAATGAGGCAGCCAATTGGAAGTCAGCAAGGCCCCACAAATAGCAACGACATAATCCATTTTAGTAGCATTGGTTGAATTCCCGTGCTTTTCTTTGAATGATACCGTGAGATATTTTCCATCAACCTGAGAGGGCAGATGGGGCCTTAGTTTAACATCTCCTCCAAAAAAAAAGCACCTCCAGCAGTACATTACTGCACTGAAGTGCCAGCCTAGATTATGTACTCCAGTCTCTGAAGGGGTAGTTGAACCCACAATCTCCCTGAGAGGAAGAGTGCTACCCACTGAGAAAAGACTGACACTGACAAACGTGCTTTGATGTTGTTTCCCCACGGACTGGCCAATGAGCAGTCCATTAGCTTGTCTCAGTAATCAATAAATGCCTCACACCCACATTGCTTGTGGGTTGTTGGACCAAGAACTTGGCAGAGGGTTGGGGAGTTGGAGGTTTCTGATGCGGCCTTTTCTTTTACGGCTGTCAACTACAAGAAATAAGACAGCAAGCCACAAGCAGAATCAGTCCGTCGCATTTTTGAAACAGAATCTGAAGCAGTCAGGCAACAAGAGCTGTGAGAAGTTTGGAATTCAGAAGAGAGTGATTAGAAATCATTTTGGTTATTCAAACCAACAGACCAACTGATGTGAGGAAACTGAGCATCTTTATTGTTTTCATATTATTAAGTGAAGACAAGTTGTACTGCTTGAAATATGTGGTACGATCATAATGTTTGCTTTGTATGTTCACTCACTGTGAAAAAGGCACAAGAGAGAGAATGAAGACACAAATATCTAGACTGGGTCACAAGGGGTCACAGGTATGGCACTTCTGTGTTTACAAAATTGTGCAAGTAGATAAAAGGAGAAACTGTTTCCACTGGCAGGAAGGTCGGTAACCAAAGGACAACAACAACTTGTATTCATATAGCAACTTTCATATAATAAAACATCTCAAGATTTAAGATAATTGTCAAAAGAACCAGCGGGGAGACGAGGAGAATTGTTTTTATGCAACAAGTTATGATCTGCAATGCACTGCCTGAAAAGGCAGATTCAATAATACAAACTGGATGTATTCTTCAAAAGGAACATTTGCAGGGCTATATATGGGGAAGGAGCAGGTAAGTGGGAGTAATTGGATATCTCTTTCAATGGGTGAGCACTGGCATAATGGGCTGAATTACCTCCTTTTGTGCTGTATGCATCTATGAGAACAGCATGAAGGTAAAGCACTCAGTCAGGAGTAACTGAAGCGAGCGAACCCAAGAAGGTATCATACAGCAATGTGAATGTCACAATAACCATCAAATGGGTTAATACCTCTGTTAAATAGCAAGGGGGGGGGTGGAATTTGAGAGTACCGCATTTAACATTACATCATATTATAAACTTATAGCACATAACAAGGTTATTTGGCCCATTATGTCTGTCCTAAGGCTCGTTCTTCAACTGGAGCTGCCCACTCAATCCCTTTTGCCATCACTTTCTATTCTCTAGATGATTGAACTTTCTCTAGAGATCAGAATGATGATGCCCTGGAATTGTCAAGGTAATCAAAAGGAATTATCAATAAGCTGTGCAGCCAAGCCATGCTGTGCACATAGGTTCAATAGAGTGACTTAAAAGCACTAAAATTATTAGCACACATCTTCCAGTGGTCTGAAGTGCATTATACGTGGATAATGAAACTGTGAACGGTTACTTTCACTGCTTCATTTCTTCTACAGCATAGACCAGCCTGACATTTGTCAAAAAGAAGCTTCTGACTGCTGCACTACAAGTCAGACACTTGCAGACTTCCTTGAGCGCATCAAGCTCTTACTTTCATTTCTACTTTCTGTGACATCCACAGAAAACTTGAACTTCAATCCCAGGTGGGGGAGGGAGGGGGAGGGAAAAGAGCTCTTTGATCACACATTTGATCTGACAGACCGAACATAATTTTTGCGAGCTGTGACGGTCATCTTTGTGACGATAAGAAGTAGCAGTTATTTCAGTTTCTGTCGCCTTTGCTCCACAGTCCCCGTTTTTTCTTTTCTTTTCCATGCCTCTATTTATTTTCCAATCTCTTTTTTCTGGCTGAGGGACCAGACTAATGGACTGCAGTCTCATATGTGCCATTCAGTTTGATTCTCACTTTGTGGGTCAAGGAACCACAATGAGTCAGTCGGTGCTCAAGGCTGGACACATCACTTTGTAGACTATCTCATGGTCAAGCCAGACAGTGCTCAGATTGAAATCAATGACCATGGCAGAGTACAGAAAACATTATGTGGAATTCTCTTCCTCAAAAGGTGGTGGAAGCAGAGTCTTTGAATATTTTAAGGCAGAGCTAATTGTATTCTTGATAAGCAAGGGGGTGGAAGGTTATCAGGGGTAGGTGGAAGTGTGTAGTAATCAGTTCAGCCATGAACTTATTGAAAGGCCGGGCAGACTCGGAGGGCCTGCTCCTAATTCATATATTTGTACGTGCAGTTACTGTAGCCAAGTGATTACAGGACTGAACTAGAGTTCAAATCTCAGCAGAGTAAGTTTTGAAATTAATAGAAAAACGACTGGTAAAAGCCTGCATTGTTGTAAAAACTCAACTGATTCATGAATTTCCTTCAGGGAAGAAAACCTGCCAGCACGTTTTTCGATGAGATATTATACCAGGGACCCTCTCTGGTAGATGAAAAAGACCCAAAATACTATTTCAAAGAAGACCAGGGCAGAAATTCCCAGTGTCCTAGCCAATATTTCTCCCACAATAAACATCACAAAAAATGTATTTGGTTATCACGTTGCTGTTTGTAGGAGCTTGCTGTGCAGAAATTGGTTGCCAAGTTTTCTACAGTTCAACAGTAACCACAATTCTAAAGTTCCCCATTGGCTGTAAAGCACTTTGGGGCATCCTGTGGTTGTGAAAGGTGTTATATAAATGCAAGTTCATTCTTCCTTCTTTCTTTTTCTTTCCAGCCACATAACAAACATTGATAATGGAGGTTACACTGCAGAATAATTTACAATATCACAATGATGGCAGGAATTATCGTGTTATGGTGTATATTACAATAAGGTGATGTTTTGTAAAGACTGGTTAAAATTGCTTCCACTGGTGAGTAACCTGAGGACACAGATTTCAAGTAATTACCAAAATAACCAGGGGGAGATGAGGTGAATTGTTTTTATGCAGCGAGTTGTTGTGATCTGGAATGCATTGCCCTAAAGGACGATGGAACCAGATTCAATAGTAACTATCAAAAAGGAATTAAAGATGTAGTTAGATTAGATTAGATTAGAATATTACAGCGCAGTACAGGCCCTTCGGCCCTCGATGTTGCGCCAATCATCTGACCTACACTATTCCATTTACATCCATATGTCTATCCAATGACCACTTAAATGCCCTTAAAGTTGGCGAGTCTACTACTGTTGCAGGCAGGGCGTTCCACGCCCCTACTACTCTCTGCGGAAAGAAACTACCTCTGACATCTGTCCTATATCTTTCACCCCTCAACTTAAAGCTATGTCCCCTCGTGTTTGCCATCACCATCCGAGGAAAAAGACTCTCACTATCCACCCTATCTAACCCTCTGATTATCTTGTATGTCTCTATTAAGTCACCTCTCCTCCTCCTTCTCTCTAACGAAAACAACCCCAAGTCCCTCAGCCTTTCCTCGTAAGACCTTCCTTCCATACCAGGCAACATCCTAGTAAATCTCCTCTGCACCCTTTCCAAAGCTTCCACATCCTTCCTATAATGCGGTGACCAGAACTGCACGCAATACTCAAGGTGCGGCCTCACCAGAGTTTTGTACAGCTGCATCATGACCTCGTGGCTCCGAAACTCGATCCCCCTACTAATAAAGGCTAACACACCATATGCCTTCTTAACAGCCCTATTAACCTGGGTAGCAACTTTCAGGGATTTATGTACCTGGATACCAAGATCTCTCTGCTCATCTACACTACCAAGAATCTTCCCATTAGCCCAGTACTGTGCATTGCTGTTACTCCTTCCAAAGTGAATCACCTCACACTTCTCCGCATTAAACTCCATTTGCCATCTCTCAGCCCAGCTCTGCAGCCTATCTATGTCCCTCTGTACCCTACAACACCCTTCGACACTATCCACAACTCCACCGACCTTCGTGTCATCCGCAAATTTACTAACCCACCCTTCTACACCCTCATCCAGGTCGTTTATAAAAATGACAAACAGCAGTGGCCCCAAAACAGAACCTTGCGGTACACCACTAGTAACTAAACTCCAGGATGAACATTTGCCATCAACCACCACCCTCTGTCTTCTTTCAGCTAGCCAATTTCTGATCCAAAGCTCTAAATCACCTTCAACCCCATACTTCCGTATTTTCTGCAATAGCCTACCGTGGGGAACCTTATCAAACGCCTTACTGAAATCCATATACACCACATCCACGGCTTTATCCTCATCCACCTGTTTGGTCACCTTCTCGAAAAACTCAATAAGGTTTGTGAGGCACGACCTACCTTTCACAAAACCGTGCTGACTATCGCAAATGAACTTATTCTTTTCAAGATGATTATAAATCCTGTCTCTTATAACCCTTTCCAACATTTTACCCACAACCGAAGTAAGGCTCACAGGTCTATAATTACCAGGGCTGTCTCTACTCCCCTTCTTGAACAAGGGGACAACATTTGCTATCCTCCAGTCCTCCGGCACTACTCCTGTCGACAATGACGACATAAAGATCAACAACAACGGCTCTGCAATCTCCTCCCTGGCTTCCCAGAGAATCCTAGGATAAATCCCATCTGGCCCAGGGGACTTATCTATTTTCACTCTTTCCAAAATTGCTAACACCTCCTCCTTGTGAATCTCAATCCCATCTAGCCTAGTAGGCTGTATCTCAGTAATCTCCTCGGCAACATTTTCTTTTTCTACTGTAAATACTGACGAAAAATATTCATTTAACGCTTCCCCTATCTCCTCTGATTCCGCACACAACTTCCCACTACTATCCTTGATTGGCCCTGTTCTAACTCTTATCATTCTTTTATTCCTGATATACCTATAGAAAGCCTTAGGGTTTTCTTTGATCCTATCCGCCAATGACTTCTCGTGTCCTCTCCTTGCTCTTCTTAGCCCTCCCTTTAGATCCTTCCTGGCTAGCTTGTAACTCTCAAGCGCCCTAACTGAGCCTTCACGTCTCATCCTAACATAAGCCGCCCTCTTCCTCTTGACAAGCGCTTCAACTTCTTGAGTAAACCACGGCTCCCTCGCTCGACAACTTCCTCCCTGCCTGACAGGTACATACTTATCAAGGACACGCATTAGCTGCTCCTTGAATAAGCTCCACATTTCGTTTGTGCCCATCCCCTGCAGTTTCCTTCCCCATCCTACACATCCTAAATCTTGCCTAATCGCGTCATAATTTCCTTTCCCCCAGCTATAATTCTTGCCCTGCGGTATATACCTGTCCCTGCCCATCGCTAAGGTAAACCTAACCGAATTGTGATCACTATCGCCAAAGTGCTCACCTACATCTAAATCGAACACCTGGCCGGGTTCATTACCCAGTACCAAATCCAATGTGGCATCGCCCCTGGTTGGCCTGTCCACATACTGTGTCAGAAAACCCTCCTGCACACACTGGACAAAAACAGACCCATCTAAAGTACTCGAACTATAGTATTTCCAGTCAATATTTGGAAAGTTAAAGTCCCCCATAACCACTACCCTGTTACTCTCGCTCCTGTCGAGAATCATCTTCGCTATCCTTTCCTCTACATCTCTGGAACTATTCGGAGGTCTATAGAAAACTCCCAACAGGGTGACCTCTCCTCTCCTGTTTCTAACCTCGGCCCATACTACCTCAGTAGACGAGTCCTCAAACGTCCTTTCTGCCGCTGTAATACTTTCCTTGATTAACAATGCCACACCCCCCCCTCTTTTACCCTCTTCTCTGTTCTTACTGAAACATCTAAATCCCGGAACCTGCAACATCCATTCCTGCCCCTGCTCTACCCATGTCTCTGAAATGGCCACAACATCAGGATCCCAGGTACCAACCCATGCTGCAAGCTCACCCACCTTATTCCGGATGCTCCTGGCGTTGAAGTAGACACACTTTAAACCAAGTTCTTGCTTGCCAGTGCCCTCTTGCGTCCCTGTAACCTTATCCTCTACCTCACTACTCTCAACAGCCTGTACACTGGAACTACAATTTAGGTTCCCATTCCCCTGCTGATTTAGTTTAAACCCCCCCGAAGAGCACTAACAAATCTCGCCCCCAGGATACTGGTACCCCTCTGGTTCAGGTGAAGACCATCCTGTTTGTAGAGGTCCCACCTACCCCAGAAAGAGCCCCAATTATCCAGGAAACCAAAACCCTCCCTCCTACACCATCCCTGCAGCCACGTGTTCAACTCCTCTCTCTCCCTATTCCTCTCTTCGCTAGCACGTGGCACAGGCAACAACCCAGAGATAACAACTCTGGTTGTTCTCGCTCTAAGCTTCCACCCTAGCTCCCTGAATTTCTGCCTTAAATCCCCATCTCTCTTCCTACCTATGTCGTTGGTGCCTATGTGGACCACGACCTGGGGGTGCTCCCCCTCCCCCTTAAGGATCCCAAAAACACGATCGGAGACATCACGTACCCTGGCACCTGGGAGGCAACACACCAACCGTGAGTCTCTCTCGTTCCCACAGAACCTCCTATCTGTTCCCCTAACTATGGAGTCCCCAATGACTAATGCTCTGCTCCTCTTCCCTTTTCCCTTCTGAGCAACAGGGACAGACTCTGTGCCAGAGACCTGCACCCCATTGCTTACCCCTGGTAAGTCGTCCCCCCCAACAGTATCCAAAACGGTATACCTGTTGTTGAGGGAAACGGCCACAGGGGATCCCTGCACTGCCTGCTGGTTCCCTTTCCTTCCCCTGACGGTAACCCATCTACCTACTTCTTTTACCTGAGGTGTGACTGCCTCCCTATAACTCCTGTCAATAATCCCCTCCGCCTCCCGAATGATCCGAAGTTCATCCAGCTCCAGCTCCAGTTCCCTAACGCGGTCTGCGAGGAGCTGGAGTTGGGTGCACTTCCCGCAGATGCAGTCAGCAGGGACACTCTTGGCGACCCCTACCTCCCACATTCTGCAGGAGGAACATACAACTGCCTTTACCTCCATTCCCACTATTCTAGATTCCCAATAAATCTACTGAAAAACCAAACGAAAAAAAAAAAAGTCAAAACTTGTTCGCTTAGCAATCCGACGGACTGAACTTTTTAAATAAAAAGCTTACCTTATCAACACACTAGAGTCCTTTTTTTTTGGTTAGAGGAGGAGGGTGGGTGGGAGAGACTACACGTGTAGTGTCTCGGGTACTGCCACTGCCCAAATAAATAGTTTTCCCCTACCCAGCAGTCCCCTGGTCCTCCGAAACAAAAGGGGATTAACTTGTAACTTACTGAAATTGACCGCTCAGCTGAAAGTCCGCTCCGCACCTCGTTCTGTCAAGGCTGCTCCTCGCAAAAGACAAAGATTTTAAAACTGCCCAAATAAATAGTTTTCCCCTACCCAGCAGTCCCCTGGTCCTCCGAAACAAAAGGGGATTAACTTGTAACTTACTGAAATTGACCGCTCAGCTGACAGTCCACTCCGCACCTCGTTCTGTCAAGGCTGCTCCTCGCAAAAGCTAGTTAAAGAGTAAAAACATGCAGGGCTATGGAGAAACAGCAAGAGAGTAAGACTAATTGGGTAGCTGTTTCAAAAAGCCAGCACAGGCATGATGGGCTGAATGGCCTCCTTCTGTGCTGTGTAATTCTAGGGTACACAGATTAGTTGGTTTGACCAAAAATAAACCACTGAACTGGACAAAGAACTGGGGGTTCATTTCCAAAGGAATAGAATTCAAAAGCAGAAGTGTTTTATGTTAAAATTGTATAGAAATTTGGTTAGGCATCCCTTAAGAGTACTGCACACAGATCTGGTCTCCATATTTCAAAAAGGATATGGAAAAAGTGCAAAAAACATTTAGAGGTATATCAGAACTGGGAAGTTACAGCTATCAAGAAAGATTAAACCTGGGTCTGAAACCAGTATCAAACTTAAATAAAAGCCATTACAAAGGTAATATGATGGAGTTCGCAGTGCGAGGCCAGTGGAAAAGCATATACTGACTGTTTTTTGAATGGATGACTTGTTAAGTGCACAGACTCTGGTTTCAAAGCTTGTTTTTTTGAGACAGACCCCGACTTGAAAATAATACTAAAAACTTCAGGGTTGTGGAGAAACAGAACTCGTTGGAACCAAATAAAACAAACACAAGGACATTTGACCAGAGGCATGTGACTAGGGCTATTCAAGCTCAGATTTCAAAACTGATAGTTGAAGGAGGCTGCAGGCTGTTAGGCAGGGTGTTTTTTTTTTTTGCAGCCAAACTGCTGAGACTGGAAAACTGATTCTGGGAGCTGGCCATTGGCAAATACGAATTCTGGCAGCCATTTTCAGTGACTTAAAGAGTTACTTAAGGCAACACCGGAGCTATATCATCAAGGCAATCGTGAGAAGAACCGTGGAAGTTCCAGAGGAGTGCACCGTTTTGATGGAGACGGTATCGGTGGATTTCGGGATTGCAGGGTAACTGCTGTCGAATGGAAATTGGTGTTGGCATCTTGGAGCACAAGAGTTGCAAATCTACCTGAAGAAGTTTATAGTTTTGAGGAACATTGTGGTTGTTCAGTGTCATCTTTGCTGAGAAGACTGCCCAGTAAATTTGTGAGATCTATCTGATAACTGACATGTAATCTGTAAACTATATGTATATAGACTGTTATTTGACTGTTAATTCATGTTTATTAACATTGATTTTTGTTTGATTGTTAAAGTAAAATTCATAAAAGTGATATCTTGTCCATATGGTTTTTCTATTGCGATCGTTTAGGAAAGTCAATTCTATTGGTTTGTTGATCTCCACGTGGATCATAACAGTATGAAGAGAGAGTTAGTTGGCTACAGTGGACTGCAAAAAGACTAAAAGATAACATGGTAGATAAGCAGTGGCAGACATTTAAGGGGATATTTCATAACTCTCAACAAAGATATATACCACTGAGAAAGAACGACTCTATGAGAAGGATGCACCATCTGTGCCTAACTGAGGAAGTTAAGGATGGTATCAAATTGAAAGAAAAGGCATACAATTCTGTAAAGATTAGTCATAGGCCAGAAGATTGTGAAAATTATAGAAACCAGCAAAGGAAGACAAAAAAAAGGGAGAATTTAGAATATGCAAGTAAACTAGCAAGAAATATGAAAACAGACAGTAAGAGCTTCTGCAAGTATATAAAAAGGAAGAGAGTAGTTAAAGTAAATGATGAGACTGGGAATTAATAATGGGAAATAAGGAAATGGCAGAGACTTTGAATAAATATTTTGTTTCTGTCTTCACAGAAGACACAAAAAATAAAGTGATAGAGTCATTTATGGCACAGAAGGAGGCCATTCGATCCATCAAGTTCGTGCTTGCTCTCCATGGAGCTATGCAGTCAGTCCCTTTCCCCTGCTCGATCCCTGTCGCCCTACAAATCTATTTCCCACACGTGGTCATCCAACGTCCTTTTGAAGTCATTGATCGTCTCTGCTTCCACCATCCTTGTGGGCAGCGAGTTCCAGGTCATTACCACCCACTGTGTAAAAAAGTGTTTCCTCACATTTCAACTATATCTCTTGCCCAAAACTTCAATCTGTGTCGCCCAGTCCTTGTACCATCAGTTAATGGGAACAGTTTTTTTTTGTCTAACTTAACTAAGCCTGTCATAATTTTGTACACTTTTGTTAAACCGCCCCTCAATCTCCTTTGTTCTAAGGAGAACAAACCTAGCTTTTCCAACCTAACCTTGTTCCTAAAATTCCCCATCCCTGGAACCATTCTGGTAAATCTCCTCTGCACCCTCTCAAGGATCCTCACATCCTTCCTGAAGTGTGGTGACCAGATGCAAAACTCTAGCTGGGGCCTAACAAGCTCTTTATAAAGATTCAGCATAACTTCCCTGCTTTTGTACTCATAGCCTCTATTTATGAAACCCATATCCCACATTCTTTACTAATCACTCTCTCAATATGTCCTTCCACCTTCAAAGATTTTTGCACAGGCACCCCCAGGTCCCTCTGTTTCTGCATACTTTTGAACAGTTCCATTTAGTATATATATATTACCTCACCCTTTTCTATCTGCCAAAATGCATCACCTCAGACTTGTCATTATTAAATTCCATCTGCCACCCATTCTGCTAGCCTATCTGTGTCCCATTGCAAGCAGTTCATATCATCCTCACTGTTTGCCGCACCTCCAAATTTGGTGTCATCGGCACATTTTGAGATTCTACTCAATATTCCAAGATCCAAGTAATTTATATATAGAAAAAAAAGCAGTGGCCGCAGCACTGATGCTTGGAGAACACCACTGTCCACCATCCTCCAGTATATTTTCTGTCCTTAAGACAATTTTTTAAATCGAATTGGACACTAAGCCTCCTATTCCATGAGCCTCAATTTTGTTAACCAGTATTATATGTGGCACCTTATCAAACGCTTTCTTAAAATTCATATAAACAACATCCAACACGTTCCCTTCATCAACCTTCTCTGCTACTTCATCACAAAGTTCAATTAAATTTGTCAAGCTTGATTTGCCTTTTACAAATCCAAGCTGGCTATCCTTAATTAACTCAAATCTCTAAGTGTCTACTGATGTTTTCCCTGATAATTATTTCTAAAACCTCACCCACCAGTGATGTTAAACTAACTGTTCTTACACACTTTCTTGAATAAGGGTGTCACATTTGCCACTCTCCAATCCTCTGGCACCTCCCCCCATATCCAACGACAATTGGAATATTATGGCAAACCCTTTCACTATCTCCATCCCTACTTCCTTTAGCAACCTGTGATGCAAGCCATCTAGACCAGGTGACTTACCTACCTGAAGCATAACCAGTCATTTCGTGCCTCCCCCTCTCAATTTTTATCCTATCCATTGCCTCTACTCTCACTACTACTTCTGCTTCTACTGACATTTTGTCAGATTCCATTTATTTAGTGAACACTGAAACAAAGTACTCATTAAGTATATCAGCCTTGACCTGTGCCTCTAAGCATATATTACCCTCTTTGTCCTTAATAGGCCCCAGGCCACCTCTTACTACTCGCTTACTATTTACAAGCCGGTAGAAGATCTTTGGGTTCCCTTTTATGTTGAATGCCATTCTATTCTCATGTTCTCCCTTTACCAGATTTATTTTCCTCTCAATTTATTGCATATGGCCTGGATCTCACTTGATGAGTTCACTTGACATGCATCATACACCCTCTTTTTGTGTTTCATCATAATCATCCCCCTGATCATCCAAGGCGCCCTGTTCTTGGTTCCCCTACATTTTGCCCTTGTTGGAATATACCTAGCCTGTACCTGACACATCTCTTTCTTACAGATAACCCATTGTTCCCATGAAGCTCTTCCTGTGAGTCTTTGGCTCCATTCTACCCTGGCTAGATCCCTTCTCATCGCATTAGCCCCCATCCAATCTAGACATTCTACCTGGTTTTTATTTATTTATTTAGAGATACAGCACTGAAACAGGCCCTTCGGCCCACCGAGTCTGTGCCGACCATCAACCACCCAGTTATACTAATCCTACATTAATCCCATTACCCTCTCACATCCCCACCTTCTCTCAATTCCCCTACCACTTACCTATACTAGGGGCAATTTATAATGGCCAATTTACCTATCAACCTGCAAGTCTTTGGCTGTGGGAGGAAACCAGAGCACCTGGCGGAAACCCACGCGGTCACAGGGAGAACTTGCAAACTCCGCACAGGCAGTACCCAGAATCGAGCCCGGGTCGCTGGAGGTGTGAGGCTGCGGTGCTAACCACTGCGCCACTGTGCCACCCTGTTTTGTTCCTTGCTTTTCTGTATTACTAGTCTAAACCTTACGATACAGTGATCACTCTTACCAAAGTGTTCCCTGCCAGACACTTGGTCCATCTCATTTCCCAGCACCAGATCCAGCAATGCCTCCTTTCTAGTTGGGCTGAGAACATACTGATCAAGGAAGTTCTCCGCAACACATTTCAGAAATTCCTCCCCCTCCTTACCTTTGATTTTAAAATTATCCCAATCAATATTTAGGTAAATTCCCCCAATACCACTACTCTATAGTTCTTGCACATCTGTATGATTTTCCTGCAGATTTGCTCCATCTCTCTCACTCACGTTTTGGAGGCCTATAGAATACCCCTTGTAATGTGATCATATCCTTTTTGCTCCTCAACTCAACCAAATGGATTCTGTCCTTGCCCCTTCAAGGACATCCTCCCTTTCCAGCATTGCAATGTTTTCCCCAATCAGGACTGCAACCCCACCTCCCTTTTTGCCTTCTCTATCCTTTCTGAACACTTTATATTCTTGCATATTAAGCACCCAGTCCTTGCCATTTTGAAGCCATTTCCAATATTATTACTACATCACATTCCCAAATTGCTATTTGTGCTTGCAGCTCGCCAACCTTATTCACCACACTATGTGTGTTTACACACACATGCATTGTAATCCTGTCTTTTCATTCCTCGTAGTCCTTCTCAGCCCATTCCCATCTAATACAGAACTACTCCCTTCTCTCGTACTGTCTAACACTCACTCTGACCCCATCTAATACTTTACTATTTTCTACTCCACTGCTCTCTCTTCCAATTCTCTACACACCTTTCTCTTGTATTATCTCCTGGTTCCCACACCCTTGCCAAGTTAGTTTAAATCCTCCCCAGTAGCACTAGCAAATCATCCCACAAGGAAATCTGTTCCAGCTCTGTTCAGGTGCAACCCGTCTGCCCTGTACAGGTCCCACCTTCTCCAGAACAGTTCCCAGTGTCCCAAGAATCTAAAACCCTCCCTCCTGCACCATCTTTCCAGTCATGCCTTCATCTGCACTATCCTCTATTTCTATATTCACTTCCACGTGGTACTGGGAGTAATCCGGAGATTACTACTTTTCAGGTCCTGCTTGATAATTTCTTACCCAGCTCCCTAAACTCTTTCTGCAGGACCAGATCCCTCTTCCTATCTATGTCATTAATACCAATGTGGGCCATGAACATCCCAAGAATAGTAGAAAATCAAGGGGCAAAAGGAGGGAGGATTGAAAACAATCACTATCACTGGGAAAAGGTACTAGGAAAACTAATGGGATTAAAGGCTGACAAGTCCCCTGGACCTGATGGCCTGCATCCTAGGGCCTTAAAAGAAGTGGTTGCAGAAACAGTGGATGCATTCATTGGTTGTAATCGTCCAAAATTCCCTAGATTCTGGAAAAGTCCCAGCAAATTGAAAAAGCACAAATCTAACACCCCTATTCAAGAAAGGAGGGAGACAGAAAGCAGGAAACCATAGGCCAGTTAGTATAATGTTTTTCATTGGGAAAATGCTAGAATCTATTATTAAGGAAGTAGTAGCAGGACATTTAGAATATCATTACATAATCAAGCAGAATCAAGATGATTAAGTGTAAGGAAAATTCTATTTGACAAATTTATTAGAGTTATTTGAGGATGAAACACACAGGGCAGATAAAGGGGAAATAATAGATGTAGTGCAGTTGGATTTCCAAAAGCCATTTGATAAGGTGCCACATAAAAGGTTACTACACAAGATAACACGAATAGAGGATTGGCTAACTAACAGGAAACAGGGAGAAATGGGACATTTTCAGGTTGGCAACTTTAACTAGTGGAGTGCCACAGGGATCAGAGCTGGGGCCTCAACTATTTATAATATGTATTAATGACTTGGATAGCCAAATTTGCTGACAATACAAAGATAGGTAGGAAAGCAAATTTTGAGGACACAAAATGTCTGTAAAGGGATATAGAAAGGCTAAGTGAGTGGGCAAAAAATTTGGCAGATGGCATATTACGTGTGGGTTTTACACTTTGTTAGGAAGAATAGGAAAGCAGAATATTATTTAAATGGAAAAAGACTTCAGAATGATGTAGTACAGAGCGATTTGGGTGTCCTCGTGCATGAATCACAAAAGGTTAGCATACAGGTACAGCAAGTAATTTAGAAGGCAAATTGAATGTTGGCCTTTATTGCAAGGGAATGGAGTAGAAAAGCAGAAAAGTCTTGCTACAACTGTAAGGGCATTGGTGAGATTGTACCTAGAGTACTGTATGCAGTTTTGGTCTCCTTATTTAGTGAGGGATACTTGCATTGGAAGCAGTTCAGAGGAGATTCACGAGGCTGATTCCTGGGATGAAGGGGTTGTCTTATGAGGAAAGGTTGAGCAAGTTGAGCCTTTACGCATTGGAGTTTAGAAGAATGAGAGGTGAACTTATTGAATCATATAAGATTCTGAGGGGGTTTGACAGGGTAGATGCTGAGAGGATGTTTCCCCTTGCGGGGGAATCTAGAACTAGTGGGCATAGTTTCAAAATAAGGGTCTCCCTTTTAAGATGGAGATGAGAAGGAATTTCTTCTCTGAGGGTCATTAATCTTTGGAATTCTCTACCTCAGAGAGCAGAGGAGGCTGGGTCATTGAATATATTCAAGGCTGAGCCAGACAGATTTTTAGTCTCCAAGGGAGTAAAGGGTTATTGGGGGGAGGGGGGTGGGGGGGGGGGCGGGGGGAGGCAGGAAAGTGGAGTTGAGGCCACAATCAGATCAGCCATGATCTTACTGAATGGTGGAGCAGGCTCGAGGGGCCTTATGGCCTACTACTGTTCCTATTTCTTATGTTCTTATGTTCTTCTGTTCTTTTGTAAGAAAAGAGAAGACTGAGACATGACCTGAGAGAGGTCTTTAAAATTATGAAGGGGTTTGCTAGGGTAGACTAAGAGAGAATGTTTCCCCTGCTGAGGGAGTCCAAAACTAGGAACCATAAATGAACTTTCAGTTGCTTGTCATTTTCATTGTCTGCCCCACTCCCTCTCTGACCTTACTGTTCTTGCCTTTCTTCGCTGTTCTAATGAAGATCAGTGGAACAGCACCTCTTTTTTTGATTGGACACTTTACAGCCTTTTGGACTCAGCATCGAGTTCAACAAGTTCAGACCATAACCACGGCTCCTGTTTTCTTGGACAGCAGTGACTTCTGCTGGAAGTTACATGTGTGATGGATGTTGGGTGCTGGGATGCGATCAAGCTTTGCCGCGAGGCCTATCATTTGATTGGCCTGCCAATGCTCACTTTCTGAAGAGCTACAGAAACAATGAGCAAGAAAGTGGCCAATCTACAACTAACAGGAGGAGAAAACTGACATAGCAAACAAAAAAAAAATCACCTTCACAGCTCTTCCTCTTTAAATTCAATTTACATGGGACCCTCAAAAGAATTTTGCAATGAACCCTATAACACCATTTCAAAAAAGAGCAGGGCAGTTCTCCCCACTGTCTTAGCCAACAGATCATCTGCTCATTTTTTCTTATTGTTGCTTATGGGGTGTGGCTGTGCATAAATTGGCTGCCTACATTACAGCAGTGACTTCCAAAAGCACATAAGTGGCTGTGAAAGATTTTGGGATGTCCTGAGATCATGAAAGTCATTATATAAATGCAAGCTTTCTTTATGTTATGCTCTTTGTTGGTCTTCCTCAACTGAGACAAATTGAGAGAGTTGGCATTTTTTTTCAATACATCTTTACAACAAGTCCATTAAAAAAGAAATACAATCACCTTTCCAGAGTAAAAATCACAAAATCTGTGATGCTATAGTCAGTGTCATGGAAACCAATTTCGATGATAGATCTCATACTATTTTGTTTACATATTGATATGCCAATCAGAGGTGCTTACCAGACATCGTAAACTGATGCAAGACGTGTTGATGTTTTATTGGGTATAATCAGAGAGTAAAGGGCCCACAATGCAAGGTCAGTTAACTCAATGTTTTACTTAACATAGTTATATTTAATGCAGTTAAATAACAGGATGCGTCACCATTTTACCTTCATTAAGCACAAGTCAGCACAATGTGTTCTGAATACTCACGTCAGGTTATTATCATAATTGGACCAAAAACCATTATTAATTGTGGAATACTATTTTTCTTTATCGAGAAACATAAGTGAAGGGGCTTTGAATCATATATCTCTATAAATCATAATTGGCGTGTGTGGTAAGACACCATCAAGAGTGGGAGAGGTGAGATGGATGGAGAAGATACCCATTCACATCCTATTGCATACCAAGTCCCGTTTACCTATCACTTACGTCCTTGCTGACCTCTACTGGCTTCAAGCTCCTAATTCACTGATGTCCAAATCCTTTCTCTTCTTCACAAATCCTTCCATGTGGTCATCCCAATTCCCCTTAGGTCACAGCATACACCGTCTACCCAGATTCACTCTGCTTCCCCTCCCCACTCTGACACTACTGTCAACCTGCAGCCATCACTGAGCACTCTGGAATTTTCTCCTTCAAACTCCCTACTCTGTTGACTTCACTGGAGAGTAAAAACGGATGGGCGGTAAAACCAGCATGACACTAAGCTTATCACTTTTGCAACAGGCCAGTTCATGTAAAATTGGGCCCCAAATGTAAGATTTTTTTATTCATTCATGGGATGTGAGCATCGCTGGCAAGGCCAGCATTTATTGCCCATCCATAATTTCCCTTAAGAAGGTAATGGTGAGACACCTTCTTGAACCTTTGCAGTCCGTGTGGTGTAGGATGGGAGTTCCAGAATTTTGACCCAGCCACAGTCAAGCAACGGCCATATAGTTCCAAGTCAGGATGGTGTGTGACTTGGAGGGGATTTGTTCAGGTGGTGGTGTTCCCATGCATCTGCTGCCCTTGCTCTTCTATGTGGTAGAGGTCATGGATTTGGAAGGCACTGTTGAAGGAGCCTTGCCAAGCTGCTGCAGTGCATCCTGTATATGGTACACCTTGCTGCCACTGTGTGCCGGTGGTGCATGGAGTGACTGTTTAAGGTGGTAAATAGGGTGCCGATCAAGTGGGCTGCTTTGTCTTGGATGATGTCAAGCTTCACTCATTCAGGCAAGTGCAGAGTATTCCATCGCACTCCTGACCTGTGCCTTGTAGACGATGGACAGGCTTTGAGGAGTCAGGAGGTGAGTTACTTGCTGCAGAATACCCAGCCTCTGACCTGCTCTTGTAGTCATAGTATTTATAACTCCTATGATGTTGATGTTGGGGGATTCAGTGATAGTATTGCTGTTGATGGTTAGATTCTCTCTTGTTGAAGATGGTCATTACCTGGCACTTGTCTGGGATGTATGTTACTTGCCACTTATCAGCCAAAATCTGAATGTTGTCCAGGTCTTGCTGCATGTGGGCATGGACTGCTTCAGTATCTGAGGATATGCCAAATGGTGCGGAACACTGTATGATCATCAGCGAACATCCCCACCTCTGACCTTATGATGGAGGGAAAGCCATCGATGAAGCAGCTGAAGATGGTTTGGCCTAGGACACTACCCTGAGGCACTGCGGTAGCTATGATGTTTGGCCTCCAACAACCATAATCATCTTCTTTT
The DNA here is from genome assembly GCF_036365525.1 of Heterodontus francisci. Lineage (NCBI taxonomy): Eukaryota > Metazoa > Chordata > Chondrichthyes > Heterodontiformes > Heterodontidae > Heterodontus > Heterodontus francisci. Next base: position 18,295,953 of record NC_090377.1, on the reverse strand, counting down.
GTTCTTGGTATGACTTCAACTAGTAGAGCGTTTTCCCCCGGATTCCCACTGAGTTCAATTTTGCTGGGGCTCCTTGATGCCATGCTTGGTCAAATGCTGCCTTGATGTCAAGGGCAGTCACTCTCAACTCTGGAGTTCAGCTCTTTTGTCTATGATTCAACTAAGGCTGTAATGAGGTTTGGAGCTGAATGGCCCTGGAAGAATTCAAACTGAGCATCGGTGAGCAGGTTATTGTTGAGTAAGTGCTGCTTGATAGCACTGTCAACTACACCGTCCATCACTTTGCTGATGATTGAGAGTAGACTGATGGGGCAGTAATTTACCAGAGTGAGTTTGTTCTGCTTTTTGTGGATAGGACATACCTGGCAATTTTTCACATTGTCAGTTAGATGCCTATGTTGCAGCAGTATTAGAACAACTTGGCTAGGGGTCCTGCTAGTTCTGGAGCATAGTCTTCAGTACTATAACTGGGATGTTGTCAGAGCCCATAGCCTTTGCTGTATCCAGTGCCTGCAGAAGGTTATTAATATCACATGGAGTGATTTGAATTGGCTGAAGACTAGCATCTGTAATGCTGTGGATCTCAGGAAGAGGCAGAGATAAATCATCCACTCGGCACTTTTGGCTGATGATGGTTCCAAATGCTTCAAGCCTTTCCTTTTGCACTGGCGTGATGGGCTGCCCCATCACTGAGGATGGGATGTTCATGGAACCTTCCCCTCCAGTTAAATGTTTAATTGTCCTTCACCATTCATGACTGGAAGTGGCAGGACTGCAGAGCTTTTAGAAGAAGAAGAAGAACATTACAGCGCAGTACAGACCCTTCGGCCCTCGATGTTGCGCTGACCTGTGAAACCATCTGACCGACACTATTCCATTTTCATCCATATGTCTATCCAATGACCACTTAAATGCCCTTAAAGTTGGCGAGTCTACTACTGTTGCAGGCAGGGCGTTCCACGCCCCTACTACTCTCTGAGTAAAGAAACTACCTCTAACATCTGTCCTATATCTATCACCCCTCAACTTAAAGCTATGTCCCCTCGTGTTTGCTATCACCATCCGAGGAAAAAGACTCTCACTATCCACCCTATCTAACCCTCTGATTATCTTATATGTCTCTATTAAGTCACCTCTCCTCCTCCTTCTCTCCAACGAAAACAACCTCAAGTCCCTCAGCCTTTCCTCGTAAGACCTTCCCTCCATACCAGGCAACATCCTAGTAAATCTCCTCTGCACCCTTTCCAAAGCTTCCACATCCTTCCTATAATGCGGTGACCAGAACTGCACGCAATACTCCAGGTGCGGCCTCACCAGAGTTTTGTACAGCTGCAGCATGACCTTGTGGCTCCGAAACTTGATCCCCCTACTAATAAAAGCTAACACACCATATGCCTTCTTAACAGCCCTATTAACCTGGGTAGCAACTTTCAGGGATTTATGTACCTGGACACCAAGATCTCTCTGTTCATCTACACTACCAAGAATCTTCCCATTAGCCCAGTACTCTGCATTCCTGTTACTCCTTCCAAAGTGAATCACCTCACACTTTTCCGCATTAAACTCCATTTGCCATCTCTCAGCCCAGCTCTGCAGCCTATCTATGTCCCTCTGTAACCTACAACATCCTTCGGCACTATCCACAACTCCACCGACCTTAGTGTCATCCGCAAATTTACTAACCCACCCTTCTACACCCTCTTCCAGGTCATTTAGAAAAATGACAAACAGCAGTGACCCCAAAACAGATCCTTGCGGTACACCACTAGTAACTAAACTCCAGGATGAACATTTGCCATCAACCACCACCCTCTGTCTTCTTTCAGCTAGCCAATTTCTGATCCAAAGCTCTAAATCACCTTCAACCCCATACTTCCGTATTTTCTGCAATAGCCTACCGTGGGGAACCTTATCAAACGCCTTACTGAAATCCATATACACCACATCCACTGCTTTACCCTCATCCAACTGTTTGGTCACCTTCTCGAAAAACTCAATAAGGTTTGTGAGGCACGACCTACCCTTCACAAAACCGTGCTGACTATCGCTAATGAACTTATTATTTTCAAGATGATTATAAATCCTGTCTCTTATAACCTTTTCCAACATTTTACCCACAACCGAAGTAAGGCTCACAGGTCTATAATTACCAGGGCTGTCTCTACTCCCCTTCTTGAACAAGGGGACAACATTTGCTATCCTCCAGTCTTCCGGCACTATTCCTGTCGACAATGACGACATAAAGATCAAGGACAAAGGCTCTGCAATCTCCTCCCTAGCTTCCCAGAGAATCCTAGGATAAATCCCATCTGGCCCAGGGGACTTATCTATTTTCACACTTTCCAAAATTGCTAACACCTCCTCCTTGTGAACCTCAATCCCATCTAGCCTGGTAGTCTGAATCTCAGTATTCTCCTCGACAACATTTTCTTTCTCTACTGTAAATACTGGCGAAAAATATTCATTTAACGCTTCCCCTATCTCCTCTGATTCCACACAGAACTTCCCACTACTATCCTTGGTTGGCCGTAATCTAACTCTAGTCATTCTTTTATTCTTTGATCTGATGAAAAGTCATCGACCTGAAATGTTAACTCTGTTTCTCTCTCCACAGATGCCATCAGAGCTGCTGAGTATTTCCAGCACTCGCTGTTTTTATTTTGATCTGATTCGTTGATTGTGGGATTGCTTAGCTCTATCTATAGCATGCCGATTCTGCTGTTTAGCATGCATGTAGTCCTGTGTTGTAGCTTCAACAGGTCAGCACCTTATTTTTAGGTATACCTGGTGCTGCTTCTGGCATGATCTCCTACACTCCTCACTGAACCAAGGTTGGTCCCCTGGCTTGATAGTAATGGTAGGTGAGGGATATGCAGGGCCATGAGGTTACAGATTGTCATTGAATACAATTCCACTGCTGCTGATGGCCCACAGCACCCGGTGGATGCCCAGTTTTGAGCTGCTAGATCTGCTCCGAGTCTATCCTATTTAACACGGTGGTAGTGCCACACAACATGATGGAGGGTGTTCTCAGTGTGGAGATGGGACTTTGCATCCACAAGGACTGTGCGGTGGTCAATCCTACCAATACTGTCATAGATTGGTGAGGATGAGGTCAAGTAGTTTTTTCCCTCTTGTTAGTTCTCTCACCACCTGCCGCAGGCCCAGTCTGACAGTTATGTCCTTCAGCACTTGTCCAGCTCGGTCAGTACTGGTGCTATTGAGCAATTCTTAGTGAAGTCCCCCACCCAGAGTACATTCTGTGCCCTTGCTACCCTCAGTGCTTCTGCGAAGTGATGTTCAACATGAAGGAGCACTGATTATTCAGTTAAGGGAGGGCAGTAGGAGATAATCAGTAGGAAGTTTCCTTGCTCATGTTTGATCTGATGCCATGAGATTTCTTGGGGTCCAGTGTCAATGTTGAGCAGTCCCAGGCCCACTCTCGCCCGACTATATACCACTATGCTGCCACCGCTGGTGGGTTTGTCCTGCTGGTGGGCCAGGACATACTCAGGAATGGTGATGGTGATGTCTGGAACTTTGGATACAAGGTATGAGTCATTGAGTATGACTATGTCAAGCTGTTGCTTGACTAGTCTGTGGGACAGCTCTCCCAACTTTGGCTCACGTACGCAGATGTCAGTAAAGAGGACTTTGCAGGATCGACTGGCCAGGTGCCTAGGTCGATGCCAGGTGGCCTGACTGATTTTATTCTTATTCGACTTTACTGTAGCAGTTTGATACAACTGAGTTGTTTGCTAGGCCATTTCAGAGGGCAGTTAAGAGTCAAGCACATTGCAGTGGGTCTGGAGTCACATGTAGGCCAGACCAAGTAAGGATGGCAGATTTCTGCTCCTGTTGGGTGTTAGTGAACCAGATGAGTTTTTACAACAATCTGGTAGTTTCATGGTGACCATTACTGAGACTAACTTTTTAATTCCAGATTTATTAATGATTTGAATTTAAATTCCCTCAGCTGCCATGGTGGAATTGGAACTCATGTTTCCAGAGCATTAGTATGGGTCTCTGGATTACTAATCCAGTAGTATTATCACTATGCTACCATACCCTCTTATTCACAAGACAAAGGGGGTATGATAACCTTCTATGCCTGGCTTTAATTAGGGAGTAACAGCCTCAAAATGGGCATCAGTTACCTTATCCTCCCACCATCCCATTAACCCTGACACTGTAACCTGCACCACATTTAAAAGGACAACAGGTTGTGATATAAGACCAGTGAGAATACTTCTCTGTCATTCACGCTTGCAGAATGCACTGCCACAAGTAACTGGGATTCCAATTAAACACATAATTTGTATCATGTATCTATCCTCCATTCACTGCATTTTTGCTGGAGAAATAATCCTGCTTTTATCATCAGACATTGCTGTAGTTTCAGTGATGAATTCTGTTTGCTGCAGTTCATAGAGGCTCTCTTAAATAGACTTTGTTTGCTTAGTAAACAGACTGTTTGCTGTAAAACATACTCTGCCATAAGTCCTGCCCTGCCTCAAACTCATTGGTTGATACAGTGGTGTCACTGCTAACTGTGACTTAGATAGGACTTATCCCTGGAAGATCAGAGCACCTACTAGTTTCTGGTAGTTCCCTTTTAACACAGAAACTGCCATTTTAGATTGGAACAGATCAAATTGTGCAATGTACACACTCCAACCTGTTCCACAAACAGCAGGTCTGAGGAGGCCTTGGAAAGGTAAGCTTCAAATTATTTTTCTGGGGCCTGGAGGTGCAGGATCACGAGCCCATGCCCCACCTCCCTTGCATTTTCGTGTGCAGCATAGATATTGCCCGGCTTTGATATGGCCAACTGAATTGGGACACCCGTTTAGTTCGCAGGCTCAAGCAATTGGGGTCAGGGTCTCAAAATCTCATCTCGTTCTTCCCATCCCAGCTAGGATCAATTGAAGACAACCAGAAGCGTGATCCAGAACTGAATCCCAAGCTCGAGAGGTGCTGGGAACAATTATCACACTTTATCTGCTGCTCTCTGAATAATATCAGCTACCCCGTAACAGGCCAAGAATGAAATTGGAGGCCTTTGAGTGGTTGTTACTTAGTGTTGCAGAGAGCAAAGCCTTTAGCCACTAGCCCACATGGTAACGTCAAAGGCCACGGCCTCCTGTCCCCCAAAACATTCTCCAAGTTCCGCTGTCAAGTTAATTTGTCAAGGAATTAATCGACAGAGCATTAACAGATTTTAATGCAAAAATATTTCAGGGCCAAGACCTGTGAAGCCTTTAGTTACCCTGGTGTTGGTGACAGCTACTGTCAACACTCCCCTCACACCATCCTCTGCTCTGCAGTTCCATAGATGGCACACTACACACTGCTGTATTTTCGAAAACTGCAAAAAAAAAAATTACACATATCACCAAAGGTATCTGTGGAAGGAGTTAACTGGTGTTTCATTACCATTCACAGATCACTTGGGCTGATTTACTCGGAGTCTTCAAATGTCAGCAGCACCTTTCTGTTGAAAAACAACCTCGGCAATTCCTTTGCAGCAGTCTCCAACTTATATAATTTCTGTTTGTTCAAAGCTTTCTCAGCAATAAACAACTCGTGTGCTTTGATTAATTGCTCTGGCCTCTGGCTTTGCCATTTAGCCAGCATGTATTACCTTATCCACTTGTGACAAATGAAGAGTTATTGTGATATATATGTGAGGGAAAGGTTATGTACCTGATAGTTAGTCATAGATACATGTAGGTGAGCTGGTCGGACAGTCCTAGTATTCAGTCTGAATCTGTGAATGGTATTACACTTTTCTTTTTATTCATTCGTGGGATGTGGGTGTCGCTGGCAAGACCAGCATTTATTGCCCATCCCTAATTGCCCTTGAGAAGGTGATGGTGAGCTGCCTTCTGGAACCGCTGCAGTCCATGTGGGGTAGGTACACCCACAGTGCTGTTAGGAAGGGAGTTCCAGGATTTTGACCCAGTGACAGTGAAGGAACAGCAATATAGTTCCAAGTCAGGATGGTATGTGGCTTGGAGGCGAACTTGCAGGTGGCGGTGTTCCCATGCATCAGCTGCCTTTGTCCACCTATGCATTAGAGGTCCACGGGTTTGGACGGTGTTGTTGAAGAAGACTTGAAGAGTTGCTACAGTGCATCCTGTAGATGGTACACATTGCTGCCACTGTGTGCTGGTGGTGGAGGGAATGCATGTTGAAATTGGTGGATGGGATGCCAATAAAGCGGGCTGCTTTATCCTGGATGATGTCGAGCTTCTTGAATGGTGTTGGAGTCGCTCTCATCCAAGCAAGTGGACAGTATTCCATCACACTCCTGACTTGTGCCTATGATAATGAGCATGCTTTAGGGAGTGAGGAAGTGAGTTATTCACTGCATGATTCCCAGACTCAGACCTGCTCTTGTAGCCACAGTATTTATATGGCTGCTCCTGTTCAGTTTCTAGTCAATGGTAACCCCCAGATGTTGATTCTGGGGCATTCCGTGATGGTAATACATTGAATATCAAGGGGAGATGGTTAGATTCTCTCTTGTTGGCGATGGCCATTGCCTGGCACTTGTGTGGCATGAATGTTACTTGCCACTTATCAGCCCAAGTCTGAATTTTGTCCAGATCTTGCTGCATATGGCCACAGACTGCTTCAGATCTGAGGAGCTGAGAATAGTACACAGTGCAATCATCAACAAATATGCTCACTTCTGACCTTGTGTTGGAGGGAGGGTCATTGATGAAGCAGCTGAAGATGGTTGGGCCTAGGATAGTACCCTGTGGAATGCATACAGCGATTCCTGTGGCTGAGATGATTGGCCTCCAACAGCCACAACCATCTCCTTGTGTGCTCGATATGATTCCTATCAATGGAGAGTTTTCCCACTGATTTGCATTGACTTAAATTTGTCAGGGCTCCTTGATGCCATACTCAGTCAAATGCTGCCTTGATGTCAAGGGCAGTCACTCTCATTGCACCTCTGGAATTCAGATCTTCTGTCCATGTTGGACCAAGGATGTAATGAGGTCTGGAACTGAGAGGCCCCGGCAGAACCCAAACTGAGCACTGGTGAGCAGGTTGTTACTGATTAAGTGCCACTTGATAGCACTGTCAATGATACCTTCCATCACTTTGCTGATTGATTGTAGACTGATGGGGTGGTAATTGGCCGGATTGGATTTGTTCTGATTTCTATGGACAGGAAATACCTGGGCAATTTTTAACATTGTCGGGTAGATACCAGTGTTGTAGCTGTACTGGAACAGCTTGGCTAGGGGCGTGGCTAGTTCTGAAGCACAACTCTTCAGTACTACAGCAGAATGTTGTCAGGGCCCATAGCCTTTGCTGTATCCAATGCCTTCATCTCTTTCTTGATGTTAAGTGGAGTGAATAGAATTGTCTGAAGACAGAATCACAGAACTGTTACAGCACAGGAGGCCATTCAGCCCATCGTGTCTGCACTGGCTCTCCAAGTGAGCAATTCACTTAGTGCCATTCCCCCACCTTCTCCCTATAATCCTGTATATTCTTCCTTTTCAGATAACTATCTAATTCCTTTTCGAATGTCTCGATTGAACCTGCCTCCACCACACTCTCTGGCAGTGTATTCCAGATCCTAACCACTCGCTGCATGAAAAAGTTTTGCATGTCACCATTGCTTCTTTTACCAATCACCTTAAATCAGTGTCCCCTGGTTTTGGATTCTTCGGCCAATGGGAACAGTTTCTCCTTATCTACTCTGTCCAGACCTCTAATGATTTTGAACACTTCTATAAAATCTCCTCTCAACCTTCTCTAAGGAGAACAGCCCCGGCTTCTCTAACCTATCCATGTTTTTGCAGTTCCTCATGCCTAGAAACATTCTCATGAATCTTTTCTACACCCTCTACAATGCCTTAACATCCTCCCGGAAGTGTGGTACCCAGAACTGGACACAATACTCCAGTTGAGGCCGAACCAGGGTTTATACAGGTTTATCATAATTTCCTTGTTTTTGTACTCTGTGCCCCTGTTGAAGAAAGTATTCAATATAGCTTCCAGTTCTAGACATCCAAATAAAATAGCACATGCTAATCTTGATTATTTTCAAATGTTCAATAGGATTAAGTATTGAAACCACTGTGCCAGCCACGGAGTTAGAGGTGGGGCGGGACTTGCATCAAGACTTACAACAGGGTCTACTTTACAGCAATCAGCAAACAGAATCTGTTTAAAGAGTTTCTACGAACTACAGCAAAGAGAACACATGAAACAACAGTACCAAAACGACAGATGCTCGATAAAAGCAGGGTTATTTCTCCAGAAAAATACAGTGAATGGAGGATAATTACATAACACAAAATGTGTACGTAACATCAATCCCAGTTACTTACAACAGTGCAGTCCCCAGGCATGATTGATGGGAGGAAATTAGTTAATCATCTCCATTCTGGGCTTGTGGTGTCACCATCTGCAGCCTTGTTTAATCACGGTAATGTCGTGCTGACCATGAGGCTGATCACACGCTGAGTGATTTTCACTGTAGGCCGGAGAAAATCAGGTAACGAATCTGCCCGGTTGTCAAGCGTCACTCCAGGAACTTTTACTTAAATGAGGCCCTGCTGTTGAGATCGGCCGAGCCTCCGCGTCACTTAAATCTCCAGCTGTATGTCACGCTCTGGAGCTGACGCGCACCATTCTCACCACCCCATCCTTTTAAAATCAGAGCTAAGATCGGTCAGGAAGTCAAAAAGGTCATTAGACCTGTCCCTTGAATCAATTTTTCTGTCAGCACAAAGGATTTTTAAAAATTCATTTGTGGGATGTGGGTGTCGCTGGCTTGGCCAGCATTTATTGCCCACCCCTCATTACTCTTCAGAAGGTGGTGGTGAGCTGCCTTCTTGAACTGCTGCAGTCCATGTGGGGTAGGTACACCCACATTGCTGTTAGGAAGGGAGTTCCAGGATTTTGACCCAGTGACAGTGAAGGAACGGCGATATAGTTCCAAGTCAGGACGTGCGTGGCTTGGAGGAGAACTTGCAGGTGGTGGTGTTCCTATGCATCTGATGCCCTTGTCCTTCTAGGTGGTCGGAGTGGAGGGTTTGGAAGGTGCTGTCTAAGGAGTGTTGGTGTGTTGCTGTAGTGCATCTTGTAGATGGTACACACTGCTGCCACTGTGCGTTGGTGGTGGAGGCAGTGAATGTTGAAGGTGGTGGATGGGGTGCCAATCAAGCAGGCAGCTTTGTCCTGGATGGTGTACAAGAGGAATTGAAAATAAAAGTAAAGATGTTATGCTTCAGTTATACAGGGCACTGGTGAGACCACTCTCGAATACTGTGTGCAGTTTTGGTCTCCTTATTTAAGGAAGAATGTAAATGCGTTGGAGGCAGTTCAGAGGAGGTTTACTGGATTGATACCTGAAATGAGCGGGTTGTCTTATGAGGAAAGGTTGGACAGACTGGACTTGTTTTCACTGGAGTTTAGAAGAGTGAGCGGAGACTTGATTGAAGTATATAAGATCCTGAATGGTCTTGACAAGGTGGATGTGGAAAGGATGTTTCCTCTTCTGGCAGAGTCCAGAACTAGGGGGCACTGTTTTAAAATTAGGGGACACCCTTTTAGGACAGAGATGAGGAAAAATGTTTTCTCTCAGAGGGTTGTGCGACTTTGGAACTTTCTGCCTCAGAAGGTGGTGGAGGCGGGGTCATTGTATATTTTTAAGGTGGAGGGAAGGGAATCAAAGATTACTGGGGGTAGATGGGAGTGTGGAATTCGAGACACAAATAGATCAGCCATGATCTTATTGAATGGCGGAGCAGGCTCGAGGGGCCGAATAGCCTACTTCTGCTGCTAATTTATATGTTTGTATGTTCGTATGAGCTTCTTGAGTGCTGTTGGAACTGCACCCATCCAGACAAGTGGAGAGTATTCCATCACACACCTGACCTGTGCCTTGTAGATGGTGGACAGGCATCGGTGAGTCAGGAGGTGAGTTACTCACTGCAGAATTCCCAGTCTCTGATCTGCTCTTGCAGCCACAGCATTTATGTGGCTGATTCAGTTCAGTTTCTGGTCAATGGTGGCCCCCAGGATGTTGATCGTGGGTGATTCAGTGATGGTAATGCCATTGAACATCAAGCGGAGATGGTTAGATTCTCTCTTGTTTGAGATGGTCACTGTCCGGCACTTGTGTGGCACAAATGTTGCTTGCCACTTATCAACCCAAGTCTGGATATTGTCCAGATCCTGTTGCATAGGAACATGGGCTGCTTCTGTATCAGAGGAGTCACAAATGGAGGAAGGTCATTGATGAAGCAGCTGAAGATGGTTGGGACTAGGACACTACCCTGAGGAACTCCTGCAGTGATGTCCTGGGACTGAGATGATTGACCTCCAACAACAACAGCCATCTTCCTTTGCGCTAGGTATGACTTCAACCAGTGGAGAGTTTTCCCCGATTCCCATTGACTCCAGTTTTGCTAGGGCTTTTAGATATCATATGGGCGGCACAGTGGCGCATTGGTTAGCACCGCAGCCTCACAGCTCCAGCGACCCGGGTTCAATTCTGGGTACTGCCTGTGTGGAGTTTGCAAGTTCTCCCTGTGTCTGTGTGGGTTTTCTCCGGGTGCTCCGGTTTCCTCCCACAGCCAGAAGACTTGCAGGTTGGTAGGTAAATTGGCCATTATAAATTGTCCCTAGTATAGGTAGGTGGTAGGGAAATATAGGGACAGGTGGGGATGTGGTAGGAATATGGGATTAGTGTAGGATTAGTATAAATGGGTGGTTGATGGTCGGCACAGACTCAGTGGGCCGAAGGGCCTGTTTCAGTGCTGTATCTCTAAACTAAACTAAACTAAACATACTCGGTTAAATGCTGCCTTGATGTCAAGGACAGTCACTTTCAGCTCACCTCTGGACTTCAGCTCCTTTGTCTATGTTTGGACCAAGGCTGTAATGAGGTCAGGAGCTGAGCAGCCCTGACGGAACCCAAACTGAGCGCCAGTGAGCAGATTATTGCTGAGCAAGTGCCGCTTGATAGCACTGTCGATGACCCCTCCCATCACTTTGCTGATGATTGAGTGTAGATTGATAGGGCGGAAATTGGCTGGATGGATTCGTCCTGCTTTTTGTGCACAGGACATACCTAGGCAGTTTTCCACATTGCCAGGATCTCGTTTGTAACTTTAATAAAAATGTTTCAATTTACTGTTGTCACGCACAAATAATGAGAGAGAATGTTTTGATGTCTTTTGCATTGTTCCCTCATTGTTTGGAAAACCAACAGAGATTGCCAATCCAATCTCATGGATATACCGATCGTTTAATTTATTAATTGCAGGCTGATCAGTCATGCAAATCTCATTAGTGACAATTCAGCCACAGAGGAGCAAACCTTGACTTTTAATATTGCAAGCCTCCTGTCTTAGAAGCTTTTCAGGTGGAAATCCTAGTTTTCAATGTGATTGAATGAACCAAGCAGAAGCAATGGAGATGACTGGAAATAAATAGAATAACCTCCGTTGAGATTATATTCCACCAACTCCCCCTCGGTTCTGCTCTGAAGCAGCATACTGCACAGTCTGACAGAATTTAATATTGCAACTGGGATGCAAATGAGTATTTAAAATGTAATTTTTAAAAACTTAATTAAACGCTCTGAGTCTGAATTGGCTTGAATGGTTTGGCTGAGATTTCTCTCTTTCTTCCTTCTCTCTCTCTCTTTCCTGCTCCTGATTTGAAGTGATTAAATGCTGGCCAGCTTAGCTTTTGTAATCAAATGTAATATATTACTCATAAATTTCATTGCTTGGGCCTGTCATTGACAATAAATAGTATTAATGTTATTCTATGCCTGTGTCTGTAGGTTTGACATTTAGTTATTCTGGCATTCACTGTCTTGAGAATGCCAAAGTAACAAAAAGCTTCATTAAACAAAGACTATCACATAGATGCAAAGTAGACCAGGTAAAATAATCTGGGATAAGATTAACAAGCATGGACTAATTGAAGAGAGTCAGCACAGATTGGTTAAGGGCAAATTGCGTTTGACTAATTTGGTTGATTTTTCGCTGAGGTAACAGATAGGGTGGATGAAGGCAGTACAGATGATGCTGTGCTGGATTTCACAGTCAACAGCAAAGCAACTGCGCGATGCTGACCTCGAAAAAAGCGGCCACAAAGATCCAGCAATCTCTGTGGCACAGATTCCCCTTTTCCAATGCCAGTTTGAATCTGAAGCCAAAGGGATCTCCAACAACGGTGACATCTTCAAGGACGGAAAGCAGCTAGTCATTTTGACGTATTCTCACAGACAGCAAGCCAGGAAATATAAACCAATGAATCCCTTCACTTCTAATTGTTAGATTTTACAGCGAGTGAAATAAAAGATTGGAAAATACACATGAGATTAAGGTAGAGGATAAAATACTATAAGCAAACTTTAAAAAATATTATTTTAAAAATATGCAGTATTTCTTATAATGGAAAAATTTGACATTCAACAAATATAAATTACTCTTTCAGGGTCAGTAAGGTTGTTCAGCAGTAATTATGAATTTAGCACAGCATTAAAAACCCAGCCAAACCTCATTCATCAAGGTACAACTTATCAAGGGTTTTTACAGCAAGGCCGAGCGTAAAAGGGAAAATTCTCGTCAGTTCAGTGATTTCTAATTGATTGCAGTCTGGGGGGCCTCAACAGCGCACTGTCTGGAGAAGTGTGGAATCACTGGCAGCAACTTCTGGATTTTTGTATTTAATTGCACCTGTGTGGGTTCCAAAAGTTGCTGTTTGTTTTAGAGGAGTAATGGTGATGAATACTGAAATTTTCACTATCATTGCTGCTGCAAAATCTGGACTATTGTGTATATGGACTTTGATAAAGGCATGTGATAAAGTACCACACATTAGGCTTGTTAGCAAAATTGAAACCCATACAATAAAAGGGGCAGTAGCAGCATGAATACAAAATTGGCTCAGGGATAGATTGTTCTGGTGATTGGCTGTTTTTCGCACTGGAGGGATTCAGTACCTGGACCACTGCTGTTTTTGATATACATTAATTATTTGGATTTGTGGGTACAGGGCACAATGTTGAAATTTGCAGATGGCAGAACATTTAGAAATGTAATAAGCCTCGAGGAAGATAGTAATAGACTTTGTGAGGACATTAAACAGGCTGGTGGAATGGGTGGACAGATGGGAGATGAAATTCAATGCAGGAAAGTGTGAGGTGATACAATTTGGTAGGAAGAATGAGGAGTGACAATATAAGCTAAATGGTACAATTTTAAAGGGGATGCAAGTAGAGAAAGACCTCAGAGTACTTGTGCATAAATCTTTGAAGGTGGCAGGATAGGTTAACAAAGCAGTTAATTAAGCATATGGGATCTTCGACTTTATAAATAGAGGCATAGAGTGTCTCAGCAAGAAAGTTAAGATAAGTCAATATAAAATGCTAGTTTGTTCCCAGCTGGAGCATTGTGTCAAATTCTAGGTATCACCCTTTAGGAAGGATGTAAAGGCTTTGGAGAGCGTAGAGAAGAGATTTACTAGAACAGTTCCAGGGCTGATGGACTACAGTTACATGGATAGACTGGATAGGCTGGGATTGTTTACCTTTAAGTAGAGAAGGCCGAAAGGAGATTTGATAGAGGTGTTTAAAATCATGAAGGGCTAAGATGGAGTAAATAAAGAGAAAATGTTTCCAATGGCTAAGGGCCAATAATCAGAGGGCACAGATTTAAGATGATTGGGAAAAGAATGAGAGGTGACATGAGGAAAAACCTCAAAATGCAACGAATGGTTAGAATTTGGAATGCACTGTCTGATAGGGTGATAGATACAGATTCAATGGTAAACTTTCAAAAGGGAAATGGATAAATACTTGAAAGAGAAAAAAATGCAAGGCTATGGGGTAAGAGCAGGGGAGTGGGACTAACTGAATTTCTCTTTGAAAGAGCCAGTGCAGACTCGATGGGCCGAATGGTTTCTTTCTGTACTCTATTATACTATGAAGTGCTGCCATAAATTGTTCTATTTTGTTACTCATGTGGTGTCTCACCATCTGGTTGGATTACAGAAACAAGCATAGAATTACATAGAAGTTTTAGCCCCATAAACAGGCCATTTGACATAATGATGTACACCGGCATTTAAGCTCCACACGAGCCTCCCCTACTTCATCTAAACCTAACAGCATGTCCTTCTTTTCCTTCCTCCCTGACGTACTTGTCTAGCTTCCCTTTAAATATATCTCTGTTATTCGCCTCACGTACTCCAGGCGGTAGCAAGTTTCACATTCTCAACACTCTCTGCATAAAGAGGTGTCTCCTGAATTCCTTATTGGATTATTAGTGACTATCTTATATTTATTATTACTTTGTACTATGTTGTGGATTTTAAATTGAGATAACAAAAGTTCATTCTCACTGGCCAATTTGCTCACTTCCTCTTTGGCTGCTCCCTCACATCCTGTCTTCTTGTGCACGTTGCTAATCAACATCTCAAGTCCCATCTCATGCTCTGTCCCCTTTGTCAGTTCATGCTGCAGGTTAATGGGAATCCCTACAGCTCATGTCACATCCCAATAATGAGAAACTGCATTTCAAGTGGCTGACAGTCTATGTTACATTAGCCCAACTGCTCACATTGTGTGTCAGTGAAGTTTCCCTTGAAAGATTAAACAAGTTATGTCTCTTGACCGCCCTTGTTCTGTTATGTCTCCTTGTCTGGAATCAATCAATGCACAGCTGTAAAGAAATTTCAGACTGCTGTTCAATGATAGTTGCGTACTTGGATGTTGGTTGAAGTTAAAGAGTGGGCTCGACTGCGATTCTTCCCTTGACAGATCAGCCATGAAGAATGAGCACTTGGGTGAGGTGGCGGAGAGCTGCCACACCTGTGAAGCTGCATCTCGACATGAACTGATGGTTTTTCAGGACTAGAGGGCAGAAAATTCTAAAAATTAATTCCATAAAACCAAAAGGCTAAACTGAGTGTAAACAATCAGAATAACTTCATCTAAAACCTTTATTTACATTACTGTTTGCCGACCAGTGTCATAAACAGCGGGTCACTGGGGAAATTAGCCTCCTTTTTCGACACAATAAGTTATTCTTTTCATAAGCAGATACTTATTGATCACTGAAAGGAGTCAATTGCTAATAATACTCCACGATTGATGGGAAACAGCTGCTCAGTCTCAATAGAAATTCTTAGATAATTAGCCATCTGGTATGTGGAGCATAACTTCAGGCCTGTAGGCTTCCATTTTGCATCTTTAAGCAAAAATACTGCCTTCAGTTTTAGGAGAAAATTAGCATTCTCTAAATCAGCTGACATTAAAACTTTAAAATACCATTAGAAGCAAGAAATTCTACAAGAATGAATTCTAAGGCTTTTTTCTAGGCATAGGCCTGGAGAGATAACCTGTGACACTTCAAACATAAATCAAAGCCCAAGCTCTCACAATTCTATGGAATAAAAAAGAAAAATATTATCATCTGAAATCTGATCCTTCTCTGACCTGCAACCTCCTTTTTATCCATTGCAATCTCTCTTTGCTCTCTCTGGTTTATCAAGGCAAATGCTGGTTCCTCAAAACTTTGCACGTCTGGCAGCATCTGGAACGTTAACTCTGTCCCCTCCCCCACCCCCCAGATGCTGTCAGACCTGATGAGTATTTCCAGAATTTTCTGTTTTTATTTCAGATTTTCAGCATCTGCATTATTTTGCTTTTATCTTCCAAACTTTCCCCTCTATTTCCTTCTTAGCTCAAAAGATGTCAGATTAGACATCAGTTGTAGTCAGTAGTAGTGCTGTCACCTCTGAGTCAGATATTTGTGGGTTCAGACCACACTCCACAGTCTTGAGCACAAAAGTAAGGCTGACACTTGGTATAGCACTGAAGGAGTGCTGCACTGTTGGAGGTGTCATCTTTCAGGTGAGATGTTAAACTAAGGCTCTCTCAGGTGGATATAAAAGATCCTAAGGCATTAGGGGAGTTTTTCCTAGTGTCCTGACCAATATTTATCCCTCAACCAACATCACAAAGAGACATTATCTTGTCATTATCACATTGCTGGTTGTGGAATCTTGCTATTTGCAAATTGGCTGTTGTATTTCCTACATTGCAACAGTGACTACAATTCCAAAGTACTTCATTGGCTGGAAAGTTATTTGATTTGTTTTGAGGTTGTGTAAGTTGCTATGTAAATACATGTATTTTCTGTTTTACAAAAATAAAATCTTCCTCTCTCTAAATATATAAGTGTTGAAAAAGTCTTATATGTAGGTACACATCTTGTCAACATTTTTCATTTTATTATATGCTTACACTCACATCGATAATGGAAACTGCCTATATAAATTCTTTAAACTGCAATTCCACTCTCTGACCCATTGAGGCACCACACCATCACCACTGACAGGAGCATATAATTACAGCATGACAAGTTTACATGTGCATTGTTTATTATAAATATGAACATAGGAATTTATAAAGCTAAAAACAAGGATAGAATGGGGACTAAATTACATTTTTGCACTCTGGTCCAATGTCCTCTAACCTCACTGTACCCGAAGTCTGCTTAAGCTTAGAATCATACAGTATAGAATGAGTCCATTTGGTCCATGGTGCCTTTTCCGGCTCTTTGAGAGAGCTATCCAATTAGCCCCAGTCCCCTGCTCTTTCCCCATAACCCTGCAATATTTTCCCTTCAAGTATTTATCCAATTCCCTTTTGAATGTTACTACTGAATTAACTTCTACCACACTTTTAGGCAGTGTGTTCTCAACACAACTCACTGTGCAATAACATTTTCCTATGTTGACTTTGGTTCTTTTACCAATCACATTACATCTGTCCTCTGGTTACCAACTGTTCTTCCATCGGAAACGATTTCTCCTTATTTAAACTATGGAACATTTAAGCTATGAAGAGAGGTTGGATAGGCTTGGGTTGTTTTCGCTGGAGCAGAGAAGACTGAGGGGTGACCTGATCGAGGTGTACAAGATTATGAGGGGCATGGACAGGGTGGATAGGGAGCAGCTGTTCCCCTTAGTTGAAGGGTCAGTTACGAGGGGTCACAAGTTTAAGGTGAGGGGCGGGAGGTTTAAGGGGGATTTGAGGAAGAACTTTTTTACCCAGAGGGTGGTGACGGTCTGGAATGCCCTGCCTGGGAGGGTGGTAGAGGCAGGTTGCCTCACATCCTTTAAAAAGTACCTGGATGAGCACTTGGCACATCATAACATTCAAGGCTATGGGCCAAGCACTGGCAAATGGAATTAGGTAAACAGGTCTGGTGTCTTTAATGCATCGATGCAGACTTGATGGGCCGAAGGGCCTCTTCTGCACTGTATTATTCTGTGATTCTTATTACCTTACCAAAACAGTTCATACTTTTAAATACCTCTATCACATCTCCTCTTAACCTGTTTTGCTTTAAGGAGAACAAACAGTCTCTCCAAATAACCCTTATCTCTGGCATCATTCTAGAAAATCTCATTTGCACCCTCTCCAAGGCCTGGACATCCTCCCTAAAGCTTGATTTTCACTCACAGTGTACAACCGTACAAGAGATCAACATAGACATTTTAACGTGGCAAATTATTGATGGCAGAATTTGATAATCATAATATCAAAATAATAAAATGCCTGGAATGTTATCAAAATAATCAATGATTCATTTGTAATTATATTCCTAACTACTGGACAATACTTTTACGCTAATCAATAGAGACCACAACAAGCACTGCGATGTTTTCAGTCTGAACAAATATTATCAAAGTGGATATAATGTATAAATTTCAATATTTTTAATACATGCAATATGAATAGTGAGGTGAGAGATACTTTATGAAGTTGTGTATGTTGAACTGCTGTGACCATTGTCTGCACTGAGACAATTTTCTGCGTTCAAGATCTTCCACAGGCAATCATTCATTTAAAGCCAGCAGAATTCACTGTTTGAAAGGGCGGTGGCAGCAGGTCTAATACTAACTTTCGAAAGGGAAGTTGGATATATACTTGAAGGGGAAAGAAATTGCAGGGCTATGGGGAAAGAGCAGGAGAGAGAATGGAACTTTTAGGAAAGCTATTTCAAAGAGCTGACACAGGCACGACTGGCTGAATGGCCTGCTTCTGTGCTGCATGATTCTTTAGGTAATGGCCTATAAACAACTAACTTCTCTATTGTTTCCACTGCTTTATGGAAGGTGACAACAGTTAACTGAGGACTGAGGCAAGTGCTCTTGCTGTGAGATAGCCCTGGGCTTAGCATCTGGGCAGTAGATTTGGTTTGCCTTTCCAGTGAGCAATTTTGAATCAATATTATGCCCACAGCCATCAAATTGCGATGACATGAGAGCTCACAGAACAGCATCAAATACCAAATGTTCTTTAGCAGCTTCCCGACTTTATATCAGTCTGCGATTAAAGAACAAAGAAAGACTTGCATTTATCTGACTCCTTTACTGACTTGAAGATGTCCCAGGGCCGATGAAGTACTTTTGAAGTGTTGTCACTGATGTAATGTAGAAAACATTAGAGTCATAGAGTCGTACAGCATAGTAACAGGCCCTTCGGCCCACCGTGTCCATGCCGACCATAATGCCTATCTATACTAATCCCAACTGCCTGCATTAATTCCATATCCCTCTATGCCTTGCTCATTCAAGTACCGGTCCAGATGTCTCTTAAATGTTGCTACTGTTCCTGCCTCCACCACCTCCTCAGGCAGCTCATTCCAGATACCCACTATTCTTGGTGTGAAAAATTTACCCCTTTGATCCCCTTTAAACCTCCTCCCTCTCACCTTAAATCTATGCCCTCTAGTTTAGTCACCCCTATCATGGGAAACAGACTCTGGCTATCTACCCTATCTATGCCTCTCATAATTTTATATACCTCGATCATGTCCCCTCTCAGCCTCCTTCGCTCCAGGGAAAACAGACCCAGCCTATCCAATCTCTCTTTATAACTCAGGCCCTCCAAACCAGGCAACATACTTGTGAATCTTTTCTGCACCCTCTCTAACTTAATCACACCTTTCCTGTAGTGCGGCGACCAGAACTGCACACAGTACTCCAAATGCGGCCTTTTTTACTTTATGATTTTTTTGGTGCAGACAATCTTGGTTGGAGGCGACATTCATTTACACAAAATCTTGCAGTCGGGAGGTTCTGTACACAGGGGGCTGCAAAATAAGTTTAATTTAACTTCTTAAAAAATTTAGTTGCAGATGGACAAGAGACGGGCAAAACCTAACAGAGAGAGGCTTTTGTTTAACCAAGTGTATATCGATTCTAGTTAGCTTTGTTATTAACTGTATAACCCAATTTGAGTTGCATGCTTTTGTCTAACCAAATGTATAAGCCTTATTCTTACATTGTACAACAACGTGAATAAAGTAAATTGATAGTTAAAGAAAGGACTGAGTTTCCTCCTCTTTGTACTAAGCCATTAACTGTAGCCGGTGGATTAGGTGGAGGGTGGCTCTCCTATAACCTGATATCCCAAACACCCAACCTGAGCCTGAATTAAGAGGACCTAGTCCCACGTGACGGCCAGGATCAAGTGGGTATAGGGAATAAAAGGGACAAGGGGGAGTTGACTCCGCGCCACGGTTTACAATTTGTATGGTACCTTTCATGACCTGAGGATGTGCCTAAGAGTTTTACAGCCAATTAAGTATTTTGAAGCACTTGTAATGTAGGAAACTCTGCAACCAATTTTACA
Organism: Heterodontus francisci; assembly: GCF_036365525.1. Taxonomy (NCBI): domain Eukaryota; kingdom Metazoa; phylum Chordata; class Chondrichthyes; order Heterodontiformes; family Heterodontidae; genus Heterodontus; species Heterodontus francisci. The sequence continues at coordinate 18,276,248 of NC_090377.1, read as the reverse complement.
CAGCAAGCTCCCGCAAACTGTAATGTGATCATGACCCGATAACCCTTTTTTTTTTTAAAGTGATGTTGGTTGAAGGATTAATATTGCCCAGGACACTGGAGTGAACTCCTCTCGTCTTCAACTGGGATCTCTTAAGCCCACTTGAGAGGGTGGACAGTGCCTCGGTTTAACATCTCATCCAAATGATACAACCCCAGGTGAATGTGAGGAGACAAACACTGAAAAGCCAAGACACTTGAGCTAAAGTGTTAGTATCTCTACTTTCACTGAAGGCTGGGGCTTTCCATCAGCATTCACCAGAAGGTTGGCGAGTGCAGAGGTTCAAGAGATCGACCCTAGAGTTAGCTTGATATGACTATGCATAGAAGCATGGCAGAGTGGCATCATAGTTTTGATTGGCAACACTTTTAACATTGCAGTTAGGAAAAGGAAGGTAAAGCTGAGCTAGCAGAAGAGAGAGAGAGAAAGACAGAGGAGAGAAAGATAAAGTAAGAGAAAAAGGGTGAGAAAGAGCGAAAAAGAATGAGAGATTGCCTGACAAAGTCCCGCACAAGAGACTGTTAACTAAGGTAGAAGCCCATGGAGTTGAGGGCAAATTGTTGACATGGATAGAAAGTTGGTTGAGTGGTAGGCGACAGAGAGTAGGGATAATAGGTAAGTACTCCGATTGGCAGGATGCAACTAGTGGTGTCCCGCAGGGATCTGTGTTGGGGTATTAAATTATTCACATTATTCATTAACGACTTGGATGATGGCATAGTAAGTCATATATCCAAATTTGCTAATGATACAAATTTAGGCGGCATTGTAGACAGATTAGATGATAGCATAAAATTGCAAAGAGATATTGACAGACTAGGTGAGTGGGCAAAACTGTGGCAGATGGATTTCAAAGCGGGCAAGTGTGAGGTTATCTATTTTGGACCAAAAAAGGATAGAGCGGATTGCTTTCTAAATGGGAAGAGGTTAAGTACAGTGGATGTCCAAAGAGACTTGGGGGTTCAGGTGTATAGATCTTTAAAATGCCATGAGCAAGTGCAGAAAATAATCAAAAAGGCTAATGGAATGCTAGCCTTTATATCTAGAGGATTGGAGTATAAAGACACAGAGGTTATGCTGCAGCTGTACAAAACCCTGGTTAGATCCCACTTGGAGTTCTGTGAGCAGTTCTGGGCACCACACCTTAGGAAGGATATATTGGCCTTGGAGGGAGTGCAACGTAGGTTTACAAGAATGATACCTGGACTACAGGGGTTAAGTTACGAGGAGAGATTACACAAATTGGGTCTGTTTTCACTAGAATTTAGAAGGTTAAGGGGTGATCTGATTGAAGTCTTCAATATATTAACAGGAAAAGACAGGCTAGATAAAGATAAACTATTTCCACTGGTTGGAGATTCTAAAACTAGGGGGCATAGTCTAAACATTAGGACCAGACCGTTCAGGAGAGATGTTAGGAAGCATTCCTTCATGCAAAGGGTGGTAGAGGTTTGGAACTCTCTCCCACAAACAGCAGTTGAAGCTAGAACAGTTGTTAATTTTAAATCTGAGATAGATAGATTTTTGTTAAGCAAAGCTATTAAGGGATCTGGGCCAAAGGCAGGTATATGGAGTTAGGCCAAGGATCAGCCATGATCCCATTGAATGGCGGGACAGGCTCAAAGGGCTGAATGGCCTACTCCTGTTCCTAGCTTCCTATGTTCCTATGACAGTGAAATACAAACACAGAGTCACTGTTCCTAAGGGATCGATGAACACAAAGAAAAATGGAGTCTGAAGCTGAGATTGTGAGATAAAAGGCAGGGACAGGGAGAGGAAACTATGTTGTAAAGACATTTGAAGACAGACTGGATGCAACTGTCCAACTTACATGCTGTTACTATTGTATTCAGGCTAATGTAAATGGATGGAGAGGTAGGAAAAATGTGCATAAAACAAGGAAAATTGGATATGACTGTTGTATTTCTAGTAAGGAGGTAGTTTTATGTATTTCATTCACAAAGTATTTCATGTCATGCAAATTAATTATTTTGTAGACTCTAAAATCAGAGATTAGCAACAACAGCAGCTTGCATTTGTATAGTGTCTCTTATGTAGAAAAACTGGCCCAAGATATTTCACAGAGGGAGTAATCAGACAAAAATGTGCACCAAGCCAAATAAGGAGCTGTGAGGTGGGGGGTAGCTAAAAGCTTGGTTAAGGAGGTGGGCATTGGAGAGAGGTGGAGGATTAGAGAGGGAATTTCAGAGAGTGGGACCTTGATGGCAGAAGGCAAAGCCTCATTCACTATGGAATCATCCATTTCATTTCAGTTCAAAGGGACTGATTGTTATTTAAATGAAACAGTCACTTCAAAGAACAAAGAACAGTACAGCACAGGAACAGGCCATTCGGCCCTCCTAGCCTGCGCCGATCTTGATGCCTGCCTAAACTAAAACCTTCTGCACTTCCGGGGACCATATCCCTCTATTCCCATCCTATTCACGTATTTGTCAAGATGCCTCTTAAACGTCGCTATCGTACCTGCTTCCACCACCTCCCCCGGCAGCACGTTCCAGGCACTCACCACCCTCTGTGTAAAGAACTTGCCTCACACATCCCCTCTAAACTTTGCCCCTCGCACCTTAAACCTATGTCCCCTAGTTACTGACTTTTCCACCCTGGGAAAAAGCTTCTGACTATCCACTCTGCCCATGCCGCTCATAACTTTGTAAACCTCTAACATGTCGCCCCTCCACCACTGTCGTTCCAGTGAAAACAATCCGAGCTTATTCAACCTCTCCTCATAGCTAATGCCCTCCAGACCAGGCAACATCCTAGTAAACCTCTTCAGTACCCTCTCCAAAGCCTCCACGTCCTTCTGGTAGTGTGGCGACCAGAATTGCACGCAATATTCTAAGTGTGGCCTAACTAAAGTTCTGTACAGCTGCAGCATGACTTGCCAATTTTTATACTCTATGCCCCGACCGATGAAGGCAAGCATGCCATATACCTTCTTGACTACCTTATCCACCTGCGTTGCCACTTTCAGTGACCTGTGGACCTGTACGCCCAGATCTCTCTGCCTGTCAATACTCCTAAGGTTCTGCCATTTACTGGATACTTCCCACCTGCATTAGACCTTCCAAAATGCATTACCTCACATTTGTCCGGATAAAACTCCATCTGCCATTTCTCCGCCCAAGTCTCCAACCGATCTATATCCTGCTGTATCCTCTGACAATCCTCATCACTATCCGCAACTCCACCAATCTTTGTGTCGTCTGCAAACTTATTAATCAGAACACCACTAGTCACATCCCTCCATTCAGAAAAACACCCTTCCACTGCTACCCTCTGTCTTCTATGACAGAGCCAGTTCTGTATCCATCTTGCCAGCTCACCTCTGATCCCGTGTGACTTCACCTTTTGTACCAGTCTGCCATGAGGGACCTTGTCAAAGGCTTTACTGAAGTCCATATAGATAACATCCACTGCCCTTCCTTCATCAATCATCTTTGTCACTTCCTCAAAAAACTCAATCAAATTAGTGAGACACGACCTCTCCTTCACAAAACCATGCTGTCTCTCGCTAATAAGTTTGCACTAAAGCCAGGAAATACTGAAAACACTCAGCAGGCCAGGCAGCATCTGCAGGAAGTGAAAAAGTGTTAATGCTTTAGGTCGATGACCTTTCACTGCCCACCTCAAAGTTTGCCACAGGGGGAGAGAAAATTGGTGAGAAAATTGTTTTAATGTTTGTTTTAATTAGTCATTGGGTGTAATTCCCAGACAGACAATTGATAATAATACTATTTCATTCTTTTAATGATATTGTGGTTGGTTGCTTGCCATTTTTCTTTTTCTGCTGTGTGCCCTTTTAAGCCACAATCCTTTTTAATAGTCAGTGGCTCTTGTGAGGTGCTGTGGGGGAGAGATACTCTGTCAATTCCAGAACCTTGCATGTGTGCTGATCAACTCCAAGACCATCGCAGCAATTGTAATCATCATGTGCTGATGCAGATTGGCACAGAGACTCTAAAAATTAGTCGGAGGTGGAAGCCAAAAGGCAGAACGGACGAGGAGGTGGCCCTCAGAAAATGGAGCGTGTCTCGAGGGAGGGAAGTGGCTGGAGACAAACAGCTCATGTTTCAAGAGCAGAAGGTATAAACAGAGTGCATCAAGCCTGTGTCCTCAGCACCTTGCTCTACGGCAGCGAGGCCTGGACAACGTATGTCAGCCAAGAGCGACATCTCAATTCATTCCATCTTCGCTGCCTCCGGAGAATCCTTGGCATCAGGTGGCAGGACCGTATCACCAACGCAGAAGTCCTCGAGGCGGCCAACATCCCCAGCTTATACACCCTACTGAGCCAGCGGCGCTTGAGATGGCTTGGCCATGTGAGCTGCATGGAAGATGGCAGGATCCTCAAGGACACAGCTTGTCACTGGTATCAGACCCACCAGCCGTCCATGTCTCCGCTTTAAAAACATCTGCAAACGCGACATGAAGTCCCGTGACATTGATCACAAGTCATGGGAGTCAGTTACCAGTGATCGCCAGAGCTGGCGGACAGCCATAAGGCGGGGCTAAAGAGTGGTGAATCGAAGAGACTTAACAGTTGGCAGGAAAAAAGACAGAAGCACAAGGGGAGAGCCAACTGTGTAACAGCCCCGACAACCAATTTTATCTGCAGCACCTGTGGAAAAGTCTGTCACTCTAGAATTGGCCTTTATAGCTACTCCAGGCACTGCTTCACAAACCACTGACCAGCTTTATGCGCTTACCCATTGTCTCTCGAGACAAGGAGGCCAAAGAAGAAGAAGAAGATGGGCTGATGCAGATTGGCACAGAGAATCCGAAAATGAGTCGGAGGTGGAAGCCAAAAGGCAGAACGGACGTGGAGGTGGCCCTCAGGGGCGTGTATCGAGGGAGGGAAGTGACTGCAGACAAACAGCTCATGTTTCAAGACCAGAAGGTATAAACAGAGACAGCAACAGGAAAAATAAAACCACAAGTGAGGCTCTGTGGCATTGTATAGTTTACACAGCAGTTAAATTCAATCAGGGACATCAAGTCTTTGTGCCAATGGATGAAAGCCAGGAGTGAGAAGACATTCAACAATTCAAAGCCTGACCTTTAAGTTCAGACTGCTCCCAGGTTCAAGGAAATCCCAGTCTCCCTGGACGAACTACTTCTCAGCTCACAACAGTACAACCATTACTCAAATGTCAGAAATAGCTTTACTTGCTGCAATATTCATTCTAAATTACCAAACTCTAAATACAAAAGTTATTTATAGAAGGTGCAAAAAAGACTTACAAACATAATGCCAGAGCTGAGAGGTTATAACTATAAGGAGAGATGAATTGACCGGGGCTTTTACAGCCAAAAGAAGGCTGAGGGGTTTGCTAAGGTAGATAGAGAGATGATGTTTCTACTTGTGAGTAGTCCAAAGCTAGTGGTATAAATATAAGATAGTCACTCATAAACCCAATCAGGAATTCAGGAGAAACTTCATTCTCCAGAGAGTGGTGAGAATGTGGAACTCGATACCACATGGAGTAGTTGAGGCGAATAGCATTTAAGGGGAAGCTGGAGTAACACATGAGGGAGAAAGGATATATTGGTAGGGTTTTTCCAAGTATGATGGGTGGAGACATAATCACCAGCATGGACCAGTTGAACTGAATGGCCCGTTTCTGTTCTGTAAATTCTATGTAATTCTACAGCATTTACTGCTTGCTAGATTTTTCCTGTCACACTTTGCTAATGTTCCTATTATTACTGTATTCCCTGACCTGGTGAGCAATCTCACAGGTGATCTGCCAATAATATGTTAAGGTGATAGGTGTAGATGTAATGTGTACTTCCTGTAAGTGTCCAAAGTTACTTCCTTTGACATCAGCCCCATCACACTTTGTTGCTAACACTTCTATTGCTACAAAATTGCAAATCTTCCAAGTTGCTAGTTGAACATAAAAATAAAAAAATGTGAACAATTAACCAGTGCTCAACCAGTTGTCCCCTTTTTTTCCACGGCTTAATGAAGAAAGTATATGTGTAAGCAAATAAGTCACCAAGACAATGTACGCTGTAAGGATCTTTACAGGCGTCAGCCATGGATCAGTGGGTAGCACTTGAGCCTCTGAGTCAGAAGGTTGTGGGGTCAAGCCTCACTCCAGAGATTTCAGCATAAAGTCCAGGCTGACACTCCAGTGCAGTACCGTGGGAGTGCCACACTGTCAGAGGTGCCGTCTTTCAGATGAGGAAAAACCGAGGCCCCGACTGCTCTCTCATGTGGATGGAAAAGATCCCGTGACACTATTCACAGTTCAGGAGTCCTCCCCAGTGTCCTGGACAATATTTATCCATCATCCAACACCTGAAGCAGATTATCTAGTCATTATCACATTGCTGTTTGTGGGAGCTTGCTGTGTACAAATTGGCTGCCGCGTTTCCTACATTACAACAGCGGCCACACTTCAAAAGTACTTCATTGGCTGTAAAAGTCTTCAAGACATCCTGGCTGCGAAGCGTTTTGGGATGTCATAAACAGCTGTATATGCAAATGCACGTTTTTATTGCTTTCATCCGAAATTGTCAAGAAATTAGCAGGACAAAAATGAGCAAAATTTTGCTTGTTTGGGGCTTTGGCCAAGACCTAGCCTGAGGAAATTCTACAGTTTTCTAAATGGAGAGAGGTAAACAGTAAAAATGAATCACATTCAGAACAATAATTAGTTATATGAAGGAGGTTTACGATGTTTAACTTGCAAACAAAATGAGTGAATTACCCATGGAATTGCTCATGGTGAGTCCGAGGAAGTGTTAGTTACTTGAATTGTGTTTGTCATAACAGGCTAAATGAGATATTGAGGCTTTCTCTGGAACAAGCATGGGAAAACATGCTTTCTTGGAATATTGCTTTGAGGTAACGTTCTGGTGGTCCATTCCAGTCTGTTGGTCGAAAGAACTTGCAATTATATAGGGTCTTTCACAACCTCAGGGTGTCCCAAAGCACTGTACAGCTAATTTGAAATAGTTAAGTGCTTTCACTATTGAAACATAGGAAAATAATAATAGCATCATTGTTACTGTTAATGTTAAGAGTGTTCAATGGACTGGTGATGTGACAAAGATTTATGTATATGTATAAAACAACTGAAGCTGTGAATTAATTATATATAATGTGACAGGGAGGAAGCTAAGGTGTAAAAGTGGTACAATTAATAAGCTGAACAAAACTGGAGCATTGATTTAACTGCACTCCTAAATAAACTGTTGGGATCATTCTAGCCAATGTCGAGAGAGAAATAATATTCTATTTTTAAGTTCCAGATCTTTGTCAACTATTTATTTTATCTGCTTTTAAAATTATTGCTAATAAGTGTTTTATTTGGAGTTTTTATTTGTTTCTCTCCATTAAGCAATTTTCCCTTAATTAAGCTATGCAGCAATTGACATTCAAAAGCTCAATATGTTCATCTGACATTCCTTGCTCTGTTATTTTAATGGAGATATTGACTCATTTAGAAGAAACAGCTTACAAACCTATTAAAATAATTAAAAGAAAATTTAATACAGAAGTATTAGGAGTTTAGGCGTTCATTGACTTTAGTGGAAAGTAAAAGTTGGCAGTGTGTAAAACGGGCAGACAATCCAATGTCACCATTTTCCTACTGGACAGGTTAGATCAAATTACCCTTCTCCCTCTTGAGCCATTCTATTAAATCATGACATATCTGTACCTCAATACCCTTACTTAACTAGAATTTGGCACTCAGTCTTGAAAGCTTCAAGTGACCCAGTATCAACAGTCTTTCTTTGGTTGGTGGGTGCAGGTGGAATGAGTTCTAGGTCGCTACTACCCTTTGTGTGAAAAACTGCTTCCTGCTTTCAGGAACGAGCCCCTTCCTCCAGAACTGCCAGCCAGTCAGAAGGCCGACAGCTCTGCAGTACCGGCAGCACACTGGGAGCTGTCCTTGGCCTTCCCCAACCCGGACAAAATAGCAGGGGACCCGGGCAACATCGGGAATGGCATCCCCTGCCATTTTGGTTTGACCCGTCCCCCACAATGGCAGAACAAAATTCAGCCCACTCCAAACCACAGCAATCAGAACTCAAGACCGAAACTATGGCAGAGTCTCCTGGAAAAAGCAGGGTAATTTCTCCAGCAAAATGCAGTCAGTGGAGGATAGCTACATCATACAAATAAGTGCAAAATAATCAATCCCAGTCACTGACAGCAGCATTGTCGACAGGCGAATATTTCCAAATTATTTACCCAATCATATGCATTCTGGCTGTGACTTATGGGGCCGGATTTTAAAATCCCACTTGGGGCAGAAGCGGGTGTGTGTGCAAGTTAAAGATCACTTTCCTTGATCCTGCCATCTCCGGAATGCAAAGACATTTTTAAAGGGACGCTGGGAGGGAGAGAACAGCAACCGCACATGCCTCCAATTAAGTGCTATTGAGGAGTTCATTAACAGGCTTGTCAGCAACAGTTTAAAATTTTCAAAGGAAGGGAACAGGGAAAATGCCATGTCTGGAACATGGCAGGGTGGACAAGACATGAAAACTGCAGGGGCCGTGAGGGTTATGGGAAGGGTTGATTTACATAAGCAGAGGCCCAAAATAAATCTCAGCTTTTCCAAAATGCCACAGAGTAGCCATTGCTGAAGACTTGTTTTTCTCAGTGGTGAGTGGTAGGAATCCAGAGAGGACTGCGAGCCCACTGGCATCACTTGAGCAGCTGGGGTTATCAGGGGAAGGCCTGGTGAACACAAACTCCAACTGAGAGAGTTTAGAGCTGAACAAGCTACTCTGACATTGGACAGAACAACCAGGATGAGCTTCAGCAGCTGCAACATCCTGGACAGCAGGAGGCCAGAGGAGCAGAGCGGGGGGCTGCAGCGCATTGACGATATTACCCTATACATTAGGTCTACCGCCCAAGAGTCAGTTACCTGCAAATGACAGCGCCAGTGCCATAGGAGGCTGTGCTTTCTAGGCAGATGGTCTCCAATCGCTCTGCTGTGATCCACAATCATCTGAGGCCTCACGGCCCCCATGGCAGTCCCATATCTGCAGCCGTCAAGGTCAGCATCATCCTGAATTTCTACACAACTGGGTCGTTCCAAGGATCAGCTGTGGACTTAGGTGGCATCTCACCATCGACAGCTTATCACCCCATCAGGCAGGTCATGGAAGCCATATTACGGAGGGCGGGGGACTATTTCCACTTTGACACAGATGGGCCTGTGCAGGCACAGAAGACATTGGGTTTTGGCTCCAACGCTGAATTCCCAGAGACCATTGCTTGTGCCCATGTGGTCATCAAGGCAACCTGTGACCGGCCAGTTAGATCCATCAAAAGGAAGGGCTTCCGCTCCCTCAATGTCCAACTGGTCTGCAACCACAACAAGAGCTTCTTCCATGTATGCGCTTGCTTTCCTGGCAGCTGCCGTGACTCCTTCATCCTCTGCCAGTCCAGACTTCCTCAGATCTCCAAAGTGTGTGGATTGATCCCAGGGAACAAGGGAAATCCCTTTAAGAGATGGCCACTGGCCCTTCTACAGAAGCCCCAGGCAGAAGGAGAGAGGTGATAGAACCGATGCCACCTGCTCAGCAGGACAACCATTAAGCAGGCCATCATGCTTCTGAAGAAGCAATTCCTGTTTTTTTTTATTTGTTCATGGGGTGTGGGCATCGCTGGCTAGGACAGCATTTATTGCCCATCCCTAATTACCCTTGAGAATGTGGTGGTGAGTTGCCTTCTTGAACTGCTGCAGTCCTTGGGGTGTAGGTACACCCACAGTGCCTGGATCAGTCATGTGACATCCTCCAATATCCTGCTGCAAGGGTTTCTGTCATTGTGGTGGGCATACTGTGCTCTCCATAACATGACCCTCCTGAGACGAGTGGATCTTGAGGACAGTGAGGTCTCGAAGGAGACAGCTTACCGGGGGAAGAGCAGGAATAAGAGAGGAGGAGGAAGAGGAGACAGAGGGGGATAACACTGAACTGAGAGGTGGCCCTGCTGGACGATATGGTGGCCTCCTCCTGCCACCCTCTGGGAAGAGAACCTCCTTCCTCTCCCTCACGGCCTCCAGCATTAGACCCAAACCAACGTCTGCCTTGCTCTTGGTACCAGGTCTCCAGCTCCCCTGTGACATCTCACTTCCCTCTGGTGCTGTGGAAGGTTTTGGCAACAAACACAGATCTCCCCCTCAGGATAGCCAGCAGCCGCAGTGATGGTTGCCGTGGGGTGTCTACATGAGCCCCACACTTGATCTGACCCATCTCTATTCCCGGCCCCACTGGTTCTAAGTAGGCAGGCAACCTGTTTTCATACCAATTATGGGCTTACCTATTTGAAAATATGAATGAGTCAGTTTCCCAAAGCAGGCAGATTTCTGACCCAAAATCTGCCCCGACTCCTATTGCCCACCTTCGTAAAGAAAATTTAGCCCATGGTATTACTTTTCACAGCCATAAAGTACTTCCTCTGTTGTTGTCACTGAGGCATTACAAGGTATTAAAGCCTTAAATAGCAGAAAGTGCAATAGCATATCATTGTGTTAATAGATCAAGTCATTTCCCTCTTTTTCTTCATAAGGAAATTTGTCAACTGTTGTGCTCTCTATATCTAATTCTATATACAAAAAACCATTAGGTAAATGACTGGTTCATACTGTTTTCACAAATAACTTGCGATATGCAGAATAATAAAGCCTCAAAAGATAGGTCTCACTCAAATTCTAATCAACTGAAGTGGTGATTTACCGATCCCCTGGTTTACTTAGTGGCCTAATGTGGTATTTATAATACTTTAGATTATATGTGCATTCTTTAAATGTATTCCAAATTGAAAGCTTTATTTGTTATGTTGGTGGCACATCATTCCACTACGAAACTGAAAGCTAATAATGACAGTCCTTTAACCAGTCATTAAGCAAAGATGTTCAATTGTATAACATAGAAATTACAGCACAGAAACAGGCCATTCAGCCCAACCTGTCCATGTTGGTGTTTATTCTCTACATGAGCAGCAGTCCTAATCTCATACCTGTCCTTTATCTCTTTATTGTTCATTTCCTCCAAATCACATATACAATCTTAAATGTTAGCATAGCCTCTGTCTTTATCTACCCTGTTCCATCTCCTTATAATTTTAAACATCTCTATCAAGCCTCTGACAAGGTCCCACATGGGAGACTTATCAAGAAAGCAAATGCACATGGGATACAAGGTAACTTGATAAAGTGGATTCAAAATTGGCTTAGCTGTAGGAGACAGAGAGTGATGACAGACGGCTGTTTTAGTGACTGGAAGCCAGTGTCCAGTGGCATACCACAGGGATATGTGCTGGGTCCCCTATTGTTTGTCATTTATATAAACGACATAGATGACTATGTGGGGGGGTAGGATCAGTAAGTTCGCGGATGACACAAAGATTGGCCGAGTGGTTAACAGTGAGGTGGAGTGTCTTAGCTTACAGGAAGATATAGATGGCATGGTCAAATGGGCAGAAAAGTGGCAGATGGAATTTAACCCTGAAAAGTGTGAGGTGATACACTTTGGAAAGAGTAATGTGACACGGAAGTATTCAATGAATGGCCTGACACTGGGAAGGTCCGAGGAACAAAGGGACCTTGGCATGTTTGTCCATAGATCTCTGAAGGCAGAAGGGGAGGTTAATAGGGTGGTGAAAAAGGCATATGGGACACTTGCCTTTATCAATCGAGGCATAGGTTACAAAAGCAGGGAGGTCATGTTGGAGTTCTATAGAACTTTGATAAGGCCACAGCTGGAGTACTGTGTGCAATTCTAGTTGCCACATTATAGGAAGGATGTGATTGCATTGGAGGGGGTGCAGAGGTGATTCACCAGGATGTTGCCTGGGATGGAACATTTAAGCTATGAAGAGAGGTTGGATAGGCTTGGGTTGTTTTCACTGGAGCAGAGAAGAACGAGGGGTGACCTGATCGAAGTGTACAAGATTATGAGGGGCATGGACAGGGTGGATAGGGAGCAGCTGTTCCCCTTAGTTGAAGGGTCAGTTACGAGGGGTCACAAGTTTAAGGTGAGAGGCGGGAAGTTTAAGGGGGATTTGAGGAAGAACTTTTTTACCCAGAGGGTGGTGACGGTCTGGAATGCCCTGCTTAGGAGGGCAGTAGAGGCAGGTTGCCTCACATCCTTTAAAAATTACCTGGATGAGCACTTGGCACGTCATAACATTCAAGGCTATGGGCCATTGCTGGCAAATGGGATTAGGTAGACAGGTCAGGTGTTTTAATGCATCGGTGCAGACTCGATGGGCCGAAGGGCCTCTTCTGCACTGTATTATTCTGTGATTCTGTGAAATCACCCCATAATCTTCTCTAAGGAAGCAGCTTCAATTTTCTATCGATAACATTTTTGCTCATTCTGTCACAGATCATAATTTGGCACTGTAAACAAATATTGGCATTATTGCCTCTCGGTCCATATCATTTATGTATGGAGACAAGAGCAGTGCCTACTCTTGTGATCCCTGTGGAGACCACCAACAAACCAAAAAAATCAAATCTACCAACTGACCCCAATTTTGTTAACCAAAAACCAGACAAGATTTAACTTTTAGAACTTGTAATTTAACACTCAAACCAAAACCAACATAAATTAAACATGAACAGTTAAATCACAATAAATATATAAATATATCTTAAAGGTTACATGTTACTTAAGAGAGATAACAAAGATAATCCTTACAGATCCTCAGCATAGTCTTATCAGCAAGGTGACACTGGACAGACCCACAATACAACATAATTGAAATCTTCTTCAGGTAGTTGTTCAAGTTCTGTCCTCCAGGATGCCGAGACGGAAGTAATGAGACCCGTCGATAGCAAGTAATGCAAGCTTCCCTTTAACAGTTCAGTCTTGTCACCTCACGAACAGCCTTGTTCAGTACCATCCTGAGAGCCCGGTTCCACTGATAACTTTACAGTCGCTGAATACAACTGCCATAAGTCGTTCACCAATAGTCAGCCCTCAGACCAGTCTCCTCTGCCTGCAGTAAAACCAACTGCTTCAACTGGCTGCTTCAATTCCATGCAGTCGCTCAGGAAACAAAAAAAGCTGCAGCTCTCAGCCTGTCTCTTTTTTAACAAACTGGCTGATTCTTCCATCTACTGCAGTGTCCTTCACAACTCTCAAAAGCCTTCTTTAAAAAAAACACACACAGCCTTTTAGCTGGCTCCCACCTTCTTCAAAAGCCTTCTAGTGAAAATGAAATCTAAGCTCCTAGTCATATGTCCTTGGTAAAAAAAAACAACTGTTTGTTCTTTCCTCAGTCACAGGACTGTTTGTCTAACCTGCGTTTGACTCCCCAGAAAGCTAGAAACCTTTGGTTTCAATTTCAAATCAGGGACTGTCTCAAAAAAACAAACACAAGCTGTACCTCATCACACAACACTAATCCCTAGAAGATGGCATTAGCTACCATTTGGCAAAATAAACAACATTACTGTTCCATCATCAATATTTAACTGCAGCAAACTAAAAATACATTGGGTTTGGGATAGGTGTCACTCAGAACGTGGTGAGAAAAAAAGCAGATAACCTTCCTGCTCCATTTTATCTGCCTAGCCACTTTCTGGTTTCCTACTGAGGGGAGGGTGTGCAGAGGGGAAAGCTGGCAGATAATCTCATCCAAGCCCAAACCTGTCCTTATCCAACGAACACTGATGGATGGTAATCAGGAGCAATGTATAGTGCCAAACCACTCTAATTCTGACCAGTAATTCTGGAGTACTGTTTAGTTTTGGTCTCCACTTTTAGGAAAGGATATACTTGCATTGGAGGTAGTCCAGTGAAGGTTCACTAAATTGGTCCCTGGAATGAGGGAGTTGTCGTATGATGAGAGGCTGTGTAAATAGGTCCTATATTCTCTGGAGTTTAGAAGCATGAGAGGCGACCTCATTGAAACATACAAGATGCTGAAGGGGCTGGCTGGGGAAGACACTGAGATTGTTTTCACTGGTCGGGGAATCTAAAACATGAGGGCACAGTCTCAGGATAAGGGGCCAATCATTTAGGACTGAGAAGAGGAGAAATTACTTAATTGAAAGGGTTGTGACTCTTTGGAATTCTCTACCCCAGAGGGTTGTGGATGCTCCATCGTTGAATGCATTTATGGCTGGGATAGACTGATTTTTCGTCTCTCAGGGAATCAAGGGATATGGTGAGCGGGCAGGAAAGTGGACATGAAGCCTAAGATCAGCCATGATCACATTGAATGGTGGAGCAGGTCTGCTGGGCCATATGGTCTACTCCTGCTCCTATTTCTTGTGTTCAGTACTTCATCTGCCAACAAACCAGCATAACGCAACTTTTCTCATTCCACAAAAATTCAATAGGTGGTTGGATAAAGACACAAATACCTAGTTTGTATTAACAGTCACAATAATAAAAATTTTCATTTACTTCGCACTTACCTTACTGTAAAACTTGTCAAGCAAAATTTGACACCAAGCCATATAATGAGATATTAGGAGAGATGACCAAAAGCTTGGTCAAAGATGTAGATTTTAAGGATCATCTTGAAGGAGTGTAAGGCAGAGAGGCTTAGGGAGGGAATTCCAGCTGAACACATTCTTTGTATTTTCAGCTTCCTGGAGAAAGTAAGTTGGGCAGTCGACATAAGTTGGTTATGTTGGTGAATTCATTATTTCAAGGCCTCACTAGTTGCATGGGACCTTTACAGCAGGTAAGTAACCGACTAAAAATCAGGCATAGGACATCACGTGCACAATCCCTAGTGTGCCTAATGTTATGACAGGTATGCAAGACAATGATACATCATAACAGCATGGGTCCTTCTTTGCATGAATTATCCATGTTAATGAGGTTCACCATAATGATAATTAAGGTAAAAAATGGACCCATGCTGTTTCGATGTGCAATCTTTTCAAATCACCTCATGTAGTTGAATTTTGTTACAATGTATGTTGAACATAATTACTCAAAGGTACTTGTGAACTGCATTAATCCATGAAACTGATAAACTAATGAAACAAAAGCTTACTACAAAGAACCAAGAAATTATCAGCAACAAAGGAAAGGGTTGGATTATGTGCGGCTGTCGGAGTTCAGCTGAAAATTACCAAAACTATAGTAATTAGATGCCATATGTTTGCTCCAATGAATAGCAGATTAGGAGGTGTGGGTTGGCAGTACCTTGTAATAGATGCAAAGGACGTAGAATCATAGCATCGCAGAATAGTTGCAGCACGAAGGAGGCCATTCGGCCTGTCATGTCCATGCCAGCTCTCTGCAAGGGCAACTCAGCTAGTCCCACTTCCTTGCCTTTTCCCTGTAGCCATGAAATTTTTTTCTATTTGGATAGTTATCTAAACCCCTTTCAAAAGCCACCATTGAATCTGTCTCCACCACACTCTCAGGCAGTGCATTCTAGATTCCAACCACTTGCTGTGTAAAAACGTTTTTGCTCATATCACCTTTGGTTCTTTTGCCACTCACTTTAAATCAGTGTCCTTTGGTTCTCGACCCTTCCACCAATGGGAACAGTTTCTCCCTATTTACTCTGTCAAAACCCCTCATGGTTTTGAATGCCTCTATCAAATCTCCTCTCAGCTTCTCCAATATATTCACATAACAGAAGTCCCTTATCCCTGAAACCATTCTTGTAAATCTTTTCTGCATCCTCTCCAATGCCTTTATATCCTTCCTAAAGCGTGGTACCTAGATTTGGGCACAATACTCCAGTTGAGGCTGAACTAGTGCTTTATACAGGTTCATCATAACTTCCGAGCTTTTGTACTCTATGCCTCTGTCTAAAATGCCCAAGATCTCATATGCCTTTTTAACCACATTCTCAACCTGCCCTGCCACCTTCAATGATTTATGCACATACATCCCCAGGTTCCTCTCCTCCTGCAGCCCCTTTAGAATTGTATCCTTTATTTTATATTGCCTCTTCTCGTTCTTCCAAGCAAAATGAATCACTTCATACTTCTCTGCATTAAATTTAATCTGCCACGTTTCCACCCATTCCAACAGCCTCTCTATGTCCTCTTGAAATCTATCACTATCCACCTCACAGGTTTTGTGTCATCCTCAAGTTTTGAAATTCAGCCCTGCACACCCAAGTCAAGGTCATTAATATAGGTCGAGGAAAGCAATGGTTCCAATACTGAGCCGTGGGGAACCCCACTATATACTTTCCTCTGGTCCGAAAACAACTGTTCACCACATAAATAGAGCTCACCATCCAACTGGAAAACTGTCAAGTTCAGAGCCTCTGAAAGAAGGAATATCAAATGATCCTGCCCTACCATGAAGGGAGAGGCTATCAAAGGAAGAAGAGTTCACTTCCAATAAAGCCAGTGCTATTGATTACTTTCCCCAAACCCTCACAGAGAGATGGTCGATATCGAGTTAAAATAGATTGGGGAGAGACAAGCAGAGGAAGAAGAGAACAGACTTCAGATCCAATTAAATCCTTGCATTTGTGAGATCCTTTGCATATTAACTAGTGAAACCTATGTACCTGGCAAACAGTTTATAATCTAATGAGCAATACACAGACGAAGGTGAAGGAAATGAAGCGTGAAGGAATGGGTCTGAAACATCATTTTTTTTCCTTTCTTGCTGCCTGACTTCTGAGTGTGTCCTGCATTTTCTTTTTGTTTCAGATCTCTAGCATTTCCAGAATTTGGCTATTTATTTGAAAGAATATAAAGGTCGACCTTATCTTCATCTCAGCAGAGATCAACTAGATCAACAACAACTACAACAACTTACATTTATATAGTGCCTGTAATAAAGACACTTTACACGAGCAAAATCAGACAAAATTTGATACCGAGCCACATGAAGAGATACTAGAATGGATGGCTAAAAGCTTGGTCAAAGAGGTAGGTTTTAAGGAATGTTTAAAGGAAGAGAGAAAGGCGGAGGGGTTTATAGAGGGAATTATGGAATTTAGGTCGTCCAATATTTAGGGACACATTGGACAGCATGGAGTGCATTGGAGTTACATGGGTGAATCCTGCTCTAATTATCCGCTTCCCACTAAACCACTTCCATCTGAAGATTAAACTGGGTCTTGATGCCACATCTGACACCATGGACTCTATGTCATGATATGGCGCCATTTCTTTCCAAGATACAAGGGTTCATTTGGTGCAAATTGCATGCCCGGTGTAGAGTTTCGCTAAGTAAGAGCGCTGGTCACAGAATTTGTCTGACTGTTATAGCTCTATATTCAACCCATACCTCAGCATAATGAGATTCCTCACTACACCATCAAAACTACTGGATTTATCTTATCAATCTTATATAGTAAAAATGTCCCAAGGTCCTTCACAGGAGCATTAGCAGACAAAATTCCACTGTCATGCTGGGCCCCCACCTGCCAAGAATGAGGCATATTATTTTCACCATCTGGACATTAAATTTCAAATTGTTACTGGGAAGAGGAGAAGGCCTGTTACAAGGGTTGTCAGACACACTTTTTTTTTTAGAACATTACAGCGCAGTACAGGCCCTTCGGCCCTCGATGTTGCGCCGACCTGTGAAACCATCTGACCTACACTATTCCATTTTCATCCATATGTCTATCCAATGACCACTTAAATGCCCTTAAAGTTGGCGAGTCTACCACTGTTGCAGGCAGGGCGTTCCACGCCCCTACTACTCTCTGAGTAAAGAAACTACCTCTAACATCTGTCCTATATCTATCACCCCTCAACTTAAAGCTATGTCCCCTCGTGTTTGCCATCACCATCCGAGGAAAAAGACTCTCACTGTCCACCCTATCTAACCCTCTGATTATCTTATATGTCTCTATTAAGTCACCTCTCCTCCTCCTTCTCTCCAACGAAAACAACCTCAAGTCCCTCAGCCTTTCCTCGTAAGACCTTCCCTCCATACCAGGCAACATCCTAGTAAATCTCCTCTGCACCCTTTCCAAAGCTTCCACATCCTTCCTATAATGCGGTGACCAGAACTGCATGCAATACTCCAGGTGCGGCCTCACCAGAGTTTTGTACAGCTGCAGCATGACCTCGTGGCTCCGAAACTCGATCCCCCTACTAATAAAAGCTAACACACCATATGCCTTCTTAACAGCCCTATTAACCTGGGTAGCAACTTTCAGGGATTTATGTACCTGGACACCAAGATCTCTCTGTTCATCTACACTACCAAGAATCTTCCCATTAGCCCAGTACTCTGTATTCTTGTTACTCCTTCCAAAGTGAATCACCTCACACTTTTCCGCATTAAACTCCATTTGCCATCTCTCAGCCTATCTATGTCCCTCTGTACCCTACAACATCCTTCGGCACTATCCACAACTCCACCGACCTTCGTGTCATCCGCAAATTTACTAACCCACCCTTCTACACCCTCTTCCAGGTCATTTAGAAAAATGACAAACAGCAGTGGCCCCAAAACAGATCCTTGCGGTACACCACTAGTAACTAAACTCCAGGATGAACATTTGCCATCAACCACCACCCTCTGTCTTCTTTCAGCTAGCCAATTTCTGATCCAAAGCTCTAAATCACCTTCAACCCCATACTTCCGTATTTTCGGCAATAGCCTACTGTGGGGAACCTTATCAAACGCCTTACTGAAATCCATATACACCACATCCACTGCTTTACCCTCATCCACCTGTTTGGTCACCTTCTCGAAAAACTCAATAAGGTTTGTGAGGCACGACTTACCCTTCACAAAACCGTGCTGACTATCGCTAATGAACTTATTCTTTTCAAGATGATTATAAATCCTGTCTCTTATAACCTTTTCCAACATTTATTGGAGGACATTTGCATACCAATAGGGACAAGAGAGGTTACTTCCCTTATCCACTTATCCTAAAATGGACTTTGATCACCAGTTATTGTATATAAGAGGAGACATTCCAGGGTCTGCGAGGACAAGAGAATCAAGAAACACAGAAGTGGATACACCATTTGGTCACATGACTAACCTGCTGGCCAAGCTGGGGAGTTTTTTTTTTAATTGTACAGACAGTTTGAACTGGAGAGAGAGAGAGACTGTTTTCCTCCTGGACTGAGAAGACCTCTCCTGTCTGCTCCCATCTCTTTCTCACAAGCCTCTGGACCCACTGAAGACATATGAACCTCAAGAGAGAAAAGTCTCCTACATTGAACAAGGTTTAAGAAAAATACTGGACCTCAATAAAAATCAAAACCTACCTAAAATCAATGACTCTACAGCGAGCGCGAAGAACAGCAACCAAAAACCATCTTCAGATATTGCCTCAAACTTTTCCACTTCATTTCTTCTGCTCTTTTCTGTCTCTATCGGCATGTGTGTATCACATATGCATGCTAGCGTGGGCGCGTCGTGTATCCATAGGCCTTAACCGAATTAGAGCTTAAGTTTAATAAATTTCAACCTTTCTTCTTTGAACCTAAGAAAACCTGTTTGGCTGGTTTCTTTGCCTTATAATTGAAAAGCCGTGAACAAGGATTCATCAAGGGGGATCTAAAATCACAGGGTGTTAAAAATTAAACCCTGTTACGCTAAGACCAGGAGAAGGCTGAGAGAGAACCCTAGACCCCTTTCACACTTGGTCGTAACATCGCTACTTGAGCCAAGAAAGGAGATATTAGGGCAGGTGAACAAAAGCCTGGTCAAAGAGGATGGTTTTAAGGAGCATGTTCAAGGAGAGAGAGAGGTAGCGAGGCAGAGCGGCTTAGACCGGGAATTCCAGAGTTTAGGACCGACACAACCAAAGGTCCAGTCGCCAATAGTAAGACAATTGAAATTGGGGATGCACAAAAAGCCAGAATAGGAGGAATTCAGAGTGCTTAGACAGTTGTAGGGCTGGAGGAGGTTGCAGAGAGAGCGAGGAGTGAGGCCATGGAGGGATTTTGAATACATGTTAAGTATTTCCAATTCAACTGAACCAAGAAAGCAGCCTTGCAAGTGTGAAATTATTGCTGATTTTGATAACAGTTCTTAAATAAAAAACAAGTGACACTAGTTTCAGTAGAGCACACTACGCCTTACCTTTCCTGCATTTCTAGCCTCCATATCCCCTCATTTCATGACTGGGATTTGCTGATGTTATTAAACTAGTCAACCTACACTTTCAAAATCTGTTTGAGTCACAAGAGCTGTTGAATTGAATTAATACTCCATGACTCTGTATCAATCCTCCATTGCTTCCTATTTTATGTGTCTCTGGTCTGAATTCAAGCATTGATGTCCAAACAGTAATAATTCTGTACATACTGAAACTATGTTTTATCATTCTCTGGAGATGACTAGCTGGTCCACTTTATGATTGTATTTTTCTTTTATATTATTTGTGTGTGTGATGTTTCAAATTGAAAGAATTATGTGTCAACATGTGCCATCCGGGAGGGATCTGTACATCAGTAAATTTATCATCTTATTGTTGTGATTATAACAGCAATCCAATGGTTTGCTCAACTTCAAAGTCTTTCCTAATTAAAAAGGCACAAAGAAAGATTGTGGTTTGAAATTGTCAAGTGTTCTGTGAATCCCACAATAAGGCTACAGTAAGGGAGAATAAGGAACATCGATACCGCAGATCATTGACTTGCATCAGTTCAGCGCTGAGCTTTTAAACTGACTACAATCTAATTGGCAAGAAGGAAAGCAAGGAAAAAGGATTAAAAGAAGACAAGGAGGAGTGAAGGAAATAATTTGAGAAGAGTTAAAGAGAGAAAAAGATAGGAAAAAAAGACTTGGATTTCTAGCAAATCTCAGAAACATCGCAAAGCATTTCAATTGTTCAGTGATTGTTATTTTGTAGATGAACATAACAGCCCTTTTGAATGAGATGGTTTAATCAATTCTTGGTGATGTTGGCTGAAGGAGTAGCCCATACACTTCTTCAAATATAGCGTATGCAGTCTGTAAGATCCACCAGGAACAAGCATACAAGGCCTAACATCTCAGCTGTAATGTCACCTCTGACAATGCAAGGCTACCTCAGTACTGAAGTGCCAGCTGGATTATGTGCTCAATTTCTGCAATGCAGATCTGCTTTGAGAAGCATAGTACAAACTAAAAGGTGGCCTTGAGAAAATGAGATATCATCCGCGTAGGTGCCTCCTGCTAGATCATGCGAAGGCCATTCAGTATCTTGAGCCTATTCCACCATTCAACTAGATCATGGTTGATCTGTAGCTCAACTCCATTTACCCACCATTAATCCATATCCCTTAATACTGTTACCTAACACAAATCTGTCAATCCCAGTCTTTAACATTTAATTTTTATTTATTATTTTAGGGATACAGCACTGAAACAGGCTCCTCGGCCCACCAAGTCTGTGCCGACCATCAACCACCCATTTGTACTAATCCGACATTAATCCCATATTCCTACCACATCCCCTCAATTCCCCTACCTACACTGGGGGCAATTTACAATGGTCAATTTACCTATCAACCTGCAAGTCTTTGGCTGTGGGAGGAAACCGGAGCACCCGGCGAAAACCCACATGGTCACAGGGAGAACTTGCAAACTCCACACAGGCAGTACCCAGAATCGAACCCGGGTCGCTAGAACTGTTAGGCTGCGGTGCTAACCGCTGCGCTGCCCAAATTGACCAAGCAGCTACAGCCTTTTGGAGGAGAGTATTCCAAATTTCCACTAGCCTTTGTGGTTCTCTTATTTCATTCCTGAGTGGTCTAGCTCTAACTTTCAGATTGTGCCCTCTTATACTAGATTACCCACAAGAGGAAATAGCTTCGTCGTGAATTGTTTGATTGTTTAAAAGACCTTGTTTAGATCAATCCTCAATCTTCTAAACTCAAGGGAATACAAGCCAAGTTTATACAACCTGAGCTCATAATTTACCCCTTTATGCCCTGGTATCATTCTGGCAAATCTGTGCTCTAGTCCCTCCAAATCCAATATATCCTTCATGGGGTACAGTGTCCAAAACTGAAAGCAGTACTCCCGCTTAACCTTCCGAGGAATGCCTCTCAGTGGCCTTCAAAGGGTTAATCAACCAAAACTCCAGATGATATTTTCATGATGAAAGCCTATATTAATTATCCTTGACCAGTTGCCTTCTTTGACAATGACTTATCCTTACAATGGCAATCAAATATGCAAAATCAAATATTCATTCAGTCTTTTATTTCCTTTAAAATGTTGATCAGCACAGCATTAACTGCACATACTGGGAGCCTATCCTATGTTTACCCAATTTTGTGGGGAAAAGATTTCGCTTTGATATCAAGTAAACATGATCAATTATTTCTTATGAAATAATGGAGAGGCAAAAGATTAAAAAATATGAAACACCTCATTATTCATAACAGATGCAAATAACATGGTAGCGAGAAATAACTAACTGGAGTCAGAGTAACCTGCTTCTGAAGGGTTTTCTAAGAGTTCTGGGCCTAAGTTTACTATTTTCTTCATCCACAATGAAAATCAAGAGCTCTGAGCCTGTGATTTCTTGACCTACAACCCGTGTGTGGTCCTTTCTTGCTGGAAACCCCACATCATTATAATTGAAAGAACTATGGAATTAGTCCCACTCCTCTGCTCTTTCCCTATAGCCCTGCAAATGTTTCCCTTTCAAGTATTTATCCAATTCCTTTTTGAAAGTTACTACTGAATCTGCTTCCATCGCCCTTCTAGGCAGTGCAGATTATAACAACTCCTTGTGTAAAAAACATTTCCTCTCAATTTCCCACTGGTTCTCTTGTAAGTTACCTTAAATTTATGTCCTCTGGTTACCGATTGTCCTGTCAGTGGAAACAGTTTCTCCTTATTTATCTTTTATCAAATCTCTGCTCTAAGCAGAACAATCCCAAGTTCGCTAGTTAAGAATTGAACACAGTACTCCAACTGAGGCCTAACCAGTAATTTATAGCAACACAGGAATATAGGAGCAGGAGTAGGCCATTCAGCCCATCGAGCCTACCCCACCATTCAATACGATCATGGCTCATCATCCACTGTAATGCCTTTTCCCACACTATCCTCAATAAAAGTTTAGCATGACTTTTTTGCTTTTTCACTCTCTGCCTCTATTTATAAAGCCAATATTCCTGTCTGCTTTTTTTAAAAAAACAGCCTAATCAACTTGGTGGCGCACGTTCAAAGATCTGTGTATTGTTACGCAGTCAGTAGAGACCGTTAACTTTAAAACAAGAGATATGGCCGCCCCAGACCGATTAAAGAACTACACAAGATTTTACATTTTAAAACTTTAACTATAACATCTAAAACTAAAAATCAATATTAACTAAACAGCACTTAGTAGGTAGCTAATACCTTTCTCTGTGAGTTACTGTATGTGGTAGCAGTTTTGCTGAGCTGTTGCTTCTATAACTGTTATTTGAGTAAGTAGATTAATATAATCCTAGTGAATATATATATACACTCATATGCAAGTTGAAAGTATAGCCACATATTATTACAAAATGGAGTATTTACCCAAGGCATTGTGGGACAAGTTAGTTAGCTTGCAGCCTTGAGCATGGTACGGCTTAGGACAAACACCAAGCAGGGCCCCTCTTATCAGTGTAACTGCAGACTGCACGAAGCACTCAGGAATGCAAGCTTGATAAAGGTGAAAGGAAGACTCAAGGATAATTGATGGGGTCTGAGAAACATCACAAGATGATCAGAGGGCTTGCACGAGCTGATCACGTAGCCACATGATGCCTAATGAGTAATCTAATTGGTAATATGTGTAATGTATGTAATCAATAATCGTTATGATTGGATTATGTCCAGCCAGGATGGGCTGAGTAACTGTATATCCGTTGTGGATTTTCCTTTGTTCAGTGGAGTGGCACTGGACCGCCTTTAGGTAAGGTGTGCTCGCCATGATATCATGCAATAAAGTGTTTATTCTCAACGTCTGAGTCCGGAGAATTTGTTCAACAATTTGGCATAATCTGGATTTCTCCAACACTGTATTTCCCATTAACTTATTAACACACTTGAAAACTCCCCACCACATCTATATGTTACACAGTGTTCTCATCGAAAAGGTATCCTTACAGTTAAAGTCCCAAACTGCTCCCAGCTGCAATGGGTTAGATCTCCCAGTGCCCTTCTCTAAGCCAACATCCTCTTCGCTCACTTTTGAGCACATTCGACTAGACGTTCATTAGGACAATCTCTAGTGACCCCATTGGTCTTTTCTCCTTCGCAAACTGAAGCCTTCGAACCGGATTCAAATCTTTACAGCCTTTTGCTGTATCGATGATCTGAGAGCAGCTGTTTCCCCAGAAACAGCTCACTGGCCTCTCTATCTGTCTTTAAGCTGCCAATGACTGCTAATCTTCCTTTTTTCCTTTCCTCCATACTGAGGAAAGCCTCTCGAATTTATCCAGATCAAAAGTCAATAGTCATTTTCCTTTAATAATTCTCAGAGACCATAAGTCTGCCCAAGGCAAAACCTCGTGGGCCTTCCTTTGTCTCCAGATGTGAAAAATTGCACTCAAATCTGAATTTTAAAGCCTCTGGCTCCCTGTTTATAATCTGTGAGTCTGGGAGAGCGAAATGCATTGTCCTTTAGGTGTTACAACCTTGCACCCTGCTTTCAAAAGGGTCTTTGATCTGGGTTCCTTATTCTCATGGTAGCCAAGCCCCTGAACTTGTATCTGGGCAGAATATATATGATGTCACATGTCTCCTCTGAATCCATTTTACACTGCATTAAAGATGACAGTTTTTAAAAATATAACCATACTATAAAGTCCAGTGTTCAGAACAGCATGTACACCCCACAGTCCTGCACCATGTTAAAAGTGTACTACATTTAGTTATATTGCCAGCCCTATAATTATTGTAAATGTTCTTTGTAACTAAATAACATTTTGAGGAACTTCAGAGCTCAGGGAGTTAACAGTAAATATAGTATTGATAGAAAGAGAGGAAGCAGTAAGATGCTTCTGACAAAGATGGATGATGAGATGCCCAGGGAAATTTGTAGTCAGCACAGCCCAGCAATTCAAACTTATTGCATGATGAATTTACAGCAATGGGATTCAACAGAAAGAAAAATTATCTCCAAGAATGAACAAAACACAAGGCAAGATCAACACTTTGAACACCCAAGAAATTGTTCATCATTTTGATATTCACAAACTCCTACTTCCTACCCTACAAAATTGGGACTAGCAACTTCCTATACATTTTCAATGTTACATATTACACAATAATGTTCAGATGTACAGCATATGAAATAGGAGGAGTAGGTCATATGGCCCCTCAAGATGGCATCCCCAGTCAATAAGTTCATGGCTGATCTTCTACCTCAACTCCAATTTCCCACCCTATTCCCATATCCCTTGATCCCTTAATCGCCCAAAAACCTATCGATCTCCGTCTTGAATATTCTCATTCTCTGAGCATCCACAGCTCCCGGGGGTAGAGAATTCCAAAGATTCACAGCCTTCTGAGTGAAGAAATTCCTTCTCCTGTCATATGAGGGGCCTAGACAGAGTAGACAGGAAGGACCTGTTTCCCCTCGTGGAGAAGTCAATTACCAGGGGGGCACAGACTTAACGTGATTGGTAGAAGGATTAGAGGGGACATGAGGAAAAACTTTTTCACCCAGAGGGTGGTGCGTGTCTGGAATTCACTGCCATGAATGGTGGTGGAGGCAGAAACCCTCAACTCATTTAAAAGGTACCTGGGCACGCACCTAAAGTGTTGTAACCTGCAAGGCTGCGGACCAGGTGCTGGAAGGTGGGATTAGATTAGGCGACTAGATTTTTCAGCCGGCACGGGCATGATGGGCTGAATGGCCTCTTTCTGTGCCATAATTTTTCTATGGTTCTAAATGGCCAACTCCTTAGTTTAGTTTAGAGATACAGCACTGAAACAGGCCCTTCGGCCCACCGAGTCTGTGCCGACCATCAACCACCCACTTATACTAATCCTACACTAATCCCATATCCCTACCACATCCCCACCTGTCCCTATATTTCCCTACCACCTACCTATACTAGGGGCAATTTATAATGGCCAATTAACCTATCAACCTGCAAGTCTTTGGCATGTGGGAGGAAACCGGAGCACCCGGAGGAAACCCACGCAGACACAGGGAGAACTTGCAAACTCCACACAGGCAGTACCCAGAATTGAACCCGGGTCACTGGAGCTGTGAGGCTGCAGTGCTAACCACTGCGCCACTGTGCCGCCCATATCTTCGACTATGACCCTTAGTTCCATAGTTATATAACGTTGACTGATGTCTAACAGGCAACATCTATTGCAGCCTTTCTCCCTTTCACTAAAAGCTTGCATTTATAATAAAAACAGAAAGTTACAGAAATACTCAGCAGGTCTGGCAGCATCTATGGAGAGAGAAACAGAGTTAACAGGCTTAATTTTCCCAGCCCCCACGGAGGTGGCTTTGGATTGGGGGTGGCTGGTGGGTGAGGTGGGGTGAAGGCAGGGAAATTTCAATGGAATCATGTTGGGCCAAATCTGCGACCATGTTCCTGGCTCTGTGCACTTTTCCTGGAGACGGGTGCACAGTGGCGACAGCTACCTGCTCAGCAGCAGCAGGTAGCCAATTTCAGCACTTAATAGGGCAATCAGTCGCTCGTCTGGTATCGGATTGAAATTTTCTCAATAGTGCATGTGTCAACGGCAATGCAGCGGAGGCAACTTCACAGTGGGAGGTCTGAAATTTGAAACATTTGAGGCTTTTTATTAATTTGTCAGCAATGAATCACAATGCCGAGGTCTCCCCAAGCAGAAGGCATGCCATTGCTGTCACTTTATGGAGACTGATGTCTCCGCTACTGCTGTAACGGCAGACACTCCACTCTGACTGAAGGAGCCGCCATGGCCCACAGCCTCCCCCCCCAGTCTGCCACCAGGAGGCCACCTAGAGGCGGCTGCTCTGTTCCCCACTGCCTCCTGGGAGTAGGAAGTCAAGTGGAAAATCCAGTTGGCCTCCAACAATAGGCCTTAATAGGCCTTTAATTAATTGACTTGGCTACCCACCACCTGTGGACGGGTAGCCCTGCTGCCTGCAACAAACCCCCACCAATCCCACCTCCACCCCAACCCATCCTGCTTCTGGGAAAATGGCCCAGGGGCTAGATGGAGCCAGGGTACTGGCACGCTTGCTGGTGGTGCTCTTTTTAATGCTCACTCGCCCGCCTCCGTCCCCGTTCCTGACCCAAGGTGTGTGGTGCATTGCTGGTGCAGAATATGTGCACATCAGATGATTATATGGCAGTCAGCATGCCTGGACTTCAGCAGAAATGGAAATCAAGGAACACATCCAACAGGCGGCTGATCCAATATCATCCCTTTTACATCAGTGACGAAAGTCAAGATTCTGTCCCCATTCACTCCAATGTCCGACCAGATATTGTAGCCAGCTCTATGTCAAAGGAGCTAGCTCACACATCATTAGTTGGAATTGGTTCTACATATCTATTACTCCATGGGAAACAGAAACAGAAGATCTGCTTAGAGTCTCTCCTTGCTTGAGGGTTATTATTCAGTGACTCAGATCATTTATCTCTGAAGGCTTAAGAGAAGGTTTACATGATTTGATTTTGTACTCTGCATATCTCTGATGTAGCGAAAGTAATAAGACTGTTGGAAGAAATGGAGAGCGGGTAATTAGTTTATTTTATTCAAAAAATAACGAATGGTGAAGGATGCAAGACGTTATTTCTTCTTTCTTTCTTTGGCCTCCTCGTCTCAGGAGACAATGGGTAAGCGCCTGGAGGTGGTCAGTGGTTTGTGAAGCAGCGCCTGGAGTGGCTATAAAGGCCAATTCTAGAGTGACAGACTCTTCCACAGGCACTGCAGATAAAATTGGTTGTCGGGGCTGTTACACAGTTGGCTCTCCCCTTGCGCTTCTGTCTTTTTTGCCTACCAACTACGAAGTCTCTTCGACTCGCCACTCTTTAGCACCACCTTTATGGCTGTCCACCAGCTCTGGCAATCACTGGCAACTGACTCCCACGACTTGTGATCAATGTCACAGGACTTCATGTCGCAGTTGGCAGACGCCTTTAAAGCGGAGACATGGACGGCCGGTGGGTCTGATACCAGTGACGAACTCGCTGTACAATGTGCCCTTGGGGAGACTGCCATCTTCCAAGTGGCTCACATGGCCAAGCCATCTCAGGCGCCGCTGGCTCAGTAGGGTGTATAAGCTGGGGGTGTTGGCCGCCTCGAGGACTACTGTGTCGGAGATACGGTCCTGCCACCTGATGCCAAGAATTCTCCAGAGGCAGCGAAGATGGAATGAGTTGAGACGTCGCTCTTGGCTGACATACGTTGTCAAAGCCTCACTGCCGTAGAGCAAGGTACTGAGGACACAGGCTTGATACACTCGGACTTTTGTGTTCCGTGTCAGTGTGCCATTTTCCCACTCTCTTGGCCAGTCTGGACATAGCAGCAGACGCCTTTCCCATGCGCTTGTTGATTTCTGCATCAAGAACCAGGTTACTGGTGATAGTTGAGCCCAGGTAGATGAACTCTTGAACCACTTCCAGAGCATGGTCGCCGATATTGATGGATGGAGCATTTCTGATGTCCTGTCCCATGCTGTTCATTTTTTTGAGGCTGATGGTTAGGCCAAATTCGTTGTAGGCAGCCGCAATCCTGTCGATGAGTCTCTGCAGACACTCTTCAGTGTGAGATGTTAATGCAGCATCGTCAGCAAAGAGGAGTTCCCTGATGAGGATCTTCCGTACTTTGGTCTTTGCTCTTAGACGAGCAAGGTTGAACAACCTGCCATCTGATCTTGTGTGGAGGAAAATTCCTTCTTCTGAAGACTTGAATGCATGTGAGAGCAGCAGTGAGAAGAAGATCCCAAACAGTGTAGGTGCGAGAACACATCCCTGTTTCACGCCACTCAGGATAGGAAAGGGGTCTGATGAGGCGCCGCTATGCTGAATTGTGCCTTTCATATTGTCATGGAATGAGGTGATGATACTTAGTAGCTTTGGTGGACATCCAATCTTTTCTAGTAGTCTGAAGAGACCACGACTGCTGACGAGGCCAAAGGCTTTGCTGAGATCTATGAAAGCAACATAGAGGGGCATCTGTTGTTCGCAGCATTTCTCCTGTAGCTGGCGAAGGGAGAACAGCATGTCAATGGTGGATCTCTCTGCTCGAAAGTCACACTGTGCCTCAGGGTAGACACACTCAGCCAGCTTCTGGAGCCTGTTTAAAATGACTCGAGCGAAGACTTTCCCCACTATGCTGAGCAGGGAGATTCCACGGCAGTTGTTGCAGTCACCGTGGTCACCCTTGTTCTTATAAAGGGTGATGATATTGGCATTGCGCATGTCCTGTGGTACTGCTCCCTCACCCCAGCACAGGCAAAGCAGTTCATGTAGTGCTGAGAGTAAAGCAGGCTTGGCACTCTTGATTATTTCAGGGGTAATGCCATCCTTCCCAGGGGCTTTTCCACTGGGTAGAGAATCAATGGCATCACTGAGTTCCGATTTTGTTGGCTGTATGTCCAGCTCATCCATGACTGGCAGAGACTGGGCTGCATTGAGGGCGGTCTCAGTGACAACATTTTCCCTGGAATACAGTTCTAGGTAGTGCTCCACCCAGCGGTCCATTTGCTTGCGTTGGTCAGTGATTGTGTCCCCTGATCTAGACTTGAGGGGGGCGATCTTCTTGATGGTTGGCCCAAAAGCTCTCTTAATGCCATCATACATTCCTCTGATGTTTCCGGTGTTGCAGGCCAGCTGAATACGACTGCATAGGTGTTGCCAGTAGTCATTTGCGCAGCGCCTGGCTGCTTTTGGTGCAGTACGTCTGGCTGCTTTAAGTGCTATGGATGTTAACTCGCTGGGGGTTTTCTTGTAGTTCAGCAGTGCAATGCGCTTAGCGGCTATGACAGGTTCCAGCTCTTCAAAGTGAGACTGAAACCAGTCTGCATTCTGCTTCTCATGTTTGCCATAGGTGGTCATTGCTGAGTCATATATGGCATCTCTGATGTGGGCCCACTTGGTCTCTGCATCCACTGTAGGAGTGTTTTGAAGGGCTTCTTCAAGTGAATTTAGAAACTTATGTGACAACTGTGGATGAGACATTCTGCTCGTGTTGATGTGCGGGCGGCCCTTCTGCTTGGAGTGATACAGCTTCTTTGGTTTGAGTCTAACCTTGCTGCACACCAGGGTGTCGGTGTCGCCGTCCGCACTGTGGAAACTGCGTGTCGTTAGGACACGGTTTAAAGAGGCTCGTCTTGTGACGATGAGGTCCAGCTGGTGCCAATGAAGTGATCTTGGGTGCCTCCATGAAACCTGGCAACAGGGTTTAGTATGAAAGAGTGAGTTGGTGATGCAGAGGTTGTGATAGGTACACAACTCAAGCAGTCTCTGTCCATTCATTCATCCTTCCAATGCCATAGTGCCCAAGGCAGGAGGGCCATGGGTCATGGTCGGGCCCAACCCTGGCATTAAAGTCCCCCAACAGGAACAAATGTTGGGTATTGGGAATGCTACTAATGATATTATGGAGTTCCTCGTAGAACTGGTCTTTAACTTCAGGTGGGGTGCAGAGTGTTGGAGCATAGATGCTGAATCGGTGTACTGGACCAGAGGCGGTGAGCAGTCGGATGGACAGTATGCGTTCCGAGCCATTTGAAGGTGGCTCCATCATGCGGAGCAAATAGTTTCTGATGGTGAAGCCCACTCCATGCTGTCTTGGTTCTTCAGGATCCCTACCCTGCCAGTACCCTGCCTCTCTTAGAGATCCGCTTGCAGGGAGATGTGTCTCCTGAAGTGCTGCAATGTCCACATTTAGTCTACTGAGCTCGTTGTTAATGATGGCGGTCTTCCGAGAATCGTTGATTTGTGTAAGGTCTTCCGACAGGCCAGGACACATAGTTCTGACGTTCCAGCTTGCAAAACAACGGTCTGGTAATGCAAGACGTCATTAGGTCACAATTATCACAGGTACTATTTTTCACTGGCATGCATATTAAAGAAGACTCACTGAGCATGGCTACAATATTATTTAATTATGTTTGTTTACATAAGACAGCAAAGAAGGTTGTATTACCCACAATTCAACAGCCTAGGCTGGTGATGAGCAACTGCCCTTGACGTCTTGTAGATTGATAATTGTACCATTATCTTGTCCAGGCATATGAGATATCTCCTGTGTGGGCTTTCCCTGTGCAATTCTTTTCCTTCTTTCTATTGAAGTTCCATTTTAGACATTCTTTTTGCAAATCTATTAGTTATTCTGGTAATAGCTCTTTGCAGCTCTTCATGCCCTTAGAAATCAATGGCCTTCCTTTCAACACGAATGAACATTGCCATTCACTATCCTCTCGTGGGCAATACCAGTGCATTTACACCGAAGCATGTGCGCTTTATTACTTCTTTTATACTTTGTAAACATATTGGAAGGCTCCATTTTGCCAAAGCGTCGGCCCAGAATTTCCTGGAAACTTGCAGGGGCAACAACAGTACGACAATAGATCAAACTCTCACCACAAAAGAAGTCTGAAGTGACTTATGTCAGAATTTTGTGCCACGTAAGGTTCTTGGGCCTTTTGTGTCAATTCAGCCACACCTTTGTCAAGGCCCTCTGTTGCTCATTAAATCAGACCACTCCCTATATTGCACACAAAGGTGATCATGTGACTTTCCTGCATATAAGCCAATTTCCCACGGGCATTGGTGTAAGCCAAAAATAATTTCACTGCTGGCTTTGGGACCCCAATGCCAGGGTGAAAAATGGGTCCTTAATCAGGCAGCAGGACCGGCTCGGCCATATTACCACAGGCAGCCTCCTAATTGGCCACTTGCAGGCCCGCCATCCAATCAGAGGGACGACAATTCTGAAGCCTCAGCAGCGCCACTGTGAGAGGTGATCGCTATAAGGCAGCAGGAAACCGCGGGCCTCTGGGAGGCAAGTACAAAAATCAAATGATAAATTCAGGGGGGCCATGTCAGAGGGAAAACCCCTCCAGAGGGATCGTTGAGAGCAGGGGGGCTGCCTTCTCTGACCACAGCCACCTCTTTACAGCTTGGAGCCTCTGGCTGCTATGCTGCCCGCAGGCTGTCAGAGAAGCCACCTCCATTGAGCTAGTGGCCTCCCAGCATGGTGATGGGGCAGCACAGGGTGTGGGGGGGGGCAGATGAGGTCACCCCACCATCCTCATTTTCCTAGTAGTGGGTCCAGACACAGAGCAACTGCTCGCTCCAAGGAGGCAGACATCCGGCCGATCCCGCTGCCTGATTCAGGACCCACTTTTCACCCTGGCATTGGGGTCCCAAAGCCAGTGGTAAAAATTTTTTTTGGTTTACATCAATGCCCATGGGAAATTAGCTTAAATGCAGGAAAGTCACATGAGCTGCTCCTTTGCGTACAATGTAAGGAGGGGTCTATTTTAATGAGCGACAGAGGGATTCGGCAATGGCTTGGCCGAATTGGCACAAAAGGCCCAAGAACCTCACGTGGCACAAAAATCTGGCACAAGTCACTTCAGACCGATTTTATTGGCCGCCTTCCGTACCTCCCAGGGGCCAGTAAAATTCTGACCAGAGACTTGTTTGGTGGTTTTTTTTCTTACTGAAACCTGCCCTGTATTTCTATACCTATGAATGTCTTGAGTTCATCAGAAAGTGTTACAAGGAACAAAGGAATAGGAGGAGGCCATTCAGCCCCTTGGACCCTGCTCCCCCATTCTCTGCACCTCAACGCCATTTTTCCGCCCTTGCTCCATATCCCTCGATACCCTGACCTAAAAAGCACCAACTGATCTCAGTCTAGAAAGCTCCAATTGTCTGAGCATCCACAACCTGGTGGGGGTGGGGAGATGCAGTCGCCCAGATTTCCCCTACCCTTTGTGTGAAAAAATATTTCCCGAATTCTCTCCTGAATGGCCCATCTCTAATTTTAAGATTAAGCCCTCTTGTTCCTGATTCCATCAACTGAGGAAATAGTTTCTCAATATCAACCCTATCGTATACTTTTCACATTTTAAACCCCTCGATCTTCCATGAATACATTTTCTTGAACATGTTGTGCCTGATCTCTTTGAATGATAGCTTGATGGCTTCAAAAATCAAATGTCATTGTTAAAGAGGGTCTTTGAGAAGAACCCTGATTCCTCTCACTGATTTCTGCTGGTTTGTTCTGGTTTTTAAGCTCTGGCATATTCTAATGTGATCAGCAGGGCATGAGTACCAGTTAGTAAGATTTACCCTGGTTTTGTTTGGGATGTCATTTTATGCCCTTTTACTAGCAACATCAGAATTAAATCGTTTAGTAAGGGCATCATCATTTCTTGCATTGCTGTATCTTACCAATTCTGCTCTGCTTATTGTTTCTCTGAACTTTCTTCTTTTGTTCCTTCTTTGCTTCAAATACAACATCCCATTCACTCTTTCTGCTCACTGAAGACCGTGCCCCACCTTTTACTCCAACTCGTCAAAACTATAACACTCCAACCCTCAGTCAGTTTTTCTGTCCCTTGAAACCCACAGCACAGAAGGAGGCCATTCAGCCCATTGTAGCAGTGGTAGCCCTTCAAGTTGTGCTATCCATTCCAATCTCATTTCCCAGCCTATATCAAGAGCCTTGAAGCTGCCAGCTTCTATTGGTGGGTTAGAAATCGTTGAAGGCCTTAGTCCAATCTGTGGTAAATGTGGCCTCAGTGTCCTGGTGAAGCAGCCGTTTAAATTAGGCCCTCACTCCACTGGAGCAGACAGCCTTCTCATGTCTGACTTAAGGCGTAGAAATGGCAGCAGAGGAGGCGGGAACATATCATGAATATGGCGGGAACTTGGTGTGATCGCACCCCCCCCCCCTCCCCCAGCTGCCATCACAACCTCTCAACTGCACCATTCCTGCTGGGTGCGTGATGGGTTGGGGGATTAAAATTGACTCGAGTGTTAAAACACAGAAGCAAACCATAGAACAAATTAAATTAAATGATCAAGAAATGCTGGAAATACGTTTCTTTTCACATTGCTTTATCCATTAATTGTTCTCTGTCTGCTTCACTATCACCGAGCAACCCTGGACACAGATGAGCAAATACTCTACATGCATGCATGTTGGGCAATAATGTAGAGGAGAACCTGCCCACATTTTAATATTTAGATGAGGCTCCTATCCATTCTCAGGCTTGCTCTTTACTGACACCAAATTTTTCAGTCTTCAAGATATATTTTTCACACACACCAAGTGAAATGTGTTTATTAACTTCCCCAAGCAAATCCAAATACACAGAACTGATGGTTCCCCTTCGCTGTAAGTGCTTATGGCCGTAAAGCTAAAGTGCCTTTGTACCCAAGATACTTGCTGAGTAAGTTGGTTAGACTTCAGCCTCAATCGATTCTACATGGTGTTACATATATATTATATATATATATCTTACCTTTGTTTCACAGCACACGGCTTAGGTAAATAAAACAGAATGCCAGGGTTTGGGGACACGTGTGTAACACCATGAAACAAAGTGGCTGTCAGAATTCAAGAGAGCAGCCATATCTCATCAAGTCCCCAAACACATTTTGATGAACTCTCTGCAGTCGGGCGATGCAGGAAGTCATCCTGAACACAAGGAACACTAGCCGCTGCTTGTACTGCCTCTGATTTTATTACAGAACAACAAATGCACTCTTTAAATTGCCTGCCAATGTCACGACTTGTATTTATGTAGCACGTTTCGACATCTCAGCACATCCCGAAGAGCTTTAACAGCCAATGAAGTACTTTTGAAGTGCAGGGAAATGTAGGAATATGCACAGCAAGCTCCCACAAAAACAACGAGATAATGACCAGATTCTTACCGAGGTTGGGTGAGGCATAAATATTGACCAGGACACCAGGGAGAACTCCCCCTGCTCATCTTCTAGGTAAAGCAGCAGGACCATCCACCTCAGAGGGCAGATAGAGTCTCGGTTTAATGCCTTATCTGAAAGACAGCACCTCCGACGTAGGGTTGCCAACGCTGACTGCATGCAATCCTGGAGGTTTCATCACATGGCCAATGTGCTTCCAACTGCCCCATCCCCACTCTCCCAACATGTCCATTCTCGCAGTGCCCCACTTCCCACAGTAAAGAGAGATTCCATTATCCAATTGGATAATTTCCCAATAACTTTGTAACTAATAATTACAGGGCAGCGCAGTGGTTAGCACCGCAGCCTCACAGCTCCAGGGACCTGGGTTCAATTCTGGGTACTGCCTGTGTGGAGTTTGCAAGTTCTCCCTGTGTCTGCGTGGGTTTTCTCCAGGTGCTCCGGTTTCCTCCCACAAGCCAAAAGACTTGCAGGTTGATAGGTAAATTGGCCATTATAAATTGTCACCAGTATAGGTAGGTGGTAGGGAAATATAGGGACAGGTGGGGATGTTTGTTGGGAATATGGGATTAGTGTAGGATTAGTATAAATGGGTGGTTGATGTTCGGCACAGACTCGGTGGGCCGAAGGGCCTGTTTCAGTGCTGTATCTCTAATTAGAAGTGTTCAAAGAAAATGAGAGCAAAACAATTCTTTAAAATGACAGATTTTCTTTCTCCAGGGTTTTGCTCGCTGCAGATCAATCTTCAATTCCTGGAGACTCCAGGCCAATCCTGGAAGGTTGGCAACCCGACTACTTACAGTGCAGCACTCCCTCAGGACCATACTAGTGCGTCAGCCTAGATTTTGTCCTGTGACCTCTGGTGTGGGGCTAACTCAGAGGCAAGAGTGCTACCACAGAGCCACAACTAAAACCCTTCAGCTCTGTCTTATATGTGTGAACCATCTCCGCATTCAATAGTGAACGAAAGTTTACCAGTTTCAAAAACTGAGGGACTCCAAGAGAACAAAGAACAGTACAGCACACGAACAGGCCATTCGGCCCTCCAAGCCTGCGCCGATCTTGGTGCCTGCCTAAACTAAAACCTTCTGCACTTCCAGGGACCATATCCCTCTATTCCCATCCTATTCATGTACTTGTCAAGATGCCTCTTAAACGTCATTATCGTACCTGCTTCCACCACCTCCCCCGGCAGCAGGTTCCAGGCACTCTCCACCCTCTGTGTAAAGAACTTGCTTCGCACATCCCCTCCAAACTTTGCCCCTCTGACCTTAAGCCTATGTCCCCTAGTAACTGACTCTTCCACCCTGGGAAAAAGCTTCTGACTATCCACTCTGTCCATGCTGCTCATAACTTTGTAAACCTCCATCATGTCGCCCCTCCACCTCCGTCGTTCCAGTGAAAACAATCCAAGTTTATCCAAACTCTCATCATAGCTAATGCCCTCCAGACCAGGCAACATCCTGGTAAACCTCTTCTGTACCCTCTCCAAAGCCTCCACGTCCTTCTGGTAGTGTGGCGACCAGAATTGCACGCAATATTCTAAGTGTGGCCTAACTAAAGTTCTGTACAGCTGGAGCATGACTTGCCAATTTTTATACTCTATGCCCCGACCGATGAAGGCAAGCATGCCGTCTGCCTTCTTGACTACCTTATCCACCTGCGTTGCCACTTTCAGTGACCTGTGGACCTGTACGCCCAGATCTCTCTGCCTATCAATCCTCTGAAGGGTTCTGCCATTTACTGTATACTTCCCACCTGCATTAGACCTTCCAAAATGCATTACCTCACATTTGTCCGGATTAAACTCCATCTGCCACTTCTCCGCCCAAGTCTCCAACTGATCTATATCCTGCTGTATCCTCTGACAATCCTCATCACTGTCCGCAACTCCACCAACCTTTGTGTCGTCCGCAAACTTACTAATCAGACCAGCTACATTTTCCTCCAAATCATTTATATATACTACAAACAGCAAAGGTCCCAGCACTGATCCCTGCGGAACACCACTAGTCACATCCCTCCATTCAGAAAAACACCCTTCCACTGCTACCCTCTGTCTTCTATGACAGAGCCAGTTCTGTATCCATCTTGCCAGCTCACCTCTGATCCCATGTGACTTCACCTTTTGTACCAGTCTGCCATGAGGGACCTTGTCAAAGGCTTAACTGAAGTCCATATAGATAACATCCACTGCCCTTCCTTCATCAATCATCTTTGTCACTTCCTCAAAAACTCAATCAAATTAGTGAGACACGACCTCCCCTTCACAAAACCATGCTACCTCTCGCTAATAAGTTTGTTTGTTTCCAAATGGGAGTAAATCCTGTCCCGAAGAATCCTCTCTAATGATTTCCCTACCACTGATGTAAGGCTCACCGGCCTATAATTTCCTGGATTATCCTTGCTACCCTTCTTAAACAAAGGAACAACATTGGCTATTCTCCAGTCCTCTGGGACCTCACCTGTAGCCAATGAGGATGCAAAGATTTCTGTCAAGGCCCCAGCAATTTCTTCCCTTGCCTCCCTTAGTATTCTGGGGTAGATCCCATCAGGCCCTGGGGACTTATCTACCTTAATGCTTTGCAAGACACCCAATACCTCCTCCTTTTTGATAATGAGATGACTGAGACTATCTACACTCCCTTCCCTAGGCTCATCATCCACCAAGTCCTTCTCTTTGGTGAATACTGATGCAAAGTACTCATTTAGTACCTCGCCCATTTCCTCTGGCTCCACACATAGATTCCCTTCTCTGTCCTTGAGTGGGCCAACCCTTTCCCTAGTTACCCTCTTGCT
Source organism: Heterodontus francisci (assembly GCF_036365525.1). Classification (NCBI taxonomy): domain Eukaryota; kingdom Metazoa; phylum Chordata; class Chondrichthyes; order Heterodontiformes; family Heterodontidae; genus Heterodontus; species Heterodontus francisci. The sequence continues at coordinate 18,238,650 of NC_090377.1, read as the reverse complement.
CTTTATATATGTATAAAAAGCGTTGGGATTATCCTTAATCCTGTTTGCCAATAACTTTTCATGACCTCTTTTAGCCCTCCTGACTCCTTGCTTAAGTTCCTTTCTACTGTCTTTATATTCCTCAAGTGCTTCATCTGTTCCTAGCCTTCCAGCGCTTACAAATGCTTCCTTTTTCCTTTTGACTAGGCTCACAATATCCTGCGTTATCCAAGGTTCCCGAAACTTGCCAAACTTATCCTTCTTCCTCACAGGAACATGCTGGTCCTGGATTCTAATCAACTGACGTTTGAAAGACTCCCACATGTCAGATGTTGATTTACCCTCAAACAGCCGCCCCCAATCTAAATTGTTCAGTTCCTGCCTAATATTGTTATAATTAGCCTTCCCCCAATTTAGCACCTTCACCCGAGGACTACTCTTATCCTTATCCACAAGTACCTTAAAACTTATGGAATTATGGTCACTGTTCCCGAATTGCTCCCCTACTGAAACTTCGACCATCTGGCCGGGCTCATTCCCCAATACCAGGTCCAGTACGGCCCCATCCCTAGTTGGACTATCTACATATTGTTTCAAGAAGCCCTCCTGGATGCTCCTTACAAATTCTGCCCCATCCAAGCCCCTAGCACTAAGTCAATATAGGGGAAGTTAAAATCACCCACCACTACAACCCTGTTACCTTTACATCTTTCCAAAATCTGTCTGCATATCTGCTCCTCTACCTCCCGCTGGCTGTTGGGAGGCCTGTAGAAAACCCCCAACATCGTGACTGCACCCTTCCTATTCCTGAGCTCCACTCATATTGCCTCGCTGCACGACCCCTCCGAGGTGTCCTCCCGCAGTACAGCTGTGATATTCTCCTGAAGAAGTAATCCCCCACCCCTTTTACATCCCCCTCTATCCCGCCTGAAGCTTCTAAATCCTGGAACATTTATTTGCCAATCCTGTCCTTCCCTCAACCATGTCTCTGTAATAGCAACAACATCATAGTTCCAAGTAGTAATCCAAGCTCTAAGTTCATCTGCCTTACTTGTTATACTTCTCGCATTGAAACAAATGCACTTCAGACCGCCAGTCCCGCTGTGCTCCGCAACATCTCCCTGCCTGCTCTTCCTGTTAGTCTTACTGGCCTTATTTACTAGTTCCCCCTCATTTATTTCACTTGCTGTCCTGCTGCTCTGGTTCCCAACCCCCCTGCCACACTAGTTTAAACCCTCCCGAGTGACGCTAGCAAACCTCGCAGCCAGCGTATTAGTGCCCTTCCAGTTTAGATGCAACCCGTCCTTCTTGTACAGGTCCTATCTGTCCCTGAAGAGATCCCAATGGTCCAGATATCTGAAATCCTCCCTTCTACATCAGATGTTCAGCCACGTGTTTAGCTGCACTATCTTCCTATTTCTAGCCTCACTGGCACGTGGCACAGGGAGCAATCCCGAGATTACAACCCTAGAGGTCCTGTCTTTTAACTTTCTACCTAACTCCCTAAACTCCCCCTGCAGGACCTCGTCACTCTTCCTGCCTATGTCATTGGTATCGATGTGTACCACAATGTCTGGCTGTTCACCCTCCCCCTTCAGAATGCCCCCTGTCCGTTCAGAGACATCCTTGACCTTGGCACCAGGGAGGCAACATACCATCCTGGAGTCTCTTTCATGTCCACAGAAGCGCCTATCTGTGCCCCTGACTATAGAGTCCCCTATAACTATTGCTCTTCTGCGCTTTGTCCTTCCCTGCTGAACAACAGTGCCAGCTATGGTGCCACTGCTCTGGCTGCTGCTGTTTTCCACTGATAGGCCATCCCCCTCAACAGTATCCAAAACGGTATACTTGTTAGAGAGGGGGATAGCCACAGGGGATTCCTGCACTGACTGCCTGCTCCTTCTAGCGGTCACCCATCTATCTGCCTGCACCTTGGGTGTAACCACTTCTCTAAAACTCCTGTCTATGATGCTCTCTGCCACCTGCATGCTCCTAAGTGCATCCAGTTGCCGCTCCAACCGATCCATGCGGTCTGTGAGGAGCTGCAACTGGGTACACCTCCTGCAGATGTAGTCGTCCGGAACGTGGAAGCGTCACGGACCTCCCACATCTCACAGGTGAAGCACTTTACCCCTCTAACTGATATTTCTAGCACTAATTAATAAATTAATTTAAGATAAATAAATACTTATTAAACCCTTACTAAATTGTTATAACTATATGGTCCCTAGTGCTAGATTCCTACTCTCAATATTCTTCTTCTTTTTCTTTTGGGCCTCCTTATCTCGAGAGACAATGGATACGCGCCTGGAGGTGGTCAGTGGTTTGTGAAGCAGCGCCTGGAGTGGCTATAAAGGCCAATTCTGGAGTGACAGGCTCTTCCACAGGTGCTGCAGAGAAATTTGTTTGTTGGGGCTGTTGCACAGTTGGCTCTCCCCTTGCGCCTCTGTCTTTTTTCCTGCCAACTACTAAGTCTCTTCGACTCGCCACAATTTAGCCCTGTCTTTATGGCTGCCCGCCAGCTCTGGCGAATGCTGGCAACTGACTCCCACGACTTGTGATCAATGTCACACGATTTCATGTCGCGTTTGCAGACGTCTTTATAACGGAGACATGGACGGCCGGTGGGTCTGATACCAGTGGCGAGCTCGCTGTACAATGTGTCTTTGGGGATCCTGCCACCTTCCATGCGGCTCACATGGCCAAGCCATCTCAAGCGCCGCTGACTCAGTAGTGTGTATAAGCTGGGGATGTTGGCCGCTTCAAGGACTTCTGTGTTGGAGATATAGTCCTGCCACCTGATGCCAAGTATTCTCTGAAGGCAGCGAAGATGGAATGAATTGAGACGTCGCTCTTGGCTGGCATACGTTGTCCAGGCCTCGCTGCCGTAGAGCAAGGTACTGAGGACACAGGCCTGATACACTCGGACTTTTGTGTTCCGTGTCAGTGCGCCATTTTCCCACACTCTCTTGGCCAGTCTGAACATAGCAGTGGAAGCCTTACCCATGCGCTTGTTGATTTCTGCATCTAGAGACAGGTTACTGGTGATAGTTGAGCCTAGGTAGGTGAACTCTTGAACCACTTCCAGAGCGTGGTCGCCAATATTGATGGATGGAGCATTTCTGACATCCTGCCCCATGATGTTCGTTTTCTTGAGGCTGATGGTTAGGCCAAATTCATTGCAGGCAGACGCAAACCTGTCGATGAGACTCTGCAGGCATTCTTCAGTGTGAGATGTTAAAGCAGCATCGTCAGCAAAGAGGAGTTCTCTGATGAGGACTTTCCGTACTTTGGACTTCGCTCTTAGACGGGCAAGGTTGAACAACCTGCCCCCTGATCTTGTGTGGAGGAAAATTCCTTCTTCAGAGGATTTGAACGCATGTGAAAGCAGCAGGGAGAAGAAAATCCCAAAAAGTGTGGGTGCGAGAACACAGCCCTGTTTCACACCACTCAGGATAGGAAAGGGCTCTGATGAGGAGCCACCATGTTGAATTGTGCCTTTCATATTGTCATGGAATGAGGTGATGATACTTAGTAGCTTTGGTGGACATCCGATCTTTTCTAGTAGTCTGAAGAGACCACGTCTGCTGACGAGGTCAAAGGCTTTGGTGAGATCAATGAAAGCAATGTAGAGGGGCATCTGTTGTTCACGGCATTTCTCCTGTATCTGACGAAGGGAGAACAGCATGTCAATAGTCGATCTCTCTGCACGAAAGCCACACTGTGCCTCAGGGTAGACGCGCTCGGCCAGCTTCTGGAGCCTGTTCAGAGCGACTCGAGCAAAGACTTTCCCCACTATGCTGAGCAGGGAGATTCCACGGTAGTTGGTGCAGTCACCGCGGTCACCTTTGTTTTTATAGAGGGTGATGATGTTGGCATCGCGCATGTCCTGGGGTACTGCTCCCTCGTCCCAGCACAGGCATAGCAGTTCATGTAGTGCTGAGAGTATAGCAGGCTTGGCACTCTTGATTATTTCAGGGGTAATGCTGTCCTTCCCAGGGGCTTTTCCGCTGGCTAGGGAATCAATGGCATCACTGAGTTCCGATTTGGTTGGCTGTATGTCCAGCTCATCCATGACTGGTAGAGGCTGGGCTGCATTGAGGGCAGTCTCAGTGACAGCATTCTCCCTGGAGTACAGTTCTAGGTAGTGCTCAACCCAGCGGTCCATCTGTTTGCGTTGGTCAGTGATTATGTCCCCCGATTTAGATTTGAGGGGGGTGATCTTCTTGATGGTTGGCCCAAGAGCTCTCTTCATGCCATCATACATTCCTCTGATGTTTCCGGTGTCTGAGGCCAGCTGAATATGGCTGCATAGGTGTTGCCAGTAGTCGTTTGCGCAACGCCTAGCTGTTCTTTGTGCAGTACTTCTGGCTGCTTTAAGTGCTGCGGATGTTAAATCGCTGGGGGCTTTCTTGTAGTTCAAAAGTGCAATGCGCTTAGCGGCTATGACAGGTTCCAGCTCTTCATTATGAGATTGAAACCAGTCTGCATTTCTCTTCGCACTTTTGCCGTAGGTGGTCAAAGCTGACTCATAGATGGCGTCTCTGATGTGGGCCCACTTGGTCTCAGCATCCCCTGTAGGAGTGTTTTGAAGGGCTGTTACAAGTGAATTTAGAAATTTTTGTAACAGCTGTGGGTGAGAAATTCTGCTCGTGTTGATGCGCGGGTGGCCCTTCTGCTTGGAATGATGCAACTTCTTTGGTCTGAGTCTAACCTTGCTGCACACCAGGGAGTGGTCGGTGTCGCAGTCCGCACTGTGGAAGCTGCGTGTGATTTGAACACTGTTTAAGGCGGCTCGCCTTGTGACAATGAGGTCTAGCTGGTGCCAACGACGTGATCTTGGGTGCCTCCATGAAACCTGGTGACAGGGTTTAGTGTGAAAGAACGAGTTGGTGATGCAGAGGTTATGATAGGTACACAACTCAAGCAGTCTCTGCCCGTTCTCATTCATCCTTCCAACGCCATAGCGCCCAAGGCAGGAGGGCCATGAGTCATGGTCGGCCCCAACCCTGGCATTAAAGTCCCCCAGCAGGAATAGGTGTTCGGTGTTGGGGATGCTGCTAATGATGTTATGGAGTTGTTCATAGAACTGGTCTTTAGCTTCAGGTGCGGAACAGAGTGTTGGAGCATAGATGCTGAGTAGGTGTACTGGACCAGAGGTGGTGAGCAGTCGGATGGACAGTATGCGTTCCGAGCCATTTGAGGGAGGCTCTATCATGCTGAGCAAGGAGTTTCTGATGGCGAAGCCCACTCCATGCTGTCTTGGTTCTTCAGGATCCCTGCCCTGCCAGAAGAAGGTGTAGTCTTGCTCTGCTAGAGAGCCACTCGCGGGGAGGCGAGTCTCCTGAAGTGCTGCAATGTCCACATTGAGTCTACTGAGCTCGTTGTTAATGATGGCGGTCTTCCGAGAATCGTTGATTTGTGTAAGGTCTTCCGACAGGCCAGGACACATAGTTCTGACGTTCCAGCTTGCAAAGCGAAGGGCTGGTACCTTCTTTCCTTTTTTCATGTTGTTTGGTGCGGTGTATCAGTCCACCTTTCGGGCAATGACCCTGAGCTCCAAGCACCCATTGAAGCAGGCAGACTGTGGCGGGACAGAACCTTATTGACCGGGGGCTGCCCGGTTTGAGGCGGGCGGTAGCTGTCCAGTGAGGTGCAATGACCTCTCCCACCGACAAAGGCAACCCGTGGCGCCCAGTTTCTACGCCAATTTATCTGGACTTATAACCCGTAACTGCTGCCTTCCGTGTTGTTTCAGTCGCTGTGAGGCAACTATGGAGTGACCTCTCAATATTAAATGCTAACTAAATACAGTAATCTCCTCCCTCTGGTTTAGTTACTCTACTTATTAATTAGTCAATTAGGGTTTTAATCAATTTTTATCAAAGTTTTATTTTCAAATTCAGTAAAAAAAATTCCCTACCAGCCAACCAGGTCACAGCTTTCCTGTGACGTCACTTTCAGTTTTTTTTTCATCAGAGGTAAGTTTTTTATACTTACCGCTCCGGAACTCTGCCCTCCAAGTCTTCTCCCAGTCAGCTGTGCTCTTTGGAAGCTCTGGGTTCCCCTCACTCTGAGGACAGGTAGGAAATGAAAGGAGCTCCTCGTTCCCTCCTCACTGAACTTCCTCAGTTACCAAACTTCCACTGTAGCACTCCAGTGCAAACAAAGTCAACACTGTGAGATGGCTCACTTTTATACTGACTCACTAGCCCCCTGAAAACTGGTTTAAACCAATTCTCCAATTAACGAGGTGCAGCTGTAAGCAGAGCCTGAGTGAACCCTGTTTAAAGCTCGTCTAAAACTCACCTTCCCCAACCCTAGCAGCAACTGTTAAGTTGATCTGCTAAATAAAAGACAGATTAGATTTAAGATAAAATTAACCCTTAATTATCCTCACTTACCAAATTTCCACTGTAGCACTCTATTGCAACCCAAGTCTGCAGTCCAGTGCAAACCAAAGAGGATGCAGCACCCTAGAATAGTCCATCTGGTAGCATACAAAAATGTGTGGAGAAAGTAAAAATCTATACGCTATCTCAAAATTTCTTCCAATAAAACACCAACTTGTGAAGGTGTAAACCTTAAACAGTGTTCAAATCACACGCAGCTTCCACAGTGCGGACTGCGACACCGACCACTCCCTGGTGTGCAGCAAGGTTAGACTCAGACCAAAGAAGTTGCATCATTCCAAGCAGAAGGGCCACCCGCGCATCAACACGAGCAGAATTTCTCACCCACAGCTGTTACAAAAATTTCTAAATTCACTTGTAACAGCCCTTCAAAACACTCCCACAGGGGATGCTGAGACCAAGTGGGCCCACATCAGAGACACCATCTATGAGTCAGCTTTGACCACCTACGGCAAAAGTGCGAAGAGAAATGCAGACTGGTTTCAATCTCATAATGAAGAGCTGGAACCTGTCATAGCCGCTAAGCGCATTGCACTTTTGAACTACAAGAAAGCCCCCAGCGATTTAACATCCGCAGCACTTAAAGCAGCCAGAAGTACTGCACAAAGAACAGCTAGGCGTTGCGCAAACGACTACTGGCAACACCTATGCAGTCATATTCAGCTGGCCTCAGACACCGGAAACATCAGAGGAATGTATGATGGCATGAAGAGAGCTCTTGGGCCAACCATCAAGAAGATCACCCCCCTCAAATCTAAATCGGGGGACATAATCACTGACCAACGCAAACAGATGGACCGCTGGGTTGAGCACTACCGAGAACTGTACTCCAGGGAGAATGCTGTCACTGAGACTGCCCTCAATGCAGCCCAGCCTCTACCAGTCATGGATGAGCTGGACATACAGCCAACCAAATCGGAACTCAGTGATGCCATTGATTCCCTAGCCAGCGGTAAAGCCCCTGGGAAGGACAGCATTACCCCTGAAATAATCAAGAGTGCCAAGCCTGCTATACTCTCAGCACTACATGAACTGCTATGCCTGTGCTGGGACGAGGGAGCAGTACCCCAGGACATGCGCGATGCCAATATCATCACCCTCTATAAAAACAAAGGTGACCGCGGTGACTGCAACAACTACCGTGGAATCTCCCTGCTCAGCATAGTGGGGAAAGTCTTTGCTCGAGTCGCTCTGAACAGGCTCCAGAAGCTGGCCGAGCGCGTCTACCCTGAGGCACAGTGTGGCTTTCGTGCAGAGAGATCGACTATTGACATGCTGTTCTCCCTTCGTCAGATACAGGAGAAATGCCGTGAACAACAGATGCCCCTCTACATTGCTTTCATTGATCTCACCAAAGCCTTTGACCTCGTCAGCAGACGTGGTCTCTTCAGACTACTAGAAAAGATCGGATGTCCACCAAAGCTACTAAGTATCATCACCTCATTCCATGACAATATGAAAGGCACAATTCAACATGGTGGCTCCTCATCAGAGCCCTTTCCTATCCTGAGTGGTGTGAAACAGGGCTGTGTTCTCGCACCCACACTTTTTGGGATTTTCTTCTCCCTGCTGCTTTCACATGCGTTCAAATCCTCTGAAGAAGGAATTTTCCTCCACACAAGATCAGGGGGCAGGTTGTTCAACCTTGCCCGTCTAAGAGCGAAGTCCAAAGTACGGAAAGTCCTCATCAGAGAACTCCTCTTTGCTGACGATGCTGCTTTAACATCTCACACTGAAGAATGCCTGCAGAGTCTCATCGACAGGTTTGCGTCTGCCTGCAATGAATTTGGCCTAACCATCAGCCTCAAGAAAACGAACATCATGGGGCAGGATGTCAGAAATGCTCCATCCATCAATATTGGCGACCACGCTCTGGAAGTGGTTCAAGAGTTCACCTACCTAGGCTCAACTATCACCAGTAACCTGTCTCTAGATGCAGAAATCAACAAGCGCATGGGTAAGGCTTCCACTGCTATGTCCAGACTGGCCAAGAGAGTGTGGGAAAATGGCGCACTGACACGGAACACAAAAGTCCGAGTGTATCAGGCCTGTGTCCTCAGTACCTTGCTCTACGGCAGCGAGGCCTGGACAACGTATGCCAGCCAAGAGCGACGTCTCAATTCATTCCATCTTCGCTGCCTTCGGAGAATACTTGGCATCAGGTGGCAGGACTATATCTCCAACACAGAAGTCCTTGAAGCGGCCAACACCCCCAGCTTATACACACTACTGAGTCAGCGGCGCTTGAGATGGCTTGGCCATGTGAGCCGCATGGAAGATGGCAGGATCCCCAAAGACACATTGTACAGCGAGCTCGCCACTGGTATCAGACCCACCGGCCGTCCATGTCTCCGTTATAAAGACGTCTGCAAACGTGACATGAAATCGTGTGACATTGATCACAAGTCGTGGGAGTCAGTTGCCAGCATTCGCCAGAGCTGGCGGGCAGCCATAAAGACAGGGCTAAATTGTGGCGAGTCGAAGAGACTTAGTAGTTGGCGGGAAAAAAGTCAGAGGCGCAAGGGGAGAGCCAACTGTGCAACAGCCCCAACAAACAAATTTCTCTGCAGCACCTGTGGAAGAGCCTGTCACTCCAGAATTGGCCTTTATAGCCACTCCAGGCGCTGCTTCACAAACCACTGACCACCTCCAGGCGCGTATCCATTGTCTCTCAAGATAAGGAGGCCCAAAAGAAAAGAAAGAAAGAAAACTGCAAGCAACCACACATAATTGCCTTGCTCTTGCCATGACAACAAGTTCTCTTCTCATTGAGGAAATCCAGGTCCAGCTTTAAGAGTGAAACCTGCTTCGAAACTATGGCTTGTATTTCACTAACCTCACTGAATGCAGAATGGAGCTTTGGTACTTTTGAGAAAATTCTGTCATGAAAAAGTTATACGCCAAATGAGAAATATTAATCAGTTGGAAACTTACATTAGACTTTTAATGTAGAAAATTCTATAGTTAACTTTTTAAAAAGTGGCAGCCAAGATGACCATCGCAATTTGCATCGGAAACACCTTTGCACATTCCACCCAATCGGAGCCAGATGTCTGAGAATCCCTGGACCTAGAATCCTGACAGATTGACTTTGAAAGAGCAAACCCTTCTGAGTGTAAATATTGGCATCCTGGGGCCTCTGGAGCAAATTCTGAACCTTGTATCTTATTAGAAAGTTCCAGAGAATGCCCTGAGACCGTCTGTCCATAAAAACTGGGAGTTTTGCTACACAGATAAAAGAAAGGCAGTAACTGAGTGTGCAGCAGCAGAGAAGGCTGTGTGCCTCCTTTTCTTTCTCTCCAGAAAACATCAAATTTGAAAACTGTCTGCAACTGTGGACTCTCCAAGCCTACAGACTGCTATAGTCAGAGACCAGGAGAAGAGAGTCACCTGCAATTCTGCCTCTAAGAAAACCCTGATCAAATCAGGCCAACCACAAAGTTCACTTTGACCAGCCAAAGACTTCAAGAATACAACTCGCGCTGGAAGACTACTGAATCATCCAACCTCAGACTGTGTATTTAACTTCTACGTATTCTGGAATTTAATCCAACCAAAAAAAAAAATCTACTTTCCACTTTGTAATCTATTTGTGTGTGTGTGTGATCCTCGCGTGAATGTAAAGCTTTTTTTTAAAATTAACTTAGATCGGATTTAGCTTGTTGAGTAGAATAAACTCACCTCTTTCTTATGTAAACTCAAGAAAACCTGTCTGACGGGTTCTTTCACAATCACATTAAAGGAAAAAGGTAAAACACTCACTGAGGTGGTAAGCACAACCATTGTTTAAAAGGAATAAGCTCTGTTTCAATCAAATAAGAGGAAGGGCAAGAGGGGAGACTGTGAACCACCACCCCCCACCCCGGCCCTTGGCCGTAATAGCTCATACTGGTTGGCGAGTTGTTCCTTCTTAAAAGCTGTACAAGAGTGAGATCAGCACACCAGCATTCAGAATTTTTACAACCATTTAAGGTTGCACTGTGCAATATTTGCGTGCATCACGCTGCTGTAATCAGATGTTAATCCTGAGTCGACTACCTCCTCAAAGTGGTCTCAGACCACTTAAAACTCCATGAGGTTGATTTTCACACCTTTTGCCTGCCTTAACAGCAATGGTAATGACCTCAAAATGTAATCGGTGACCTTACTGCCACTGTTAACACTGGCAGACGGCTTCATTTTGAAAGGGGTCAACCTCTAATTTTCCCAATACACCATCCTGCTCCAGGCAATAGGCCCCTTTTAATAAGGCAATCGGAGTCCGATGACAGAAATAGGACCCCAATTGTTGTTTATAGCTAGGAACCGGTCGGAGTCTGCACCCAGTGACTCCCCAGCAATCCCAATCCCCTAACTAATCTTTGTGGCAACAATTCCAGTCCTGTTTTCCTCAGGGGAATCCGGCAATGCTGCATTGGGATACATATTTGGAGGCCTTGTAGCTCACCAGACGAATGTAAATGTGGCTGGAGCCTCATAATCATGAGGTGCGTGGGTGGGAGGGGAGGCACTTTGCCTCCAGAATGAGCTGTCGACCAAATGTCAAAACAGACCCCCACGTGTTTTCCGATCACCGACCTCTCTCCTGGGTTACACTGCATAATTTACCATTATGTGATATGCAAAAATTGTACACACATTTGGGCCAGCAAAAAAGTACCCAAGCTGATTTTCCTCCCCTCCTCCTCCACACCCCCCCACCTCCCACCAAACCTACCTCACCCACCAGAAAGTGGAACTGCATTCCGTTCAAACAAGGCCCTGAATCCACCCATACCTGTGGGTTCAGGTATTATCAGACCCCGTCCATCCGCTATGCTCCCCAGGACAGAGACACCCCTTGGAATGGTCTTCACGCTAAAACCTTGCAGTAGCTGTAATGACCACCAACTTTAGAGCCTTCAGCTGCTGCTCAAAACATGCCAGCTGAAGGCTTCGCGCATCGACGATTATCCTGCTCGCTCTGAAGGCAAAAAAGCCTCTTACACTTTTGGAGTTTGCTGTCTGTCAGATTCTCTGATGTGACGGGAGCTGGGTATAAGCACCGAGGCCCATTTGCTATAGGCACCCTTTTGAGCCTCTGTGTTTGGGCCTCTGCCAGGCAGTGCACCAGGCAGGAAGACACGGCCACCTCAGTCCCCATCATTACCACGGCACCTGCATGCTCCGGGAAGACCCACAGAAATGCACATCATTAAAGTCAATTGATGAATCGCTATTATCCATTTTACACAACAACAATTTGCATTTATATAGCACTTTTAACTTGGTAAAAACCATCTCGAGGCATTTCATAGGAGTGTTATCAGACAAATTTGACACTGACCCACATAAAGACACATTAGGAAAGGTGACCAATAGCTTGGTCAATCAGGTAGGTTTTAAGGAGCAAGTCAAGGAGGAGAGAGGAGAGGTTTAGGGAGGGAATTCCAGAGCTTATGGTCAAGGTAGCTGAAGTCACGGCCACCAATGCTCAAGCAATGAAAATTAGGGATGCACAAAGGGCCAGAACATTATCTCACCAAGTCATAATCTACCCCCTTGTGCCATAAATCTCTGTTCTTTTATCCTCTGCTCTGCATTTGGGAAACAAGCACATGCTAGGCTCAATACTGATCAATACTGATAAGCTTCGTTACCATTATCAGGCAGCTCGCTTCAATAGTGAAATAGCTGTTCTCAAATCATTTCCAAAACACACAAAGATCACCTCAAACAGCACACAAAGGTGCAGGTGTAGGTGGCACTAAATATCCACGAGGCCTTGGTAAAGAAACCAGATAAGCATTGTACACCCTAATCTGGCATCTTTGCTACAGAAATACTGGGCCAATTTTAATGTAACCCAGGCATTGGGAAACAGATGAGATGGGCTGGAACGCTGATTTTACAGGTCACTCAAATTTACTCTCCAATGAAACAATAGACTGTAATATTAGACAGGGTGCAAAGCTCCTGTTCCACCTGATCCCATGGGTTTCCCAACCAGCGAGTCAGCTTAAATTTACCCCCACTCTTTATGCTTCCAACATTACCTCCTAAAATATTGTGCTACAAACTTTTTTTGCTCCCTAGAGGGGTGGGACAGACTGGATTATGAGAAGCAATTATGTAAATCAGAAAAGAAAGGAAGAAAGAATTGCACTTATATAAACCATTTCATCGCCTCAGGGTTCCAAAGCACTTTACAGCAATGAAGCTCTTTTGCAGTGTAGTCACTATGGTAATGTTGTTACGAAAATGCTTCCATTTTTGTGAAAATTTTTTGAGGACTTGTGTTTTAAAACTGTAAAGGTTCCATAGATGTGTCTTTTTGTTTTTACAAAATTCTCTGAAAGGACACGAGCTATTGTTTGAAAACAACCTTTGCTGGAAATCATGTGTTTAAAGCTCAATAAACAACAGAAACCTTCGTGACCTGGGGAAGATGTTTACAGAGATGTTTATAGAGGTCAGGAGGTTGACTTTCTGCTTGGGGTTGGATATTGTTTTCAGTTCATTTGGGGTTTGAACTGTTTTGTAGACAGTTGAAGATCAACCTGCCAAGGGAAAAAATACCCAGCTCATCTCTTCTCTACCTCTTTGAAAGAAACCCGGCATACTCAGTGTGACAGATTAAACCCTTGGTGCGAAATTTCTTCCGGAAAGCCAACCAGATTAATTCTTGACATCTTCAGAACGAATTGCTTCTGAAAAGACCCTAGTTACACCTCTCCATATACCCGGAAGCCAGACCAAAAGGGGCAACTGACTTCCTTCTCTGTTTTCTTCAAAAATTAGCAAGTATTTGCCGAAGTATTATTTTTTTGCCTTTTATTTTGTAACAGACCTCCATAGAGAGAATTTCTGTATTTTTTGTGTGAGTGGGCGGCGGGGGGGATTTAAAAAGGGAACTTTCATATTTCAATCTGTGTGTTCATGCTTTACTTCACGAGAGGATAAGTCTTGTTTGATAATAAATTGATAATTTTGTTGTTTATTAAAGAAACCTGGTTGATGTATTTTATTCTGGGATAAAGAGTAGAATATATATATATATATATATATATATATATGATTGACCGAACTGGTAACTGGGCAAACATTTTTTTTAAAAAATACACATTGTGCCCTGTGGAGAAGTGGGACTAGAAAAGACGGTACGCTCCTCCTGCCTCAGTCGTAAGAATGTAGGAAATGTGGCAGACAAGTTGCGCACAGCAAGCTCCCACAACCAGCAATGTGAGAATGACCCAACAATCTGTTTCTGTAATGTTGATTGAAGGATAAATATTGGCCAGAACATCAGGGATAACTCCCTTGCTCTTCCTCAAACTAGTGCCATAGGATATTTTACGTCTACTTGAGAGGGCAGACAAGAACTTTGCTTAACATCTCATCCAAAAGGGAGCAACTCCGACAGTGCAGCACCCACTCTGTACTGCACTGGAGTGTTAATCTGGATTTGCATGCTCAAGACCTGGAGTGGGACTTGAAACCACAAACTTCTGATTTAGAGGTGAGATTATTATCAACTGATACCATAAATTAAGCATGTTCTCACTGGAAAATAGACAGTTGAAAGGTGAAAAAGTTGAGGTGTGATAGTATTGCTGTTCTTAGGATTCTAAAGGGACAGGATACGTTACAAACTGTTCCACCTGGAGCAGAGCAGTACAGCTGTAGGACATGTCCTGCATTTGAAGAGGGGGGTGGGAGTTAAATTTTTTTTTAATTCATTCATGGGATGTGGGCGTCACTGGCCAGGCCAGCATTTAAAGCCCATCGTAATTGCCCTTGAGAAGGTGGTGGTGAGCTGCCTTCTTGAACCGCTGCAGTCCATTTGGGGTAGGGATACCGACAGTGCTGTTAGGAAGGGAGTTCCAGGATTTTGACCCAGCCACAGTGAAGGAATGGCGATATAGTTCTAAGTCAGGATGGTGTGTGACTTGGAGGGGAACTTGCAGGTGGTGGTGCTCTCATGTATTTGCTGCCCTTGTCCTTCTAGTTGGTAGAGGTCGCAGGTTTGGAAAGCGCTATCTAAGGAGCCTTGGTGCATTGCTGCAGTGCATCTTGGAGATGGAACAGACTGCAGCCACTGTACGTCGGTGGTGGAGGGAGTGAAAGTTTGTAGATGGTGTGCCCATCAAGCGGGCTGCTTTGTCCTGGATGGTGTCGCGCTTCTTGTATGTTGTTGGAGCTGCACTCATCCAGGCAAGTGGAGAGTATTCCATCACACTCCTGACTTGTGCCTTGTAGATGGTGGACAGGCTTTGGGGAGTCAGGAGGTGAGTTACTCGCCTCAGGATTCCTAGCCTCTGACCTGCTCTTGTAGCCACAGTATTTATATGGCTACTCCAGTTCAGTTTCTGATCAATGGTAGCCCCGAGGATGTTGATAGTGGGGGATTCAGCGATGGTAATGCTGTTGAATGTCAAGGGGAGATGGTTAGATTCTCTCTTGTTGGAGATGGTCATTGCCTGGCACTTGTGTGGCGCGAATGTTACTTGCCACTTTACAGGCCAAGCCTGGATATTGTCCAGGTCTTGCTACATTTCGACACAGCCTGCTTCAGTATCTGCGGAGTCACGAATGTTGCTGAACATTGTGCAATCATCAGCGAACATCCCCACTTCTGACCTTATGATTGAAGGAAGGTCATTGATGAAGCAGCTGAAGATGGTTGGGCCTCGGACACAACCCTGAGGAACTCCTGCTGTGATGTCCTGGAGCTCAGGTGATTGACCTCCAACAACCACAACCATCTTCCTTCGTGCTAGGTATGACTCCAGCCAGCGGAGTGTTTTCCCCCTGATTCCCATTGAGCTCAGTTTTGCTAAGGCGCCTTGATGCCATACTCGGTCAAATGCTGCATTGATGTCAAGGGCAGTCACTCTCACCTCGCCTCTTGAGTTCAGCTCTTTTGTCCATGTTTGAACCAAGGCTGTAATGAGGTCAGGAGCTGAGTGGCCCTGGCGGAACCCAAACTGAGCATCACTGAGCAGGTTATTGCTAAGCAAGGTCTGCTTGATGGCACTGTTGATGACACCTTCCATAACTTTACTGATGATTGACAGTAGGCTGATGGTGCGGTAATTGGCCGGGTTGGACTTGTCCTGCTTTTTGTGTACAGGACATACCTGGGCAATTTTCCACATTGCAGGGTAGATGTCAGTGTTGTAGCTGTATTGGAACAACTTGGCTAGGGGCGCGGCAAGTTCTGGAGCACAGGTCTTCAGTACTATTGCCGGAATATTGTCAGGACCCATAGCTTTTGCAGTGTCCAGTGACTTCAGTCGTTTCTTGATATCACGCGGAGTGAATCGAATTGGCTGAAGTCTGGCATCTGTGATGCTGGGGACTTCAGGAGGAGGCCAAGATGGATCATCAACTCGGCACTTCTGGCTGAAGATTGTTGCAAATGCTTCAGCCTTATCTTTCGCACTGATGTGCTGGGCTCCCCGATCATTGAGGATGGGGATATTTGTGGAGCCACCTCCTCCAGTTAGTTGTTTAACTGTCCACCACCATTCACGGCTGGATGTGGCAGGACTGCAGAGCTTAGATCTGATCCGTTGGTTATGGGATCGCTTAGCTCTGTCTATCGCATGCTGCTTATGCAGTTTGGCATGCAGATAGTCCTGGGTTGTAGCTTCACCAGGTTGACACCTCATTTTGAGGTATGCCTGGTGCTGCTCCTGGCATGCCCTCCTGCACTCTTCATTGAACCAGGGTTGGTCTCCTGGCTTGATGGTAATGGTAGAGTGGGGGATATGCCGGACCATGAGGTTACAGATTGTGGTCGAGTACAATTCTGCTGCTGCTGCTGATGGCCCACAGGGCCTCATGGATGCCCAGTTTTGCATTGCTAGATCTGTTCGAAATCTATCCCATTCAGCACGGTGATAGTGCCACACAACACGATGGACGGTATCCTCAATGTGAAGGCGGGACTTCGTCGCCACAAGGACTGTGCGGTAGTCACTCCTACCAATACTGTCATGGACAGAAGCATCTGCGGCAGGCAGATTGGTGAGGATGAGGTCAAGTATGTTTCCTCTTGTGTTGGTTCCCCCACCACCTGCCACAGACCCAGTCTAGCAGCTATGTCCTTTACTACTTGGCCAGCTCGGTCAGTAGTGGTGCTGCCGAGCCACTCTTGGTGATGGACATTGAAGTCTCCGACCCAGAGTACATTTTGTGCACTTGCCACCCTCAGTGCTTCCTCCAAGTGGTGTTTAACATGGAGGAGTACTGAATCATCAGCTGAGGGAGGGCGGTAAGTGGTGATCAGTAGGAAATTACCTCGCCCATGTTTGACCTGATGCCATGAGGCTTCATGTCGTCCGGAGTCGATGTTGAGGACTCCCAGGGCAACTCCCTCCCTGCTGTACACCACTGTGCCATCACCTCTGGTGGGTCTGTCCTGCCGGTGGGACAGGACATACCTGGGGATGGTGATGGCAGTGTCTGGGACATTGTCTGGAAGGTATGATTCTGTGAGTGTGACTATGTCGGGCTGTTACTTGACTAGTCTGTGGGACAGCTCTCCCAACTTTGGCATAAGTCCCCAGATGTTAGTAAGGAGGACTGTGCAGGATCGACAGGGTTGGATTTGCCCTTGTCGTTTCCGGTGCCTAGGTTGATGCCGGGTGGTCTGTCGGGTTTCATTCCTTTTTATTGACTTCGTAGCGGTTAGGTACAACTGAGTGGCTTGCTAGGCCATTTCAGAGGGCATGTAAGAGTTAACCACATTGCTGTGGGTCTGGAGTCACATGTAGGCCAGACCAGGTAAGGACAGCAGATTTCCTTCCGTAAAGGACATTAGTGAACCAGATGGGTTTTTACAACAATCGACAATGATTTCATGGCCATCATTAGACTAGCTTTTTTAATTCCAGATTTATTAATTAATTTCAAATTCCACCTTCTGCTGTGGTGGGATTCGAACCCATGTTCCCAGAGAAATACCCTGGGTTACTAGTCCAGTGACAATACCACTACGCCATCGCCTGCCCAAAACTAATTGGCAGGGAACAATAATTTATTGAGCAAGTGGTCGATCTATGGAACAGTCTCCCTCAAGAAACAATGGAAACACGTTAGATATGTTTTTTACAGAAAATAACATTTTGGAAGATAGTATATGAGTAATTTAGAGATGACAAGAAGTAAATGTACCATGATTGGGAGTAACAGGTGACTTTGGATTGATGGTTTCTGAAGCTCTTCACCACTGGGGGTTTTAGTGTCATAGAGAGATACAGCACTGAAACAGGCCCTTCAGCCCACCGAGTCTGTGCCAACAATCAACCACCCATCTATACTAATCCTACATCAATCCCATTTCCCTCCACATCTTCACCTTCCCGCAATTCTCCTACCACCTACCTACCCACCCTTGGGGCAATTTACAATGGCCAATTTATCTAACAACCCGCAAGTATTTGGCATATGGGAGGGAATGGAGCATCCAGAGGAAATGCACGCGGTCACAGGGAGAACTTGCAAACTCCGCACAGGCAGTACCCAGAACCGAACCCGGGTTGCTGGAGCTGTGAGGCTGTGGTGCTAACCACTACGCCACTGTGCCTTCTGTCTGGGTCTGCTATAGACTAATTGATAGAGATTAGTCAACAACTCCACTGTCTTATGTGACTACCAGGATGGTAGAAGGTGAACTAGATGGACCTCTCATCCAATAATTATTAATTTCTTATGTTACCAACCTCGATTTTGAGGTTTTTCTTCAAACTGAGAACTTCAGTGCAGGACCAATGCTCATACTGTAAAATAGCCAAATGAAAAGAATTGGAGACAGGACAAAATAGAGCAGGAAGTTATGATTAAGAGATGCTATGCTTCGGTTTTGACAAATCTGTAGATTTTAAAAGGAAGGGATAGAACATAGAACAGTACAGCACAGTACAGGCCCTTCGGCCCACGATGTTGTGCCGAACATTTAACCTACTCTAAGATCAAACTAACTACCTACCCTCCATTCTACTATCATCCATGTACCTATCCAAGAGTCGCTTAAATGCCCCTAATGTATCTGCTTCTACTACCACCGCTGGCAGCGCATTCCATGCACCCACCACTCTCTGTGTCAAGAACCTACCTCTGACATCTCCCCGAAACCTTCCTCCACTCACCTTAAAATTATGCCCCCTGGTGATAGCCCTTTCCACCCTGGGAAAAAGTCTCTGGCTATCCACTCTTTCTATGCCTCTCATCATCTTGTACCCCTCTATCAAGTCACCTCTCATCCTTCTTCGCTCCAATGAGAAAAGCCCTAGCTCCCTCAATCTTTCTTCACAGGACATGCCCTCCAGTCCAGGCAGCATCCTGGTAAATCTCCTCTACACCCTCTCTAAAGCTTCCACATCCTTCCTATAATGAGGCGACCAGAACTGAACACAATATTCCAAGTGTGGTCGAACCAGGGCCTTAACTCAATCCCCCTGTTAATGAAAGCCAACACACCATACGCCTTCTTAACAACCCTATCAACTTGGGTGGCAACTTTGAGCGATCTATGGACATGGACCCCAACATCCCTCTGTTCCTCCACACTGCCAAGAATCCTGTCTTTAAGCCTGTATTCCGCATTCAAATTCGACCTTCCAAAATGAATCACTTCACACTTTTCCAGGTTGAACTCCATCTGCCACTTCTCAGCCCAGCTCTGCATCCTGTCAATCTCCCATTGCAACCCACAACAGCCTTCCACACTATCCACAACTCCAGCAACCTTAGTGTCATCGGCAAACTTGCTAACCCAGCCTTCCACTTCCTCATCCAAGTCATTTATAAAAATCACAAAGAGCAGAGGTCCCAGAACAGATCCTTGTGGAACACCACTGCTCACTGAGCTCCATGCTGAATACTTTCCATTTACTACCACCCTCTGACTTCTATGGGCCAGCCAATTTTGTATCCAGACAGCCAACTTTCCCTGAATCCCATGCCTCCTGACTTTCTGAATGAGCCTACCATGGGGAACCTTATCAAACGCCTTGCTAAAATCCATATACACATCCACTGCTCTTCCTTCATCAATGTGTTTTGTCACATCTTCAAAGAATTCAATAAGGCTTGTGAGGCATGACCTGCCCCTCACAAAGCCATGCTGACTGTTTCTAATCAAACCATGCTTTTCCAAATAATCATAAATCCTGTCTCTCAGAATCCTCTCCAATAATTTGCCCACTACTGATATTAGACTGACTGGTCTATAGTTCCCAGGGTTATCCCTATTCCCTTTCTTGAACAAGGGAACAACATTTGCCACCCTCCAATCATCCGGTACTACTCCAGTGGACAGTGAAGACGCAAAGATCATCGCCAAAGGCGCAGCAATCTCTTCCCTCGCTTCCCGTAATATCCTTGGGTATATCCCGTCTGGCCCCGGGGACTTATCTGTCCTCATATCATTCAAAATTTCCAGCACATCCTCCCTCTTAACCTCAACCTGTTCGAGCAAATCAGCCTGTTCCACGCTGTCCTCACAAACGACCAGGTCCCTCTCACTAGTGAATACTGAAGCAAAGTATTCATTTAGGATCCCCCCTACCTCCTCCGACTCCAGGCACAAGTTCCCTCCACTATCCCTGATCGGCCCTACCTTCACTCTGGCCATCCTCTTGTTCCTCACATAAGTGTAGAACGCCTTGGGATTTTCCTTAATCCTACCCAAGCCTTTTTCATGTCCCCTTCTAGCTCTCCTAAGTCCATTCTTCAGTTCCTTCCTGGCTACCTTGTAACCCTCTAGAGCCCTGTCTGATCCTTGCTTCCTCAACCTTAAGTAAGCTTCCTTCTTCCTCTTGACTAGCTGTTCCACATCTCTTGTCATCCAAGGTTCCTTCGCCCTACCATCCCTTCCCTGCCTCATCGGGACAAACCTATCCAGCAGTCGCAGCAAGTGCTCCCTAAACAACCTCCACATTTCTGTCGTGCATTTCCCTGAGAACACCTGTTCCCAATTTATGCTCCCCAGTTCCTGCCTAATAGCATTGTAATTCCCCCTCCCAATTAAATATTTTCCCATCCCGTCTGCTCCTGTCCCTCTCCATGACTGTAGTAAAGGTCAGGGAGTTGTGATCACTATCACCGAAATGCTCTCCCACAGAGAGATCTGCCACCTGGCCTGGTTCGTTGCCAAGCACCAAGTCCAACATAGCCTCCCCTCTAGTCGGCCTATCTACATATTGAGTCAGGAAACCTTCCTGGACATACCTGACAAAAACTGCTCTATCCAAACTATTTGCACTAAGCAGGTTCCAATCAATATTAGGGAAGTTGAAGTCATCCATGACAACAACCCTGTTACTTCTGCACCTTTCCAAAATCTGTCTCCCAATCTGTTCCTCCATGTCTCTGTTGCTATTGGGGGGTCTATAGAAAACTCTCAACAAAGTGACTGCTCCTTTCCTGTTTCTGACTTCCACCCATAATGACTCAGTAGACAAACCCTCCTGACGACCTCCCATTCTGCAGCTGTGATACTATCCTTGATTAACAATGCCACACCCCATCTCTTTTACCTCCCTCCCTATTCCTTTTGAAACATCTAAACCCCGGAACATCCAACATCAATCCCTGCCCCTGTGATATCCACGTCTCCGTAATGGCCACAACATTGTAGCTCCAAGTACTGATCCATGCTCTAAGTTCATCACCCTTATTCCTGAAACTTCTTGCGTTAAAATAGACACACTTCAACCCATCATACTGGCTGAAACTTTGCCCTGTCAACTGTCTAACCTTCCTCACAGACTCTCTGCACTCTGTTTCTGCCTGTTCAACAGCTACCCCATCCACTGATCCGTGGCTCCGGTTCCCATCCCCCTGCCATACTAGTTTAAACACTCCCGAAGAGCTCTAGCAAACCTCCCGCCCAGGATATTGGTACCCCTCCAGTTCAGATGCAACCCGTCCTTCTTGTACAGGTCCCACCTTGCCCAGAAGGTATCCCAATGATCCACATATCTGAAGCCCTCCCTCCTACACGAGCTCTGTAGCCCCGTGTTCAGCTGCACTCGCTCTCTGTTTCTAGCCTCACTAGCACGTGGCACCGGTATCAATCCTGAGATTACTACTCTGCTCGTCCTGCCTTTTAGCTTTCAACCTAACTCCCTATATTCGCTTTTCAGGTCCTCATCCCTTATCCTAGATATGTCATTGGTACCGATGTGTACCACGACTTCTGGCTGCTCCCCCTCCCCCTTAAGAATCCTGTAGACTCGATCCGAGACATCCCTGACCCTGGCACCCGGGAGGCAACATACCATCCGGGAGTCTTGTTCGCGACCACAGAATCTCCTGTCTGTTCCTCTAACCATTGAATCTCCTATCACTATCGCTCTCCTATTCTCCCCCCTTCCCTTCTGAGCCACTGAGCCAGGCTCAGTGCCAGAGACCTGGCCACTGTAGCTTTCCTCTGGTAGGTCGTCCCCCCCAACCGTATCCAAACCGTATACTTATTATTGAGTAGGGATACCCACAGTGCTGCTAAGAAGGGAGTTTCAGGATTTTGACCAAGTGAAAGTGAAGGAACGGCGATATAGTTCCAAGTCAGGATGTTGTGTGACTTGGAGGGGAACTTGCAGGTGGTGGTGTTCCCATGCTTTGGCTGCCCTTGTCCTTCTAATTGTAGAGGTCGCGGGTTTGGAAGATGCTGTCTAAGGAGCCTTGCTGCAGTGCATCTTGTAGATGGTACACATTGCCTCCACTGTGCGTCGGTGGAGGGAGTGAATGTTTGTAGATGGGGTGCCAATCAAGCGGGCTGCTTTGTCTTGGATGATGTCGAGCTTCTGAGTGTTGTTGGAGCTGCGCCCATCCAGGCAAGTGGAGAGTATTCTATCACACTCCTGACTTGTGCCTTGTAGATGGTGGACAGGCTTTGAGGAGTTATGAGGTGATTCCTAGCCTCTGACCCTGCTGTTGTAGCCATATAAACACCGTGGCTACTTCAGTTCAGTTTCTGATCAATGGTCGCCCCTAGGATGTTGATAGTGGGGGATTCAGCGATTGTATTGCCATTGAGTGTCAAGGGGAGATGGTTAGATTATCTCTTGTTGGAGATGGTCATTGCCTGGCACTTGTGTGCTGTTGTCAGCAGTATAAGAATAATATCCTAATTAAACTGGGAAGAATCTAATAATGTCCTGTTTTCTACATTTTGTTAAAATGTGAAGGTGCAGCGTTTTCCTGGGCTTATAATCAGATCTATAAAAATGTATGAAAATAAGTGGAAGGATAGTCCCTTCCCCATTTAAATTTATGCAATGATTTTTTGCAGGCATTTTTCATTCGTAAAGCTTTTCAGTTTTATTGAAGTTTACTTGTCAGATAATCAGCCAGCCACAGACAGACCTCCAATTGATTGTGCACGCAGCAATTTACCCATAATTGTTCTTTTTAAGATAAGGACTAGTTTAGGAAAGGCCCAGATTCACCCGAGTATGTGGCAGTGATTCTCAATTTACAGCATGTTCCATTTTTGGAGTATTGTGTTTAATTATCGGTGCTACAGAGAGCTGACACAAGCAGTAAAGAACAACAAAATTGATCCTTAGATTAAAATGAATAAGTGCATGATCTAGGCTGACACTCAGCTGGAATGTTAAAATGAGGTCCTGTCTGCATGCTCCAATGGATGTTCAGGATCTCATCACACTAATCAGCTGGATATGCATTTACTTGAGAGGCAGCAGGTTCTGTGCTCGAGGCCACGACTGGCCTTGAATGCATAAACTAATCTGCATTCCGGAATTCGAGGTGCTGTACTTAAGATGAAACCTTTACAGGAAGGCTCCATATGCCTCCTTAGGTGGATGTTAAAAGATCCTGGCACGACTGTTAGGAAATCCTTTAAAAAGCAATTAAATGATTCCTCATGATTCGGGCTCAAATGTGTTCTCCAAGTGCAAGTTTATTACTCGGACACCAATACTAATAACACTATCAACACTAATAAATATTACGGTTATACAATAGATTCATAGAACCTGTTACTTGCAAACCCAAGGTGATAAAACTTGTAGATGCTGTCTCTCTGACTCTCCTGTGAGGTCTTAGATCTTGTCCCTTCAGCTGTTGTATGTGTTCTCCTCCCAATAAAAAGCCTGTCTCCTGATATTTCTGTACCCTTTCATCATGAGTTCTATTAAATGATGCTCAGCATATGTATTGAAGTGCGTTCTTACTCACCCAACCTTCAGACTTGCATAATGGCTGTCCAAATGGCTCCTTCCTCATCCAGTGCCATTAAAGACAGATAACTGGTCATTCTCCCATCAGGGATTGGCACCAATATGTTTCACCACAGACATTTGATGAAAGTTTTGACTCAGCCACGGACATTGGGGCAATTGGCTGAAACTGAAGTATATGGTTTAAAACACATTTCTCCCTATAAATAAAGTAGTTCACATACAAACATCAATGGAGAGCAGCACAACTGTATTAGCTAGCTAGCAAGCAAAATAGTATGCAATGCCAATATGAATTACTTTTGTTGATAGAATAGAGCTAGCTACACCAAATCATGGGGTAGCTGGACCTTATCGGATGACTTCTGTGGATTCACACTGTCAGGAGTGCAAATTCATCCAATAAGCCATGAAATACAAGGAGAGGATTTTTATCGTGGTTATTGAAGTGAGACAGTAGAGAAATCAGCAATAGGAAGATGGACCATTTCTCACACTGCTGTTGTCACAAGACAATTTAACCTGTTTGTGCAACTTCTCCATCTACTTGTAATATGTGTCTGAAAACAGGGCAGCCAACAAAAGGGCAGTGATCTCCAAATCAGGGAAATGCGATAGTGTAAAGCAGATAGTAGTAGTTCAGAAGAGTCATGTAAAACAGAAAAGCACAGTGGCACAAAGGGACAGAGAGATTAACGGTAGGTAGCCAAGACTAGTTTATTCATCCTGACAGGCTGTTAAACCGGGTCCTGGATTCTAAAATACAGAAACAGAATCTCTCATGGACAAAATGTCATTTGCTCACCAAAGCTGATGACAAAATACAATTACAAGTAAAGAGCTCCCTTCAGTTCCTCCAATAAAACGATTGTTAAATTCACATGCCTATATCTCAGTCGAACACTGTTGATTCTGATTCAGTTCTGACAAGATAATTATTAACAAAAAGCTTTTCTGCAAAACGCTGAGCCGTTGATACTGTATACATTATTCAGTTACAAAATGTTTAGTCACTATCGGTAAGATTTTACTCCAGATTAACCAATTTATGTCCAAGCCAGATCTCTAACCTGTTAGCAAACGTGTACTTTTCATGTGATACAGACAACTTTCAAATGACTTTGGCCACTCAGGTTATCTGCCCTCAAACTGGATAGTAAATGATGCACATTATAGTTACTGATCTTTGACATACTTATAAAACTTGCCCTTTAATCCAATTCACAGTAAAAAAAAAAATCAGTTAATGTCTGTTTCTAACATGGTCATTGAAACATAATAAACTTTTACTATGTATTCCCTGACTGTTTTTAAAACTGCAAATGTAGCATGAATTTTGTTAAGGAATTGTGGACAGTTCATCACAGATTAAGGTTTATTAAAGCTATCTGTTACAATGTATTTATTAACTATTGTATATGGGTCAGCAGCATCCTGTTTTTGCCAATATCACCCAGCCCCATTACACCATACTGTTGTATTCATGAGCAACTTACATTGCTGACTTCTGGAAATTAATTGAATTTTCTTGCCATTTTCCCCTCAACACAAGTTCGGCAACAATGTAATTCCAAATGGATAGCAGTGGAATTGCGACATTTGTGTAGAAGAAAAAGTCCAGGAACCTTCAACATGGCATTGAGCAGGTGAAAGTAATGTGTGGTAGAGCACAGAAATTCAGACATTCACCAAGTGACTTTTGCCATTTTAAAATGAGTTTACATATCACAAGCCTTTAAACATGTGTTTTGAAATAACCTAGCTGCTAGGTTGAAAGCTTGGAGCAGGGTTGTCCAACCTTTTCTTGTAGGAGGCCACATTACAATTTTGTCTTGCACTGGGGGCTGGTGAGATAAAGGCTAAAGGCTTTTTCATCCTCATTCCTCCTGTCTTTAACTCTTCCATTGTACTTAGGCCTGCTTCCAGTACCTGGATTATTTCTGAATCTTGTAAACATTCAGTCCTCCATTCTTTGTGTCACTGCAGAGTGTGCTGTTTGTTTTACCAGGACTGCAGGAAATGATTGTTTCCCCAGAAATTTTTTTTAAGGCCGCAGACCTTTGGTCCGACAAAGAACAAAGAACAGTGCAGCCCAGGAACAGGCCATTTGGCCCTCTAAGCCTGCGCCGATCTTGATGCCTGCCTAAATTAAAACCTTCTGCACTTCCGGGGACCGTATCCCTCTTTTCCCATCCTATTCATGTATTTGTCAAGATGCCTCTTAAACGTCGCTATCGTACCTGCTTCCACCACCTCCCCCGGCAGCAGGTTCCAGGCACTCTCCACCCTCTGTGTAAAGAACTTGCTTCGCACATCCCCTCCAAACTTTGCCCCTCTGACCTTAAGCCTATGTCCCCTAGTAACTGACTCTTCCACCCTGGGAAAAAGCTTCTGACTATCCACTCTGTCCATGCCGCTCATAACTTTGTAAACCTCTATCATGTCGCCCCTCCACTTCCGTCGTTCCAGTGAAAACAATCCGAGTTTATCCAAACTCTCCTCATAGCTAATGCCCTCCAGACCAGACAACATCCTGGTAAACCTTTTCTGTATCCTCTCCAAAGCATCCACATCCTTCTGGTAGTGTGGCGACCAGAATTGCACGCAATATTCTAAGTGTGGCCTAACTAAAGTTCTGTACAGCTGCAGCATGACTTGCCAATTTTTATACTCTTCCAAAATGCATTACCTCACATTTATCCGGATTAAACTCCATCTGCCATTTCTCCGCCCAAGTCTCCAACCGATCTATATCCAGCTGTAGCCTCTGACAATCCTCATCACTGTCCGCAACTCCACCAACCTTTGTGTCGTCCGCAAACTTACTAATCAGACCAGCTACATTTCCTCCAAATCATTTATATATACGACAAACAGCAAAGGTCCCAGCACTGATCCCTGCGGAATGCCACTAGTCACATCCCTCCATTCAGAAAAGCACCCTTCCACTGCTACCCTCTGTCGTCCGTGATCTAGCCATTTCTGTATCCATCTTGCCAGCTCACCTCTGATCCCATGTGACTTCACCTTTTGTACCAGTCTGCCATGAGGGACCTTGTCAAAGGTTTAACTGAAGTCCATATAGATAACATCCACTGCCCATCCTTTATCAATCATCTTTGTCACTTCCTCAAAAAACTCAATCAAATTAGTGAGACACGACCTCCCCTTCACAAAACCATGCTGTCTCTCGCTAATAAGTTTGTTTGTTTCCAAATGGGAGTAAATCCTGTCCCGAAGAATCCTCTCTAATAATTTCCCTACCACTGACGTAAGGCTCACCGGCCTATAATTTCCTGGATTATCCTTGCTACCCTTCTTAAACAAAGGAACAACATTGGCTATTCTCCAGTCCTCTGGGACCTCACCTGTAGCCAATGAGGATGCAAAGATTTCTGTCAAGGCCCCAGCAATTTCTTCCCTTGCCTCCCTCAGTATTCTGGGGTAGATCCCATCAGGCCCTGGGGAACTTATCTACCTTAATGCTTTGCAAGACACCCAACATTTCCTCCTTTTTGATCATGAGATGACTGAGACTATCTACAGGGAGTCTTTGTCCAAGAACCGAATCCCAGTTAGAACCAGGAGCCCGTCCATATGAGACACTCGAGCACAATCTAGCAATTTAAAAGCTAGCACTGAACCAGGATCTCCGAATTGAAATACTTCAATCTTTTGCACAGTCTGTTAAAGTCCATGATATATTCCTCCATTGAATAACCATCTGTTTTCTGAAATCTATCAATGTCTGACCATGCCACATATGCATTAAACAGGTCATCTTGTAACAGAAGATCCAACCCTTGATCAGTATCCAACTGATGAGCATCCAGTTCATAAAACAATTTTCCTACCAAAAGTAAAATCAGAAGTAGTGACAACACCAACACCAAGACCATACCTTGTTTCCTCTTTGGTAGAATGTAACCCGTATCCACATATCCATGTCATTCTTCCACTGGTCATATGGTTCAGACTCTGAGAACATTGGGGGATAATCATACCCTGATAATTTACACTTGCTTTCTGCCATATCTTTTCACAATAGCCCTTGAGAAAAATGACCTATTTTCCAACATTCAGCTTTATGAATCCATCTTCTGCTATCATGTTAAATTCCAGAAAGCTGGTTATGGGAAAGACAATGCTGGAGCTTTCATTACTCAGTCTCACATTTATTGTGCAGAATGAAAAGATTACAAACATGCAGCTTCTCACTCAAAAACCTTCCCCAGTCCCTCTGAGTGACTACTTATAATTGCTTAACTAAAACCCCAGTTAGCACCCTTCACCTGCATATAATCAAACCATTGACACACAATTAACACCTCTCCCTCTCTCTCTGCACCCCCTCTCTCTCTGCCACCCCTCCCTATCTGCCCCTCTCCCTCTCTCTCTCTGCCCCCCTCTCTCTCTCTGCCCCCCTCTCTCTCTCTGCCCCCCCCCTCTCTCTCTGGCCCCCCCCCTCTCTCTCTGGCCCCCCCCTCTCTCTCTGGCCCCCCTCCCTCTCTGGCCCCCCGCTCTTTCTGGCCCCCTCTCTCTCTGGCCCCCTCTCTCTCTGGCCCCCTCTCTCTCTGGCCCCCTCTCTCTCTCTCTCTTTCTCAGTGTCCCACCACCCCCCGTCAGTGTCTCCACCCGCAACCCCCCCCACCCCCATCAGTGACTCCACCACCCCGTCAGCGTCTCCCCCCCCCCCCCATCAGTGACTCCCCCCGGTCACAGTGTCCCACCCACCCCCGGTCACAGTGCTTCCCCCTTCCCCCCCCACCCTGGTCACAGTGCTACCCCCGTCACTGTCTCCCCACTCCCCGTCTGTCTCTCCCCCCCCCCCCGTCTGTCTCCCCGCACCGTCTGTCATCCCCCCTCCCCGCCGATCTGTCACCCACCCTGGTCTGTCACGCCCCACCATATGTCGGTCTCCCCCCCACCCCACTGTCTGTCTCCCCTCGTCTGACTCCCGCCCCCGTCTGTCACCCCCCTGGTCTGTCACGCCCCACAATCTGTCGCCCCCCCCCCCCCGTCTGTCTCTCCTCGTCTGTCTCCCCTCGTCTGTCACCCCCCATCGTCTGTCCCCTCCCCCCTCCGTCTGTCAGCAACCCCCCCCCCCCCCCGTCTGTCACCACCTCCCGTCTGTCGCTCATCCCCGTCTGTCAGGCCCCCCGTCTGTCGCCCATCCCCTTCTGTCACCCCCCCCCCCCCCCGTCTGTCCTCCCTCTTCTCCGCTCTGTCTCTCTGTCCCCCCTTTCTCTGTGTCCTCCACCGCCTTTCTCTGCCCTTTCCCCCCCGCCTTTCTCTGCCCTTTTACCCCCTGCCTTTCTCTGCCCTTTTCCCCCCTGCCTTTCTCTGCCCATCCCCCCCCTGCCTTTCTCTGCCCTTTCCCCCCTGCCCTTCTCTGCCCCTTCCACCCCTGCCTTTCTCTGCCCTTTCCCCCCCTGCCTTTCTCTGCCCTTTCCCCCCTGCCTTTCTCTGCTCTTTCCCCCCAGCCTTTTTCTGCCCTTCCCCCCCTGCCTTTCTCTGACCCCCCTGCCTTTCTCTGCCCTTCCCCCCTGCCTTTCTCTGCCCTTCCCCCACTGCCTTTCTCTGCCCTTCCCCCCCAGCCTTTCTCTGCCCTTTTCCCTCCTGCCTTTCTCTGCCCTTTTCCCCCCTGCCTTTCTCTGCCCTTTTCCCCCCTGCCTTTCTCTGCCCTTTTCCCCCCTGCCTTTCTCTGCCCTTTTCCCCCCTGCCTTTCTCTGTCCTTTTCCCCCCTGCCTTTCTCTGCCCTTTTCCCCCCAGCCTTTTTCTGCCCTTCCCCCCCTGCCTTTCTCTGACCCCCCTGCCTTTCTCTGCCCTTCCCCCCTGCCTTTCTCTGCCCTTTCCCCCCCTGCCGTTCTCTGCCCTTCCCCCACTGCCTTTCTCTGCCCTTCCCCCCCAGCCTTTCTCTGCCCTTTTCCCTCCTGCCTTTCTCTGCCCTTCCCCCCCTGCCTTTCTCTGTCCTCCCCCCCCCTGCCTTTCTCTGTCCTTCCCCCCCTGCCTTTCTCTGCCCTTCCCCCCAGCCTTTCTCTGCCCTTCCCCCCAGCCTTTCTCTGCCCTTTTCCCCCCTGCCTTTCTCTGCCCTTTCCCCCCTGCCTTTCTCTGCCCTTCCCGCAGCCTTTCTCTGCCCTTTCTCCCCTGCCTTTCTCTGACCTTCCCCCTGCCTTTCTCTGCCCTTCCCCCCTGCCTTTCTCTGCCCTTCCCGCAGCCTTTCTCTGCCCTTTCCCCCCTGCCTTTCTCTGACCTTCCCCCTGCCTTTCTCTGCCCTTCCCCCTGCCTTTCTCTACCCTTCCCCCTGCCTTTCTCTGCCCTTTCCCCCCTGCCTTTCTCTGCCCTTTTCCCCCCTGCCTTTCTCTGCCCTTTCCCCCCTGCCTTTCTCTGCCCTTCCCGCAGCCTTTCTCTGCCCTTTCCCCCCTGCCTTTCTCTGACCTTCCCCCTGCCTTTCTCTGCCCTTCCCCCCTGCCTTTCTCTGCCCTTCCTGCAGCCTTTCTCTGCCCTTCCCCCCCTGCCTTTCTCTGCCCTTTCCCCCCGTGCCTTTCTCTACCCTTCCCCACCTGCCTTTCTCTGCCCTTCCCCCCCGCCTTTCTCAGCCCTTACCCCCCGTGCTTTTCTCTGCCCTTCCCCCCTGCCTTTCTCTGCCCTTTCCCCCCGTGCCTTTCTCTGCCCTTCCCCCCAGCCTTTCTCTGCCCTTTTCCCCCTGCCTTTCTCTGCCCTTTCCCCCCTGCCTTTCTCTGCCCTTTCCCCCCGTGCCTTTCTCTGCCCTTCCTCCTGCCTTTTTCTGCCCTTCCCTCCCTGCCTTTCCCTGCCCTTCCCGCCCTGCCTTTCTCTGACCTTCCCCCCTGCATTTCTCTGCCCTTCCCCCCCTGCCTTTCTCTACCCTTTCCCATTCACGCCTTTCTCTGCCCTTCCCCCAGCCTTTCTCTGCCCTTCCCCCAGCCTTTCTCTGCCCTTCCCCCAGCCTTTCTCTGCCCTACCCCCAGCCTTTCTCTGCCCTACCCCCAGCCTTTCTCTGCCCTTCCCCCAGCCTTTCTCTGCCCTTCCCCCAGCCTTTCTCTGCCCTTCCCCCAGCCTTTCTCTGCCCTTCCCCCAGCCTTTCTCTGCCCTTTCCCCCCTGCCTTTCACTGCCCTTCTCCCTGCCTTTTTCTGCCCTTTCCCCCCTGCCTTTTTCTGCCCTTTCCCCCCTGCCTTTCTCTGACCTTCCCCCTGCCTTTCTCTACCCTTTCCCATTCACGCCTTTCTCTGCCCTTCCCCCAGCCTTTCTCTGCCCTTCCCCCCTGCCTTTCCCTGCCCTTCCCGCCCTGCCTTTCACTGACCCCCCCCGCCTTTCTCTGATCTTCCCCCCCTGCCTTTCTCTGCCCTTCCCCCCCGTGCCTTTCTCTGCCCTTCCCCCCCTGCCTTTCTCTGCCCTTTCCCCCCTGCCTTTCTCTGCCCTTCCCCCTGCCTTCTCTGCCCTTTCCCCCCTGCCTTTCTCCGCCCTTTCCCCCCGTGCCTTTCTCCGCCCTTTCCCCCCTGCCTTTCTCTGCCCTTTTCCCCCCTGCCTTTCTCTGCCCTTTTCCCCCCTGCCTTTCTCTGTCCTTTCCCCCCTGCCTTTCTCTGTCCTTTCCCCCCTGCCTTTCTCTGTCCTTCCCCCCCTGCATTTCTCTGCCCTTCCCTCCCTGCCTTTCCCTGCCCTTCCCGCCCTGCCTTTCTCTGACCTTCCCCCCTGTCTTTCTCTGCCCTTCCCCCCTGCCTTTCTCTGCCCTTCCCCCCTGCCTTTCTCTACCCTTTCCCATTCACGCCTTTCTCTGCCCTTCCCCCAGCCGTTCTCTGCCCTTCCCCCAGCCTTTCTCCGCCCTTTCCCCCCTGCCTTTCTCTGCCCTTCCCCCAGCCTTTCTCTGCCCTTTCCCCCCTGCCTTTCTCTGCCTTTCTCCCTGCCTTTTTCTGCCCTTTCCCACCTGCCTTTTTCTGCCCTTTCCCCCCTGCCTTTTTCTGCCCTTTCCCCCCTGCCTTTCTCTGCCCTTCCCCCTGCCTTTCTCCGCCCTTTCCCCCCCTGCCTTTCTCTGCCCTTTCCCATTCACGCCTTTCTCTGCCCTTTCCCACTGCCTTTCTCTGCCCTTCCCCCCCTGCCTTCCTCTGACCTTCCCCCACTGCCTTTCTCTGCCCTTCCCCCACTGCCTTTCTCTGTCGTTCCCCCCTGCCTTTCTCTGCCCTTTTCCCCCAGCCTTTCTCTGCCCTTTTCCCCCACTGCCTTTCTCTGCCCTTTCCCCCACTGCCTTTCTCTGCCCTTCCCCCCCTGCCTTTCTCTGCCCTTTCCCCCCTGCCTTTCTCTGCCCTTTTCCCCCCTGCCTTTCTCTGCCCTTTTCCCCCCTGCCTTTCTCTGTCCTTTCCCCCCTGCCTTTCTCTGTCCTTTCCCCCCTGCCTTTCTCTGTCCTTCCCCCCTGCCTTTCTCTGCCCTTTTCCCCCAGCCTTTCTCTGCCCTTTTCCCCCACTGCCTTTCTCTGCCCTTTCCCCCACTGCCTTTCTCTGCCCTTCCCCCCCAGCCTTTCTCTGCCCTTTCCCCCCTGCCTTTCTCTGCCCTTTTCCCCCCTGCCTTTCTCTGCCCTTCCCGCAGCCTTTCTCTGCCCTTTTCCCCCCTGCCTTTCTCTGCCCTTTTCCCCCCTGCCTTTCTCTGTCCTTTCCCCCCTGCCTTTCTCTGTCCTTTCCCCCCTGCCTTTCTCTGTCCTTCCCCCCTGCCTTTCTCTGTCCTTCCCCCACTGCCTTTCTCTGCCCTTCCCCCCCTACCTTTCTCTGCCCTTCCCCCTGCCTTTCTCTACCCTTCCCCCAGCCTTTCTCTGCCCTTTCCCCCCTGCCTTTCTCTGCCCTTTCCCCCCTGCCTTTCTCTGTCCTTTCCCCCCTCTGCCCTTCCCCCTGCCTTTCTCTGCCCTTCCCCCCCTGCCTTTCTCTGCCCTTCCCCCTGCCTTTCTCTGCCCTTCCCCCTGCCTTTCTCTGCCCTTCCCCTAGCCTTTCTCTGTCCTTTTCCCCCTGCCTTTCTCTGCCCTTTTCCCCCTGCCTTTCTCTGCCCTTCCCCCCCGCCTTCCTCTGCCCTTTCCCCCGTGCTTTTCTCTGCCCTTCCCCCCCTGCCTTTCCCTGCCCTTCCCGCCCTGCCTTTCTCTGACCTTCCCCTCTGCCTTTCTCTGCCCTTCCCCCCCTGCCTTTCTCTACCCTTTCCCATTCACGCCTTTCTCTGCCCTTCCCCCAGCCTTTCTCTGCCCTTCCCCCAGCCTTTCTCTGCCCTTTCCCCCCTGCCTTTCTCTGCCCTTCCCCCAGCCTTTCTCTGCCCTTTCCCCCCTGCCTTTCTCTGCCCTTTCCCCCCTGCCTTTCCCTGCCCTTCCCGCCCTGCCTTTCTCTGACCCCCCCCCGCCTTTCTCTGACCCCCCCCCGCCTTTCTCTGACCTTCCCCCCCTGCCTTTCTCTGACCTTCCCCCCCTGCCTTTCTCTGACCTTCGCCCCCTGCCTTTCTCTGACCTTCCCCCACTGCCTTTCTCTGCCCTTTCCCCCCTGCCTTTCTCTGCCCTTCCTCCTGCCTTTCTCTGTCCTTTCCCCCCTGCCTTTCTCTGCCCTTCCCCCCCGCCTTTCTCTGCCCTTTCCCCCCGTGCCTTTCACTGCCCTTCCCCCCCTGCCTTTCTCTGCCCTTCCCCCCCGCCTTTCTCTGCCCTTTCCCCCTGCTTTTCTCTGCCCTTCCCCCCTGCCTTTCTCTGCCCTTTCCCCCCCTGCCTTTCTCTGCCCTTTTCCCCCCTGCCTTTCTCTGTCCTTTTCCCCCCTGCCTTTCTCTGCCCTTTTCCCCCCAGCCTTTTTCTGCCCTTCCCCCCTGCCTTTCTCTGACCCCCCTGCCTTTCTCTGCCCTTCCCCCCTGCCTTTCTCTGCCCTTTCCCCCCCTGCCGTTCTCTGCCCTTCCCCCACTGCCTTTCTCTGCCCTTCCCCCCCAGCCTTTCTCTGCCCTTTTCCCTCCTGCCTTTCTCTGCCCTTCCCCCCCTGCCTTTCTCTGTCCTCCCCCCCCTGCCTTTCTCTGTCCTTCCCCCCCTGCCTTTCTCTGCCCTTCCCCCCAGCCTTTCTCTGCCCTTCCCCCCAGCCTTTCTCTGCCCTTTTCCCCCCTGCCTTTCTCTGCCCTTTCCCCCCTGCCTTTCTCTGCCCTTCCCGCAGCCTTTCTCTGCCCTTTCTCCCCTGCCTTTCTCTGACCTTCCCCCTGCCTTTCTCTGCCCTTCCCCCCTGCCTTTCTCTGCCCTTCCCGCAGCCTTTCTCTGCCCTTTCCCCCCTGCCTTTCTCTGCCCTTCCCGCAGCCTTTCTCTGCCCTTTCCCCCCTGCCTTTCTCTGACCTTCCCCCTGCCTTTCTCTGCCCTTCCCCCCTGCCTTTCTCTGCCCTTCCCCCCTGCCTTTCTCTGCCCTTCCCCCCCTGCCTTTCTCTGCCCTTTCCCCCCGTGCCTTTCTCTACCCTTCCCCACCTGCCTTTCTCTGCCCTTCCCCCCCGCCTTTCTCAGCCCTTACCCCCCGTGCTTTTCTCTGCCCTTCCCCCCTGCCTTTCTCTGCCCTTTCCCCCCGTGCCTTTCTCTGCCCTTCCCCCCAGCCTTTCTCTGCCCTTTTCCCCCTGCCTTTCTCTGCCCTTTCCCCCCTGCCTTTCTCTGCCCTTTCCCCCCGTGCCTTTCTCTGCCCTTCCTCCTGCCTTTTTCTGCCCTTCCCTCCCTGCCTTTCCCTGCCCTTCCCGCCCTGCCTTTCTCTGACCTTCCCCCCTGCATTTCTCTGCCCTTCCCCCCCTGCCTTTCTCTACCCTTTCCCATTCACGCCTTTCTCTGCCCTTCCCCCAGCCTTTCTCTGCCCTTCCCCCAGCCTTTCTCTGCCCTTCCCCCAGCCTTTCTCTGCCCTACCCCCAGCCTTTCTCTGCCCTACCCCCAGCCTTTCTCTGCCCTTCCCCCAGCCTTTCTCTGCCCTTCCCCCAGCCTTTCTCTGCCCTTCCCCCAGCCTTTCTCTGCCCTTTCCCCCCTGCCTTTCACTGCCCTTCTCCCTGCCTTTTTCTGCCCTTTCCCCCCTGCCTTTTTCTGCCCTTTCCCCCCTGCCTTTCTCTGACCTTCCCCCTGCCTTTCTCTACCCTTTCCCATTCACGCCTTTCTCTGCCCTTCCCCCAGCCTTTCTCTGCCCTTCCCCCCTGCCTTTCCCTGCCCTTCCCGCCCTGCCTTTCACTGACCCCCCCCGCCTTTCTCTGATCTTCCCCCCCTGCCTTTCTCTGCCCTTCCCCCCCGTGCCTTTCTCTGCCCTTCCCCCCCTGCCTTTCTCTGCCCTTTCCCCCCTGCCTTTCTCTGCCCTTCCCCCTGCCTTCTCTGCCCTTTCCCCCCTGCCTTTCTCCGCCCTTTCCCCCCGTGCCTTTCTCCGCCCTTTCCCCCCTGCCTTTCTCTGCCCTTTTCCCCCCTGCCTTTCTCTGCCCTTTTCCCCCCTGCCTTTCTCTGTCCTTTCCCCCCTGCCTTTCTCTGTCCTTTCCCCCCTGCCTTTCTCTGTCCTTCCCCCCCTGCATTTCTCTGCCCTTCCCTCCCTGCCTTTCCCTGCCCTTCCCGCCCTGCCTTTCTCTGACCTTCCCCCCTGTCTTTCTCTGCCCTTCCCCCCTGCCTTTCTCTGCCCTTCCCCCCTGCCTTTCTCTACCCTTTCCCATTCACGCCTTTCTCTGCCCTTCCCCCAGCCGTTCTCTGCCCTTCCCCCAGCCTTTCTCCGCCCTTTCCCCCCTGCCTTTCTCTGCCCTTCCCCCAGCCTTTCTCTGCCCTTTCCCCCCTGCCTTTCTCTGCCTTTCTCCCTGCCTTTTTCTGCCCTTTCCCACCTGCCTTTTTCTGCCCTTTCCCCCCTGCCTTTTTCTGCCCTTTCCCCCCTGCCTTTCTCTGCCCTTCCCCCTGCCTTTCTCCGCCCTTTCCCCCCCTGCCTTTCTCTGCCCTTTCCCATTCACGCCTTTCTCTGCCCTTTCCCCCCTGCCTTTCTCTGCCCTTTCCCCCTGCCTTTCTCTGCCCTTACCCCCCTGCCTTCCTCTGACCTTCCCCCACTGACTTTCTCTGCCCTTCCCCCTGCCTTTCTCTGTCGTTCCCCCCTGCCTTTCTCTGCCCTTTTCCCCCAGCCTTTCTCTGCCCTTTTCCCCCACTGCCTTTCTCTGCCCTTTCCCCCACTGCCTTTCTCTGCCCTTCCCCCCCTGCCTTTCTCTGCCCTTTCCCCCCTGCCTTTCTCTGCCCTTTTCCCCCCTGCCTTTCTCTGCCCTTTTCCCCCCTGCCTTTCTCTGTCCTTTCCCCCCTGCCTTTCTCTGTCCTTTCCCCCCTGCCTTTCTCTGTCCTTCCCCCCTGCCTTTCTCTGTCCTTCCCCCCCTGCCTTTCTCTGCCCTTCCCCCCCAGCCTTTCTCTGCCCTTTTCCCCCCTGCCTTTCTCTGCCCTTCCCGCAGCCTTTCTCTGCCCTTTCCCCACTGCCTTTCTCTGCCCTTCCCCCCCTACCTTTCTCTGCCCTTCCCCCTGCCTTTCTCTACCCTTCCCCCAGCCTTTCTCTGCCCTTTCCCCCCTGCCTTTCTCTGCCCTTTCCCCCCTGCCTTTCTCTGTCCTTTCCCCCCTCTGCCCTTCCCCCTGCCTTTCTCTGCCCTTCCCCCCCTGCCTTTCTCTGCCCTTCCCCCTGCCTTTCTCTGCCCTTCCCCTAGCCTTTCTCTGCCCTTTTCCCCCTGCCTTTCTCTGCCCTTTTCCCCCTGCCTTTCTCTGCCCTTCCCCCCCGCCTTCCTCTGCCCTTTCCCCCGTGCTTTTCTCTGCCCTTCCCCCCCTGCCTTTCCCTGCCCTTCCCGCCCTGCCTTTCTCTGACCTTCCCCTCTGCCTTTCTCTGCCCTTCCCCCCCTGCCTTTCTCTACCCTTTCCCATTCACGCCTTTCTCTGCCCTTCCCCCAGCCTTTCTCTGCCCTTCCCCCAGCCTTTCTCTGCCCTTTCCCCCCTGCCTTTCTCTGCCCTTCCCCCAGCCTTTCTCTGCCCTTTCCCCCCTGCCTTTCTCTGCCCTTTCCCCCCTGCCTTTCCCTGCCCTTCCCGCCCTGCCTTTCTCTGACCCCCCCCCCCCCGCCTTTCTCTGACCTTCCCCCCCTGCCTTTCTCTGACCTTCCCCCCCTGCCTTTCTCTGACCTTCCCCCCCTGCCTTTCTCTGCCCTTCCCCCCAGCCTTTCTCTGCCCTTCCCCCCAGCCTTTCTCTGCCCTTTTCCCCCCTGCCTTTCTCTGCCCTTTCCCCCCTGCCTTTCTCTGCCCTTCCCGCAGCCTTTCTCTGCCCTTTCTCCCCTGCCTTTCTCTGACCTTCCCCCTGCCTTTCTCTGCCCTTCCCCCCTGCCTTTCTCTGCCCTTCCCGCAGCCTTTCTCTGCCCTTTCCCCCCTGCCTTTCTCTGCCCTTCCCGCAGCCTTTCTCTGCCCTTTCCCCCCTGCCTTTCTCTGACCTTCCCCCTGCCTTTCTCTGCCCTTCCCCCCTGCCTTTCTCTGCCCTTCCCCCCTGCCTTTCTCTGCCCTTCCCCCCCTGCCTTTCTCTGCCCTTTCCCCCCGTGCCTTTCTCTACCCTTCCCCACCTGCCTTTCTCTGCCCTTCCCCCCCGCCTTTCTCAGCCCTTACCCCCCGTGCTTTTCTCTGCCCTTCCCCCCTGCCTTTCTCTGCCCTTTCCCCCCGTGCCTTTCTCTGCCCTTCCCCCCAGCCTTTCTCTGCCCTTTTCCCCCTGCCTTTCTCTGCCCTTTCCCCCCTGCCTTTCTCTGCCCTTTCCCCCCGTGCCTTTCTCTGCCCTTCCTCCTGCCTTTTTCTGCCCTTCCCTCCCTGCCTTTCCCTGCCCTTCCCGCCCTGCCTTTCTCTGACCTTCCCCCCTGCATTTCTCTGCCCTTCCCCCCCTGCCTTTCTCTACCCTTTCCCATTCACGCCTTTCTCTGCCCTTCCCCCAGCCTTTCTCTGCCCTTCCCCCAGCCTTTCTCTGCCCTTCCCCCAGCCTTTCTCTGCCCTACCCCCAGCCTTTCTCTGCCCTACCCCCAGCCTTTCTCTGCCCTTCCCCCAGCCTTTCTCTGCCCTTCCCCCAGCCTTTCTCTGCCCTTCCCCCAGCCTTTCTCTGCCCTTTCCCCCCTGCCTTTCACTGCCCTTCTCCCTGCCTTTTTCTGCCCTTTCCCCCCTGCCTTTTTCTGCCCTTTCCCCCCTGCCTTTCTCTGACCTTCCCCCTGCCTTTCTCTACCCTTTCCCATTCACGCCTTTCTCTGCCCTTCCCCCAGCCTTTCTCTGCCCTTCCCCCCTGCCTTTCCCTGCCCTTCCCGCCCTGCCTTTCACTGACCCCCCCCGCCTTTCTCTGATCTTCCCCCCCTGCCTTTCTCTGCCCTTCCCCCCCGTGCCTTTCTCTGCCCTTCCCCCCCTGCCTTTCTCTGCCCTTTCCCCCCTGCCTTTCTCTGCCCTTCCCCCTGCCTTCTCTGCCCTTTCCCCCCTGCCTTTCTCCGCCCTTTCCCCCCGTGCCTTTCTCCGCCCTTTCCCCCCTGCCTTTCTCTGCCCTTTTCCCCCCTGCCTTTCTCTGCCCTTTTCCCCCCTGCCTTTCTCTGTCCTTTCCCCCCTGCCTTTCTCTGTCCTTTCCCCCCTGCCTTTCTCTGTCCTTCCCCCCCTGCATTTCTCTGCCCTTCCCTCCCTGCCTTTCCCTGCCCTTCCCGCCCTGCCTTTCTCTGACCTTCCCCCCTGTCTTTCTCTGCCCTTCCCCCCTGCCTTTCTCTGCCCTTCCCCCCTGCCTTTCTCTACCCTTTCCCATTCACGCCTTTCTCTGCCCTTCCCCCAGCCGTTCTCTGCCCTTCCCCCAGCCTTTCTCCGCCCTTTCCCCCCTGCCTTTCTCTGCCCTTCCCCCAGCCTTTCTCTGCCCTTTCCCCCCTGCCTTTCTCTGCCTTTCTCCCTGCCTTTTTCTGCCCTTTCCCACCTGCCTTTTTCTGCCCTTTCCCCCCTGCCTTTTTCTGCCCTTTCCCCCCTGCCTTTCTCTGCCCTTCCCCCTGCCTTTCTCCGCCCTTTCCCCCCCTGCCTTTCTCTGCCCTTTCCCATTCACGCCTTTCTCTGCCCTTTCCCCCCTGCCTTTCTCTGCCCTTTCCCCCTGCCTTTCTCTGCCCTTACCCCCCTGCCTTCCTCTGACCTTCCCCCACTGACTTTCTCTGCCCTTCCCCCTGCCTTTCTCTGTCGTTCCCCCCTGCCTTTCTCTGCCCTTTTCCCCCAGCCTTTCTCTGCCCTTTTCCCCCACTGCCTTTCTCTGCCCTTTCCCCCACTGCCTTTCTCTGCCCTTCCCCCCCTGCCTTTCTCTGCCCTTTCCCCCCTGCCTTTCTCTGCCCTTTTCCCCCCTGCCTTTCTCTGCCCTTTTCCCCCCTGCCTTTCTCTGTCCTTTCCCCCCTGCCTTTCTCTGTCCTTTCCCCCCTGCCTTTCTCTGTCCTTCCCCCCTGCCTTTCTCTGTCCTTCCCCCCCTGCCTTTCTCTGCCCTTCCCCCCCAGCCTTTCTCTGCCCTTTTCCCCCCTGCCTTTCTCTGCCCTTCCCGCAGCCTTTCTCTGCCCTTTCCCCACTGCCTTTCTCTGCCCTTCCCCCCCTACCTTTCTCTGCCCTTCCCCCTGCCTTTCTCTACCCTTCCCCCAGCCTTTCTCTGCCCTTTCCCCCCTGCCTTTCTCTGCCCTTTCCCCCCTGCCTTTCTCTGTCCTTTCCCCCCTCTGCCCTTCCCCCTGCCTTTCTCTGCCCTTCCCCCCCTGCCTTTCTCTGCCCTTCCCCCTGCCTTTCTCTGCCCTTCCCCTAGCCTTTCTCTGCCCTTTTCCCCCTGCCTTTCTCTGCCCTTTTCCCCCTGCCTTTCTCTGCCCTTCCCCCCCGCCTTCCTCTGCCCTTTCCCCCGTGCTTTTCTCTGCCCTTCCCCCCCTGCCTTTCCCTGCCCTTCCCGCCCTGCCTTTCTCTGACCTTCCCCTCTGCCTTTCTCTGCCCTTCCCCCCCTGCCTTTCTCTACCCTTTCCCATTCACGCCTTTCTCTGCCCTTCCCCCAGCCTTTCTCTGCCCTTCCCCCAGCCTTTCTCTGCCCTTTCCCCCCTGCCTTTCTCTGCCCTTCCCCCAGCCTTTCTCTGCCCTTTCCCCCCTGCCTTTCTCTGCCCTTTCCCCCCTGCCTTTCCCTGCCCTTCCCGCCCTGCCTTTCTCTGACCCCCCCCCCCCGCCTTTCTCTGACCTTCCCCCCCTGCCTTTCTCTGACCTTCCCCCCCTGCCTTTCTCTGACCTTCGCCCCCTGCCTTTCTCTGACCTTCCCCCACTGCCTTTCTCTGCCCTTTCCCCCCTGCCTTTCTCTGCCCTTCCTCCTGCCTTTCTCTGTCCTTTCCCCCCTGCCTTTCTCTGCCCTTCCCCCCCGCCTTTCTCTGCCCTTTCCTCCCGTGCCTTTCACTGCCCTTCCCCCCCTGCCTTTCTCTGCCCTTCCCCCCCGCCTTTCTCTGCCCTTTCCCCCTGCTTTTCTCTGCCCTTCCCCCCTGCCTTTCTCTGCCCTTTCCCCCCGTACCTTTCTCTGCCCTTCCCCCCTGCCTTTCTCTGCCCTTCCCCCCCCCTTTCTCTGCCCTTCCCCCCAGCCTTTCTCTGCCCTTCCCCCCAGCCTTTCTCTGCCCTTTTCCCCCTGCCTTTCTCTGCCCTTCCCCCCAGCCTTTCTCTGCCCTTTTCCCCCAGCCTTTCTCTGCCCTTCCCCCCAGCCTTTCTCTGCCCTTCCCCCCAGCCTTTCTCTGCCCTTCCCCCAGCCTTTCTCTGCCCTTTTCCCCCTGCCTTTCCCCCCTGCCTTTCTCTGCCCTTTCCCCCCCTGCCTTTCTCCGCCCTTTCCCCCCGTGCCTTTCTCTGCCCTTCCTCCTGCCTTTTTCTGACCTTCCCCCCCTGCCTTTCTCTGACCTTCCCCCCCCCGCCTTTCTCTACCCTTTTCCATTCACGCCTTTCTCTGCCCTTCCCCCAGCCTTTCTCTGCCCTTTCCCCCCTGCCTTTCTCTGCCCTTTCCCCCCTGCCTTTCTCTGCCCTTCCCCCCTGCCTTTCTCTGCCCTTTCCCCCCTGCCTTTCTCTGCCCTTTTCCCCCCTGCCTTTCTCTGCCCTTTTCCCCCCTGCCTTTCTCTGTCCTTTCCCCCCTGCCTTTCTCTGTCCTTTCCCCCCTGCCTTTCTCTGTCCTTCCCCCCTGCCTTTCTCTGTCCTTCCCCCCCTGCCTTTCTCTGCCCTTCCCCCCCAGCCTTTCTCTGCCCTTTTCCCCCCTGCCTTTCTCTGCCCTTCCCGCAGCCTTTCTCTGCCCTTTCCC
This sequence comes from Heterodontus francisci, assembly GCF_036365525.1. Lineage (NCBI taxonomy): Eukaryota > Metazoa > Chordata > Chondrichthyes > Heterodontiformes > Heterodontidae > Heterodontus > Heterodontus francisci. The sequence continues at coordinate 18,197,792 of NC_090377.1, read as the reverse complement.
CACTGCCTTTCTCTGCCCTTCCCCCCCTACCTTTCTCTGCCCTTCCCCCTGCCTTTCTCTACCCTTCCCCCAGCCTTTCTCTGCCCTTTCCCCCCTGCCTTTCTCTGCCCTTTCCCCCCTGCCTTTCTCTGTCCTTTCCCCCCTCTGCCCTTCCCCCTGCCTTTCTCTGCCCTTCCCCCCCTGCCTTTCTCTGCCCTTCCCCCTGCCTTTCTCTGCCCTTCCCCTAGCCTTTCTCTGCCCTTTTCCCCCTGCCTTTCTCTGCCCTTTTCCCCCTGCCTTTCTCTGCCCTTCCCCCCCGCCTTCCTCTGCCCTTTCCCCCGTGCTTTTCTCTGCCCTTCCCCCCCTGCCTTTCCCTGCCCTTCCCGCCCTGCCTTTCTCTGACCTTCCCCTCTGCCTTTCTCTGCCCTTCCCCCCCTGCCTTTCTCTACCCTTTCCCATTCACGCCTTTCTCTGCCCTTCCCCCAGCCTTTCTCTGCCCTTCCCCCAGCCTTTCTCTGCCCTTTCCCCCCTGCCTTTCTCTGCCCTTCCCCCAGCCTTTCTCTGCCCTTTCCCCCCTGCCTTTCTCTGCCCTTTCCCCCCTGCCTTTCCCTGCCCTTCCCGCCCTGCCTTTCTCTGACCCCCCCCCCCCCGCCTTTCTCTGACCTTCCCCCCCTGCCTTTCTCTGACCTTCCCCCCCTGCCTTTCTCTGACCTTCGCCCCCTGCCTTTCTCTGACCTTCCCCCACTGCCTTTCTCTGCCCTTTCCCCCCTGCCTTTCTCTGCCCTTCCTCCTGCCTTTCTCTGTCCTTTCCCCCCTGCCTTTCTCTGCCCTTCCCCCCCGCCTTTCTCTGCCCTTTCCTCCCGTGCCTTTCACTGCCCTTCCCCCCCTGCCTTTCTCTGCCCTTCCCCCCCGCCTTTCTCTGCCCTTTCCCCCTGCTTTTCTCTGCCCTTCCCCCCTGCCTTTCTCTGCCCTTTCCCCCCGTACCTTTCTCTGCCCTTCCCCCCTGCCTTTCTCTGCCCTTCCCCCCCCCTTTCTCTGCCCTTCCCCCCAGCCTTTCTCTGCCCTTCCCCCCAGCCTTTCTCTGCCCTTTTCCCCCTGCCTTTCTCTGCCCTTCCCCCCAGCCTTTCTCTGCCCTTTTCCCCCAGCCTTTCTCTGCCCTTCCCCCCAGCCTTTCTCTGCCCTTCCCCCCAGCCTTTCTCTGCCCTTCCCCCAGCCTTTCTCTGCCCTTTTCCCCCTGCCTTTCCCCCCTGCCTTTCTCTGCCCTTTCCCCCCCTGCCTTTCTCCGCCCTTTCCCCCCGTGCCTTTCTCTGCCCTTCCTCCTGCCTTTTTCTGACCTTCCCCCCCTGCCTTTCTCTGACCTTCCCCCCCCCGCCTTTCTCTACCCTTTTCCATTCACGCCTTTCTCTGCCCTTCCCCCAGCCTTTCTCTGCCCTTTCCCCCCTGCCTTTCTCTGCCCTTTCCCCCCTGCCTTTCTCTGCCCTTCCCCCCCTGCCTTTCTCTGCCCTTCTCCCTGCCTTTTTCTGCCCTTTCCCCCCTGCCTTTCTCTGCCCTTTCCCCCCTGCCTTTCTCTGCCCTTTCCCCCCTGCCTTTCTCTGCCCTTTCCCCCCTGCCTTTCTCTGCCCTTCCCCTGCCTTTCTCTGACCTTCCCCCCCTGCATTTCTCTGACCTTCCCCCGCCTTTCTCTACCCTTTCCCATTCACGCCTTTCTCTGCCCTTCCCCCAGCCTTTCTCTGCCCTTTCCCGCCTGCCTTTCTCTGCCCTTCTCCCTGCCTTTTTCTGCCCTTCCCCCCCTGCCTTTCCCGCCCTGGCTTTCTCTGAACCCCCCCCCCCGCCTTTCTCTGACCCTCCCCCCGGCCTTTCTCTGACCTTCCCCCCCTGCCTTTCTCTGACCTTCCCCCACTGCCTTTCTCTGCCCTTCCCCCCCTGCCTTTCTCTGCCCTTTCCCCCCTGCCTTTCTCTGCCCTTTCCCCCCTGCCTTTCTCTGCCCTTTCCCCCCTGCCTTTCTCTGCCCTTTCCCCCCTGCCTTTCTCTGTCCTTTCCCCCCTGCCTTTCTCTGTCCTTTCCCCCCTGCCTTTCTCTGCCCTTCCCCCAGACTTTCTCTGCCCTTTCCCCCCCTACCTTTCTCTGCCCTTTCCCATTCACGCCTTTCTCTGCCCTTTCCCATTCACGCCTTTCTCTGCCCTTTCCCATTCACGCCTTTCTCTGCCCTTTCCCCCCCTGCCTTTCTCTGCCCTTTCCCATTCACGCCTTTCTCTGCCCTTTCCCATTCACGCCTTTCTCTGCCTTTTCCCCCCCTGCCTTTCTCTGCCCTTTCCCCCCCAGCCTTTCTCTGCCCTTCCGCCCCCCCCTGCCTTTCTCTGCCCTTCCCCCTCCTGCCTTTCTGTCCTTCCCCACCCCCCCCACCTTTCTCTGTCCCCACCCCCCTTTTCTCTAGCCTCCCCCTCTCTCTGGTTCCCCGCACCCACCCCCCCCCCCCCCACTCTCTCTGGTCCTCCCCTGCTCTCTCTCTGTCCCTCCTCCCCTCTCTCTCTGGGCCTCCCAGCCCCCCACCCCGCTCTTTGACAGTTCCAGAGAGCGCGAACTCTCAGCTTTGTGGTTGGTCTTATGTTTTTAAAAATCACAGCCGTCAGTTTCACAGATTACAGATGCTTAGAGCAGAGACAGCACTTCCGAACCGTGGACAAGTTTGTAGTTTTTCATCGGGCTTTTAAAAAAAAAATCTGAACCCACCAGAAAGCCATGAACTTGTCCGAAGTTGGGAAGTGCTGTCTCTGCTCTAAGCACCTGTCAGCTGTGAATCTGACAGCTGCGATTTTTTTAAATGTCGGACTGGTCTGGAAGGAGCCAATGGTAAGTTTTTCATCCTTGAAATTACCAATCACAGACCTCAAAATCTTTTACCATGGGCATGTTGCCAACGCCTGTTGATGACCTCGCACGCAAGAGTCATTAGATAGTAAAAAAACAAACGCTTTTTATAGCACTGTTTACATGTTCAGGGAACTCAAAGCACTGTACAGACAATGAAATACTTTTCAGATGTAGTCACTGTTGTTTTCTCGGCAAATTGACCACAGCAAGATCCCTAAAACAGCAAGTACATGAATGATCAGTTCATCTGTTTATAATGGTAATGGCTGAGAGGTAAATGTTGGCTAGGATACCAGGAGATCTCCCCTGCTCTCAATTAGTTCCATGGGATCTTTTATGCCCACTTGAGAGGGCAAAGCAGGCCTCAGATTAACATCTGGTTAGGAAGACGGCATCTGCCGACTGCGCAGCTCTCCCTCAGTACTGCACTAAAGCGTCAGCCTAGATATTGTGATTAAGGAGTGGGATTTGAATCCATGATCTTCTGATTTACAAGTAGGGGTGCTACCACAGATCCTAGGCAAGACAGCAATTAGGATTAGCAACTCTAGCTTCGCCTTTCTGGTCCTGGAACATAGGAACAGGAAGAGGCCATTTAGCCCCTTGAACCTGTTCTGCCATTCAGTGAGATCATGGTTGATCTGTCACCCAGCTCCATATTGCTGTCTTTGCCTCATATCCTTCAATACTTTTGATGAACAGAAATCTATCAACCTCATTTAAAATGAACAAATCACCTGCAATCAACCTCCATTCGTGTAAGTGAATTCAAAACATCTACCACCCATTGCAAGTAGTAGTGTTTCCTAACTTCATTCCTGAAAGGCCTGGCTCTCGATTTTAGGTTCTGCACCCTAGTCCTGGACTCCCCAATCACTGGAAATAGTTTCTCTCTATCTAGAGGTTCTAAGGAATGCCAAGATCTGACTTATCATGTCTCTCTTCTAAGTAATTTTTTTTTTTTAGAATTAGAACATTACAGCGCAGTACAGGCCCTTCGGCCCTCGATGTTGCGCCGACCTGTGAAACCATCTGACCTACACTATTCCATTTTCATCCATATGTCTATCCAATGACCACTTAAATGCCCTTAAAGTTGGCGAATCTACTACTGTTGCAGGCAGGGCGTTCCACGCCCCTACTACTCTCTGAGTAAAGAAACTACCTCTCACATCTGTCCTATATCTATCACCCCTCAACTTGAAGCTATGTCCCCTCGTGTTTGCCATCACCATCCGAGGAAAAAGACGCTCACTATCCACCCTATCTAACCCTCTGATTATCTTATATGTCTCTATTAAGTCACCTCTCCTCCTCCTTCTCTCCAACGAAAACAACCTCAAGTCCCTCAGCCTTTCCTCGTAAGACCTTCCCTCCATACCAGGCAACATCCTAGTAAATCTCCTCTGCACCCTTTCCATAGCTTCCACATCCTTCCTATAATGCGGTGACCAGAACTGCACGCAATACTCCAGGTGCGGTCTCACCAGAGTTTTGTACAGCTGCAGCATGACCTCGTGGCTCCGAAACTCGACCCCCCTACTAATAAAAGCTAACACGCCATATGCCTTCTTAACAGCCCTATTAACCTGGTTAGCAACCTTCAGGGATTTATGCACCTGGACACCAAGATCTCTCTGTTCATCTACACTACCAAGAATCTTCCCATTAGCCCAGTACTCTGCATTCCTGTTACTCCTTCCAAAGTGAATCACCTCACACTTTTCCGCATTAAACTCCATTTGCCATCTCTCAGCCCAGCTCGGCAGCCTATCTATGTCCCTCTGTACCCTACAACATCCTTCGGCACTATCCACAACTCCACCGACCTTAGTGTCATCTGCAAATTTACTAACCCACCCTTCTACACCCTCTTCCAGGTCATTTATAAAAATGACAAACAGCAGTGGCACCAAAACAGATCCTTGCGGTACACCACTAGTAACTAAACTCCAGGATGAACATTTGCCATCAACCACCACCCTCTGTCTTCTTTCAGCTAACCAATTTCTGATCCAAAGCTCTAAATCACCTTCAACCCCATACTTCCGTATTTTCTGCAATAGCCTACCGTGGGGAACCTTATCAAATGCCTTACTGAAATCCATATACACCACATCCACTGCTTTACCCTCATCCACCTGTTTGGTCACCTTCTCGAAAAACTCAATAAGGTTTGTGAGGCACGACCTACCTGTCACAAAACCGTGCTGACTATCGCTAATGAACTTATTCTTTTCAAGATGATTATAAATCCTGTCTCTTATAAGTATTGCTGCTACCTCTAAGTATGGGGCCTTGGGCCTTCACCTAGAGTTTTTAATTAACAAAATAAAGTAACTCAGCATAAAGCAGGGATCTAACTGGCAATTATCCTGGTATGTAAGAAACTATTGTGAGCATGTGCTGCATATAGTTTTAGTCTCCTTACTTAAGAAAGGAGAGAATTGCATTAGAAACAGTTTAGAGAAGGTTCACTTGACTGATTCCAGGGATGTAGGGGCTATCTTATAGGGAAAGGTTGGCCTGTATCCATTGGAGTTTAGAAGAATGACAGGTGATCTTATTGAAACGTATAAGATCCTGAGGGGACTTGACAGGGTGGATGCTGAGAGGCTGTTTCCCCTTATGGGAGAGATGAGAACTAGGGACACAGTTTAAAAATTAGGGATCTCCCATTTAAGACGAAGAAGAGGAAATTTTTTTTCTCTGACAGGATTGTTAGTCTGTGGAATTCTCTTCCTGAGAGAGCAGTGGAGGCAGGGTCATTGACATTTTTAAGGCTGAGTCTTGTGGGAAAACCTAACCACTCTCGACTCTACAGGATTAAAGCAAGCAAAGACCTTTATTCAAGCATATGCAAGGGAGACGTTCTCAGTTACCTTCCGAGAGCCTTTTCAATGATAGAGTACACATTTATAGGGTACAATGTCATTACTCATGGATCGCACTACCCCCCAACGCATAATAGATTTGCAACTTGATCAATAAACTGGATTGTATGGCCCCAGCAGATATTTTCCTGTTATCTCAGCCCCCAACCTTGAGGCTGCTAGTCCCCATGGTTTATTGCTGTCAGTCTTGTCTCCTGTTTCCCCTTATCTCTTTTCTTTGTGAAGCAAGGACAGCATGTTTACACAGGCTGTTGAGGCAGTAGGCGTTTGCATCTAGCCATTCCAAGTTAAATGAGGCCTGAGGCCCAATTTTGATCAGGCCTATCTGTTTCAGTGCAGTGATCGCTCTGTGCCCAGCAGGTCGGTGCTGTCTAATTTCTACCCTCTCTGCACCCCCTCAACACCTCTGACCGTGTTTGCATTCAGAAACTAAGAGGATATTTGTCTACTATTCTGCCAATATCAATCTAGAGCGGACAGCTGAAGGACAAGATTGAAGGCTGAGTTCATCAATCTCTCAGTCTGATTGAATAGCAATAATCAACTTTGTGAACTGTGCTGGCAAATTGAGTATGGCTATGGCTTGAGCAGATAGTTCAATGAACTGTAGTTGGCAAGGCTGGGGAAGATGGACTTACAGACTAGAACCTGAAGGGGACAGTGGGATTGTGCAGAGGATAGAGTGTAAAAATCCTTGGGGATTGAAATAAATCAGTATGAGAATAAGAAGGGATTGCAAACAACCTACACAAAAAGTTGCAGGAAAAAGATATTTCAACTCAGGCAAAATTGATTGAAAGTGGAGTTAGGAAATTCAGAATGTGATCCTCCTTTGTATCAATGCCAAGTGAAGGCTTTGCATTTTGAAGCAAAACTAATAAGGAGGAACTGAAATGCTGAAATCTGAAAGGAAAGCACAAACTGCTGGAAACACACAGCATGTCAGTTGGCATCTGAAAGGGGAGATATATTGATACATCAGATGTAACCTATAAGTTGGAACTGCTTGCACTCAGAATGTTAGGGTGACTGTCTCTGCAGATACCGACGGACCTGTTTTCAGCATGTGCTGCTTTTTATTTGAACAGCAGCCCATAGCCTCCAGACTCATTGCTTTATGCAATTGCCAGTTTGGCTCAGTTGGTGGAATTTTCACATCTGAGTCAAGAGATTGTGGGTTTCACTGCGTGAGTGAATTGTCACATGTGAAACAGAGGTCCTATCTGCCTGCTCCACTGGTTGGAATCAGGCATTAAACCGAGGTCCCGTCTGCCTTTGCTGATGGTTCTGCTTGATGTTAAGGATCCCTGACGCTATTTGAACAAGGAGTTCTCTTGATGTCCTGGCCAGTGGTCCTCCCTCAGCTAACACCATTTATTAGAGCACAAAATGGTTGTCACTTTTAGCTGTGCAGTAACAGCCATGGCACTTCACACGTTATTCATTGTACATCAAGCACTTTGAGATGTTTCTAAGAGACATAACGGACTGAATTTTTGCCTCAGAGTGGGGAAACAGGATTCGGGTTTGTTTTCGGGTCAGGAACCAGCCTCCAGTGGGAAAATAGTGAAAGTTAAGATTTTCGCATGGGGGAGCCCTTAATTGGTATGGAGACAAGTTTCCTGTCCAATTAGAGCAAGTGAGGGGCAGGAAAGGAGGTGGGTCATATGAAGTGGGGGATTGATTTTAGACTCCCCATGGCAACCATCACTAAAGGAGACATCTGCTGATTGTGCAACAGGGCACCTCTCTGTTCAGTGTGATCTCCCTCTGCCTCAAATTCCCCCTCCACTCTCACCTCCTGCTCCTCCCACAATGAGCTGTCTCCTTCCAGGGCCTCACCGTCCTCAAGAGCCACAACTTTCTGGAAGACCACATTATGGAGAGCAGAGCAGACCACCAAAATGTCCAAGACCTTTGCTGGAGGGTTTTGGAGGCCACTACCTAACTGGTCCAGGCACTGGAATTGCATCTGGTGTGCAGCCGCTTGCGAGATGCCACTAGGTCCACAGCTGATCCTTGGAAGGAGCCAGAAGCAAAGAAATTCAAGGCTACAGTGACTTGGATGGCTGTTGGAAGGGCATGATGACCAGTGCTGCAAGGTGTGAGGTCTTTGGCGATTGAAGTCACAGATGTCTGTGACCATCTGCCTGGAGAGTTGCAGTCTCCTGCGGAACTGGGTCTTGGTCATTTCAAGGTAGCTCCATCTTCAGCAGTAGATCCTGTGTTGAGGGTATGGCCTCCATTGCTTTCCTGCCCCTCTTTTCTCTCCCTGCTGCGAGGTGTTCGGCCCTTTCTGCAAAGGGTGTTGCCCCTCATCACCACTAGGCCCAAAGTCTGAGTTCATGTCCCCATTGCCAGCTGCAGCCTTCCTTTTGGACAGGTGGCTGCCCAGTTGTCCTTGGCAGCTTTGGCCCCTGCTCCTCAGCTCCCATGGTGCCAGGGAGGTGAAAACCCCCTTCAATGGCTGAGTGCTGATGCCCACTCTGCCCTGTCACCTGCGCAGTGGCAAGGGCCCCTCCCTACCAAATGCTGAGTTCCCCTTTGCCCCGCTGACCCTGTTGTGGGGCCGAGGTGATGCCCTGGGGCAACCATGACTGGCTCCCCACTCTGTACCCACCTCCCTTCAGCTGATCTGCAGCAGACACCTCCTGAAACCATGTGCCCCCTTCAAAATTCTACCCTCCCCCTCCAACAAGCTCCGAACAAGTTTTTGAATACTTTAATTAGCCTTAATAGCAAGGAGAGTGGGATCCCTGTCCCACCCTTGCCCTCCCACTCTGTTTAACATTGCCGTTGGTGGAACGGGTTCCTGAAACTGACATGCTGGCTATGTGGGCAGTTTTGCGCCACCCCCACCTTCCCACCAAACCTCCATTCTTGATTTGGGGGAGTGGGGGGGGTGGGGGGGTGGTGAAAATTCAGCCCAATGCGTTACAGTCTTTTTTATCGGGAGAAATACAGGCCTCTATTATTCATGTGTGGTATTTTGCAGTATTATCACTTCAAAGCTCCCGGTGGGGTATTGTATTGTCAGTATATTTTACATTTCGTATTCATGATGAAAGGAAATAAATTGATCACTTGCAAATAAATGACTTGTGTTATTATGTAAAGTGCTGCGATTTAATTATTGAACCAATGTTTTAATGATCAAATATCCATTTATACAGCTTAGGTAGAAGTAAAACTATCCTGGCATGAAGTGGGCAGAATAGGTTGTCTTAGTTTAGTGGGTAGATTGACTGCCTGAATGAATGGAAGAAAGCCTTGGATTCGTATAATAGCTACTGCACGTCTCAGCAATTGGTGAATGATCCGTCAAGCTATTTGTGGAGGGAATGTTGGCCAAGAGCCAGGATACTGGGAGAAGTCTCCAGTCGTCTTCAAACAGTGTGATCTTTCTCATCCAACTGAAACACCAGAAGAGGTAGACGGGTGCCCCGTTGTTCCAACAGCTCATCCACACACCTTTGACAATGCAGTGATCCTTCAGGACTGCACTGGAGTGTCAGCCTGGTTTTAATACAAGGCTTGTACCTTCTTGGTCTCCCTTCGTTATGGGGTGATATGAAAGAAGTGTTTAAATTGATGAAAGTGGGGTGCAGTGAAAATGGAAGCAGACAGAAGGGTGAAGAACAAGAGCCAGTAGATATAGGATTGAATGTACAAGATTTAGAACGGAATGCAGGAGAAACTGCTTTCCGCAAGAGAATTTTGAGGATGTGGAATTTACTTTCTGGATTAATGGTTGAGGCAGTAACTATAGATTCAAGGAGGCCGACTGGAATTTTTCAGTCAGCCTCCAGTTTTTTGCACTGGTGGGGGCGGTCTAGGTGCCTGGAGGCAGGCACTGGACGGCAGGCCGAGGGGCCAATGCTCCGGGCAGGCCTAGAGGCTCTCCCGGCCTGCCTGGGTATGAGAGCAGTCTCATGCTGCCCCCGTAGAGAGGTTCCTCTTCCATAGTGGTGGCCTGGCTGCAAGGACCCTTTTTTAATTAAAGTTTTAAAAAGGTTGGTGAGATGATGCCTCCATGTTGAAGCACCCTCTCTCTTACTTACTTGCCCTCACAGGCTGCTGCTCCTCTCAACCTGGAAAGCCTCTGATTGGCCCTCCAGCTTTGAGCGCCCGCCTGCTGCCCTTAATTGGACGGGAACGTGTGTCCATGCTAATTAGGGGGCGCCTATGTGAAAATCCCAATGAGTCACCGGCCAGAATTTTACCCCCCCCCCCCCCCCCGCAAAGAATGGGCTACTGGCGGGGGGGGTGGGGGCGTAAAATGGAGTGGGAGGCTCGGGGGTGCACTTCCCGACCAGCTGCCGCCTCCACTGCCATTTTATATGGGCTGTGGCAGTGAAAAACGGCTGCCTGCTCCAGGCTAATCAAGGCCCTTAAGTGGCCAATTAACATCCACTTAAGGAACTCCGTCCGCTGCCATGTGTATTTTACAGTTATCGGGCGGGTGGCTCAGGCTTGAGAAAAGCTGCCTGATAGAAGTATGTGACCTTCTGACATCCTGGAGTGGGGGGTGAGGGATGGGGGGGTCCTCCTGATCGGGCACCCTGTGCCTGACGGAGGGCTGCCCCCGATGCCCCAAAAACCCCAAACACACTCCCCACCCCCTCCAATCAACCCCCCTTGCCTCACTGGGGGCCCGACCAATCACCCCTGGCAAGGCCCCAAAAACCTACTTCTTTTCCAGGGCCGTCCTCCCTCTTCATCTTGAAGCTGGGTTGCAGTTCCAGCAGTGGCCACCGGTCCCGGTGGTGCTGCTGGGACTAAGAACTGCCCGCCCGCTGCTTGGCCGGCAGCTCTATTAAGCGGGACCTCCTGCCTCAGTGAGGAGGAAGTCCCACCTAAGATCAATTAAGGGCCTGGGCACCGTAAAATCCGGTCTGGATCACTAGGCCCAGTGGAGGCAGGATCGCTACCGACTTTCTGGTCGGTGGATGGCTCCCGTCCGGCAAGCATACAATTCCGGCCACTGTTTCTTCCAGGGTGCGGGTTCTGGACCCGGATGCAGTCCGATTTCTGTTTTCCGCCCTCATGGGAAAATGCAGCCCATAGTCTTTTTTTTCACATCCATCTGAGAAGGTAGATAAGGCTTCGGCTTAACGTCTCATCTGAAAACCAGACCCTCCGAAACTGCAGCACTCCCTCAGTACTTTACTTAAGTGTGAGCCTGGATTATACACTTTGGAACTTGAATCCATGACCACCTGATTCCGAGGCAAGATTGCTACTACGATTGACAAAAGATAGGGGCACAAAACGACCAAATGCATCTACTGGGCACATTCTGACTATGGTGAAGGAATCAATTTCAGTTCAGCTCCTGATTTCATTTGGATCCCCAATAGCAACTTGGCTTTCACAATTGAAACAGATAATAGAGAACTTTCCACATCCAGCATCTTTTCAACTCCTGTCTGCAGACAGCCTTTATTCTTCTTAACAATTCACTCATTTTATTTAAATGTCAATATGATTTCCGTTCTCCATTTCCTTCAGCATAGCCTCTGTCAGCAGCCTTATTTTCAACGACAGGCCATCAATATTTCCTCTGACGCTTGACCTCAGTTTTCGCCATCTGAAGCAGCATCCTTTTCTTCCATTACTTTATCAATCAGTATAAATGTTCTAATGATTTGCTCTTCCCATCTTTTGCTCCTTTTAATCTCATTGTTCTGCTTGGAGTCAATAGCTTTAATCAGTGTGTTTACTCCGGTTTTGACAGAGCCATTAATTTAAAATGAGATGTGGCTTCTTTGCCCAACGTCACCTGGTGCCCGCACGGATGGATCTTAATGATAAGTGTAACTGCAGAGATTTCACCTCTGGTAAATCATGATGGACGAAGCATCCTGCAGACACAGAGTGGGACGCTGTGCCAGCCAGGAGCTAGACCATCTCAAAAACAACAACTTGCATTTATATAGCACTTTTAACACAGTTAAGAGCATCCCAAATGGTAACAAGAGCATTATCAGACAAAATGATACCAAGCCGCATAAGGAGCTGTTCGGACAGGTGACCAAAAGCTTGGTTAAAGAGGTAGGTTTTACAAAGTGTCTTAAAGCAGGAGAGAGAGGTGAAGAGGTTGAGGGAAGGAATTCCATAGCTTAGTTCCTCGGCAGCTGAAGGCACGGCCGCCCAATGGCGGAGCGATTAAATTTGGCAAGAGGCCAGAATTGGAGGAGTATGGAGATCGTGTAGGGTTGTAGAGCTGAAGGAGGTTTACAGAGATAGGGAGGTGTGAGGCCACAGAGAGATCTGAAAACAAGGATGAGAATTTTTAAATCCAGGCATTGCCAGACAGGAAGCCAGTGTAGGTCAGCAAGCAAAGAGGTGACCGGTGAATGGGACGAGGCGAGCTAGAATACAGGTAGCAGAGTTTTGGATGAACTCAAATCTTTTTCAGCCACAGGTTCTGCTGCTCAGGGACTGTAAAACTAGTTTAATTTGATGTGTGTATTCAGGCAATCTGAACATCTGGAATTCAGGCCAGTCAGAATTGGGCAAATCGTAAGCATGATATTTTTCAGTTCTCAGCCAACTGCTTATACCCAAGGCATGTTTCATGCCAAATGTAAATCCAATCTTGTTAAAAGCCACAAGTTGAGATCACCTGTTGATTTTGGGAGGTTCGGTCAGTGACTCATGCAGAGCAGGAACGCCCCCGATTTAATCTAAATCCTGCACTGAGTGAGTTAATTGGGCTGGCAGGAACACTGCGGTCAGCCTCAATGTCTCTCAGTCAGGGAGAGGCATATTCGGTTGGGTCCCCATCCCTGGTTGTTAGCCAGTCACCCCTGGAAGGAAAAGCATGCTGGGTATGAACGTTAAGTGAGGCCAGAGTACGGCTCACCTGTGAGGTCACTCCAGTTCCATCGAATGGTTCCTGGGATGAAGGGATTGTCCTTTGAGGAGAGATGTAGTCTACTAGGCCTAAATTCACTTGAGTTTCGAAGAATAAGAGGTGATATAATTGAAACATTTAAAACCCTTAAGGAGCTTGACAGAGTAGATGCTGAGAAAATGTTTCCCCTGGCTGGAGAATCTAGAACACAGTGGCGCAGTGGTTAGCACCGCAGTCTTACAGCTCCAGCGACCCGGGTTCAATTCTGGGTACTACCTGGGTGGAGTTTGCAAGTTCTCCCTGTGTCTGCGTGGGTTTTCTCCGGGTGCTCCGGTTTCCTCCCACAAGCCAAATGACTTGCAGGTTGGTAGGTCAATTGGCCATTATAAATTGCCCCTAGTATAGGTAGGTGGTAGGAAAATATAGGGACAGGTGGGGATGTGGTAGGAATATGGGATTAGCGTAGGATTAGTATAAATGGGTGGTTGATGGTCGGCACAGACTCGGTGGGCCGAAGGGCCTGTTTCAGTGCTGTATCTCTAAACTAAACTAAACTAAACATGGGGGTCACAGGCTCTGACTAAGGGGTTGGCCATTTCGAACTGAGATGAGGAGATATTTCTTCACTCAAGGGATTGTGAATCTTTGGAATTCTCTACCACAGAGAGCTCCGTTATTGAGAATATTCAAGACAGAAGTCAATGTATTTTTGGGTACTTGAGGGATATAGGGATAGTGGGAGAAGGTGCAGTTGAGGTAGAAGATCATCCATGATCTTGTTGAATGGCAGAGCAGGCTCAAAGGACCAAATGGCCGACTCCAACTCCTATTTCTTATGAATTGATTGCATTGAACTGGCGATGATTGTTATGTGGGCCATTTCCGGCACTCGGACCAAGCCGGCTCTGGGGTTGACTGTCGTAGGTTTGACCCTCTTGCCTTCTAAACCCTTTCCTGGAATTGTGTGGTGGATGCCATATTGGATTGGTGCCTGGTCCTCAAATTGACAGATAGTTGTTCCTGCCCGTTACCCAAATCCTTTCTTTCTGTGCCAGTTGTGTCTCCTTTCCCATTCCTAGCCTAGTACAGTGCCTGTCATGCGCTTCGCAGGATGACCATCGAGCCCCAGAGCCAATGATTCAGATCACCTGATCTGTGTTATAATCTCCTGCTGGAACGGGGACTGTTTCTCAATTATCTGGTGAATGCCTATTATGTCAATTCAGGAATAAAGCATTTTCCCATTATTGTGAACATCAGTGTCAGAACCTAACGCTCCCAGGGTGGATGCAGCATAGGTTAGAAGGTTAGATCCAGAATAAGCTCCCTCTACATTTTGTTAAGATAGAGATCGATAGATTTTTGGGTATTAAGGGAATTAAAGAATATAGGGATAGTGTAGGAAGATGGAATTGAGGTAGAATATCAACTATGATCTTGAGAATTGCTGAAAATAGAGACATGTTGTCGAAGCTTTTCATCTTGCACTCATCAGGACAATACGCGAGAATAACCATTGTAAGGGAAAACAACAACTTATACTGCATGAGATGAGAGTACTGATTGGTTGACAGGTGAACTCTGATAGAGGCATCGCCATGGAGAATGCACCAGTTTACGATGACTGACAGTTAATTGCTAAGCTTTGTTTGAAATTTAAACCAGGCAGCTTGACTCTGGTCAAAGCATTGACCTGTGGACTGAACCAGCGATGGCTGTCACTTAGTTTGTTTAGCTGAAACAGGCACAATGTGTGTACCTGTTCCTTCTGTCTGCAAAGAACAGGGCGCTGTTTATTGAATTTATTGAATGTCGGAGCAGGCTCAAAGGGCCAAATTGCCTACTCCAGCTCCTATTCCTTATGTTCTTATGACTGCTGACTGACACTGTCAAGGACTACACGTGAGTGAAGGCCAATTGGACAAGGCACTGTGGAGCGTTGAGTGTCTGATGATCTGTATATCCACAAGTGGTCACACCTTCAGGAGAGAAGGTGGCGAGACAGAATGTCGGAAGAGAAAAATTTGTAGCTCCAGACATACACCTGCACATACTTCAGAGAAACACGTATTTCCAGAGTTGCACAGAGCTTTCAGGTTTGTACATATGCAGCTTTGGAGTGGGTTAGCGTGTAGCTGTAGGATGTGTACACATGTGGAATAGGCAGTGAACTGGCAGATGTGCATGTGTTGCTCGGGAATATGTATACACGCAGCTCTGCTTTCTCCAACTTCATCACCATAAGATCTGAAGACAAACACAGCTGCTCCGTCTGTGCTGGAAGAGTGTCTGATTCTGTACAACTTTAGGAACTGCTTTGAAGTTTCACTCTGCCTTGTAATTCAGAAACAAAAAAAACCTGAGTTGATACAATGTTTTATCATGTCTGTCAGAAATATCTCAAGTTTTTTTTTATGAAGTGCAAATTACCCGTCACATAGCAAGTGTTGAAATTCGCGAGATTTGTCATGGGATGACATTTAATGCCCGATTACTTGCCCTGCACATAATCACTGGTCAATTCATTTGCTAGTTTGAGTGGTTTATAATGATTGAATTATGTAACTAGAGCACAAAAATGTGTGAAATGACAGGAGTGTGGAAGCATCCTTTGGAAAATGTGGTGTTCTATCAATATTATGCACGGTAAAATATGTTAATACATTCACACTTCATTCATGTCTGGGGACTTGCCTGCTCTGAGGCTGTTAATTTTCATCAAATTTAAATGAGTATAATATTAAGTGTTGCAGTGTAAATAAGACTGTTTCTCATAAATCTGGGGTAACCGCCATGTGCTTTCAATGTGATACACTGACTTTATGCAATGTGATAATAGATTTTAAATAAACTGGTTAAGTCATAGGATTTTGTGAGTATGTGTTGCGTACTTGCCAAGATGGCCAGGGTCTACACCATCCATTTTTGAGGCTATGCTGTAGGCAGTAGGTTTGTGAGAATACAGGGATTGAGATCATGGCAAAAGATATTCTCCAAGGGCACCAAATGAATCTTTAACCCCTTTCACCTTTACCATCGTGTTAACAATCTGCCTAGTTTTTACTACCAGCCTATGTCTGGGAGAAAAAAGATACCTAAACTTGTTTTGTCGAATTTTCGTACATCAAACTGTTCAGATTCTGTTAGCATTTGCACTACCAGCCTCCCAGCAGGATCTGCACGATCTACCGAGTGAATACATTAACCCTTTCTTGCCAATGACCAAAGAAGAGTACATCATATGTTCTTCTTCTTTGGCCTCGTTATCTCGAGAGACAATAGGTAAGCGCCTGGAGGTGGTCAGTGGTGTGTGGAGCAGCGCCTGGAGTGGTTATAAAGGCCAATTCTAGAGTGACAGGCTCTTCCACAGGTGCTGCAGAAAAATTTGTTTCTTGGGTCTGTTACACAGTTGGCTCTCCCCTTGCGCTTCTGTCTTTTTTCCTGCCAACTGCTAAGTCCCTTCGACTTGCCACACTTTAGCCCCGCCTTTATGGCTGCCCGCCAGCTCTGGCGAGCGCTGGCAACTGACTCCCACGACTTGTGATCAATGTCACAGGACTTCATGTCGCGTTTGCAGACGTCTTTAAAGCGGAGACATGGACGGCCGGTGGGTCTGATACCAGTGGCTGTACAATGTGTCTTTGGGGATCCTGCCATCTTCCATGCGGCTCACATGGCCAAGCCATCTCAAGCGCCGCTAACTCAGTAGTGTGTATAGGCTGGGGATGTTGGCTGCCTCGAGGGCTTCAGTGTTGGAGATACGGTCCTGCCACCTGATGCCAAGTATTCTCCGGAGGCAGCAAAGATGGAATGAATTGAGACGTCGCTCTTGGCTGACATACATTGTCCAGGCCTCACTGCCATAGAGCAAGGTACTGAGGACACAGGCTTGATACACTCGGGCTTTGGTGTTCCGTGTCAGTACGCCATTTTCCCACACTCTCTTGGCCAGTCTGGACATAGCAGTGGAAGCCTTTCCCATGCGCTTGTCGATTTCTGCATCTAGAGACAGGTTACTGGTGATAGTTGAGCCTAGGTAGGTGAACTCTTGAACCACTTCCAGAGCGTGGTTGCCGATATTGATGGATGGAGCATTTCTGATGTCCTGTCCCATGATGTTCGTTTTCTTGAGGCTGATGGTTAGGCCAAATTCGTTGCAGGCAGCCGCAAACCTGTCGATGAGACTCTGCAGACACTCTTCAGTGTGAGATGTTAAAGCAGCATCGTCAGCAAAGAGGAGTTCCCTGATGAGGACTTTCCGTACTTTGGTCTTCGCTCTTAGACGGGCAAGGTTGAACAACCTGCTCCCTGATCTTGTGTGGAGGAAAATTCCTTCTTCTGAAGACTTGAACGCATGTGAGAGCAGCAGGGAGAAGAAAATCCCAAACAGTGTAGGTGCGAGAACACAGCCCTGTTTCACGCCACTCAGAATAGGAAAGGGGTCTGATGAGGCGCCGCTATGCTGAATTGCGCCTTTCATATTGTCATGGAATGAGGTGATGATACTTAGTAGCTTTGGTGGACATCCGATCTTTTCTAGTAGTCTGAAGAGACCACGGCTGCTGACAAGGTCAAAGGCTTTGGTGAGATCAATGAAAGCAATGTAGAAGGGCATCTGTTGTTCGCGGCATTTCTCCTGTATCTGACGAAGGGAGAACAGCATGTCAATGGTCGATCTCTCTGCACGAAAGCCACACTGTGCCTCAGGGTAGACGCGCTCAGCCAGCTTCTGGAGCCTGTTTAAAGCGACTCGAGCAAAGACTTTCCCCACTATGCTGAGGAGGGAGATTCCACGGTAGTTGTTGCAGTCACCGCGGTCACCTTTGTTTTTATAGAGGGTGATGATATTGGCATCGTGCATGTCCTGAGGTACTGCTCCCTCGTCCCAGCACAGGCAAAGCAGTTCATGTAGTGCTGAGAGTATAGCAGACTTGGCACTCTTGAATATTTCAGGGGTAATGCTGTCCTTCCCAGGGGCTTTTCCGCTGGCTGGAGAATCAATGGCATCACTGAGTTCCAATTTTGTTGGCTGTACGTCCAGCTCATCCATAACTGGTAGTGGCTGGGCTGCATTGAGGGCAGTCTCAGTGACAACATTTTCCGTGGAGTACAGTTCGAGGTAGTGCTCAACCCAGCGATCCATTTGCTTGCGTTGGTCAGTGATTGTGTCACCTGATTAAGATTTGAGGGGGGCGATCTTCTTGATGGTTGGCCCAAAAGCACTCTTAATGCCATCAGACATTCCTCTGATGTTTCCAGTGTCTGAGACCAGCTGAATATGACTGCATAGGTGTTGCCAGTAGTCATTTGCACAGCACCTGGCTGTTCTTTGTGCAGTGCTTCTGGCTGCTTTAATTGCTACGGATGTTAACTCGCTGGGGGCTTTCTTGTAGTTCAACAGTGCAATGTAATTGGCGGCTATGACAGGTTCCAGCTCTTCAATGTGAGATTGAAACCAGTCTGTATTCCACTTCACACGTTTGCCGTAGGTGGTCAAAGCTGACTCATAGATGGCGTCTCTGATGTGGGCCCACTTGGTCTCAGCATCCCCTGTGGGAGTGTTTTGAAGGGCTTTCACAAGTGAATTTTGAAATCTTTGTAACAGTTGTAAGCTTGCATTTATATCGCGCCTTTCACGACCTCAAGATGTCCCAAGGTGCTTGACAACCAATGAAGTACTTTTAAAGTGTAGTCACTGTTGTAATGTAATGCAGTTAAGTTGCGCACAGCAAGCCCCCCCCAAAAAAAGCAATGTGATAATGCCTAGATAATCTGTTTTTGTGATGCTGGTCGTAGGACAAATATTGGCCAGGACACCCGGGGATAATCATCCTGATCATCATCAAAACAGTGCCGTGGGATTTTCTATGTCCACCAGAGGGGGCAGATGGGTTTAACATCTTATCAAAGAGGCAGTACCTCAGACAGTGCAGCACTGGAGTGTCAGCTTAGACTTTTGTGCTCAAGTCCTTGAGTGCAACTTGAAGTCGCAACCTTTTGACTGAGAGGCGAGAGTGTTACCCACTGAGCCACAGCTCACACTGAAGGAAACATTACTGAAAGATGGAGTCAGCCAATAAAGTTGTAAAGTAACAATCGTTTAGTAACCTTAGAGTCAAAAGAACAAAGAACAAAGAAAATTACAGCACAGGAACAGGCCCTTCGGCCCTCCAAGCCTGCGCCGATCCAGATCCTCTATCTAAACATGTCGCCTATTTTCTAAGGGTCTGTATCTCTTTACTTCCTGCCCATTCATGTATCTGTCTAAATACATCTTAAAAGACGCTATCGTGCCCGCGTCTACCACCTCCGCAGGCAACGCGTTCCAGGCACCCACCACCCTCTGCCTAAAGAACTTCCCACGCATATCCCCCCTAAACTTTTTCCCTTTCACTTTGAACTCGTGACCCCTAGTAATTGAATCCCCCACTCTGGGAAAAAGCTTCTTGCTATCCAACCTGTCTACACCTCTCATGATTTTGTACACCTCAATCAGGTCCCCCCTCAACCTCCGTCTTTCTAATGAAAATAATCCTAATCTACTCAACCTCTCTTCATAGCTAGCGCCCTCCATACCAGGCAACATCCTGGTGAACCTCCTCTGCACCCTCTCCAAAGCATCTACATCCTTTTGGTAATGTGGCGACCAGAACTGCACGCAGTATTCCAAATGTGGCCAAACCAAAGTCCTATACAACTGTAACATGACCTGCCAACCCTTGTACTCAATACCCCGTCCGATGAAGGAAAGCATGCCGTATGCCTTCTCGACCACTCTATTGACCTGCGTTGCCACCTTCAGGGAACAATGGACCTGAACACCCAAATCTCTCTGTACACCCTCGAGTATGAAAATAATTAGTCGGCTTGGTTCGTTAAGGAAATATATAACAGGCAGTTCAATTATGTCACAATAATTCAACATTAACTGCTTCTTGTTTATAAAGTTAGAGTTGAGAGTTAGGAATATTTCCAGAACATTTCCTTGTGCACACAAGCTGTCATGGATGAACTGGTTGCCTCACCTTCCCCTGGGTGGATAGTGTTAGTTTTGTGAGGCGACAACCTCTTCTCTTATGTCTCCTATTGAAAGGATGACTATAGGAACTGCTACAAGAATAAGGGTGAAACTGAGAATCGAGATGTGAGAAACACCATCGTTATCAATATGTTAAGTTCCAAAGGAAACACCTTGGGCTGCATTTTAAGAGTCTGCCACCGAAGTAGGGGGCGGATGTAAAACAAAATGTGGGATGCCCGCACGGGCACCACATCACGGAGCCGCCACGATTTCAAACGCGGCAGCTCATTCGCGTGGCCACAGCGCCCGTCCCCCATGATGACATGTCCGTTGCCAATGCGCAGGTGCTGGCCCCATTTTAAAGGGCTTGCAGCCTTCAATGGACATTTAAAAGGCCAGGTTAGTAAATGTTTCTCAAAAAACAATGACATTATCTTTCCAAGCATTTTCCCCACCCCTCGCACCACCACCCCCCCCCCCCCCAATGGCATTTCAGAACATTCCTGTTCTTCTGCCCCCCGGAATTTGTTTATTGAGAATTTGACCTCCCCCCGGCCCCTCCCCCCCCCCAAAAGTTCAGCACCTTTGCCCTTTACCCTTTCCCATCACCCCCCCCCGACCAATCCACTCCCCCACCAACCCCCCACCCCCTCCAACCACAGAGGTAAAATCCTCCTCCTCCCTCTCCATCGGTGTCGTGCCATGTTTCCCCGAACGGGGATTCGAAGGCGCGGCACTGTCAGCTGCCCAAATGAAGATGGGTGCGGCGATTGAGGAGGCGACGGGACCCTCATTAAATCAGATAGGTAAATTAGTTTACATATTGAAATGGGGGTCCCGTCACCAAGAGGCAGGGCAGCCGCCACGAGGTCTCTCCACCGAGATTGGCACGAGGCCTGCTGCAGTGGGGATTGGTGGCAGGCCTCCGTCACACCGATCTTCATTGCCATCACCCCCCCCACCTCCCCGCCCACCCACAGCCAGTGTTCCTGACGGCAGAGGGGCTTTAAAATTCAGCCCCTCAATTCTGTTGAGCAATCTCAGTGACGTGTTGGAAGAACTTTTAATTTAAGTGTTGGCCTTCAAATTGAGGAAGCACTGGCATTCAGGCAAATGAGATTGCTCGTTTACTCCTTACCTTCGGGGGCCAAAAAGGTTCAGATAAGGCATAACATATTTCCGTTCACCTTCATAAATTGGCTGTGAGCCTATGGTCCTGCTGGCTTGTTTCCTGTCTCTGGTATTGTATGCTTTGTTTGTATTGGCACTCATGGTTTAATCATGATTAACCTGCTCCTTTCCTAGTGTTCAGTTGGACTGCAGACTCTATTTTCAGGATATGCTTAAGGCAATTGTTACGAACGAGGTGGAAGGAGTGCACTGTTAATTCAGTCCCACGTCTCCACAGGTCATAACACATAAATAAATTGTCCCACTTACTGAAATAGCTAATTAGATACTCTATTTGTCCCCAGAATAAAGCACACCGACCAGGTTTCATGAATAAACAACAAAATTATCCGTTTTTTAAAAATTCATTCATAGGATGTGGGCGACGCTGGCCAGGCCAGCATTTATTGCCCATCCCTAATTGCCCTTGAGAAGGTGGTGGTGAGCTGCCTTCTTGAACCGCTGCAGTCCATTTGGGGTAGGTGCACCCACAGTGCTGTTAGGGAGGGAGTTCCAGGATTTTGACCCAGCAACAGTGAAGGAACGGCGATATAGTTCCAAGTCAGGATGTTGTGTGACTTGGAGGGGAACTTGCAGGTGGTGGTGTTCCCATGTATTTGCTGCCCTTGTCCTTCTAGTTGGTAGAGGTCGCGGGTTTGGAAGGTGCTGTCTAAGGAGCCTTGGTGCGTTGCTGCAGTGCATCTTGTAGATGGTACACACTGCTGCCACTGTGCGTCAGTGGTAAAGGGAGTGAATGTTTGTAGATGGGGTGCAAATCAAACGGGCTGCTTTATCTTGGATGGTGTCGAGCTTCTTGAGTGTTGTTGGAGATGCACCCATCCAGGCAAGTGGAGAGTATTCCATCACACTCCTGACTTGTGCCTTGTAGATGGTGGACAGGCTTTGGGGAGTCAGGAGGTGAGTTACTCGCCGCAGGATTCCTAGCCTCTGACCTGCTGTTGTAGCCACGGTATTTATATGGCTACTCTAGTTCAGTTTCTGATCAATGGTAACCCCTAGGATGTTGATAGTGGGGGATTCAGCGATGGTAATGCTGTTGAATGTCAAGGGGAGATGGTTAGACTCTCTCTTGTTGGAGATGGTCATTGCCTGGCACGTGTAGCGCGAATGTTACTTGCCACTTATCAGCCCAAACCTGGATATTGTCCAGGTCTTGCTGCATTTCTACACGGACTGCTTCAGTATCTGAGGAGTCATGAATGGTGCTGAACATTGTGCAATCATCAACGAACATCCCCACTTCTGACCTTATGATTGAAGGAAGGTCATTGATGAAGCAGCTGAAGATGGTTGGGCCGAAGACACTACCCTGAGGAACTCCTGCAGTGATGTCCTGGAACTGAGATGATTGACCTCCAACAACCACAATCATCTTCCTTTGCGCTTGGTATGATTCCAGCCAGCGGAGGGTTTTCCCCCTGATTCCCATTGACCTCAGTTTTGCTAGGGCTCCTTGATGCCAAACTCAGTCAAATGCTGCATTGATGTCAAGGGCAGTCACTCTCACCTCACCTCTTGAGTTCAGCCCTTTTGTCCATGTTTGAACCAAGGCTGGAATGAGGTCAGGAGCTGAGTGGCCCTGGCAGAACCCAAACTGAGCGTCACTGAGCAGGTTATTGCTAAGCAAGATCTGCTCGATGGCACTGTTGATGACACCTTCCATAACTTTACTGATGATAGAGAGTAGGCTGATGGGGCAGTAATTGGCCGGGTTGGATTTGTCCTGCTTTTTGTGTACAGGACATACCTGGGCAAATTTCCACATTGCAGGGTAGATGTCAGTGTTGTAGCTGTACTAGAACAGCTTGGCTAGGGAAGCGGCAAGTTCTGGAGCACAGGTCTTCAGTACTGTTGCCGGAATATTGTCTAGGCCCGTAGCTTTTGCAGTATCCCGTGCCTTCAGTCATTTCTTGATATCACACGGAGTGAATCGAATTGGCTGAAGTCTGGCATCTGTGATGCTGGGGACTTCAGGAGGAGGCCGAGATGGATCATCAACTCGGCACTTCTGGCTGAAGATTGTTGCAAATGCTTCAGCCTTATCTTTCGCACTGATGTGCTGGGCTCTCCCATCATTGAGGATGGGGATATTTGTGGAGCCACGTCCTCCAGTTAGTTGTTTAATTGTCCACCACCATTCACGGCTGGATGTGGCAGGATTGCAGAGCTTAGATCTGATCCGTTGGTTATGGGATCGCTTAGCTCTGTCTATCGCATGCTGCTCATGCAGTTTGGCATGCAGATAGTCCTGTGTTGTAGCTTCACCAGGTTGATACCTCATTTTGAGGTATGCCTGGTGCTGCTCCTGGCGTGTCCCCCTGCACTCTTCATTGAACCAGGGTTGGTCTCCTGGCTTGATGGTAATGGTAGAGTGGGGGATATGCCGGGCCATGAGGTTACCGATTGTGGTTGAGTACAATTCTGCTACTGCTGATGGCCCACAGCGCCTCATGGATGCCCATTTAGCATGGCGATAGTGCCACACAACACGATGGACGGTATCCTCAATGTGAAGGCGGGACTTCGTCTCCACGAGGACTGTGCGGTGGTCACTCCTACCAATACAGTCATGGACAGAAGCATCTGCAGCAGGCAGATTGGTGAGGACGAGGTCAAGTACGTTTTTCCCTCGTGTTGGTTCCCCCACCACTTGCTGCAGACCCAGTCTAGCAGCTATGTCCTTTAGTACTCGGCCAGCTCGGTCAGTAGTGGTGCTACCGAGCCACTCTTGGTGATGGACATTGAAGTCCCCCACCCAGAGTACATTTTGTGCCCTTGCCACCCTCAGTGCTTCCTCCAGGTGGTGTTCAACATGGAGGAGTACTGAGTCATCAGCTGAGGGAGGGCGGTAAGTGGTAATCAGTAGGAGGTTACCTTGCCCATGTTTGATCTGATGCCATGAGACTTCATGGGGTCCGGAGCCGATGTTGAGGACTCCCAGGGTAACTCCCTCCCTACTGTATACGACTGTGCCACCACCTCTGCTGGGTCTGTCCTGCCGGTGGGACAGGACATACCCAAGGATAGTGATTGCAGTGTCTGGGACATTGTCTGTAAGGTATGATTCCGTGAGTATGACTATGTCAGGCTGTTGCTTGACTAGTCTGTGGGACAGCTCTCCCAACTTTGGCACAAGCCCCCAGATGTTAGTAAGGAGGACTTTGCAGGGTCGACAGGGCTGGGTTTGCCGTTGTCGTTTCCGGTGCCTCGGTCGATGCCGGGTAGCCAGTCCGGTTTCATTCCTTCTTATTAACTTCGTTGCGGTTAGGTCCAACTGAGTGGCTTGCTAGGCCATTTCAGAGGGCATGTAAGAGTTAACCACATTGCTGTGGGTCTGGAGTCACATGTCGGTCAGACCAGGTAAGGACAGTAGATTTCCTTCCCTAAAGGACATTAGTGAACCAGATGGGTTTTTACAACAATCGACAATGGCTGTCTTAACAAATAATGAAGTAACTATATTCGTGAATTTAAATATTAAAGCCCCATATTATTTATCCTAGGCCTCACACACACTCACATACATCCAAAAACTGGTTAACTGGGGAAAAAAAAGGATTTTTGCTTACAGCAAAGGAATACAAGGATTTTTTTAAAAACTTTTACTGAAAAGACATAGAAGGAAGTCCTTTGGTTTGGCGAGATGTCCCAAAGTCGAATAGTTGGTTGCCACTTGGAATTTTTTCAGGTGAGGTTGATGAAGAGCTTGTGTTGGATAAGCGTTCAAAGAAATTCAGCTGCAGAAGCTTCACACAGGTCTTGCATCAAGTATCAGCAACAAGGATCTTCTTGGGTTTTACAACAGCAGTATAGCAGTAAAAGGTTTCTTCAAATACAAAAAGCAACAGTGCAACTTCATACAAGCTTTTTCTTTTCAAGAGCAGGGATTCTTCAGAGACAGGAGGAATTAGGAATCTGCCACATTTGAAATACAGGGTTTCTTCTCAAGGAATGCAGGGTTCCTTTTCAAAGAGAATGTGGGCAGTTTTTCTCCTGTCCAGGCAGAAACAACAACTGACTGTTTCAACAGTTCAAATTGAACAAAGAACAAAGAAAATTACAGCACAGGAACAGGCCCTTCGGCCCTCCAAGCCTGCGCCGATCCAGATCCTCTATCTAAACCTGTCGCCTATTTTCTAAGGGTCTGTATCTCTTTGCTTCCTGCCCATTCATGTATCTGTCTAGATACATCTTAAAAGACGCTATCGTGCCCGCGTCTACCACCTCCACTGGCAACGCGTTCCAGGCACCCACCACCCTCTGCGTAACGAACTTTCCACGCATATCCCCCCTAAATTTTTCCCCTCTCACTTTGAACTCGTGACCCCTAGTAATTGAATCCCCCACTCTGGGAAAAAGCTTCTTGCTATCCACCCGGTCTATACTTCTCATGATTTTGTACACCTCAATCAGGTCCCCCCTCAACCTCCGTCTTTCTAATGAAAATAATCCTAATCTACTCAACCTCTCTTCATAGCTAGCGCCCTCCATACCAGGCAACATCCTGGTGAACTGAGTAAGTGAAGAATTTAAATTCAACTGTTGCTGTGTGAGGAAAATCAGTCGTGAGTTTTACTAGGAATAAGTAGCAACACATTTGAAGAAAATTAGTTCAATAAAGAATGGAAAGCAAATCTCTGAGATTTGTCCTTGGCCGACATTAAGCATGGATACATCTATTTAGCAGTTCCTCATTCCAGGTTGCTGATCTGAAGTTCCCTCGGTGATAGTTACGGTTTTGCGAGCAGGTTTTATTTTTCAGAACCAACTATTGATCGTGTAAAATGAAGTGAATGGATGAAATGTTACAGGTACAGCAAAGGAGTCTGCAAATAAATGAAAGCCATGAACTGCTGCCACCACTGAAATTAAAATCCCTGCACGGAACATTCATTATTCTTGAAGGGTTCTTGTGAAAGCATTATGATTCCTTTACTTCAGTGTTAATAGTGGAGAGGCATTGGAAAGAGAGATTGCAGGAAGAGGCTGATAAAATAATACTCCTTAACATTGTTTAGCAACTGTCAAAAGGTTTCCATGTAGTGCTTTGGCTTTCTGAATGTGATGGTGTTCCACCTCTGTTCAGATTCTCTATACACAAGTTTGGACGCCCCATTAAAATGCTAGCATGAAGTGTTGCTGTTGTCGATGAAGAGGCTCCTCTAATTCCCCTCTCCCTCTGAGTTTGATTGCAGGATAAAGCTTTTCTTCCGAAAGATGATCCCTCTTTCACCAAGGAACCTTCTCAGTCCACCTCTCATTTCACCATATCTTACCCTGACTTAATCAATCCCAGGACCTTACAGCTATAAGACACTTCGGGCTGAATTTTATGCCACCCCAAAGAACAAGATGGTTGCTGGGGTTTGGCGGGGGAGGGGAGTGGCGTCAAATGGAGCGGGAGGCTCCGGGAGCCCTTGCCGACCCGCTCCCGCCTCCACCACCATTATACACAGTGCGGCAGCAGCGAAAAACGGCCTGCCAGCCCCAGGCCAATCAAGGCCCTAAAGTGGCCACTTAACGGCCACGTAAGGGCCTTCGCCCGCCTCCATACGGATTTTATGTGTGGCAAGCGGGTGTCCAAGACCCAAGAGAAGCTTCCTGACAAAAGCAGATGGCTCTCGAACGTCCTGGGAGGGGAGGGGGGGGTGGTGCAGCGGTCCCCCCTCATGAATGGGCACCCTGTCCTCACGATCGGGAACCAATGAAGGGCCACCCCTGCTACCCCAAACAGCCCCAATACCAAACCCCGCCCCCCCCCCCACCAACCGACCACCCTTACATCGCCAGGGCCTGACTGATTACCCCAGCGAGGCAACCAAAACTTACCTGCCTTCCAGGATCCCTGGCATCTTTATTTCTAGTTGGGCTGTAGTCCCAGCAGTGACTACCACCCCCGGTGGCGCTGCTGGATGTAGGAGCTGCCGGCCCGCTGATTGGCTGGTAGCTCCATTAGGCAGGACTTCCTTCCTTCCAAGCAGGTGGAAGTCCAGCCTCAGAACAATTGAAGCCCGGGGACCTGCAAAATACGGGTCGGATCCCCAGGTGAGGCGGAAGCGGGTTCACCTCCAACTTTTCATTCGGTGGCTGGCTCCCATCTGCCTATGGTTAAATCCCAGTCTTCATCACCCTTCGTCCCATATCATTCTCCTGCAATTTGAATTACATAACATTTGTAGGAATTACAACACAGAAACAAGCCATTTGGCATCCAACTAGTCTATGTTGATCTTTATCCTCCACACAAGCAGTTCCAATCCCATGTACCAGTCAGTTCCCATGTCCCTTTAATCCCTATTCCTTCAGCCACCTTCTAACCTATTCATAAATTTTGACAGGTTCTCTGATTCAATCAATAATTCGATAGTACATTCCACAGCCTCACAATCCTCTCTGCAGACATTCTCCTGATTGCTGTCCCAAATGTTCCCTTGAGATGAGAAAGTTGAGGGGTGATCTAACCACGGCACTTAGTTATGAAAGGATTTGATAGGGTAGCTATAAGTACAAAAAACAGTACAGCACAGGGACAGGCCATTCGGCAATCGAAGCCTGCCCCGATCTTGATGCCTGCCTAAACTAAAACCTTCTGCACTTCCGGGGACCGTATCCCTCTATTCCCATCCTATTCATGTATTTGTCAAGATGCCTCTTAAACGTCACTATCGTACCTGCTTCCATCACCTCCCCCGGCAGCAAGTTCCAGCCACTCACCACCCTCTGTGTAAAGAACTTGCCTCGCACATCCCCCCTAAACTTTGCCCCTCTCATCTTAAACCTATGTCCCCTAGTAACTGACTCTTCCATCCTGGGAAAAAGCTTCTGACTATCCACTCTGTCCATGCCGCTCATTACTTTGTAAACCTCTATCATGTCACCCCTCCACCTCCATCGTTCCAGTGAAAACAATCCGAGTTTATCCAACCTCTCCTCATAGCTAATGCCCTCCAGACCAGGCAATTATCCTGGTAAACCTCTTCTGTACCCTCTCCAAAGCCTCCACATCCTTCTGGTAGTGTGGCGACCAGGGAAACTGCTTCCTGTCAGCATTAGAAAGGGTGCAGAAAAAATGTACAATAATGGTTCCAGGGATGAGGGACTTCAGTTATAGTGATAGATTGGAGAAGCTGGGGCTGTGCTTCTTACAGAAGTGAAGGTTGAGAGGAGATTTGATTGTTGTGTTCAAAATCATGAGGGGTCTGGAAAGAGTAGATAGGGAGAAATTGTTCCCATTGGCAGAAAGGTTGAGAGCTAGAGGATAATGATTCAAGGTGAATGGCAAAATAACCAAAGGCGACATGAGGAAAAGCCTATTCGTGCAGCGAGTGGTTAGGACCTGGAATACACTGCCTGAGAGTGTGGTGGAGGCAGATTCAATCATGGCTTTCAAAAGGGAATTGGATAATTATTTGAAGAGAAAAAATTTGCAGGGCTACAGGGAAAGAGCAAGGGTGTAAGACTAGCTGAGGACTCTTATAGAGAGCTGACATGGAAATAACAGGGCAAATGGCTTCCTTCTGTGCTGTAACCATTCTTTGATTCTATTTTATGGTGAGCCTAAGTTTTGGAATTTCCTCCCTGAATCTCTGCCTCTACCTCTCCTTCCTAAAATGCTCCTTAAAACCTACCTCTTTGACCAAGCTTTTGGTCATCTGGCCTAATATCATCTTATGTGGCTCGGCATCAAATTCCCTTTGATAATCGCTCTTGTGAAGTGTCTTGGGATGTTTTACTGTGTTAAAGGCGCTACAGGAATGCAAGCTGTTGATTCTATTGGTGGGAGAATTCCAGATTAAGCGGGCACTGTCTTAAAATTAGAGCTAGGCTGTTCAAGAGTGAAATCAGGAAGCATTTTTTCACACAGAGGGTAGTGGAAATCTAGAACTGACTCACCAAGTGGCTGTGGATGCTGGGGGTCAGTTGAAATTTTCAAGGCTGAGATTGATAGAGTTTTGTTAAGTAAGAGTATCAAGGGATATGAAACAGTAGCCACATAGATGGATAAGATACAGATCAGCCATGATCTAATCGAATAGCAGAACAGGCCCGAGGGGCTGAATGGCCTTCTGTTCCTGTGTTCCTAAATATCTTGCCTTTCATTTTATATCTATGTCCCCTCACCTTATTCTAGACCCCTCAGGCACTGGAATCAGTTTGTTTCTAACTACACTTTGCGATCCTTTCATTATTTTGAACATCTCTATCAAATCTCCATTCTAATGTGAATAGCCCCAATTTATCATCTCTCTCTTTGCATTACAACAATTTGTCTTTCCTCATGCATTGAAATTAGGGTGTAACCTCTCGAGTACCTCAACATTCTTCCTACAGTGTGGAGCCCAAAACTGCACATATTACATTTCAACTTTTGTGTTTTTTAAAAAATATTCTTTCATGGGATCTGGGCCTCACTAGCAAGGCCAGCATTTGTTGCCATCCCTAATTGCCCTTGACAACCGAATGACTTGCTAGGCCATTTCAGAGGGCAGTTAAGAGTCAACCACATTGCTGTGGATCTGGAGTCACATGTAGGCCAGACTGGGTAAGGACAGCAGATTTCCTCCTTCTAAAGGACAGTAGTGAACCAGCTGGGTTTTTACAACAATCAAAATTCATGGCACCACCACTGAGTCTAGCATTAAGTTACAGATTTAAAAAAAAAATGAATTCCTTGAATTTAAATTCCACCAGCCATGGTGGGATTTGAATCCCTGTCCCAGGATATTAGCCTGGGTCTCTATATTACTAGTTCAGTGACGTTACCAATGTGCGACAATCTCCCCGCGATATAGTGCTTGTCATAAAATTCATTCAAAGCTCAAGCTTGCAGTTAATTAACCAGTCCTTTTTGATGGACTGCTTCCACTAGCCTTATTGCTGTCCTGCACAATGGGTCTTGGGCCATCACACAGATTTCTCAGTCACAAAAAGTATTAAGTATTTATTTATGGGGAGAATTGTACAAAATTGCTTGTCTGATTTTTCCATTCTCTTTAATAATGCGGCGTTGAGATTAGCAAGTAAACAGAAAAATTAAAAGGTGTATATTTCCCCCTGTGTCACCATCATTGCCCAACCAGTTCACTTTCAGTTCATTTATTTTTTATTCGTTCGTGAGATGTGGGCATTGCTGGCTAGGCCAGCATTTGTTGCCCATCCCTCATTGCCCTTAAACTGAGTGGCTTGCGAGGTCATTTCAGAGGGCAGTTAAGAGTCAACCGCATTGCAGTGGTTCTGGAGTCACATGTAGGCCAGATCGGTAAGGACAGCAGATTTCCTACCTGAAAGGACATTAGTGAACCAGATGGGTTTTTACAACAATCGACAATGTTCCTACTAGTCCCTGTTAGACTAGCTCTTTAATTCCAGACTTGTTAACGAATTCAAATTTCACCATTTGCTGTGGTGGGATTCAAACCCATGTCCCCAGAGTACTAGCCTAGGCCTCTGGATTACTCGTCCAGTGACATTACCACTACGCCATCACCTCATGTTGGGAAAGATTTACAAACACATGCCAAGTTGCTGGGATTTAGTGATTCTGTTTTATTTGAAAATTAATCATAAATTTGAAATGAACCGTGGAATCATGTGGAATCACAGATTATTGTACTGTCTCTCGACATCATTTACTCAATGATTTCACAGTTCCACTGTTCCTTTATTGTACCATGGCGTAGCTGCACATTTTAGATGGAAGAAAGAGGATGGAGAGGTGAAGGGCAATGCTGCCTCTGTGTATTCCAAGAAACCAACATCAGCCCTCATCCATGCATGATGAAAAGCAAGAAGGAATTGGGACATCCTGAAAGACGAAAGACTATGCAATTACATAGCAGCTTGCATGATCTCAGGACTTTCAAAAGGGTTCCACAGCTGATGCAATACTTTTGAAATGTAGTCATTGTTGTAATGTAGGAACGCAGCAGCCAATTTGCACACAGCAAGCTTCTACAAACAGCAATGTAATAATGATCTGTTTTAATGATGTTGGTTGAGGGTTTAAATATTGGCCAGGACATTGAAGAGAACTCTCCTGTTGGAAGAGTTGGACAGATGGAACCTATGCTTAATGTCTTATCCAAAAGACAACATCTCCAGCAGTGCAGCACACTTTCAGTACTGAACTGGGGTGTCATGGATAGAAGATTGACTGGCTGGCAGAAAACAGACAGTATGCATAAATGGGTCTGTGTCTGAGTGGCAGGATGTGAAGAGTGGAGTCTTGCAGTGGGCTGTGCTGGGGCCTCAACTTTTTACAATTTATATCACCGACTTAGATGAGGGGAGCAATGGCATGGTAGCTAAATTTGCAGATGATGCAAAGATAGGTAGGAAATTATGTTGTGAAGAGGGCATAAGGAGGTTGCAGACTGATATAGATTTGTTGAGTGAGTGGGCAAAAATCTGGCATTTAGAGTACAATGTGGGAAAATGTGAAGTTGTTCACTATGGCAGGAAGAATAAAAAAGCAGAGTATTACTTAAATGGACAACGACTGCAGAATTCCAGGGTGCAGAGGGATCTAGGTGTTCTAGTGCATGAGTCACAAAAAGTGAGTATGAAGTTACAACAAGTAATAAAGAAGACTAATGGAATGCTATTCCTTATTACGATAGGAATTGAAAATAAAAGTAAGGATGTTAAGCTTCAGTTATACAGGGCATTGGTGAGACCACATCTCAAATACTGTGTGCAGTTTTGGTCTCCTGGTTTAAGGAAGGATGTGGATACATTGGAGGCGGTTCAGAGGAAGTTTACTGGATTGATACCTGGAATGAGTGGGTCGTCTTATGAGGAAAGGTTGGATAGACTGGGCTTGTTTTCACTGGAGTTTAGAAGAGTGAGGGGAGACTTGATTGAAGTATAAAAGATCTTGAACGGTCTTGACAAGGTGGATGTGGAATGGATGTTTCCTCTTGTGGGTGAATCCAGAACTGTTTTAAAATTAGGGGTCACCCTCTTAGGACAGAGATGAGAAATTTTTCTCTCTGAGGGTTGTGCGACTTTGGAACTCTCTGCCTCAGAAGGTGGTGGAGGCGGGGTCATTGAATAATTTTAAGGTGGAGGTAGATCGATTCTTGTTCGGCAAGGGAATCAAAGGTTATCGGGGGTAGATGGGAGTGTGGAATTCGAGACACAAACAGATCAGCCATGATCTTATTGAATGGTGGAGCAGGCTAGATGGGCTGAATGGCCTACTTCTGCTCCTGATTCGTGTGGTCATATGTTCCAGTGAAATTGAGTTTCTGTAGTGGGGCTTGAGCCCACAATCTTCTAACTCAGGCATGAGAGTGTTGCCCATTGAGCCAGGATGAAATTAAGGAAATGAGGTTCGAAATAACGTAATAGAACCAACAAATATACCTCTACAAACAACAAGAACTTTCATTTATATAGTGCCCTCAATGTAGTAAAATCTCCTGAGGCGCTTCACAGGAGCTTATTAACCAAAATGTAACACCGCATTACATAAGGAGATATGAGGACAGGTGACCAAAGAGGTAGGTTTTAAGGAGCATCTTAAAGGTGACAGGTAGCGAGGTGGTGTTGTGGTTCAGGCAACATAAGAACATAAGAACATAGGAGCAGGAGTAGGCCACTCAGCTCATCAAGCCTGTCCCACCATTCAATACGATCGTGGCTGATCATCCACCTCAATGCCTTTTTCCCACACTATCCTCATATCCCTTAATATCATTGGTATTTAGAAATCTGTCAATCTCTGCTTTAAACATACTCAATGACTGAGCTTTCACAGCCTTCTGGGGCAGAGAATTCCAAAGATTCACAACCCTCTGAGTAAAGAAATTTCTCCTCATCTCTGTCCTAATTGGCTTCTCTCTTATTTTGAAAATAGACTCCCCAACCAGGGGAAACATCTTACCTGCATCTACTCTGTCTATCCCTTTAAGTATTTTGTAGGTTTCAATGAGATCACCTCTCATTCTTCGAAACTCTAGAGAATACAGGCCCAGTGTCCCCAATTTCTCTTCATATCTCTCTTCCCGCTATCCCGGGAACAAGTCTGGTGAATCTTCATTGCACTCCCTCTACGGCAAAAATATCCTTCCTAAGGTAAGGGGCCCAAAACTGCACACAGAACTCCAAGTGTGGTCTTACCAAGGTTCTATACAATTGAAGCAAGACTTCACTGCTCCTGTCCCCAAATCCTCTTGTGATAAAAGCTAACATGCCATTCGCCTTCCTAATTGCTTGCTGCACCTGCGTGTTTTGCTTTTAGTGATTTATTGACAAGGACACCCAGGTCCCTTTATACATCTACACTCTCTAATCTCTTACCACTTGAGAAATACTCTGCACATCTATTCCTCCTACCAAAGTGGATAACCTCACATTTTTCCACATTATATTCCATCTGCCATGTTCTTACCCACTCACTAAGTCTGTCCAAATCCCCTTGAAGCTGCTTTGTATCTTCCTCACAACACACATTCCCACCTAGGTTTGTGTCATCCGCGAGATTGGAAGTATTATATTTGGATGGTTTTTCATGATGTCCAGTTTACGGAGGGTGCAAGATGAGAAGCTGACCAGTAGAGCATTGGAATTCTCAAGTCCAGAGATAACAAGGGTTTCAGCAGCAGGTGACAGAGACAGGTAATATTATGGAGGTGGAAATAGGTGGAATTGGTGATGGTTAGCTTGCCTGTTCTCCACAGCTGCTGACTGGCTCTGAGTCGCCTGCATTTTCTAATTTTCATTTAGTAAAAAATGACTCAAGACATGAAATACAAATGGTTGAGTGCAAAAGCGAGAAAGAAGAGCACAAGATGAGACTGAATTCAAGTAGGTAAATATTTGAATGCACAAATGGAATGGAGGAAGCATATAGGCAGGGAAGAAAGCAAGTCCAACGTAGACATGAGTCTTGAAATTGGTTTGTGCAAATATCACAATACCAATGCATAATGCAAATGGATAAATGTTTCCAGTAAAAGAGCAGGCAAAGGGGTTTCATATGAAAGCTTTTATCCCAGGGTTGTCCAACCTTTTCAGGCAGAGGGACATATTATGATTTTTGCTTGGTCCGGAGGCCGGTGAGCAAATTTCAAAAGCTAAAGGCATTAAAATTTTTTCTTACTAGGAAAAACAACAACATATGTGCATTTTTGTGAAGGCGCTTTAAATGGGAAGACTAATTTATCGACTTACTTTCTCGTCACTATATTGAAAACTGATTTAGTGACGTATCTGGCATTTTTGCTTGCATATGTAGTCAATCTCTGCTCACACACTTGATGTAGCGATGCAGAGTATTCTGGATAGATATCCATCTGTCAGGGGTGATCTTGATCTCTCTGTCTCTCTCTCTTTGTCTCTCCCTGAGTTCCCCCATCTCTGTGTTGTCCCCCCCACCATCTCCCATGTTGTTCTCGCTCTCTGTGTTCCTCCATTCCCCTCTCTCTGGACCTCCCTCTCTGGCCCTCCCTCTCTGCCCCCCTATCTCACTTTCCCTCCCCTCTCTCACTTCTCTCCCCTCTCTCACTTTCCCTCCCCTCTCTCACTTTCCCTCCCCTCTCTCACTTTCCCTCCCCTCTCTCTCCCCTTTCTCTCTTCCCTCCCCTCTCTCTCGACCCCCCTTTCTCTTCCCTCTCCTTTCTCTCTCTTCTCTCCCCTTTCTCTCACTTTCCCTCCCCTCTCTCTCTTCCCTCCCCTCTCTCTCTTCCCTCCCCTCTCTCACTTTCCCTCCCCTCTCTCACTTTCCCTCCCCTCTCTCACTTTCCCTCCCCTCTCTCACTTTCCCTCCCCTCTCTCTCTTTCCCTCCCCTCTCTCTCTTTCCCTCCCCTCTCTCTCTTTCCCTCCCCTCTCTCTCGCTTCCCTGCCACTCTTCCCTCCTCTTTCTTCCCCCTCTCTCTCTCTTCCCTCCTCTCTCTCTCTTCCCCCCTCTCTCTTCGTTTTCCTCTCTCTCTATCTCTCTTCCCCCCCTCTCTTCCCCCTCTCTCTCTCTTCCCCCCTTTCTTCCCCCCTCTCTTCCCCCCCCTCTCTCTCTTCCCCCTCCCTCTCTCTCTTTCCCCCATCTCTCTCTCTTACCCCCATCTCTCTCTCTTACCCCCATCTCGCTCTCTTACCCCCATCTCGCTCTCTCTTCCCCCCTTCTCTCTCTCTTCCCCCCCTTCTCTCTCTCTTCCCCCCTTCTCTCTCTCTTCCCCCCTCCTCTCTCTCTTCCCCCCTCCTCTCTCTCTTCCCCCCTCCTCTCTCTCTTCCCCCCTCCTCTCTCTCTTCCCCCCTCCTCTCTCTCTTCCCCCCTCCTCTCTCTCTTCCCCCCTCTCTCTCTCTCTTCCCCCCTCTCTCTCTCTCTTCCCCCCTCTCTCTCTCTCTTCCCCCCTCTCTCTCTCTCTTCCCCCCTCTCTCTCTCTTCCCCCCCCCCTTTGTTTTCCTCGCTCTCTCTCTCTCTGTCTCTCTGTTTCCCCCTTCCCTCTTTGTCCTCTCTCTCCCCCCTCTCTCTGACAGTTGCACTGAGCGGGAGCGCTTAGCAAAGCAACTTTGTGGTTGGTCATAATAAAAACAAGAAATGCTCTTTGTGGTTGGTCAGTTTGCTTAAAAAAATTATGCTGAGTTTCACAGCTGACAGCTGCTGAAGCAGGACTGTGCTTTCCAACAACGGACAGATTTGGGGTTTTCCGGCAGGCTTTTAAAAAAAGTCAGAAAACCCTGAATCTGTCAAAGTTGGGAAGCGCGTTCTTGTTTCAGCACCTGTCAACTGTGAAACTGACAGTGCGATATTTTTAAAAAGGCTGGTCTGCAAGAATGGGAAATTTCCCATCTCCAGTCATGGAGCCCTGGCGAGGATGAGGAACAGCCCAGGTACAGTTTAAACCCACGGGCCAGTTGAAGGGTCGGATGCTGGCCTAATTTCAACGTCGCAAGGAATGGTTATAAATTAAATTGAAGCAGATCTAGAAAAGGGATGCTAAAGCAAAATACTGTGGATGCTGGAAATCTGAAACACAAACAGAAAGTGCTGGAAATACTCTGCAGGTCAGGCAGCATCTGGAGAGAGAAAGGCAGAGTTAACGTTTCAGGTCGATGACCTTTCATCAAAATTGGCTAAGGTTAGTAATGTAATAGGTTTTGAGCAAGTGAAAGGTGGGGGGTGGGGGGCAAAGTGGGGGGAGAAGAACAAAAGAGAATATTTGTGATGTGGTGGAGGGCAGGAGACATTAAAGGAAAAATGATTTCATGGTACAAAGCCCAGTTAATTAGCATAAGGTGGACATTAGGCCTTTCGACCTGCTGTTGAAGGGCCTAACACGTATTTAAGAACCCCTTTCTGAAATTGTCAGAAACAGCATCAGGCCTCCTCCACTCAGTTGTTCCTTCTGTGACCTAACCAGTGGTCTTTAAAGAAACTGCTAAAGGCCGCCAAAGAAAAGGTAAAGTTATTTCTATTCAACTTGCCTTAATGCAGAGCCAGCAGGAGCAAGCATGCTGCTTTGGCTCCATAGCACTACTGAAGGCTGCAGCCTATCCATACTCACCCCACCACCCCTTTCCCCCACCCACCCTTCCTATTCACCTCTTACACCTCCCAACCCCATCCCCAGGACCTACTTGAGAGCTGCTGCCAGCATTGCAGGAGGCCAGTATGGTCCAGAGGGATCGGGTGAGGTGTCTCATGAGGTCCAACGGAATTATTCAGATGCAGCCCACGGAGCAATCTCGGATGAGCCTTGGGCTCCCGGCTTCTGCCGTGCGGTGGAGAGGCACAACCGGCTTCTGGGCCATGGTGTCTGACCCTGTCCGCACGCGCGCACAATTTTCCAGCCGGTGTTACTGGTGGGATATAAATCTGAGCACTGGCTGCTCTTTCCTATTCTCTAGCATCGAGAGCGCTGAACTCAATTGCTGCCTGGTTTAAGTTCAGCAAACAATGCAGAGCAGGGCCAAGAAACTGGGGCCTTGTCTGCTGTGTGTGGCCTATTGACACGATGAGCAGGACATTTATCCTGTTCCTGGTTATCCCAGGAACCAAATCTATCATAAATGCTTCAAGAGCCAATAAAACCTGTTGGCTAATCCAACAAATGCATTGGTTGCAGTGCCATCAAAAGCTGTCATTTTAACATATGTCTTCAATGTTGTGTGAGCAAGCAGAATGGCTCGAATGCACTGAGTTTGAAGACGTGTCTGAGTAATTGTTTCCTTGAGCTAAATGTTTTCATTTAAAAGGCGTGTTATTTGGTGTGTACTGTGTTATTATCTGGCTGACTGTTGCTTTGATAGACATCTGTTTATATTCATTTTGTCAAACCCTCACCAATTTCTGAGATCCTTTCAGTGCTTTAAGTGCATGGTCGGTACAATGATTCCAATAACTGTAAATTATATTTTCATGTTGAGTGAAATAAATCACGTAAATGTTGATGTCTCCATTGATAATATGATGGTTCTTACTGGTTTGAATCTTCCTTTGCCATTCATGCCAAGCTGCAAATATAGCATCCAGCACAATCCTCCCATGAGGGGTTTATGGAGAATAAATAGAGAGAAACTGTTCTGATTGGTGGAAAAGTCGAGAACCAGAGGACACAAATTTAAAGGCAAAAGAACCAAAGGTGACATGAGGAACAACTTTTTTACATTAGCGAGTGGTTAGACTTTGCAGTGCACTTGCCTGAAAGGTTAGCAGAGGCAGATTCAATCAGAGTTTTCAAAAGGGAATTTTATTTTAATATATTTGTTTATGGAATGCAAGCATCACCAGCAAAACCAGCATTTGTTGCCCCTCCTTATTGTCCCTGAGAAGATGGTGGTCAGCCGCTTTCTTAAAAGGCTGAAGTCCTTGTGGTGTAGGTACACCCGAATTGTTGTTGGAGAGGGAGTTCCAGAATTTTGACCCAGTGACAGTGAAGGAACAGCGATAAAGTTCCAAGTCAGGATGGCGTGTGGCTTGGAGGGGAACTTGTAGGTTGTGGTGTTTCCATGTGTCTGCTGCTCTTGTCCTTCTAAAGAGTAGAGGTTGCAGGTTTGGAAAGTGTTGTCAAAGGAGCCTTGGAGAGTTGCTACAGTACGTCTTGTAGATAGTACACACTGCTGCCACAGTGTGCCAGTGATGGACGGGGTGTCAATCAAGCGGGCTGCGTTGTCCTGGATGGTGTTGAACTTCTTGAGTGTTGGAGCTGCACCCATCCAGGCAAGTGGAGAGTATTCCATCACACGCCTGTATTGTGCCTTGTAGATGGTGGACAGGCTTTGGGGAGTCAGGAGGTGGGTTAGTCACCACGGAATTGGAGCCTCTGACCTGCTCTTGTAGCCACAGTATTTATATGGCTGCCCCAGTTCAGTTTCTGGTAAATGGTAACCCGCAGGATGTTGATGGTAGGGGATTCAGCAATGGAAATGCCATTGAACATCAAGGGAAGATGGTTAGATTCTCTGTTGTTGGAGATAGTCATTGCTTGGCACTTGTGTGACACAGATTTTACTTGCCATTTATCAGCCCAAGCCTGAATATTGTCCAGGTCTTGCTGCATTTGTGCATGAACTGCTTCATTTTCTGAGGAATTGTGAATGGTGCTGAACATTGTGTAATTATCAGTGAACATCCCCATTTCTGACCTTATGATAGAGGGAAGATCATTAATGAAGCAGTTGAAGATGGTTGGGCCTAGGATACTACCCTGAGGAACTCTCGTAGCGATGTCCTGTGGCTGAGTTGATTGACCTCCAACAACCACACCCATCTTTTGTGTTCAGTATGATTCCAACCAGTGATCCCATTGATTTCCCTTGACTTCCATTTTGCGAAGGCTCCTTGATGCCATACTCGGTCAAATGCTGCTTTGATGTCAAGGGCAGTCCTCACCTCTGGAATTCAGCTCTTTTGTCCATGTTTGCATCAGGGCTTTAATGAGGTCAGGAGCTGAGTGGTCATGGCAGAACCCAAAGTGAGAAGGTTATTGCTGAGTAAGTGCTGCTTGATAGCACTGTCAATGACGCCTTCCATCACTTTACTGATGATCGAGAGTTGACTGATGGGGTGGTAATTAGCTCGTTTGGACTTGTCCTGCTTTTTGTGGACAGGACATATCTGGGCAATTTTCCACAATGTTGGGGAGATGCCAGTGTTGTAGCCGGACTGGAACAACTTGGCTAATGGTGCAGCTAGCTCTGCAGCACGTCCTCAGTCCTACAGCTAGGATATTGTTAGGTCCCATAACCTTTGCAGTATCCAGTGCCTTCAGCTGTTTCTTGCTATCATGTGAACTGCTTTGCATTGGCTGAAGACTGGCATCTGTGATGTTGGGGGCTTCAGGACGAGGCCGAGATGGATCATCCACTTGACACCTCTGGCTGAAGATGGCTGCTGGTGTTTCAGCCTTGTTTGTTGCACTGATGTGCTGGGCTTCCCCATCATTGAGGATGGGGGCATTCATGGAACTTCCTCCTCTGGTTAGTTGTTTAATTGTCCACCACCATTTACGACTGGATGTGGCAGGACTGCCGAGCTTTGATCTGGTTCGTTGGTTTTTCGATCACTTAGCTCTGTCAGTAGCATACTACTTCTGCTGTTTAGCATGCGTGTAGCTTCACCAGGTTGGAACTACATTTTTTAGGTATGCCTAGTGCTGCTCCTGGCAAGCTCTCCTGTACTATTCATTGAACCATTGAGCCTTATTGAATTGGATAAGTATATGAAGGGAAAAAAAATACAGTCCTATGGGGAAAGGGCGGGGCAATGGGACTAGCTAAATTGCTAAAACAGAGAGCTGGCACAGACTTGGCAGAATGAATGGCCTCCTTCTGTGCTGTAATCATTCCATGATTCTATGTACAGACTGCATTCCAAATTGAAATTACTAGGACATTTTGGAAGGTAAAATTTGAATGCGGAATACAGGCTTAAAGACAGGATTCTTGGTAGTGTGGAGGAACAGAGGGATCTTGGGGTCCATGTCCATAGATCGCTCAAAGTTGCCACCCAAGTTGATAGGGTTGTTAAGAAGGCGTATGGTGTGTTGGCTTTCATTAACAGGGGGATTGAGTTTAAGAGCCGCGAGGTTATGCTGCAGCTCTATAAGGCCCTGGTTCGACCACACTTGGAATATTGTGTTCAGTTCTGGTCGCCTCATTATAGGAAGGATGTGGAAACTTTAGAGAGGGTACAGAGGAGATTTACCAGGATGCTGCCTGGACTGGAGGGCATGTCCTACGAAGAAAGATTGAGGGAGCTAGGGCTTTTCTCATTGGAGCGAAGAAGGATGAGAGGTGACTTGATAGAGGGGTACAAGATGATGAGAGGCATAGATAGAGTGGATAGTCAGAGACTTTTTCCCAGGGTGGAAAGGGCTATCACCAGGGGACATAATTTTAAGGTGAGTGGAGGAAGGTTTCGGAGAGATGTCAGAGGTAGGTTCTTTACACAGAGAGTGGTGGGTGCGTGGAATGCGCTGCCAGCGGTGGTAGTAGAAGCAGATACATTAGGGGCATTTAAGCGACTCTTGGATAGGTACATGGATGATAGTAGAATGAAGGGTAGGTAGTTAGTTTGATCTTAGAGTAGGTTAAAGGTTCGGCACAACATCGTGGGCCGAAGGGCCTGTACTGTGCTGTACTGTTCTATGTTCTATGTACCCCACATGGACTGCAGTGGTTCAAGAAGGTAGCTCACCACCACCTTCTCAAGGGCAATTAGGGATGGGCAATAAATGCTGGCCTAGCCAGCAACGCCCACTTCCCATGAATGCATTTTTTAAAAAAGGGATTACTGTTCAATTCCTCCATACCTGACATCCTACAGTGTGTTCCATCTGGTAAACTACAGTTTTAATTGGCAAAATTAAACTTTAGCATAAGTTAATAGTTCCCCTCATTTTGTACTTCCTCCTTGTCTGATTGAAATGTACTCAGTGGGGGATACATAGGTTTACATAGAATGTAAAACATAGAAACAGGCCATTCAGCCCAATAGATCTATGCCAGTGTTTATGCTCCACATGAGCCTCCTCCCAACCCTCTTCATCTCATCCTATCAGCATACCCTTCTATTCCTTTCTCCCCCAGGTGTTTCTCTAGCTTCCCCTTAACTGCATCAAAGATATTCTCTTTTACTATGCTAGATAAAGAAGTGTCTCCTGAATTCCCCATCGAATTTATCAATGAATATCTTATATCCACGCATCCTAGTTTTGGTTTCTCCCACAAGTGGAAGCATCTTCTCTATGTCTACCCTATAAAACCCCACCATAATTTTAAAGACCTATATTGGGTCATCCCTCAGCCTTCTTTCTCTAGGAAAACACTCTTAGCCTGTACAGTCGTTCCTGATAGTTATAACCTCTCAGTTCTAGTATCACCCTTGTAAATCCAGTTTGCACAGTGCCTCTATCCATTTTATGATTTGGAGGCCAGACCTGTGCAAAGTATTCCAAGTGTGGTCTAACCAAGGTCTTGTACATGTTTCACTTGTTGGTGACTGTAGGGATGCTCCAATTGACATCAGCACACATGGGCTAAGGAAGGAAAGGTGACTCAAATTACCAGCCGGAAAATTATCTACTGACTTCTGTTGGACTGCCCATTGGCTGACAACAGGAGGAACACAGCTGTGATTTTCTCCACATTAGAATGACTTTGTGGCAATCACTGTCAAAGACCACAGATAGAACG
The DNA here is from genome assembly GCF_036365525.1 of Heterodontus francisci. Lineage (NCBI taxonomy): Eukaryota > Metazoa > Chordata > Chondrichthyes > Heterodontiformes > Heterodontidae > Heterodontus > Heterodontus francisci. Next base: position 18,156,342 of record NC_090377.1, on the reverse strand, counting down.
TAGGAATTTGGCAAGAGCAACAGAGGGCTTTCTGGGCCTGTCAGTCGAACTCCATACAGAAAGCTGAGAGTTTGTGTCGAAGGCTGAACATCACTCGAATTTACTTGTCTCAGTCCAGCCTTTTGGTCTTTTTGGCTCAATTCATTAAGACATTGAATCAGAACATAAGAAATAAAAGCAGGGGAAGGCCATGCTCTGCCATTCAATAAGATCATGGTTGATATTCTATCTCAACTTCACTTTCCCTCCCTACCCCCATTGAGTCATTGACCAATATAGATCAGAAAATTCCAGAAACTCTTCCTCTGCCCTATTATCTTAGCCAGCTCTGTCAGATTTTATCTGAGCTACAACAGGCCTCGATGCCCTTTGATATGGAGAGAGAGAGAATCAACCAGGGTCCCCATGCCTTGTTGCAACTCAATGACACCCCCTATTGCCCCAGTGGAAGCACATATATGTGGATGCCACATGCAGGCAGAATTATGTTGACTGCCATGCTCAATATATCTGAATTGCCTCCAAGTGATATTTTTGACTTTAATTTTAAAAAAGAGCGGAAAAAAAGCAAGTGCTAAAAATATTTGGCAGACTTGCTCTGTAATTCTAGCACTTGGGTACAGCTCTTCTGCAATTGACAATCCAGTTCTGATGCAATTCTTTGCCAGAAACAATAACCTGTCTTTTACCTTTAGAAATGATTAAATATCTGTGGTCTTTTGAACAGTTCCTGTTTTCATCTAACCTGGGAGTGTTTGAGTTGACACTACTTAGTTGAAATGGAAAAACTAACATCCTTCAACTTGATGAGCACAGAAATTGAAACCCCTTCCCAAAATAGGAGAAATTCTTGTATCATTTAATATTTAACAAAAAAAGACTTGTATTTATTTAATGAGCTGATGATGTCCCAGACCATTTAACTTTCCACCCCCACCCATTCCCTGCTTCTGTACTTGCTTATAAATGGTTACATCTCGAACATTGTCCAGTTCTGACGAGAAGTCCTAGACCTGAAATGTTAACTCTATTTCTTTCTCCACAGATGCTGGCTGCATACTTTTGGAACTTTTTTTTATTCCAGACTTCCAGCATCCGTAGTATTTTGCTTTTTTTCTGCTTGTCTCTTGCTGGCCATCCAACTGCTGGGCAGAGTCACCCTGCCTGAGAGACCGGATTGTTCCACTCCACTCAATGGTGCTTTCAATCAGAACTTAAACAGCTCCAGTGAGTGGAGAAACTATCAGTTACATCCCATGCTAAATAATGTTTCACAGCATTTTGTTTTATCTGTGTAAAATACCATTTACCATCAAGCCAGGGGGCCAACCCTGGTTCAATGAGGTGTGCAGAACATGTCAGGAGCAGCACCAGGTCTACCTAAAATAAGGTGCCAACCTAGTGAAGTGAATACTGGACAACATGCATGCGAAACAGCATGTTATAGACAGACCCAAGTGATCCTACAACCAATGGATCAGATCAAAGCTCTGCAGTCCTCTCACATCCAGTTGTGAATGGTGGTGAACAATTAAACAACTAACTGGAGGAGGAGGCTCCAAAACATTCCCATCCTCAATGATGGTGGAGCCCAGCACTTTAGTGCAAAAAAGGCAAGGCTGAAGCATTTTCAACCATCTTCAGCCAGAAGTGCCAAGTGGATGATCCATCTCGGCCTCCTCCTGAGGTCCCCACCATAATAGATGCCAGTCTTCAGACAATTTGATTCACTCCACGTGATATCAATATATGGCGGAAGGGATTGTATACAGCAAAGGTTATGGGCCCTGACAACATCCTATCGGTAGTAATAAAAACTTAAACACCAGAACTAGACGTGCCCTTACCCAAGCTGTTCTGGTATAGTTTAAAACAGGCATCTATCTGACAAAGCGGAAAATTGTCCAGCTATGTCCTATCCACAAGTAAATTGGGTGAGTGATTGGCCAATGTTTGAGGGATACTGTTTTTTAAAAAAAGCCTTGAAGTGCTTGAAAAAAAAAATCAATTTTTTCTAAAGGCAGCATTAAAAAAATCTGAATCCCCTCCCAGGCTGATTGAGGTTGCGCTATTACAGGAGGCCTTCATTAGGAAAAACACGGGAAAACTCTGATCACTGCAGAGCTTTCTTCCATGCAGACAAATTTTTTTTTTAAATCGCATTAAACCACTCAAACGTGAATAAGAGCTTCCATTCACTCAGCCAGAGATATAACAATGCCATTAAACCACTCGAGCATGAAAAACATAAACAACTGGATAGATATCTGAACAGAAAAAACTTTCCCCAGCCAGGCAAGAAAGCGAATCGGCTTCCCACATCACAAAGGCAGGCATCCAATTTACATAATTAAGACCCCAGTTTCACCCAATTGCCAAGAACTCCCTTCCTAACAGCACTATGGGTATACCTACATCCCAAAGACTGCGGCGGTTCAGGAAGGCAGCTCACCACCACCTTCTCAAGGGCAATTAGGGATGGTCAATAAATGCTGGTCTGGCGACGCCCACATCACTGAATGAATTTTTTTTAAAAGCCAAAATTAATTTACTGTTTAAAAAAAAAAATTGTTCTTACAGTATAATCGCTCAGGGTAATGTGCCCTGCACAGAACTAACATCTTCTAGCAGCTTCTGCCGGCCAATCAGCCCCATCTTCGCTGACCAACCTTAGCTGCTAGTTTCCCCACATGCTAATAGGCAGATAGGGACTTGGTTTAACATCTCATCCGAAAGAACCACATTGTTTCACACAGATAGCTCTAGAGTAGTCTAGACTGGTGTCTGAGGAGATAGGTGGAGGTTCATTCACTGGGAGGGGCGTATGGTGTACATTTGTGAAGTAGCAGGGTAAATATGGGTTATACGATAGCCTTTAAGAGACAGAGCCTCCATACAATGTGTCCCCACTTCCATTTCACCTTCTCTGCATCCACAGTAGTAGGGAAGGAAGTTACTGTTTCCTAAGTAAAAACAAGAAATGTTGGAAATACTCAGCAGAACTATTTTCAGCATCTCTTGTTCTTATTTCAGATTTCCAGCATCTGCCTAGTATTTTGCTTGAACTTTTTCCTAAGGTTGGGTTTCCACACATGCTAGGGACAACTGAGGGGGTGAAATCCATGATAGAATAATTAAACATCGACTCTGAACAGAGGGGCAATGACCTTTTCTCACTCTGGAGTTTCTGATGTTTAGTGGGAACGTAGGAATTGCTCGACGAAAAAAGATCAAGGTTCATCCAGTTCGCCTTCTACCATTGTGATAGTCGCAAGATGCAACAATAATGTAATTCTTGAATAATTATAGCAATCAATCTCTATCAATTAGTCTAGTACCAACCCAGACATGATGTGAGGAAACCCCAGTGGTGGAGAGCTTTGGAAACCATAGAATCCAAAGTCACATTTTTCCTCTCAAAGATGCTACACTTACCATATCATGTTTCAAATTGCTCACATACTGTATCCCAAAATGTTATTTTCTGAACAAAATCTATATAAATTGCATTTGAATGAATCTCCCGAGGGAGCCTGTTCCAAAGATTTACCACTGACTCAAAGAACATTTGTTTCTGCAGAGTGCTTTTGAATTTAACTCCTCTTCAAGCGCAGGCCATGTTCTCTGATTTTACCATTCTGGACAAGGTGAAATAACATTTCAGAGTCCACATTTGTCTAGTCCCTTTAGATTCCTAAAAACAGTAATCATATCGCCTCTCAGCTTTTTCTATTCTGGTGAGAATATGCCTAATTTACATGATCATTCCCTCTTAATCCAATCCCTCCAGCCTTGGCCTCAATCATTATGGTTGCTCTCTTCTGTATCCTTTTTGTATTGCGGCAACCAGAACTGTAGACAATTGCAGTTGTAGCAATGATTTACACAAGTGGCAGGATTACCTCACAATCTCAGCACTTATCCACAATGAAACGGTCCAAGGGCATAATTCCCCCTGTTAATGCTCTATTTATTCGAACTGCAGTATTGTAATATGATCATTAACCATTTAAACAATCCATTTCTGTCTTACTTAATGCAATTGTTAACCCTTTTTAATAATTTCTTTGTGCACTATTTTTAAACACAGTGGTGGCATAATTTTACATAAATGTATTATACAAAGCAAACTAAACCATGATAACTAAAAATGCCAGTTACCAAATTATATGTAAAAGGGAGGTTGAGCTGTGACACAAATTAATTAGCAATCTGCATAATAGCTTCCTAAAGATCAAACACGTTCTGCGGCTTTGAGATAATGTTTTTGCTTGGTGAAAATCCCAAGAGTGAGCTCCTGCCGAGATTAGACGCCAATTCTCATTCTGCCAGGCAATCACCTTCCTCTCACTAGGCTGTCATTTCTTTCTTCTTTCACTCATGACCTTTTCTCACTTGCTGGGCCCACTGGGAATGTAATACAATATAATGAGGTACAGAGTAAGGTGCACTGCAGCATTTATTGCGTGGGTAAGCAGTTAAGGCACTATCCAGAGATCAGCTACATCCATGAGAAAACAATGTTAAGACCTATAATGCAAGCACAATGTGCACTAAAGCAAAAACTGTCAGTTCACACACACTCACGAAGCACTGCCCATGTATCTCTTGTTTGCCTGTATAATTTGAGAAAACTGGATGACTTGCACACTGAGAGAGGAGGCAGCAATACTGGTGAGTAAAGCTAGATATATGAATCATGCACATGACCAAAACAAGTAACCTACCTGCTCAGTACCAGGACTGGGACCTTGAATCCACAATTAAAAGAGACTGTTATGATTAGGTGAGAAAGGTGTCTAGGGGTCCCTTTTAGTCTTCACCTGGTCTTATTGTAACAGGGTTTAATTTTTAAATACATTGTGTTTTGAGATCCCCCTTGGTGAATCCTTGTTCACCACTTTCCAATGATAAGGCAAAGAAGTGAGCATAAACAGGCATTCTTAAGTTTAAAGAAGAAAAGTGAAATTTATTAAAACTTGAACTTAAACTCTAATATGGTAAACGCCTACGGATACACGCCCCACCCGACACTCGCATGCATACGCAATACACACATGCAAATAGGGACAGAAAAGAGAAGAAAAATAAAGTAAAAAAGTTTCAGGCACTCTCTGAAGAGGGGTTTTTACAGTGCTTCAAGCTCGCTGTAGTCCTTGATTGTAGGTAGTCTTGCTTTTCATTGGGGCCCAGTATTCTTCCTAAACCTTATTCACTGTAGGAGACTTTTTTCTTTCTTGGGGTTCATGTGTCTTCAATGGGTCTTCGACTCCCTGAGAAAGAGATGGGAGCAGACAGGAGAGTGGTGTTCTCAGTCCAGGAGAAAAGAGCTTTCTCCGTTTCAAACACTCTGTGGCAAGTTCAAATTCAAACAGCCAGTTAGTAATGTGATTAAATTGGTCTGACCACTTCTTCTGTGTATTGGGGAAGGAAGGACTGGGTCCTTTGTTCCAACACTGACTGCTAGCACGCAAAAAAAGGTCTTTCCGGCAAAGGGCCTGGCAATTCCTTGTGATAGGCCCTTTTTTCTTCCCAGCACCAATTTTAAGTTTTAATGTTCATGTGGTGAAATAATGTGTACCTCATTCTTGGCAGGTGGGGGCCTGCATGACAAGAGGCCCCGCTCAGGTGGATCTAAAAGATTGCGTTGCACTATTTTGATCAAGAGCCTCCCCGGCATCCAGGCCAATATTTATCCCTCAACCAACATCACTAAAAACAACAGATTATCTGGCCATTTACATCATTGCTGTTTGTGGGATCTTGCTGTGCACAAATTAGCTGCCAGATTTCCTACATTACAACAGTGACTATGCTTCAAAAGTACTGCATTGGCTGTAAAGTGCTTTGGAATGTCCTGAACCAGTAAAAGGAGCTTTATAAATGCAAGTCTTTCTTTCAACTTCAAGCAACTCATGGAACCAACTTGTCACTTCTTCATTAATTTATAAAGCCTTTCTACCAGTTTTCTAGGTGTCAATCAGGAGGAGCAATAGCAAAAGGTTCAATGCATCACTCTGTTGAATAGCCTTTCGTGCCTCAATAATTCTTCACAGCCTTTGTTACCAATAATACATATCGGAGTGACTGCTGACAATGAAGCAGAAGCAAAACTTTTGCATTTGTGCCTGCATACTTCTCCATTCACGCTTGCACGTCTTGTGGGACATCATCCAACAGGTGACGGTGTTCGCACATGTGCGGAGGGTAGGTACCGCCCTTGCGAGATGATGTCATCAGTAATGCCCATTACATAATGACGTCATCGGACAGACTCGTTCCAACTGTCACTCGTGGCCATTTTCAAAGCCTTCCAGTTGCACATTCTAGAAAGAGATCATCTATGAAAAATTGAAGATTCCTTTCAGTGTATTTGAGCATTATCAACTCTTTACTGTGCTTATTTACCTACCTGCATTGTACTTATTTTTGGAACTTTTAATCCTGTTTGAGAGGTCACATGGCTGGTCCTTGTGTGCTCTCTCACTGAGAATATGAATCATTTGCAATACGCTGCCCTTTCTGCCACAATCTCTTTGACAACCTAGTTGTGCGAGACCCCTTGGGGATGAGCAACCATAAGATGTATAAGGAGTAATGTAGTTGATTCTGAGACCAGGGTCCTGAATCTTAATAAAGGAAACTATGAAGGTATGAAGCACGAGTTGGCTATGATGGATTGGGAAACGTTACTGAAAGAGATGACGTTGGATAGGCAATGGCAAACATTCAAAGAGCGCATGGATGAACTGCAACAATTGTTTATTCCTGTCGGGTGCAAAGGTAAAACGGGAAAGTTGCCAAACCATGGCTTACAAGGGAAATTAGAGGTAGCATTAGATCCAAGAAAGAGGCATACAAATTCACCAGAAAAAACAACAGACCTGAGGACTGGGAGCAGTTTAGAATTCAGCAAAGGAGGACCATGGGATTGATTAAGAAGGGGAAAATAGAGTACGAGAGAAAGCTTGCGGAGAACATAAAAACTGACTGTAAAAGTTTCTATAGGTATGTGAAGAGAAAAAGATTGGTGAAGACAAATGTAGGTCCCTTCCAGTCAGAAATAGGGGAATTTATTATGGGGAACAAATAAATGGCTGACCAACTAAATGCATACTTTGGTTCTGTCTTCACCATCTCCTTATTTGAGGAAAGATGTTCTTACTATAGAGGGAGTGTGTGAAGGTTTATCAGACTGACTCCTGGGATGGCAGGACTGACATATGAGGAGAGATTGAGTCGGTTAGGATTATATTTGCTGGAGTTCAGAAGAGTGAGGGGGATCTCATAGAAACCTATAAAATTCTAACAGGACTTGACAGGGTAGATGCAGGAAGGATGTTCCCGATGGTGGGGGAGTCCAGAACCAGGGGTAAACCTTTCAGGACTGAGATGAGGAGAAATTTCTTCACCCAGAGAGTGGAATTCGCTACCACAGAAAGCAGTTGAGGCCAAAACATTGTACGTTTTCAAGGAGGAGTTAGATATAGCTCTTGGGGCGAAAGGAATCAAAGGATATGGGGGGAAAGTGGGAACAGGTTACTGAGTTGGTTGATCAGCCATTATCATAATGAATGACGGAGCAGGCTCGAAGGGCCGAATGGCCTACTCCTGCTCCTATTTTCTATGTTTCACACTATCTATATTCCTCTGCTTCTAATAATAGCTATATTGTAGCTGAGCTACAAGTTTAAGCTTTCTGCCAGTTTTACAGGTGACAATCACGAAGTGCAATACCAAAATGTTCAATGCATTACTATTATGAGCAAGGCGGGAGTAATGCATTGTTAATTCAGTCCCACTACTCCACAGGTCATAGCGTATCAAATAAATTTTCCCACCTTACAAACAGTAGCCAAATTAAACATTGTATTTTTCCTCCAGAATAAAGCACACTAAACCAGGTCTTTTTTTAAATAACATCAACTATTTATTAGAAAATAAATAATAGGTCTTATCTACTAATAAGATAAATCTATATATATGAGAAAACTCCTTAATCCCTTAACCGTCATGCACACACACATACATTCAAAAAGAAATGGTTAACTGATTTCAAAAGGGTATCTTGCAGTACAACTGTTCCTTAGGAATAGAAGGAATAATTTTTAAAAATAATTGAAGTTCACGTTCTGGTAAGATGTTTTCGGTACACTGAGGTGTCCCAGAGTCGAATAGTCAGAAGCTACTCGAAGCCTTTCCAGGCGAGGTTGATGAACAGTCTGTGATGAGTAGGTGTTCACGGCAGCAGGCGTCACATAGATCTTCCATCAGGGGTGTAGCAACAGGTCTGCTTGGGTTTTGAAGCAGCAGTCTAGCAGTAAAAGAATTCTTCAGATTTCAGGATTTCTTAGGACACTGGAGGCAACAGGAATCTCACTGGATGCAGAAATTCTTCAGAGCCCGGAGACAACAGGAATCTGCCACCTTTCAAATGCAGGATTCCTTTACAGAGAGAGGTAGCACTTTTCTGGGTCTTTTCTCTCTTGCTCCAGACAGGTCAAGCAAAGATTTCAAATGCCTGCCCTTTGTTCAATTCACAGGCTTTTGAAGGGTCCAATGTAAAAAAGGAACTTTCTTGAACGTGGTCACAGGCACAGTGTCTCCCTTTGGGTCAAAAGCTGCTCTGTAGAAAGATCAAACCCCTGTGATTTCCTTGAAACTGCTGACCTTCCTGTCCTTCTACAAGTTTAACTTCCTTTCAAAACATTGCAGGCATTTCAAGTATTTTTGCAGATGTCCTTCGCTGAGCAAAATCCTTTGTTCAGTTTTTTTGAAAAGCACAGAAGTCTAAGATTTTAGTACAAAAATAAAACCTTTTGTGACACTATGCAAAAATAATATGAAGGCAAAATACTGTGGGCTAGAAATACTATGAAAGGTCATCGACCTGAAATGTTAATTCTGTTTCTCTCTCCACAGATGCTGCCTGGCCTGCTGAGTATTTCCAGCATTTTCTGCAAAAATATGTTGGTTCCGGCGCACGCAGCATTCCAACAGCAACAGCAAGCTCCCTGCTGACTCTTTACATAGTATGGTATTACATAGCATTGCCAACACACAAACAGGCCATTCAGCCCAGCTGGTCTGTGTCTGCGTTTATGATCCACACAAGCCTCCTTCCATTTTGCTTCATCTCACCCCATCCGTTAAAGCTGACTATCACAAAGCAGAACAAAACTCTTTAATGGTAATGTCGCTGGACTAGTAATCCTGAGACCTGGGCTAATGCTCTGGGGACACAGGTTCAAATCCCACCTCGGCAGCTGGTGGAATTTGAATTCAATTAATTAAAATCTGGAATTGAAAGCTAGTCTCAGTAATGGTGCCATGAAACTATCTTCGATTGTCATAAAAACCCATCTGGTTCACTAATGTCCTTGAGGGAAGGAAATCTGCTCTCCTTACCTGGTCTGGCCTACATGTGACTCCAGACCCACAGCAATGTGGTTGATTCTTAACTGCCCTCTGAAATGGCCCAGCAAGCCACTCAGTTCAAGGGCAATTAGGATGGGCAACAAATGCTGACCTTGCCAGCGACGCCCACATCCCAAGAAAGAAAAAAAAATTCTTATGAAAGTTCAAAAGACAACTCAACCCATTAGCAAACTAGGAAAGCTGAAAGGGTTATGGTGGGGGGTAGGGTTGTGAGGGGTGGGCTGATATCAAGCATCAACTGTCGTTTGGTAGGTAGAGAATTGGGATACTCTTCCATAAAAGGCAGTTGATGTCAGATCAATTGATAGATTTTTGTTCAGCAAAAATATTGAGGGATATCGGGCAAAGGTGGGTATATGAAGTTAGGTCACAGATCAGCCATGATCTTACTGAATGGTGGAACAAGCCCGAGGGGATAAATGACCTACTCCCGTTCCTATGTACTTTAGTAAGAAGCAACAGGGGGAAAAAAGCAAAAGGAAACTAATGTTTAGTTAGGAGTCTGTAGGCAACTGAGGGAGCAGCCTGGCATCTCCTGTTTGACAGCTGCTAAAGCGATGGTGATGCTGATTAGGGTGGTCAAGAGGAGGATTGCCCTCTGCGTAACTCCACATCATCATTCTCATAGATCAGCATTGTAGCATGCCTGTGAAGAGGTGGTGCTGAGTTTAGGCCTGCCACTGACCATACCCTTACTAGATTGTCAACTTCATGTGGGCGTTGCAACTGTAGGGGTCCCTGCAGCAGACGGCATAGTTTTGCATTTGACTCTCTGACTCAGGAGGTAAATGCAACTGAACAGTACAGGCCAGGAAAAACCCACCCAACCAGCCCCAAAACCATACTGAGTTGATTGCTTTTAGCCAAGGACAGCAGTAGATGCTGCCACAATTGCCATCAGAGTACACAGAGTTGGAGGAGATTAAGAAAAATAGGCTGTAAACTCCTGCTGGACAGGACTCGGCTCAGCCCTCCATGGTGGAGCAGCCTTTCTAGACTTGCATGAGATGAACGATCATCTGGTGAGGTAATGAAAAGGGGCGAAAACTTGCATTTATATAGCACTTTCACAATCTCGGGACATCCAAAAGCGTTTACAGTCAATAATGCACTGAAGTGCAGTCACTGTTGTAATGCAGGAAACTTGGCAGCAAATGTTCACACAGCAAGCTCCCAAAAACAATATGATAGTGAACTTCGATAGCGCCTTCTAAACCTGCAACCTCTACCACCTAGAAGGACAAGGGCAACAGATACATGGGAACACCACCACCTGCAAGTTCCCCTCCTAGTCACACACCATCCTGACTTGGAACTATATCGCCGTTCCTTCACTGTCGCTGGGTCAAAATCCTGGAACTCCCTTCCAAACAGCACTGTGGGTGTACCTACCCCACATGGACTGCAGCGGTTCAAGAAGGCAGCTCACCACCACCTTCTCAAGGGCAATTAGGGATGAGCAATAAATACTGGCCTAGCCAGCAACACCCACATCCCACGAACGAATAAAAAATAAGATAGTCTGTTCCTGTAATGTTAATTGAGGGATAAATATTGGCCAGGACACAGGGGAGAACTCCCCGACTCCTCTTCAAAATAGCGCCAGGGAACTTTTATGTCTAGCTGATAGGGCAGCTGAGCCTCAGTTTTGGAAGCAGAATTCCCCTGACTGCCACCACCCCCCCCCCCACCACCGCCAAACACGATCCAGAGTGGATTAAACTAGCTTCATAATAAAATAGTTAAATCTCAAAAGTCTGAAGCCATACTGCCAAGGAGCTCCCGAGCTACAGTCACTGCTATTAAACCCTCTGATCATGTAGCCTGCCTCAGCAGGAGTCAATTACACGCCACAAAACATTACTTTTCTCCTCTCATGAGAAAGGCAACACTGCACGGTTTGCCAATAAAGGCATCCGTGGCAGTATTGAAACTGACGGTCACACATCTGTAGGAAACAAGACACGTTAAAGATCTGATTGCCCAAATTGTGCCCTGTGAAAACACAGGAGACGTGTCTTCTCTGATCTAGCTTTCTCTCTTCTTCTTCATCCATATTCTAACTTTGAAGATGCCATAATGACGGTGCAATAGCAGACTGCAGACACTAAGTAGGCTGTCATTATTTTTTTTCCAGTATCTGCTCTATTGCAAAGGTTTTTTTTCTGTGCTCATCAAGGAATGTTAGTGCAGGGGATGGGAGTGGGGTGGGGGGGGGGGCATGGAATATTTCCTAGTTTGGGAATCCAGTGCCAGCATCGAGCTCAGGTACTACCCCAAACAGCATGCCTCAGAATGTACCTCAGAAGAAACACTCTGCAACAATGTAGACTCCCTTCCATGCCATGTTAGAATGAGATGACCAATTAGTGCCGAATTGGGGGTATTTTTGTGTTGATAGTTGGTGTCACTGGCAATTGATTGCAACTTTCGGCAGGGTGGAGGAAACTCTGGCTGATATGTCTTTTCCTTAGCTCGGGGCACTGAGGAAATTTTAGCATCCGGTCGGCAAACTCAGCAGAGATTGAGGGTCATAGCTGGGACTTCCTTAGTTTCTCGAGGTCAGTGCCATACAGGGGGACTCATTAATTAACTAGGCTATTGGGAAACCACTACTGTTTTTCTTTGATGCTTGTCTATAGCTTAATGAGGTAAAAATTTGTCCAGGATCCTTTCCGGACTAAGACAGTGCTGCCCGAACCAAGCAGCCCGAGGATTGATAGAAATTGGTACACAGGCCTCATCAGCATATTCAGGGTGAGCAGCCATTTCTGGTCACGGCTCTGCAGGCAGCTCACCAATGTCCATCCCTCGGGGTCACTGGCGGTGGTCCTCAGGTAAGTCCCGGACTAAAGGGGATAAGGGAAGACAATACTGTAGAATCGAGGGAAGCAGTCCTGCTCCTCCAGCTCCTTGGAAGTTCTTTTAATAAATGAAAATTAATTCTGAAACTAACCTTTCATCGGCAGTCATAGGGGGGCTGATGAACCTCGAGTGGGGGAGACACAAAGCCTTATCCACCCATTGCTCACTAATTTCAGCAACGGGTCCTTTAACAAGGCATTGAACCCTTAATCATCATTGATGCAATGCCTATTTTAGGGATCCATTCAAAATGGGCCCCGTGAATTTAATATTGGAACCAACACTTTCACAGGTTTTGCAGTCGACAGAATAGGTGCAATGCACACTCATTTCTATCCAAATGAGCAGTGCACAATTTTATGGACACAGTGAAAGTAGCTACACAGTTTCTTCCAGGACATCTGTGTGGAAACGCAGCTGACAATTAAAACGGGTGTGCCATGAATGTGATTTTTTTTATTTTTTCATGGGATGTGGGCATCGCTGGTAAAGCCAGCATTTGTTGCCCATCCCTAATTTCCCTCAAGAAGGTGGTGTTGAGCCACCTTCTTGAACCGCTGCAGTCCATCTGGTGCGGATACGCCCACAGTGCTGTTAGGGGGCTGGAGTTCCAGGATTTTGACCCAGCGACAGTGAAGGAACAGTGATATAGTTCCAAGTCAGGATGGTATGTGACCTGGAGGGGAACTTGCAGGTGGTGGTGTTCCCATGCATTTGCTACACTTGCCCTTCTAGATCATAGAGGTCGCGGGTTTGAAGGCGGCAGCTTGGTATGTTGCTGCAGTGCATCTTGTAGATGGCACACACTGCTGCCACTGAGAGCTACTGTGGAAGGGGTGAATGTTGAAGGTGAGGTCTGGATCAAGAGGGCTGCTTTGTCCTGGATGGTGTCAAGCTACTTGAGTGTTGTTGGAGTTGCACCCATCCAGGAATGTGCAGAGTATTCCATCACACTCCTGACTTGTGTCTTGTAGATGGTGGACAGGCTTTGGGGGTCAGGAGGTGAATTACTCATTGCAGAATTCCCAGGTTTTGACCTGCTCTTGTAACCACAGTATTTATACAGCTGGTCCAGTTAGATTTCTGGTCAACGGTAACCCCAGGATGTTGATAGTGGGGTATTTAGTGATGGTAAAGCTGTTGAATGTCAAAGGAAGATGGTTAGATTCTCCCTTGTTGGAGATGGTCATTGCCTGGCACTTGTGTAGCGAAAATGTTACTTGCCACTTATCAACCTAAGCCTGGATGTTGTCCAGGTTTCTCACTGGTATGAGCAATCACGGTCAGCCTTTGTGTAATTAATGACTGGTAAGTTTAACAGCATAAAGCGGCCTATCACAAGGGAACCACTATTGCAAACAGCGATTCATTTGACTCATTGCCTGAAAACTCTTCCAAACAATTTTGCATTTGAATACAAAAACCTTTCAGTATCATGGGCTGTGCACAGCAACTACCTAAATATAGTCACGAATCAGAAGTAATAACAGCTATTTCGAACTGACTGAAATTGAACTCCAATTGAATAAACCTAATAATGACTAATGATGGTATTAGTGTGGGAACACTCAACATGTTCATATGTTATTCCTTTATTCACTATTTTAAGGCAAGCATTAACCCATTACCTTCACCGTATGTCACAAAGTAATGTCATACCAACACATTAAACATTCACTGGTTTTACTGCGACCTTTTATACTTGCGTTTGAGTCAGAAGGTTGTGCGTTCAAGTTCAACTCCAGGGATGTGGAAGTGCTGCTCTGGCAGAGGTGCCTTCTTTCAGGTGAGGCCCGATTTGCCTCTCAGGTGGATGTAAACAGTCCTATGGCACCAAAGAAGTGTCGGGAAATTGTCCCCGCTGTCTAGCTCAATATTTATGCCTCAACTAACATCCCAAAAAAAACAGATCATACAGTCCATATCAAGTTGCTGTTTGTGGGACCTTGCTATGTGCAAATTGACTGCTGTGTTTCCTACATTACAACAGTGACTACACTTCAGAAGTAAACAGTTGACTGCAAAGTACTTTAGCAGGTCCTAAGTTCAAGAAAGGCACTATATAAATGCAAGTTCTTTGTTTATTTTTACTGTAATGAGATGAAGTGGTCTAGTGTGATGCTTTTAAGAATTAAAATCTTGCACTGACCTTTACTGCTGGAAATCTCATCTGTTCATTGATTCAATTCGTCTTCTGAAACCACACACCTGTGTTGGACGACGTCACATCCAAGTGGACATTCCTTATGCATTAGCCAAACAGTATTTGGGACGCAGATTGAAAGTTTTGCCAAAAGAGGCAGGCAGGAATATGAGGCAGCACTCTTTTACACAGTGAGTGGTAATGACCTGGAACTCGCTGCCCACAAGGGTGGTGGAAGCGAAAACGATCAATGACTTCAAAAGAGAAAAAGACTTGCAGGGCTACAGGGATTGAACTGGGGAGTGGGACTGACTGTATAGCTTCATAAAGAGCCGGCATGGACTTGACGGGACGAATAGCCTACTTCTGTGTTGTAAATGACTATGACTCTAAATTTAATGGGGGCAAATTGATGGGATGTGGCAACTCATGCTCCCCAGGGATCTGTACTGGGGCCTTAGCTTTTCATTAGTATACACACTAATGACTTGGATGAATGAATAGTGAGTTGTGCATCCAAAATTGCAGATGACACTAAAGTTACAAGGCAAAGTCAGTTGTGTAGATGGGAGAAGAAAGTTACAAAAGGGCATTGGCAGACAAAGTGAGTGGCATTATTATGGCAGATAAAAAGACTTGCATTTGTATAGAGCCTTTCATGACCTCAGAATGTCCCAAAGCACTTTACAGCAAATTTACTCTTGAAGTGCAGTCGCTCTCGTATTGTAGGAAGCATACCAACCAATTTGTGCACAGCAAGCTCCCATAAACAGCAAAGTGCTAAGAATTAGAGAATCTGTATTTTTTAGTGATGTTGATGGCGGGATTAAATATTGGCCAGGACACCACAGATAACTCCCTCACTCTTCTTCAAAATAGTACCACGGGGACTTTTGCATCCACCTCAGAGAGCTGACAGGGCCTCAGTTTAACATCTTATCTGAAAGATGGTACCTCCAACATCACAGCACTTCCTCAGTACTGCACTGGAGTGTCAACTTAGATTTTTGCACTCAAGCGACTGGAGTCAGGGTTGAACCCACAGCCTTCTGACTGAAAAACAAGAGTGAAGCCAACTGAGCCACAGCTCATCAACGCACAGAAATGTGCGTTCATCCTCTTTGGATGTAAGAAAGACAGGATTGAAATATTTTCTTAATAGTGAGAAGCTAGGAACTGTGAAGTAGCAAAGGGATTTAGGTGTCCATGTACACAAATCACTAAAAGCTAGCACACACTACAAAAAGTAATTGAAAAGGCTAATGAATGTTGGCCTTTATCTCAAGGGGGTTGGAAGTCAGTCTCCAATGAGCTATTCTGGTTATATAGTGTGTTTTCATTGTTTTGATAATCATTCCCTCCAAGGAAGGCTCGAAGCGATTTTTTTTTAATTGTTCTCAAATACTGCACAGTGATAATTGAATTGAACATATTATCTCAATTTTTCAATCCAGTCAATTATGTCTTGTTTGGAGTTTCAAACAAAATTCCTGCCTAGACAAAATCAAGCACATCAAAAAAAGTTCTGCAGAATTCAACTGCTGCATCCTTCACCAAATGCCAAAGGGATCTCTTGTGTTGTAGTTTATCTGATGACCAACACAGCCTGTTAGAAACTGTCTACTGGAATCTGTCATTTACAGACTGGGTTCCTTTCCAATGTCAGAGATATTGCTCAATGCCTTATGAACTGAATTAAGATTTACAATCAAGTAAACCTGAAGCTCCCAGCCAAGCAATGCCTCGCTTTTAAAATTCTAATCCTTGGTTTCAAATGCCTCCATGACCTTGCCGCTTCCTATCTCTATAATCTCCTTCAGTGCCACAGCCCTCTGAGGTATCTGTGCTCCTCTAATTCTGGCTTCTTGAGCCACTCTGATTTTCAACAGTACGCCATTGGTAGCCGTGCCTTCAGCTGTCTAGCCCTAAGGTCCGGAATTTCCTCCCTAAACCTCTGCAACTCTCTCACTTACTTCATTTAAGATGCTCCATAAAACTTACCTCTATGACCAAGCATTTGGCCACATGCTCTAATATTGCCTTCTGTAACTCGGTGGCATACTTTGTTTTATAATTCCCCTGAATCACTTTGAGACATTTTATTACATTAAAAGTGTTATATAAAGATAAGTTTTGTTGGATACTTTTTCTTTGCTGAACTGAACAGTAAACAGCTACTTCTTTTATATATACATACAATAACAAATTGAAAGAAGCTGGTTATTTTCTGTTTTAAACTGCCAACCTTCTGGAAACGTATCAATGTTGGCCTTGGACTATCAAGCTCCCCCATCCAGACACACAACAACCACTAATGATCCATCCCCCGCTTTGCAGTCTCCTGGCAGAGGGGAAGCAAAATATGTGGCTAATTCTTAGAAGCTCTGTGAAATTCTTCCCCAAATCCCTAAGGCATTTTAGCAAGGCACTGGGAAACCACGGATACCCATTATCTATCAGCCCAGTTAAGCAGTAAATTATTCACTTCAACTGCGAATGTGCTCTTTTTCAGGAACTTGCCATATTCCCTTCTAATAGATTATAGTGACAGTGTCAACTGTGATTCAACGGTCGAACTCTTGCATCTGAGTCAGAAGGTTGCGTGTCCAGGGACTTGAGCACAAAAATCTAGGCTGGCTCTTCAGTGTAGTACTGAGGAAGTGCTGCACTGTCAGAGGTGCTGTCTTTCAGATGAGACATTAAATTAAGGTTCCGCCTATCCTCTGAAGTCGATGTAAAAGATCCCACGGCACCACTTCAAAGAAGAGCATGGGAGTGCTCCAATGTTTATCCCTCAATCAACATCAACAAAATGAATTATCTGGTCATTATCACACTGGTGTTTGTGGAAGCTTGATGTGTGCAAATTGGCTGCTGTGCTTCCTACATTATAACAGTTACTACACTTCAAGGTGTATGGCTGTGAAACATGGGTGACTTATAGCTACCAGAAAAAGCAGCTCAATAATTTCCATCTTTGCTGTCTGTGGCACATTATGGGTACATCTTGGCAGATCACCACAAATGTGGCAGTCCTCTCAAAGGCACAGCTCCCAAGTGTGTTGGCACTAATCAAACAGAGGTGGCTTTGGTGGAACTGACACTACTGCAGGATGGAAGATGATCGCATACCCAAGGACCTTCTGTATGGTGAGGTAGCTGGGGCCAGACGACCAGTGGGGCGCCCAATGCTCTGCTTCAAAGATGCTTGCAAGTGTGACATGAAGGTCCTAAATGTTGACTATCGCACCTGGGAGTCAGTCGCTGGTGAAAGAGGGAAATGGCAACACATCCTGTGGACTGGTGTGCACTACTACACTGACCAGTTGCTACAGCAGCTCGGCAACAGGCACCAACATCAAAAACAACAACTCACAGCATCACTTGGCAGCTTCACGTGCAGCACTTGTGGCAGAACCTGCCTCTTAAGGATTGGCCTTCACAACCATCAACAAAGGTGCACCAAGAGAAGACACCCCACTTAAGTGGATTGTTTGCTGTGAGTCCCTCATCTTTCATACATGGAAGGATGCCAACCACACTTCAAAACTACTTCATTGGCTCCAAAGTGATTTTGGACATTCTGAGAATGTGAAAGGCACTATATAAATGCAAGTCTTTTTATAATGAATCCATACTAACTGCTATTTTTAGTAGTCTCTAACCCAAATATGTGTTTACAGGTTTTATTGACATGACATCTAGTTCTCAAATCCCTATGCTGGAAAGTATCCAATCTGCACAATTCACCAAGGTTAATTTGACAGTGCCTACCAACCCCTAACCTCTACCACTGAGAGGACAAATGCAACAATGTCATTGAAATATTATCAACTGCATTTTCCTCTTCAAGTCACACAATCCTGACTTTGACGTACCATTCCTTCATTGTAACTGGACCACAATCCTGGAATTCCCTACCCAACATCATCATGAGAGTACCATCATTACAAGGCTTACAGAGATACAAGGAGAAGGCCAACCACTACCTTCTGAGGCCAACGACAGATGGGCAATAATGCAACCTTGCCCACATCCTGAAAAATAAGTAAAAATACCATTTTAAAAATGTTAAAACAGCAATATCATAAATCACCTAATTGGAAGAGCATATTCCTGACGACCAGGTGCTCAAAGATTTGGTATCATTTTGCTCACTGCCTCCACAGCCACGATATCCTTCACTACGTGTACACACCAAAACTGGACATAATACTCTGGTGCAGGATTACTAAAACCTTATACAGCCCAAGTACATTTGAAGAGCCAATACATCAAAAACCCTATATGGCTTCCCTTTGGTCACCTCAAACAACTTCTGCACTTTTAGTGAATTATCAACTATTACCCCCAGGTGCCCTTTGTTCCGTTACCTTTACCAGGTATGTTCTTATTGCATAGCTTAATTTCATCAAGGCCATTTAGAATAGCTTCAGATTTTAGTCAAAAAAGCTAAAGGTTGGGATAAATTCGCCAGTCCTTTCTCTAGGGAAAAAAACTCTTCTAACTTCTCTCTTTGTACTTCTCGTGGCAATCATGTCCCCTTTGTTACAGATTCACCAATCTGCAAAAGAATCCTTCACTATTTACCTTTTCAATCTTTTTCATAATTTTGAAAACCTCCATTAGGTGCTCGCTTAACCTTCTCTGTCCCAGTGGGAAGAAAAAACAATTCTTTATTTTTCTATTGAAGAATATAATGAATAAAATTAGGGTAAAATGAATCCAGTGACATAATGACACCAGATCGAGTCTTTTTTTTAATTCATTCATGGGATGTGAGCATTGCTGGCTCGGCCAGCATTTATTGCCCATCCCTAATTGCCCTCGAGAAGGTGGTGGTGAGCTGTTGCCTTGAACCGCTGCAGTCCATGTGAGGATTATAGTTTTTCATAGCAGATTTGGTAAAACTGACTGGCTTGTCCAGCCATTTCAGAGGCAGGTTAAGAGTCAACCACATTGTTCTGGATCTGTTGCCGCTAATGGGCCAGGCCAGGCTAGAAAGGCAGATTTCATTCCCTAAAGGACATTAGTGATCCAGATGGGTTTTTCTTTACACCAATCTGGTTGTTTCATAGTCACCATGACTGATACTAGCTTTTAATTGTAGATTTATTTAATTAACTGAATTTAAATTCCCCAACTGCCAGTGGTAGGATTTAAACTCTTATCTCCAGATCATTAGTTTGGGTATCTGAATTACCTATCTCAGTAATTAATCACTATGCGACCATACCTATCTCAAGATATTGTGTGACCTATTTATAAACGTACTCCGAACTTGAAGCCAGATCAAATATTGGGAAGGTCTGAAAGTAAAGTATTCTGAAATTGCTGCTCCTACCTAGTGAAACAGGCTGACAGCAGAGTTACTGCACTTTCCTCAATCTACAGCCCAAGATCAGGAACTAAGGTGCCTGCATAGCATGGTGATTATCATGAATCAAGTCTAAATCCACTTCAGGGCGAGGTCATTGAGAATGATGATAAATCACCAAAATAGCACACAAACTCAATGCTGGGAAAGTGCAGTGACTTTCTCCAGCATGTAATAATCTCCTTGTTTTGAAGTAATGCAGTCTGAATGAACAGTGGCAGCAATATATACACATATATATTTATATATAATTTAAAAATGAATTCAATTCTATGTATGCTCCCTGCCAAATTATTATACTCCATCGTTCTCTCTCTGGAATGAATACTTTGTTTTTACATAGCTGTGACTATACTGTTTACACAGATACCCAGATCAATCCATCTATCTATCTATATAAACATCGTTATCGGTAGTATACAGAGAAAGCATACACTTTTGTAATATGAAGACCTCTGATGTAAGTTTAATGGATGTTTTAACAGAATAATTGGGAAATGTTTGGGATACAATTATGCTTTCTCCTGTTGTTCTGGTGAACATTGACCCCTTAACCAATCTCACTAAAACAGACTGTCTGATCATCATCTCAATGCAGATTGTGCAATCTTGCTGTGTGCAAATTGGCTGCTGGGTTTCCAACAGTGACTGCTGTTCAAAAGTATTTCATTGGCTGTAAAGTGCCTTGGGATATCCTGAGGTTGTGAAAAGCACTAAATAAATGCAAGTCTGCTCCTTTTGGCAAGAAATAGCACAATGCAATACTTGACAGGTATTTGACAGGTTCCTATAAAATCAATTTACAAATAGAAAGTAATGCTGATTAAAATAGTGGGGAGGAAGAACCTGGAATTACTGAGAAACATGGGATGTTGTAATGGCAGGGCTGTGGAATGTTTCTGAATGCACAAGCTAAGATTGGACAAATTAGCTTTTTCATCCAAATTTGCCTTATGGCTTTGTGAATGCTGCCCCTATTGCTTTATTAGGTGTTAATGCCTATTAAAGTATTGGATAGCATGCTATGCATTTACAAACTAAATTCATGCAGTTATTTCTAGCCCTGATCTCTTGTTCTCCAGACACACATCCAGTTGTCTCTTGAACCCATTTAGATAATTTCCGTCATTGTTCTTCCCTGGTAAATTATTTCAAATGCCTGCACATCGTATACTTTATGTGTAATATTTCAACTAGGATTCTATCAAATTTGAAAAGATGCATCCTAGCTTTTGGAACCATCGCACAAGCTGAAGAACATACTAAAAGGAGGGCATGAAACAATTATCAAGACCAACCTATCCAAGCAACTGTGTAATCTCCTGTCCCATTCAACCATTCCCCAACCATGTTACCTCCTAGGGGAGACAATCAAGGAAAAAAACAATTGAAACAAACTTACTTTCCAACTCCCTAAACTCCAGGAGTTGAGTCCATGTCTCATCTCAATCACAAGTAACTGGAAATACCTTCTTCTATCTCCAGCTTTTTTTTTTATATATAAAAAGAGAATCTCTTGATCCACAGTCACCACAAGGTCTAGACATTTGGACATTTGTCAATGGCTCTCTGAAAGTAAATACTTCCCAGCATCTAATTCAACACTTTGCCTGAGAGTATTTTTAGCCATGGCAAATTCTTCTACAATCTCCATCTTTTTCAAATTCATTTCATCTTTGAAAAGCAATATACCCGCTAATAAAAACAAGAAATGCTGGAACCACTCAGCAGGTTTGGCAGCATCTGTGGAAAGAGAAGCAGAATTAACGTTTCGGGTCAGTGACCCTTCTTCGGGTTCTGAAGAAGGGTCACTGACCCGAAACGTTAACTCTGCTTCTCTTTCCACAGATGCTGCCAGACCTGCTGAGTGGTTCCAGCATTTCTTGTTTTTATTTCAGATTTCCAGCATCTGCAGTATTTTGCTTTTAATTTAATATACCCGCTAAACCTGCATTGCTCCTAAGTTAACAAACTTCAATTCTGGAGCCCATTTTCACAGCTAAGGGATTTGAAGTTTTTAATCGTCTTCCTGCGCAACCTCTTCATATTACTGCCAAGGAGTCACCATCCCCAGGAAAGCATGCAAGGAACTTGTGGCAAACGTGTACAGAAAAAGCAAGAGTAAAAGGGTTTAAAATACACAGCAGCACAAAAAAATCTGAAAAATACTGACATTTATATAGCACCTTATTGAGAGAGTTACATTTCTATAGCGCCTTTCATGATGTCCCAAGGCGCTTTACAGTCAATGAAGTAACTGTCAAATGCAGTCACTGTTGTTATGCAGGAAATGTGACAGCCAAATTGCACACAGCAAACTCCCACAAACAACAATGTGATAACGACCAGATAATCTGTTTTTGTGATATTGATTGAGGTGTAAATATTGGCCAGGACACCAGGGAGAACTCCCCTGCTCTTCTTCGAAATAGTGCTGTGGGGTCTTTTATGTCCACTGGAGAGGGCAGGTAGGGCTCAGTTTAACATCTCATCCTGAAAGACAACACCTCTGACAATGCAGTGCTCTCTTAATGCTTTGTTGAAGTGTCAGGCTAGATAGTTATGCTTAATTTCTGGAGTACCACACTACACAGCACATTTAGCCTCTGATACATCGAGCAAACTGTGCAAATGCCTTCCTGAAACTTTCAAACAGAGATAGGTGGAAACAACAGCGTACTAAGTAAAAACAGTATGCAATATACACCATGGTCATTTGTTAAACTAATTAAGCAATTCCCAGTTTGGAATGCAACCTTCAATAACACACCAGCAAGTTAATTCTCCTAATAAACACAGTGGCAGTAACTGCACTCAGTAGCACACAAGGAAAGTACCAGGAAAGTTGTACAAAAATTTAAAAAGTAATTCAACTGTCTTTTAATTGCCTTCTTGACTGAAACTGGCAAATATACAGCGAATATTCAGGTTTCATGCTGTGCTTATTATTGTTAATACTATTGAGTGTCTCCTACCGCCATTAGCAAAACAATATATCTTCAACGAGCACTTTTAAGAAACTATTATTATTACAAATGCATGCTGTGGCTAATTACCATCACAGTTCCGTAAAAGAGATTAGCTCAGAGCAGCAGAGATGATGCTTTTCAGGTTAAAGATATTTCACCTTGTCACAAAACCATATACAGGTGGAGTTAAATGTGTATGCAGGTTGAAAAATTGCAAGGACAAGTGGTAAAAAAGAACTTTATATCTTTAGATGTTAACTATGGTTCAGCTGGTCCTCTTACCACTGAGTCTGTAAATTGTGGGTTTAAGTTCAAATCCCTCCATGGCCTCACCCTTCCCTATCCCTGTGACCTCCTCCAGTCCCTCTTTCTCTTTTTTTTCTTTCTTTTGGGCCTCCTTATCTCGAGAGACAATGGATACGCGCCTGGAGGTGGTCAGTGGTTTGTGAAGCAGCGCCTGGAGTGGCTATAAAGGCCAATTCTGGAGTGACAGACTCTTCCACAGGTGCTGCAGAGAAATTTGTTTGTTGGGGCTGTTGCACAGTTGGCTCTCCCCTTGCGCCTCTGTCTTTTTTCCTGCCAACTACTAAGTCTCTTCGACTCGCCACAATTTAGCCCTGTCTTTATGGCTGCCCGCCAGCTCTGGCGAATGCTGGCAACTGACTCCCACGACTTGTGATCAATGTCACACGATTTCATGTCACGTTTGCAGACGTCTTTATAACAGAGACATGGACGGCCGGTGGGTCTGATACCAGTGGCGAGCTCGCTGTACAATGTGTCTTTGGGGATCCTGCCATCTTCCATGCGGCTCACATGGCCAAGCCATCTCAAGCGCCGCTGACTCAGTAGTGTGTATAAGCTGGGGGTGTTGGCCGCTTCAAGGACTTCTGTGTTGGAGATATAGTCCTGCCACCTGATGCCAAGTATTCTCCGAAGGCAGCGAAGATGGAATGAATTGAGACGTCGCTCTTGGCTGGCATACGTTGTCCAGGCCTCGCTGCCGTAGAGCAAGGTACTGAGGACACAGGCCTGATACACTCGGACTTTTGTGTTCCGTGTCAGTGCGCCATTTTCCCACACTCTCTTGGCCAGTCTGGACATAGCAGTGGAAGCCTTACCCATGCGCTTGTTGATTTCTGCATCTAGAGACAGGTTACTGGTGATAGTTGAGCCTAGGTAGGTGAACTCTTGAACCACTTCCAGAGCGTGGTCGCCAATATTGATGGATGGAGCATTTCTGACATCCTGCCCCATGATGTTCGTTTTCTTGAGGCTGATGGTTAGGCCAAATTCATTGCAGGCAGACGCAAACCTGTCGATGAGACTCTGCAGGCATTCTTCAGTGTGAGATGTTAAAGCAGCATCGTCAGCAAAGAGGAGTTCTCTGATGAGGACTTTCCGTACTTTGGACTTCGCTCTTAGACGGGCAAGGTTGAACAACCTGCCCCCTGATCTTGTGTGGAGGAAAATTCCTTCTTCAGAGGATTTGAACGCATGTGAAAGCAGCAGGGAGAAGAAAATCCCAAAAAGTGTGGGTGCGAGAACACAGCCCTGTTTCACACCACTCAGGATAGGAAAGGGCTCTGATGAGGAGCCACCATGTTGAATTGTGCCTTTCATATTGTCATGGAATGAGGTGATGATACTTAGTAGCTTTGGTGGACATCCGATCTTTTCTAGTAGTCTGAAGAGACCACGTCTGCTGACGAGGTCAAAGGCTTTGGTGAGATCAATGAAAGCAATGTAGAGGGGCATCTGTTGTTCACGGCATTTCTCCTGTATCTGACGAAGGGAGAACAGCATGTCAATAGTCGATCTCTCTGCACGAAAGCCACACTGTGCCTCAGGGTAGACGCGCTCGGCCAGCTTCTGGAGCCTGTTCAGAGCGACTCGAGCAAAGACTTTCCCCACTATGCTGAACAGGGAGATTCCACGGTAGTTGTTGCAGTCGCCGCGGTCACCTTTGTTTTTATAGAGGGTGATGATGTTGGCATCGCGCATGTCCTGGGGTACTGCTCCCTCGTCCCAGCACAGGCATAGCAGTTCATGTAGTGCTGAGAGTATAGCAGGCTTGGCACTCTTGATTATTTCACAACCCTCCAAAATCTGTGTTCCTCCAATACTGACCTCTAGCAGATAACTGATTTTAATCACTCCACCATTGGTGGCCATGCTTTCAGCTGCTTAGGCCCTAAGCTCTGGAATTCCCTCCTCAAACCGCTCCACCTTCCTTCCTCCTTCCAGACATCCTTAAAAACCTACCTCTGACCAAGGTTTTGGTCATCTGTCCAAATATCTCAAATGGCTCAGTGACAAATTTTACTTCATTAATGGCTCTTGTTGAGCATCTTTGGACATTTTACTACATAAAAGGCCCCATCTAAATGCAAGTAGTTATTGTTGTCATTGTTATTGTTCAAGTCCCATTCAAGAAATTTGAGCACCTCATCTCGGCTGACAACCCAGCGTAACGCTGTGCGGATGCTGCACTGTCGGAGGTGCGTGTTTGAGTGAGTTGCTAAACTGAGGCACTGTCTGCCCACTCAGTTTGACGCAAAAGGTCCCATGACACTATTTCAAAGAGGAAATTGTCCACGTGTCCTGGTCAATATTTAGCCCTCAACCAACATCACTGAAACATATCTTATTGCTGTTTGAGGGGCCTTGTTGTGTGCAAACTAGCTGCCCCATTTCCTATATTACAACAGTGAATATGTTTCAAAAAGTACTTTGCTTTGTGACATCCTGAGATGGTGAAAGGTGCTACAGAAATGAAACTTTCTTTCTTATAAAGGTTCTAATCCTTTTGAAATAGTGATGGGCAAAAAATTGGAGGGAAATTGAAGAAAATTGCAAAAGACAGGAAGATTTTATTTGTGTCTGGTTTACATCTGGACCCCAAAGCATCTGAGGGATTAAGGTAGCCCCTGAATCATCTGTCGATTGTTTCCACTTAACTCCTTCAGTTTAAGGTCTTATTCTTAGGATGACAGCTGCAGCAATGGGGTCCCCTCTCAATAATGCACTGGAAGGTAAAGCTAGATTATGATCTGAGCCATGCCCCGTAATCTGCTTGCTGTCGCTTCTTTCAAAGGAACAGAAAACACAACCCCAAATAGGCCTTGCATTGTGAAAAATTTGAACATTCAGAGATTAATGCAGAATAGTGCATCATAGCCTAGTTCTGTTCCAAATTCAGCTGGACTTTTATTGATTCTAAACTGTGGGCACAATCCATGGGCACAGGCTGCCCGCCAGTACTTTGCCAAGTGGCCACTCTTAACATCTGAGTATGAACATTTAACAGGCTGTTTCACCACAGAATGCACCACAGTCAGGTCTAAACCTACATTTGCACAATGCCCACCCATGCTCGCATTCTATTAAGGCTCACTAGGTAATAATCAGAGCTAGGAACCCAGTCTGATCTTGCCTTTCCTTAGCCAGACACATTGGGGAAATTTTATCCGGGCGGTGGGGGTCTCAACGTCTGCAGAAATTGCCACGGAGATCCCTGCGTCGCCTCTTCTATAGAAGCCATAGAAGGCCCGCTGAATTTAGGCACTTAAGTGGACAGCGGCAGGCCTTCTATGGGATCAAGGACCCCGTTGCTGGATGTCCCACCCTTACAGAGCTTCCGGCCAATGAGAGGCTGGCAGCTGCAGCTCACTGCGGAGGTGGTGGCTGCTGCTGCAGGAATGCATACTGGAGGCCAAGGAGCGTCGCTGGAACCAGGCCTCAGGTAGGTCAGCATATGAATCGTGGGGGAAGGGGTTGGGGGGGGGGGGGGGGGGGAGGGGGGAAGTCGGCAGAAAGGGCAGGGGTGCAGCAACAGGGCCACCCGCCGCACGGCTAATTGAGCCTGCGGCAGAAAGAGGCCCTTAATTTGGGGTTAATTGCCCAGTTAAGGGTCTCAATTGGCGGTGGGGCGGGAAGGCCCTACACAGAAATAAATTTTGGCGGAGACGGGATGGTGGCAAGAACCCTCGCCCCCACCCGAATCTATGCTCTCCCTGCCTCCAAACCCATCGCAGGGGACAACATAAAATTCCCCCCATTAGACCAACTGCAGCATTCCTACCACATAGACCATGAAATTCAGCACGAGAAGGATCAAAGTGAGGACCTTCCTGGTCTTGTTAATGTAAGGTTTTCAATAAGGCTCTTAAACATTGAAATCAGATGTCAGAGGTGCAAGCAAAAGTAATTAAACTTACACGCAAAAGGTCGTTCTTACAAACGCTACTGATGATGGTTGGTTGGGAATTCAAAAGTGTTACAGTTCTGAGCGTCTTTACGAATCCAAATATTCATTACACGCTGCCAGTTTTGATACATTTCTCTCATTCCCTTTGCATGACAATCAATCCACACAATTCTGCATTACATAATTACACAAAAGTTAAAATACCCATTGTGGGTCGATTTTAATCAGCACGCTCCTTATCAGTAATTTTAGGTTTCCTGTTGTGTTAACGAGACCAGTACGATTTTCCTACTTTGTTATCTGATCGATACTTTCACTCCTGTTACATATAATTGCCAATCTACCAAGTGAACTCTTTAATTGCAAGTCTGCCTTTGATTCCAGTACCATTCTGTACCAGTCAGTGTCCTGTTTCTGCAGAAACCCCACTTAAAAGTGATGTATACCCAGATGATTTCCTTTGCAGAACTAACGGTTTTTAACCACACTTGTCATCAACTAATTACAGTTCACTGAAACTTTAGGAACCACTGTGCACTGGCACATCTTTAATTAAGTCTCTGATTACTTCATGCTGAAACTGACCATTGCTGCCTGTCTCAACATCATAGCTCGATGTTAAATTGACAGAAGCTTCACTAATTAACAGGCAAAGATGAAAGATTATGATAGACAGATATCAATAGCAGTACAACATTACTAAGAATATAGAAAGGAACCAAGGAACAGGAGAGGGATTTTAGCCCCTCAAGCTTGGGTCCGCCATTCCATCAGATCATGGCTGACCATCGACTCACCTTGCTTCCGTGACCTTTAATACCTTTGCCTAACAAAAATCTATCAATCTCAGTTTTGAAATTTTCAATTCACCCTCAGCCTCAACAGCCTTTTGAGGAGAGGATTCCAGATTTTGAATACCCATGGTGTGACGGCCTGGACTCGATGGGCCGAATGGCCTCCTTCTGTGCCATAAATATCTATGACTCTGTGAAGAAGTGCTTTCTGACATCACCCCTGAATGACCTAGCTCTAATTTTACAGTCATGACCCCTTGATCTGGAAATAGTTTCTCTCTATCTACCCTATCAACTCCCTTTAATCATCTTAAAGAGCTCAATTTGATCACCTCTAATGTTCTCCTCAATGGAATACAAGCCTCATCTATGCAACGTGCCAAAATAATTTACCACTGTTAGCCCTGGTATCATCTAATGAATTAGCTCTGCTCCTCTCCAAGGTCAATATATCCTTCCTGAGGTACGGTGTCCAGAACTGAACGCAGTTACTCTAGATGATGGTCTAACCAGAGCCTTGCGTAACTGAAACATAACGTCCACCAGCAGATCTCAAGGCGGTTTGATTAACTTTTTCTTACACTCTGTACAACGACTACACCAGGGAGTGCACATACTGACTGAAGCATCAGAGGAGTTGATTTCAAATGCACCTTGGTGAATCTGTTGCCGACTGAGTGACAATACAGAATCCAACGTGTGGCGTGCGGTGAAAATGAAAAAGGAAATTGCTGTGACAGTGCTCCTCGGTGACCATGCAGAGTTTATCTGCTCCACTGCTTGCCTCTACAATGTCACTCAGTGTCTCAGAAGAGGCCTGAGGTCAGCATTAGATATTAGCTGTGCTGCTCTGGGGAATCCAGCATTCCTCACATTCCCTTCAGTCTTCCTCCCGCTGTGGGATTTCTGCACACAGCCGGGAGCAAGGTCACCCCTGCAAGATCGGCAAGCGATTGAGGTGTGAATTCCAATAACTAAAACGCAAAATACTGAAAGTCAGAATTTATTCAGCAACAATATTAAAATGAGCAGAGATGGAAGAGCAAGTTATGGTGGCACAAATACTGAAGTTAAAAAAAAACAGAAAATGTACAGCAAGCTAATTGGCATCTTCAAGGGGAAAGGTTAGTTAGTGGTTAAGGTTTTTTTTTAAATTCATTCGCAGAACATGAGCATCGCTGGCAAGGCCAGCATTTATTGCCCATTTCTAATTGCCATCGAGAAGGTGGTGGTGAGCTGTCTTCTTGAATACAGCTAAGTGGCTTGCTGGGCCACATTACTCTGGGTCTGGAGTCACATGTAGGCCAGACTGCGTAAAGACAGCTGATTTCCTCCCCTAAAGGGCATTAGTGAACCAGATGGGCTTTTACAACAATCTGGTAGCTTCACGGTCACCATTACTGAGACTAGCTTTTTATTCCAGCTTTTATTTAATTGAATTTAAATCCCCTAAGTGCCAAGGTCGGATTTGAACTGCTGTCTTTGCATCATTAGTCCAGGCTTCTCGATTACTAGTCGATTAACATGCTCCCATATTCTTTGGTATCCTTTAGTTCAGATGTTGGGTCTGAAATATCACAACTGCAGAGGAACTTAGGAACAGGAGGAGGTAAATTATTCCCCCCCTTAAGCCTTCTTCCATTTAATTAGATCATGGCTGATCTGGATCTCCACTCCATCTACCCACCTTAGTTCCATATTCCTTGATGCCTTTCCCTTACAAAAATCTGTCAATCTCAGCTTTGAAATTTTTCATTGACCCTCAGTGGCAACAACATTTTCGAAGAGAGAATTCCAGATTTCCTCTATCCTTTTGTGTGACAAAGTGCTTCCTGACATTATCCCTGAATGACCCGGCTCAAACTTGAAGATTCTCATTGTTCTGGCCTCCCTCACCAAAGGAAGTATTTTCTCTCCATCTACTCCTTTAATTATCTTAAAATCCTAAATTAGTTTACCCCTTAATCTTCTAAACTTGAGGGAATACAAGCCTAGTCTGTGCAACTTGTCCTCATAATTTAACTCTATTAGCCCCAGTATCATTCTGGTGAATCTGCACTGCACCCAATCCAAGGTCAATATATCCTTCCTGAGGTGTGGTGCCCACAACTGAAAGTCATGAATATCCAATAATTTCTGTTTTTATAATGTTATAGTTTCTCAGTTTGTTTCTGAAGAGTTGTTTCTGGCAGTTGTGAAGGGGATGATGGCTAATTGGCCAGCTGATTGACACTCAATCCTATTACCATTACCGCTGATTTCCAAAAATGAATTTCTATCCTAAAGCATCCTGATTGTAGCAGTGGCCTCTCCTTAATATTTATTATTAGAAACACAAAAGGACATGCCAGAACCTGAGCTGATTAAAATAGTGAGTAGTTGAGCAATACAAAAGAGGAAGGTGCCAGGGACTGCCCGTGGGTAAGCATGCATATGACCCTGACAGCTATGCTGGCTGGAGTTGAACTCCGAGTAGGGCAACTGAATCCAGACAGGTTGAATGGCAAGAATGAGACTAAAGGTAAAAAGGCAAAAGGTAAAAACCAACCTGTTCAGGGGTTTGAGAATCAGGTTAAAGATCTGAACACGTAAAGTATTTTCCATTATGGAAACAACCCAGAGACTAGACGAGTGTCTTGCAAAAATAAACTCCAACTGTGGAGAACGAAAACCTGAATAGACAGCAGAGAAAAAGTGGGTTGCCTCTTGTGCCATTAGGCATAGGACACTCTAACCAACTAACAGGTTCAATCCCTCCAACTTATTGGCTGACACAAAGGTATCAATTCTCACTTGGAGTAAACAATTGTATGTCCGACCTCCCCCGATATTATTTTGGTTGAGTTTGCTGACAATGCAACCACTAGGTGGCGCAATATTGGCACATGTGCAAATGCAGCCTCATCCACTGAAACGTCACTGTCTGTGACATCTCAGGCAGCTGCCAGTAATAAAGATGGTGCTGCTCAATTTGTCACAAAAAACAAATTAAACCCAAACCCCCTCATTGGCTGCAATCGCGGCTTCCAGCCTACCCAACGGTGTGCTGCTCCCTCCCACGCCCGTCTGCTCGCTCTTTGCCTTGTCGCTTCCCCCTCTCGGCCACTCACTCCCCGCCTCATTGGTGCCTCCCCTCAGCCACTCGCTCCCGGCCTCGCCACTTCCTTCCTCTCGGCCACTCACTCCCCACATTGCCCCGTCACCCCTCAGCCGCTCGCTGCACCCTCAGCGGCTCGCTCCCCGCCACTGCTCTGAGCGACGATTGGCTAAAAGGAGGGAAGCAGCGAGGTCAGGAGCGATTGGCCGAGCCGGGGGGGCCGGTGAAACGACAAGGTGGGAAGCGAGTGCCTGACGGGGGGAAGCCAGCGAGCGGCCCCCGGGGGCAGAAGGAGTGGCGAGGCGGGGTATTGTTTGGGGGAGGGGGAAAATGGAGGCAGCCATTGAGGGGTATGGCAAACTCGGACATCATTAAATTTGGCGTCATTTTGTGGTGACATCAGTGCGCAGTTTCATACTGGCAAGTTGGCAAATGTTCGGACACACTGATGACGTCGGCAATCGCTCTGCGCATGTTCTGCATTATCATGGAACACTCCGTATTTTTTTTTTTACTTCCCTTAGCAGACAAACTGGAACTTTTTTTCAGCTACATGACTAAAATACCTCCTCAAGCTACAGAATTTTCCATGTGAGCTGTGGATCTATTGGTGAAAGATTTGCGCCATCGAATAAAAGGCATTAAAACAGTGACATTTATTGTTGGAATTGCAGTGTGGAAAATAAATTATTTACTTACATGACAGAAAACCATCGACTCCTGAAGGATAAGGAGTGGGAAAATCTTGGGCTACTGGAGCTATCAATCCTGTCTGTATCTTTGCTTACGCTGTGACGTATAATGTGAGGTGATTATCCTCTTCTTTACTCATTGAGTGTTAATTTTTAACCCTGCCAGTAACAGAATTCTGCTCATTTCAATGTTCTCAGAGAGGGCAGACCAGCTCTCAGATTCGTGTGACTCACAGTAGAGTGCATAGGCTGAATTTTGTCAGGGTGCCCGATAATGGGTATGAAAGCTGGGGGGGAAACCTCACCTCGGCCATTTCTGGGACCATCCCAGCCACATTTTGGGTCCATGCAGCAACTAGTTAGTTGCCGGCACGGCTCCCATCCCTTTAAAGAACGCGAGCTCACCTCCAGGAGCTGCCAGCCAATTGGAGCTAGCAGCCTGTCAGTCTCAGCACCACCACTGGGAGCAGTGCTGCTGAGGGGCACCATCCGTGGGCCATAGAATAGCCAATTAGGAGGGCTTCCCGCGCACTGAGCCTGCAGGGTGGCTGCCAGGGTTTATCAGGCAGTCTCCCCATGTGGCAGAGGGCCCACCTGCTGCTGGTAAAATGCCAGCGGTGGTGGGGAGAAGTCCTTCATTGGCCTCTTAAGTGACACATTTGGCCTCAGGGCACGAGCACCAAACTCTTACCTCCCCCACCACTGTTAAAATGTTGGTGGCAGGAAGGCGATGGGCACTCCACCCCTTGCCTTCCCTCTCCATTTTACCAGACTCCCCAACCTCCACCCCACCTCCCAGCCTGTTCCCTGAGCTCTGGTAAAATCCAGCCCCATGTTACGTGACTTTGAAAGTGGTAATTAGCACAGCGCTGGAGAGCAAGGGCCTATTTAGGTGGCATTTATTTTACCACACCAGATTTGCTCATTATCTATGTTAATGAAGAGCGGCCAGGCCGTCTTTGCAGAGCTTTTAAAACACTGACCTTGACAAGCTGCTGATTAGCGCTAAAGTTACATGGTTTTTGGAGCGAGCTGTCGCTCGGTGGCAGCACTCTCACCTCTGCATTAGGTCATTGGATCAAGTCCCACGCCAGAGACCTGAGCACAAAACGTAGGGTGTATATTGAGGAAGGCGC
This sequence comes from Heterodontus francisci, assembly GCF_036365525.1. Classification (NCBI taxonomy): domain Eukaryota; kingdom Metazoa; phylum Chordata; class Chondrichthyes; order Heterodontiformes; family Heterodontidae; genus Heterodontus; species Heterodontus francisci. The sequence goes on along the minus strand of NC_090377.1, from coordinate 18,123,621 downwards.
TGTCTTTCGAGTGAGATGTAAAACTGAAGCCCTGTCTACCCTCTCAATTGGAAGTACAAAAAAAAATGGCACTATTTTGCAGAAGAGCAGGGGAGTTTTCCCCAGTGTCCTTATTTTTTATTTATTTACTTAGAGATACAGCACTGAAACAGGCCCTTCGGCCCACCGAGTCTGTGCCGACCAACAACCACCCATTTATACTAATCCTACATTAACCCCCAAATTCCCTACCACATCCCCACCATTTTCCTACCACCTACCTATACTAGGGGCAATTTACAATGGCCAATTTACTTACCAACTTGCAAGTCTTTGGCTGTGGGAGGAAACCGGAGCACCCGGAGAAAACCCACACAGACACAGGGAGAACTTGCAAACTCCGCACAGGCAGTACCCAGAACTGAACCTGGGTCGCTGGAGCTGCGAGGCTGCGGTGCTAACCACTGCGCCACTCTGGGGAATCTTTATCCCTCAACCAAAAGCCCTAAAACAGACACGAACCTGAAATGTTAACTCTGCTTCTCTCTCCACAGATGCTGCCAGGCCTGCTGAGTATATCCAGCATTTCTTGTTTTTATTTCAGATTTCCAGCATCTGCAGTATTTTGATTTTATTTATGTGATCATTTATCATGCTGCTCTTTGTGGGATCTTGCTGTGTTTCCTACATTACAATGGTGATTACATTTCAAAACTACTTCATTGGCTGTAAAGCACTTTGAGATAGCCTGAAGTTGGGAAAGGCGCTATTTAAATACAAGTTCTTTTTTTTATATATTTTCGTATAGCAGGTAATCTGCTAGCGACAGAGTTCAGAGTTACAGTGAAACAACTTAATGACCCCAATAGCTTAATATGCAAATGAGTTCAGTGTAACTTAATCCTGGTAAATGATGAGCTAAAAAGCAAGCAAACAATAAAGCATTCCTCAGAGATGCAGTGTTAAAATTGTTAAGCACTCAACTCCTGAGCAGTTTAGGTGAATGTCTATATATGAGAGACTTGAGTTTAAAATTCTCATCCTTGTTTTCAAATCCCTCCATGGATTCGCCTCTCCCCTCCCAATCCCTGTAATCTCCTTCAACCCCACAACCCTCCAAGACCTCTGCGCTCCTCCATGTCTGGCCTCTGTGCATTCCTGATTTTAATTGCACCACCATTGATGACCATACCTTCAGCCATTTATGCCCAAAAGCTGTCAACCTCAAAAGACATTCGCTCGTGAGCAGTTTTAATGCAGCCATAGACATAGACAACGCTCGTACACAGAAGAATTTAAGGAAGTGAAGCGTTAAAAATTAAATGCAGGCAGCTGGTTGCCTGAAGTTCAGAAAATTTCACAAACACTTCCACACAATCGACATCACCGAGTTAAAGCGACTTCTGACAGAAACTTAATTATAACCAGGTAAATATTTTTATTAAGCGGGTGCCGAGATTGACATGGAGATGTGATTGTTTCCTGCACTTTCCTTCCCCATTCAGTAAATCTTTTTTGAGCTGTCATTATACACAGCGATGTGACAAGACCCACATCCTGCAGTAGCGTCCAATCTCATAAAGGCTGAAAGTCTCTCCGCTTGGACACTTTGCTAAGTTGCACAGACCCCGCACCAAGAGTTTCAAAAAACAAATTGCTGTGGAAATGAATGCCAGAATATTCATTGACTTCTGCAGCCTCCAAGTCACATTGCACTAAAATCCATTTTATATTCACTCTGAATCAGGAGAGTTTCTAATCTGAGTGTCAGTTAGGATATTGATGCTCTGTTTTACAGCTGTAGGCAATGTTGCAGCACCTTATCCAAGTGACTGTGTTTTGTATGCGAGTGAGTTGACTGTGAGTTGTTGGCAACTACTTCCACTACCAAAGGAAATGTGTCCCAGTTCAAACCTGTCCTCGTGTTGTGCATCATCCACAGGATTTCCAGGCTAATTTCCATGAGGTGTCAGCTGTGGCTCATTTGGTAGTGTACGCTCCTCGGAGTCAGAAAGTTGTGGGTTCAAGAATTACTCCAGGACTGGAGCACAAAAATCTAGCCTGACACTCCAGTGCTACGCTGTCTTTCGGATGAGATGTTAAACCAAGGCCCTTTCTGCCTCTCTCAGATGGACGTAAAGGAGACTATTCTTGAAGAAGCCCAAAAGAGTTATCACCGGTGTCCTAGCCAATATTTATCCCTCAATCATCACGAAAAACAGATTATCTGGTCATTATCACATTACTGTTTGTGGGAACTTATGCGTAAATCAGCTGCTGGATTTCCTACAATACACCTTCCAAACCCATGATCTCCACCACCTAGAAGGACAAGGGCAGTAAATGCATGGGAACGCCACCACCTGCAAGTTCCACTCCAAACCACACAACATCCTGACTTGGAACTATATCACCGTTCCTTCACTGTCGCTGGGTCAAAATCCTGGAACTCCCTTCCTAACAGCACTGTGGGTGCAGCTACCCTACATGGACTGCAGCGGTTCAAGAAGGCAGCTCACCACCACCTTCTCAAGGGCAATTAGAGATGGACAATAAATGCTGGCCTGGCCAGTGACGCCCACATCCCATGAATGAATAAATAAAACAGTGACTACACTTCACAAGTACTTCATCGTCTGTAAAGTACTTTGGAATGTCATGCAAGGTGCTAAATAAATGCAAGTCTTTCTTTTTCTCTTCTAGCTGAGGGATATTGAGTAGGGCTTCAATCACTACCCTGACTGGAAAAAAAAGACATGCATTTATATAGCGCCTTTCACCATTTCAGGATATCCCAAAGTGCTCCACAGCCGATGATACTTTTAAAGTATGGTGTCTACAGTGATGTAAGGTAGGAAATGCAATAGTTAGTTTGTGCTCAGCAAGGCTACAACAGCAACGTGATAACGACCAGTTTATTTTAGTCATGTTGATCCACGCCTGAATATTGGTCAAGATATCGGGAAGAACTCCCCTGTTCTTCTTTGAAGCAGTGCCAACTACCTGAGAAGGCAGGTAGGCCCTTTGTTTAACATCTCATCCAATTGGCAGCACCTGTGACAGAGCAGCACCCCCTCAGAGCTGCATTTAAATGTGAACATAGATTTTCTGTTCAAGTCTCTGGAGAGGGGGCTTGAACCCATGATCATGTGATTCAGATGCGAGACTGCTGCCAGTCAGCAAAAGGTGGCATGGGGATTATCTAGCTTAGAAACGACCAGGAATCAAAACTGGGATCTATCCCAGTTTTGTATGGTGCGGTTCCACACTGGACTGTGCACTTTCCAAATCAATCATCTCGAGGGCCAAAATTAAGGGAAGAAGCAAGGGGAAATTGGACACAATTGCAAGTAGCAGAAAACTTCAGATGAACAACACAGTTTTATGTTTGAAAAGGAAACTTGATCCAGAAGTGCATTGGTTAGAACCAAGTGTGACGGATATAATGGCCCTGAATTTCTCAGTGGTTCTACAAGTCTTGTGGAATCCCCAGGGAAATGCCAAGTTATGCTGGTAAACCAGTAAATACCCCCACAGAATTTCAACATTGTCCAGCTGGATTCTATCCAGTCGTAGCCAGAGAATCGCCTGCATTGTATTCTCATCACACTCCCACACTGTTAGGTCTAGAGTCCCCAAAGAATCTATCCTTGGTGCCCCCCTATTTCTCATCTGCATGCCGCCCCTGGGCAACATCATCTGACAACACATCATCAGGTTCCTCACGTACACCGATGACACCCAGCTCTCCCTCACCACCGCCTCTCTCCACCCCTCTACTGTCTTTGATTTGTCACGCTGCTTGTCTAACATCCAATATCAGATGAGCAGCAATTTCCTTCACAAATTCGGTTTCCTAGCCACCGATTCCATCCCCGCCCCTGGCCACTGCCTCAGGCTGAACCAGACTGTTCTCACCTTGACGTCCTATCTGACCCCGAGCTGGATTTCAAAACCACGTTCCCTCTATCGCCAAGCCTGCCTATTTCCACCTCAAATATCGCCCATCTCCACACCATCTCGGCCCAGCGTGCTGCTGAAACCCCTCATCCATGCCTTTGTTACCTCCAGACTGGAACATTCCAATCATAGAGCACCCTCCACAAACTTCAGCTTGTTCAACAAAAAAAGCTGCCCATTTTCTGAACTCACACCAAGACCCATTCACCGATCGCCCTTGTGCCTGCAGAGCTACATTGTTTCCAGGTCTGGCAATGCTTCTATTTTAAAATTCTCATCCATGCCTGCACTTCCCTCCATGGCCTCACTGCTCCCCATCTCTGTAACCTCCTCCAGCCATAGAACCCTCCAGGAACTCCAATTCTGGCTGCTTAATTTCCATTGTTCCTCTATTGGAAGCTGTGCCTTTAATTGCCCTAAGCCTTAACCTCTGGCATTCCTCATAATTTACCTCTTTTGACCAAGCTTTTGGTCACCTACTCTAATATGTCCTATGCCAAAGGCGCTATATAAATGCATGTTGTTGCTGTTATTGGTGTGACTGACTGCAGAGAACAGAGGCTGACATGGTGTAACATAGTCTACATGTCACACTGAATCAGACTGAAAGATGTTCAGAGCAACGATCAGAAGCCCCAAAGGTGTTCACAGCAGACATGTGTCACGTTGCAATCAATCAATTTACTGTCAGGTTTTCCCTGGAGACAGTACCACATTTTAGAAGTTTAATCAATTCTGTGCAAAATCAATGTTTTTGGTCTGTGTTTTTGATTTTTATTTAGATTGAGGTGAATATAAATTGAATGCTGAATGAATGATTGAAAGACCTATGGTGCGAAGTTTGTAAATTGGCTTCTTTTAACTGAAGTTGACTGGAATTCTGCTCCAGGTACGAGGCTATTTTGCAAACAGGTCACATATGCAAAGGGTTCAAGGTTGTTAGATGCTCACTAGGATATTAATGCATTTACTGTGATTCAGACCAGTTATCTTTTACAATGAATCAAACTAACTCTGCTTTACTGGGATTCAGATGCGTTGTATTATTTTTATTCATTCCAGGGATAGGGTCATTGCTAGCAAGGCTGGCATTTGCTGTCCATCCCTAGTAATCGGGTGGCACAGTGGCGCAGTGGTTAGCACCGCAGCCTCACAGCTCCAGGGTCCTGGGTTCGATTCTGGGTACTGCCTGTGCAGAGTTTGTAAGTTCTCCCTGTGACTGTGTGGGTTTCCGACGGGTGCTCTGGTTTCCTCCCACAGCCAAAGCCTTGCAGGTTGATAGGTAAATTGGCCATTGTAAATTGCCCTTAGTGCAGGTAGGTGGTAGGGAATGTGGGGTTAGTATAAATGGTTGGTTGTTGGTCAGCACAGACTCGGTGGGCCGAAGGGCCTGTTTCAGTGCTGTATCTCTAAATAAATAAAATAAAAATAATCCTTGACAATGTAGTGGTGGACTGCCTCCTTGAATAGCTGTTGACCCTGTGGTGAAGGTGCTCCCACAGCACTGTTGCAGTCAGTCCAGGATTTTGACCCAGTGATGATTAATAAACTGTGATATAGTATGGCAGACAGTGAGGATGATACCAATCGACTGCAACAGGACATAGCTAGGCCAGCAGATCATGCAGGGAAATGGCAGATAGAATTGAATACAGGGACGAGTGAAGTGATGCATTTTGGCAGAACGGTTGGGAGAGGCAATATAGACTTAATGTCACAGTTCTAAAGAACGTGTAGGGACAGAAGGACCTTGAGGTTCATGTACCTTGATCTTTGAAGGTGGCAAAACATATTGAGAGAGTTTTTAGTAAAGCACAAGAGATCTTGCGCTTCATAAATCGAGATATTGGGTACAAAAGCAAGGAAGTTATGCCGAACCTTTATAGTGCTTCGGTTAGGCCCCAACTGGAGTATTCTGTCCAGTTCTGGTCGCCACACTTTAGGAAGGATGTGAAGGTGCTTGAAAGGGTGTAGAAGAGATTTATCATAATAGTTCCAGAGATGTGGGAATTTAGTTTTAAGGTGAGGTTGGGGAAGCTGGGGATGTTCTCCTTGGAGCAAAGGAGATTTAGGGGAGAGTTGATAGCAGTGTACTTATGACAGATTTCAATAAGGTGGATAAAAAAAAACTGTTCCCATTAGCTGATGGTACAAGGACTAGTGGACGCAGATTAATGGTTTTGGACAAGAAATGCAGGCGGATGTGAGGAAGAACTTTCTTATGCAGTGAGTGGTAATGAGCTGGAACCCGCTGCCTAGGAGGAAGGGGAGGCAGTCAACGATTTCAAAGGGAAATTGGATGGGCACTTGAGGGGAAATAAATTTGCAGGACTACGGGGATAGAGTGGGAGAATGGGACTGATTGGGTTGCTCTACAGAGAGATGACATGGACTCGATGGGCCGAATGGTCTCCTTCTTTGCTGTTATGACTATATGTCCAAGTTGGGATGGTGTGTGACTTGGGAGGGAAACTTGAAGGTGGTGCCATTCCCATGCGCCTACTGCCCTTGCCATTCTAGGTGGTAGAGATTGCAGGTTTGTGACATGCTGTCAAAGAAAGCCTTGGTGAGTTGCTGCAGTGCACCCTGTAAAAAGTATACACTGCAGACACGATGTGCCTGTGGTAGATGGAGTGGAAGTTTAAGATGTGCTGCCAATCAAGTGGACTGCTTAATATCAGTATTTAGATTAGGCCTGAGTTTACTAAGAGTCAGACTAGTTCTCGGTTTTCAAGACGCAGACTAGTTACGCATTCACTAGTACTCTGTCTAGTTATGCCTTCATCGGGATTTTCGTTCTGCATTAATACATCTGAGAAGTAAAAGGTTGAGGGAAAGATCAAATTATGTTTTTTAGTAAATGCCACAAACATACCATGTTGAATTTTCCATCACAAGGCTTTAGATTCAGCAGAACAGGTCCAAGGATGAGGGACTTCAGTTACACGGATAGACTGGAGAAGCTGAAGTTGTTCTCTTTGAAGAGAAGGTTGAGAGGAGATTCTTACTCCTGGCAGTAAATTTGTATCTGTACTCATTGATGCTGATATGGCCCTTGTTATTATAATATTGGGAGCTCTGCCCAGCACTCCTCCCCTTCTCTTTTATTTATGACAGAAGTAGAGATTTCATTTGTGAGCAGGTGCTGGGGTAATGCTCTGTCCCAATTTTACAACATTATAAAATCAAGATGCCAGCAAAACAAATGGTCAGAGTGTTGACATCTGACAGGAGAGTCCAGCAACGTCCAATTTAAAACGGCTCTGTGTAACAATAATGCCTTGTTCCTGTCCCCTGAACTTGAACTTCTTGTTTTGTTTGCATCACACAGAGAACATGGGAAATCTCCCCCATGGGTTCGAGCTCAGAGTGGGGGATGAAGGATGAAGCACAAACAGTTTAGATTTAACTAGGTTGTGCAGATGAAAGTGAGGGTACAGATAGCTTGCCTGACAGGCACTTGAACAGATAATTAGTTTTAAGGTAACTAGCTAAAGAACCAGAGGTGACATGAGGACAATTTTTTTAAATGCAGCGAGTTATGATGATCTAGAATGCACTCCCTGAAAAGGATGGCGCAAGCAGAGTCAATGGCAACTTTCAGAAACAGAATTGGATAAATACTTAAAGTGGAAACATTTGCAGGGGGAGTGGAACCAATTGGATAGCTCTTTCAAAGAGCCAGCATAAGCATGAGGGGCCGAATGGCCTCCTTCTGTGCTGTATGATTCCATTATCCTATGATAGTGTGGAAAATACTAAGGGATTATTGAGTAACTATTTGAAGGGCATCGGTTTATTGGAATTGGCCAGATGGACTTCACAATCTTCCCAGTTGGTTCAATCATTGGTTTACACGGAGATTGCTGTCCTCAACTTACACAGCCATTGGTCAACTGTAACTGGCTCTTACTACTCGGCTGAGGAGGAGCAAATTCATCCCGGGTTTGCCCTCAGATCTAGTGACACCTGCTGGAATATATGTGTACGATCATCAGGCGAGGGCAGATTGGGCTTCGCACAAAAATTTAGCTGCTAACACTCATGGTCTTAATGTGCACTGGCTGCACATCATAACAGTGACCACACTTCAAAAAGTATGTCATTAGCTGTAAAACGTTGTGGGATGTCCTGAGGTTATAAAAGGCACTGTATAAATGCAAATCTTTTTTCTATATCTCAGTAAACCTCCCTAACCAAATATCCATCCATACACTCAAATTTGCAAATGATAAAGGAGATTGATAATGTATACCTAAAATGAACTAGAAGAAATGATTATAGAATCACAGAATGAATCTAGCACAGGAGGCCACCATTCGTCCATGCTGACTTACTGCACTTTCGCCAGTCCCACTCTCCTAGCCCTGCAAATTTTCTCGCTTCAGATGCTTGACCTTTTGAAAGCCACGATTGAATCTACCTCCAGCACACTCTCAGGTAGTGCATTTCAGATCCTAACCACTCGTTGCATAATAAAGTATTTTCTTATGTCGCCTCTGGTTCTTTTGCCAATCTTAAATCTGCATTCTCTCTTAAATTGGTGTCCTCTGGTTCTCAACCCTTCTGCGAATGGGAACAGTTTCCCTCTATCTGCTCTGCCCAGACCACTCATGATATTGAACACCGCTATCAAAATCTCCTCTCGAGCTTCTCTTCTCCAAGAACAACGCAGCTTCTCCAATCTATCCATGTAACTGAAGTTATAATCTAATGAGACCACACGTTAACCTAAAGAATATGGCCACGGTCATTCTAGCGTCCAGTAACTCAGTCTGAGCACTAAATCAGGATTCGAAGTTCGGATTCACACTATCTTTTTTCCTTCTAGGAATGAAGGGAGGAAAGCCGAGACGACCTCCCCCACTCTCTGCAGCAAGACGTTGAAGCATTACCACCTAATGGACTTCGTTTGGAGAGCATGGCTGTTGTTTCTTTTTGGACAAACATAGAATCATACTGGAGGCCATTCAGCCCAGCTCACCTGTGCCAACACTTTGAAAGAGCGATCAAATTAGTCCCACTCCCAGCTCTTTCCCCATTGCCCTGCATATTTTGCCCCTTCAAGTATTTATCGAATTCCGTTTTGAAAGTTACTATTGAACCTGCTTCCACCATCCTTTTATGCAGTGCATTCCAGATGATAACAACTCATGGCATGAAACATTTCTAATCTCCCCTCTGGTTCTTTTGCTGATATCCTGAAACCTGCATCCTCTGTTTATCAACCCTCCTGCCAGTGGAAACAGTTCCTCCCAATCTACTCTGACAAACTCACTCTTAATTTTGAACACGTCTATTAAATCTCCTTACACTTCTCTACTCTAAGGAGAGCAGCCCCAGCTTTTCCAGTCTCTCCACATAACCAAAGTCCCTCATCCCAGCTACCACTCTAATAAATCTCTTCTGCAACTTCTCCAAGGCCTTAACATCCTTCCTAAAGTGTGCTGCCCAGAACTGAACACAATGCTGCAGCTGACGAATGTTTTGCAACGGTATAGCATAATTTTCTTGCTTTTGTACTCTATGCCTCTATTAGTAGAAGTAAGGATCATAGAGTCATTGACAGATACAGCACTGAAACAGGCCCTTCGACCCACCAAGTCTGTGCCGACCAACAACCACCCATTTATATTAATCCTATATTCCCCACCATTCTCCTACCACCAACCTACACTAGGGGCAATTTACAATGGCCAATTTACCTATCAACCTGCAAGTCTTTGGCTGTGGGAGGAAACCAGAGCACTCGGCGGAAACCCACACGGTCACAGGGAGAACTTGCAAACTCTGCACAGGCAGTACCCAGAACCGAACCTGGGTCGCTGGAGCTGTGAGGCAGCAGTGCTAACCACTGTGCCACTGTGCCGCCCCATGCATCTTGCATGCTTTTTATAAACAGCCTTCTCAACATGCCCGCTCACTTTCACAGATGTGTGTATATACAACCCCAGGCCTCTTTGTCTCTGTACCCTCTTAGAATTATTTAATTTATATATTGCCTTTCATTATTCATACCTAAATATTTCACTTCACACTTTTCTGCATTAAATTTCATCTGCCGTGCTTCTGCTAATTTCACCAATTTGAGTATGCCCTCCTGTTTACTACTTTCCTGAGTTTTGTGAATTTTGAAATTGTGTCCTGTATACCCAAGTTCAGATCATTAATATATATCAAAAATAGCAGTGGTCCTAATACCAACCCCTGGGGAACATATACCTCCCAGCTGTCTGAAAAGCAACCATTCACCACCACTCAATGCTTTCTGTAACTACGCTGCCTCTGTCCCTTTAATCCCAAAGGCTTTAATTTTTCTCACAAGTCTATTATGTGGTACTTTATCAATCCATATACCAGGATCAACAGCACTCTCTTCTTCAACCCTCTCCATTACTTCATTCAAGAACTCAATCATGTTCATCAAAGGCAATTTTCCTTTAACAAATCCATGCTGACTTTCATTTATTATCCAATATTTTTCCAAGTGCTAATTAATTTTCCCCAGTTTATTTTTTTCTCTAAAGATGCTTCCACTGATATTCAGCTGACTGGACAGGAATTTCTGGTTTATTCCTCTCCCCTATTTTAAACATAGTGTAACATTGACACTCCTCCATTCCTCTGGCACCACCTCCATTATCCATGGAGGATTGAACGACTGTGGCCAGACCTTCTGCAATTTCCATCCTTATTTCCCCCAGTAACTGTGGATGCATTCTATCCGGACTGGGTGACTTTTTTTACTTTGAGGACATTTTAAGTACCTCCTCTTTATCTATTATCATCTTATCCAATATCACTCCTACTTCCTGCTTAATTGCTACATTGGCAGCATCCTCTCCTCCAATGAAGAAAAAGGCAAGCTATTTATTTAGTACCTCAGTCATACCCTCTACCTCCTTTTTGATCCCTAATCAGTCCCACCCCTTCTTTTAACTATCCTCATCCTGTTTATATATTTATAAAAGACTTTTAGGTTTCTTTTACGATAGCCACTAATTATTTTCATAATCTCTTTTCCCCCTCTTAGTCCTTTTTTTAAGATCTTCTATCTACTTAGCTTGGTTCTCTACTGTATTATGAATTTTATATTTATCATAAGTCTCCTTTTTCTGTTTCATTTTAATCTCTATATCTTTAGTCATCCAGAGAGCTCAAGCTTTGGATCCACTTCCATTCCCCCTCTAATCAGAACCTTAAATTTCTCCTCTCTGAAGGTCTCCCATTGTTCAAGTACTGTATTGTCCACCAATTTTGGATTCTAATCCACCTGGGCCGGATCCATTTTTAACTCACTGAAAATAGCTCTCCTTAATTAGATATAACAGCCACTCTGCACCAACAATATACCACATCTGGAGTACTGTGTACAGTACTGATCTCAGCCTCACAGCTCCAGCGACCCAGGTTCGGTTCTGGGTACTGCCTGTGTGGAGTTTGCAAGTTCTCCCTGTGACTGCGTGGGTTTTCCGCCGGGTGCTCTGGTTTCCTCCCACAGCCAAAGACTTGCAGGTTGATAGGTAAATTGGCCATTGTAAATTGCCCCTAGTGTAGGTAGATGGTAGGAAAATTATGGGGAGGTGGGGTTGAGGTAGGGAATATAGGGTTAATGTAGGATTAGTATAAATGGGTGTTGTTGGTTGGCACAGACTCGGTGGGCTGAAAGGTCCTGTTTCAGTGCTGTATCTGTCTATGATTCTATGAAGGATGCAAATGCATTGGAGGCAGTACAGAGAAGGTTTACTAGACTAATACCTAGAATGGGTGGGCTGTCTTATGAGGAAAGATTGGACAGGCTAGGCTTGTATCTGCTGGAGTTTAGAAGTGTAAGAGGCGACTTGATTGAAACATATAAGATCCTGAGGGGTCTTGACAGGGTGGATGTGGAAAGGGCGTTTCCCCTTGTGGGAGAATCTCGAACTAGGGGGCCACTGTTTAAAAATAAGGGGTCGCCCATTTAAGACAGATGAGGAGAATTTTTTTCTCTGAGGGTCGTGAGTCTTTGGAATTCTCTTCCTCAAAAGGCAGTGGAAGCAGAGTCTTTGAATATTTTTAAGGCAGAGGTAGATAGATTCTTGATAAGCAAGGGGGTGGAAGGTTAGCGCGGGTAGGTGGAAATGTGGAGCAATCAGTTCCGCCATGAACACATTGAATGGCGGAGCAGGCTCAAAGGGCCAAGTGACCTACTCCTGCTCCTAATTCATATGTTCATACATTGATGAAATGATAACCAGCTAATTTGCTTTCTTTTTTTGGTACTATTGATTGAGAGAAGAAATGCTGGCCAGGATTAATACTGCTAAAGAATTTTTTTTTTAAATTTGTACTGTGGGATGTGGATGGGCCAGCATTTATTGCCAATCCCTAATTGCCCTTGAACTGAGTGGCTTGCTAGGCCAATTCAGAGAGCAGTTAAGAGTCAACCACATTGCTGTGGGTCTGGAGTCACATGTAGGCCAGACCAGGTAAGGATGACAGATTTCCTTCCCTAAAGGACATTAGTGAACCAGATGGGTTCCCCAAACCTCAGGATGAGTGGGGGGTGGGGGAGAAACAGGTGATTACATACTTAAATACAGGGAACGTGTCGGCAACAACTACGCACACAATCTCCACCTTTTCTGCGCTGGTAGACATGGCGACGTCCAACTGTCCCATTGTGAAGAGGCAGGACACTTCATTAAAATATTCAAATTGAGGTCCCACAGTTGGGAGCTCGATTTAAAATTTGCTACTGCTGCGTGGGTTTCTCAGGGGTGGGAAAACTCAGCAGTGAAAGGGGAGTCTGGAGCTGCCGCCTCCAAAGAATAAGGGCCTTTTTCAGCACTCCCTGTGGACCAGGAGGAGCAGGAATGCTCCCCTCCGGACCCTCAAGAAAGCCTTTGGCATCCCTCTGCCTACTCCATCCACAGGTCTCCTGATAATCTCTCCCTTTCTCTCCATCCGCCTCACAGTCTGATGCCCTATCTCTTCCCCACCCACACACAAGCTGCAATGGTTGACCTTCCAAGGTCAGTTTTCCTTGGCTGCTGGGCAGGAAATGGATAAAAAAAAAAGTACAACAAGTTCTTGCTGTTAAGTTCAGTAGGAGCCGCGCATTCCCTGGCCCTGTTGGATTCTTTGGCCATTTTCTGCCTTCCCTACTCCCCATAAATATCGAGGCCTAGAAGCTTGATTTCTTAACCTAAAGTTCAAGTCCATAAATGCGATCCAGAGACAATTTAGCTAAGATTGAAACACAAATACTGCTTTGTCTACTAAAGACTGACTTTTGTGATCATTGAATTACAAAACAGAGTGTCACCCAACGCACTCAATGCTGTCTGTCTCAGGGAAAGTCACTCAGGTTAGATCTGAATCGATTTCTGCTCCAGCAAGGAACGGAAGGAATAGGTTCAGAGAGGAAAATGACCAGATTGAGTCAGGAACAGGCTGCATGACAGACCAGACTGAATGTCCTTCTCTCCTGGCTGGCCTGCCAGATAATCCAAAACGCTGTTGCCCATGTCCTAACTCACACCAAATCCCGTTCACCTATCACTTCTATGGTCACTGATCTACATTGATTCCTGTTTAAGCAATGCCTCGCTTTTAAAATTCTCATTCGTGTTTTAAAATCCCTCCAAGATGTCACCCCTTCATCTCTGTAATCTCCTCTAACCCCACAACCTTCCGAGATATCTGCACTCTTCCAAATCTGGCCTCTTGCACATCCCTAAATTTAATCATTCCACTATTGGTAGCTGCGCCTGCAGTTGACTAGGCCCTAAATCTGGAATTATCTCCCCAAACCTCTCTACCTTGCTTTCCTCCTTGAAGATGCTCCTTAAAACCTACCTCTGACTACTGTCCTAATATCTCTATGTGGCTCAGTATCAAACTTTCCTTGATAACAGTCCTGTGAAGCACCTTGGGATACTTTACTATGTGAGAGGTGCTATAGAAATACGAGTTGTTGTTGTTCACATTCTTACCTCCCTCTTATTTACTGCTGTCTATATATTGTCAAACCATAACCCTTCTCTCCCATGGAGCTGATATCAGTTGACTGCACATCACCGAGAGACTGCGTCAACTGTGAAATGAATGGGTTTAATTTCCGCTGTGCACTACCTTTAGCGCACTGATTAACAAGTTTGCATAAATTCCTGTCTGCCCTCACTTAGCATAGCCTTTAGCTCGTTCAAAATGAAAGAAGCTAGTTAATGACTTGATTAAAAAATTCCCAGATGGGAATTTATGTGAATGCATTAAGCAATGTGCTAAAAAAAAACAGCCAGAGGAAATTAAAGCCATAAGTCTAAAACCACTTTCTTTTCTTCTGCCTATCTACTTTGTTTCAATCTTCTATAAAATGAAAAACAATCCATTAAAGAAACGACAAAGTCAGACTCCTTTCAGCAAAACATTGGGAGTCTGGCACCCGCTCCAAAACTGCTGTGGTTTTGTTTGCAAAGTGTTAATGTGTAGCTTTGAACAATGTGAGTTCCAAGATTGCAATTGAATTATGGAGCTGACCATTAGTAAAAACATGATCCCACTCACCATTAAGAGAAGAATTTCATAAGATTCATAATTAAACATGTAGCAGTGGTAACAAAAAAAGAAATACACTGACTAACCCATTCATAAAAACAAAATATCCAATAGCTTCAACATCCACTCTAATTTATATCAAATCACTTTTCGCTCCAGATAAAGCGAAGGATTTTCTTTTATCTGTATAACAATTCTGTTTCAAATTGCAAAGAACTACTTTTATTTTCAACCTTGGATCTTTTCACAAAGGCTAGACAAAGGCAGGAACCGAGCTCTCAAAAGATTTCCTCTGTTTCTGTCTCTGTACTGAATCTTGTAGGGTCAATAAGTCTTTATTCAGGATCAGAACGGACCTCGATCTCTTTCAGTGTGCAAGGAAGCAATGATAATGTCATGACTCACACTGACATCTATTTGGGTACATTCCTTCTTTGAATCAATTGTTTGATTTATTTTTCACTTCTCTTTCTCACTGATCAAAGTTTTAATAAAATGGCTGACGCTGGATAAAAATTGGCAAATGCTACAAAAATCACAGTGCAGCATCATGGATTTCATAACACCCAAAAAGGTTATTTGATCCATCATATCAATATTGGTGCTAGCTCTTTAACTGGAACTGTCCCATTTCCCTGCACATGGTACATATACTTTTGTACTCTTCCCTCTCAAACAGTTGTTCAATTGCCTTTTAAACCATGATGGAGTTTACAAAGTGTTTAAAGCACAGACAGGCCATTCAGCCCAACAGGTCCATGCTGCTGTTTAAGCTCCATACAAGCCCTCTTCCATCCCTCTCCATCGAATCCAACAAAGTGTCCTATTCCTTTCTCTCTCATGTACTTATCCAGCATCACCTTTAAATGCATCTATGCTATTCGCCTCAACTACTCCTTGTGAGTTCCACATTCTAATCACTTTCTGGGTAAAGAATTATCTCCTGAATTCCCTATTGGATTTATTAGTTCATTGGGTTTTGCTGGTGTTGTTTGAGAGAAGAACATTGACCAGGATAGTGACAGAATAGCCTATTCATCTTCAAAAAGTGTCATGGGATCTTTTACTTAAGCCCTGGTGCTTTATCAGCTTTAAGCATAGAGAGCCGACAGGTATACTCTCTAAGCAGTAAAGGTGTAAAGGGAAAATGTCTGCTTTAGTGATTGGGGGAGTGAAATGTAGGAGCTCTTGAAGTCAAAATTTTGTTTTTCTAACTGGTAATAAAAAGAAACTATGGATTCCAGATCTGAAGAGGCAATAACTAAGGCTTGAACTTTAGGTATTTAATTATAAAGTAATCGGAGATAATGAGACTATTCAGTCACAAGTGGTTCATGCAGACAAACCCAATCTTGTGCATGCTCAAAGTGCAGACCTGCATTTTTCAGCAGAGATCACTGGATAGTAATCATGAGAGGGAAGACTGGCTGATTTCAACCCTTCCTACGTCTGCAGCAAATTATAGCACCTTACCAACACCCCAGCAATCATCATCAAACTCAGCACATATCAGATCTGAGACGTTGCATGTTTGTGCTGGATGTGTGCCAGAGCATGGGTGTATTTAGCCATTGAATATCTGAGCAACGAGCGGAGGTGGAGAAGGGTGTTCTCAAGTGTCAGCTAAGGAAACATCAGCCCGCTTTTGAACAATGATCTCGGAGATCTTATGATGAAAAGGATACTACAAGAGGATGCTAGCAGAGCATCAAACTCATGCATGCACTGTGAAGCCTCACCAGCAATATGCAGATGACAGGTCTGGTAACAGACTCAAATGCCCTCTTGAGCAGCAATGCTGAAGGCTCCTCAACAAAGTAGCGCAGCCTGGAGCGAATGACAGCTGCACAAGCCTGTGGTGAGTTCATGCCATATAACATGAAGGCCTGGAGGCAAGACACCATCTCCAATATGCAGGCTTTGACTGATGGCATTCAAGTCTCAGTGACAGACTACAGAGCAGTTTCCATCTGAATCCCACATCTCCAGGACATCATTGCGGAGGGCTTGCAGGAAATTCAGTATACTCTCTCCCTTGGCAACCAATATCCTGATTTCATGCCTAATCGAAGAACAGGAGATGGCTTTGAGGATTGTGGCTTTTTACAGGATGGAAGCAGAGCATGTGTGTGTGTGTGGTAAATGATGATTCACTACACTCCTTCAAGAGAGAGTTGACCTGCTTCTGACTGTGGTCGAGATGACCTTGTACAAGAGTAGATATGCTGTAATACAATTCAGTAAGAACATGATTCCCTGGACTAGTGTCATTCACCTAAAGGGCTTGGAAAGGGATTTTCCAGCTTCTGGTTTGTGTAATTGGCCTGGAATTTTAATCTGGTTTTTTACACCTCTCCCAGGAGATTGCAAGTGTTTGTGTCATGATGCATAGGATGCAGGAAGGATGTTCCCGATGGTGGGGGAGTCCAGAACCAGGGGTCATAGTCTAAGGATACGGGGTAAACCTTTCAGGACTGAGAGGGGGAGAAATTATTTCAGCCAGAGAGTGGTGAGCCTGTGGAATTCACTACCACAAAAAGTAGTTGAGGCCAAAACATTTAATGTTTTCAAGAAGGAGATAGCTATAGCTCTTGGGGCAAAAGGGATCAAAGGATATGGGGGGAAAGTGGGAACAGGTTACTGAGTTGGATGATCAGCCATGATCATAATGAATGGCGGAGCAGGCTCGAAGGGCCGAAAGGCCTACTCCTGCTCTTATTTTCTATGTTTCTACATCCATTTGGGACTGTTCAGTACGGGTACATCGAAGTAAAGATTCCAGATCTAAATGCAGGCCTAAAACCAATGTGCACTTGTTTTGTTACTGAAAATTACAATTTTTTTTATTATTTATTTTATTATTCATTCTCAGAATGTAGGAATAGATGGCAAGGCCCAGCATTTATTGCCCATCCGTCATGGCCCTTGAGAAAGTGGTGATGATCCACCTTCTTAAATACAACTGAGTGGCTTGCTAGGCCATTTCAAAGGGCATTTAAGAGTTGACCACATTGCTGTGGTCTGGTGTCACATATAGGCCAAACTGCATAAGGATGGCCGCGATTTCCTTCCCTAAAGGATATTAGGAGGTTTTTTTTTTACAATGATCTGGTAGTTTCATGGTCGCCATTAGTGATACTAACTTATTTTGTATTCCATATCTATTTAATTAGTTGACTATAAATTCACCAGCTGCCATGGTAGGATTTGAACTCACATTTCATGGATCATTAGCCCAAGCCTTTGGATTACTAGCCCAGTAACATGGCCACTATGCTACCATACCCCCAAATATAATGGAACGCTTTTCAAACAGCTTATTTAATATTATGAGGACATGCAAACTTTTTGTGTCCATTTAACAATCATGCTACAGACAACTAGTGATTGATTTTTTTTTTCTTTGCTTTTATTTTGCCCAGTGAACAATGGGCAGATACCATCATGCCAGGCTTTGTGTTGCCCTGGGTCTTTCCAGAGTTTCCCACACAGGGAGATGGGGAAGACAGAGCATTTGCACCAGCAAATCGTATTGCAATGATGTGTGGGTGGGAAGGGTGCAGAAACTATCGTCTCAACTTCCACCCTGAATGGGTGCCCATTTTTGGAAAAATGCCTGGGAGAAACGGGTCTTGGCCCCAGACCCGCACAGGTCAGATCCCAGGTGCCATCGATTGGATCCAGAGAGACAGTTGGAACCTTACTTAGCAGGTACAGGAACTAGGGGGGACCCCAAGACAGAGAACACTACCCACTCCAGTTACTACGGGATGCACCCGGAACAGTGGGCTCATTAAAATGTCTTAAACTCACAAACATGATTACATTCCAGTCAGTTTAGGCAGAGCACACTTCATGGTAAGGAAAGACGGTGGCCACACATTGTGATGGATCTTTCCAAAAATATAAAGACTACAGCAGTTAATCCTACAATTTACCACTGGGCAGGATCTTATGCAGGTGTAATAAAATCTACAAGAGGCAGTTGCTCTGCTGTGGAAATATTGTTGTCATGTCAGTTGTTGCTGGGATCACTTCTAATTCAGCAAGAAGCGGAATAGAAAAAGTACCCAGATCTATCATGCTTTTTGACAGCTTCACATGGAGAAACCTAACCTCTGCTTATTTTTATCTTGCAGACTGATGTACTCTAGTCTGGATCAAACCAGTTGTTTATTTGTAACTGATACAGCACTGACTGGTGTCAAAAGGAATGCTTCTTAACACTCAAAGCTCTATATTGTTAAAGTGCAGTAGTATGAAGAAACAACCTGTATTTTCTTTTAGCATCTTATCACATCCAAAGGATGTCCTACACAGCTTTACAACCAATGGGATACATTGGAAGTGCAATCATTGTTGTAATGTAGGAACATGTGACAGCCAATGCTCACACAGCCAAGTCCCATAAATAGCAAAAAACAAAATGATCAGTTCATTGGGTTTTGGTGGTGTTGATTTGAGAAAAGAACATTGACCAGGGTAGTGACAGAATAGCCTATTCTTCTTCAAAATGTGTCATGGGATCTTTTACTTAAGCAAAAAGGCAAGGCCTCAATTCAACATCTCATCCAAAAAATACTGCAACTCTGAAAAAGTAGCATGCCTTTAATACTGTACTGATAATGACACTTTCAAATTCCTAACTGGCTAGCCATTGGCCCTTAATCACTATGGCATTTCTGACTTTCTCAATCACACCCTCGCCTCCTCCTCTGATGCCTTAATCCCATTAAAATCATTACTCTCTCTCACCCAGGTTATTCCTCAGTACTGGTCTCATCATCACATCCTGAAGTCCAAGAGATATAGCATTGAAAGTTTATGGAGGACCATGGATTTAGCCATTCATTCCCAGATCTGGCTGGACCATGTGACACACTATTGGGTCCTGATTTCATCTGACAAAATGCACTATTTCAGGATCATGCTGCAATGTAAAAGTAACCTCTGGCTTCTCTTCTCCACTAAAAAACATTTTCTTAAACCCTTCTCCCCTGCCTGCTCCACCCTTACCTTCTACAAGTGTGAGGAACTCACGAACTTCCTTGTCACTAAACTTGAGACCACCCATTCAGCTGTCTCTGCTGCTTCCTTCCCTTCCCCTAGCACAGCAAGTCAAAATTTCCCTGTGGTTTTCCCCCTGCCCTAGCCCTGAACTCACATCTTTCTCCAGTTTCTTTCCTATCACCCCAATACCCTAGCCAAGCTTGCCTTCTCCATGAAACCCACCTCCTGCTTCTTCAACCCTATTCCCACCAAATTGCTGACCACCCAACTTCCCTTCCTGTCTCCCTTGTTAGGTCGTAGTGTTAACAATTTCTCTCTTCAGGTACTGTTCCACTCCCCTTCAAATCGGCAACATCACCCCGCTCCTCAAAAAGTCACCCTTGGCCCCTCTGTCCTTGCTAATTACCGCTCCATCTCCAAACTCCCTTTTGCTCCAAAGTCATTGGATGTGTTGTTGCCTCCCAGATATGTGCACATCTTTCCCAAAACTCCCTGTTTGAACCCCTCCAATCAGATTTTTGCCCCTGCCAAAGCACTGAAAATGACCCACAAAGTACACAAAATGCGACAGTGACTGTGATAACCTACTGCTCCTCATTCTTCTTGACCTGTCTGCAGCCTTTGATACAATTGACCACACCATCCTTCTCCTCCAACAGCTCTCCGCCGTCATCCAGCTGGGTGTGACTGCCCTCACCTAGTTCCATTCTTATCTATCTAATCGCAACCTGAGAATCACCCACAATGGCTTCGCCTCCTGCCCTCACACCATTACCTCTGGAGTCCCCCGAAAGGATCTATACTTGTCCCGCCCCCATTTCTCATCTACATGCTGCCCCTTCGCGGCTTCAGCTGCAAACACAGTCAGTCAGTTTCCACATGTGCGCTGACGATATCCAGCTCTACCACACCACCACCTCTCTTGAGCCCTCCACTGTTTCTGATTGGTTACGCTGCTTCTCCAAAATCCAGTCCTGGATGAGAAAAAATGTCCTCCAACTAAACCTATTGTCTTCAAACCCTGCCACAAAGTCTGTTCCGCAGCCCCAACTCCATCCCTCCCCAAGTCACTGTCTGAGGCTGAACTGAAGTTTGGAATCTTGGTGTCCGATTTAACCCCAAGATGAGCTTGCAACCCCATATCACCAAAACCCCTTACTTTCACATCCATAGCATTTTAGCATTTCCTATCTCTAAACCTCTATAAACCTCTATCAGCTCATCTCCTGCTGAAACTCCCATCCATGCTTTTGTTACCTCTAGACTTGACTATTCCAACGCTCTCCTGGTCGGCCTCCCATTTTCTATCATCCATGAACTTGAACGCATTCAAAACTCCGTTGCCTGTATCCTGACTTGCATGAATTCCCATTCACCCATCATCCCTCTGCACGCTGACCTGCATTGGCTCCCAGTTCAGCAACACCTTGATTTAAAAATTCTCATCCATGTTTTCAGTTCCCTTCATGGCCTCGCCATCCCCAACTATATAAATTCCTCCAGCCCTACAACCCACTGAGATGTTTGTGCTCCTCCAATTCTGGCCTCGTGCTCATTCCTGATTTTAATCACACCACCATTGGCGATTGTGCCTTCAGCTGCCTACGCCCTCAGCTCTATAATTCCCCCCTCAATTGCTCTCTTCTCCTTTAAAATGCTCGTCCATAAAATCCACCTCTTCTGTGTCCTGGGAACTCCTTATATGGCCCAGAGCAAAATTTTGTTTGGTATCACTCCTGTGAAGCGTCTTGGGATGTTTTACTATAGTAATGGCACATAGAAATGCCAGGTGTTGTTGTTGTTCTGCGCAAGCTCTAACCTTCCCATTGAGACCTCCTTAGCGAAAGACACTAAGAGTACCCGCTCCACCTTGTCCTCTGTCTATTCATTGTAGAACTTCTCTTGCTCGGGACCAGTCCCATCTTTATACAGCCATAAACAGCTCATCTTTACAATGGCTTCTCCTTGTTCCAACCTAGCAGCTCTCCTATACCTCGTCCACACATTGCATCTTAGTGCCATTATCCTTCGGCAAGGGTTTATCGTTCATGATATTCTGACAAAACCCACTCTTTGAGCTGGATTATACCAAGCCCTCGATGGCGGGCTCCATAACTGGGGGGGGGGAGGAGGTGGGCTGAAAGATGGGGCCAGTAGAGGTCCGCCATGGAGGCTGATGCCGGGACGGCCCGGCCCGATCCTCCCGATGGCAGCGAGGCTCCGTGGCGGTCCCCCCGGCATTGGGCAACAGGACCGAGATTTCAATATTTATATTAACGACATGCATAAATTTAAATGAATTTACTTCCAATATTCTGGGCACACCCGCGATTTTCGGCGCAGCGACCGGCACTTCTGGGCCTTCAATTCCCCATCCGGGGAAAGCGGCAACACTGGTGGGGAGGGGGAAGGAGTTAAGATTTTCAGTGCGGGGGATAGGGTCAAAAAAAAAAGTAATGGGTGTAGGGGATGGTGGGAAGGGGTGAACTTTGAACTTTGTGCAGTTTGGTGGGGCAAGGTCAGATTTAAATGGTGAGTGTTTTGGGGGTGGTGGGGGAGGGTAAATAGTTAATGTATTGAAATTGACCGGCAGTGATGACTGCCCTTTAAAAATGGCGTCAGCACCTGCGCACAGGCAGCTGACCCCATTGCCAGGAACGGACAACCCACCCTCTCCACAAGGTTGGTGGAGGGGGTGGTGGTGGCGGGCTGTCCCAGCTATTTAAATAAGCCACCTCACGCGGGACTGCAGCTGGTATGCGGTCCTCCATTTTTTGAGCATGCCGAGATCGGAGGCGGGCTCTTAAAAACCTGCTGCCCAAACAGCAGGTACCTCTTTTTTCCTCACAGCTGCCTGTACTTCACTAGTAGATTAGTTTTTCATTTGTTGCTCAACAAATTCAATGAAGTTATCTCAACATATTGAGTTAGACACTGAGTTATCTAGTCAGGAAATTATCACACGCTAGATTGAAAACTATTGCATTTTGTATTGACCAAGGCAGGTTCAGCAAACAGACAGTGACTTACCTGCAGTCTTCTGCATCAAGCAAATTTAAGAGACAACAGTATAAACAAATTACACAATGTTTATTTATAGGTGCGTTCTGATTCTGTCATTGCTTCCTTGCTAACATTAAAGTTTAACAATAAGAGATAATTGTAATAGATAATGAGAGCGCACTTTCTCCTGTCAGTGTCTGTTGGTATGGGTAATGCTCGAATTGTAAATGTGAGTAGTGCTGGTGTTGCCTGAGGAGTTTAGAAGTGCTCAAAATGAATATACCCAATGGTTTTTACAGTTAGAAAAACAATGCTTTGCCTCCTTTCTTTTACAGTAACTAGGAAGCCAGAAGGGAGATTTTCCATTTCCGCAATCCTGGTGCACAATGGATATTGGGAAATTCTGAACCCCAGTCTAACTGGACGGTGAATCAGAGAATTGGGATTGTGCAGTTTTCCAATTGGCATCCCAATATGTATGGGGATCAATGAAGTGGGAAACCTCCTTCTAAATATCTTAGGTTTGCTTTTTGTCCCTAAATAGCAAAAAAAACATTTAGATGAAGGCGAAATAGGGTGCATAGGACAGATGTCAGATTGATAACAGAAGCGAGAACCAGGCTAAATATAGAAAATTCAGAGGCAAAGTGAAAAAAGTAATGAGAAGCAAACAGAGTATGAGAAGAGACTGGCAACTAACATAAAAGGGAATGCAAAAGTCTTCTATAGGCATATAAATAGTAAAAGGATGGTAAAAGGAGGGGTGAGGACAATTAGGGACCAAAAAATGGGATTTACACATGTAGGCAGAGGGCATGGCTGAGGTACTAAATGAGTACTTTACATCTGTCTTTACCAAGGAAGAAGATGCTGCCAAAGTTGTAGTGAAAGAGGAAGCAGTGATACTGGATGGGCGAAAAATTAATAGAGTAAGTATTACAAAGGCTGACTGTTCTTAAAGTTGATAAGTCACCAGGACTGGATGAGATGCCTCCGAGGATACTGAGGGAAGTAAGGGTGGAAATTGCGGAAGCACCAGCCATAATCTTCCAATCCTCCTTAGATACAGCAGTGGTGTCAGAGGACTGGAGAATTACAAATATTACACCCTTCTTCAAAAAAGGGTGTAAGGACAAGCCCAGCAATTACAGGCCAGTAAGTTTAACAACAGTTGTGGGAAAGCTTTTAGAAACGATAATCCAGGACAAAATTAATAGTCACTTGGACAAATGTGCTTTACTTAAGGAAAGCCAGCACAGATTTATTAAAGGAAAATCATGTTTAATTAACTTGAATGAGTTCTTTGGTGAGATAACAGAGAGGATTGATGAGGGTAATGAGGATGATGTGGTGTACATGGATTTCCAAAAGGCATTCAATAAAATGCCATATAACAAGCTTGTCAGCAAAATCAAAGGCCATGAAATAAAAGGGACAATGGCCACATGGATATAAAGTTGGCTGAGTGACAGGAAACATAGTGGTGAAACAATAGTTTTCAGGTATACAGCAGGGTTTCCCAGGGGTTGGTACTAGGACTACTGTTTTAGGCTTGGGTGCACAGCACACAATTTCAAAATTTTCTGATGACATAAAACTTGGAAGGACTGTGAACTGTGAAGAGGATAGTGATGAACGTCAAGACAGTATAAAGAGGCTGGTGGTATGGATGGAAATGTGACAGATCAAATTTAATGTAGCGAAGTATGAAGCGATACATTTTTGTAGGACGCATGAGGAGACACAATAGAAATTAAAGGATATAATTCTAAAGGGGGTGGAGGAGCAGAGGGACTTGGGGGTATGTGGACAAATCGTTGAAGGTGACAAGGCAGGTTGAGAAAGTTGTTAATAAGGCATTAGAGATCCTGGGCTTTATAAATAGAGGCATAGAGTACAAAAGCAAAGAAGTTATGGTGAACATTTTATAAAACACTGGTTCGGCCTCAACTCAAATATTGCCTCCAATCCTGGGCACCACACTTTAGGAAGGAAATGACGATACTGGGGAGAGTGTGGAAAAGATTTATGAGAATGGTTTCAGGAGGGACTTCTATTATGCGGATAGATTGGAGAAGCTTGGACTGTTCTCCTTGGAGGAAGGGTAAGTTGAGAGCAGATTTTATAGAGCTGTTCAAAATCATGAGTGGTATCAACAGAGTAGAGAGAGAGAGAGAAACTGTTCCCATTGACAGAAGGGTCGAAAACCAGAGGACACCGACTGAAGGTGATTGGCAGAAGTACCAAAGGCAACATGAGGAAAAACGTTTTTACGCAGCGAGTTGTTAGGATCTGGAATGCACTGCCCGAGAGTCTGGTGGAGGCAGGTTCAATCTTGGCTTTCCAAAGGGAATTGGATTAGTATCTGAAGAGAAAAACATTCCCCAGCCTGGCAGGTAAGTGGATCAACATTGCAGAGAAGTTTTTGTTGACATATACCAAAGAAATAATATGATAGAGCCAATAAAACCAGAGAAATATACAAAAATTTCATGATGGACATGAATATGATGGCAGATTAGCACCAAGCTCTGACCACTATTTCCTTCGAGAGCAGTTCCTATCTGAGAGTGCAGGATCAGGAAATGTGTCCCACTATTCCAAAACTAAAGGAAAATAGGTCCAGCGGCAGCAGAATAATTTACTATTGAGGATATAATTAACATTTTAATTTGAAAAGATTACTGATTCTTTACTATAGGAGTAGCTGCTGGAGCAACATCGGTGCTGGACTGCAAAACAGGGAGTAAGCTGGTGTCAGAGGGGCAGAGATAGGATAGGATGAGGTCCAAATTATGTTAATTATCTTCAAGTTTCCTACCCAAATGCTGTCTTCTTGGCGATACTGCTTCCAGTTCCTTCCTGTGTCACTGAACATTAACAGGTAACGCGTCACCCAGTCCGAACTCCCATATCGGCCTTGTGTTGCAACAGCAGTGATTTCTGTTCTCTCACCAAGGTCCATCTGTAGCCATTGGTATTTGTTAGATTGCAGGGGAGACCATCCACCAGCTCCTTCAAGAAATAATCAAGCAAAATAATTGAGGAAAAACATAGAAGGCAAGCATAGAGAAATCTGTCACATTTCAAATCATAACAACCTCTATTTATACTTAATATCTATTTATAAGGTGTGGGTAGGTTTAGTTTTTGTTCTCAGGATATGGGCACCACTGTTAAGGTTACATTTACCCATTCCTAGTTGTCCTAAGATACAATTATGCATCTTCTCCTTAAGCTGTTGCAGGCCATGTGGTGATGGTGCTCCCACAATGGTGTTAGGCAGAGAATTTTGGGACATTGATACAGTAATGATAAAGGAATAACAATATACTTCCAATTCAGCAAGGGGAACCCGAGATGGTCGTGTTTGCACAACATTGCTGCTCTTGCTTTTCTCAATGATAGAAGCTGCAGGACTGCTTGCAACAGGTCTCCCAACTTAGGCACCAGCCTTCAGTTGTGGGTACGGAGGCCTTTGCAGGTTTGACTGGATGTGTTGCCATTTCCCTCTTTCACCAACTAGTGACTCCTAGGTGCGATAGGCAACATTTAGGGCCTTCATGTCATGCTTGCAAGCATCCTTGAAGCGAACTTTGGATGCCCCACTGGTTGTCAAAGTGAATAAGCACATATAAAGGCCACATGTATTGTGTATGGGTACTGAAACCAGAAGGGCCAGTTTGTCAAACTCACAATTGATATAATGAGGGTCAGTCACCTCATAGCAGGCCAGCCAAGGAATGATTGACACACCTTCAGAATCAGAGGAACTCCCTTCCTAACAGCATTGTTGGTGTACCTACACCCCAAGGACTGCAGAGGCTCAAGAAGGCAGCTCACCACCACTTCTCAAGGGTAATTAGGAATGGACAATAAATGCTGGTCTAGCCAGTGATGCCCATATCCCAGAAACAAATAAAAAAAACACCTGTGGCTGAATCATTACCAGGGAGGAAGTCAGAATCACACTGAGTGAAAAATACACAAATGACGGTGCCACATAATGCATAGTCCATTGATGCAAGGTAAAAATGCAGGAGATAAGGGTCTTATTATTGGAAGTTGTCTAAATAGAATGTCCTGCCAAAAAACAAGTCAGCCAGCCCAGGAAAGAGTACATGATTTAGTAATTTTCCACGTTTCCAGGTGAGCAATGAGATTGATCTAAATAAGTGGGATTTGCTTTGACTGTTAATCCATAGGTTCACTTTCTGTATTTGAAATAAAGTAGTGCTGCAATTAACAATACAGATTGGCCATCATCTAATGTAATGGCAGAACAGGCTCAAGGGGCTGAACGGCCTCCCCTTTTTCTTATGTCCCTATGCTCCAAATCATAGCTGGCCTCATCTCGTCAACTGCTTCTTAATCTGCTTTGCAAAAGATTGTAGAAGCCCATGCGAGGCCACATGCAAGAGACATGGGGTGGAATTTTGTGCTGGCAGTGGGCGTTTCGACGTCGGGGGGAAAACCGATGCCGAGATCCTCGCGTCGACTCTTGTATGGAAGGCCCACCGAGTTTAGTGCCAATCAGGCAATTAGCTGGACAGCGGCGGGCCTTCTATGTGATTTAGGACCCTGCCGGAAGTCCCGGCCTTGCAGAATTGCCTGCGAATCAGAGAGCCGTAGCTGCAGTGCTACCGCAGAGGTGGTGGCAGCTGCTGGTGCTGCAGTGACCAGAATCAAGGAGCAGCACTGGAACCAGGCTCAAGGTAGATCAGGACGGTGGGGTCTTGTGGGGGGTTGGGGTGGGGGGGAGAAAATCGACAGCGAGGGCTAGGGGGTGGCTCTCAGTGGGCCTACCCCTACCCAATGCCAGGTCCCTCATTCAGGCACTAAGTGCCTTTGAACGAGGGATGCCCCCCCACTTCACAGCTGGGAAACAGCCCGCATAGTTTTTGTTTTCCATGCTTCCCGACAGGGCCACTCGCCGCATGGGTAATGGCGGCTACGGCGGTAGGAGGCCCTTAAGTAAAGGTTAATTACCTGGTTAAAGGCCTCAAATGGTGGCAGAGCAGGAAGGCCATTCACGGGCCTTCCCACCCTGGATTAAATTTCAGCAAAGGCATGATGGCGGGGAGACCCTCCAGCACCCAAAACTGATATGGGGGAAGAGCGTAAAATTACACCATTGATATCCAGTAATGCTGACAATGTTTCACCCGGGGCTACAATATTATATAGTCACATAATGGGCAGTACAGTCACACCCCCTAAAAGTAAGACACATGGGCTGACTAGAAGAATGACAAGAATCCCTGTAGCCAAGAGACAACCTTATGTGTATCTGAGAAGGTGTATGTTAAAATGTTCTCCAACAAAGTGTGAATTTGCTCTGAAAAGAGCAGTTGGTTCCTTGAAAAAGGAGTTCATATAAGAACTGGCAGGACACTGTTTTGGGCAGCATACTCTGCCCATCGTCTAGAGGAATAATGAACTGGTGGCAACAATAGGTTTACATGTGGTGGAGAATGGGAATGTGGGTGGGATCTTACTGCTGAAAGGTCATTACATGTTCTTGCTGTTATTTGTCAGCTATGTGTGTTCCATGATAGTCGGTACATGCTATTGTTCTTGCTATTGATTGGTCAGCTATTGTATCTCCTGGTAAGTCAATACATATTATTGTTCTAGTCAGGGTAAGTTTGCTGCAGAGCAGTGGTGATGTGTTTCTTGAGTTAAGGTAGCCAGCTATCACGAATGAGCAGGCCACTGTCTTGGGGGCTGGTGTTAACAGATCTCCATAGCCTTCCTGATGCCTCTTTTCTGCCAGTGCGTAATAGATGACATGAGTTTGGAATTGGACCATTCGATACAGTGGTTATTGAGTTGAGCATGTGTGACAATGGCTGACTTGTCCTATTCATTGTGTTTGAAGCAGGCTCGGTGTTCCTCGCGTCTAGTGTGTAGACTGCGGCCTGTTTCTCTGATGTAGACGATCCCATAGTCGCATGGAATTATGTAAATTTCTGGTTTGTTGTGAGATGGTTTCCTTGTCTTTGTGGGTATGAAGGATGGAGTGGAACTTCTTGGAAGACTTATGTCAGATCTATGCCCACTGACTTGAGTATGCGATGTAGTGCAAGATGGAGCCAATGGGATGAATTTTACAGACCTCCCAATGTCAGGGGTCGTGGCAGGGGGCACCCAGAAAATGCCTCCAGGAGAGGACCACCACGCACCCCAACGCCAGATGTTGCTGGCGGTGGCGAGGCCTTGTGGAGGCCTTGCCCTGCCCCCACCCCCCCACCCCCCGCCCCCGTGCACAGCGACAGGCCAGATATTTAAATATGTAAATAAGTTAAAATCAATTAATTTATATTTATGTTCCTGTGCGATCTTTGTTCCGCTGGCCGGCACTCCCACACCTCAGATCCCCATCCGGGGAACCAAGGCGGAACACTGGTGGGGAGGGAGGAGGAGATAGGTTTCTCAGTGTGGGAGGGAGGGAGCAGAGTCAAAGTCATATCGTTGGTGTAGGAGATGGTGGGCAGGGTTATAGTTTAAAGTTTATGCACTTTCTGGGGGCAGGGGAAGGTCAAGTGGACTATATAAGTGTTTTGGTGGGGGGTGGAGAGGGCAAGTAATTAATTCTATGGTAATTGGGGGGTGGGAGAGGGGCAAAATAAATGTTTTTCATTTTTTTTCATTCAATGTCTCTTTAAATATTTAAATTTAACAGTAGGGCTTGAAGCCCTTTAAAAATGGAGCTGACGCCTCAGCACAGGCTATTTAAATGAGCCACCGCACGGAAGTTGGCGACGGCTCTATGACGTGCGTTTTCACCGGCCGCCGATTTCGGCAGCGGGAGTATAAAGTTCAGCCCATGTAGGGGAGGCTGATTCTGGTCTTGGTCAATGTAGTTGTTGCAGTGCTGATCTTGTGAGAAGGAAATCAATTGAGTTGAAGTGTAAACTTTATATGGCGCAGTTCTTGTTGTAGATGTTTCTTTTCGCGAATGGAGTAAGCTCTTCTGATGAGGGCTTTGGAGACCGATTGAAGAGTGGAAGGATGAAAAGAACAGTAATTCAAATATCTATCAGTATGAGTGGGCTTGTGGCAGACTTGGTATGCTGTTATGATAGGAGAGATCTTCACAGTTTTCTACATCATCTTAATAACCAACCAAACATTGATTTCACTATGGAACAACAGCAGGCCAATAAACCCTAGAGCCTGTTCCACCATTTAATTAGATCATGGCTGACCTGTATCTCAACCCTATTTACCCACCTTTGACCCATATTCCTTGCTGCCCTCACCCAACAAAAATCTATCGATCTCAGTCTTGAACGCTTCAAGTGGGATTTCACTCTACAATAACAGTGACAATAAATACCACACAGCGATAAAGGACACTATCAACAGTACAACCTCATCTACCTTTTCTATATCCTTCCAAGAAACTTCTGCATCAGAAAAGGTGATTTGCAAAATTCTGTTCTAGCCTGCTGAGTGTTAGGGTTCTGTTGGCTCATATCAAGCTAAAGTGAACTGTGAATGACCATGCTCTCAAGATCACAGTAACACCTCGGAGGAACAGTGCTGACTTGAAAAGGAGCCAATTCTTAAAACTCAAAAAAAAAAGCTTCACATTGTAAATGAGCTGCCAAACCATGCAAGTACTTCTTACATGATTCTCCAAAACCTTTTCATCTCCTTTCTTGCAGGGAGACAAAGCAAAGAAGAATTCACAAACTGATTTGAAAGAAAATGGATGTCATTAGGGGTTATAAATATTACTTTCAAAATTGTTATGCAAATTTTAGTTACTGTGATTCAAAATGCCTTTCGCACATTCATCTGGAGGATGATATGTAACATATTCAAGTTTTGAAGTATTGCCTATTCTGCTTATGTGTCTAGCACAATCACTTACGCTAACAAACATATTTTCACTGCTAATTTTAAACAAAAATTCCCAGGCCTCAAGACCTTAGAAATAATATTGCCATTAATCACCATTTGTACATCAGCATCTCAATGGATAATCTGAGATTTATGGCTCTCTGGGGAACTAACTGCTCCAGCAGCACTTAACTATAAGGATGATAGCTTATAAAGAAATAGTGATGTGAATCAAATGCATGCCTTGCAAGACAACAATGTAGCATTTCAAACAGTCACAACAGTAGTCAAGAGCAGCTTCGGCAGGGGGAAACATCTATGAAGATGGATAAAGGGGCAATGTGCAAGCAAGTCAGCAATTGATACAGTTTTTGCCTCTTACCATCTCTCCTGTTCAGCTTTGCAAAGCCAGGGCTGTGACTGCTCGAGAACTCTGAAGAGGAATCGAAAGCCAACTGAAGCAAGTCGGACACCAGATGACCGTCACAATTATCTGCCGAATTGAGGGGGAAAAAAAGCATAACATTTTAAATTTTTAATGATGTACACCACTCACCCAAAGAGGTTTAACTAGGTTGGACATCTTGGAAAACATTGTGCATGCATACTAGAACCTTGTTACATGTATTTCCACCTGTGTAACATTGCCTGACTCAGCTTATCTGCTGCTAAAAAACTCATCCATGTCTTTGCTACCTTTTGACAACTTAGCAGCTTGCTTGGCCACTTCAGACAGCAATTAACAGTTAACCACATTGCTGTGGGTCTGGAGTCACATTTAGGCCAGACCAGGTAAAGACAGCAGATTTCCTTCCCTAAAAGGACATTAGCGAACCAGACGGCTTACAAACGATCGATGATAGCTTCATGGCATCATTATGGAGACTAGTTTTCAATTCCTCATTTTTTTTTTTTATTTATTAATTAATTGAATTTAAATTCCACCAGCTGCCATGGTGGGATTTGAACACATGTCTCCAGGGCATTAGCCTGGGCCTCTAGATTACTAGTCCATGCTATTACCACTTTGCCACCGCCACCGTGTCTTCTTCGGAATGGTGCCATGGGATCTTTTACATTCACCTGAGCAAGGAGATGGGGCCTCAGTTTAATGTCTCATCTGAAAGACAGAACCTCCAACAGTGCAGCACTCCCTCAGTACTGAACTGGAGTGTCAATCTTGATTTTTGTGCTCAAGCCCTGGAGTAAGACTTGAACCTTGTGACTTGGAGGAAAGAGTGCGACCAACTGAGCCACAGCTGAAATCCCCAACTTTAATCAATCAACCATGGATGACTGTACCTTCAGCTGCCAAGCAGCTAAGCTCCAGAATGCCTTTCCTAAACCACTCTACCTCTCTACCTGTCTTTCCTCTTTTCAGACACTTCCTTTTGTGGCTCAGTATCAAATTTTGTTTGATAATGCTCCTGTGAAACACCTTCGGA
This sequence comes from Heterodontus francisci, assembly GCF_036365525.1. Taxonomy (NCBI): domain Eukaryota; kingdom Metazoa; phylum Chordata; class Chondrichthyes; order Heterodontiformes; family Heterodontidae; genus Heterodontus; species Heterodontus francisci. The sequence continues at coordinate 18,091,834 of NC_090377.1, read as the reverse complement.
TGTTAGAGGTGCTATATAAATGCAAGTTGCTGTTGTTTTTTTTCTAACAGGTAGAGGTGGACGTCTAACAAAATTGGTCAGGCTTGGGATTGTCAACGCTCCAAGATTGTCCATGAATTAAAGCCTAATCTCCAGAACACTGCTATCAGCAAAACCCGGAGAAAAATCAAGGGAACATTTAAAAAATATATTTTTTTTTAAAAACATTTTCTTTGCAAGCTTTCACTTACTGATTATAACAATATCGGAGTGGTGGAGGAAGACTGACAGACAAGAATCATCCTGTTGGACATCCTAGAGAGTTGTGTCTTGACCATTTTGCAGTCCAGTACACATCCAATACATCAAATCAAGTGACAAAGAGCCTGTTCATTTTCCAACTGAAAATACACTTTGAAGATGGACATGTCGGGTGACGCATGATGGGAGGGTGGGTGCGGAGCAGTTGGAGGCAGGAGGTCATATGATGAAACCTCCAGGAATACGTCCAACCAGAGTTGGCAACAATTGCTAGGCCTTGCGCCTTCAGAACATCATTTTAGGCCTCCCATGCACTGATCCCACCCTTCCGTTAAAACCTCCTGCGCGGAGTTTAATAAAAAAACCTGTCTCCCTCCGAACCTGCTGCACTCCATTCTCTCAGGTCTAACCCCCACATTGTGATCAAACCTGCTGACAAGGATGGTGCTGTTGTTGTCTGGTGTACCCATCTCTACCTTGCAGAGGCTTAGCGCCAACTCTCACATTTCTTCCTACCTCCCCCTGGACCATGACTTCGCCAGCGAACATCAAGCCACTGACTCCAGGACTGTCACTGACCTCATCTCCTCCAGAGATCTTCCCTCTACAGCTTCCAACCTCATAGTCCCACAACCCCGGACAGCCCGCTTCTACCTCCTTCCTAAAATCCACAAACAGGACTGTCCCGGTAGACCCAGCGTTTCAGCCTGTTCCTGCCCCACTGAACTTATTTCTTTCTATTGTGACTCTACTTTTTGTCCTCTGGTCCAATCTCTTCCCACCTACATCCGTGTCTCTTCTGATGCCCTACGTCATTTCGACAACTTTCAGTTTCCTGGCCCTCACTGCCTTCCTCTTCACTATGGACATCCAATCTCTCTACAACTCCATCACCCACCAAGACGGTTTGAGGGCTCTCTGTTTCTTCCTTGAGCAGAGGCCCAACCAGTGCCTAACCACCGCCACCCACCTCCACCTGGCTGAACTTGTTCTTACATTGAACAACTTCTCCTTCAACTCCACTCACTTCCTTCAAGTAAAAGGTGTTCCTATGGATACTCGCATGGGTCCTAGTTATGCCTGTCTTTTTGTAGGATATGTCGAACATTCCTTGTTCCGGTCCTAATCAGGCCCCCTCCCTTACCTCTTTTTCCAGTACATTGATGACTTTATTGGTGCTACTTCCTGCTGTTGCCCTGAACTGGAAAACTTCAACATCTTTGCTTCCAATTTCCACACTCCTCTCATCTTTACATGATCCATCTCCAACACTTCCCTTCCATTCCTCGACTTCTCTGTCTCCATCTCTGGGGATAGGCTGTCTACTAATATTCATTATAAGCCCACCGACTCCCACGGCTACCTTGATTACACTTCCTCAAACCCAGTTTCCTGTAAGGACTCCATCCCATTCTCCCAGTTTCTCTGTCTCCGACGCATCTGTTCTGATGATGCTACCTTCCACAGCAGGCTTCTGACATGTCTTCCTTATTCCTCAATGATTCACCCACACCCCCCCCCCCACCCCCCGCACTGTGGTTGATAGGGCACTCAACCATATCTGATCTTTTTCCTACACTTCTGCCCTCACCCCTTCCCCTCCCAGAACCATGACAGGGTTCTCCTTGTCCTCACTATCCACCCCACTAGCCTCCTCATCCAAAGGATCATCCTCCACCATTTATGCCACCTCCAGCATGATGCCACCACCAAACGCATCTTTCCTTCCCCTCCCATCAGCATTCTGAAGGGATCGTTCTCTCTGCGACACCCTGGTCCACTCCTCCATCACCCACGATATCTTGTTCCCTGCCACAACACCTTCCCATACAATCACAGGAGGTGTAATACCTACCCATTTACCACCTCTCTCCTCACTATCCAAGGCCCCAAACACTCCTTCCAGGTGAAACAGTGTTTACTTGTACTTCCTGCAATTCGAGCTGGCTGAGTCCTAAAGGACATAGCTGCTAGACTGGGTCTGCGGCAGGTGGTGAGGGAACCAACACGAGGGAAAAACATACTCGACCTCGTCCTCACTAATCTGCCTGCCGCAGATGCTTCTGTCCATGACTGTATTGGTAGGAGTGACCACCACACAGTCCTTGTGGAGACGAAGTCCGCCTTCACATTGAGGATACCGTCCATCGTGTTGTGTGGCACTATCACCATGCTAAATAGGATAGATTTCGAACAGATCTAGCAATGCAAAACTGGGCATCCATGAGGCGCTGTGGGCCATCAGCAGCAGCAGAATTGTACTCAACCGTAACCTCATAGCCTGGCATATCCCGCAATCTACCATGGCCATCAAGCCAGGAGACCAACCCCCTGGTTCAATGAAGAGTGCAGGAGGGCATGCCAGGAGCAGCACCAGGCATACCTCAAAATGAGGTGTCAACCTGGTGAAGCAACAACACAGGACTAACTGCGTGCCAAACTGCGTAAGCAGCATGCGATAGACAGAGCTAAGCGATCCCATAACCACCGGATCAGATCTAAGCTCTGCGGTCCTGCCACATCCAGCCGTGAATGGTGGTGGACAATTAAACAACTAACTGGAGGAGGTGGCTCCACAAATATCCCCATCCTCAATGATGGGGGAGCCCAGCACATCAGTGCGAAAGCTAAGGCTGAAGCATTTGCAACAATCTTCAGCCAGAAGTGACGAGTTGATGATCCATCTCGGCCTCCTCCTGAAGTCCCAAACATCACAGATGCCAGACTTCAGCCAATTCGATTCACTCCGCGTGAGATCAAGAAGAGTGAAGGAACTGGATGCTGCAAAAGCTAGGGGCCCTGACAATATTCCGGCAATAGTACTGAAGACCTGTGCTCCAGAACTTGCCGCATCCCTAGCCAAGCTGTTCCAGTACAACTACAGTACTGGCATCTACCCTGCAATGTGGAAAATTGCCCAGGTATGTCCTGTACACAAAAAGCAGGACAAGTCTAACCCGGCCAATTACCGTCCCATTCGTCTACTCTCAATCATCAGTAAAGTGATGGAAGGTGTCATCAACAGTGCCATCAAGCGGCACTTGCTTAGCAATAACCTGCTCAGTGACGCTCAGTTTGGGTTCTGCCAGGGCCACTCGGCTCTTGACCTCATTACAGCCTTGGTTCAAACATGGACAAAAGAGCTGAACTCAAGAGGTGAGGTGAGAGTGACTGCCCTTGACATCAAGGCAGCACTTGACTGAGTTTGGCATCAAGGAGCCCTAGCAAAACTGAGGTCAATGGGAATCAGGGGGAAAACCCTCCGCTGGCTGGAGTCATACCGAGCGCAAAGGAAGATGGCTGTGGTTGTTGGAGGTCAATCATCTGAGCTCCAGGACATCACTGCAGGAGTTCCTCAGGGTAGTGTCCTAGGCCCAACCATCTTCAGCAGCTTCATCAATGACCTACCTTCAGTCATAGGGTCAGAAGTGGGGATGTTCGCTGATGATTGCACAATGTTCAGCACCATTTGTGACTCCTCAGATACTGAAGCAGTCCGTGTAGAAATGCAGCAAGACCTGGACAATATCCAGGCTTGGGCTGATAAGTGGCAAGTAACATTCGCGCCACACATGTGCCAGGCAATGACCATCTCCAACTAGAGAGAATCTAACCATCTCCCCATGACATTCAATGGCATTACCATCGCTGAATCCCCCACTATCAACATCCTAGGGGCGACCATTGACTAGAAACTGAGCTGGAGTAGCCATATAAATACTGTGGCTACAAGAGCAGGTCAGAGGCTAGGAATCCTGAGGTGAGTAATTCACTTCCTGACTCCCCAAAGCCTGTCCACCATCTACAAGGCACAAGTCAGGAGTGTGATGGAATACTCTCCATTTGCCTGGATGGGTGCAGCTCCAACAATACTCGAGAAGCTCGACATCATCCAGGACAAAGCAGCCCGCTTGATTGGCACACCATCTGCAAACATTCACTCCCTCCACCACCGACGCACAGTGGCAGCAGTGTGTACCATCTACAAGATGCACTGCAGCAATGCACCAAGGCTCCTTAGACAGCACCTTCCAAACCCGCGACCTCTACCAACTAGAAGGACAAGGGCAGCAAATACATGGGAACACCACCACCTGCAAGTTCCCCTCCAAGTCACACACCATCCTGACTTGGATCTATATCGCCGTTCCTTCAGTGTCGCTGGGTCAAAATCCTGGAACTCCCTTCCTAACAGCACTGTGGGTCTACCTACCCCAAATGGATTGCAGCGGTTCAAGAAGGCAGCTCACCACCACCTTCTCAAGGGCAATTAGGGATGGGCAATAAATGCTGGCCTAGCCAACGACGCCTACATCCCTGAATGAATAAAAATAAAAATTTGCTGCCGGACCAAACGTAGATTTGATGACTGCTTTGCGGAACACCTCCGCTCAGTCCCAAAGCATGACCCCAAGTTTCTGGTTGCTTGCCATTTCAACACTCTTCCCCCCCCCGCACCCCCCCGCCCACCCCGCATGCTCTCATGCCCATATATCTGGCCGTGGCCTGCTGTAGTGTTCAAGTGAACATCAACGTAAGCTTGAGGAGCAGCACCTGATCTTTCGATTAGGCGCTCTACAGCCTTGTGGACTCAACCTTGAGTTCAATCATTTCAAAGCATGACAGGCCTTTTTAAAAAAAATGTAATTCTAGTATTTTATTTTTTAACCCTGTGCCTGTTTTCCATGTGGACAGAGCTGCTCATTTTTCTGCCATTAACACTCTCTGGACTGATGCTTTGTCTTGCACCACAAGCATTAACAGGATCTTTGCCTTTATCCCATGACACCTTTGTTATTTATTTTCTCCTGCCCGATCACACACCTTCCCTTTTGTTCTCTTCCCCACCAACCCCACCCCCGTTCACTTGCTTAAAACCTAATTCTTTTCTAATTAGGTCTGATGAAAGGTCACTGACCTGAAATGTTAACTCTGCTTCTCTCTCCACAGATGTTGCCTGACCTGCTGAGTATTTCGAGCAGTTTCTGTTTTTATTTCAGATTTCCAGCATCTGCATTATTTTACTTTTAATAAAATAAACTCACTGTACTAAACCATATGAATCATCAGATTAAAAATGTTTTCATTCTGGTGTGTTTTCCTTCTGTTCATCTTAATTTAAAAACAAACAATATTACTAATGATTCTGTGAAATCAGTGCCAAAAGATCAATATGCTATTCCTTCATAGTAATTAAAAAGGTTTCAGTGACAAGAAACAAGGTCGAGGAGGCTGAAGAAAGACGAAGCTTTGAAAGAATATCGGGAATGTAGGACCAATCTGAAACGAGGAATTAAGAGGGCTAAAAGGGGTCATGAAATATCTTTAGCAAACAGGGTTAAAGAAAATCCCAAAGCCTTTTATTCATATATAAGGAGCAAGAGGGTAACTAGAGAAAGGATTGGCCCACTCAAGGACAAAGGAGGAAAGTTATGCATGGAGTCAGAGAAAATGGGTGAGATTCTAAACGAGTACTTTGCATCGGTATTCACCGAGGAGAGGGACATGACGGATGTTGAGGTTCGGGACAGATGTTTGATTACTCTAGGTCAAGTCGGCATAAGGAGGGAGGAAGTGTTGGGTATTCTAAAAGGCATTAAGGTGGACAAGTCCCCAGGTCCGGATGGGATCTAACCCAGGTTACTGAGGGAAGCGAGAGAGGAAATAGCTGGGGCCTTAACAGATATCTTTGCAGCATCCTTAAACACGGGTGAGGTCCCGGAGGACTGGAGAATTGCTAATGTTGTCCCCTTGTTTAAGAAGGGTAGCAGGGATAATCCAGGTAATTATAGACCGGTGAGCCTGACGTCAGTGGTAGGGAAGCTGCTGGAGAAGATACTGAGGGATAGGATCCCATTTGGAAGAAAATGGGCTTATCAGTGATAGGCAACATGGTTTTGTGCAGGGAAGGTCATGTCTTACCAACTTAATAGAATTCTTTGAGGAAGTGACAAAGTTGATTGATGAGGGAAGGACTGTAGATGTCATATACATGGACTTCAGTAAGGCGTTTGATAAGGTTCCCCATGGTAGGCTGATGGAGAAAGTGAAGTCGCATGGGGTCCAGGGTGTACTAGCTAGATGGATTAAGAACTGGCTGGGCAACAGGAGACAGAGAGTAGCAGTGGAAGGGAGTTTCTCAAAATGGAGACGTGTGACCAGTGGTGTTCCACAGGGATCCGTGCTGGGACCACTGTTGTTTGTGATATACATAAATGATTTGGAGGAAAGTATAGGTGGTCTGATTAGCAAGTTTGCAGACGACACTAAGATTGGTGGAGTAGCAGATAGTGAAGGGGACTGTCAGAGAATACAGCAGAATATAGATAGATTGGAGAGTTGGGCAGAGAAATGGCAGATGGAGTTCAATCCAGGCAAATGCGAGGTGTTGCATTTTGGAAGATCCAATTCAAGAGTGAACTATACAGTAAATGGAAAGGTCCTGGGGAAAATTGATGTACAGAGAGATTTGGGTGTTCAGGTCCATTGTTCCCTGAAGGTGGCAACGCAGGTCAATAGAGTGGTCAAGAAGGCATACGGCATGCTTTCCTTCATTGGACGGGGTATTGAGTACAAGGGTTGGCAGGTCATGTTACAGTTGTATAAGACTTTGGTTCGGCCACATTTGGAATACTGCGTGCAGTTCTGGTCGCCACATTACCAAAAGGATGTAGTTGCTTTGGAGAGGGTGCAGAGGAGGTTCACCTGGATGTTGCCTGGTATGGAGGGTGCTAGCTATGAAGAGAGGTTGAGTAGATTAGGATTATTTTCATTAGAAAGACGGAGGTTGAGGGGGGACCTGATTGAGGTGTACAAAATCATGAGAGGTATAGACAGGGTGGATAGCAAGAAGCTTTTTCCCAGAGTGGGGGATTCAATTACTAGGGGTCACGAGTTCAAAGTGAGAGGGGAAAAGTTTAGGGGGGATATGCGTGGAAAGTTCTTTAGGGAGAGGGTGGTGGGTGCCTGGAACGCGTTGCCAGCGGAGGTGGTAGACGCGGGCACGACAGCGTCTTTTAAGATGTATCTAGACAGATACATGAATGGGCAGGAAGCAAAGAGATACAGACCCTTAGAAAATAGGCGACAGGTTTAGATAGAGGATCTGGATCGGCGCAGGCTTGGAGGGCCGAAGGGCCTGTTCCTGTGCTGTAATTTTCTTTGTTCTTTGTTCAAAGAACATCAGACCTTTTGATTAAGGACTACTCTGAATCACTCCTGGTACAGCACTGGCAATTAGCACATGCTTCAAAGCAATGAGGTTTAGGTGCAAGATGTAAGATACCATTTTATAATATTCTTCCTAATTTGAATTAGGAGAAATCAATTCAAAACTGGACAATGCATTCCAAAGTGTGTACTGTAATCACTTGTAAACTGTACACTGATTCAATATAGAACATATCTGCTGAAGTGCCCATATGACATACATACCGATAGAGAGGTGTAGCAGCGAATGAAACCAAAGAAAAAAGACTTGCATTTATCTCACACCTTTATTGACCTCAGGACATCCCAAAGCACTTTAAAGTACTTTTTGAAATGCAATCAGTGTTGTGATGTAGAAAACTCAGCAGCCAATTTGCGCACAGCAAGCTCCCACAAACAGCATCGTGATAATGACCAGATACATTTTTTTTTGTGATGTTAGTTGAGGGATAAATATTGGCTTGGACACTGGGGATAACTCCCTTGCTCTACTTCAAAATAGTGAAAAGGGATGCTTTACATCCATTTGAGAAGGCCTCATCTGAAAGGCGGCACCTCCGACAGTGCAGGACTCCCTCCGTACTGTACTGGAGATTTTTGTGTTCAAGTCTCTGGAATTGGACTTGAACCAACAACCATCAAACTCAGAGGCTACATTGCCTCCAATTGAACTTTGACTGACACTTAAATCAAAGATTGCTGCCACTTGTGCAGTGAATGAAATACTCAAGACTGTTTCCAAGGCAACTGTGAGACTACAAATTCCAGAGTTTTGTTAGGTTTTAGTTAGAGAACAAAGAACAAAGAACAGTTCAGCACAGGAACAGGCCATTCGGCCCTCCAAGCCTGCGCCGATCTTGATGCCTGTCTAAACTGACATCTTCTGCACTTCCGGGGCCCATATCCCTCTATTCCCTTCAAGGGTATCAATGGATGTGGAGCTAGGTGGGTAAGTGGGGTTGAGGTACAGATCGGACATGATCTGACTGAATGGCGAAGTAGGCTCAAGGGGCTGGATAGCATACTCCTGTTCTTATGGAAGCAGTAGTTGTTTGGTGCATCAAGCTGACTTTATCCCGAGTCCATGCCAGAACATTCCTACATGGCTACTTGGCCTTTGGAGAGAGATGGGTAGATGGCTGAATAACTTCGTCTCTCTGCAGACAATTTCTTATGCAGCATCTGTATGTTACTCTGGCTCTAAAAAGGCCAGCACAAAGCCAACAGCTCAACCCTGGTCATTTTTATCATTGACATAAAAGATGATGCAAGTAATGACTCAAATTTAGGTCCAATTTTTATTGGATGTGAGTGTGGCGGCAAGACCAGCATATATTGTCCATCCCTAATTGCCCTTGAGGAAATGATGGTGAAATTGAATGGCTTGCTTGGCCATTTCAAAAGGTAATTAAGAGTCAACCACATTGCAGTGGGCCTGAAGTTACATATAGGCCAGACCGGTTAAGGACGCAAAGACACAGGAACACGGGAAATAGGAGAGGAAGTAGACCATATGGCCCATCGAGCCTGCTCCACCATTCAATAGGATCATGGCTGATCATGGACTTCAATTCCACATTCCTGCCCGCTCCCCATATCCCTGTGAGACCAAAAATCTACCTATCCCAGCCTTAAATATATTCAATGATGGAGCATCCACAACCCTCTGAGATAGAAAATTCCAAAGATTTACAACCCTTTGAGTGTAGTAATTTCTTGCCATCTCAGTCCTGAATGATTGACCCCTTATCCTGAGGCTGTGCCCCTGCATTCTAGATTCCCTGACCAGTGGGAACAATCTCTCAGCTTCTACCCTATCAACTCTTTCAGAATCTTGTATGTCTCAATTAGATCGCCTCTCATTCTTCTAAACTCCAAAGAATATAGGCCCAATTTACTCAGCCTCTCATCATAGACCAATCCCCTCATCCAGGAACCAATTTAGTAAATCTTCACTGCACTGTCTCCAGTGCCAGTATATCCTTTCTTAAATGCGGAGACCAAAACTGCACACAGTATTCCAGGTGCGGTCTTACCAAAGCCCCGTACAATTTTAGTAAGACTTCTTTATTCCTGTACTTCAATCCACTTGCAATAAAGGCCAACATGCCATTTGCCTTCCTAATAGCCTGCTGGGCCTGCGTGTTAACTTTCATGACAGCAATTTCCTTCCCTAAAGGATATTAGTGAACCAGTTGGATTTTTATGACAATTTGGTAGTTTCATAGTTACCGTTACTGATACTGGCTTTTTACTCCAGATTTGATTAATTACATTGAATTTAAATTCCCCAACTGCCACGGTGGGATTTGAACTCATGGCCAGGATCTCCCGGGCCCTTTGAGGATGGATCAGAGGTGAGAAGGTTTCCCGCAGCCAGTGGTGGCGGTGGGTGGGGCAGCCTCTGCAGAGTGGGGAGAGCACCAGGTAAATCCTGGTGGCCTCTGGTGCAGGATCCTTCCTTTTTGGGCATTTTGTGGCCCAGGCAGCAATGGACACTCCTGCGGCATCGACCCTGCCTGTCATCCACAACTCCCCACAAACCCCACCTTCCCCTCACTGACTGCCTCCAGACTCCGCTCACCTGGTTGTGAGGGTGCATCTCCATTGCTGCATCCTCTTTCTCGAGGTGCAGCCCCAGCAATGGCCATGGCACACGATAGCGCTGCTGAGCTGCCGGCCCTTTAATGGGCTGTCGGGGACAGGCTGCTTTCCTGAACTGGACGGCAGGCCCACCAGCAGCCACTTAATTGACAGCTGCCCATAAAATGCAGTTCCAGGTCCCACTGCCTGCCAAAACGAGGTCACCCCTGGTTCTGCCACCTCAGAAAAATCCCAGCCCATGTTTCTGAACCGCGGCAAGTGATCATTCTTTCTGGAGCTATTGAGGTCAAATTGCCCTGCTTGAGGTGAAAACCATAGCAGATGTGGTGGATGTAGAATTGACAAAAATCCAGCCTGTAGAAAATTGCTTCTACTCGGCATAGATCTTACTAGGACTGCTGGTCTTTTTAGCCATGGATAACTGAGAACCTGATTTTCCAGTTCGTAAACATGAAGAGAGTTCATAATCACCTTCAATCCCGCATTCAGATTGGGTCCTAAATCACGTTCTGATGAAGTGTGAAACCCGAAACAATAAAGTGTGCCTCTTCTGCAGAATCTGAACCACTGTGCATTCCCAGCATTTTTAGTTTTAACTTAGCATCTACTACAGGCCTCACAAGGCAGGCAGGCTTTTTAAGCCCATCAGAAACATTCCCGATCAAGGAGGGATCATCCTTAGATCTTGCCAATAGATGTACATCAAGATATAGGTAAAGAATGATTGTCACATTCTGAAATCATTGTTGTGAAAGAAATAGTGGGAGGGAATTAAATTGAATGAGGAGAAGAGGGTACAAATATTGAGCTGGACAATAATTAAATGAACAAACTGTCAGTAAGAATAGCACGAGAAACGATTCAAAGATCGGTGAAAGGGTGAAGCCCAAGAGGACCGAACATCAGCTAAGCTAAAGCACGAGAGATATTCACAAAGTTGCAACTCAAAAGAGAACATCAGGAGGAAATAGTGCAGAAAGGCTTGAGCTGGAAGTGGATATAGCAAGGAAACAAACCCTCGAGGCAGCCCCATCTCTTACAATCGAGTGTGAGAACTGAAAGGAAGATTTGTTACAGTAATAGGGAAGTAATTGTCCAGAGTCAAAGGAAACCAAGTGAGGTAAATTAAGAAGATTCTCCTGGAGGAAAGCAGTCAAAGGAGAACGTCTGCAACCAGCAAATGATGATGCTCAAGGAGTGGAACATGATTGTAGAAGCACAATCAAAAAAAAATGGAACTGTGGCCCATGATGTCTACAATATAGCGAGGATAGAGCTGAGGGGCTAAACACCATGAGCTGGATTTTGTTCCCAGCCCGACGTCAGGTTCTGTGGCGGGATTGGGGTTGGGGGAGGGGGTTTAAAAATCAGAGCGGTAGCGGCTGCCACGGAACCCGACGCCGGGATTGTTGGGCCCGTTCTTCCTGGTGATGGGGAAGCTCTGTGGCGGCCCATCCGCCGTTTTGCATGTATGAAAATGTAAGCTGCAGCGATCTTACCTTCAGTTCCCGATCCTCAGCGGGCCAAGCGTCCAGGGAAAGCTAGTGCCACCAAGGTTGGGAAGGAGGGAGCTTTGCACTGTGAGGGAGAGGAGGCGGGGGGAAAGGGGTGAACGCTGCACTGTGTTGATCAATCTGTGGGGCTGGCAGCCTTTTAAAAATGGCGCCAGCACCTGCTTCCACATCGGGGATGCCGTGAACAATGTCGCCAATGCTGTTCCATCACCTGATTGGGGGTGGTGGCTTCTAGCAGAGGTCCTCAGTGGGCCACAAATTGCCCACCGAGGAGGGACCCCGCCCAAACCCGCAGGGAGTGCACCTTGTTTTACAAGGCACCTTCCTCAGATAGTAGAGGCAGCCCCCACCACTGGGAAGATCTCAGCAGCGGCGGGAAGAGGCCCTTAATAGGCCACTTAGGGCCTCAAATGGCCTCTGGCCAAGAAGGCCATCATTAGCCTATCTTGCCCCAGGTAAGATTGCTTGGTGACGGGGAGGCAACAAACCCTCTGACCCCTGACACCCGTCGCAATACTCTTGTGCACCCCCCACTGCCTCCAGCCCCGCCTCAGAGAGGTCCATAAAATCCAGCCCAGCATCTCTTTTCATATGTACACAGATGACACTCAGCTCTACCTCACCACCACCTTTCTCAACAACTCCACTTCGCTACATTATCAGACTGCTTGTCCAACATCCAGTGCTGGATGAGCAGAAATATTCTCCAATTATATGTTGGGAAGACCAAAGCCATTGTCTTCGGTCCCCACTCTGCACTCCATTCCCTAGCTACCTACCCCATCCCTCTCCCCGGAAACAGTCTGAGGCTGAACCACACCACTCGTAACCTTGGTGTCATAGTTGACCCGATGGTTATTCTGCAGCCAGTAACCCACCTCCTGACTCCCCAAAGCCTGTCCACCATCGACAAGGCACAAGTCAGGAATGTGATGGAATAGTCTCCACTTGCCTGGATGAGTGCAGCTCAAGAAGCTCAGCACCATCTAGAACAAAGCAGCCTGCTTGATTGGCACCCCATGCACCACCTTCAACATTCACTCCCTCCACCATCTATACACCATATGCCATCTACAAGATGCACTGCAGTAACTTGCAAGGCTCCTCTAATTCTGGCCTCTGAAGCATCCTTGATTTTAATTGCTCCACCATTGGTGGTCGTGCCTTCCGCTGCCTTGGCCCTAAGCACTGAAATTCCCTCCCTAACCCTCTCCGCCTCCTTTATGATGCTCTTCAAAACTTACCATTTTAACCAAGCTTTTGGCCTGCTGCCCTAATGTTGCCTTATGTGGCTTAGTGTCAAATTTTGCCTTATAATCTTTCTGTGAAGTGCCTTGGGACATTTTATTTTGTTAAAAGCACTATATAAATACAAGTTATTATTGTTGTTGATGTGTCCTGAGGCTCCATGAACTGTACAGTGTGGCCCACGAAGAGATAAAGCTTGGACAGCCCTAAAGTTGAAATCGCACAATTGAGAAAAACAGATCTACCCTTACACAAGCCAATAAAGTGAGACAGCATGTCAACCTCCATTTATTGGGTTTGAATATCAAGCTTCCATATTATCCAATCAGTCCCACTTCCGTGCTCTTTCCCACAGCCCTGCAATTTATGTTTCCCTTTAAGTATTTATCCAATTCCCTTTTGAATGTTACTATTGAATCTGCTCCACCACCTTTTCAGGTAGTGCATTCCAGAGCAGAACAACTCACTGTGTAGAAATAATTCTCCTCGTCTTTCCTCTGTTTCTGGTGCCAATTGTCCTGAATCTATGTTCTCTGGTATCTGATCCACCTGCTAGTGGAATGACTTGCTCCTGATCTACTCTCCCAAAACCCCTTATAATTTTGAACACCTCTATTAAATCTCCCCTTAACCTTCACTGCTGATAATTCCAGCCTCTCCAGTCTCCCCACAAAAATGAAGTCCATCATCTCTGGTACCATTCTAGTATATCTCCTCTGTACCCTCTCCAAGGCCTTGACATCCTTTCTGAAGTCTGGTGCCCAGAATTGGATGCAATAGTCTAGCTGAAGCCTAAACAGTCATTTATGAAGCTTCAGCGTAACTTCCTTGCTTTTGTACTCTATGCCTCTATTTATAAAGCCAATGATCCTACATTCTTAACAGCCTTCGCAACTTGTCCGGCCACCCTCAAAGATCTGTGTATGTGAACCCCCAGATTTCTCTTTTCCACGCTTCTCTGCATTAAATTTCAGCTGTCTTCTGTCTACCCATTTCACCAGTCTCTTGAAGTCTGCTACTATCCTCCTCACTATTTAATACATTTCCAAGCTCTGCGTCATCTGCAAACTTTGAAATTGTGCCCTTTACAGCCAAGTCCACGCCATTAACATACTTCAAAAAGAGCAGTGGTCCTCATCACAACCCCTTGGCGAACACCACTGTATACTTCATCTGTATGTCATCTTTAACAGAAATATTTCAAACATCCCCAACTGCACCAAATGTTATCATGTGGTCAGATGTCCTGTGTTCCCTAGTACACACTTTACTGTATTACCACATTAAGCACCAGAGTACAACTCTGAAGTTAACATATTAACCTTTTTCTTTATTGAAGATCTGGAAAGAGATCGCCAGCAAAGCTATCAATTATTGTCCATCCCTAGCTGTCCTCAGTAGGTGACATTTAAGTAATACTCTGATTTTTTATTCTTCCTGTCAAAGTGAACAACTTCACATTTTCCCACAATATACTCCATCTGCCAGATTTTTGCCCTCTCGCTCAACCTATCTATATTGGTCTGCAAGCTTTTTTTTTATTTCCAAAATATACTTTATTCATAAAAATCTGAAAAAAATACATTACAAAACAGTTCCAAAAAGCACCAAGTCAAACAATACAAAGAGTGCAAAGGAGATCAGTTTCCTTCAATACAGGCGTGAGTTGCCTCACAACCCTTCCATTTCATTTTACATGCCATGTATATTTTACAGCAAACAAATATTTTCTGGATACAGTTCAAGGGGTTTTCCATGGATCCAGCCCCTCAGTTCAGCTTGGTGGGGGGACCTTACACAGTGGTCTTTCCCCATTGAGCCTTTGCTGCAGCTGACCCAAGCTTTAGTGCGTCCCTCAGCACGTAGTCCTGGACCTTGGAATGTGCCAGTCTGCAAAACTTGGTCATGGACAACTCTTTGCACTGGAAGACCAGCAAGTTTCGGGCAGACCAAAGAGAGTCTTTCACCGAATTGATAGTCCTCCAACAGCAGTTGAAATTTATCTCGGTGTGCGTCCCTGGGAACAGCCCATAGAGCACACGTGTTACAGAGCTGCTTGGGATGAACCTCGACAAAAACCACTGCATCTCTTTCCACACCTGTTTTGCAAAGACACATTCCAGAAGGAGGTGGGCAACCGTCTCTTCCCCACCTCGAGGGCATTGTGTGGAAGGGGTGAGATCCGAGTGTGCAGGAAGGGTCTGACAGAGAGGGCCCTTCTCACCACCAGCCGAGCTACATCTTGGTGCTTGTTTGAGAGTTCTGGTGATGAGGCATTCTGCCAAATGACTTTGGCAGTCTGCTCGGGGAACCATCCGACAGGATCTACCATCTCCTTTTCCCGTAGGGCCTTGAGGACATTCCATGCAGACCACTGCCAGATGGATTGGTGGTCAAAGGTGTTTTTCTGCAGAAACTTTTCCACGAAGGATAGGTAGTACGGCACGGTCCACTGGATGGAGCGTTCCGCGGCAATGTGACCAGGCCCATTCTTCTCAACACCGGGGACAGATAGAACCTCAGCACATAGTGACACTTGGTGTTTGCGTACTGGGGATCTACGCACAGCTTGATGCAGCCGGTCTGCAAGCTCCTTATATCCTCTTCACAACATACTTTCCAACCTATCTTTGTGTCATATGCAAATTTAGCTACCAAGCCATCGCTCCCCTCATCTAAGTCATTGATATAAATTGCAAAAAGTTGAGGCCACAGCAAAGACCCATACGGGACACTATTCATCACATCCTGCCAATCAGAAAAGGATCCATTAATGCATACTCTTTGTTTTCTGCCAGTCAGCCAATCTTCTATCCATGCTAATATGTTATGCACTGCACCATGAGCTCCTACTTTGCGCTATAACCTTTTATGTGGCACCATCTCAAATGCTTTCCGGAAATCCAAGTACAGTACATCAACAGGCTCCCCTTTATCCACAATGCATGTTACTCCTTCAAAGAACTCCAATAAATTGGTTAAACATGATTTCCCTCTCACAAAACTATGCTGACTATTCCTGATTACGTTGAGTTTTTCTATGTGCCCAACTATAGCCTCCTTAATGATCAGTTCTAACACCTTCCCCAAGATAGACGTCAAGCTAACTAACCTATAATTACCTGTTTTCTGCCTCCACTCCACCACCCCTTCTCAAATAGAGGGGTTATATTTGCTACCTTCTAGTCCGATGGAACCTTTTTCAGAATCCAGTTAATTTTTCAAAATTTACATCAACGCATCTACTACCTCATTAACCACCTCTTTTAAGACCCTAGGATGAAGCCTAGGACTTGTCAGTCCGCAGCTCCATCAGTTTGCTCAGTACCACTTCCCTGGTGATTGTAATTTCACCAGGTTCCTCTCTTCCTTCTACCTCCTGATCACTAGGCACTACTGTACCTGTGTATTCAAATTATGAGTGGAGTATAAGGGTCTGAAAGGGTTGCGACAGTCTAAAGAATACCTCCCACAATGGTGATGTAAGAGATCACGTGAGAGAGACTTGAGGGAGATGCAGCGTGGCTTCAGAGACATTGCACAGACTGGTATGAAGCTGTACATAGTTAGAATGTATTAAAGATTTAATGTTCAAAGTACAGAAGATTCAGTAATCTCTCTAAGCTAGGCTAACTAAATATATTAAAATGGCAGCAGACAGACCAAACATACAACAATGAGCTTCCTGCCAGTAAGGATTCAATGTGATAGTTTGCTTTCCATAATTGAAAGTCCTAAACAGCACACAGTACTCCAAATGTAGATTAACTAGATTTGCCCAATATAATATTTCTCATTCATATAAAGGATGGACAAGCATGATTCAGAATTCACATTTGCTTAAAACATGAGATATGATTTGCTGCAATGTATGGGAGCATGGAATTATCTTGTAAATTGCTGCATTCTCTGCATCTGCTGGGGAGAGTCAATCATGGGCCATTCTCTCATGACTCCTAGAAGCCTGGCAAACCGTGGTTTACCAAAAGGCTGGGAGCAAGTCACTCTCTCTCCCCCTGGCAGCCCCGCACCATCTCTATGCCCACCACCTCCCAGGTTCTTGACCGCAGGTATGGCTCGGGGTACAGAGAAATTTGGAAGAAAATTCGTAGCCTTTTAAAAAAAAGTTGTAATTCAATGTGAAGGAGCAGAATTTGCCAAAACGAGCAGTGAAATCAATGAAGCCCATCATTTTTCGTAGCTTGAAGGATGCCAACCAACAGGGAAATATAGTAAGTCTCTCTACTTGGGAGTATTTACCATTAATCGTCTTCGCCACTTGTGAACTATTCCTACAGTCTCACTCGTGGATATATTTACCAGATCTCAATTTGGACAAGACACATATTCTATATGCTTGAAGACAGAAAAATATTCCTCTATGCATTTAGCACAGTTATTTTCACATTAAGTCACTGAACTACTTAGTGAGCTACAAAAAATTCACACCACTTTGTACAAAATTATAGCTCCCCAACCCCTCACTAACAAGCTGAAATTGAATTTATGCTCCCCATAGAAATGAAGACAAGCACTAAACTTCCTAACCATGAAGAAAGGTGGTCTGCACAACAATCCTTTTCCTTATTACACACTTACTTGTTAGATTGTCCATCTGAAGATGCATTCACACAATATCTCACTTCCCTCAGGGTGTAGAAGCCAAAAGAGTTTATTTAAGTGTCACAAGCATCGCCTCTCAATTAGGCTTATACTATGAAATAACTTCCCCAAATTCCTCAGGGGGAGAAGGAAAGGAGAGGAGATATAGGGATGAAAGAAAGGAAAACAAACTTACTTTTATAAAAGTCTGCTTTTCCTCAGCAGGTCTTGCTAGATGGAACTACAAGTCAGTGAGAGCCCATTTCCCCACACCATGCACACCCATTGAGGAATACTCAGCTCCACCAGGAACACAGCCTAGTTAAATTTGTACCACAGCACCTTATCATGTCTCTTTCAAATATCTTGCTCTCAGGATAATGGTGCCATCGACAAGGTCATATATATTGCCAGTCACTAGTTGCCCTGAAAAAGTGATAGTGGTGATCTCCATAATCCACAGCTGATGCTGATTGTGCTGTCAGAATGGTGTTGGGAATTCCAAGGTACCCACTCAGCAACAGTAAAGTAGACAAGAAAATCTACCATTTCTATATCCCATATCAGTTCCCTGAATGGCTGTGACAATCTTACACCAAACTGGACCAAATTATAGGTAGCTTGTTCTATAGATTGTATAGTGACTACCCCCAAACTCATTCCCCTACGGATTCACTTTCATCCTATTATTCTGACATTGAATCAGAAATGGATCTTGGAGGGAGCCAAAGTTGCCCACCCTTTCCTCAGAAGTTGGATTGCTGCTCTCCAGAGTATTCTTGCTTACCCACTTCTGTACCTTCTTGAAGATAATACTACCCTTCATATAAGTAAATGACTCCAGTGGCACCCCTCAGTCCTTGGCTGTTCCTCGCAACCCCACCCCCATTTAATTGATGTGGGATGACAAATGTGGTGTGTGATAAAAGGAATTCCTCAGAAGCTCTCCTACACCACACTCCAGCACCCCTCTCTGCCACCACCACACAAACATCTAAGACAGAGTATATTTCTTTTGTTTCTGGTGGACTTTTGTTTGGCTTTTCTTTCCTTTATCCTTGAGCCTTCCTCAATGGGTGCGCGGATTGGGGAATTGGGCTATCGCTCTCTTACTGACTTGCACGCCTATCTAGCAAGACGCGCTGAGGGAAAGCAGCCTTCTATAAATGTAAGTTTGTTTCTTTTCTTCCTTCCCGACCTCTCCTCCCCTCCTTTCCTTCACCCACCTCCCCAGAAACGTTATTTCACTGTATTCCTTTATCGTCTCTGTTCCCTGCATAGTATTTGCTAAAACAGAAAAGTGAAACTGATGAGAATGAAACGTACACAGTCGCTGCATTTTCAATAACTGCAACAATGGCACTTCCTGCTCCAGTGAGTCTAGTGCAATAAAATGGGCAGAAACAGCACTCAAGCAGGGAAACCTTTCTTGAAAACAACAACAAAAAACAACTGAAGAAAAAAATAAAGACCTGCATTTATACAGCGCCATTCACAACCTCAGAATGTCCCTAAGTACTCTACAACGAGTATTTTTGAAGTGCGTTGAGGAGTGGGGACCAGTACAAATGATTCTCATCTTGAGAGGACAGGGGTCAGATGCGGCCAAGTTGCTGGCCAAGTCAGCAACGCATACAAAAGCACATCCACAACCACCAGGTACCTCACTACGGGGCAGGACTTTGAAGAAACTACTCTGATACATTACTTTTATACAAGCTTTCTCATCATCAACTCTATAGTCTTTTTCTGCCTTTCCTGCTCTGTTGATTTCTCTACAGAGGGGGCTAATGACATAATCTGCAGGCCCGAGTCTGGAAGAGTTAGTGAACCTGGAGATGTGTGTGTGGTAGCCCAATTAACACACACCACTGAAACATCACTGAAATTCCCTGGGGTTAATGTCTACCAATGTAAATTGAGCATCTATGCACTAGCGAGCTCAATAACTCCTCGAGGCCTCTTCGTTCCCTGAAACCAGCAGGCCAATTCCTTTCCTTCATTTTTTATATTGTTTTCTGAGCAAAGAAAAGAGAAAGATCAATAAAAGAAAGGGGGATGGGGGGGGGGGGGGGGGGAGGGGGTGCAGGAAGCTCACTGCAGGATCTAGAATGGTTTTAAACTACTGCAGACAAGAAGGAATAGAATTGCAAATAAATAACTTCAATTTGGTGTTATGTGGCTCTGACTGATGTTTTTCATTAAAAAAATACTAATACTGAGTCTCTAAGTAATCGCACAAAATAAATCAAAGTGAGATGGTTCATGGTCCTTTCAGTTTAGACAGCAGTTTTCCTTCGCTGTTTCTTAAGGATGCATATTAAAGAATGTTTCAGCTACTTATTAAATACTCAGCGCAGTCCACGTTTAATACAAAGGCACTTCATTTAAATTTTTATCTTCAGCACCAAAAGGGTAACTTATTTTAAATTCCCAGATAACTGTATTTATTTTAATGCATAAAAATGACTATGAATTTGCAGGAATAGACTAGAGAAAATTGACAAGTCGTAGCTAATTCATTGGTTACCTCCAGGACATGGAGTCTTTTTTGCGACACTGCCCGAGATTGTTGAGCAACAAATTAGCTACATCAAAGAAGGGGGCAGAGGTGAATTGATGGAAGCATAATTAAAATCCTGATTAAATTGTTGATTCACATTCTGTTAGGAGATAAAACAGTGACAGGAATCTGCAATTAGATAACATCGCTCTAGAGTGTTAACAAAACAACACAAAACCTATTTGTCCAAAGCAACTTGTCCAAGTTTTAAATCAATCTAGGTGAAACCTGTAAGGTAGATAGTGCTTTGCCTGAGTATTTTTGTCATCACTCAGGTGGATAGTGCTCTCACCTCAGAAGGTTGCGGGTTCAAGACCCAATCAAGAAATCTAAGCATGAAATCATGGCTGATACTCTGTTTCAGTGTTGAGGAGATGTTAAAGTGAGGGCCTGTCCACTCTCTCAGGTGGATGTGAACAATCACATCACTATTTTGAAGGGCAGCAGGGGAATTATCCCCAGCCAATATTCAACCAACATTACTAAAATGCCCAAATGATCTGGTTATCATCACATTGCTGATTGTGGGAGCTTGCTGTGCACAAATATGCTGCTGAGTTTCCTACATTCTAACAGTGAATACACTTCAATATGAACCTCATTGGCTGTAAAGTGCTTTGAGATTTCTTGAGGTTTGAAAGGTGCTATAGAACTGCAAATCTTTCTTTATATCTGTTCTTAAATTTAAGGCAATGGAATACTCGTTAAATGGTGGGACAAAGTCAGATATTTACTAAAATCAGAAATGTGAGAAGATAGGTTTGGAAAGGTCCTGGATCTGGAACATCACCCTGGACAGCAGTCATACCACACACTTTGGTCTAAAAACATTTAGTGTGATTTTTCTTCTCCTGCCTTCATTCCAAACTGCAGTGTTTGCATCTATGCACTATTGTTGTCATCACTCAGGGCTCAGTTGGTAGTGCTGTCACCTCAGAATCAGAAGGTTGTGGGTTCAAGTCCGATTCAAGAAATCTTAGCAATGTGAAGCCAAAACTGCTTCACAGCAGCACTTACTGTGATGTTTAATTGGTTCATTAGTTCTTCACTTTAGCAAATCTGCTGCAATCAGTTGTGGTTGTTGCACGCCAATCAGCTCGGCCCCAGGAGTTCCTCAAGGTCGTGTCCTAGGCCCAATCATCTTCAGCTGCTTCATCAATGACCTCCCCCCCATCATAAGGTCAGAAGTGGGGATGTTCGCTGATGATTGCACAATGTTCATGACCATTTGCAACTCCTCAGTCTGTGCCCCCATGCAGCAAGATCTGGACAACATTCATGCCACATAAGGACCATCTCCAACAAGAGAATCTAACTATCTCCCCTCGACGTTCAACAGTATTAGCATTGCTGCATCGCCCACGATCAACATCTTGGGGGGTTACCATTGACCAGAAAGTTAACTGCACCAGCAAGAAAATCACTGTGGCTACAAGAGCAGGTCAGAGGCTGGGAATTCTGCAGTGTGTAAGTCACCTCCTGTCTCCCCAAAATTTGTCCACCATCTACAATTTGGAAGTGTGATAGAATACTTTCCACTTGCCTGAGTGAGTGCAGCTCCAAAAACACTCAAGAAGATTGACAACAACCAGGACAAAGCTGTCTACTTGATCGGCATACCAGCCACCACCTTCAACATTCAGTCCCTCCACTACTAGTGCACAGTGACATTAGTGTGTACCATCTACAAAATGCACTGTAGCAACTCACCAAGGCTCCTTCGATAGCACCTTCCAAATCCGCGACCTCTACCACCTAGAAGGACAAGAGCAGTAGACGCATGGGAACACCACCACCTGCAAGTTCCCCTCCAAGCCACAAACCATACTGACTTGGAACTATAATCACCATTCCTTCACTGTCATTGGATCAAAATTCTGGAACTCCCTTCCTAACAGCAGTTCAAGAAGGTAGCTCACCACCACCTTCTCAAGGGCAATTAGGGATGGGCAATAAATACTGGCCTTGCCAGTGATGCTCACATCCCATGAACGAATGAAAAAAAAAAGCATCAAAGGTTGGTTTCTCTCACTACAGAAAATCTCGTGCTAGGATCCTGCATTGACAACATGCCACACTTAAACAGAACTATAGAGGAAAGAAAGTTGACAAATTTCACTCAGACCACAGAAAGACTGCCAATTGAGCACAGCGGAAATTTTAGTTTTGGACACTAAGGGAATCAAGGGATATGGCAATAGAAGGGGAAAGTAGAGTTGAGGTAGAAGATAGCTCTGGTCTTATTGAGCAGTCACGAGGAGCCCAATGGCCGACTCCTAATTCTTATGTTATTGTTTTTATTGCATTGTGTTCAGGAGAGAAAATTTTGACTGATTATTCCTCCTGCTAAGCCTAGCAGTGCACTTATTACAGCCTGAGTCTAGGCCTTGATGGTCTGCCTGGCACAGGAACCCGCTACTGAGCCAGTTGGCACTGAGTTGCACAGTTAGTTGGGCTGGGGTTTCACGTTTGCAACTTTCTTTGGTGCATGTTTTTCTGCTAGTCCTTTTAGTCCAAAAAGAAACCCGAGCTTCATTTAATCATTTTAATACATTTAAATCATAGCATCAGAGAACAACACAGCAGAGAAGGAGGCCATTCAGCCCATCAAGTTTGTACCTGCTCTTTCAAATAGCAATCCAGTTAGTCCTGCTCCCCCACCCTTTCCCCATATCCTTGCAATTTTTCTTCCAGTATTTATCCAATTCCCTTTTGAAAGCTACTGTTGAATCCGTTTCCACCATCTTATCAGGCAGTGCATTCCAAATCCTGACCACTCATTGCGTTAAAAAAAAGTTTTTCCTCTTGTTGCTTCTCGTTCTTTTGCCAATCACTTAAATCGATGCCCTCTGGTTATCAACCCTTCATCCATTGGAAATAATTTCTCTTTATTTACTGCATTTAAACCCCTCATGTTTGTAAATCAATACACTAAATCTCCTCTTAGTTTTCTCTGCTCTAACGAAAAATATTATAATATATTTTATTATAATACAGGTTAGGGCTGGGAACTTAGTGCGCCAGCTAAGGTGACCCTAGGGGAAGCTCCATGAAGAATTGCACTCTTAAAGGGTCTAAGTTTTTCTTTAGTCAAACTGGAACGTTCTGCTTCTCTATCCAAGCGCTTGGCACAAAATAAATTACTTGCAAGTGCAGGAGGCAAACACGGCAACCATTTTGCCCACCATGATGAGATGCATGATCAGTTTTTGGTTGAGGTAAGAATGCTGCCCAGGACACGAGAAGACCTTCCCCCTGATCTTCAATATGGGGTCATTAATGTCCACAGGTGGAGGCAGACAGGGCCTCAGCTTATATCTTATGCTAAACTCCACACTCACTCATTACCTTGCTGAAACGTCAGTCATGATTGTAGGCTGAAGTCATGGAGTCGGCTGTCGAACCCATGCCTGCTATCAACCAAACCAAACCAACACAATATCTGTCACTTTGACAGCTACTGTTTCACTTAATCATGCAGTCCTTTCTCTAAAGGCCTCATAACTGTGACTGGAATTACAAGATAGAGCACAGCATTAAAATTCCCACAATATCTGTTTATAGCTATTAACAACGGCTCAGTTTGAGACACCAGATAATGCCACTCACTACATTTTAATGGGCTGTATTCAATTTACACTCAATTAAATTACCCATTACCATTTTATGAATAGTTGCAGAAAAAAAGCTTATTAAATAATCCCAGAAATGTCAAATCTTCTTTGCCTATACTTTACCTTTTTAATATTCAGTCCCATTGGCTATTTGTACACCTAACTCGCTATTTCATTGACTACATGCAATAATAACTTGGAGATGTTATAAGCAGTTTGATATTCAAGCTGTAGCATATTAATTATCAGACCCCTGGACTCAGAACAAGAAACTTGATTTGTTAAAAAGCCACATGTTTGAAAGCAGTTGTTATCTTTCTTATGATATGTGACGTCACCTCCATTCTCCCTGGCCTTGGAGGCACAGTAGTGCAGTGGCTATTTTACTAGATTAGCACTAATAATCCAGAGGATGTGAGATAGTTGAATTCAATTAAATAGATTTCCTGGTATCAGTAAAAGTGAGCACAGAGCTGTCAGACTGATGTTCAACTAAAAAAAACACCTAGCTGACTAATCCCCTTTAGGGAATGGAGCCCATCATCCTCATGCAGTTTGACCTATATGTGATTCCAGTCCCATGCCAACATGGTTGACACTTTGCTGCCCTCTGAAGTTACCAAGCAAGCCACTCAGTTGGATCAAATTGACAACTGGAGAAGGACAATAAATGCCAGCTTTTCCAGTGATGCCCACATCCGAGAATGAATAAATAAGAAAAAATAATCCACCCATTACAACAAACTGGAGCCCCATTATATTAAATTAAGCCTAGGTAATTGCACCACACTGTGTAATTTGCAGCAGAGTGATGATTGGTCAGCCATTAGGAGTTCAAGACTGGACACTCTGATTCAATTTTCTCTCCCTCCCTTACCAGCAGACACTCATCTTCCCAGTACACAAATTGGGAAACAATGAAATAATCTATTGTGCATTGATGGTACCAAGCAGCAGTACTAACTACAAATGTCATGATGCAGCCACAGATTTTGTTTTTTTCTTGGATAAATAACATTTTGTGTGAGGCAGTAATGGAGGTCTCTGTTGTGTCAGTCGTGGCTCAGTGGGTAGCATTCTCGCCCGAGTCAGAAGATTCTGAGTTCAAGTCCCACTCCAGGAGTTGAGCACAAAAATCAAAGCTAGCATTCTAAAACTGAGCAGTGCAGTACTGAGGGAATGCTGCGCTGTCAGAGGTGCAGACTTTCAGATGACATGTTAAAACCATCTGCCCTCTCAGGTGGACGTAGCAGATTCCATGGTACTATTTCAAAGAGGAGCAGGGGAGATCTTGCCAATATTTATCCCTCAGTCAACATCATAATATCAGAATATATGATCATTAGCACATTGCTGTTTGTGGGAGCTTGCCGTGCACATATTGTCTGTGTTTTGTACATTAAGTACCTTTTAAAGTGTAGTCACTGCTGTAATTAGCTGTAAAGCACTTTGGGATGTCCTGAGATCATGAAAGGTGCTATATAAATGCAAGTCTTTCTTTCTATTCCTCTGTGTCATCAGCCCCAGAATATGTATAGGTCCAAAAATGATTATGTCATACAAAATGAAACAGGGAGATATTCTGAACACAACGTTACTAGAGTGGAACAAATGCTGGTTCAGATATAAGAAGCAGGATCTGCTTCATTTTAGTGCTGAACAGCCTAAATTCCTTTAACAAAAAGCAGCCATGCTTCACTTAAATGTCACAATACATTTAAACGTCATAATACATTTAAACAAAGCCTCCAGCAGGACTGGACGGACTTTTTTTTAGAATTAGAACATTACAGCGCAGTACAGGCCCTTCGGCCCTCGATGTTGCGCCGACCATCTGACCTACACTATTCCATTTTCATCCATATGTCTATCCAATGACCACTTAAATGCCCTTAAAGTTGGCGAGTCTACTACTGTTGCAGGCAGGGCGTTCCACGCCCCTACTACTCTCTGCATAAAGAAACTACCTCTGACATCTGTCCTATATCTTTCACCCCTCAACTTAAAGCTATGTCCCCTCGTGTTTGCCATCATCATCCGAGGAAAAAGACTCTCACTATCCACCCTATCTAACCCTCTGATTATCTTGTATGTCTCTATTAAGTCACCTCTCCTCCTCCTTCTCTCTAACGAAAACAACCCCAAGTCCCTCAGCCTTTCCTCGTAAGACCTTCCTTCCATACCAGGCAACATCCTAGTAAATCTCCTCTGCACCCTTTCCAAAGCTTCCACATCCTTCCTATAATGCGGTGACCAGAACTGCACGCAATACTCAAGGTGCGGCCTCACCAGAGTTTTGTACAGCTGCATCATGACCTCGTGGCTCCGAAACTCGATCCCCCTACTAATAAAAGCTAACACACCATATGCCTTCTTAACAGCCCTATTAACCTGGGTAGCAACTTTCAGGGATTTATGTACCTGGACACCAAGATCTCTCTGCTCATCTACACTACCAAGAATCTTCCCATTAGCCCAGTACTCTGCATTGCTGTTACTCCTTCCAAAGTGAATCACCTCACACTTCTCTGCATTAAACTCCATTTGCCATCTCTCAGCCCAGCTCTGCAGCCTATCTATGTCCCTCTGTCCCCTACAACACCCTTCGACACTATCCACAACTCCACCGACCTTCGTGTCATCCGCAAATTTACTAACCCACCCTTCTACACCCTCATCCAGGTCATTTATAAAAATGACAAACAGCAGTGGCCCCAAAACAGAACCTTGCGGTACACCACTAGTAACTAAACTCCAGGATGAACATTTGCCATCAACCACCACCCTCTGTCTTCTTTCAGCTAGCCAATTTCTGATCCAAAGCTCTAAATCACCTTCAACCCCATACTTCCGTATTTTCTGCAATAGCCTACCGTGGGGAACCTTATCAAACGCCTTACTGAAATCCATATACACCACATCCACGGCTTTACCCTCATCCACCTGTTTGGTCACCTTCTCGAAAAACTCAATAAGGTTTGTGAGGCACGACCTACCTTTCACAAAACCGTGCTGACTATCGCAAATGAACTTATTCTTTTCAAGATGATTATAAATCCTATCTCTTATAACCCTTTCCAACATTTTACCCACAACCGAAGTAAGGCTCACAGGTCTATAATTACCAGGGCTGTCTCTACTCCCCTTCTTGAACAAGGGGACAACATTTGCTATCCTCCAGTACTACTCCTGTCGACAATGACGACATAAAAATCAACAACAACGGCTCTGCAATCTCCTCCCTGGCTTCCCAGAGAATCCTAGGATAAATCCCATCTGGCCCAGGGGACTTATCTATTTTCACTCTTTCCAAAATTGCTAACACCTCCTCCTTGTGAATCTCAATCCCATCTAGCCTAGTAGGCTGTATCTCAGTAATCTCCTCGGCAACATTTTCTTTCTCTACTGTAAATACTGACGAAAAATATTCATTTAACGCTTCCCCTATCTCCTCTGATTCCGCACACAACTTCCCACTACTATCCTTGATTGGCCCTGTTCTAACTCTTATCATTCTTTTATTCCTGATATACCTATAGAAAGCCTTAGGGTTTTCTTTGATCCTATCCGCCAATGACTTCTCGTGTCCTCTCCTTGCTCTTCTTAGCCCTCCCTTTAGATCCTTCCTGGCTAGCTTGTAACTCTCAAGCGCCCTAACTGAGCCTTCACGTCTCATCCTAACATAAGCCGCCCTCTTCCTCTTGACAAGCGCTTCAACTTCTTGAGTAAACCACGGCTCCCTCGCTCGACAACTTCCTCCCTGCCTGACAGGTACATACTTATCAAGGACACGCATTAGCTGCTCCTTGAATAAGCTCCACATTTCGTTTGTGCCCATCCCCTGCAGTTTCCTTCCCCATCCTACACATCCTAAATCTTGCCTAATCGCGTCATAATTTCCTTTCCCCCAGCTATAATTCTTGCCCTGCGGTATATACCTGTCCCTGCCCATCGCTAAGGTAAACCTAACCGAATTGTGATCACTATCGCCAAAGTGCTCACCTACATCTAAATCGAACACCTGGCCGGGTTCATTACCCAGTACCGAATCCAATGTGGCATCGCCCCTGGTTGGCCTGTCCACATACTGTGTCAGAAAACCCTCCTGCACACACTGGACAAAAACAGACCCATCTAAAGTACTCGAACTATAGTATTTCCAGTCAATATTTGGAAAGTTAAAGTCCCCCATAACCACTACCCTGTTACTCTCGCTCCTGTCGAGAATCATCTTCGCTATCCTTTCCTCTACATCTCTGGAACTATTCGGAGGTCTATAGAAAACTCCCAACAGGGTGACCTCTCCTCTCCTGTTTCTAACCTCGGCCCATACTACCTCAGTAGACGAGTCCTCAAACGTCCTTTCTGCCGCTGTAATACTTTCCTTGATTAACAATGCCACACCCCCCCCCCCCCCTCTTTTACCCTCTTCTCTGTTCTTACTGAAACATCTAAATCCCGGAACCTGCAACATCCATTCCTGCCCCTGCTCTACCCATGTCTCTGAAATGGCCACAATATCAGGATCCCAGGTACCAACCCATGCTGCAAGCTCACCCACCTTATTCCGGATGCTCCTGGCGTTGAAGTAGACACACTTTAAACCAAGTTCTTGCTTGCCAGTGCCCTCTTGCATCCCTGTAACCTTATCCCCTACCTCACTACTCTCAACAGCCTGTACACTGGAACTACAATTTAGGTTCCCATTCCCCTGCTGATTTAGTTTAAACCCCCCCCGAAGAGCACTAACAAATCTCCCCCCCAGGATATTGGTACCCCTCTGGTTCAGGTGAAGACCATCCTGTTTGTAGAGGTCCCACCTACCCCAGAAAGAGCCCCAATTATCCAGGAAACCAAAACCCTCCCTCCTACACCATCCCTGCAGCCACGTGTTCAACTCCTCTCTCTCCCTATTCCTCTCTTCGCTAGCACGTGGCACGGGCAACAACCCAGAGATAACAACTCTGGTTGTTCTCGCTCTAAGCTTCCACCCTAGCTCCCTGAATTTCTGCCTTAAATCCCCATCTCTCTTCCTACCTATGTCGTTGGTGCCTATGTGGACCACGACCTGGGGGTGCTCCCCCTCCCCCTTAAGGATCCCAAAAACACGATCAGAGACATCACGTACCCTGGCACCTGGGAGGCAACACACCAACCGTGAGTCTCTCTCGTTCCCACAGAACCTCCTATCTGTTCCCCTAACTATGGAGTCCCCAATGACTAATGCTCTGCTCCTCTTCCCCTTTCCCTTCTGAGCAACAGGGACAGACTCTGTGCCAGAGACCTGCACCCCATTGCTTACCTCTGGTAAGTCGTCCCCCCCAACAGTATCCAAAACGGTATACCTGTTGTTGAGGGAAACGGCCACAAGGGATCCCTGCACTGCCTGCTGGTTCCCTTTCCTTCCCCTGACGGTAACCCATCTACCTACTTCTTTTACCTGAGGTGTGACTGCCTCCCTATAACTCCTGTCAATAATCCCCTCCGCCTCCCGAATGATCCGAAGTTCATCCAGCTCCAGCTCCAGTTCCCTAACGCGGTCTGCGAGGAGCTGGAGTTTGATTAGATTAGATTAGATTAGATTAGAGATACAGCACTGAAACAGGCCCTTCGGCCCACCGAGTCTGTGCCGAACATCAACCACCCATTTATACTAATCCTACACTAATCCCATATTCCTACCAAACATCCCCACCTGTCCCTATATTTCCCTACCACCTACCTATACTAGTGACAATTTATAATGGCCAATTTACCTATCAACCTGCAAGTCTTTTGGCTTGTGGGAGGAAACCGGAGCACCCGGAGAAAACCCACGCAGACACAGGGAGAACTTGCAAACTCCACACAGGCAGTACCCAGAATCGAACCCGGGTCCCTGGAGCTGTTGGGTGCACTTCCCGCAGATGCAGTCAGCAGGGACACCCTTGGCGACCCTTACCTCCCACATTCTGCAGGAGGAACATTCAACTGCCTTTACCTCCATTCCCACTATTCTAGATTCCCTACAAATCTACTGAAAAACCAAACGAAAAAAAAAAAGTCAAAACTTGTTCGCTTAGCAATCCGACGGACTGAACTTTTTAAATAAAAAGCTTACCTTATCAACACACCAGAGTCCTTTTTTTTTTGGTTAGAGGAGGAGGGTGGGTGGGAGACACTACACGTGTAGTGTCTCGGGTACTGCCACTGCCCAAATAAATAGTTTTCCCTTACCCAGCAGTCCCCTGGTCCTCCGAAACAAAAGGGGATTCACTTGTAACTTACTGAAATTGACCGCTCAGCTGTAAGTCCGCTCCGCACCTCGTTCTGTCAAAGCTGCTCCTCGCAAAAAAGACTGGTGCACTTAAAGAGCCAGGGGAATTTTAAGACCCTCCTTTCTTTACTTTCCATCTTTCAAACCGGAAAGTGGGACTTTCATCCTTGGCAGAATTTTTTTTTACTCGGTCGTGAGATGTGGGCATTGCTGGCAAGGCCAACAGCATTAATCACCCTCAAGAAGGTGCCTTCTTGAAACACTGCAGTACGTGTGGTGTCGGTACATCCACAGTGCTGATCCCAGGAAGAAGCCCCACAAGCCTTGATGCGCCCTTGCCAGTTTTCTGGGGACAGGGACATTGCCTTATCTGAAGGATTTCTGTGGCTTTCAGGGAGCCTGGAGGAAATGCCCCATCAGGGGTGGGGGTGGGGGATAAGAGAGGAGATATTCTGTCGCGAACAGATCCTTTGAATACACACATCCAAATTCAGGCAGGCAAGTTGTGCATCATCCGTCACTTCCGATGGAAGGCCCCAAGAGTGGTGAGACAGAGCTTGCGGAACAGTGGGCAGAATGATCTTCTGCCTGACCGGGCAATTAAATATTAACTTCAGTGGAAATAAAACTCATGAGAGTTTTTTTATTCTTTCATGGAATTTGAGCGTCGCTGGCAAGGCCAGCATTTGTTGCTGATTTGTTATCCCCTGATTGATAAAGTCAAAGTGTGATTCTGGAATAGAAAGGGTTCAATTAGTTCTTTTTAGAAACAGTCGCATCTCTTGAGTTGTGTCACTATTTAACTGGTAAGATGGAGTGCAATTGCCCAGCAGATAATATATGTTAGCGAGTCGGCCTTGAGTGAAAGCTAATCCACTGTCTGTGGCTGTGGTGAATTAAGCCCCAAAACTATAATAGCAATCAGCTGGAATTAAATTCATACCTGCAGAGTGCAGGCTGTGAACACATCTATTAACTCTTCACTACGTAGTGATACAACTTTACATGATCAATTTAATATGGGTAGGGAAGTCTTCATATGAGTGATCTGTCTGCCTTCATCGCTCAAGACTGTCTGCCACTATCTCCAATTTAGAATCAATTTGCATATTTTTCTCTTGCTAGGGCCTGTACTCTAATAAACCCGCTGTGCTCTCTTATTCCCAGAGTAGATGAAGAGAAGACTTGCTCATATGATTGTGAAAAAAGGAACATTGGGAAAAAGCCATCGGGGGTCCTCTGTGTTCACCCTATCTATCAGACACCCAGTCATCAATAGAGTTAACTCTAGGTGGAAGGAAGAAGCAGAGAGGAACAATTCTGTGGTTAATTAAAGGAAATATTCCTCCCCCTCTCCCAAAAAATAAGGCCAGCAAATTCTAAGGAACCATGGTTAATCACCACTAGAAGCCCATACTTAACTATAGTCATTCCTCTTCCTGCATATTCCAATTTTGCTGGGAGCACATGACTAAAAGGGACGATTTTCACCCATCAGATGGATTCCAAAATTCACAGATTTCGTAACCCACTTCATCTTGGATACATTACAATAGTTCAAAAATGTATCCATGGTACTTGTCATGCAGACCCCCACCTGCCAAGAATGAGGCATATTAATTTTGTCATATGAACATGGATTTTCAACTATTGCTGGAGTGAAGAAATTACTTGACCATCACCAGACACTGGGCTGGAAGGACATTTGCATACTAAGAGACGCTGCTTGTGGAGACAAAGGACCATTCTTTGCCCCCGATTCCAGCATTCCAGAGATTGCTAAGGTAATACAGTCCACAAACCTCGCAGGAGAGACTGTTTGAAATAAGGAGTTAGTCACATGACTAACCTGCTGGGGAACCTGGGGTTTTTTTGAATTGTGCCACTCAAAGGAACAAAAGGCAGTTCGCAACTGAAGATGGAACAAGGAAGCCACACTCCCTCGCTTTCTCCCAAGCCACCAGACTCATTGAAGGCACGCAAACCTCAAGAGAGAAAAGACTCAGACATCGACACAAGTTGAAGCGTGAACTGGGCCCCAACAAACAGGCAGGACTGACCAGCAACCAAAGACTTCACATTGAACTTAAAGGACTGTAACTACCAGATGTTGCCTCAAACTTTTCCCCTTTATTCCTTCTACTTTTTCTGTCTCTATCTGCATATGTGTTTATCGTGTATGCATGCTAGCGTGGTCACGTCGCACATGTGTAGTCATTGACCGGATTAGAGTTTAAGATTAATAAACTTCTACCTTTCTTGTTTAAATCTAAGGAAACCTGTCCGATTTATTCACCTTACAATTGGGCAATGAACAAGGATTCACTGAGGGGGAGTTAAAAACATGGTGTTTTAAATTAAACCCTGTTACAGTTAAACCAGGCAAAGGCTGAGAGGGAACCCCTAGACCCCTTCTCACCTGGTCTAACACTGCTTTTCACAGAATTGTTACAGCACAGAAGGAGGCCATTCAGCCCATCATGTCCACACTGGCTCTCTGAAAGAGCAACTCCCTCAGTGTCATTTTCTTGCCTTCTCCCCATAACCCTGCACATTTCTCCCTTTCATATAACTGTCTAATTCCCTTTTGAATGCTTCAATTGAACCTGCCTCCACCACGTTCTCAGGCAGTGCATTCCGGACCTTAACCACTCGCTGTGTGAAAAAGTTTTTCCTCATGTCACTTTTGCTTCTCTTACCAAATACTTTAAATCTGCACCCTCTCGTTCTGATCCTTTCACGAGTGGGAATATTTTCTCTCTATCTACTTTGTCCAGACCCCTCATGATTTTGAATACCTCTATCAAATCACCTCTCGGACTTCTCTTCTCCAAGAAAATCAGTCCTAACTTCTCCAATCTCTCTCCATAACTGAAATTCCTCATCCCTGGAACCATTCTTGTGAATCTTTTCTGTACGTACTTCCTCAAGTCCGGCGCCCAGAATTGGATGCAATACTCCAGCTGAGGCAAAACTAATGTCTTATACAAGTTCAATATAACTTCCTTGCTCTTGTACTCTATGCCCCTATTAATATAGTCTAGGATACTGTATGCTTTATCAACCACTCTCTCAACCTGTCCTGCCACCTTCAATGACTTATGCACATATACACCCAGGTCTCTCTGCTCCTGCAACCCCTTTAGAATTGCACCCTTTATTCTATATTGTCTCTCCATGTTCTTCCTACTAAAATGAATCATTTCACTTTTGCAACTTCTCTCATTCCCTCTCTGTATCATTGGGCAGGCTGATCAACATGTAAGTATAGAAAGAAAAGAAAAAACTTGCATTAATATATAGCACCTTTCAACAATAACAACTTTCATTCATATAGCAAGAACGGGAGAAAGGTAGGGTGGCAGAGAGGTTTAGGGAGAGAATTCCAGAGCTTAGGACCAAGTCAGCTGAAGGCATCGTCATCAATGGTGGAGCAATTTAAATTGGTGAAGTGCAAAAGGCCAGAATTGGAGGAGCACAGAGGTCTTGGAGGGTTGTGGGGCTGGAAGAGGTTAGAGAGATAGGGAAGGGCGAGGCTGTGGAGGGATTTGAAAAGATGAAAGAAAATTTTAAAATTGAGGCATTGCCAGACCGGGAGCCAATACAAACCTGGGATGTCCCTAAGCACTTTACAGCCAATGAATTAATATCTGAAACGTTGTCACTGGTGTAACGCAGAGTCCTGCCTACAGACTCAATACCTGACAGGGTGGGTAGGTTCGAACGATCGCAGGTAACAGGCCACAGCATGAATCCGTGGGGTCAATGGCCAGCATTCGGGTGAGTGGTGCATGCTGGGATAGCGGCCTACCTGAGGTAAGAGAGCCAAAGGGCCCAGACGAGCACTCAAACTTGCTGCTCAGTTTTCATCAGGCTACAGGGGTGAGGAGGGGAGGTAGGATTTAAAATCAAGGCCATAATAGAATAATTATAGAATGCTTACAGCACAGGAGGCGGCCATTTGGTCGGTCAAGCCCATGCCAGCTCTCTACAACTACAATTTAGTTAGTCCCAATCCCCCATCCTTTCCCCGTAGCCCTGCAAATCCTTCAAGTCTGCAGAAAGTAGCCAACTCACATTCATCCATATGCACCACACATATTTACAACTGATTTGCTTAGCTACGGCTGTAACTCTCAGTAATTTTTGAATCTGGCTGATAGTTATCCAAAGACATCCTCGGCAACAAGTTAATGAATTGAAGCTGTTCAATGAGTCAAGCTGACATCAGTACGTTGGACTTGAGTCAATTCATTTAGAACTTCTATTAGGCTAAATCAAGTTAGCTCCCACAGGTAGAAAAGATCACAAGATGAGAAAAACTACAGATTATAAAAAAAGTACGTGCATTGTGACCTTCATTGTTTGTGTTTTTTGAGGAGCCGTTAGCACAATATCCACTGTAAATATATTGAACTCGCTTGATGTTAGCTGTGGCTCAGCTGGCAGCACACTCATCCCTGAGTCAGTTCATGGGTTCAAGACCCACGTCAGGGACTGCAACACTAAATCTAAGCTGACACTTTAGCGCAGTACCCTCTCTGTACTGCACTGTCAGAGATGCCCTCTATCGGATGATACATTAAACAGAGACCCTGTCTGCCTTCTCAGATGGACATACAAGATCCCATGGCATTATTTCAAAGAAGAGCAGAGGAGTTCATCCTCACAGACACCTCTTCCTACCTCCCTCTGGACCATGACCCCACCACCGAACATCAAGCCACCGTCCAAAGGACTGTCACTGACCTCATCTTCTCTGGAGATCTTCCCTCTACAGCTTCCAACCTCATAGTCCCGCAACCCCGGACAGCCCGCTTCTACCTCCTTCCCAAAATCCACAAACGGGACTGTCCTGGCAGACCCATTGTGTCAGCCTGCTCCTGCCCAACTGAACTTATTTCTTCCTATCTAGACTCTATCTTTTCTCCGCTGGTTCAGTCTCTTCCCACCTACATCCGTGACTCTTCTGACGCCCTACGTCATTTTGACAATTTCCAGTTTCCTGGTCCCAACCGCCTCCTCTTCACTATGGACGTCCAATCGCTCTACACCTCCATCCCCCACCAGGATGGTTTGAGGGCTCTCCGCTTCTTCCTGGAACAGAGGCCCAACCAGTCCCCATCCACCACCACCCTCCTCCGCCTGGCTGAACTTGTTCTCACATTGAACAACTTCTCCTTCAACTCCACGCATTTCCTTCAAGTAAAAGGTGTCGCTATGGGTACCCGCATGGGTCCTAGTTATGCCTGTCTTTTTGTGGGATATGTCGAGCATTCTTTGTTCCAGTCCTACTCAGGCCCCCTCCCCCAACTCTTTTTCCGGTACATTGATGACTGTATCGGTGCCGTTTCCTGCTCCCGCCCCGAACTAGAAAACTTTATCAACTTTGCTTCCAATTTCCACCCTTCTCTCACCTTTACATGGTCCATCTCTGACACTTCCCTTCCCTTCCTCGACTTCTCTGTCTCCATCTCTGGGGATAGGTTGTCTACCAATATCCATTATAAGCCCACTGACTCCCACAGCTACCTCGACTACACTTCTTCACACCCTACCTCCTGTAAGGACTCCATTCCATTGTCCCAGTTTCTCCGTCTCCGACGCATCTGCTCTGATGATGCTACCTTCCATGACGGTGCTTCTGATATGACCTCCTTTTTCCTCAACCGAGGATTTCCCCCCACTGTGGTTGACAGGGCCCTCAACCGTGTCCGACCCATTCCCCGCACCTCTACCCTCACCCCTTCCCCTCCCTCCCAGAACCGTGACAGGGTTCCCCTTGTCCTCACTTTTCATCCCACCAGCCTCCATATCCAAAGGATCATCCTCCGCCATTTTCGCCACCTCCAGCGTGATGCCACTACCAGTCGCATCTTCCCCTCCCTTCCCCTGTCAGCATTCCGAAGGGATCGTTCCCTCCGCGACACCCTGGTCCA
The DNA here is from genome assembly GCF_036365525.1 of Heterodontus francisci. NCBI lineage: Eukaryota > Metazoa > Chordata > Chondrichthyes > Heterodontiformes > Heterodontidae > Heterodontus > Heterodontus francisci. The sequence goes on along the minus strand of NC_090377.1, from coordinate 18,056,045 downwards.
CTCCTCCATTACCCCCACCACCTCGTCCCCATCCCAGGGCACCTTCCCTTGCAATCGCAGGAGGTGTAATACCTGTCCCTTTACCTCCTCTCTCCTCACTATCCCAGGCCCCAAACACTCCTTTCAGGTGAAGCAGCGATTTACTTGTACTTCTTTCAATGTAGTATACTGTATTCGCTGCTCACAGTGTGGTCTCCTCTACATTGGGGAGACCAAGCGCAGACTGGGTGACCGCTTTGCGGAACATCTCCGCTCAGTCCGCAAGCAGGACCCTGAGCTTCCGGTTGCTTGCCATTTCAACACTCCCCCCTGCTCTCATGCTCACATCTCTGTCCTGGGATTGCTGCAGTGTTCTAGTGAACATCAACGCAAGCTCGAGGAACAGCATCTCATCTACCGATTAGGCACACTACAGCCTGCCGGTCTGAACATTGAGTTCAATAATTTCAGAGCATGACAGCCCCCCACTTTACTTTCATTTTTAGTCATTTTTAGTTATTTTTTCTTCCTTTTTTTTTTTTTTGGCATTCCTTTTTACATTTTTTACAATCTTTTTTTGTATTTATTTCAGTTCATCTTAGTTTGTTCAGTTTGCTCACCCACTGTTTTTTTCAGGTTGTTTTTCTTCAGGTTTGCACTTGCTGATGTTCAATATTCAGTATATTCACACCTAATCTGTACTAATGCTTTGTCTTTCAACACACCATTAACATATTGTTTGCCTTTGCTCCGTGACCTTTTGGTCAGCTATGTGGCCTGGTCCAATCTGCACCTTCTCCTTTGTTATCTCTTGCCCAACCCCCACCTCACTTGTTTATAATCTGTGACTTTTCTAATATTTGTCAGTTCCGAAGAAGGGTCACTGATCCGAAACGTTAACTCTGCTTCTCTTTCCACAGATGCTGCCAGACCTGCTGAGTGAATCCAGCATTTCTTGTTTTTGTTTGAGTTCATTCTGGTGTCCTGGTTAATACTGATCCCTCAGTCAACATCACTAAAAACAGATTATCTGGTCAATTCTCACATTGTTTGTGGGAGCTGGCTGTGTGCAAATCGACTACTGTTTCCTACATTACAACAGTGACAACATTTACAGATTCTGCAATGGCTGAGAAGCACTTCAGGATGTCCTGAAGTCATGAAATATGCTATATAAATGCAAGTTCTTTGTTTTTTTGATGAGTCGGATACACCTTTCACATTATCTGCCTGCTCATGTTATTGAGCAGGACATCACTGCAGGAGTTCCTCATGTTTCAGCAAGCTGCCTATCACATTGTGCTTGTCATTTGCTCTCTTGTCAGAGCCACTGTAAGAGCTAAGTGCCTCAAACAGTAACTTGGTCATCATAATAATAAAAGCAAAATACTGCGGATGCTGGAAATCTGAAACAAAAACAAGAAATGCTGGATTCACTCAGCAGGTCTGGCAGCATCTGTGGAAAGAGAAGCAGAGTTAACGTTTCGGGTCAGTGACCCTTCTTCGGAACTGACAAATATTAGAAAAGTCACAGATTATAAACAAGTGAGGTGGGGGTTGGGCAAGAGATAACAAAGGAGAAGGTGCAGATTGGACCAGGCCACATAGCTGACCAAAAGGTCACGGAGCAAAGGCAAACAATATGTTAATGGTGTTTTGAAAGACAAAGCATTAGTACAGATTAGGTGTGAATATACTGAATATAGAACATCAGCAAGTGCAAACCTGAAGAAAAACAACCTGAAAAAAACAGTGGGTAAGCAAACTGAACAAACTAAGATGAAATGAAATAAATGCAAAAAATGTAAAAAGGAATGCAAAAAAAAGGAAGAAAAAATAACTAAAAATGACTAAAAATAAAAGTAAAATGGGGGGCCCGTCATGCTCTGAAATTATTGAACTCAATGTTCAGTCCGGCAGGCTGTAGTGTGCCTAATCGGTAGATGAGATGCTGTTCCTCGAGCTTGCGTTGATGTTCACTAGAACACTGCAGCAATCCCAGGACAGAGATGTGAGCATGAGAGCAGGGGGGAGTGTTGAAATGGCAAGCAACCGGAAGCTCAGGGTCCTGCTTGCGGACTGAGCGGAGATGTTCCGCAAAGCGGTCACCCAGTCTGCGCTTGGTCTCCCCAATGTAGAGGAGACCACACTGTGAGCAGCGAATACAGTATACTACATTGAAAGAAGTACAAGTAAATCGCTGCTTCACCTGAAAGGAGTGTTTGGGGCCTGGGATAGTGAGGAGAGAGGAGGTAAATGGGCAGGTATTACACCTCCTGCGATTGCAAGGGAAGGTGCCCTGGGACGGGGACGAGGTGGTGGGGGTAATGGAGGAGTGGACCAGGGTGTCGTGGAGGGAACGATCCCTTCGGAATGCTGACAGGGGAAGGGAGGGGAAGATGCGACTGGTAGTGGCATCACGCTGGAGGTGGCGAAAATGGCGGAGGATGATCCTTTGGATATGGAGGCTGGTGGGATGAAAAGTGAGGACAAGGGGAACCCTGTCACGGTTCTGGGAGGGAGGGGAAGGGGTGAGGGTAGAGGTGCGGGGAATGGGTCGGACACGGTTGAGGGCCCTGTCAACCACAGTGGGGGGAAATCCTCGGTTGAGGAAAAAGGAGGTCATATCAGAAGCACCGTCATGGAAGGTAGCATCATCAGAGCAGATGCGTCGGAGACGGAGAAACTGGGAGAATGGAATGGAGTCCTTACAGGAGGTAGGGTGTGAAGAAGTGTAGTCAAGGTAGCTGTGGGAGTCAGTGGGCTTATAATGGATATTGGTAGACAACCTATCCCCAGAGATGGAGACAGAGAAGTCGAGGAAGGGAAGGGAAGTGTCAGAGATGGACCATGTAAAGGTGAGAGAAGGGTGGAAATTGGAAGCAAAGTTGATAAAGTTTTCTAGTTCGGGGCGGGAGCAGGAAACGGCACCGATACAGTCATCAATGTACCGGAAAAAGAGTTGGGGGAGGGGGCCTGAGTAGGACTGGAACAAAGAATGCTCGACATATCCCACAAAAAGACAGGCATAACTAGGACCCATGCGGGTACCCATAGCGACACCTTTTACTTGAAGGAAGTGCGTGGAGTTGAAGGAGAAGTTGTTCAATGTGAGAACAAGTTCAGCCAGGCGGAGGAGGGTGGTGGTGGATGGGGACTGGTTGGGCCTCTGTTCCAGGAAGAAGCGGAGAGCCCTCAAACCATCCTGGTGGGGGATGGAGGTGTAGAGCGATTGGACGTCCATAGTGAAGAGGAGGCGGTTGGGACCAGGAAACTGGAAATTGTCAAAATGACGTAGGGCGTCAGAAGAGTCACGGATGTAGGTGGGAAGAGACTGAAGCAGCGGAGAAAAGATAGAGTCTAGATAGGAAGAAATAAGTTCAGTTGGGCAGGAGCAGGCTGACACAATGGGTCTGCCGGGACAGTCCCGTTTGTGGATTTTGGGAAGGAGATAGAAGCGGGCTGTCCGGGGTTGCGGGACTATGAGGTTGGAAGCTGTAGAGGGAAGATCTCCAGAGCAGATGAGGTCAGTGACAGTCCTTTGGACGGTGGCTTGATGTTCGGTGGTGGGGTCATGATCCAGAGGGAGGTAGGAAGAGGTGTCTGTGAGTTGGCGTTGAGCTTCTGCAAGGTAGAGGTCGGTACGCCATACAACAACAGCACCACCCTTGTCTGCAGGTTTGATGACCATGTCGGGGTTAGACCTGAGAGAACGGAGTGCCTCAAGTTCAGAGGGGGACAGGTTAGAGTGAGTGAGGGGGGCAGAGAAATTGAGACGACCAATGTCTCGCCGACAGTTTTCAATGAAGAGATCAAGAGCGGGTAAGAGGCCAGGGTGAGGGGTCCAGGTAGAGGGAGAATGCTGGAGGCGGGTAAAAAATAAAAAAATGTGTGTGTAATGATAGGCACGGAGTAGAGCAACATGAAGACCAAGTTACTGTTTGAGGCACTTAGCTCTTACAGTGGCTACATGTACAGGGGCTAAAACCTTTTTATATTCATCGAGATGTCTGCAGAAAGATTAAACGGTGGGAGTTGTGCTTTGACAATTGGAGAGATTTAATTAGCAACAATATCTTCAACAACAAAAAAAGCTTTCAGATGGGGAATGCAATAAAAGGATTATATTGAGGTGAAAATAAGTGCAGAGGATAACCAAGTTGATAAAATATCACTAGCCTCAAGTTTCTATTGAAAACCAATCAAGAAAGAGAGATTCCCCAGCTAATCTTGTACATTAAAATGAAATGATTTGACCTGCAGCGGATTAGGAAGCACAGAAATATCAGTTAAATTTTGTTTTCCATCACAAAATTTGCAAAGCAGTCTCTGGTTATTGGATTTTCAATTACTCCTTGCTGACTTCTAACACTTAACGCATTTCCAATTACAGTACCAAAGCCTACATAAAGGACCCCTCTTTTGATCTGTGTGAAGATTTCTCTTGAATATGTGTCATTTCTGCTCAACCCCTGTTGGAAAATGGTGTCAACACTTCTCCAGGAACTTCATGGAATTAATTGTGGCACTGTACCAATCTGCTGGGTAGGTGCTAAAGGAAACACACTTCATTGTAAGAAATACTGGGATTAACAAGGCCTTTTCATTTGTGCTTCGCCTTATCGACAATAGGAAGAGGCTCAAGGGGTAATGAAAATGTAGCTACTGCAGAGCAATCAAAATTGGCAAGAGTAACCCATGACCTAGTCACAAGAATGCAAGAACACAAGGAATAGGAGCAGAATAGACTATGTAGCCTGTTGAGCCTGCTTGGCCTGTCAATATGATCATGGCTGATCTTTGGGCTTCAACTCCACTTTCCCACCCACTCTCCATATCCCTCAATTCCCTAAGAGACCAAAAATCCAGCTATCCCAGCCTTAAATATATTCAACGACGGAGCATCCAGAACCCTCTCGGGTAGAGAATTCCAAAGATTTGCAACCCTTTGAGAGTAGTAATTTCTCCTCATCTCAGTCCTAAATGATCAACCTTTTAAGCCGAGACTGTGCCCCTGTGTTTTAGATTCCCCGACCAGCGGAAGCAATCCCTCAGCATCTACCCTATCAAGCCCTTTCCGAATCTTGTACGTTCCTATGAGATCACCTCTCATTCTTCTAAACTCCAGAGAATACAGGCCCAATTTACTCAGCCTCTCATCATAGGACAACCCTCTCATCCCAGGGATCAATCTCGTGAACCTTCATTGTACTGTCTCCAATGCAAATATATCCTTGCTTAAATATGGAGACTAAAACTGCACACAGTATTCCAGATGTGGTCTCAGCAAAGCCCTGTACAACTGTAGCAAGATGTCTTTATTCCTGTACTCCAATACCCTTACAATAAAGGCCAACATGCTACTTGTCTTTCTAATTGCTTGCTGTACTTGCATGCTAATTTTCTGCGTTCCCTGTACAAGCTTACCTAAGTCCCTCTGAACAATATTTAAAAGTTTCACACCTTTCAAAAAAAATTCTGCTTTATTCATACGACCAAAGTGAATAAGTTCACACTTCCCCATGTTATACTCCATCGGCCATCTTGTTGCCCACTCACTTAAACTGTCTATATCTCTTTGCAGCCTCTCTCCCTTATTCCCATAGCTTACCTTTCCACCGAGCTTTGTATCATCAGCAAACTTAGATACATTACTCTCTGTTCCTTCACCTAAGTCATTAATATAGAGTGTAAATAGCTGAGGTCCCAGCACTGATCCTTGCAGCACTCCACTATTCACTGCCTGCCAACTTTGAAAATACCCCTTTTATACACATTCTTTGCTTCCTGTCCGTTAAGTAATCCTCTATCCATGTTAATATATTACCCCCAATTCCACGAGCCCTTATATTGCCAATTAACCTTTTGCGTGGCACCTTATCGAATGCCTTTTGGAAATCCAGGTATACTACCCTACTAGTTACATCCTCAAAATACTCTAATAAATTTGTCAAACACAATTTCCCTTTCATAAAACTATATTGGCTTCTTCTAATCATACTATGCTTTTCTATGTGCATTGTTAAGACTTCCTTAATAAAGATTCCAGCATTTTCCCAACAATTGATGTCAGGCTAACTGTTTTCTCCCTCCCTCCTTTCTTGAAAAGCGGTGTTACATTTGCCAGCTTCCAATCTGACAGTCAGGCTTCCCATCTTTGATCGTTATTCAGAGACTGCTGCTGAAAATTGTCTTAGTCTGAATGATTTTTGAAGACAGTCAGGTTGCTGAGACAGGTTATGCTCAATTCCCAGATGTTGGATAGTAATTGGGGACACAGGCTGTGTCAGTTTTCTGTCCTTAAGTTGGCACGTGACTTCCCTGGTCAGATCTGGGACTTGCCCTTCAACAGGCACTGGACAAGAGCAGCCATGAGGATGAGACAGGATGGGGCATTACTAACCTTCACCCAATCTCACTTTCCTCAAGATTGCTCAGAAGGGCACCCAATAGTTCTTGCACTTGAACCCCTCGGTTCGAAAGGGAGGCAAGCAGCAAAGCAAAACCAGGCTGAAAAGTAGGATGGATTCTTCTTTGTGACCTCCTCTTGGACCTGGAGGACTTCTTGCTTATTGTTGTTCCCCAACAGCAGTACCTGTATTTCCAGCCCCCACCCTGCCGCCAGTTGCCAAGCACAAGGCCCATCTGCTGTGGAGTATGGCAAGGCCATGTGAATGATCCTACTTACCAAATTTGGGAGTTCTGGACAGGGTGTGGAGGAAAATCGAGCCTAGTATCGAGCCCTTTAACCAGTCCAATAGCCAAATAACATTTCGGAGGCCATTTTAAAAGTCTGCACTTTTGGCGAGGAGTTTCGTTCACCATTTCGCATGTCAGAATTCAGGTGCACCCTACCTAGAACGTGGACCTCACTACCACATTCCAAGTAGTTGAAATGAAGAGCAGAGATGCATTTCAGGAGCAGCTGGATAAATGGATGGGAGAAAGGAATAGGAGGAGATGTGAGAGGGTGAGATGAAAAAGGAGTTGAACAAGGCTCGTATGGAGCATAAACACCTCTTTCTGTGCTGTGGACACGCTCTAATTATATCTAATACCCACAACTTTTCAATGATTGAAATGAATTGTCAGAAAATAGTCAGCAGTGTGCACCCAAATTTCCCTTGTGTGCTGCAGCAGGTGAAAGACCCTCCTGGCAGTGTAGACTCAAAATTCCCTTGCTCCCGTCTACGCTGCGTTGTGAAAAATGGTCATCGTGTAAGGTAATGAATGGAGTGAAGCCGAGGCAAATCAAACCGTACTATAGTACGAGATAGCAACCTCAGGAGCAGGGACTGACTACATTAGGAGGGAAAAGTAAACACAGGAAATGTACAATTAAGTTTTGTTTAGGATTGTGCAGTTTTCAGCATGTTGTATGGATATTCCTGCAAAGAGAAAAATGGGAAACCAAGTGTCTAATTATCTTTAAATCAAACAATTCATTTTTCCCACATCAAAGGGCAACATCAATCAATCCTTCAGGTTTGTAATGAATACTCATCAGCAGCAAAGAGGTCAGAACTGAAGCTTTGATACAAGTCCATCCCAATCCAACCCCATTACCTTTGGCCACATTTCATCATCGTACAAACTGCTGTCTTATGCGGACTTTGGTCTTTGGTATACCGGCATGTACAGCCACTGTAGTCTCATAGGCCCTTCCTAATATTTCTCCCCGGTACCTCTGTGGCACCACTAACTGGTGAACTACTGTCCACTCCTTGCCCTCAGGTCTGTGAGGAGAACTTAATTTCCTCATCAGTACCTCATTCTTTAAAAAGCAGCAATCAGGGACTCCCTCTGCTTCACTTTCAGACTGGGCAGCCTGTGCTAACTCTCTCAATACTGGGTCAGTTCGCAGGCATACACTGCCCTCCAATACCATTCACCACCATTTTGGTGTTCGCTGCACTCTCTGGGAAAAGGCCTGACCTTTTTCCCCCAGTAAAAGGGACCTGGTGGCCCCTGTGTCCCTGAGGATTACTATGGGCTTGCTTGCCCCACTCGAGGGATATGGGGTTATTTTCCCTTCAAATACAAAACCTTGCAACCTTCAGGAAACCTATTATCTTTTCCAGCACTGGCCGTAGCAAGCTTCCTGCATTGTACTCTTACTGCAGTTAAAACCACAGCTTGCTCTCTGCTTTCCATCAGGGTTCCGTCTCCACTGAGCGGGTGTGTCCCGATTAACCCCGCCGGTTTCCCCTTTAGTTTCCAGCAGTCAGCTTTTACGTGCCCTGCCTTATTACAATGGAAACACACAGGTCTTTGGGCCTCACTCTTGCTCACAGCACCTTGTTTTTGACTGGAGGAGGGCCCCGTGTCTTCTGTTTTCCTTTCTCTTCCAGGACTGCCTGGGTGGAGATCACCTTCCCACCCTTTGTCCTTTTCAGATTTGTGGGGGTGATTAGGAAAGGTTCTCCCCTGGGAAATTGACATAAATTTAAGCAAACTCATCGGCCAGAACAGCTGCTTGCCGGGCTCCCTGAATCTACTGCTCCTCTACATGAGTTTTTATTGAGAATGGGAGAGAGTTTTTAAATTCCTCTAACAGGATTATTGCTCTGAGAGTCTCATAGCTGAGTTGTATTTTTAAAGCCCTCAAAATACTGGTCAAAAGCCAGCTGCTTACTTCTTTCAAACTGCAGATAAGTTTGATTGGCTTGCTTTTTGAGGGTTCTAAACTTTTGGCGGTAGGCTTCGGGTACTGATTCATATGCCCCAGGGATAGCATTTTTGGTCAGTTCATAACGATGAACTCTCATCTGGAAGTAAGGAATAAACCTCATGGGCTTTTCCAGTTAATTTGCTTTGCAGTAAAAGAGACCAGCTCTCAGCTGGCCATTTTAATTGCCTTGCCAGTTTCTCGAAGGACACAAAAAACACTTCCACACCTTCCTCATTGAATTTTGGAATTAATTGAGCAAATTTTAGCAATCTTGTACCCAGCCCTCCATATTGACTATGCTTTCACTAGGGTTGCTCTGTCGCGCCCCCCTCCCCCATCCTAGTTAACTCAAGGCGCTTCAGCTCTTTCTCTTCAGATGCTTTCCGGAATATTTTTTCTCTCTTTCCCTCTCCTGTCTTTGTTTCTTCACATTCCTTTTGGAAGGCTCTCTCTTTCTTCCTCTCCTGCCTCTCTCTCTTTTTCCTCTAGTTTCCTTTGTTCCAATTACAACTTTGCTAGCAATACCCTGTCTGGGTCTGCTTCTAACACTGCTCTGCATCTTCAGATTCAAGGGAAAAATGGTTGGCCACTAGCCTTAGAAGTTCAGACTTCCTAGCCTTGCCACATACAGTGATCCCACACTGCTCAGCCATTTTTCTCAACTCCTCCATAGACAGTGCTTTTAACTTATCCCAAGTTACTTCACCCTGGCTTGGAGAGCTACTAGCTCCAGTTGCAGACATGCTAGTATTCAATCACACACCCACAAGAAAACCTGTATTGATATTTTGCTCTTTTTGATTGGGAACAATTTGGCTTCCCACTTTCAATTTCACTCGCTCATCTAGGAGTATAATTCCAGACACGAGCACCCAAATTTATGTTACGACCAGGTGAGAAAGGTGTCTAGGGGTCTTTTTTCTGTCTTCATTGGTCTTATTGTAACACACTGTGTTTTGAGCTCCCCCTTTTGTGAATCCTTATTCACAGCTTTCCAATTATAAGGCAAAGAAACCAACACACCAGGTTTTCTCAGGTTTAAAGAAGAAAGAGTGAAATTTATTAAAACTTAAACTTTAATACGGTTAATGCCTACGGCTATACGACGTACCCACGCTAGCATGCACACATGATATACACATGCAAATAGGGACAGAAAAGAGGAGAGAAAAATATAGTAGAGAGGGGTTTGATATCAGAAGAGTTTCTTGTTTACTGTGCTTCGAGCTCACTTGATTGTAGGTAGTCTTGCTGTTCTGCAGTTCTGAAGAAGGATCACTGACCTGAAATGTGAACTCTGCTTCTCTCTCCACAGATGCTGCCAGACCTGCTGAGTATTTCCAACGTTTCTTGTTTTTATGTCAATTCAGGATCCCAGCACAAGATTTTATATGGTGAGAGAAACCAGCCCTTTGTAGCAGATTCTCTAAAGCGAAGAACTAATGAGCCAATTAAACAGCACAGTAAGCACTGCCATAAAGTGGTTTTAGCTTCACATAGATGCAAATGGTGCAGTTTGGAATGGGGGCAAGAAGAAAAATTACTTTAAACCTACTTCGGCAAAGATGTTTAAGATATTCCCAGGCCCAACACCTTTCAAACTTAATTTTTCACTTTTTTTTTGTAAATAACTGAATTTTTGCTTCCATTTAATATTCAATTTAGATTAGTTTAGAGATACAGCACTGAAACAGGCCCTTCGGCCCACCGAGTCTGTGCCGACCATCAACCACCCATTTATACTAATCCTACACTAATCCCATATTCCTATCACATCCCCACCTGTCCCTATATATTTCCCTACCACCTACCTATACTAGGGGCAATTTATAATGGCCAATTAACCTATCAACCTGCAAGTCTTTGGCATGTGGGAGGAAACCGGAGCACCCGGAGGAAACCCACGCAGACACAGGCAGAACTTGCAAACTCCGCACAGGCAGTACCCAGAATCGAACCCGGGTCCCTGGAGCTGTGAGGCTGCGGTGCTAACCACTGCGCCGCCCTTTCAATATTTAATCAGTATTCAGATGCCTTAAATTTAAGAGCAGATATTTAAAAGGCTTGCATTTTATATAGTGTCTTTCACAACCTTAAGAAATCCCAAAGCACTTTACAGTCAATGAGGTGCATATTGAAGTGTAGTGACAGTTGTAATGTAGGAAACTCAGTATGATCCCACAAGTAGCAATGTGATATTGACCAGATAATCTGTTTTTAGTGATACTGATTGAAAGATAAACATTGGCCGGGACCACTGGGGGGAGAACTCCCCAGCTCTTCAAAATAGCGGCATTGAATCTTTTAAGCCCACCTGCGAAAGCAGAAGGAGCCGTGGTTTAATGCCTCATCTGTAAGTCAACACTTCCGACAGTGCAATACTCCCTCAGTACTGCACTGGGATTTCAGCGTAGATTATGCCCAAGACGCTGTAGTGGGACCTAAACCTAGAATTGGAATGAGGAACAATGTTAAGACAAAGTTAAGGGCACTCTCTGAATGCACGCAGCATTCGCAACAAAGTAGATGATTTGAAGGCACAAATAGAGGTAGATGGCTATGACTTAATTACCATTATGGAGATTTGCTTACAGGGTGACCAGGATTGGGAACTGAGTATTCAAGCAAATTTGTTATTTGAGAAGGATAGGCAGAGAGGAAAAATGAGGTGGGGTAACATTGTTAATGAGAGACAAGATCAGTACGTTAGTGAAAGAGGATCTTAGATCGAAGAAGCAAGATGTATAATCAGTTTGGGTGGAGCTAAGAAACAGCAATGGGCAAACATTGGTGGGAGTTATTTACAGGCCACCAAACTGTAGTGGTAATGTTGGGCATGGTAAAAATCAGAAAATTAGAGCTGCATGTAGCATTGGCAGTAATAATGGGCAACTTCAATTTACATACAGACTGGGTAAACCGAATCAGCACTAATGCTGAGGAGGAAGAATTCCTGGAGCATGTACAAGATGGGTTTCTGGAGTAGTATGTTGATGAACCAATTATGCATCAGGCTATTTTAAATTTAGTATTATGAGAAAGGGCTAATTAAGGAGCCATTAGGAAACAGTGACCACAATATGATGTAGAATTCTATATTAAGTTTGAAAGAGATATAGTTCATTCTGAAACTTGGGTCTTAAATTTGAACAAAGGAAACTATGAAGGTATGATGGACAACTTGGCTATGGTGGATTGGGAAAATACATTAAAAAATTTGATGGTAGACAGGCAATGTCTAGTATTTAAAGAACTATTACATGGTTTACAACAAATATACAATCCTCTATGTCACAAAAACCCAACAGGAAAGGTGAATCAACCCTGGCTAACAGAAGAAATTAAAGATTGCATTAGATCAAAGGAAGTGGCTTATAAGGTCACCAAAAAATGTGGTTAAACCTGATGATTGAGAGCAAATTAGCAAAGCAGAACCAAGAAACTGATAAAGAAAGGGAACAGAGATTATGAATGCAAGCTAGCTAGAAACATAAAGGCAGACTGTAAAAGCTTCTTTAGGTATGTGAAAAGGAAAAGATTAGCAAGGACCAATGTGGCTCCTTTGAAGGTGGAGATAGGAAAGTTTGAGAATGAGGAAATGACGGAGAGACTAAACACTTACATTAAGCTGTCTTCACAAAGGAAGACACAAGATCTCCCAGAAATAATAGGGAGCCAAGGGAATTGTAAAAATGAGGAACTGAAAGAAATTAGTATCAATAAAGAGGTAGTACTTAAAAAAATTAATTGGATTGAAAGTTGATAAATCAACCAGATGAGCTACATCCCAGAGTACTGGAGTAGGTGGCTATAGAGATCGTGGATGCATTGGTGACTATCTTCCAAAATTCTATAGATTCTGGAAGGGTTCCTGCAGACTAGAAAGTAGAAAATGTAACCCCACTACTTAAGAAGGGAGTGATAGAGAAAACGGAGAACTACTCACCTGCTAGTTTGACGCCAGTAGCAGGGAAATGGTAGAATCTATTGTAAAGGATGATAACCGGACACTTGGAAAATAATATGATTGGGCAGAGTTAACATGGATTTGTGAAAGGGAAAACATGTTTGACAAACCTGTTGGAGTTTTTTGAGGATGTTACTTGCAACATAGATAAAGGAGAACCAGTGGATGTGGTGTATTTGGATTTTCAGAAGGCTTTTGATAAGGTCCCACACGGGAGGTTAGGAAATAAAATTAGAGAACATGGGATTGGAGACAATACACTGCTGTAGATTGAGAATTGGTTAACAGACAGAAAGCAGAGAGTAGGAATAAATGGGTCATTCTCAGGATGGCAGGCTGTTACTAGTGGAGTACAAGGATCAATGCTTGGCCCACAGCTGTTCAGAATCTATATAAATGATTTCAACATGGGGACCAAATGTAATATTTCCAAATTTGTGGGTGATACAAAACTGGGTGGAATGTAAATTGTGAGGAGGATGCAAGGAGGCTTCAAGGGGATTTGGAAAGGCGTGGCAGATGGAATATAATGTGAATAAGTGTGAAGTGATCCATTTTGGTAGAAAAAACAGAAAGTTAGAATATTTATTAAATAGCGAGAGGTTAGGAAGTGTTGATGTCCAAAGGGACCTGGGTTTCCTTGTTCATGAGTCACTAAAAGCTAGTATTTAGGTGCAGCAAGCAATTAGGAAGGCAAGTGGTACGTTGGCCTTCATTGCAAAGGATTTGAGTACAGGAGTAAAGATGCCTTGCTGCAATTGCAAAACGCCTTGGTGAGGCCACACCTGGAGTATTGTGTACAGTTTTGCTCTCCTTATCTAAGGAAGGATATACTTGCCACAGAGGGAGTGCAACAGAGGTTCACCAGACTAATCCCTGGGATGGCAGGTTTGTTTTAGGAGGAGAGACTTCAGAAACTGGACTTGCATTTTCTAGAGTTTTCAAGAATGAGAGGTGATCGCATTGATACCTACAACATTCGTACAGGGCAAGACAGAGTACATGTGGATCGGATGTTTCGCCTGGCTGGTGAGTCTAGAACCAGAAGACACAGTCTCAGAATAAGGGGTAGGTCATTTAAGACTGAGATGAGGAGGAATTTCTTTACTCAAAGGGTGGTGAATCTGTGAAATTCTCTACCCCAAAGGGCTGCGGAAGCTCAATCATTGAGCAGATTCAAGACAGAAATCAATAGACTTCTGGATACTAATGACATCAAGGGACATGGGGATAGTGGGGGGGGAAATGGTGTAGAGGTAGATGAGCAGCCATGATCTGTTTGAATGGCAGAGCAGCCTTGATGGGCCGAATGGCCTACTCCTGCTCCTATTTCCTATGTTAGAGTCATAGAGAGATACAGCACCGAAATAGGCCCTTCAGCCCACCGAGTCTGTGCCGACCAACCACCCATTTATACTAATCCTACATTAATCCCTATTTTTTCCTGTTCTACTGACTCAAAAGGTGACAGGGCTGCAAAGTGCCCTCACACTTTGCTTAGTTTCACAGTGTTACCTTAGGACACAAATTTACAGCACTTCAAAGTGAGCTTGGTTGAGGACTGGTTGGCCAAGAGAGAGAGAATGCATGGCTCTGTGGCAATTACTCACTTACTTTCCAAATGCACAGGCATGTCCATGTTTTAGCACTGCCCTCTGTATTGCTGCAAGGTCAACTAACTTATCCTGTGGTCCATGAAATGTGGCAGGCACACACGCAGGCAATATTCTATTATTTTCACATTGAGTCATAAAGACAGCTGATGGCCAGTTTGAGACAGTTGCCCGGGGGGGTGGGGGGGGGGGGGGCACAGGGGTTATTTTGAACTGTGCCACTTGATGGACTGGATTACCTGTCCTTTAAAGAGCCCATTGAATTTTCTTCCGATTGATTTCTGCTAACACCCAAAGATGGGACCCAGCTTAATAAAGGCAAGAGTAACTGTAATAACACCCAAAGATACCATGAAACAAAAAAAAAAGCAATGAAATCACTTGATGCTATAGACAGCTACTTAAATGCAGCTACCAATTGGGACCTCCTGCCATCCCCCTTTAAGGAACAGGAACCAACGCGACTAAACTGGACAACTATCCAACACCTGCGTTAAATGGGCACTGAGTTCCAACATCACTGTTCAGACATTCAGACCTCATTACGGGACCATGATCTCTTTAGCAGAGACCTTAACGGACCTGCATATGCTTGAAATGTAGGGCCTCAGCACAACAGCTCCTTTCCCATTATAATATCCTTGATGTACGATCAAGCAAACGTACCGTGCAGTGCTGTAAACATGTGTTGGAAGCTAACATTAAGAAACTGAAAGATAAAAGGAAGACTTGCATTTCTATAGCACCTTACACAACCTCAAGATGGCCCAAAGTGCTTTACAGCCAATGAAGTAGTTTTATTGGATGTGTAGTTACTCTTGTAGGAAATGCATGAGCCATTTTGCACACAGCAAACTCCCACAAATAGCAATGTGATAATGACCTGATCGTCTGCATTTTTTTTTCCAAAAGTGCTGTTGAATGAGGGATAAATATTGAGCAGGACACCAGGGATGCCCTGCTCTTCTTCAAAAAAAAATAGTACCGTTTACATCCACCGCAGGAAAGTGCTGCATTTTGTGTAGGCGGAGGGGCTCCCGGCACCGGACCGAAAAGGCGGGGGAATCTCACCTCTGCATTTTTTCAGACCTCTGGAGCGATCCTCCGGTCTTTCAGGGTTGATGTTTAAGGAGACGGGATCCCCGGCCCTTTAAAGAAACGGTGATCCCGCCCCTAAAGAGCTGCCGGCAATCACAGGACTGGCAGCACCACCAGGAGCGGTGGCCACTGTCAGTACTGCAGAGGCGTAGGATCTAGGCCCAGTGCTGGAACTCCGGAGAAGAGGTAGGAAAGGCGGGGTCGGAGGCTGGGCATTTGGTCCTAGGGTAGGGAATAGGGGGTTACCTGGGGTACATTTGATCCCGGTGGGTTGCCTCTGTGGGTCACAAATTGACCATGAAGGAGCAACCTCTTTCCCTCTCCCCCACCCACAAACCAAGCCAGCAGAGAGGGTGCCTCGTTTTCCAAGGCATCCGCCCGTATGCCGGAGGCCCGCCCTCCGCCACTGTCAAGATCCCAACAGCAGTGGGAAGAGGCCTTTATTTGGCCTCTGAGCAGGAAGGCCATCGTCAACCTATCCCACCCCCAGGAGAAACGGAACTGGGATTCCCGTCATCGTTTTTTTGGAGTGGGCAATTCTGCCCCCGATTCTACCCCCCCAACCACCAACCACAAAACCCGCCATCAGGATGAGCACAAAATCTGGCCTGTGGTTTCAGCACCTGAAGCTACCTTTAACCTAGGGATGTTTTAGGCACTAGATAAATGCACGTTGTTGTTGCTGCTTCACAAGATAGGTCACAGCACCTAATGTTACAGCTCACCTTTAACTGATTTTGTTATGCTCAACGTTACTTTATTGGTCCCAGTAATCATGTTATTTCTTATCCTGAGTTATATAAATAAATCATACGCTTATTATAAAATACATATGCTGTATAGTACCTGGGCATTATTTATTTAAAAATATTTTACAGGAAGTTATTCATTTTTAAATGGAATACACATTAATTTCACCGAGGACGTGTTGCTTGAATATGCATTGCTCCTTGCAAGCTTAGCTCCAGTTTCAGCATCTGTTATTTGAGTAACTTAAAATGCCCTTAAAGACTCACTTTTGTGCGTCAAGTAGCATTGATTTATATTGGGTATTATTTTATTATACAATTGCATTTTAATTAAAGAAAGTGCAGAAGCTGTAGGAGAGGTAGCAATCCCCGTAGCAAAAGAGAGTGAGTTTTGGTACATGGCAAATTACACGGACGGTGGTGCCATAATCCCAGAGATCAGTCCATGTATCTTTTTTAAAGTCGGCTGCGTCAATGGGGAGCAATTAGTGCCTAAAGTAGTATTGAAACCCTCCACTCGTTTTGTTAAAGCTGACTACCTGAACACTCGTGTTCACAGTCAGTACATTATCTCTGAGAATAGTACGCTGGCAGCTGGCATTTCTACAGCAAAACATTAATCAAGGTCCTTTGCAATGGCTGCCACATTTGACTGCACAACCACAAACTCAGCACTTGCTGCAATTCATTGCAAGAAACACTTAGAGGCATTTTGAAATAAAGTGCTATATAAATGCAAAGAGTGAGTGGCAAAACAAGTTTAACTTGCATTTATATAGCAACTTTAACATAGCAATGTCCCAAGATGCTTCACAGGAGCTTAGTCAGACAAAATTTGACACCGAGCCACCTTTTGTTTTAATTCTTTCATGGGATGAGAGCATCGCTGGCCAGGCCAGCATTTATTGCCCATCCCTAATTGCCCTTGAGGTGGTGGTGGTGAGCTGCCTTCTTGAACCGCAGCAGTCCACCTCGTGCAGGTATACCAACAGTGCTGTTAGGGAGGGAGTTCCGGGATTTTGACCCAGTGATAGTTAAGGAACAGTGATATAATTTCTAAGTCAGGATGGTGTGTGACTTGGATCAGAACTTACAGGCTGTGGTGCTCCCATGAGACTGCTGTTCTTCTCCTAGGTGGTAGAGATCATGTATTTGAAAGGTGCTGTAAAGGAGCCTTGGTGAGTTGCTGCATTGCATCTTGTAGATGGCACACACTGCTGCCACTGTGCATCACTGGTGAAGGGAGTAAATACTTAAGATGGTGGATGGGGTGTCGATTAAGTGGGCTGCTTTGTCCTGGATGTTGTTGAGCCTCCTGATGTTGTTGCAAGTGGAGAGTATTCCACCACACTTCTGACTTGTGCCTTGTAGATGATGGACAGGCTTTGGGGAGTCAGGAGGTGGAGAATTCCATCCTCTGGCCTGCTCTTGTCGCCATATCATTTATGTGGCTGCTCCAGTTCAGTTTCTGGTCAATGGTTACCCCTAGACATTGATAGTGAGGGATTCAGCAATGATAATGCCATTGAATGTCCAGGGGAGATGGTTAGATTCTCCCTTATTGGAGAGCGTCATTGCCTGGCACTTGTGGCGTGAATGTTGCTTGCCACTTATCGGCCCAAGCAACAATGCTGTCCAGGTCTTGCTGCAAAAGGACACAGATTTCTTCAGTATGTGGAGTTGCAAATCGTACTGAACATCATACAGTCATCAGCAAACATCCCCACTTCTGACCTAATGATGGAGGAAAGATCATTGATGAAGCAATTATAAAGACAAAAATCAACTCACAGCAAAACACAAAACGCTGGACATCTGAAATAAAAACAAAAAGTGAAACCACCCAGGAAGTCAGGAAGTACCTGTAGAAAAAGAGAAAGTGGAACCCCATTCCTGACAGTGCTGTCTCCTGGGGGAAGGGGGAGGAAGAGAAGAGGGGGGTTGGTGGAGAGTGGGGGGGGGGGGGGGGGAGGGGGTAGAGGGTGCTGACGATGGTTAGGCCTAAGACCTGCAGCAATGCCCCGGAGCTTAGATGATTGGCCTCCAACAGTCACTACCATCTTCCTTTGTGCTAGGTATGACTCCAACCAGTGAAGAGTTTTCCCTCGATTCCCAGTGACTTCACTTTGGCCAGGGCTCCTTGATGCCACACTCTGTCAAATCCTGCCTGATATCCAGGCAGTCACTCTCACCTTACCTCTGGAGTTCAGCTCTTTTGTCCATGTTTGGACCAAGGCTGCAATGAGGTCAGGAGCCGAGTGGTCCTTGCAGAACCCAAACTGAGCATCGGTGAGCAGGTTATTATTGTTTAATGGTGCTCGATAACATCATCCATCACTTTACTGATGATTGAGAGTCGACTGTTGGGGCGGTAATTGGCCAAATTGGATTTGTCACGATTTCTGTAGATAGGACATACCTGGGCAATTTTACATATTGCTGGGTAGATGCCAGTGTTGTAGCTGTACTCGAACAGCTTGGCTAGGGGCACGGCTAATTCTGCGGCACAAGTCTTCTGTGATGCTGGGGACCTCAGGAGGAGTCAGAGATGTATCATCCACTCAGCACTTTTGACTGAAGATGGTTGCGAATGCTTCAGCCTTTTCTTTTGCACTGATGTACTGTGCTCCCCCATTATTGAGGATGGGGATATTGTGGAGCCTCCTCCTCCTGGATGTAGCAGTATGCAGAGCTTTAATCTGATCTGTTGGTTGTGGGATTGCTTAGCTCTGTCTATTGCATGCTGCTTCTGCTGTTTGACATGCAAGTAGTCCTGTGTTGTAGCTTCACCGGGTTGACACCTCATTTTAGGTATGCCTGGTGCTGCTCCTGGCATGCTCTCCTGTTCTCTTCATTGATCTCTTGGCATGATGGTAATGGTACAGTGAGTGATATGCCAGGCCACGAGGTGACAGATTGTGGTTGAATACAATTCTGCTGCTGCTGATGACCCACAGCACCTCATGGATGCCCAGTTTTGAGCTGCCAGATGTGTTCTCAATTTATCTTATTTAGCATGGTGGTAGTGCCACACATGATGGAGGATATCCTCATTGTGAAAATAGGACTTCATTTTCACAGAGATTTTGCAGTGGTCACTCCTATTGATACTGTCATGGACGGATGCATCTGCAACAGGTGAATTGGTGAGGCAAGGTCAAGCAGATGTTTCCCTCTTGTTAGCCTTCTCACCACCTGCCGCTGAAGTCCTGCACCAAGAGTATATTCTGTGCCCTTGCCACCCTCAGTGTTTCTTCAAAGTGGTGTCCAACATGGAGGAGTACTGATTTATCAGCTGTGGGAGCATGGTAGGTAGTAATCAGCAGGAGGTTTCCTTGTCCGTGTTTGACCTGATGCCATGAGACTTCATGGGGTCTGAAGTCAATGTTGAATACTCCCAGGGCAACTCCCTCTCTACTGTATACCACAGTGCTGCCACCTCTGGTGGGTGCGTCCTGCCAGTGGGAGAAGACATACCAGGAAAGGTGTTGGTGGTGTGGGGACATTGTAAGGTATGTTTCCATGAGTATGACTTTTTCAGGCTGTTACTTGACTCATCTGTGGGACAGCTCTCCCAATTTTGGCTCAAGTCGCCAGATGCTAGTAAGGAAGACTTTGCAAGGTTGACAGGACTGGGGCTTGCTGTTGTTTTTTTCCCATGCCTAGGTTGATGCCGGGTGTTCTGCCCAATTTTATTCCTTTTCAACTTTTGTGTAGCAGTTTTGTACAACGGAATGTCTTGCTAAGCCATTTCAGACGGCAGTTCAGAGTCAATCACATTGCTGTGGGTCTGGAGTCACATGTAGGCTAGATCAAGTAGGGATGGCAGATTTCCTTCCCTAAAGAACATTAGTGGACCAGATTTATTATTTTTTTTTAACGACAATCAATGGTAGTTTCATGGTCAATATTGCTGACTAGCTTTCAATTCCAGATTTTCATTCATGAATTGAATGTATTAGTTAGTTGAATTTGAATTCCATCAGCTGCCATGGTGGGATTTGAACCTGTGTTCCCAGTGTATTAGTCTGGGTCTCTGCATTACAAGTCCACTGACATTACCATTAGACCACCGTCGCCCAGCGTATAGAGATTTTAGGCCAAGCGACCAAAAGCTTGGTCAAAGAGGAAGGTTTTAAGGAGCATCTTAAAGGAGGAGGGAGAGGTAGAGAGGCAGAGAGGTTTAGAGAGGGAATCCCAGAGCTAAGGGCCCAGGCAGCTGAAGACAAGGCAACAAACGGTGGTGAGATTAAAATTAGGAATGCTCAAAAGGCCTGAATTGGAGGAGTGAAGCTATCTCAGAGGGTTATAGGGCTGGAGGAGGCAGTACCCATTGAATATTCCCTTTTCTCGCCTCCTCTTACCTTATGCCTTACTTTGAGGCAGCTTTGTGAAGTAAGGGCGAGTCCTCCAAAAATTAACCTTCAAAGCTAACACTTTTCTGCTCGTACACATCTCGTATGAATTGAAAACTCTCTGTAACCAGCTTCATACGAGGATACACACAGGGTGGCCAAGGTTGCATTTTGATTGAGCATTGTTTTCACTATATCTCGCTTGCATTTCCACTGCAGTCAGCGCGGCAAAGAATTATTTTGCAATTTGCAGTGTTGACTTTTTGATTTATAAAATAGCTTTTTGTGTTAATCTCTCCCCTTTTCTGGACTTGTATCTTAATTTTGTTCCCCCCCACCTGTGCCTCACCAGCTCAGCTTCCTTTACCCACCAGTGTGTCTCACTTTCAGGTTCCTTCACCCTTTCTGTGTGACCCTGCCTCAGATTTCCTCCACCTTTCCTTGCCTGGATCTCATTTTCCTTCATCTGCTCTTGACTAACCATGAGCAAGGTCACAGAGGGATCGCCAGAGTTAAATAAAAGCAAGCCACTCATTTCCAATCCACAGAGGAACTCCCACAGTGACGGAAAATATCTTCCAATTGACGCAGGATAACCCCAAGTATAATTAACCCCTAAGTGACCTCAGGCCATTGAAGCAATTAGATCTGATAGTCTTTAAAAAAAAAAAAAATCAAATGCCCCCATGCATCATGATGATTCAGTTGCTACAAAAAGGCCCACCACTTTTCTCGGGGCAACCCGGGATGAATGCCAGTCTGGCAGCAATACCCATCTCCCTAGAATGTTTTTTTTTCTAAAATACCATAAGCAACATTTCAGCATGTCTAGCAGTAGGTAGGTATCATGAACTGAACTATAAAAGAAGCAGTGACTAATGTGCACAAAATGCTGCAAAGTGAACCACTTTTCTATGTTTATTGAACACATGTAATTGTGCTACTTTAAATTTAATGGATTGTGAATATTTAGATCCTATAAACAGAGCCGCTGTGAAACCGATATAAAAGAAATGCAGTGACATTGTGATGATTCAGTGCTGCACTTATCCAAAGGGAAGAGTGCCGAGCTATATTTATAAAGGGATGTGTGCATGAGAGAGAGTGGGAGTGAGACAGAACATATGAGTGAGAGAGTGTCCGTGGTTTAATGTCTCATCTAAAGAGATACTACTGCTGACAACGCCACACCCCATCAGTACTGCACTGGAGTAGATTGTGCACTCAAGTTTCTGGAGTTGGACTTGAACCCACAACCTTCTCACTTACAAGCAACAGCGTAACCATTAAGCCATGGCCGATACCGTTATGGAAGTAATATTTTTCTTCTTCCTTGCAATACAAAAAGCAATAATCAGAATCTGATCTTCTCAATGTAAAATGCTATTCTGACTAGATTATCACTTTTGACTGTCAATCATCAGCCAATCAACCAGGCACTGAACAGAAATTGAAACAGACTCCTAGCCAAAACATTGTTTTGTTGATTAACCCCTTATAAAAGACCAGAGTAAACGAGATTTAAAAGAATTCATATACTGGATCAGTAAGTGGCAGATACAGTTCAATGAGGAGAAATGTCAAATCGCTTGTAGAGCAGGAATTAAATAAAGGGATATAAGTTAAGAAAGAGAGAAAGAATTTACATTTAGATAATCCAATATCATGTCCTTACGTTTTCAAAAGCTTCATAGGCAATCATTACTTTTGAAGTGCAATCACTGTTATTATGTAGACAAGTGTGACAGTTACATAGCAAGATTCCACAAACAACAAATAAATGAATGTTCTGATAATCTGTTTTTTGTGGTGTCAATTGAAAGAGGAACTGTTGGCCAGGACAATGGGAGAGGTCCCTATTCTTCTTTGAACAGTGCCACGGAATCCTTTATATTCACCTGAGCAAATAGACAGAACCCCAATTTAACTTCTCATCTGAAAGACATCACTACCAACAATGCAGCGTCCCCCTAAATGTGTCAAATGTAACAGCCACATGCTCATCAGGAAGGAGATTGTAGGATTAAATTTATGAAATGGTCACTGAGTTTTTTTTATTCTTGACATGCGATGTGAGCATCACTGGCAAGGTCAGCATTCGTTGCCCCTCCATAATTTTCCTTGAACTGAGTGGCCTGTTCAATCATTTCCGAGGGTATTTTAAGAGTCAACCACGTTGCTGTGGGTCTGGAGTCACACGTGGGCCAAACCAGGTGAGGATGGCAGATTTCCTTTCCTAAAGGGCATTAATGAACCAGGTCATAGTTTCATAGCACCATTACGAAGACTAGCTTTCAATTCCAGATTTTTATGAATTAATTGTTCAAATTCCATCCACTGCCATGACGGGATTTTAACCCACGTCCCATGACATTAGCACGGGCCTCTGGATTACTAGTCCAGCGATATTACCACTAAGCCACCACTGTGTGATTTCTTTAACTGCAAACAACGTTACTGGGAACTTGATATCCTGTAGGCATTCGCAATGGCTTTTACTTTTCCTCTGATTTAGCAAATTTGCGAGGTGTCCCAATGACCTAGATAGCATAGAATAAATGGGTTTAAAATATTGGCTAGGTGCCAGCTGGGGTATCGTGGTCAATTTTAGGCAGCACGCTTTGGAAAAATTGTTAATGCCTTGGAGAGGGTGCAAAGGAGGTTTACTAGAATGGTACCAGGAATGAGGGACTTCAGTTATGTGGAGAGACTGCAGAAGCTGGGATTGTTCTCCTTAGATTACAGAAAGTTAAGGGGAGATTTGATTAGAGGCATTCAAAACCATGAATGGTTTTAATAAAGCAAATTAGGAGTAACTATTGCCATAGGAGAAGGGCCAGCAGCAGAGGACACAGATTTGAGGTAACTGGCAAAAGAACCAGAGGCGAGCTGAGGAAAAACAAATTATGCAGCGAGTTATGATGATCTGGAATGTACCACATGCATGGATGATCAAAGCAGATTGGATAGTATCTTTCAAAAGGGAACTGAATAAATACTTCAAAGGGAAGAATTTACAGGGGTATGGGAAAAGACTGGGGAGTGGGAGTAATTAGCTATCTCTTTCAAAGAGCCAGCACAAGCACAATAGGACGAATGGCCTCCTTCTGTGTTATATCATTCTATGAAATAATTGACCGCAGTCTATGGCCTATGACCTTCAGACATGACGATTCCAATGCACCCTTGGACAGCCTCCCATCTACCGCCAGTCATAAACCACGGCCAGAATTTTATGTTGGACGGGGTGCCCAGCCCACAGGCAAAAAAGTCAGGGACGAGCTTGCCTCTGCCGGGTCTGGGGAACCACACCTTTATTTTATGCCCTCCAGGCTCTTAATTGGCCTTGGGCGGGACTTCTGCCCCTCTGAGGCAAGAAGTCCCGCCTCTGAGAGCTATCAGTCAATCAGCAGACCGGCAGCTCTCAGTCCCAGCAGCGCCACTGGGGTCTGGTGGGGGGTGGGGTCAGGAGTGTAGGGAGGGGGGACCCTCTGGGAAATATGTTGCCCGATAAGGAAGGCCCCCCCCTCAGCCTGCAAGGAGGCCACCAGGTTTTACTTAGTGGCCTCCTGGAGGACCTAAGCCTCCCGCCTGCCACTGGTAAAATACCAGCGGCAGTGGGAGGAGGCCCTTAAGTAGCAGTTAATTGGCCACTTAAGGGCCTTGAGTGGCCTGGGACAGGCAAGCAGTTTCGCGCTGCCACCACCCCTCGTAAATTTGCAGCGGAGGCGGGAAGGCATCGGGAACAGAAACTGCCCCCCCCCCCACCGCCTCCCACTCAGTATTATGAAACTCCACCCACCTCTTGCCATCAGCCTGTTCCAGCAGGGGGAAATTCTGGCCCTAATATCTGCTGCCCATATCCTAATTCACACCAAGTCCCATCTCTGTAATTTCCTCCAGCCCTCTGGAAGCTCTGCCCTCCTCCAATTCTGGCCTCTTGCACATTCCCGATTTTAATCACTCCACCACAGGTGTCCATGCCTTCCGGTATCAAGACTGGAAGGTCTGGAATTCCTTCCCTAAACACTTCTCTGCCTTTCTACTTAATTTTCCTTCTTAAAACCTACCTCTGCCCCAATATGTCATTAAGTGGCTCCCTGTCAAATTTTGTTTGATAATACTGCAAAGTGCCTTGGAGTCTCAACGGTGCTCTATAAATTCAAGTTGTTATTGTGGAACCATTGTAACAGTTGGGCACAAGTAGCACGTGGATGGGGAAGTTTCCCTCATGCAGTTACTAGCAAGAGGCAGATGTGCTGGAGACTGCCGGTGGCACCTTTTTGTGCTCCAGACTAGACCAATTTTAGCTCAGGATCAGACATACAACTTTCCAATTCACCCGAGCATCTGTTATTTATCGTTTCGTGCAGATATTGCTCCAGCCTGCAAGTGTAAGTAATAGGAGGAAATAGCAAACAATTGGTTCCCTTGGGTACCCATACTAAAAAGGACTCAAGTTAAAATTGAAAGAAGCTGGCAGCAAGCAACAAAGTTAAGTGGAACTTTTTTTCACCCATAAAGTATAACAAGAGTTGTGGAAGTAGTTACAGTGAAGGGCACTGAAGCAGACAGCGTAAATGCATTGAAGAGACAATTAGGTGTGTTGTTGAGCGAGAAGAATTGAAGGATAAGATAGGTAGGTGGGGCTGATGTATGAAAGGAGATGGACTTATTAAATCCAATGACCTTCTCATATATTACTGAAGACTCTTTTGTTCTTTATGCAAATACCTTAAGACTTTTGTAAAAAAAAAAAATTCCTCCAATAAGCTATGTGGAGCAGATTGATGAATAAATGAAAGATCTTTGGGAAAGCGTTAAGGGAAATTAAAAATTTATCTCTGCAAACACATTGATCTTTTGAACTCAATTCCATTACACAATAAAACATATATTTCATATGTCTGAGAAATAGATACACAATGGGGAAATATACACAACAAGGTAGTTCCATCAAAGTACAAAGCTGACATTGGGCTTTACCTGCTGGGAATACTTGGGTTTGTGGTTTGCCATCCATTAAATACACAAGCTCTGTGCCGAGAGACTAAATTCTTAAAATTAGCCAAATCTAACAACTTTCAAAACTGAAATCATAGAATGATACAATATAGGAGGTGGCCATTCGGCCCATTGTGCCTGTGCTGGCTCTCTGAAAGAACTTCCCAATCAGATACGTTGATAGAAATCTTCATACTCTTACTATCCCTGCTACAGCCACAATATCGTGCATTTCTATTACAACTTTAACATAGAAAGATACCCTGAGGCACTTTGCAATGGTATAAAGAAGGATAACTTGCCAAGCCAAAGGAAAATGTTGAATATTGACCAAAAGCTTTGGTCAAAGATGTGAGTTTTACCTCCAGACTTGGCGATTCCAACACACTCCTTGCCAGCTCCCACATTTTAACTTCCATAAACTTGAGGTCATCCAAAGTTCAGCTTCCCGTGTCCTAACTCGCAGCAAATCCTGTTCACCCATCCCCAGTACTCGCTGACCTACACTGGTTCCCAGATAGCAACTTGATTTTAAAATTTTCATCCTTCTTTTCAATTGGTTCCTCCCTATCTCTAATCTCCTGCAACCCGCCAAGATATCTACGCTCCTCTGGCCTCTGCAACATTCCCAATTTTAATCACTCCACCACTGGCGGCTGTGCCTTCAGCTGCTTGGGCCCAAAGTTCTGGAATTCCCTCACTGAATTTCTCCACCTCCCTACCTCCCTTTTCTCCTTTAAGACAACCCTTAAAACTTACCTTTTTGACTAAGCCTTTGGCCATCGTCCCTAATATTTCCTTATGTGGCTCAGTGCTTATGTGCTCCTGTGAAGCACATTGGGACATTTTATTCATTAAAGGCACTATAAAATATAAGTTGTTGTTGAGGAGGAACTGAAAGGAAGAATATAAGGTAGATGGTAGGTGGAATTCAAGAAGTAGGACCTAGGTAGCTGAAGGCACAGCCATGGGTAATTGGGTGAAGGGAGAGTGAAGAATGGGTGAAGGAGAATGAAGAATGAGTAAGAGGCTGGAGCTAGAGAAATGGAGATTTCAGGAGGGAATCTCAAACTGGAGGAGGAAAACAAACATGGTATACTAACATACATACAAATTAGGAGCAGAAATAGGTCATTCGGCCCAACAAGCCTGCTCCACCATTCAATAAGATCATGGCTGATCTGTTTGTGTTTCAAATTCCACACTCCCATCTACCCCCGATAACCTTTGATTCCCTTGCCTAACAAGAATCTATCTACCACCGCCTTAAAATTATTCAATGACCCCGCCTCCACCACCTTCTGAGGCAGAGAGTTCTAAAGTCACACAACCCTCAGAAAAAAATTCTCCTCATCTCTGTCCTAAAGGGGCATCCCCTAATAATCCCTAGTTCTGGACTCACCCACAATCCACATCCACCTTGTCTAGATCATTCGGGATCTTATATAAACTTCAGCCAAGTCTCCCCTCACTCTTCTAAACTCCATTTAAAACAAGCCCAGTCTGTCCAACCTTTCCTCATAAGACAACTCGCTCATTCCACTTATCAATCTAGTAAACCTCCTCTGAACTGCCTCCAACACATTTACATCCTTCCTTAAATGAGACCAAAATGCACACAGTATGATCTCACAGATGTGGTCTCACCAATGCCCTGTATAACTGAAGCATAACATCCTTACTTTTATTTTCAATTCCGCTCATAATAAAGGATGGCATTCCATTAGCCTTTTTTTTTATTCATTCATGGGATGTGGGCATCACTGGCCAGGCCAGCATTTATTGCCTATATAATTGCCCTTGAGAAGGTGGTGGTGAGCTGCCTTCTTGAACCGCTGCAGTCCATTCACAGTGCTGTTTTTTATTGACTTCGTAGCGGTTAGATACAACTGAGTGGCTTGCTAGGCCATTGCAGAGGGCAAGTAAGAGTCAACCACATTGCTGTGGGTCATGAGTCACATGTAGGCCAGACCAGGTAAGGACAGCAGATTTCCTTCCCTAAAGGACATTAGTGAACCAGGTGGGTTTTTACAACAATCGACAATGGTTTCATGGCCATTAGACTAGCTTTCTAATTCCAGATTTATTAATTGAATTCTAACTCCACCTTCTGCTGTGGGATTTGAACCCATGTCCCCAGAGCAATACTCTGGGTCTCTGGGTTACTAGTCCAGTGACAATACCACTACGCCACTGCCTCCCCTTCTTTATTACCTGCTGTACCTGCATACTAACTTTTTGTGACTCCTGCACTAGAACACCTAGATCCCTCTGCACCTCGGAATTCTGCAGTTGTTCTCTGTTTAAGTAATACTCTGCTTTTTTATTCTTCCTGCCAAAGTGAACAACTTTACATTTTCCCACATTATACGTCATCTGCCAGATTTTTGCCCACTCACTCAACCTATCTATATCAGTCTGCAACCTCCTTATGTCCTCTTCACAACAAACCTTCCAACCTATCTTTGTGTCATCTGCAAATTTAGCTACCATGCCATCGCTTCCCTCATCCAAGTCATTGATAGAAATTGTAAAACGTTGAGGCCCCAGCACAGATCCCAACGGGGCTGCACTCGTCACATCCTGCCAAGCAGAAAAGGACCCATTTGCATACTCTTTTCTGTCAGCCAATCTTCTATCCATGCTAATAAGTTACCCACTACACCACTTTGTGCAATAACCTTTTATATGGCAACTTGTCAAATGCCTTCTGGAAATCCAAGTACAGTATGTCAACAGGCTCCCCTTTATCCACAGTGCATGTTACTCCTTCAAAGGACTCCAACAAATTGGTTAAACATGATTTCCCATTCACAAAACCTTGCTGACTATTCCTGATTACCTTGAGTTTTTCTAAGTACCCAGCTATAGCCTCCATAATGATTGATTCTAACACATCCCCCACAACAGCCGTCAGCTAACTGGCCAATAGTTACCCGTTTTCTGTCTCCCCCACTTCTTGAATAGAGAGGTTATATGTGCTACTTTCCAGTCTGATGAAACCTTTCCAGAATCTAGCAAACATCAACATCATGAGACACCTCTTAAGACCTTTGGATAAAGTCCCAAGGTGCTTCACTGGACTATCAGACAAAAGAAAATCAACACAGTGCTGAAGGAAAATACATTAGGACTAGTGACCAAAAGCTTGGTCAAAGAGGGAAGTAATAATGAGTTTCACCAAGGAGAGAGAGAGAGAGAAATGGAAAAGCGATGAGGTTTAGGGAGGGAATTCCAGAGCTTAGGGCCGAAACTGTTGAAGGCATGGCCACCAATGACGGGGCGACAAGAATTAGGGATGTGAAACAGGCCACAATTGGAGGAATGCAGATATCTTAGAGAGTTGTAGGTCTGAAGGAAGTTACAGATACTGGGAGAGATGAAACCATGGAGAGGTTTGAACACAAAGATGAGAATTTTACGTTTGCAGTGTCGGGGACCATTAGACAAAAAAGGCTAACAAAGATGAGCATGATGAGCAAGTGGGACTTGACGTGTGATAGGATAGCTTTGAGTGAGTACCTAACCAATGAGGTGGAACTTGGTTATGGCTCTTTTCCGATCCATTATCAGTGGTGTGCCAATAGAGTATGCCCCAATGGGCAGTCTGAGTTCATCGCGCCATTAGTCTTCAGGCCTTATTTGCTTAAGTGGGATGAGATGTCACACCTCCACAAATGGAATCATTACAAAGATGAATGTCGAGTTGCTTGCCTCACCAGCTGCAGTCCAAAGCTAAGTCCTGAGATTGGAGGATGAAGTGGCAACAGGTATTGGGGTGGGGAGGGGAAAATCAATCATGACTGATGTGGAGTCAGGAAGCACTCCTGTTATTACAACAATGACCCAAAAACAAACAAACTTATCTTTTATTGGTGTCCGCAGAGGTTGCCAGTCAGTCAGACAGACAGTTCGGGAGAGGGGGCCTAAGTTGGTATTATGTAGTTGAGGGGCCTGTGTAAATCGCCTAACATGTGCTTTAGGCAGCTGCCTGGGATGCCTGCAAATCCACCTTTATTATTATTATTATTATGGTGGTACCCCGAACACAGGGACAGATCAGATGCAGGATATCGTATCACAAAATTCGTCTTTTACATCCCCATTTTGCACTCAAAATGAGGATCGGACGCAGACCAATTTCTACCCCAGTAGGTTTTCAGCCGATTTAATTTGACATTTATCCACTGACATTGTAACAGGAGCTGTCATTCAATGTTGGCCGTATATAAAGCACGATTGCGTATTGCATTCAGAGTTAATCAAGGAAATAACCTTCAGGGACCATTTTTGAGGAAGAGGAGAAATTAATACTTGGACATCAAAGTCTGGTTATTCTAAATTGAAATTTTGGAGTATAATAGCTCCCTATATTCATCTTAAATAAAAACAGTAGACACAACATAAGCAAAGAATGATTAATCAAATGTAATCTAAACACATCATTTCTTCTCCCCATCTTTCCTTGACAGCTACTGAAAGCCATTATCATAAGTGTCAAAAGTTCAGTCAATTAACTTGAAGATTTATTCATAAATGTACATACATTAATGTAATATATATTTGAGACCAAAGTCATCTCCTTATCCTAGTCTTTTAACACTTTCTTACTTATGCCCCCAGTCTCAGCATCAAGCACTTCCCAAGTTAGGTTTGGTCCAGATGGATACAGGGTAAAGCAGTCCCAACTCAGTCCAAACCTCAAGATGACATCTCATTCCACACCATGATATTCTTTTTCCCACTTGCCATGTCAGCCAATTTGAGTTGATTTGTAGTCTCCTGATACTAGCCTGAACTCAAAGGAATTGGGCTAAAGCAACCCAAAACTATTCCACAGGCAGCCCTGACAGGGTGAGGAGACATCCCATTCTGGAGTTGATTTCAATGGAGTTTCTAGAAGTTGAGGAGCAAATTACTCACCTATCCCAAACCACCCATTTACTGTGATCCCACTCCTCATTTTCACCTCTATAATCCCACCTCCCCACTCCCTCTGCAGGGGATGGTGGTACAGACTAGAGCAATGGTTCTGCAACCTTTTAGTACCTCACCAAAATGTTCATTCCATATCCCGAAACCCTAGATAATAGGTTTGATGCTATTCCACCACAGAAGGCATCATATATCATCATTCTGCACTCACAGAGGCAAGTTCCAGAAAAAATAAATTGAGTGTTGATCAAATGCAGAGCCTTGGCCAAATTATTCCCCTCCCTAATCCAGAACATCCTTCTGGTTGAGATCAGCTAACTCTGCAGGGCAGGAATTCCCCAGCAGCCCTCACCCCTGGGGTTTTCTCCCTTTTTTGTTCTACTCTTAGGAGATTATATGGCTGTGAGGGGAATAGGAGGTGTCTTGTCACAATGTTTCAGCCATCATAAGGATGAGGCAATGTTGCAGAGTTTGTAGGGGGTGGGCGAGGTGGGGGTGGGGCTGAGCCAATTAAACATTACAGTCTAAAGTTCTGAAATTATTCAAAGTGATATTCATATAGGTGACAATAGTTATATTTTATTCAGTATAAGCAAGGCTTGACACAGCTCAGCAGCAGTATCGAAGTGCACCAGCATTACAGTCACACGGTGTTTAGAAGCACCATCTCCACATGACTACTTCTGATAACTGTGCCCCAGGCATTGTCATCCGTTGGGGCTATGCACATGGTCCTGCGTCCAGCCTGTCCTTCTACAAGGGTTTGTCTGCAGGATGGTCCCAAGCCCCCGGTCGAATACTTCTATACCTTAAGTGCTCAGGGAATCCTGCCTTACGGTCTTTCTACAAAACAAAGCCTCCGAGACCGGTTTAACCCAAACGTTGACTGGCTATGATTTGAGCTGTCCAACTACAAAGGATATCATTTTCCCACCCAGGCCAGGTCAACGTCTCATGATCCCTGACTCCACATGCGGAATTTTAGCCAGAGGCCGAAAACAAGTGCCAGGTTTATTTTCGGGTCAGGAACCTGCCTCCGTTGGGAAACTGATTAAAATTCAGATGTGCATGGAGGTTGTGCCCTTAATTGATATGGAGACAGGTTTCCTGTTCACTTAGAGTCATTGGGGCTGGTCAGATAAATAGTGGAACTGATTTGGACTCCCTGCGGCAGCCATCACTGAGGTTTCTGATTGGTGCAAACAGCAGGTTTCTCCCTTGGGACAAAGTCTTTCCACAGCATCAGAGGGAGGTGAGACCTCACAGGAGAGCCAGAGGTCTGGCACCCAGGAAAGGGTAACCCTTCACTTCATCGATGCTAACCCTGATCTAATGCTGGAGGCCATGAGGGAGTTACCATTGGCCAGAAACTAAACTAGATCAGCCATATAAATACCATGGCTACAAGAGCAGGTCAGAGGCTAGGAATCCTGCAGCGAGTAACTCACCTCCTGACTCCCCAAAGCCTGTCCACCGTCTACAAGATACAAGTCAGGAGTGTGATGGAATACTCTCCACTTGCCTGGATGGGTACAGCTCCAACAACACTCAAGAAGCTCGACACCATCCAGGACAAAGCAACCCGCTTGATTGGCACCCCATTCACAAACATTCACTCCTTCCACCACCGACGCACAGTGACAGCAGTGTGTACCATCGACAAGATGCACTGCAGCAGCACACCAAGACTCCTTAGACAGCACTTCCAAACCCGCGACTTCTACTGACTAGAAGGACAAGGGCAGCAAATGCATGGGAACACCACCACCTGCAAGTTCCTCTCCAAGGCACACACCATCCTGACTTGGAACTATATCGTCGTTCCTTCACTGTCACTGGGTCAAAATCCTGGAACCCCCTTTCTAACAGCACTGTGGGTGTACCTACCCCACATGGACTGCAGCGGTTCAAGAAGGCAGCTCACCACCACTTTCTCAAGGACAATTAGGGATTGGCAATAAATGCTGGCCTAGCCAGCAATGCTCACATCACATGAATGAATTAAAAAAAAGTTCAGAGAAGGTTCACTAGTCTGATTCCTGGGAGAAAGGGATTTGTCTTATGAGGAAAGGTTGGGCCTATACTCATTGGCATTTAGAAGAATGAGAGGTGATCTTATTACAACATATAGAATTCTGAGCAGGCTGGACAGAGTAGATACTGAGAGGATGTTTCCCCTCATCTAGAATGTAGAACTGGGGGCACAGTTTCAAAATAAGGGGCCTCCCATTTAAGACAGATATGAGGAAAAATTTCTTCTCTCAAAGTGTCATAAGAGTTATGGGGGACAAACAGGAAAGTGGAGTTAAGGCCACCATCAGATCAGCCATGATCTTATTACATGATGGATGAGGCTCAAGGGCCGAATGGCCTACTCCCGCTCCTATTTCTTATGACTTTATTAGGAAAAGCGGGCACTGCTGAGAAAGCTAGGAGGCCTCGATGGTGCCTCAAAATGGAGGCACACTCAGAGGCATAAATTTAAAATAAAAATTCAGACGGGCCAAGCAGGCAGGCCCCTTGGAGTGGAAGACAAACTCTTCTGGCACCAGCATTTGAGCCACAGTTACGTCCTTCGCTGCTGGAGGCCCCCTCTGTGATATGCAGACTCTGGCTGCAATGGCTCCCCAGGCAGCTCCAGATAGATAGCTTCCAGTAAGCTGGCGCCTTCCCTACACTGTAGGGACTGGGGGCCCTCTAAATCTCCCCGAATTGGGGCTTTAATTATTTAAATTGGCTCCTTGCTGAATGGGAGCAGGCAGCCAATCCGTGTTCCAGCCCACCTCTGGGAAACCACCCTGGCGGCAGGAATGCGTTCCGACATGGCTCCCAACGATTTTTCCATCCCCCCGTTTCCAATCCTGCCACCCTAGGACCGGGAAAACTCTGCTTACTAGTTTAATTGCATGATCAATAGGATTTCTTAATTAAAAAAATGCTTTGTGAAAAAATACATTATCAATTTATCCTTTTCTGGCTGTACAACTGTTTTGAGGGAGTTTCATTCATCTCAGTACTAGACATAGAGCAAGAAATTCTTACCAATCTCCACTGTCACTCAACTTTATGGCGACAAGTGTATCCCACATTTCATCACTACAATAGCACAGAGCTCCTTTTCCCCACATTAATTCTCGTATGCTAAGCAGATTATGTACATCACTTAAATTCATGGTTGCAATAATGAATCCGACTGACTGAAGATGAACTTAAAGTGCATTACATCAGGGGGACAGTGAGCTCAGCTTAACACAGCTAATATACGAGTAGCCGTAAGAAACCCATTAAGCGATAATACCAGTGCTCTTCAGATTTGGACCATTTGTGCACTTAACTATAACAACTCTGCTGAGACAGACTGGTGTGAGGGTTCCTAAATCAACATTACCACTAGACATAAAATTCTGATGTTAGGTTTAATCATTCTCAGTTCCTTTTTTTAAAAGTTAAGTCTATACTGGTTTCAGTTGACTTACATACCTCAATATGGGTAATGTAAAATTCAGATTTGCACACACGACAGCCATCTGTTCCTTGTGCACTCAGTCAGCTTGAGTGCTTTCACTGAGAAACACTCAAGCAAAAATAATTATTTTTTCTCCAACATCTAATTAGACTGAAAATTGTATTAAAAAGCATAAAAACTGGAAAGGCATCAATGATTATACATCTTGGAAAAGTTCATATACTTGGAGAACTCTCGGGGCAAGGGGGAGGTGAAGCATTGACCCCTGAACTACAAGCTGGGTGTTGAATTTGTTCAGTTCTGCATCCGCTTGTAGGCATTTCATGAATTGGGTCCAATAATAATTACTTAATGGAGCAATTGGGATTGACTTAGGCATCCATGCAGCCTGAATGGATTGTTGCATAAGTCAGACCTGCAGAATGACCAGTATGTTGCATCTGAAGTTCCCAGCATCACAGATGCCAGACTTCAGCCAATTCGATTCACTCCACGTGATATCAAGAAATGTCTGAAGGCACTGCAAAGGCTATGGGCCCTGACAATATTCCGGCAATAATACTGAAGACCTGTGCTCTAGAACTTGCCGCACCCTTAGCCAAGCTGTTCCAGTACAGCTACAACACTGCCATCTACCCGGCAATGTGGAAAATTGCCCAGGTATGTCCTGTCCGCAAAAAGCAGGACAAATCCAACCCAGCCAATTACCACCCCATCAATCTACTCTCGATCATGAGTAAAGCGATGGAAGGTGTCATGAACAGTGCTATCAAGTGGCACTTGCTTAGCAATAACCTGCTCAGTGACGCTCAGTTTGGGTTCTGCCAGGGCCACTCAGCTCCTGACCTCATTACAGCCTTGGTTCAAACATGGACAAAACAGCTGAACTCAAGAGGTGAGGTCAAGGCAGCATTTGACTGAGTATAGCATCAAAGAGCCCGAGCAAAACTGAGGTCAATGGGAATCTGGGGGAAAACCCTCCGCTAGTTGGAGTCATACCTAGCGCAAAGGAAGATGGCTGTGGTTGTTGGAGGTCAATCATCTCAGCTCCAGGACATCACTGCAGGAGTTCCTCAAGGTAGTGTCTTAGGCCCAACCATCTTCAGCTGCTTCATCAATGACCTTCCTTCAATCATAAGGTCAGAAGTGGGGATGTTCGCTGACGATTGCACAATGTTAACACCACTCGCGACTCCTCAGATACTGAAACAGTCTGTGTAGAAATGCAGCAAGACCTAGACAGTATCCACGCTTCAGCTGATATGTGGCAAATAACAATCACGCCACAAAAGAGCCGGGCAA
Organism: Heterodontus francisci; assembly: GCF_036365525.1. Taxonomy (NCBI): domain Eukaryota; kingdom Metazoa; phylum Chordata; class Chondrichthyes; order Heterodontiformes; family Heterodontidae; genus Heterodontus; species Heterodontus francisci. Next base: position 18,020,906 of record NC_090377.1, on the reverse strand, counting down.
TGAGCATCTCCAACAAGAGAGAATCTAACCATCTCCCCTTGACATTCAATGGCATTACCATCGCTGAATCCCCCACTATCAACATCCTGGGGGTTACCATTGACCAGAAACTGAATTGGAGTAGCCATATAAATACTGTGGCTACAAGAGCAGGTCAGAGGCTAGGAATCCTGCAGCGAGTAACTCACCTCCTGACTCCCCAAAACCTGTCCACCATCTACAAGGCACAAGTCAGGAGTGTGATGGAATACTCTCCACTTGCCTGGATGGGTGCAGCTTCAACAACACTCAAGAAGCTCGACGCCATCCAGGACGAAACAGCCCACTTGATTGGCACCCCATTCACAAACATTCACTCCCTCCACCACCGATGCACAGTGGCAGCAGTGTGTACCATCTACAAGATGCACTGCAGCAACGCACCAAGTCTCCTTAGACAGCACCTTCCAAATCCGTGACCTCTACCAACTAGAAGGACAAGGACAGCAAATACATGGGAACACCACCACCTGCAAGTTCCTCTCCAAGTCACACATCATCCTGACTTGGAACTATATTGCTGTTCCTTCACTATCACTGGGTCAAAATCCTGGAACTCCCTTCCTAACAGCACTATGGGTGTACCTACCCCACATGGACTGCAGCGGTTCAAGAAGGCAGCTCACCACCACCTTCTCAAGGGCAATTAGGGATGGTCAATAAATGCTGGCCTAGCCAGCGAAGCCCACATCCCATGAATGAATAAAAAAAATCACCAACAATGTACCAGGGTGCTCAGGGCACCATTGTCGATTAAGCGTCAGGTCACAGAGACAGGGTGCAGACTGACTAGCAGCTGACGTAGTGCTTCTCACCTGAGATTTTTTTTCCTGACTGTCGGTCAGCTTTCAATTCTAACGATGGGATTACACTTTTCTCACTCTCTTCTAGATTCTGACAAAGCTCTGTGTATTTGTACCATTTTCTGTTTTTATTGCAGCTTTTACCGTGTTTTATTTTTAATCTATCTTGTGCGATGAAGTGTTCATCGATTCCTGTAATTTTAGGGCACTAGGACCTTGAGGAGTCGATTGGTGGCAGCCAGTTGGGCTCCCGGTAAGACAGCACAGTTGTCCCTGATTAACTAAGCTCGTGTCCCTCAAAGTGGGGTCCGCGGACCCCTAGGAGTCTGTTGAGACTTTCCAGGAGGTTTGTGAAATGGGGGAAAAGGAGGTAGAAAAACACAAGGGGGAAACCAGGGAAGAACAAACAAAAAGGCTAGCCGGCTGCTTTGTATACATTAACAGTAATTCGTGTTACTGTCTCATTTCCTTACAGCGAGAAGAGGAGTGGGAGGCCAGCTGCTACTGAGATACGTGGGGCATTCAATTTGGACTCATGCAGTGAGCAAGTGCCATTATAATGCTGCCTAAGCTGCTGAATATTTCCAGCATTTACTGTTTATGATAATCTTTCATTGATTTGATTCTTGTAATCGTGGATGGTTGTCAGTTTGACTTAGTTAAATCTTCCACCATGTTGCAATAATGTAAATTCCTTGCACGATTAAATTACACGGAGAAACTGGGCTGGTTTTGCACAGGATTGTAAAATATTTCTGAGAATGTCACATTCAGTACTCTGTGATAGAATTGGAGATAAGGTAACTTTGTAGGTTTATGGCGATAATTTTTCTTTTTGAGCCTGTTAAGCACCTAATAGGTTGTGACTGGCTGTTAATACTGATTGGACCAATAGCTGTTTGAATTGGATGTGATTTGTGACCTGACTGGGTATATATGTTATTAACAGCCCATTTGACTGGCACCACCGTCCACCACCGATGCACAGTGGCAGCAGTGTGTAACATCGACAAGCTGCACTGCAGCACCTTCCAAACCAGAGTCCTTTACCAACTAGAACAAGGGCAGAAAATGCATGGGATCACCACCACCTGAAAGTTCAAGGGGAGGGTGAGAGGAGGGGAGGGGAGAGGAGAGGAGGGGAGGGGAGAGGAGAGGAGGGGAGGGGAGAGGAGGGAGGGGAGAGGAGGGGAGAGGAGAGGAGGGAGAGGAGAGGAGGGAGAGGAGAGGAGGGAGAGGAGAGGAGGGAGAGGAGAGGAGGGAGAGGAGAGGAGGGAGAGGAGAGGAGGGAGAGGAGAGGAGGGAGAGGAGGGAGGGGAGGAGAGGAGGGAGGGGGAGGAGGGAGGGGAGGAGAGGAGGGAGGGGAGGAGAGGAGAGGAGGGGAGGGAGGAGAGGAGAGGAGAGGAGAGTGAGGGAGGACGAGGAGAGGAGGAGAGGAGGGAGGGGAGGAGAGGAGGGAGGGGAGGAGAGGAGGGAGGGGAGGAGAGGAGAGGAGGGAGGGGAGGAGAGGAGAGGAGGGAGGGGAGGAGAGGAGAGGAGGGAGGGGAGGAGAGGAGAGGAGGGAGGGGAGGAGAGGAGAGGAGGGAGGGGAGGAGAGGAGAGGAGGGAGGGGAGGAGAGGAGAGGAGGGAGGGGAGGAGAAGAGAGGAGGGAGGGGAGGAGAAGAGAGGAGGGAGGGGAGGAGAAGAGAGGAGGGAGGGAGGAGAAGAGAGAGGGCAGGAGAGAGAGGAGGGAGGGGCAGGAGAGGAGAGGAGGAGGGCAGGAGAGGAGAGGAGGGAGGGCAGGAGAGGAGAGGAGGGAGGGCAGGAGAGGAGAGGAGGGAGGGCAGGAGAGGAGAGGAGGGAGGGGAGGAGAGGAGGAGGGCAGGAGAGGAGAGGAGGGAGGGCAGGAGAGGAGAGGAGGGAGGGCAGGAGAGGAGAGGAGGGAGGGCAGGAGAGGAGAGGAGGGAGGGCAGGAGAGGAGAGGAGGGAGGGCAGGAGAGGAGAGGAGGGAGGGCAGGAGAGGAGAGGAGGAGGGCAGGAGAGGAGAGGAGGGAGGGCAGGAGAGGAGGGAGGGCAGGAGAGGAGGAGGGAGGGAAGGAGAGGAGAGGAGGGAGGGCAGGAGAGGAGAGGAGGGAGGCAGGAGAGGAGAGGAGGAGGAGAGGAGAGGAGGGAGGGCAGGAGAGGAGAGGAGGGAGGGCAGGAGAAGAGAGGAGGAGGCAGGAGAGGAGAGGAGGGAGGGCAGGAGAGGAGAGAGGAGGAGGGCAGGAGAGAGAGGAGGGAGGGCAGGAGAGGAGGGAGGGAGGGCAGGAGAGGAGGGAGGGAGGGCAGGAGAGGAGGGAGGGAGGGCAGGAGAGGAGGGAGGGCGGGAGAGGAGGAGGCGGAGAGGAGGAGAGGCGGAGAGGAGAGGAGGAGGGCGGGAGAGGAGAGGAGGGAGGGCGGGAGAGGAGAGGAGAGGAGGAGGGCGGGAGAGGAGAGGAGAGGAGGAGGGCGGGAGAGGAGGGAGGGCGGGAGAGGAGAGGAGGGAGGGCGGGAGAGGAGAGGAGGGATGCGGAGAGAGAGGAGAGGAGGGCGGGAGAGGAGGAGGGCGGGCGGAGAGAGGAGGCGGGCGGGAGAGGAGGGAGGGCGGGGCGGGAGAGGAGGGAGGGCGGGGCGGGAGAGGAGGGAGGGCGGGGCCGGGAGAGGAGGGAGGGCGGCGTAGAGGAGGGAGGGCGGGCGGAGAGGAGGAGGGCGGGCGGGAGAGGAGGGAGGGCGGGCGGGAGAGGAGGGAGGGCGGGGCGGGAGAGGAGAGGAGGGAGGGCGGGCGAGAGGAGAGGAGGGAGGGCGGGCGGGAGAGGAGAGGAGGGAGGGCGGGGCGGGAGAGAGAGAGGAGCGGCGGAGAGAGGGAGGGCGGGGCGGGAGAGGAGAGGAGGGAGGGCGGGGCAGGAGAGGAGGGAGGGCGGGCGGGAGGAGAGAGGAGGGAGGGCGGGGCGGAGAGGAGAGGAGGAGGGCGGGCGGGAGAGGAGAGGAGGAGGCGGGGCGGGAGAGGAGAGGAGGGAGGGCGGCGGGAGAGGAGGGAGGGCGGGGCGGGAGAGGAGGGAGGGCGGGGCAGGAGAGGAGGGAGGCGGGCGAGGAGAGGGGTGGGCGGGGCGAGGAGAGGAGAGGAGGGCGGGAGAGGAGAGGAGGAGGAGGGAGGAGGAGAGGAGAGGAGGCGGGAGAGGAGAGGAGGGAGGGCGGAGAGGAGGAGGGAGGGCGGGAGAGGAGAGGAGGGAGGGCGGGAGAGGAGAGAGGAGGGCGGGAGAGGAGAGGAGGGAGGGCGGGGAGAGGAGAGGAGGAGGGCGGGAGAGGAGAGGAGGGAGGGCGGGAGAGGAGGGAGGGAGGTGCAGGGAGGGGAGGGAGGGGAGAGGAGGAGGGAGGGAGGGCAGGGAGGAGGAGAGGAGGAGGCGAGAGGGCGGGGGAGAGGAGGAGGGAGGGGGCGGGAGAGGGAGGAGGGAGGGCGGGGGAGAGGAGAGGAGGGAGGGCGGGAGGAGGAGAGGAGGGAGGGCGGAGGGGAGGAGGAGAGGAGGTGCGGAGGGGAGGAGGAGAGGAGGGAGGGCGGGGGAGGAGGAGAGGAGGGAGGGCGGGGGGGAGAGGAGGGAGGGGAGGGAGGCGGAGGGGGAGGGAGGGCGGGGGAGAGGAGGCGGGAGGGGGGGGGAGAGGAGGGAGGGCGGTGGGGGGAGAGGAGGGA